>NC_071586.1:7525612-8833737 GCF_024509145.1 Vidua macroura | reverse complement strand
ACATATATCCTTTGCTAGTCTAAAACTGATTAGAGTTAGTCCAGTGGCAGATGATTCCTTAGCACAGACTTTCTGTCCACTACAAGGATTGTCTGAGGTAGCTGTGTTTTGGAGACATTGTGCTACTGCCTTTTGCAACATTAAGACAAATGGGTTTTCCTCAAAAGAAAGAAAAAAAAAATACCCCAAAAACACACCCCAACCACCAAAACCAAACCAAACACACCCAGCCACCACCCTCCCCCACCCCCCCACCCCACACAAAAACCCCAAAATCAAACAAACAAAAAAGTGAAGAGTTTGGCACGGGAACTTTGAAACATTTGAATATTTTAGAAATTGCAGTTAATAGCATTTGAACCTTCATGGTGTTAACTGAGAGGGTTATTGCTTTAGTGATAGACAGATTTTTCACTTGTTTATTTAGACTGCTAATCTTGTTTTTCCTGACTTGTTTTTGTAGTGCTGGGAATCTGATGTTGGACAAGAAATGTACAAACTGATGATATTTGATTTTATTGTAATCCTTGCTGTGGCCCTTTTTGCGGACTTCCCCAGAAAGTATGTATCTCTGCTTTTTGAGCATATTTTTACAAATGACATATGAAACACATTTTCTTTTTTCTGCTTTAAATTGCTAACCAAATTATTAGTTTTAAAATAAAGCATAAACATATTTCTGGTGTTTTGAGCACCTGTTTGCTATTCAGATGGCTGTATAGGTTTTGATATTTGAGAGCTTTTTTCTTCAGACCTTTTCTGTTATGTCGTCTAATGCTTAAATGCTAAGTTGTGTGTGTTTCAAATGTGTTAGAATGCATCTAAATTCTTCAACTTCACTTTAGGACTAACAATATTCTGTGGTTTCAGGTTGTTAGTTACTCATTGCTCTTGGAAGCTTGTTCAGTGGTTTGGACATAAGGAATTTGAAATTTCTGACAATGTCCTGGAAATCATTTATGGGCAGACTATTTGCTGGATTGGAACGTTCTTTTCGCCACTTCTCCCTGCAATAGCAACTATAAAATACTTCATCATCTTCTATGTTAAAAAGGTAATGAAGGCACATGCTTGATAAAGAATTGAGTACATCTCTGTTTTTTTGTAATGCAGGCATATAGATATGCAGGTGATCTAAAATCAACAAAAAACCCTAAAACCACCTGTGGATGCAGTGGATGGAATGAACCAATAATCTTCCATTTTCAGTAAGGTTTTGTGCTTTTAACAGACAGTAGAATTTTGCTTTGAAATCAAGCAAAGCCATGTTTCAATTACTACTTCTCAAATTATTTGCCTATTTTTTTAAAGAAATGCTTTTTATGTAACAAAGCTAGTTTTTAAGACTTTCTTACAATAATCTATTAACTAGCAATACACAGCTTAGAACTTGGACAAAATTTTGCAAAACTGCTAAAAATTTGGGAGCAAAATGGAAAATCCAAGCTGGGTTGGATGTTTGTGTGATTTCTGACTATCAGAAGTTTTGCTCAGTGACCACACAGCTCCTTCTGTGCCTCCAGTTCTTGCTGATGCTTTAGGTCTTGCAAGAGGGAATGTATCAGTGAAGATGTGGCAGTACAAAGCCAGTGGCAGTGCTGTGGATCATACACCAAATGCCTGTGTCTGTTGACTCTGTGCAAGTGTGTGAGGGCCTCTGGACCAAATTCTTACACAAATTAGGAGACATTGACTTATACCAAAATGTGAGGCAATCTTGTCTTAGCCCTTCTCAGCCCATACACATCAAAGGGTGTGGTCGTGTGGTAGCTGGTGGCATGTTTGAGAATAGAAAATTCAGTTGCTTGGGGAAGTATATTTGGATGTATTTCTATATAGATGTGCTGGTAACAGTTTTACTCACCTTCCCTCTTCAGATTGTCTTGATACACACACGCAAACCTGCAGCAAGGCCTATAAGGGCATCAAGTTCCAACTTTTTCTTCCTGGTGGTGCTGTTGATTGGGCTCCTCTTGGCTTTTATCCCTCTGGGATTCAGCATAGCACGGTAAGTGACAACTTTAAGTTCTGTGAAGTTGACACTTGTTCTAAGCTTGTCAGTTCTGTAAAAGCAGACACAACACTTTAGAATGATTAATGGAATAAAATATATAGGGTATAACACATAAACTTTTAGCTTAGTTCATATAAACAAAAATTACAGTTTCATAGATGTAGGACACTTTTACTGCATCACCAAACTGGTGCTGGGCTTCTGCTGGATTATTTTATCTTCACATTTTGCTGTAACATCTTTCTGTTCTGCTTCTTTGACAGTATCCCCTCTTCCAAGGCATGTGGGCCATTCAGGAATTTTAACACTTCGTGGGAAGTTATTCCAGATACAATACTTCAGTTTCCAACAGGTCTGCAGCAGATCCTTTTTGGCATCGCATCAGAAGCCTTTGCAGTGCCTTTTTTTGTGATCCTTTGGTGAGTACTGTAGAGACTTGATTCAGTTACGCAGCTGCATTTCCTTGCTTACTGAACTCATACCAAGCATCTGTTAGACCAGATTTTCCATTTGCAGTCAAAAGCATCAAAACCCATGTGAATCCTCAGCCCTTATGTCTTTGCCCATGTGTTCACACTCATCAGCTTTGTTCCATTTCCTCTTGCATTTCCCTATATTCAACAGTGTCCTTCTCAAAAATGTTAACTGTGAATCCTCTGCAAATTAGTACTGTAAGCCCTGTAATCACAACTCTATGCACAAACCCTAGTCTGAAAAAAACATAACTCCCAAAACAGTTATTTTG
Organism: Vidua macroura; assembly: GCF_024509145.1. Taxonomy (NCBI): domain Eukaryota; kingdom Metazoa; phylum Chordata; class Aves; order Passeriformes; family Viduidae; genus Vidua; species Vidua macroura. The sequence goes on along the minus strand of NC_071586.1, from coordinate 8,830,978 downwards.
TAAGACGAAATTCAGTGTAGAATCGTAGAATTTTTAAGGTTGGATGTCACCTGTAGAGAGAATCTAACCCAGTTCTCCTGTTCAAAACAGGGTTAAGTAGAGCAGGAACCATACCCAGTTAAATTTTCAGTATCTCCAGAGATACAGAGACTCCACAACACCATTCCAGGGTCTGGTCAGTCTTCCAATAAAAATTAGTGTTTTTCTTAAGTTTAAATGGAGTTTTTTGCATTTCAGTTTAACTAAACTGGTTGCAAATTTTGGACCCTTATTACCTGATGCTTTCTAAAACTTCTGTGCTTGAAAAACCATGTGGCTTATTTAGGACTTCACCCAGCCCTTCCTTTTGTAGCACACATTTATGTGTTCTCCTGAACTGAACTTGTTATTACGTACATAGGAAATCTCAAGTCCTCCCTTTTTCTTTGTTGTTTACAGCATCATGATGTTCTATGTTATTGCCTTGGCTCGAGCACACAAACGAGTGGTTGAACAGCTGAGAGAACAACTGGTTTTGGTAAGATCTGACCCAACACTTTACTGACACAACAAAGAGAACTTCAGGGGTACAGAAGTGAGGCATGCAGAGGAATATTGGTTTTCATAGTCTCCTGGATATTTGGTGTTTGCAATAGGCAGTAAAGAATGTTTTACCAATTACCCAGGAAAAATAACCAAAGCATTGTGGTATTTCTCAGTGGAGTTGATTTTCTTGGGTACCAGCTGCAACTGCAACGAGGTCTGGTTATATGAGGCAACACACATGCAAGAGATTTGCCCCTGAGAAGCTGTGTCCCTGTTTTTCACCTGTGCCTTGTTTAAATCACTTATCTCCATGGGTTTTTTCTGCCAAAGAAGAACGTGAATCCTGTGTTTCCTGTCCTCTCCACCATCTTGCACAGCCTCCACTTCTGTTTCCTTCTCTGCCCTCACAAACACGCACCCAACTCCGTACCCTTCCCTCCAGGCCTGTATTTCTACTGCATCTTTTCTGATCTTGTTCTTGAGTGTAGGCCCAGAAGTGCTTGAGCAGGTACTGAAAGTGGAACTAGTCCCCACTAATCAGCCCTTTGGAGAAGTGCAGAAATGCTGCTTTGTGGCCATCAAAAGCCCGGTTTGGCAGCATTTGTGTGCTGTGATCTGACAAACTGCTGGAGTCAGAACTCAGCCTCAGCAGTGACACTTCTCACTTTCTTACTAAATAGCTCATTTCTTGATATGTGCTTCTTTTAGATATGGCATTTAACAACCTGTGTGCAAAAAACCACTACCAGGGGGAGATTTTTGAGGAGTGAGGAATTTAGGAACAAAAGCCTTCCTGCTTTTTTAAGTGTTCACAAATCAGCTAGGAATTCTGAAAATTCTTCTGTGCTTTTTATTTTTGTTTGCTTGCTCTTGTTCAACTTCCTGGAAGCATGGTTTTAAATGTTGAGGTGTGTGAGGTGTTTTTACTAGGCTCAATGCAGAACTGTTAATGTGTAACCTGAGGTGAGATAAATGAAGTCAAGGCCACTGTTAAGCTTGAAATTGTTCAGGCAGTGTGCTGGGGGAGTACAATGAGGTGAGTGCACCTATTTCTAATGAAGAAATGAGCTGTTGTAGATGACTTGTATTAACACTGTTCATGTGGAGCATTCTTGTTCTTCTGTCTTTCCAGGAGAGTCGTGACAAGATGTTCTTAATCAGAAAGATCGCAGAAGCTCAGAGGTATCCTTGAAAACCACACAAGCCAAAAGAACTTGACTTCCTGAAACTCCCAGAACAAGATAACAGCAGAAGCATTTGCAGCTTGTAAAACCTGAGCAGCTGACTGGCACCCTGGAACTGTGGTCTCTGTAATGGCTGCTTGTGGTCTGAGGCTTAGCATTTCCAAAACTTGGAAATTCAGCTAATTTATACTGTGTTAGAGCTGTTCAAAAAAGGATACTTTAACTCTCATACAGCTTCAGGGTTGTTGGGATTTGTTACATCCCAATTTTTTCAGGGAGTTTGGGTAAAATATGATCAGAACTGAAATCCTTTTGTACTGTTTTTAGAAATTATGCTATAAGAATCACAAGAGAGGGAAAAGGTATGGTTTTACATGTTTTGGTTTTAAAAAAGATCTATGGAAGTATGTTGGAATAGTGCATAGGAAAAGAAAATATGGCATGGGTTTGAAATAAATTTTCTAAATATTTTTAGACGTGAGGGTTTGCTCTGAAGCAGCAAGAGCAGTTGAACACTGGATAACTGGTCACAAAATGGCTCAGAGAAAACAAACTGATACAAGAGCTCTGAATAAACACTCAGGATAGGAAGAAGCCAGCAGGCATAGCACTGTTGGGGCACCAGCCTTGCTGCTGTGGAGGGGCCTTTTTTGGGTTTTTTAATGTTTTAAGTCATTATTATTTGTATTTTATTCTCGTATGAACATCTTGACTCCTGGTCTATGTGTTCTAAAATGTGAATATTTCAGAGTTAAATTATTGGTTGGCAATACTGTGTGTCAATACCCTTTAATTTCTCATTTCCTCTGTCTTACCCGAACTGCTGGGACCATGTGTCTCAGAGAACCGTGTGTCCCTGTAGGCTACTAACCCAGTCCTTTATTTAAAGACTATGATTAAAGATTTCTTGTACAAAACTGCGTTTATTGTTTGAAACCTGCATCAGTCCTCTCTTAGTTAATGTGAGACACTATCCTTTCAGTATAAAGTTTTGGAGTGTTTTCTGTGCTCATTGTGAAGGGCTGGCCGTTCAATAAACGCTATTTATTTTACCAAGCCGCTGTTCTCTCGCCGTGGCTGTGGGGCCGGCCGGGGCCGCCCTCAGCGCTCCCGCCGCAGTTCCCGCCTCGCCCGCCAGGGGCCGCCCTTCGTTCCCATGGCAACCAGGCCGCGGGCTTTGATTGACGGCTGCGCTGGCTGGAGCGGCGGCTGCGCGGGGCCAATCGGAATGGCGGCAGGCGGCGCGCGGTGATGACGCGGCGCTCAGCGCGATGGCGGCGGCCGCGGCCCCGGCTCTGCGGTGCTCGCTGTGGCAGCGCCGGCCCCTCCGCCGCGGGCCGGGTACGGGCTCGGCCCCGCTCCCTGCCCCGCTCCCTGCCCCGCTCCCTAGGCCCTCGCGGGGCCGCCTCAGGCCGTTCGGCTCCGCGGGTGGCAGCGTCCCACCCGCCCGTCCCGGACGGGGACCGGGGGCGGCGGAGCTCGCGTCACCTTTGTCTCTCCGACAGGTGTGCGGCCTGCGCCCGGCGGGGGGGCTTCCCTCAGGCTGTGCAGCACGCGGGTGGCGCAGGAGGGCATCAACAAGCCGGTCATAGACCGCATCATCCGCGTGGACCATGCCGGGGAGTACGGGGCCAACCGCATCTATGCGGGGCAGATGGCCGTGCTGGGCCGGTCCAGCGTGGGACCCGTCATCCAGGTGAGGCTCCCCGGGGCTCTGGTTCGTTTGCGTGTGGTTACAGCGGCCGGGTGGTGGTGAAAGATCGTAGCCTTCACGGCAAGATTACTGTCCATTTTTTTCTGAGCACTTCCAAACGTGTGGGTTTATAAAGAGCAGTGGGAGTACTTGGTAAGGGAGCTACCAATGCTGCAGTTGCTGTAGTGTTGTCCTATTTTGCAAATGTTTTTATGTTACCTTCTTATAACTATCTTCTCTGTTCTTTTTATAACGATCTGCACTTGCCTTTCTCCACCATTTCTTTTCTGTGATGTTACAGTATTGCCTCGGCTATCACAGAATACGTGGCCTGAGTTGTTTTGGTTTTTATTAGTTTTGTTGTAAATGTTTGCCTGTTGTGGCTTTATGCTTCTCTGTGATCTGGCTCTTTTGCAGCAAATGTGGAATCAAGAAAAAGACCACCTGAAAAAGTTCAATGAGCTCATGGTTGCATATAGAGTTCGACCTACTGTTTTATTGCCTTTCTGGAACGTAGCAGGTTTTGTTTTAGGTGAGTTTGGATAATTACTGTTATTGTTGTCTTGTGAAGTCTTCAATTGTGTTAAATTATTTGTTTTGCTTCAGATTTCATTGTGTTCATGTGTCTGGTACCCCAATCCCAGGGGCTGGAAGTGCTTTGCTTGGCAGGAAGGGTGCAATGGCTTGCACTGTGGCTGTGGAGGAGAGTATATCAGAGCACTACAACAACCAGATCCGAACTCTCATAGAAGAGGATCCAGAAAAGTACAAAGAACTATTGCAGGTATTTAACCATGACTTAAAAGTAGTTTAACAAATTGATTGAATTATCTGATGTGATTTAGTCTTTTAAAAATAATATGCCTTTAGAACTTACAGTGGATCTTTTTGTTTTGTCACTTAGAATGCTGAAGTCAACAGAAAGTATTAAAATAAAAGGATGCTTTTTCCTTCACCAGCACTAAATTGATCAAGCACCAAAATTAAAACATATGTAGGATTATCTTTAGCATGCTTTCAGTAATGCATTGTTTTCTTTTCAAGTGGGAGAATTATGCTTTAAGTTTGATTAGTTTTAACTGAAAGGAAGGGTCTAGAGGGGAAACAAAAGGAGGAAATATTGATTGCACAGTAGCTGTGTTGCCTTTCTCTGAAGACATTTCAAGTACCTTCACATGCTCCTTAACCTGTAGGGCCCAGAGCTGCTCAGGGTGAGCTCGAGGTGACCCCCTCTCCAGCCCCTCTGCCCATGCTGTGTTTGATACACCCCAGGGTGGGGTTTGCCCTCCTGGCACTGCTGCCAGCCAGCACCCTGCTCATGTTCTTGTCCTGGGTGCTTGCAGTGTGTAAGGAGCTGATGTTTGTCAGCTCTGTGAGAAAATAATTTCCCAAGCATTTTAGATATCCAAGTGGGACACGTTCCTGTAAGGTGGTTGTGGGAGATTGAGCTGTTTCCACAGGCAGCAGGTGGAACTGCTTCATTTCCAGCCTTGCTGGCTACCAGTGTGTTCAGTTGTGCATAGTGTAACATGTAGCAAAGTCTCATTATTCCAATGTATCCTCTGCTACAGAAATTGTCTCTGGAGCAACCAGTGATGCTGAGGTGCACCAGGGAAATACCACCCCTGAAGATAATGATATAATGAACTAGATAGAGATGGCACAAAATAAAGAGAAAAGTCCAGGCAGTGAGTTTATTCACAGTGCCAGTATGAGGAGAACTAGGGGGGACACCAAAAGCAATGCAAACCTGTTGGGCAGGGACAGTGCCCAGGTGTCTGTAAGTGCTGAGCTCTTCATTAAGCAATCCTGATCATCTGCAGGCATCGCAGGAGAAAATCCTCTAAACCTTTTTGTCCCAGCTGAAAAATTAGAGGACAAGCAATTGTTCTTTAGAGTATGTTAGAATGGACAAAAAAGCCTGGTTAGCTTACAGGGGAACACCCTTACTGATTGGCAAGGCAGGGACCTTAATTCCTTTATTCAACTTGTCAGAATAATGTGGGGGTGTGAAATTAGTCAGTCTTAAAAGTTACTATGGCTATAGATTTTTTTGAAACAGTGAAAAAATAGTGATATATTAATTAAATAGCAGCTTGAACTTAAAAACTTCTTTGGAGACCACTAGAAGAACTTCAGGTTAGGGGAATGCTGTAAATAATTCCCGTCTTGCTGAATTGGAGGTTCAAATCTTTGAGAAGTTTTTGAGAGACCCTGGCTTGCCATGGTGTACATAATGGTCAACAGCATCTAGTTCTGTGTACTGGCTGCCTTGATTTCTCTGCAAAGCAGGCTCAGTAGCTGCTGATTTTACAGGTAATAAAGCAATTCCGGGATGATGAGCAGGAGCACCATGACATTGGGCTTGAGCACGATGCAGAAGCTGTGAGTAGAATGTTGGCTAATTGATGCTGTCAGTGAGGATGTGGATGTGCTGCTCTTTACTTAGAAATTGGGATGTGATTCTTTGTGGTACTTAGAGATTCCTTCCTTACTTAGAGATTGGCATGTGGTTCTTTGAGAAGCAGAAAATAAGGCTCTTGATATTCTTTCCCAAATATACATATAAGAATGTCCTGCATGTTATAACTTTCACTTTTCTAGAACAGAACTAAATCTGTTGGAATTCATGTCAAGTGTTAAAAATGTTTTGATTTTTTTTCCTAAGAGGTGTCCTCTGTAAATTTTTAGATTTTCTTTTCATTTCAATTTAAAATAAATATTTTTGAAGATAAGGCTAATAAATGCTGTCCATACAGTGCTGGGTATTGGAGGCATCATCTTCTTAGGAAGTGTGAAATGCTGAACTAAATTCTCTGCTCCCTTGGATACTGTATGGGGAATATGTGACTTCTCTCCTATTTTGTCTCTTGACTTACATTTGTGGGATATTCTGAATAGTTGATAAAGATAGTTCTAAATAGTTGAGGAAATATTCTGAAAAGTTGATAAATTTTAATTTATCTAGTTTTTTAATCTAATTTATCTAATTTCGTTATCTCTAGGATAGATTAGACTGCAAATACAGGTGGGGTTTTCTTGGCATGTGTGTGTTTTTACTTTGATTTTTTTTTTACTAGTGCTTACTATTCATTATCACAATCTGGTTCAAGCAAAACGCTTCAGTAAATGTATTTAATCTTTTGTTCTTTTTACAGGCACCAGCTTATTCTGTTTTGAAGACAGCCATACAACTTGGATGCAAAGCTGCAATATTTTTATCAGAAAGAATTTAGTTACATTTTTCATAATAGCTGTGGCAATAAACTGTGACACAAAAGCATATGGAAACTGTGGAAGACTCAGCTATTTTATTCAGCCTTTTAAATTTTTCTGCACTAAGCACTTGATTCAGTCATCCTTTATCACATTGAATCCCCATTTAAAAAGTTTCTATATTAAAGTCAGTTGAGCTAAATGTGAATGAAGGTGGCAGGATTGAGTCTGTGAGAACTAAACCTCCCTATTCAGAGACTGTTCACAAGGTGGCAGCACAATATGTATATACATGGTTTATATATACAATATTTGTGTATGGATGCACACACATAAAAATTATATATATGTTCTCTGTTGCCTTCAAATTTATGTGTACTTGAAATAAGCTGGAGCAGCTCATTTTAAAATAGTTAATACAGACCAAGAAGAATATTGTTCTGTGTCCAGGATGAGGGAAGTAATAGTAAGTATTTATTTTCAGTCCATCTTGAATAAAAATTGGTATTACAAGACCAGTTTTGCATAGAGATTTCTTTGTGTTTTGGGGTGGGCTTTTTATCAGGCACAGTTCTGAATTCTTCAAGTAGAATTTTACTTACTATGGTTTTTTGTTATCATTGTGGTGGGGATATTTTTGTTGGTTTTTGGTATTTTCTTGGGTTTGTTTGGTTTGCAGGTTTTTTCTACCTGAGCGTGTAAGGAATTGATGCCTGTCATAAAACAGGTGGAGAGAGCAATCTGGAGCACTTTGGAATTGCATTCAATATTCTATGAGAGCTTTCAAGCTTATCTTACTTTGCTTCAGACAGCATTTAATCCAGGTAGATCTGAGCTTGCCTTTTTTAGTAGCTCTGTTAGTGTTTGTAGGTACTGATTGGTGTGTAATTTGACATTAAAGGTTTCTTAAAGAGGATTATTTACCCTTTTTTATGGTGAAGGAGCTTAGGCAGAAGGTTAAATCTTAATATAGAGAAATTCCTATTCTGTGTGATTTTGTTACGACTGTCACTTTGTATGTTCTTTAAAATTAATATCTCTCAAACTGTTGCAAGTGTCACCTTGTTAGACTCAAACTACTGATGTTTCTTTCTTTGTTCAGTCAAAGTAGCATTAGGTTCTCTGTCTGTGCCTGGTTTGGAATAACGTGACCCGAGGAACTCAAAGCTACATCACAGATTCTCAGGGACTGCAGAATCAGAAGGTAACTCGGAGGGAGTCTCATTTTACTGCCTCAGCCCTAGACAGTTGTGAGCAGTGTGTGTAAAAACCCAAGTTTACTGAAGGTCCATCCTATTACACTAATGCAATGTCTTCCCTAATTTGACCATTTCTCTGAACAAAACTTACATCTAGCAGATTTCTTGCCCTAATTTCTCAAAAGTGTAAAATATGCATGTGGACAATTCCCAGGTAATTTGTAGGAGAGAGGAATCAGCACAAAAGAGTGATTAGCTGAAGTGGTTAGAGGGGTAACAAGTGGTGCTGGAAGCTTGTGCAGTGCAGTTGTGTAAGTCACAGGCTTTAATAATTGAGTAAAAGAAGGAGAAAAGCTTGATGAATAGTCCATTGTAAAGTCTTTCATACCAGAGGCAGCATGGGATGGCATCTTTTATAAGTCTATTATTGCAGGGGAGGGAGGGCAGGGCATGGTGTCTTTTCACTCAAAACTGCACGCCCATACATACAGTGGTCTCGTGACATCAACTGGAAACTGAGCCAGACAGTTCCTGGTCTCTTAGCCATTACATCAGGGTTGAAAGCTGAACAAGGCATCTATGGGGGTTTCCAGGAGAGCTGGTACTCAGCTGAAGCCTTGTATTCTCCAAGGCTGTGGTTGCAGAGATTCTCTGAAGATGTCTGTGGTGTTCAGCAGTGGTGGGATTGGCTGGTGACAGAGTGACAGACATGCTCATGTGATTGTCCAAGATTTGGGTGGCCCCTGAGACCATTGCACACTGCTCACTTGGGGCAACAGCTTTTAAGAGACAAATCTCATGTTAAATATATTTCATTTGGCTGAGGGCTGGGAACATCAAATACCAAGAAATTGCCATGTGAGGCCTGTGTTTGGTCATATCTGCTGTAATTGAAAGTGCTCATAGAGAGTTCTTTGTCCTCAGCAGCTGAAAACATCCTGCACATTTGAGAAGGGTGTTAGACAGTAACACTGTCTCCAGCTGCAAGCATGAAATGTGAACTGAGAGATCAAATCTGCTTTATGCTCCTGAGCAGCATTTGTTCGTTCTTTAATGGAGCAACAGATTTCTACCCATCCATTAAAGTGTGGGTGGGCTGTTCTGCCACTTCCAAAGCTTGTGCATTTTCCTGCTCACTGGCAGTTTACTCTTTTTTTTGTTGTTCTTTTACACAGAAAATGGAGTTGCTTTTCATTTTTCTCATGGAAAAGGGACTTTTTTTTTGTTTCAAAACCTGTTTCAGATTTTGAAAGACTAAAAAAAGTGGTAAATGGTTACAAAAGAGCAAGAGGTGCTTAGTGCTGTACAATTCTATTGTACAGCTGCTCCAAGGCTGTAGTTACTTTTTTATGTTGAGGCAGAACTAAGCTGAGTAATACCAGCCATCTCAGCAGGGGTTAATGGCAGGCAGAGGCCAAAGTATATAGCTTTTACAAGTCTGTTATAATAGCAGTCCTCAATGAACTCTGGCCGTGTTGACAGAGGAAGGGGAGCTTGGATCAGAGAAAGGCTGTGAAATGCTGCATTTTCAGAACAGGGAGAGGGGAAGATGACTGGGTCTTCACTGTGCCTTTGAGCTCTGTGGCTTCCTTGTAAATGATAAAATACATAATTTGGGTTTTATAATATACAGTGGGATGAAATCCTTCTCCTCATAGTAATGAGGTCTCGTGGTAAGCCAGGGCTTGACCCCAGTTTTCTCCTGCAGAAGCAGTTGTATCTCTCAGTGAGGAGGAGCAGCAGTACCCATCCATGTGTGTGCAGGGTTCTAGGGCTGTTACCTGCTCTGTGAACAGCATCTCACCTCTTGCTGGTTTCTTCTGCAGGCAGAGCTGGGGATGACCTGGCCCCTTATTCTCCAAAGCTGCTCGGAGTCAGAGATCAAGGATGGTGCTGGGAGGGGAGTGGCAGATGGTGCAGTCCCTGTGCTGAGCACTGGGGCTGTTCTGGAGCAGGATCTCTGCACTGTCTGTAGGCACTGCAGAAGGCACGTGGGAGGCCTTCGACGTGCAGCTCTGGCTGTGCCAGGACACGTTTCAGCAGCAGCCAGGCGGGAATCAAATCCCCATGGCTGGGATTAACGAGGTGATGCTGACACAAGCTGAACGGACTTTTGTCAAGGGCATGTAGTGATGGGACAAGGGTTTATGGCTTTATGTTGATAGAGGGCAGGTTTAGATTAGATAGAAGAAAGAAATTCTTCCCTGTGAGGGTGGGGAGGCCCTGGCACAGGTTTCCAGGGAAGCTGTGGCTGCCCCATCCCTGGGAGTGTCCAAAGCTGGGTTGGATGGGGCTAGTGAAGGTATTCCCACGGCAGAGGACTGTGGAATGAGGTGAGCTTTAAGGTCCCACCCAACCCAATCCACTCTATGATTCCGTGATTTATGATGCAAATTATGTAAAATGAGACTCATAGGATTGCTTGGCAGACAGCTAAATTGTTGTCTGGGTTGGGCTTCATTTTTGTCTGTAGTAAATCTGTGTGGCTCACTTGAGCAGACAGAGCGAGACTTGTGATCAGCTGGGGATGTGCCATACAGTCCCTGTGCTGGGGATGACATGGACTGTACATCTCTATTTGTTTTTAGTATTACAGGAGTTATTTCATCTATATGCATCTGCCTTGTAACTTGACTTTAGGGAAGACATAATTTCAAATGGCAGTCATTTTTTTTCACTAGCTTTGAAGTTGTGGCATGTCACTTGCATTGAATTCTGCAGATATTTTTTAGCTTGGGCGGCTTAAAGGGCTGAGGCAAAAATATTGGCCAATTTAAAGGAGGAATGTGTGTTACAAGGGAAGAGATTGTTTAAAGGAACTACCATTTTTCTATTTGTTACTTCAGTTTTCATTGTGTCTGATATGAAAAATCTGAATGGATTTAGGAGAATGACAGCAGCTTTGTAGTTTTACTTCCAGAGTGGCAGAACTTAGCTTGTGTTGAACACCTGCCAATTCTCTTTTTTAGAGTTGTGGAGCTAATCTAATGTTGAATAAATGAATTAACAGTTCAGTTTCAGTGGGTAATGTATTTCTAAAAGCTTCACTGTGATAGAATGAAAATTCCAGTTGTTGTTAGGTGCTTTCAATAAATGCAGCCTCCTGCTCACTTCAGTTGTTTTTGGGAACTACCACCTTACACTAGAGTTTTGCAGAGCAGGGGAGTGGTGCCTCTGCGTCCAGATTGCAGCTTATGGCAGCAGCAGTGTTTAATTGTATTAGCATGGAGATTAATACACCTATGCTGATATTTTAAAAAATGGGGATTTTTTTTTTTTTGTTGTTCTGAAGGTCTTTATTTCACCAACTCTGGCCATAGCACTGCCTTTAATTGTTCTTGTTCTTAGCTGGAAGTAAATGATGATCTGATGGAACTGCAGGAGGTATGCAGTGTTACTTGGAAAGGAACTCTGGAGGTCATCTTGTCCAGCCTCCTGCTGGACCCAGGACTGTGGCCAGCACTAAAGCAGGTCAGCTGTGATTTTTTTCAGACAGGTGATGAAAACCTCCAAGGACAGAAATATCACAGCCTCTGTGGTCAGCCTGGTCTGGTCCTGCATTACCCTACCAGTGGCACTTTTTTTTCCTGATATCTTTCCTGAACCTTCCAAAACTCACTGTTGCTGCTTGTTATGTCATGTAGCATCATGGAGAAGAGTTTGCCTCCACTATCTTGGTAAATACCCTTTGAGTGGTTTTAGGCAACTATTAGATCATTCAGATTAGCTGTCCTTGCAATGCCTGGTTCCTGAGCTGGCACAGAGGAAAGGAAGAGATGCATCTAATGACCACTGTGACAGTCTCACTGTCTGCTTAAGACTTCAGGCTTCATATGTCTTCTCTCCTTGTAGGTATTTTCCACCCAACTGTTTGAATATTGGTGATTTGTTTTTCAGTGTTACTTGTGCCTAGGACAGATGGATTTATTGATTTTATGGTACAGGTGGACATGTGTAGTCCAAGATATTAATGAAAACAAGTCATACATACAGTGGGTGGTTTTCATATTTAAAATACCTTCTCTGGACTGTAATAAAAAGATTATTTCTGGCACTAAAAGTGCTTTTCTGTTTTCCCTGTGGCTACTGGCCAGCCATCTGCCTGGGCTGTCCAGGTCAGAGCATAGGCAGCAGTGGGTGAGGGGGATTTGAATTTTCTTGCAGTTCATTTTGAAGACAAGCTCTGCCAGCAGTGTTTTAGCAAGCTGTCAAGAATTTTCCCAAGCATGTGGCTTGAGGGCACCTGTATAGTCAGAGGCTGCTAACTGTATGTAAATGGATAAAATGTTTAGTGGAGTGAAAAGCTTTTGCTTATAGGTGTAGACAGACGTGCAGTGTCAAGGCAGATGACTCAGTCCTGTTGATCTTTGTTGCTATCTCTGCATTAAAGTGAACTTCCTTTTTAAGCAGTAGCTTATGTCTAATTTAGGGCTGTGTCTCATCTTGCTGATGATAAATTGTTTCCTCCCTCCTGTGGGGCACAGCCATGTTCCTACCAGGTCTGTGGCAGAAATACACTGGAAATACAGTTTGCGAGGAGCTAAATCTCCCTTGTGGCTCTATTATTGTCCTAATCATATAGCACTCCTGGTATGCGAAAATGTGTTGACCTTGCTTCTTCTAAGTTGGGTTTTATCCAGCCAAAAGAACAGCAGCAGGATTTAAAATCACTGGTGAGATTATTCTGCAAGTGTAGCTTAATGGCTTGATTCTAGCCCTTACCTGGAAAGGTAACTGCTAGTGACAGATGAGGAGCTGTCTTCCACATCTCATTTTGTCAGCTCTCGTTGTTCTGACTTTGGCAGGAAAAATGCTGTTTACTTGAATACTTTGAAGGTGGTAGAAAGAAGACTTTAGACATGGTTGAAATGTGATATTTTTTAAATTCATAACTGTCCGCTTTTCAATTCCTCTTGCCCAAATATCTCAGCAGTACTTGCTAATGAGAAATAATTATGTCTCAATTTTAAGTGACACAAGTGCTATTGTTTACACAAAATGTGAGAATCTTGTAAGACATGGGGCATATGCTTGGAGGGATAACTCATGAGAATCAGTTCTGCCTTCTCAGGGAGCCAAGCCTTGCAGAGGAAGATGACAGATACATGTGTTTGTATACAGACTCTAGAGCTGGCTGTGTTTGCTTATATTTGTCATGAATGTAGAGACTCGCAGCACAGAGCACTGGTTCAGCATAAGCTGGAACATATGGTCCTCTCCAGCAGATGTGACACAAATTCCAGCACTCACTGGATCTTTCAGGCTGATGACCAGCAAGAGGATTTAGCCTGGTAAGATGGAATATTCTTGAAGCTGTCCTGTGGATTGCTGCTCCATTTAGGATTTTTCCATGGATAGGGCAGAAGAAGTATGGCCTGGTTTTCAGCTTGTGTTGCTGGCAGTTCACAGCTGCTGAAGCAGCTACCTGGACTCATCTGATACATTGCTTGGACATGATGTTGCAAACTCCTGGGATAAAAATACTTACATGAAGCTATTGCTTTGGAGTAACCTGATAGTTCATTCTTTCTTTCCAACTGACTCATCATTCTCCACAAATGTGGTATTCAAACAGAAATAACTCACCAGACCCAGTGGTGAAAGCCCTGTGTGTTGTTTTCCTTGACTTTCCAACTAACAAGAAAATTCATGGTTATATTCTTCCCTCTTTCTATCTCCCTATGCTTACCAAAATGCATGTGATACTGCTACAGCCTTTGCTTTGAGATTATGTGTTTGACACCCTCCATGTGTCACCTAGAACTGACTTGTAGTGAGTTAGGAATAATCAGCAGAACTCTTAACACATTTGTCTGATTTACCAAAAAAACCTCAAAAAGCCCAAACAGTCTAATTATCCCAGCCAAGAGAAACTAATAGAACAAATTACACACATGACCTGCATGTGTTATGAAAACTGCATAAAACCAAGAGAAGAAGTTTGCAGAGATCTCCTAGAGAATATTTATCCACATTATAAAACCAGTGATAAGTTTTCCTGCATCTGGCAATTATTATGCCATACTCTGCTCTTACTCAATGTTCACCCTGTTCATCTTAGGCAACACTTTCTCATTCCTGAGTTCTCTCACATACCAAGATATTAATCTGCTTCTCATACAAACAGTCAATGGTCTGAAATTGCTGCAGCACACCAGCATGGGCTTGATTCAGTATTTGTTTTTGTTTCCTTTCTTTTGTTTGTTGTTAGGGAGAAAGAATCCAAAGAGCATCAAAGTCCATTTGGTGTCTGGAGGTGCACTCATGCCCCTACTTAGCACCTCCGTGTTTAGATTTACATGCTCTGAGGTTTTAGAAGTTACAGCCACTACCCATCTGTAGTTGCCTTAAATCAAACAACTTCTTAAATTAATTTTAGGTGTTTCATTTTTCTTTGCATTCTTGGACATAAGTTGGGTCTGATTTTTCTTGGGCTTTGCTTTCCTTGGCTTCTAAAATAATTTTATAAGGTGTTGCTTACTTGAATCACGTGGCCATTGGCGAGTCCAGCTGTGCCCCTTGCCCAGCAATGCCTTGCTTCAGGGAGCTACACACACAATCAAAGTCTGCTCCAAAGGTAACAAATTACAAGTGGAATCATTATCACGACAATTGGCTGTCATTATCGATGGGTTGGTGGAAGTATCTGTGCAAATGCACATCAGTGTGTGCTTCTTTATCATGCAGCTCTGCTGACTCAAGGAGTGGGTGATGTGCCCTTCACTCAGAGCCTGCTCACAGAGATAAGTGCTGCTATGGCCTGAGCCACGCTTGGGGTGGATTCAACTGCACCTGGAGAGCTGACAAGGGGACAGGTGGTGGCTGGAACACACTGTAGTTGGAGCCATTTACATTTAGGAGGGCTGGCAAGATGCTTTTACTGGCCCTATCTTCAGGTCTACGGGGTGCTCTCCACTCTCTTGTAGCAAGCAGAGAGCACACAGGTGTATTTGTCTGTCCTGGACTCAAAGCCTTCCAGCCCTTCCTGGTGAGCTGGTGACACAGGGTGAGTTTGCACTGCTGAGCAGGAGCTGGGCTTCCCTGGAGCAGAGGAGAGGTGGTTTCATGCTGTCCCAATGAGCTGCAAGCATGACTGGAGGCCAGGAGAGAACAATCTGTCTGCCTCTGGGCTTCCACATATTGGGCCACTGTATGATCAGGTATGTTTTGAACTGGATGCCTTGTCTTTTGCTGATGAATGAGGATGGGCACTAAAACTAAGTTATGCACATTTCTACTCCCTGTCTTTGATCAATGGAGAGGCTGTAAATGGACTTGTTGCCTGGCTGCTTTGGGACATACCTATTTTTTGTAATATTCATCTACTTGGGGAACTAAATCAAAAGAAATAAATTCAGTGAAGCACTCAATCATCATGAATAATTCATTGTTCTCTAATGTATTTAGGAGTGATATTTAAAATATATTTATTTGGCTTATAATTCATAAACCTGTCAAAAAATCGATCTAGAAAGAGGGTTTATTATTTATTCCAGAGCCAAAGGCTAAAGTGCTGAAATTGTGTGAACTGAAATCTTTTAGCAAGATCAGATGCAGCCCTTAGTATTTCATACTTCTTAAATTACTAAAAATATTCCCACAGAGATGAGCTGTTGAAGCTGTGCTCCCCTCAGAGCACATCCCAGAAAAGCTGTAACCACATCAGAGCACAAGGTATGGGCATTTCAAGTGTGTAACTTCCAATATCAAAGTGCTCTCAGAGAGAGCTTGAAATTCATGCAGCCTGAGGCAGCTCTCCCCAAGCCTCTGTCATCTGTCATGCTGTGGCAGCAGGCAGAGCAGAGAGATGGAGGGAAAAACACATTAATATGAGGACAGTGTTGTGTCATTTAAAGAGATGCAATCTGAGCAGAAGCTTGGTTTTGGGTAGGTTCAGTTCTTTGTTTTTCAGTCCATGCTCTTCATTCTTTGCCCACCACGGATATCCTTTTTCTGTGCTACCCTGGGGATCAGAAAATTATTGCAGGGGTGGCTGGCACGTCTATGCTCTGCAGCATCACATCCACAGTCCCTAAAGAGGGATGCTGCAATGGCCTCAAGTCTTCTGCTGCTCCACGCTTTCTTTAACATTTAGGTCCTCCTTCAGTTGCAAGCATATTCTTCTCCATTCAGCTGTAAAGATCCCATGGGCACTGGTGACCCTCTGGCTAGGGAAGGGGCTGGTTCTGGGCACTGCAACATGAGCCCAGTGCTGGTGAGATGTTTGTAAAGCCCTCAGTGAGGGATCCACTCCCTTGCATGGGCAGGACCTCAGCCAGGTCATGGATGTGTCTGTTCACACAAATGCTGAGATGGGGAAAGTGAACCTTTTGCATTCACCATTCTCCTCCCCTGTTTGCTGGTGCTACTTTAGGGATAGCAAAGGGAACAGAAGACAGAATGTGTTCTGGAATTTAAGAAATAACATTCAAACATGAACCAGCTTGTTGTAAAGACAGTTTGTTCTTGACCTCAGTCTCCCTTAGAAGAGCCTGGGCCATTCCTGTTGTTCCAGTGGGTATGCTTTGCATTTGTATCTATGTGAGAAACTTGTATTTTACAGTTCCAGGAGTAAATATGATGCCTTCTGTATCATAAATTTTAAACAAAGATATTTAAATTGGATTAGGTAGAAAATGAAAGATGCTCCCACCTCTGTTCAAGTGGTTGACGCTGTAATAATGAATGTAATAATGACATATGACACCATATGTAAAAATAGCTGTCATTAAATGAGCTCATCTGAATGGCCTTAAAGATAGGAATATGCTGCCCTTGCTGCCTTGCAAATGAAGTAATTGTGTTGCTTTGCATTGATCTGTGCAAAGTTTAATCTTAGTTAAAGAGATGCAGCCTGAGAAACCACTGTGGAGAGATACTGGGAAGAGAAAAAATTTAGCCCTCCTGGTGAGATTTCAGGCTCCATCACTGTACTGCTCATCCCCTCACAGGGCAGCCAAGCAGGTAAAGAATTTACTTTGAACCAGGAAGATTACATAACTGAGGCTGATTTTTAGCCATGATTTCAACAACTCCATGTGCAGACATCTCCTAGACCAGGCACTGTGCTGCAAGGTTTTAATTTCAACTGATGCTGAGCAGTGCCTGCAGCACCCCCCAGCATCTTTCCACCCAAATTGGGTGGGCCAGAGCAGTGCACAGGACACTGCCCTCTGTGGGCTGGTGTCACTGGGCTGGTGTTTCCTGATGGAGATAATCCAGCTGGGGATTGCTGCCAGGCTCCATGTGTGGGTTTGGGTGTGGTGTGAAAGTTCCCTGAGCCCAAGGACCTCTGCTCCTATCCCTCTGGGAATGCAGTGACAAACAGTGCTGGCTTGGGTCCTTTGATAGTTTGGGGTTGCTTTGTCTTCTCTGCAGGTCACTTTCCTTTTAAGCCATTAGCTTTCCCCCTCTCTGTCCTTGGCAGGATGAGGTGAGAGTCCAGGACAGGCCTTCCTAGAGCTGCCGCTGCCCTCCAGCCCCGCAGAACAGGTGCTGTGAGCCAGAGCATCGGCTTTGCCCACCCTAATTGCTGAGTGCTGATAAGCCAGTTTCCCCAGACAGATCCTCCCTTACCCAGGTTTCCTCCCACGCTGTATTTTCCCTCCTTTTCCCTGGCTGGGTGATCCAGCTCAGGCTCATTAGGAGAGTGTCAGCTGAGCCAGGATCATCTCATTATTTGGGGCTGTAAGCCGATAACAGAGCTTGTTCCCTGTTGTGTGCTTTGCTTTGATTCTGTGAGCTGTATCTCATCACTTTGTGCCTAAACTTCAACTTTGTAGCTCGCTGCTGCAGGGTATTTGTCAGGCACAAAACCCCTTCTCTAATTTCATGGCAAGCTTAGGGGTGCATAAACCCAAAGCAGAAAGGCCCAGTAATGACAGTCACAGGAGGGGACAGGGGCAGCTGCTGCTGCTTTGGTGCTCTTTGAAAGCCACCAGTGACGCTGACACAGCCCTGCTGAAACCAGCACAGAGCTGTGGGACAAGCCTGGTGTCTCCTCTCCAGCTGCCTTGCCCTGGTTGTGAAAAACAGAAACGGCACAACCCCAAACTGGTATAATGAAACTGCTACAATCCTCATTTAAAATACTCTGCTTTAATCAGTAAATTAGGGGTCAGCTATGCAATCACTTTTTATTAGTTAAGCAAGTTATGGTGCAAATACACATTTCAGTGACTTACCATTAATTAAGCTAAACTGTTTCAGTCAGTGACTAAATTCACATTTGAACACACTCAAATGCATCAAAATTTATTTAGATCTGCATTAAACTGTTTTTTGTTAAACTATTTTAACACAAGCACATGCAAGGTTTGGCTCTATGTGATGTGTGATACTTCTTAAACCTGGGGATTCCACAGTGGGGATCCTCAGACCCACAACAACTGCTGAGCCCTGGGGGTGGCAGGGAAAGGGAAGGGCTGAGGAGGCTCCTGCATGGAAGGTGACACACTGGGGCCTTGGCACTAGCACAGTGTGACCACCTCCTCTGCTGCCCTGGGAGAGTTAGCAGGGCTTGTTGGCTGGAGTGTTTAGATTCAGCACTGGAAGCTGTGACTGCTGTCATTCAAATGTGCATTATATCAAAAACTGAACTTAAAGAGCAAGTGCAAGACTTACAGTCTTGACCTGGAGAGCTTTCATGTTTCCATTTTCAATGTAAGAAACATTCCCATCTCTGCTGATAACCCTTGTGCATGATGGTTGTGTACTTGCACTCTCCTTGCTGAAAGGTGCTTCCTTTTCATGATGCTGTAGTTGGAATTCTTCACAACATGAGCCACTTCAGCTTCATGGAGGCCACGGGACAGCAGAGTCCCAGACTCACAGCTTGTCAGACAGAACTCAGTGTGCCAATGACACTGATGCAGATGGGCTGGGGGTTTTATTCCTGGCTCATTGCTTACCTGGAAATACATAGGCATGTCTTCCTGAATGCCAGGTAATGGGTAAGTATTAAATAAATTCCCTGCTCAAACAAGTTTCTATGCAAAAAAGTTTTCAAATTATATGGAATAAACTGGAAATGAACCAGCTGATGCTAGTACTGATCACCAGCATAGAGCCAGGATATTTCTGGATATTTGTGACAAGGACAGGCTTAGACAAGAGATTGTTGTATGAATTACTCAGGAAGCCATCCTACAGAAAGGAAATCCTGTATTGAGCTGC
This sequence comes from Vidua macroura, assembly GCF_024509145.1. Classification (NCBI taxonomy): domain Eukaryota; kingdom Metazoa; phylum Chordata; class Aves; order Passeriformes; family Viduidae; genus Vidua; species Vidua macroura. The sequence goes on along the minus strand of NC_071586.1, from coordinate 8,811,986 downwards.
ATGTGGTTTACAGCAACCCAGTCTGCTTGCAGCCTCTCAGATTAAGAAGTGCTACACCCTGCTGATAGTTAGTGAGCAAACAGACTGGCAGAGGTGGCAAGCACATACACCCTCTCCTGTTTTCCCATCCCCTGCTGCTGTGGCTGGCAGACATCCATTAGTCCACAATAAAAAAATGGATTTATGTCTGTCTGATGCTGTTGGTTTGTACTATAGTTAATAGTATCCCATAAAATCTGGAAGTCACAGGAATAGCAGGCAAAGGATATTTATTTTGATCATGGCATCTCCTTGGCTGGACCATCCAGTGGGCTGTGGGAGATATGTGCTGGTAGCTTTGCTTTCAGAGGAAATAATTAGAAGAGTAATTACTGGGACATGAAGCCAAGTGACCAACCATTCAGACTTGTATTTTTTTGCAATCAGTCATTGTACTTTTCTGCTATAGACTGTTTAATAGTGCATTATGAGGTGATGGAGGTGTAACCCATTTGCTGTAGAAAAGCAGCTGTACACTTCTGGTGCAGGAAGGGATCCCCAGAGACTTCCTCCTGCACCTGCAGTGGACTGTGCAGCTCTGCTTCAGCAGGGCAGATACCAGCCTGGGATAGCTGGGAGGAAATCTCAGGCTTGTGTCTCAGGTAGATCATAAAAGCATCAGTCAAATATCATCACCTGTCCATGCCTTCTGAATTTCTACTTCCTTCTCTCTCCTCAGGTGGTGTGCTCTGCCTGTGTCTCTGACAGTGGCTGGTGTATTGGAGCATGAACAGATCACTCACACAGATGTATGAAATACTGCCGACTGTGGAGAAACTTTAATGGATGCTCTGACCCACCGCTTTCTTTTGCCTCTGCAAATCTCCCCCAGGGCTATCATGAGCTATTTTTAGCTCAACTTGTTTAAGAATAACATTATTCCTTATTTAGTGAGCAGGATATCCTGTATATGGGACATTCTGGAGTGAGTGTTTAGATAACATTTAAACAATGGGTGATTTAAACAATGGTAGTAAAAATTGATGTTATGAATTCTCTCAGGTCACAATTTTGAGGTCATGTTTATTAGTGTACAATCTTATTTTTATTGAGTACACAATTGCCATTAAAAACTTCATAAAGCTGAGCACCTCTGGGACGTCTCCCACCTCTGACATACTCAGCATTTTTCCCAGAGACTCACCCTGTGCTCAGGGAGTCACGAAGCAGCCAATGTCCCAGAAAAACAGCCACTGGCCATCTTTCATCAGCTCAAGGCTCTACAGATTTAATCTTGCCTCTGGCTGAGGAGGAGAGAAAGGACTAATTTAATGTAAACAGCAGTGGTAAAAATGTGAGTGCTGTGGATTCATTCTGGTTCTGATGTTAAGGTCACATAATTAGCATTCAATCTGTTACTCTGCAGCCTGAGAGAGTCTCCCCCAGCACCACCTGGGTGTGTAGAAGCACGTGCTGAGCCTGTTTGCACTGCCAGGCCTGCCGTGGCTGGTCACAGCTCTTGGCCAGCTGGCCCCGGGGCTGTGCCACTGCTTGAGGTGACATCTGCATTTCCTCCAGCCGTGGCTGGCTGGGAAGCTGCAGCACTTCCCTGTGCAGAAATCCCACAGGGATAACTGCTGTGCTGGTAAGCTCTAGGTCCCCCGTGGGCAGCAGGCAGGAAGGGCTGTGCCAGCTCCTGCAGATGCAGCTGCCTGTCTCCTGAGCGCGGCTGTGCAGCTAATCAAATCAACCCTGCATGAAAAGAGACTGCAGCCTGTCTTGAAAAATCAGTGTGCCTGGAGCAAGGCCCAAAGGCATGTGAAACATGCTGGGCTTGAGGGTGAAAAAAAAACACAGGCTAGTAAAAATTGAATGTATGAGCCAAGGGTTCACAGAGTTCAACAATATTTTCCAATAAAACGTCTTGAAGGATCCATTTAATACCAGGACAGCTGTGTTATTTAAACAGTTTGGTGTTTTGGGGGTGCAGGACAAAGTAAAGTGATGGGTCACAGGCAATAAGCAGAACAATGAATGGTTTTGTCCCCTCATTCAGCCTTGTGAAGAAATATAGGAAAACATGAAACAGGGAGTGGAAAAGAAAGATGCTTTTCATTTCCTGGGTTTTCTTTGCAAGATATGGCTGTTGTGGGATATTTCTGAGTAGCAAGGCTATGGACTTAGCTGGCTGGAGCTGTCAGAAAACATGGTTTTAGTTGTAGGACATGGAATCTTTTGCTGGCTGACATGTTGTAAAATTGCCCACTGTTTCTTGCCTTTACATCTGCTTTATTTTTAATTTTAAAAATCCCCAAATCCCCAATCTCCTGATTGTAACTCCAAGAGTCAGAATTGTAGTGATTAGGACTTCTCTTTGTATCTCTCAAGTGTACTCTTGACTCTCACCCTAGTTTGGTTACCCATGAATTAATTCAGGCTGCTTGGCCTTGGTTGGTTTGCCTTTGTGTGCAGCATCTTGGCTATGCAACATATGCTACTTCCTGTCAGGTATGATTTTTATGTCCTTAAACTTCAGCAAATAGCTTCAAAACTCTGTAAATATTTACTAAGCAAACAGAAGTTGAGGATGATGACCCTGTCCCCATCAATATTTGAGGCAGTTTAACATACTCCAGGCAAACTACGTGTTTAAAAATCATCTCAAGTATCTGCGTGGATTTAACCCCTGGGGTTATTTCATCTCTTAATTTGTTAATAATTTGGGCATAAGGTAAAAAACCCAAGGCTTTTGAATGATTCTATGACTGCAGGCAGCTGCTAGTAGGCAGCAGCCCGTACACCCCGGTGCACTGGCACTGATGGTTTTGCTGCTCCTTTTTGGCACCGAGACCCTCAGGCAGAGCTGGGAACGAGGGGGACTCGCCTGCAGCGGGCCAGGCCCGTAACACTTATTTGAGGAAAAACGTGCGACGTGGAGCTTGTGACACGACACCGCCGTCCCCTCAAGTGGGGGCACAGAAACTCGCAGCTTCGTACCAAAACGCGCTGCAGGACGCTGTTGCAGTGAGGGGGCACGGAACCCGACTCTCGCTCCTCTTTCGGGGCCGGCGCGGGCAGGGCTGCGGGGGCTCTGCCTCCCCGGGCGGGAAGGCGGGAAAGCGGCAGATCGGGAAAGCGGCAGATCGGGAAAGCGGCAGATCGCGACATCGGGAAACCGCGACCGCGCGGGCGGCGCCGCTCCCCGCCCCGGGCCGGCCCCCGTCGGACAACGCCCCCGGCCCTCGGGCCGCCGCCCGCGGCATTTCCTCTGAGCTCAGCCGGCGGCTGACGCGGGGCCGCGTCCCTCGGAAGAGGAAGCCGGCAGCGGAGCGGAGCGGAGCGGCGGCCGGGGCAGGCAGGGGCGCGGCGGGGCGAGGGGCAGCGGCGCGGCCCGCGCTGGGGGCGGCCGGGGCGGCGGAGGAGGGGGCCGGCGGGGGCGGGCGCTCCCCGCCCGCGGGGCTGGGCGGCGGCTCCCCCCGCGGCCCGAGCCCCCGCCGCGCCCTGCCCGTCTCCCCCCTCCGCGTGCGGGGCTTCTGGCCGCTGCTGACCGCGCTCTGCACCGCGCTCCTCTGCCTCTTCCAGGCGCTGCGCGGCAGCGCGGCCGGCGAGGGCGCGGGGGGCCCGGAGGACGCGGCGGCGGAGGCGGCGGGGCCCGGGGTGCCGCTGCTGAAGGGCTCGGCGCTGCTGCTGCTCGGCTGCCTGCTCGCCCGCTGCTGCGGCGCGGCGGGCGGCGGCCCCCGGCGCGGCGGGGCGCGGTGCGCGGCGGGGGCGCGGCGCGAAGCCCTGGAGCGGTTCCACGCGCGGCAGCTGCGGGTGTCGCCGCACGTGCTGGGGCACAGCAAGGCGCACGTGGGGCGGGTGGTGGCCGAGCTGGTGCGCGCCGCCAAGGCGCAGGGGCTGCAGCCTGGCCCGCTGGCTCTCAGCCTGCGCGGGGACTTCGTGCGCATCGGCAGCGCCTACGAGCAGCACAAGGTGCGCAGCCCCGACTGCTTCGACATCCTGGTGCCCCTGCGGCTGCCGCCGCACCTGGAGCCCCAGCCGCGCTGTGCTGACGGGCTGGGGCCATGCGGCGCCTTCGTCTGCGGCCTGCGGGCGAGGGACGGCTGGACACGACGCTGCCGGCCCTTTGCCGAGGGTTTCTGCGTGGAGCTGCAGGGCCGCAGCCACCTCTCCTCGGGGCTGGTGCTGCGCTGGTTCCAGGGCCATCTGCAGCGGTGCCTGGGAGCCGTGCGGTATCGGCTGCAGGAGCGGTGCCGCGTCAGCCTCTCGGCGTGCCCCGGGCAGCCGCCCACGCTGCACATCCTGCCCTGCTCCGACTACGTCTGCTGCCACATCTCCATGGCCGTGCGCCTCGTCCCAGCCATCCCTCTCGGCGACGCGCTCTACCTCACAGCCCTGCCGCCCGAGGGCCCCCACGGCTCCCTGGCCCCCGAGGCGCTCTGGGGCCTCAACGCCTCGCGGCAGGAGCAGCGGCTGCTGGGCTGGCTGAAGGAGCAGGCCCCGGCCGCCTCCTGCCACCTCAAGTGCCTGCAGATCCTCAAGGGCCTGCGGGACCTCCGCAGGCACGGCCTGGAGGAGCCCTTCTGCTCCCAGTGGGGCCGAGCGCTCTCCTCCTACATACTGAAGACGGCCCTCTTCTCCCTGCTGCTGCAGGGGCCCTTGGAGGCCTGGGATGAGCAGTTCCTGGTGGAGCGGCTGGAGGACCTGGTGCTGTACCTCAGGGACTGCCTGCGCAAGCAGGTGCTGATGGATTTCTTCCTGGGCAACACCAGCATCCCCGAGGCCGTGGCGCTGCCCCGGTTCCTCAAGGAAGCGGCCCCCGTGAACTTGCTGTCTGCCTTCGACGGGCCCACGCTGGACCTCGTAGCCTTCCAGCTGATCAGCACGTGGGTCCAGGCGCCGCACGTCATCAGGATGTACAGCAGTCCCCGGTACTGGCGCCCAGTGCCCGCCCCGTGCCGCCACATGGCTGAGGCCAAGCGGGAGCCGCCGGGAGAGTGAGCTGCTGGCACGCCGGGACTCTCCCGGGCATCGCACACTCCCAGCTCGCTGGTGCTTCGAGAGCCCGCGTCTGCCTGAGGATGGTGGGACTGATGAAACGTGCTTCTGTGCTTCTGTTCCTGACCAGAGAAGAGCGAGCCAAGACTTACTGAAATTGTGATTCTCATTGGTTGTACGTGGGAAAATTCTGACATTTCTGGGGAAATGCCTTAGTCCGCAAGTGTTGCCTTCGGTCGACAGTTTGCAAACTAAAAGGCTCAAACTGACATTTTTAGAAATCCATGTTAACTTCTTGTCTTAGTGGCAAAATAGAGCTTTTTCTGAGATTTTCTTTTTATGATGCAAAATCCATGTGGGATTTAAAAATCTTCCAAGTGCAAACAGCACCTCCCCCCCCCATCCATCAATGTACCAAGATGTTCTTAAAATGTGATAAGCACTAGAGCATAGGTGTGATCACAGTTTGAAATGCTCAATGCCATGCTTTAAATTTCCTGGGTAATCAAGCACATTGTGCTAAATAGAAGTGTAACACATGTTAGTATAAACTTGAGGGAAGAAGTGAAACTGCTCTGATAACAGGATGAAGAATCTAGTTTCACATTTGTGTTCAAGTGAAGGTTATACTGAAGGATTGAAATGCAGATAGAATGGAACAAATAGCACTTTATTTTCACAAAGGCCTTATTTTTTTGATAATTGGCTGCACTAAATATTGCTCTTGAGGAGGCATTAGTGTTTTGTTAAAGGAGTGGTGTCTGAATTATCCCAAGGAAAACCTTTTAAAGAAATTCTCTGAGGTTCATTTGTTTGTGGGTTCTAGTTGAGTTTTACTATTTGTTTCTGTAGTCAAGTATTATTTCCTTAGAATATGCTTTACCTCAAGGACCAACAACAAAATAAGAAATTCTGTATTATATTTTGGAACAAACCTTAAACCAGTCCAAATCTCAGTGCCATAAATTGACTCTGGCACCCTCCTGCTCCCTGGTAGGAGTTTGGTGGAATTTTTGGATAACTGCCCAACCAGTTGTCTTGATTGTGTCAGTGTTTGAACCAAATAACCTTGATGGGATTTTCTAGTGCTGTACTATAGCAAATTGTTATTTTGTTATGGGGACAAGAAAGTAAAATATTTCAGGGTACTTCAGAATTATTTAGCACTGATTTGTGGTACAGTACAGTCTTGGGCTACAGATTCTGATAAATATCAGGCAGATAATTGCCACTTTTTGTCTGGTTATGTCCCAGTTGCTGGAATAACCTTGAGTTGTGATGCAGCCAGGTTTACAAGTGTCCTTAGCTACTACTGCAGGTGTGCCAGGGTGTCAGAAAATTCAGAAATTCAAACCCTTGCTTTTTTTGGTCACCTGCTCAAGTATTTGATGTATTAAGTCCAAAAATGTGTTGCTAAATTGCTGGTGCTCAGGAAGCTAAGCATGTGCCTTATTACCTGCAGTGCTGTGTCCTGAGTGAGCACTCTCAAATTGTGAAGGACCAAGTGGAACTTCTGGGAAGCTTTAGGATAGCCTGAAGTAACTGCTCTTCCTTTCTCCTTGTTTATTGGTGTGCCTTACTCACAGTTCTGTGCATCAGAACATGAAACAAACATTCTCAAAATCTATGAAGCTTTATACAAATCTATTTTTCTAAATGGAAACACTCCCTAGGCAGATGTTTGCCTACTTCTGTCTATTTCTTTAACTGCTCTTGCAGTCATATTTTCAGGTAATTATGGCATAGGTCACACCCACAAGCTGGGTTATTTTTGTATTCGAAGCCCTGTGCTTTTTTCTACAAATACAAATAGTGTATTTATAGGTAGTATTGATCAAATGTTCTTTGCACATGGTATTTAAGTCAGCTACATTCTGGGTTGGTTTTTTTTTTTTTTTTTTTTTTTTTTTTTTGTAGCAGACCATGATATATACTATTTTTGCAGGCTTGTATTTCTTGGTATTTAAAATAAGATGCAGTTCTGCAATCAAAGCCATTGATTTTTTTGCCCAAAGAAGAACTAGATGGCCAGCCCAGGGTATTGTGGCTGCCTGAACTCTTGACATGAATCCTTGAGCTGTTAATTCTGGCATCATGATCACTTCATTCAGCTGTCTGTCTGTTTATATCACTGCATCCCTGTCTGAAAAGGGATCTTTTCTCTGGAAAGGGGTGTGCATTTGTTTACTGTTGCCACAATACATGGAAATCTGTAATGGACTTGGTAAGGACTTCCTCACTAAAATGTAGTAAGGTCAGGAGAAGAGAGTTGCATTGGAAAATACATGACAAGAAGAGATGGTGGAGAATGTAAATAGTTTAGAAAATGAAAGTTGGGCTGAGGGGTGAGTGACAATGATGGTAAACTCAGTAAAGATGCACTGCAAACAAGCCAAAGGACATGGGGTAAAATTGGAGAACTATTGAAAGCAAGTGGATTTGGAGTGTAGGGTAAAGAGATTTAAGTGTGTTTTGTTGTGACAATATTTCCAAAGCAGTTGAGTCCATCAGGGTAAAAAGTGAGGCAAACCCTCAGTTCATTAGCTATGCAAGTAGATCTTCAGTGTGAGTTTTTGCTCAGCAAGGCATGTTTTGAGTTCATGATGGAGAAAATGCCTGTGTTTGCTTTCACCTTAAGCTTGGGTGAGCCTTCTTGAAGTGAGGGGGCATCCTGTCATGGGGCAATGTGTGTGCACTTGGTGGCTCAGGTGTACAACTGAGTTATTAAATGTATTCCCCTTATCTGCTCTAAAGCATGCATTCATGAATAGGATTGATGAAAGGAGCTGATAGAAGTTGGGTTTCTGTTACAGCATTCATCTTATTCCACAGAAACATGACAGCACTGGTGCCTGCTGTGTGCTGGAGCTGTTACAGGGCCTTATCTCCAGGGAAGTGTAAAGAGAGCTTGACCCATATGAGTAATCCTGTGGCCCTTTTGCCTTCTTCCTCCTCTGCCAGCCCATGGATACACAGCAAGGTTATGCATACCTGTTTGCCAAGGCTGTAGCTATTAAAATGTACCATGGATTCCGTAGGGTTGCCTGTGTATGTGTAAACAGAAACACAAACACAGAAAAAAGAGCATGTTATTTAGCACTAACACGGACTCTTGGTTCTCTTACCTGCAACCTAATTTTGCAAAGATTGTGCAAATGAAGTTGTTTTTATTGAACGTTGATTGGGAAGAGGAGTCATACCTTCAAGAGAATAAGTTAATTTACAGTACCAAAATTCATACATGTAATTTCATTTTGTATTGAAAAATCCTCTCTATTTCTCAAAGGCATTATATTTTATCTGACCAAATATCTTGCAAACATTCCTCTTTTGATTTTGAATCTCTGCAGAGTAATGTATATTTTAAGTATCTCTTTGTAATGGACATTCCTGGTACAACTATTTTCTGCTGGTTAATCAAAAGACCAAAGATGAAACTGAAGTGTTCAGCTGCTATTGTTTTGGTTTTTTAAGTGTTTATAGGCTCAAAGTGTCAGCCCATTTTAATGAAACAGTTATAAATTCATTTTCTATTTAATTCCAAAGTACATTTGCACTTTTATTGTTTCCATGAAAAGTTAATGGTTTTGTTTGAATATTTCACTGTAACAATAAACAACTGTTTCAAAGCATCTGGGCCTCAAGATTTAAATTCCTTGTTGCCTTTTTTTCACTAATAGCTACCTGCAGCCACAGAACTGTAATTGGCAGGTTTATGTGCTCTTTAGCAGGAGACTGCTAAAGTAGCAAAAAGATGGAAAAGCAGGAAGTCCACGCCTTGGGAGTTGTACAGAGGGATGTGGAGGAGAGCCAGAAGAGAGAGTGGAGCACAGCTGGCACTGTCTGTGGTGGTGTTGGCTTCTGAAATGGAGCACCTTGGGGTTTGTGGTTGGTTTGCTCAGGGTTGTTGTTTCCTTGGCTCCAGTGTTGGGCCGCTGCAAATCTGCTCTTCCTGGTGCTTGATGAAGAGTGAGGACTTCATTTCACAGAATCTGTGTGATCCTTCAGCATGGCATGTCCAGACACATCTCTGTGCCAAACCATGTAGGTCATGCTTTTACTAAATATGGGAAAAATCCTGCTGAAGCCAGCAGGAGTTTTGTGGATGGGCCAGCAAATTACCTGGCCTTTATTAATCTTTGGTAAGATGCAAGAACTATACACATGGCTTGTGCTGGTGTTCCCTATTAATGAAATAACAGCAGGACCCTGAGCTTTTAAGTCATTGAATCAAAGCCAGGCTGGAAGTGGCTTTCTCCAGCTCTTTGTGTGCTTGCCTTTACCTTGCAGGAGCTGCTTCTGTGAGAGGGGCAGCAGTTGCTGGCACAGTGTGGCTAACGGGCTTCTTGCTGGCAAAGTCTGGAAAAATGTCAATATTTAGTGTCAACACTCAGCCACCCAAGTTGGCATGGTGAAAATGTATTTAGAACTTGACCTCTAATAACATTATCTCTTATTAATGGTTTCCTTAAAAGCAATAGCCCTTCTCTGGTCTCCATTCAATCCTAGCTCTGAAGTTACTCTGAAGCTCGAGTTCCTATTCAACAGAAAAGAAACACAGTACTTTCCTTTTGTGATAAATCTGTTAACAAAAAACTAACTGGCGTAAGGACTTGCATGCTTGGTGTTTAAAGAAAAGCCTCTTTACATCCAACGCATTGGATAAATTGTTTAAAATCTTTCCATCCTTGTGCAAATACCTCCTTGTAATGCAGCCAAGGTCAGCGGTGAATTGCTGATTAAATACTGCTAATGCAAGTTAAAGCTGTCTGGAAGGGAAGGGAGTCTTATTTGTGCATCCCATTTTCGTAAGGCTCCAGAAGATTTCAGACATGGGAAATTTCCTGTTCCAGGCTGGTTTATTTCTTGTGTCACCTCTTTAAATGTATGCCTGGTGAGTCTTCCTGAGGTGAGTGACATAATTTCAGTAGCTGGCAAGAAGAGCAGCCAGTCCCACTTTTCTTGGGCTGACGGCACTGGGAAGGTGGAGGCTGAGGAAGGAATGAGGACTGGCAGCCCTTAAAGCACAAGGATTCTCCTTCAGTGCTTGCTGATGCTTTGGAGCACGGTGCTGTGCTTACTGGAGAGGCTGAAGTAGCCCCAGCTCTAAAATAAGCAGGATATGGAGGGCTGACCATGGATAGACCTGTCTGGGTTTCTCAAACATGTGAGGTGGCTAATTAAGACACTACCTCTGCTCTTGTGCATGTACTTTCAGTGTCCTATTTTAAATAAGTAACCAAGAATCGGCGTTATTTGCAACTGCTTTCTAAGAGTCCAGCAGCAGAGCTATACAGGTAATGTGTGTTCTGTGTCTGTAAACAGCCTGTGGACTCAAGCAACGATTTATATGCAAAACACTTAAAGGTTGTTAGCAACGTGTGTACATCAAATGTACCAGGCTCTGTGTTAAGCCTTGGTGTTTTCCTTTTAAAGGATAGCAATGGTGATTCAGAGACTCGGAAGAATTTGGTGTACTCCAATTAAAAGCTGCTTTTCTTGACACCTCTGGGAGTTCCTCCCCCCACCCTCCCCCAAAAAACCCACCCAAACTAAACCAAACAAAAACGAACAAACAAACCACCACCCCCAAAAAAACACAAACAAACAAACAAACAACAAAAAACACAAACAAACAAAACAAAACCAAACCAACAAAACACCAAACCCCTGAAAAAATGGGACCAGAGCTGCATAGAGAATACTCTTCTCTCTGGGCTGGGCTGGATGTGACAAGGGTTTGTTAGTGAATTCATGATACTTGTGATTGTCTATTGGCTTTTATCCCTGCCAGAGGGTCCCCGTGATGGGTGAGGGGAGGGAAAAAGGGGATGCAAGGAAAAAAGCAGACAGGCTTGATGGAGATAGTGCTGGAAAGATTACCAGCTATCAAATTAAAGAAGAAAAGTTACCAAAAATTACCAAAAATTTATGATGGATTCCTGGAGGAGGAAGGGAAGGAGTTGCTTTGAGAAGTCTCACTGTACTGACTGAAGACAAATAGCTGTAGAAACAGGAAGAACAACAGCAAAGTCCAACCAATAGCCCACTTCTCCCCAACAATTTCAGTCCATTCCTTTTAGTTTCAAGCAGGGGAAAAGAGAAACTTGGAGCTGAATTCACGGGCAAATCCACGTGTGTACTGCTTCAGGGGAGGGCAACAGAGAGGGCAACTCTTGCCTCTCTCTTTCAGGGTTTAATCCTGTGCAAAATGCTGAAATACAAAACTCCCATCGGGGGAGGCAGTGTTTGGGTGTAGTTTGCCAGTCTGTCTCCTGTGCTCCACCAGATGCCAATCAGGGATCACTGGTTTTGAAGGCAAGTCAAAATTCAGTTTGATTTACACATGCTGGAAGCTGCTCTAGAGTTTCCCAGCTCCTCCTGACATGGCACAGGGAGCTGCTGCTCTGCTGCTTGTGCGAGTGAAATGCCGGAGCAGCCGCTACAGAGGAAATGAGTCATTCCTCTATTTCTGTTGCAAAAGACTTCTCTGTGCTGTGCAATGCATTTAGGAATATATTCCTACTGCTTCTTGGAAGTTCTTCTAGGACCACGTTTAGGCATAAAAACATCAGCAAATGAACAGGCACATTACAGACTTTTTCTTCATTTAAATTGGCTGTGCAGGCTTGGCTTCTACAGGAGGGATTTTCAGGAACCCTGACTTTTGTGCAGTTCTCACCTCTGGGTCTGTTTTCTGGTGGAGGGACTGCTGCCCAAGAGGTTATTGTATGGGGGTATGAATGTGTCTTCTGAGCATCTCTTTTTGTCATCCCTGTTGGAAGTTTGTTGAAGTGTGTTTCAAAAAAGAGAAACTTGCTAGTCATAGGGATTGTGAATCATGGGCATTTCTCCAAAAAATATTTCTGCACAGAGCCTGTATGTTTTCCCCAGGAGCCACTTGAGCTCAGCAGTCATTCCGGCCCTACCAAAAATAATGACATCTCCTGAATAGTAAAAAAAAAGGGGGAGTGGGGAGAAGAATAGCAGCAATAGACTCTGAGAAAGCAACAGGCCCATTTCTTGCCTTTTATTTCAGTGTGGTGTTTTGCAGAGTGCTGTGAACAGACACTGAACTGCCTGTTGGCACAGGGTGGATGGGGCAGTACTTGAGAAGCATCAGGCCTCTCTGTGTCCTCACTGCTGCACTGACAGATGGATGGTTAAATGAAGTGAACTGGCACTCAGTTGTAGCTTCTGCTGTGGGAACCCTGGAGAGCTTGGTAAGAATTTGGCAAACTGTCCATTTTCAAATCTCTCAGGAGTCTGACTTGTTCAGGAATGAAGGAGGTCTTGGCCAAAGCTTTGTATGTGCCTAAGGATGAGTTTTGTCCGACAGTCTGTTTATCTCTTGGCTCTTTGAGTGCTGTGTGCCTTGAAATGCAGACTCTTCACGATGTGCTGCACCTGGCTGGGGGCACCAGTCCCAGCAGAGCAGCAGCAATGCAACTCTGCTGTGACATTAACCCCTTGCATTTTACAGGTGCTTCTTAAAATGTTCCCACTTTCATTTACATGACATGACTTTCAGACATGGTGAGTGCGTGAGGGAGGGACAGAGGGAGATTGGTAACAAAACACACTGACTTCTGTGGTTTGCTCCTTGAAAATGCTACTAGTGCTCCAGGAAACCATATAAATCTTGTGTGCAGAGCTTGTGTGCACAGCAGCGTTTTAAATTTGCCTCTTGAAATAATTTTCGTTACCCAAAAGGTGTATAGGGGCACATAACGAGCTTTTAACACTCAGTTCCTCAAGGAAGAATTGTTATGGCCTTCCAAAATGGTCCCTGTGGTAAGTGGCAATTAAGAACTAATTATAATGAGATGCTGTTGGATGAGATTAGTATCTGACTTAGAATGGCAACAGAGACACCCAGGTAGATAAGCTGGAGGGGAGATGGTGGGAGGAAGGGGTAAGTAGGGAAGGCAGCAGGTGCACTGCAGGCAGGGCCAGGTGATCACCTTGGGAACATGGTCACTGCCCGGGTGGTCACCAGAAGAGTCAGCCCTCAATGGAAAACAGGACAGTGTTTCTGAGGGAGAGCCATGGGATTTGCATGAACCTCTTCAGCCAAAGCTGTCAGGGCTTGTAACTCTTGTGAAGGAGATGTGGTGTGAGCCCTGCTTCCTGCCTCTGAAATGCCAGCTGGTGAAAGTGCTGCTCACCTGTCTCTGGCAGCTGGAGGGACTGTGAAAAAGGGTCATTTCAGTGGTGAAATTTATCTCTTTGGCTGATAAAGACCTTCATAATGAGACTTCAAAGGGCTCCGTCAGTGCAGCAGTTTGAGTATCTGTTTGCCTGACTGCCACTACAGTAGCTGTATGTGAAGTGCACAGGTATTTTATTTGTATAAAACTGCTCAATCTCAGAGGTCACCAAACACAGCTACCCCAGAAACTTTCAAGTTGCAGAGCAGGTTAATTTTGAGTGAATAAGTTGCTTCTCTGATTGAACACAGGACCCTGCACAAACCACAGTGTGCTGTCCTGACTGCTCTGGCACATCTTTGTCCCTCGAGAGCACCTAGGACTTGTTTTCAGCAGATCTCCCTGGTCCAGGCTCACAGAGGGAGCAGGCCCTTGCAGTGAAGGGAGCAGATGGATGCCTCCTTTCTCTGTCCTGCACAGTATTTTCATAACCTTTCAATGGCATCCCTGTGGAATGGGGACAAGATGGCAGTCACGTGCTGGCCACAGCCACTCCGGTTCTTCAGTGGGGGAGGAAGCCGGGATGAGATCAGATTTACTTTTGTCCCTTTTCTGCTTGGAAACTGATTTGTGCTGCTAGCGAGGTCCCCAGTCCAATGCTGTAAAAGGGATGCTGCAGGGAGGAGGAGAAGTAAGCTTCCTCCCTTGGGAGAGGGCAAAAGCAGTCCTTGAGTCATATAAACTGCTTTGCTGGGGCCAGTGGAAAGAGTTTGTCACCCGTCATGGCAGGTGACACAGACTGAGCTGTTGGCACAGTGGGATGAGGTGCAGGGTGGGGCTGGACCCACACCAGGACACTGCTCAGGAGCAGGGACACCTTCCCTGCTCCATCAGCTGAAAGTTACTGGGCGCATTCCGGGGGAGGAACATAACGCTGCTGCCTGTGCAATACAGGGAGCACCCCCAAGATCAAAAGTGTTCCCATGTGATCTGTAAGAACAGAGTTTTCAGTCACACACCCAGGGGAACTCCCAGCAGCAAGGAAGAATGTTATCACCTAGATTTTAGCAGACTTTTTCATAGGAGCCTGGTTCTGTCTGCAATGAAAACTGGTTTGCCGTCCAAGCTCGGCTCTGAATGGCAGAGCACGGTGTGTGCTGCTGTGTGGGTAGTTATTTTGGTTTCCATTAATGTCCAAATAAGAGATTCCTTGTAAGAAGGAAATTTTAATTTGGAAAGGACTCTGCTCCTTTATATTGATTGCATTTAGCTGGATTTGCAGCCTCCCTCCTCAGCAGAGCTGTGTCCCACTGCAAACGCTGCAGGGTAAATGCATAGAATGAAGGGGAGGGAAAGAATTCAACAACAGAGACAGACAGGTGAAACTGGGGTCCTTTCAAGGCAGAAATATTCAGGAATTCCATTTATTTCTCAGCTACAGCACTGCAGTGCTTTAGAATGCAAATTGTCCCTTTAGCCCACCAAGTTTAGCTCTACTGCAGGATACAGTAATTTGCACATCTGCTTAATGAAATGTGCAAAATGGGAAAACCAGATGTAATGGTCTCTGCTGCTGAGAGAAGACGACTGGAAACAGAACCTTTTGTCATAAAAACAGTCATGCCCTTCTGAACCTGCTGAATTCTGAAGCTGTCTTGGGCATATTTTTTTGCAAATCATGTTTGGTATTTGCAGCTGAATGATCCTGAACATGGTCTTGTAGCTGTTCCTTTGCAGCTCAGAAGTGGGGTTTGCTGCTGTTGATGTTGGGTTTTTCCAAAAATTTAAGCAACCTCTATTTTTCTGTTTTGTTAATTTGTTTCATAAATTAAAAGCTTTTCTCTTATGAGCTATATTTAAATAGTTTGGGATAACTTTTCCTGTATTTCACAGCTGCATGGCCCAGGGCTCAGATATAAAGCCTTGCTGATTCAGTTGAAGAAACGTGCTTGACCACATCTGTTTCTGTGTTAATTTACATTTTTAAGTCACTGCTGGAAAGGAAAAACCTGTAAATTCTAATTCCTTCCCTGTCCACTTTCTAGGTTTGATGTAGTTTTTAATGCTCCTATGAATATGAATTGTGACTTGCCAAATTAGTGTGAATTAAATGGGAAGAGTCATAGCACAGTTATTCAAACTACT
This sequence comes from Vidua macroura, assembly GCF_024509145.1. NCBI lineage: Eukaryota > Metazoa > Chordata > Aves > Passeriformes > Viduidae > Vidua > Vidua macroura. The sequence goes on along the minus strand of NC_071586.1, from coordinate 8,796,714 downwards.
TCCAGGGGCTGAGACTGTTCTTCTAAAATAAGTCATCCACAAGTCCGTAACACAACCACAGCTCTCAGCATTTATTTTACAACAGTCCCTGAGTCTCAGAGAGGTGATGTTGAGACAGAGTTTGCCTTATTCTATAAAATCCACACTCTGGCCTTTTTAGAAGTTATGATCTTATTTTTTAAGGTCGGCACTGAAAGTATCTTGAGTACCTTTATGTCTAAAGTTGTGCCACCTTGAAGCCTAGGTTCTGTCCCATTTGCTCAGCCCCTTCACCAGGATCACACTCAATCCCCCAGGGCTTGGGAAGCCACATCTGCAGCTCCCACCCAGCTCCTCTTGGTAGGACTGACTCTCATTCCACAGAGTTTGTCTTGCTGAGAAACTGCTTGGCTTCAGACTGGTGGTCCTTGTTTCTCAGCCATTAAATTGAAAAAAGTATGAAGTAGAAATTTACTTCTAAAATAGAGCTCTCTTCCTTAGGAATTTGCTTCAGTGGGGACTGTGAGATATTCCCTCTGTAATGATTTATATTACAAAAATAGCTCTGTCCTGTGTCTGCAAACAGTTAGAAATGTGAGCCTGGAAAAGCAATCTAGCCGCTAACTCCTCAGCCCAGCTTAAATAAACCAGTCATAAACAAAATGAATCACAAAAGCAACTGAAGAACTAAACTTCCCTATAAATACAATGTTCTCTCCTCGGAAGTCTGAAAATACTCTAGGCTTTTTCTGACCCAAAGCCTGCCGTATCCAAGCTTTTTTGGCCTCAGTGCGGGGCGTGAGCTCCAAAGCAGCAGAGTCTCGGTGGCGCTGTGCCTCCTCCGGGCTCCCTCCCCTGCTGAGGCTGTGCCGAGCCGGGGGACCCTGCGAGCCAGTGACTCAGGGGTCACACAGGTCCCATCTGCACTGCGAAATGAGGTCCTTGAAAGAACACGACCTCAAATTCTGATTTATACATCTGACCTAGCAGTCACCGTGCCCCTTCGACACGTTCTGCTGATGACACTGGCTCACACAAGTGACACTGTGTGAGGCCACCGAGGGCTCTGCTGCGCCAGACCAGCGCTGGTCGGCGTGCTGGAATGGAGCATGACCTCACTGGGCGGTGACAGCTCCCTCCAGGGACAGCTTTCCTTTGAGCAGCAATTTGGATTGCAGTGCTTGGTACAATAACACACGGTGCCTGCTTCCTCGGAGCCTGCGTGCCCTTTGGCTGTGGTTTTTATCTCTGTTTACTATAGAAAAAGCTTTAGCAGATTATGCTGTGTCATTCAGTTCCCTGCCAGAGTGTATGTTAGAGAAACTAGAAAGTGTGTGAGTGCAAAAAAAAGTAGCTGTAATTTTTTGTGGCATAGGCAAGGTCATTACAAATTATATGAGGCAATGAGGATGTGAGGATTTTAGATCAAATTTAACTGCTTTATTTGGAGACTTAAGAAAAGAGAAAAATGTGCTTTTACTGATATTACCAATTAGGGAGCTGCCAGGTGGCCATTTAATAACCCAGATGTGCTACAAGATGCAGCATCAGCAGAGGCTGTGTGTGCACTGAAGCAGAGGAGTTTTCCAGGGCACAGCACCAGCCAGTTCCTCCTGGCTACGGGCGTGACTTGGGTCCAGGAGATGTGACAAGAAGGGGAGCCGGGGTAGGTAATGCCAATCCATAAAGGGATAAGAGCTTAGGAAAATTGCAGAGAAGAAGGAGGGAAATGCAATGAAATCGAAAGAGCAGTTGGCCACTGGCAATGCTTGGAAGCTTGGAAATGTTGTCTTGACTTCACATCAGCAGATGCAGAGATGTCCGTGGTGTTGATGGGCTGATTTAGAGGCAGCTGAGACCAAAGGCTGGGTGAGTCATGGAAATGGGTTGTAGCACCTTCCCCTTTTGTCACTAGCTGGAATCTGTGTCTGTCACACTGATGTCAGCCCAGTTCCTGCTGGAAACTGCATCATCACTGGCACAAGATCAGCTGCTGTGACTCTCTCATGCCTCAAGGGACCCGAGCCTGAGACTGAGGCACTGGAGCCCAGGCTTCTTGCTGATTCCTGAAGTACACCAGGAACGATGTAGGAGAAGGGGGTAACCTTCCACTACAAACTGAGCTGTCTGGGCATGATGCCCAGTGAGAATGTGGGAGAAAGGATTGAAGGGATCAGCACGTGAGCCTGGGAGGCAGCCAGCAGGGTTGAGCTCGCAGCTTTGCCATCAGCAGGAGGCACAGAGCTCAGTTCAGCTCACTTCAGGCATTCCTTGCCACTGCCCCTGCCACGGAGTCAGTCACAGAGCTAGAATAAATCCAGGTCCCTATGGCAAAGCTGCTGACAGACTCGAGGGGGGCCTCTCCTGGGTTGCAGGAAACAGTCATGCTCCTGGCTGCCCAGAACTTCTTGAATAAAACCTCCTGGACTTGCCTCTTCAGAGTACAAACCCAAGGCAGAAAAAAGCCTCAAAATCACACATGGAATGGAACTGCATTTCCATGAAGCCTGTAAAGAGACAAATATTTCTAGAGATGGTTCTGAAGAGTTAATTGCAAATACCTTTATTGGAGGGATGCTGCTGCGAGGAAATTAAGTCAATTCTGTAACAACAAGAGAAGCTGGACCTTTATCAGCTGCCACCAGCAGTGGGGAAGCACCAGCTACAGTAGCTTGCCATTTATAAAAACATCTGGAGATAAGAAGCTTATTTTTTGGCAGAGTGGTAGATGGCTATTCCAGCAGGCTCAAGTGGTGGTAATAAGGATTTGGCAAAAGAACAGCAGAGGAAGACACCTCATCTTACCTTGCATAGCCTCTGTTCTTCTTGCTTCCCCCTTGCAGCAGAAAGCACTGTCAACTGCTTTAGTAGGATTCAAATGAAAATGCTCTGAAATAGCCATCAGATTGCCTTCCTTTGCTTTCTTTACTTTTTCAGAGTGATGCTCTTTTCTCTTAACTTTAAGGTACAAAGAGGCTGAAAGTCTCTTTGGGTAGGTTTGGGCATGGCATTTGAATACCAACATCCCTGGTTTGGTTTGTCTGAGAAGGTGCTGAACTGCTTTGCTGTGCTGGAGGTAGATTTTGCCGCTTGCTGGGCTGGTTGTAATGATTCAAGTGCGTGTTTTGGATGTAGCTGATGTTATTCCCAGTGTGTATTAGTAAGAATAGAAATCTGCCATAAAATCATGTTCTGCAAAAGCAGTATTCATTTCCTAGTTTTCTGCTTAAAAATTCTGCATTTGCAAGCCTCGCCATCTGCATCACAGCCATTGCATGTGGGAAGTATGGAATGTGTCTTATCACACACAGAGCGTGCACAGCAAAGGACATCCAAAGGTTATGTTGTCATCATGTCAAATGGATCTGTTTATTCTGAGTGCTGTAGAAGCAGAGCTTAATCAGAGCATCAGCCATATGCAGATTTGAAATTAGATTTTACAATAACCACCTGTCTACTGTTTTGAATCCTTGTCATATTCTGTGGGTTAGAGCTGTGCTTGCTTAGTGAATGTGTGTGCTGGATCATCTAAAAGCCTTCATGCCATGATGTAAAAAGCACTTAAATGCATGTATATGTATGAGTGTGCAAGGGGAGCACATGTATCTCATGGCTTTGTGCTACAAGCTGCTACCAAAGCATGTGAAGGGGAAAAGAAGGCATTCCTTTCATGTAAAAATCAATAGTATTGGTGACTCCCCATATAAACGTCTTTTGCTCTTCTTTTCTGGCTCATAATTTTAATATATGTCAGCCAAAAAAGTCACTGTGAAGTGATGCAGCATTTGATCTTTCTCTTCTGTAAGTTTTTAAAGGAGTAAGTACAAACATGCACATAATGTTTGTGTAGTGCCTGCCACAGTTTTGTGACTCACAGCATTTTGCCTTTAAGGAGTCAAAAAAAAAAAAAAAATCTGTCTGAAAGCTTAAGCCTCTCTCCTCATTATGTTGCAACATAAAAAAAAAAAAAAAGAAAATCTGTGCGTTTGGTTATTGCAAGCTGCATCAAGGCGGTGGTGAAAAGAGCAACAATAATCAAAGTAAAGGTTGACATTTTAAACACTGGCACTTGGAAAGAAGTGGAATTAAAAAGAATTGCAGAGCAAAAATGGACAAAAAACTTGTACCACCACTTAATCATATGCTCAAAACTGCCTGAAACAAGTAAGCACTACAGGCTTTTTCTTGCTTATCTCCACTGTGATAATTATTCTTCTAAAGCAGTAGCTGCTCTCCCTGGGGAAAACAGAGAGTTCATTTTTTTTAAATTCAGAGTATTTAATTTTTTTTTAATTCAGAATATTCAGAGTATTTAAAAACTGCCGGCCCTTCCCACGGAAGTCAACGGCAATTTTTCGTTTAATTCAATGGGAACTTAAAAGGGCCATTAAACGAGAACAGTAATGCAAGAGCTTTCCAAAGACATCCTGGCCCAGATGCTCCCTCCTAACCACAGGGAGCAGCAGTGTTCTTAGGCTGGCCAATATCTGAAGCTGTAGTGTCCCCTTCTCCAGAGCAGGAGATGTTTTTACCACTCACCAGAGTAAACTGAAATGTGGTGAGTCAGAGCTGTTGCGAGTCAGGGAGGTGCTCTGACCGCCCAGCTGGGCTGAGCTGAAAGCTGCTGCCTCTCTGCCTCTATCCAGGGTTTAGCATGAATCAATGCACCAGGAAGGTGCCAGAAGTGTAGCCTGAGAGCTTCCTCCAAAACCGAGAGCAGAAGCCTTTGTTTATACCAGCATGCTGGGAAGCCTCCAGTTTGTGTGGCACCAAGGTGGTGATCAAGAGAACGGCCGGAAAGCTCCACTTTTCCTGTGCCTTCCCTTTCCAGAGTTTGACCTCAGGAGTGTTTTGCTACTTGAGTTCTCCAGGTCCAACCACCCCCGTGGTGGGATTTGCCCATTGCTGGAGCACGTTCCCTCCCATCCTGCCTCTGGCTGGACCCAACACAGCGCGGGGACAGGATGCTCACTGTGGTCTGTGGGTTACAAGCTCACTCCTCGCTCCAGCTCCTCGTCTCAGCTGGGGAAGGTGTGAGTTTGTATGTTTTGACTTTGTTCATTCAAGCTTACAAAACAACCGCATCTGTCTTGAAACTCAGGTGTGTCCTCTCATCCAGCGAACTCTTCGCGGGAAAGCGCTGCTGTGAAATCGCTTTATCAGCCACGGCCACCGCTCGCACCTGCCCAGCCGTCCCTCGCCTCCACCGGCACCTCCCGCGCCGTGTCCCGGGGGCCAGGAGGGGTTCGCGTCCCTGAATTTCCGCGCGGGGCCCTCTGGAGGTCAGTGTTCGCCCGCGCTGCGGCGGACCTGTTGCGGGCCCGCGGAGGCTCCGCGGGCAGGGCCGGGCCGGGCGGGAGCCGCCCGCCCGCTCGGAGCGCCGGCCCCGCGCCCGCCGCCCGCCCCATCGCCCGCGGGGGCGGCGGGGCCCCGCGCTGCCGGTGCCTGCGCGGCCGCGGAGCCGCCGCTGCCCGCGGGGCCGGCCCCGTCCCCCCGCCCGGGGCGGTGCCGCGCTGCGGCGCGGGTGGGGCCGCGCGGCGGGAGGTGCCGTGCGCGCCCGCGGAGCCCCGCGGAGCCATGGCGTACATCCAGGTGCGTGCGGAGCGGGGCGGCGGCGCGGCGGGCCGGGGGTGATCCCCGGGGGACGGGAGGGGGGGGTCTCTGGGGCGGCTGCGGGACGGGCGCGGTGCCGCGGCGGGGCCCCCCCCCCCGTGCTCCGTGCCCGGTGCAGGTGCGCAACTTCGGGTTAAGTTCTGGGGAGGAGTTCCCGGAGGCGACAGCAGCCCCCGGCGAGGGGCCGAGCGGGGCCGGCAGCTGTTGCTAGCGAGACACCGGGGCAGGAGAGGATCCCCGCGGGGTTGGCGAGCAGCCCTCGGGCCTCTCTTTGCTGGGGGAGCGGGATGGCCCCGGGGACGAGGAAGCCCGTCCCGATCCCGCACAAGGACTTATTGGAGAGAGGAGGATGCTGAACCCCGCGGGCAGACCGAGATGCGATGGGCCGCCCCAGCCGGGGCACGGTCCGGCGGGTGGGGGGCACCGGCGCAGCCCGGGGCACCGGCGCCCTGGGCTGCGGGGAGCCCCGGGCTGCGCCGTGATGGATGGGCTCTCCCAGCTTTGTGGGGCTGAATTCTTGTCGGGCTGGCTCAGACCCTGAGCGACCCCCGAGCCGCCCGCTTCCCAGCCATTGCCCCGAGCGCAGCTGCCCAGTTCGCGATGAACCCGAGCTGGGGGGACATCTCCGGGCGGGCGGGCGCTGGTACAGACCCCGCTACCGACGCCAGCCGTGCCCCCCGTCCCGCGGGGCCGTGTCCGCTCCGCCCGCCCCGCCGTGCCCCCCGCGGTCCCCTCCCGCTCGGGGTTGAGCCCGGCGGATGGGAGCGGGGATGCTGAGGGAGCTGTCCCCGGAGTCGTGCTGGAGCAGCCGCGGGTGGACCCCGCCCGAGATGTCCTGCGAGGCTCGGGGCTCCCGGCGCCCCCCGGCTCAGTGGGGTCTCGAGTGGGGCCGGGCAGGCCTCCAGCAGCACGGCCGTCGGGGCCCGTGGGTACAAGGGGGGGTGTACCGGGGTGCGGAGCAGGGCATCAGCAACGCCCCGTTATCCCCACACCGGCGTCTCAGTCATGGTGGGATGGTGGGAGATGTGCGGCTGAGGGGACCGCACTGTCCCCAGGCTGCGGTGTCCACTGCCGATGGAGCTTGTGAGCCTTTCCCGGGGTGTAACTGCGGGGGCAAAATGCGCTCTGTGACCAGCGAGGACCCCACCCTGCTGCAGCATCCCTGGGGGTACTTCCACGGTGGTTTGTTGTCACTGCTCTGAGGACCTGGCTGGGATTGGCGGCTCTGCTGACCTGGAGCAGGTAACCCCCACCCAGGGGCCCTGCAGCAGGTTGTGGAGATGGAGCCCTGCCCCCAGCCTCGCCCTTGATGAGGGTTCACTCGTGGCTGGAGACTCCCATCTGGCTTGTTCTCTGCTCGGCCAATTGGGATGACGTGGCAGAGCATGATGGTGCCTCCCTGGCCCTGGAGACTGAGCCGTTCTCCAGGGGTTGCTGAGCACATCGCAGCTGCTGTGCTCCCGGGGATCCCCCAGCGCCAGCCCGCTGCTGCAGCCTTCCCCAGCCCCTGTCGCTCCGCAGCCCTGCCCCTCGTGCCTGGTGCCAGCGAGGTGGGTGAACAGGTGGTCGTGTTTGCTTTCCTTTCGTGGGCCCCTGCATTTCAGCCCTGCATGGTGCTGTTGACTTGTTTACCTCTTCAGCACTACCATACTCAGTTCTTATCCCTGCCCTCCCGTTTGGGGTGGCCGCAGGCTCACTCTGTCTCGGTACTGTGGGATGGCTGTGTGCCCTCGGGGCTGGTGGCACACAGGGTGCCGTGACCGATGGTGGCCAGGAGGGCTGTTGGCTGTGAGCCGCCGTGTCCCTGTGGGCCGTTTGGAAAAGCCCTCTCTTTGCGTGACATGTGCTCGGCGTTGGATGGCGTGGCACCGGTCCAGCCGCTTTGTTTTAGAGCGATTTAAATATCCTCCTTGCAGCTCTGCTAAACCACTGGAGCTTTGGCTGCAACTTTGCATTAATAAGGAATGATAAAGCCCTTTTAACCATTTAGCATTTTCTTAAACAGTTGGCCCATGGGCATCTGTAATCAGATGTCTTGTCTCATTGCGCCACAGCTCTTCTAGTCTTTTAACTGCTCCCAACAAGGGGTGGCTTTTTTGACAAGCACTGGCTTCCAAGAAGTTTAAAAGGAAGGCTTGCCCCAAATGTGGTCCATGGCAGAGTTCTTGGAACTAAAGGCAACTTCTGCATGTCAGCTTCTTCAGAAAAGGCTGCTCGTGCCATGTCATGAGTGTAAAGCTAGGAACCAGTTTCTACATTTAGAAGAGTAGGATTGAGTTTTTTGTGTTTTTTTTTTTGTATTGCTTTGTTCTGTGGTTTTGTATTGGTTTGGGTTTTGTTTATTTTTTTTTAGGAATTCCCACTATACAAAGACAGCCGGGACAAATAAGAAACTTTTAGACATGGTCAAGGGAATGCAATAGCTAAGACATTTCAGCAGGTATCGGAAATGCTAGTGAGTCTCCAAAGGAAATGAGTCCATTTTATATATATATATATATATATATATATATATATTTATATTTATAAAATGTTTGGCTTTGTGAATTAAAAAACGGTTTGTGATGCCTTCTTCCTTTGCTGTAGATTTTCTCTGTGGCTTGGGGGAGGGGGGCTGCAGTGCAGATTTTTGAAAGGGAGTGTGGGAATCAAACCTTTAACTTCTATCTTTTGTGTTCTTCAAGTTATATCTGAGGATGAGGCTGAAGGTGCCCAGAGATGTGTATGCAATGGAGAGTATTCAGTTTGTACCCTTACCTAGAAATGTTTTTTTAATGAGTTGGCATTGGAACTCCATTGATATGGGCTGAATGTGGAGAAAAGCCTTTTTTTTCCACTGAAAAAATTTGGATATGGTTTGCTGTCAGCAGCGAGTAGTTGCTGCAATTACAGGCAGGTTACTAAAGAAAACAAAATAAGTGGTTGCATGTGATACCCATTAGCAAGAAGCAATGAGCAGGATTTTCATGCTTCAGAATGGGTTTGGGAGTTTTGCTTGTGGGAAGGGAGGAGCAAGAGGAGCTTTGTAGGGAAGGATTGGAAATGGCAGAAGCCAATGCCCAGTCAGACCTCTCCCTCCTCTAACATCTACAAGGTACTGTCTTGCCAGAAATTCAAACTCATCCCAGACTGGGGCGTGTCATGGCAGAAAATTTAAAGTTGTTTGAGCATTGCTAACTTGTTTTTGTCTTTTTCATTTTGTTCCCCTTTGCTTCATCCTGGATGTCTAAAAGGACAGTTGGAACCAATAAATGAGGTGAGTTAATCTGATGATTCACTCCCCACTCTGTCTCCTTGCTCCATCCTGAGGGGATTGTCTCGTGTTTTCTGACTCTTTACTGATGTCCTAGATATAAGTAATGCACTGCATTTTGGGCTAGTAATTTTTTGGTTTGCAGTGCCCAGATTTTGTTTATGGAAAAAAGAAAAAATGTGTTTTACTGTAGCAAAAAGCCATGTTCCTGTTAAATCTTCTCTGCAGATCAGGTTCCTCTGAGGAAACCCCTCCGCATGGTCCACACTCATGAATGCTGCAAATGTCTCGAGTATTTTGGGGAGATAACTATGGAGAATCTCTCATACACTTTATTTGTTCCGTTTCTCAGGAGCATTTCAAGGTCACATAGAGCTGTAAAGCAGTTTCACCCTGGGTGCAGGTGCTGTGCCCTTGCAGCTGCTGGTCTCCCACCGTGCCCACAGAGCAGTGCCCTTGTGCTGCTTAATGAGCCCTCTCATGAACGGCAGAAGTTGGGGCTGCTGTGCGTGGGAAATGAGCTGAGTTTTGGCTATCTGCTCCTCTCAAAGCAGAGCTTTAAAGTGGGGGGAAGGCTGGGGGGGTGGCATGGAAATGGGGCCACAGGGTGCTGCCGCTCCGACGGGGAGCTGACACAGCACTGGTACAAGTGGTGCTGCCAGTGCCACCACAGAAACCTAAGAAATGAGAGACTTTTCTGGGTCAACTACTCTTCTAAAAATATCGTTGAAGGTTCTTCATTAAATTAATCATGGTAGCAGAGCAGAAGCATGAGGATAGTGTGCTCTGGCTAATCCATTTTAGTGGTGAGTTTGTTGGGCTGTAATGCTCCATGTGCATGGATTGTACAAATATTACTGGTACATCTACAGGGATGAAGTGTGTTCACATTGCTGTGTTAATTAAATTGATGCTTTCACTTACCTCCTGGTTTTAATTCCTTCTGTTGTCTATTTGCTGATCTATTAGATTGTTGATGTGTGTGGAGGAATATGCATGTTTCCACTCCAGCATATTGCTGTGCCATAGTGCTTTGTAAATCACCCTCTTGCCAACCTACATAATAATACATTGCTACCAGAGAGGAAAATACCTGCAGAGAATGCTTATTTTCCTGCCTTGTTATGGCATCAGTGGGGTTGGGCTGGTAACTGCATAGCACTTATCTGTTGGTATAGATGAAATAAATACAGTTCTTAATGTTCTGTTGCAGAAACACAAACACAGCTGAGTGTTTTTTCTCAATAGCTATTGATGGGTTGTAATCTTGTACTTTGGTTTGCAATGGCTCCAGGGTCTGCTCGCTCGGATCTCGGATCTCTTGCTGTGCCGGTGGACCTGCAGGAATTGTTGTCAGAAGTGTTTTGACTGTAGCTGTTGTCAAACAAATGAAGATGAAGTTGAAATCCTGGGACCTTTCCCTGCTCAAACTCCAGCCTGGCTGTAAGTTTAGATGCATGATTTCCTAGCTGTAACCAAGGAGTGACTGCTCAGCTGTGATGAGAGTATTGATACGAATTGCAATGGGACATTCAGAGGATGCCACTTAGCAGGAACCTCCTGAGGGTGGGAATGCAGGCTACTCCTGGCATGGTGAAAAAGGGCAGCTCTGTTAACTCAAATAGCAAGGTTAGTCTAAAAACTGTTTCTGATGGGTAAGACAGAAATTGTTTTGTAAGCTGGCATAACAAGGATAACTGGTTTAGCTGTGCCCCCTTCTCTAAAGATGCCTTTCCTCCTCAGTCCTATTTCCTCTTCAAATGGACCAACCCTTTGGAGCACTTCAACTTGGCTGAAATGCTGATGAGATTGTTTAGAAATACTTTCTTATCCTAGCATGAAGGTGGTTATCATTTATGCAGATGAAAGGCATAGCTGCTACGTGCTCTGAAGGGGAAATTCATTTAAAGTTTCATTTAGCAGGACTTGATCTCCTGCATCACTGTAGTACTCTTCAGAATTTCTCCTCAAATCATTAGAGAACCACAGCACCGGGTCTTATCTGGAGCTTTGATTAGTATGTTTGCAAATCCACTACAAAGTCAGTCAGTGAAGTCTTCCCTCTTTTACTCCCTCTCAGAAAGGAATCTGCAGCACAGAGGTGACCCTGTGGAGGCAATAGTGAAACCAAGAAGGGAGCAGAGCTCTCTGGTGGTTTAGTGGCTGCCTTGTCAGCTGGGCTGGGCTTTGTGGAGCAGACCATTTGATGGACATGGCTTCAGCGTGTCCAGAACTTGTGGCACAGGAGAGGCCTGCTCGGTGCATTGTGTGATGCTCAGACTTTGGTACCTGGGCACTGAGGCACTCAGGTAATTTTATCTACTCCTGTGAGTGTGTGCTGTTATTCTGTGTCAGCTCTGGAAGGGTCATGTCTTGGTGCTGTATCAAATAAATTTTCTCACGTTTAAATCGCAGTCTTGTCCATGTACTCTTTCGAATTCAGGTAGAACAGGATGGTAATTAATACTGAAGCAATAAAAATAGAGCTGTTCAGGATGTATTAGAGTGGTTTTTAGATGTGGAGCAGCATATTTAACAGTCTGATATATGCTCAGAAACTGATTCACCTGCAATTAATGGGGAATGGAAACAAAATCAATGCTAAATAGGAAAGCATCACGCACAGGAGAGCACAGTGATGAGGTTGCAGTACTGGACGTGGAAAGATTGGTGCAGGAGCAATTACATCTTGGGAACAAGTAGCTGGGCTTGTGGTGAGAGGGTGATTCAGAGCTTATCTGGCGTGCTGAGCAGCAGAAGGGACGTCCTGTGTGTTTTGGGGTGTGGAGTGGTTGTACCAGGTGTAGTTTTTGACTTTTGGATTCTTCTGTCTGGCTAAAGGGCTGATGTGAGTGCTGAAGCCCTGTTCTTATTATCTCAAATCTCAGATGTATGGTGGCTTTGCAGATGAGTTGGACTTTGCCACGGGCAGAGACCATGGAGACCTTTGAACTCATAGAATGCTCTCTCCAGCCTGTATTGTTTCTCCCTGGTCCTGCTCCATCCGAACGCCCTACGATAACTTCACGGAATGGCCAAAAGCAGAGGATGACACTCTTTGGTGAAAAACAACCCAGTTCTTCAACCCTGTTGCACTTCATGCTTCACCCACAGATGCTCACAGCCCTGGGAGGGGTCCCTGTGACCCCAGCCCAGGCCATTTTTCCATCTTTCCCTCCAGCTCCAGGTGGTTTGGTGCAGTCAGGGTCTCCCTGTTCTGCTCTGTGCTGACAGAAGGTGAGTTCCCAGAGGTGAAGCCTGAGAGGGGCAGCAGGCACCAAGGAGGAGGACACAGGACACAAGTCCTTTGCTTTGCCGGGAGACCTGGATGCTGCTGTGCCTCAGGGTCACTGAAGTGACCCTCTCCTGTGGCAGACCTGTGATCTCCAAGGATGCCTGTTGACATACATTGATGTCTAAGCTGGACATGAGGCTTTGCTTGCTTGAAAATGCTGTGGGCTCCTCTTGAGCTGGCATGGACCCAGAGTGGTGCCAGGCAATGTCATAATGCTTTGTGCTTCCGGGGGGATTTTGCTGGAAAATGGTGAGGGAGCGCAAAAATAAAGTGAGGAGGACTGACTTAAGATGAGGGGAGATAGGTCCTCTGCTTTTCCCTAAAGAGATGTGATTGAGAGGAGAGGGAGAGAAAATGAGCCTGTGGAGGAACGAGGGTCTGGAAGATGAAAAGTAAAAGGCAGGAGTGAGATTTGGTATATTTTGTTTGCTGACAAATAGGAGACCCAAGCTTTTTGTGTGCATGTTTAAGGTGGAAATGATCCCATGTTGACTCAGAATTCAGAAATCAAAGAAGAATTCTGTTTTCACTGTGTTGATCTTGTATTTTTATATCTGTATATGCATTTTTGGATGTAGGGAATGATCTCTGGAGTTAGAGGAGTTAGTTACTCAGAGTAAGAATTTGGATTTGTTCTTAGAATAAAGTTTTTAATGTTTTTAAGTCCTCAGAGATCTGTGTATACCAGCTGAACCCCCTTTTTTTTCTCTCTGTCTTATTTTTGGAGAGGGGGGTTTTGTGGAAACCCCTACAATGAAAAACAGGTTTGACATCACCTTATTTTACATTTAGATGCGTGCATTGAATTTGGGAACAAATCAATTTATTGTATTCCTTGCTTGCAGCCTGAAAGTGTTTTAAAAATAGATCTATGTTTTCAGCTGAGGTCTTTCCATCTTGCCTATTCTTCATGGGCCTGAGACACTGGTGTGATGCAGAATGCAATTTGTGCCTTCCTCACCTTCCTACCTACTCCCCAGGGGAAAATTGTTTTTATGGTCCTCATTGGTGAATGAGCAAACATATTAATGACCATGGTTAATGACCCATCCTTTATATTTTGGCCCTAGGTTTTCCCTTTGGCAGCTCTGAGACACTTCATTGTCCTGGAAATTCAGGAGTGGACGATAAAGCTGCAAGTTTAAGCCCTTCCTCTTGGGAGAATATGGATTTTTTTCACGTTCTGGTTTTTTGGCAGTGGCAGCTTAGGGAAAAAAAAAAAAAAAACAAACAACCAAATCTTCCTGCAATGAGTCCAGTTGCAGTGACCTGAGTGCATGGTAACATTTTGTTATTTCATGAGGAGCACTTCCATCCTGGGCCTTGCAGAAATGGCCTGGGAATGAGGGTGGATGTTTGAGCTGCTTGTTATGGAATATTCTACAAACCCCAAAGATAAACAGTGCACACTGTGAGACTGAATTGAAATCAGGACACGACTCCTCTTTCCAAAGGTTCAGATTAAACAGAAACAGAGCTGCTTAAACCAGAGCCAAAGTTTATTTGAGGAAAAATTATTGTGGCTCAGTAGCAATTTCCTTACTAAAGGTCATCTGTATGTTATTAACTCACTATTACGTTTACCCATTGTAGAACATCCTTAATGCCTCTCTTCCTGATTCCCTTTCACCCTGCCTTGTTCTGTGCATTTGCTTCTCAAACACAGGCATATCCAAATGCCACCTGTGATTGTGTGGACCTGCATTTAGGCATGAAAAAGCTATTTGTGTCCCAAGTACTGATTATATATCAAACTGTATGGTTTGGACTGCCTTTAATGGGCTGCAGAGCTGTGCAAGTATTGTACGCCCCTTTTAGCAGAGGGCTGGGTTTTGATTATTAGCAGTATTTGTTTTTTAGTGTGGATGAGTTGTGTGAGTCTGACTTGGTGAGATTTGCATGGATCCTGCTGTGAACTTTGTGGCTTGGATAAGAATTTCCAGTTGGTTTGGGGGGTTGGTTTGTTTTCTTAGTGCTTGTTGGGCTTTTGTGCAAGTTTATTGCTTTTTGCAGAATATATCAATTGCTCTGCTCCAGTCATTGGTTACTGATGAAAATGATTCAATATATTTCATTTATACCCAGCTGAGTTGTGCACATAGAAAGGGTGGCTTGGAAGCAAAATTCACACAGAATTCCCCTTTGCTTTGCTCATTCTGTGCTGATGCTTTCCCTGTGATCTGCTGCTATTTTCTGTCTGGTGGCCTGGCTGTTTTGCAGGATGCACCACATGTCATGGACCCATTGTGTGATTCCTTTTCCATCAGCAGCACTCCCCTCTGAGCACACAGCTGCAGACTTTTTCTCCTGCAGTTGTTACTGTCTGCTCCTGCCCTGCTTTCAGTCAAAGTTGGGAGATCCTCACTTCTTTCAGGAGCCACTGAAGCTGGGACTTGTTGGAGTTTTTAACCAGAATGTTGTTTTATATAAAAAGAACTTGTGTTACATGTAACTCCCCTTTCAATTTGTTTAAATGTATATATGTGGACTTCTCTATGATGCCAGCCTTCTGTGGAGTCTTCTCCAAGATGCTACAAAACTTGCCTTGTCATTTAGATCCTGCCAAATCCCCTGCTCCCACCCAGATCTCTGGGCACCACAATTATTGTCTGCTGAGAACCACATCTGGTTTATAGAAGTGGATAAAAAGCATCCAAGTATTAAAAAACGGCATGCCAATAAATAGCAAATAATTCATTGTGCCTGTAAGATCAAGTTTTGAAACTTTACTGGCAAACCTGCAATGTTTTACCAGGAGGTGTGTGGTAGATTTGGGATACCTGAGCATGGTGATTTTCTGTGCTGGTTCCTTCCTAGTGAGGTCTGTGCTTCCAAAGTGTAGCTGTGAATTACAGCAGGAAGCTACTGTTTAAGGTTTGTGGTTTGTGGGATTTTGGTTTGATTTTTTTTTCCTTAGAGAGAAGTATAATATTTCTGATCAACATCTGAGTTATATGTGCTTTCGTGGCCTGTGTCATGCTCTAGTACTGATAAAACTGTTTGAAAGACAGGCAGAAAGGTGAAGAATCTGTTTTTTGCATAGATCTGAAGTCAGGTGCTCAGCCTTTTGCTTGCCAGACTGATCAGGAGATAGTCCACAGCACCGAGGGACGAGCACCCAGAATGCCAGAACACGTTGTTATTCTGTATATACTCCTTGTACTGGGTTGAATCATCCAAAGGTCTCTCATTACAACAGGATAAGCAGCCAAAATGAGGACAAAGATGGAGACTCTGATAATACAATCAGCGAGCTGCCTCCCACTCTGCAGGATGTTTCCCCTGACAGAAGGCGGTCGTCCTCGGATACATCACGGTCCACTTACAGCCTCACGCGGCGGATTTCGAGTAAGGCCGTCCTTCCAACATTAATGTAATTCTTGTGGGGGAGGAAATCAAACTGTAGTGCTTGCTCTTTCATCTTTTGGACAGGGAACCAAGTCAAGTTGAAGGCACATGGATTAAAATCTCGTCCTGTTTTGCAGGAGCGCAGCGGAAGGGGCCAGCCCTGTTTTTCTTGCTGAAGCACGAGCATGGTAAATGCACGTGCAGATGGACAGGGAGAGGGAAGTGCAGGCCAGCTTGGGCTTCAGCGTGGCTGAGGGTGCTGTTAGTTGTTGGCAGGGCAAGGGGGAAAAGCCTCACTGTGGAGCCTGTGCTGGCATTGCACAGACACAGAATAGCTGCGCCTGTCATTGCTTCAGTGGACTCTATAACAATCACATTTGTGTGTTTCTCTCATTCAGGTCTGGAGTCAAGGAGGCCAAGTTCTCCACTAATTGACATCAAACCCATCGAGTTTGGAATAATAGGAGCTAAGAAAGAAATAGTTCAGCCAACTATCCTGCGAAAAACCTACACCCCAGATGACTATTTTAGAAAATTTGAACCAAGGCTGTACTCTCTTGACTCAAATAGCGATGACATGGACTCCTTGACAGATGAGGAGATCTTGTCCAAGTACCAGCTGGGCATGCTGCATTTTAGCACACAGTATGATCTGTTGCATAATTATCTAATAGTGCGAGTCATTGAGGCTAAAGATCTGCCTCCTCCAATTTCCTACGATGGTTCAAGGCAAGACATGGCTCACTCCAACCCCTACGTGAAGATCTGCCTCCTTCCTGATCAGAAGAACTCCAAGCAGACTGGGGTGAAACGCAAAACGCAGAACCCAGTGTTTGAGGAGAGGTACACATTTGAAATCCCCTTTTTAGAAGCCCAGAGAAGAACTCTGCTTTTAACTGTAGTGGATTTTGACAAATTCTCACGCCATTGTGTTATTGGCAAGGTGTCAATGCCCTTGAGCGATGTAGACCTTGTGAAAGGTGGACACTGGTGGAAAGCCCTTGTGCCTAGTTCTCAGGTAACAGAATTTATCAGATTATTGCCACAGTTTTTCTTGCTGTTTTGGGGGGGTTTGTGTGTGTGTGTGTGATTCCTTTGCCTGTTGGCAAGTAATGCTGCTTCTAATTAGTAATTGTCATCTTGTTAACACAGCATCTGCTGGGTTGGGATTATGTGGGCCTGTGACTGGTTTTATAACTAACAGTGTGAGGTAGAGAAGCTGTCTTTCATAGTCATGAGCAAAGATCCTATGTGAGCTTAAACGAGAACAACTCAAGGCTGCTCTGGAAGTCTGCACCTTTGGGAAGGTGTTTCTTGTCACTGCAGTGACCTGCATCCATTCTCAGGAGTGCTGTGGCACTGTCCCACCCAGGTCATCCCTGTGCTCTGAGGACATGAGGGGACCTGCTGGTGCCAGTAATGACTTGATTCAATAAAACATGTTAGAAGATGAAATCTACCCAGACCTGTGCTATAATGCATAAGCAACAATCTGCAAAGGAGTGGTAGATTTGTTTTCATCAGATCCCTGAAAGAAGTAAATTTGCCATAAATATTTGTCTGATGCAAGTGGGATGTTGTGTGCATTTTGGGCATTTCAGCTATTCAGTGGGATGGGAAGAGGAGATCAGAGGGCTTGTGTGCTTTCACCTCTGTTCTCAGGAAAGGGCTGTTCTGTGGAAGGATCTGAGCTTTGCAGCCAGGAATGGTGGTTACCTACCAAACTTGGCATTAGTGATATCACCCACATAGCCAGAGGCACAGAACCCTGTGGAAAACCAAAAGAACATAGTGTGAACAGCTCTCAAATGTTTTACTAAGGACAGGAATACAACACAAGATTGGTGTAACAAGCTTGCCTTTCCCAGTTCCTTCCCAGCTCACAAATTGCAATTTCCAAGGAGTCTTTGCTGAATTAAACCCAGTTGGATGGTTCGCTTTTTCTTTGATTTTTAGGTGTTCACAAAAGGGTGCCATAGTCAGAGATAGTGGATGAAATGAGCAGTAAATCATTGGCCTCATTGCTCTTGGGTTCAAGAGTCTGATTTGGAGTGGAAATTTCTCATCAGACACTTGTGGAAGGGGAATACCCCAAGCAGTTTTTGGAAGTGAAGCCAGCTGGGCTGTGGCTCTGCTCTGCCCCCTCTGTGTGTGCAGAGAGCTGGGAGCACTTTTCTTCTCTTGCTCAGACTTGCTGCACTGCATGAAGGGGAGGAGGATCAGGGCTCCAGGTGACTGCAGGAGAACCAGCTGGATTTCCTGAAACAGGAGTGTTGCTTCAACAATGTTCAGGCAAGAAAGGAAAGTTTTGGAAGCTGTGCACAAGTCAAAACCAGGGGGTCCCTGAATGTGTGTTTATGTAGGGCATGTCTTTGCATCCCGTTATCCTCCTGTGTTTCCACCATGCAGTTTTGCTTCTCCCCCTACTTTTACATGATAAATACTTCTCTGTATTTTGCATCTCTTGATCAGTAACATGGACTCATTCCATAGCTAATACAGACCTTGATTAGAAAAGATCATCTCTGCCTTCATGTGCCAAGCTCGGAGCCAGCTCTTCCTTTCCCCCTCTCCAAAGTTTCATTGAAAGCTGCTGCTGTTTTCAGCAGTGCTGTCTGCTTCACCAGCATTCAAAATAAATTATTTATGCAGAAGTTGGCATTTCTGGTATTTATAAAGGGAAGGAAAAAGACAAAACTCCATTTGAATGCACAGGCTTAAAAGCATTTTGGATTTATCCCCTTGCTATCATATGGAAAAACTTAGGCAAAAATTCCTCCAATTCTTTGGTCAGTAAAGTGATCCTTTCATACCTTTTTGCTGGTTTTACCTCAGCTGGCAGACTGCAACTGCAAAGGGATCAACAGTGTTTGTACAGGACACCAAGGAATGATGTTTGGCATCATCTTCCCATATTTTCTCAATGATAAAATTTTTAAAGTTGAGTAAGGCATGTTTCATCCTAATGGTGATTAAATTAATTGCTCAAAGGGTTAAGATAAATCCTGGAAGAAGTAAAACAATAAAGCTTATTGCTTTGAAAAAATACATTTTAATGTCTTTCGATAACAGTGATGTTTGTGCTAGAAATTTCTGAGGGATTTTCTAGTACTAGTTGGAACCTTCTGCTTGTAGAATGATAAATTTGACATGTTGACAATTTTTTTTATACTTCTCACTTTTTTGCTTGATTAGCTGAGGGACAGACAGCCTTTATCAGTTTCTTGTTGGATTGAACCTGAGCCTGCTGAAGTGTGCTTTGTGTTGAGAGATGCTGATAGGGGAAAAAAATAAATATCTACATGCAGTTGCATTTTATTTTGCAGAAGGTGTCCTTGGATCCTGGAGAGCACCACAAATCACTGTGGTGCAGTTCTGATCTTTAGTCAGGAAAATTTGCCAGTCTGAGGCTGTGACACAGAGCAGCAGCTGGCAGCACCCCCACAGCCACAGGAGAAAAGGCTGAAGCAGGTGCTTGGAAAAGCAGTAACAGGAGAGAGAGAAACACAGACAGTCATAGACATGATATGTGAAGATGAAAGACACAAAATATGTGATTTTTTTTTTTTAATAGAATTTATAGACAGAAACATCATGAGCTGGAGAGAGATGGAGGAAAGTGAATCCAGATGGCAGGAGCTGTGGAGAAGTTTTCTTTTCATACTGGTGGGAGTGGGAGGGAGGCAGGCATTGTGAAAGAGCAGAGAAAGTGGCCAAATGACACGAGCTAAGATGAGCAGTGCTTTGCACTTGTTCTCTCCACCTGGAAGCCATTGACACAGAGTGTACTGATAAAGTCAGGTGCCAAGTCCTTGTCCCACCATCACACTGAGTTCCCTCATCCCAGAGCTGGAGCCTGCCTTAGTACAGGGCTGTGCCAGCACCTGTGAGCTGAAAAAGGTGGGGAAAGCCAGGAATCCTTTGGTGCATGCAGTGTCAGCAGGGACAGTGAGCTTCTCCCAGGTGGGGCATGGTCCAGCTTCTACAGCCAGCAACTCTTGGCTCCTCTGGGAGCTGGACCCAGATCAGCTCCTTAGCCTGTGGATGGGGAGGAATATCTTCATGGCCAGCTCATGGAGCTGCTGTGAGTGAGCAAGCAGAGCATTTCCGTGGTGTAAGGAGGTGCTGTGCTGCACTGTCCTGCTCCCTGTCAGCAGTGGGTGGCCAGAGAACCCGAGCACAGCTGAGCAGCAGGCTGTCCTCTCAGCCTGAGGAGCCAGAGCCACAAACTGCTCGGTGCCCAGCCTCGGGCAGGAGGCTGTACCTGCACAGAGGCACCTGCTGAGCTTGGGTCACGCTCGGCGCTCAGGGGGATCGAGCCCAAAGCGGAGGCACGGCAGAGCTGCTGCCCGATGCATCATCAGAGCCAGCAGCTAAGCACGAGGACTTCTTGTGGAAAATGTCAGTGCAGGTATTGCCAAAATCTTTATCCTTGGTAGTTCTGGGCGGCTTTCTCTTGCAGGGTAATTACTGCTTTTCTAAAACACAGTAGCTGCTCATGGAAAGGCTCTTAAGTCCAGTCCCCATAGGAACACTCTGCACTCCTTAAATATCCCCTGAAATGTGTGTGGCTTTGCTTAATTACCATGAATGAAGTTGGCAGGCCTCGCTGTAGCTGGGCTCAGATTCGCATATTTCGCCGCTAAAGCTAATTCTGAAGCACATGTTCAGGACCCCAAGTTTTATTGACATATGATTCATTTCTCTTTTGGCAGATTTGAGTGGGCAGGAATAAATGTTTTAGACCAGCAGTAATGAGAGCTTGGAGATCATTCTGCAAAAGAAAAAAAGTGCCTAGTTATAGTGGGAAAATAGCATGAAGTTCCTTGTTCCCTCAAATGAAGCCATTTTTATAGTAGAGGGAGTGTGTATTGGACTTGCTTTTTTAACTTCATACTATGAGTGCTCTAGAATGAGATGTCAATTCTGATGTTCAAGATAGTACAAGGTGGTTGCATGGGGCCATGCTTGCTCACCAGCTGGATGTTAAATCACCCTGGAAGTTTACCTGTGGCCAGTGGAGGAGGTGGCCCTGGGCAAAGCCTGGCAGAGGGCAGGATACCCCCACCCTGCAGGTCACTGGAGTTAGAACTCTGATGGGATGCTGTGATAGATGCTTGTCCATCATGATAACATTTTTAGCTCTTAATCTGTGGTTTGTTTTCATATTTTGGCTTGTGTTGTTCTATCTTCTTTTATTTCACTCTGTATGTTTGTTTTTCCTCAGTTCCATTCCAGTGTTTTTTTTTCCCTTTCCTTTTTGAGTCTATAAAGCTCCAGCATTGAAAAATTTTTCTTCTTGACTGTTCTCTCTTTATCCTTATCTGTCTTCTTGGTCACCTCATCCTTTCCCCTCAGTGCTGTTCACTCCTTGCCCTTCCTGCAGAGAACTGGGATGCTGGGGGGTGTATTTTGTGGAGGAGGAGCACAGAGGAGAGGCTGGTGGGGTCCAGGAGCAGGACCTCTCCATAGGATATCTTCTTCCCAAAGCTTTTTGCACAATAGAGGCTTTCTCACGGCCTTTCAAACTGAGGCAAAGACAATTTGGCTTTAGAAGGGATTTTGTGACTCGCTTCATCATACATCCAGTTGGGGCCAGTTATGTAGGAAACACTGCTCCTATTCAGTGGTAAGGATATTTTTTCTCAGGTTCTGGTCCTTAATAGCTCAACCTTCCCCAAACAATGGCTGTGTCACAGGATGCTGTAGAAAACCTGTTAGAGCAAACTGTTCTAAACCATCAGTTTTCTAAGGTGCCTGGAGATACCAACACAGATAACCTTGAGGAGGAAAATCAATCTGAAACTTCATTAGGAGCGATGCATAGATGTCAGTGCTGATGTCATGTGCTCTGGTTTGGGAAGGGTTTCAGCTGCAGAATTTTGCTGGTGTTGTAGCAATGCACAAGAAACAGTCGGGGGGGCTGTGAGGAAGGAATTACCTGGTCCAAACAAGATGTGCATTAATTAAAAGCTCATCTTCCTTTGGAGGAGCCTCTTTGTTTCAGATATGACAGAAAAGAACAGAAAAGATTCTGGTTCAAAACCTGTGGGTTCAGCCCAGGCAGTAACCTGGAGAAGGTTCTGGATCACAGGCGAGCCCAAGACTGCAAATCCAACCTGGCAGTGTAATACAGCCGGGAGTGAAATGTTAATCAGACCTTCAGGAGAGTCTCAGACATCCCAGACTTGGTGTCACTCCGGCATCTCATCAAACAGGAAATTGCTTTTCCAGGGTCATCTGGGATCTCGGCACGGATCAGCTCGTCATCAGCATAATAATGGCAGCTGAAATGGTGCCTTAGCATAGAGGGGCACCTCTGCACGCTGCCTGCTGGGAGCAAAACACTGAAGGCAAAACCAACAGCTCTGTAGTTTCCTGATGAAAAGACCTAGGAAACACAAAATTCAGGCACTTCCTTGCCCTTCGGTGTGCCGATGGCAGCTCTTGTGCATGAACTCCATCCCCTGTTCTCAGCTCAGCCCCTACAGGAGCCGGAGCTCTGGGGATGCCCCAGTGTGAGACAGAACAAGGGTGGTGATGTTCTGTGCCCCCACAGGATGTCTCTGGGCTCGGGGTCGCTGGTTCTGGCAGCACAGCGTGTTTCCAAGCTGGGTGAGCAAGGCTGTCACAGCAGCAAAGGGAGCCATGGCACAGGAAAGGCACGGGGAGCTGAAACCTCCTGCCTTGTGCCTCCTGCTTCTTGGAGCAGCCCGGGAATTTGTTGTTCGCTGATTACGGCAGGTGCCTGAAGCGCAGGAGAGGGCTGTGAGCGTGTGTGGCACGGCAGGGGCAGTGCCAGCCTGTGGTGGCAGCCAGCCACTGATTCATCCTCCTGTGTTTGACATCCCCTAAGGCTGGGGCAGCGTTTGAAGCATGTTTCCCAGATCCTCGTGGCTGAGCTGGAGGTAATGCATTTATAACATCAGAGGCAGGTGGCTGCTGGCATTGGGTGCCTTGAAAAGGCTGAGTCGCTTGTCCAGGGAGGTGAGCTCTCCGGGGATCTGGGCTTCCTTCTGAAAACACCTTCTGGTGCTGCTGCTGCTCTGCCTGCAGTGGGGCTGCCCTTCCCTGCTGCCTCTGAGCACCCCCATCCTGCCATGGCCTTTGGGCAGGGGCTCTGTTCCTCCCCTCAAAGTAATTAGCACTAATGTGGGCACGCTTGGAGAGCGTCAAGTGGCAGAAGGTGCTGAAGGTGAGATTTGTGAGATCAGGCTTGATCTGAGACTGATTAAAGCTGCTCATAGTCTGCCTGCTGTCTTTGGTGGACCACACTTATAGAATATAACATTTTATATATCTCCTTACTCAAATTTAAGCCTAGATAGCCAAAAGGATTTTTCTAGAGGTGCTGAAATCCCTGTTAGGTTAGGTCCTAGAGAAAATTAGGTCCTGCCTTTACCTGTGGAAGGCTGGGTGGGTTGGGCAGCAGTGTGATGGTTGCACTGTAGTGGCTCCTTCCATCATCTCTGCAGGGGTGATGGGACATGGTTCTCCTGCCAGTGCCTAAGTGGGTGTTACAGATCCAGCCTGACCCTGTCAGTGTACAACATTGGGCTGTTTTTTGGTAAATGGATCATAAATGCAAATGAATTGGAAGCACAGAGATCTGCCTTCCCTCGCTGAGCTCCAGGGAAATGCCTTATTTCTTGCAGTTCTTGGATAAGGTCAACAGGTTCCATCACTGGACAGCTCCACAAGTAATTATCCCAAATCTGAATGCAGATTTTCAGCACTCTAAGCCTGAGGTGACTGGAAAGGCCCTACATCACTGCCCCATGCCAGCTGCCACCTGGCTGTGCATGAAGTTTGGTATTTGCAGCTGGAGCTGTTTGTCTCTCCCAGCAGGTAATAAAATCACTGAGCAGTTTCCTGATTTGCACTATCCAAATGCACCTGAATTTCTAGCAATTTAAGCCTGAATGGAACCTGACCTGCAGTGAATGCATGTGGAAGTAGGACTGGGTCTGTTAAAAATGTTTATATGAGCTGGGGTGGAGGGATGCCTCGTGTGGCTCCTCTTGAGTGTGGTGGTGTGGGCACTGTGATGCTTCCATCCTGTCCTGGTAACAGGATTAAAGATCACTGACTGTTCTTGATGATAAACATGTCTGCAGGCTGTTGCAGCCACAGACCTGAGAGGAGCATTTTTGGGCAAAATCAAAGATGATAGTTTAAATCAATTAGATGGTGTTTAAACCACCTGGGATGTGAGACTTGAATCCTTGTGTTGCGCCACCACAGGGTACCACGGTGTATGTAGGAATGTGAGTATTGTGTGCATATTGGGTCAGGCATGTGTTGGGAAGTGGCTTTTTGATAGAAAGAGCTTAAAACATCATATATTGAACAGCACTGTGATGTGGGAGCTGGCCCAGGTTGGTGGAAGAGAGGTGCCTTCTGGGTGAGGCAGAAATACTGTAGCAACAAAAGAAAATACATGTGGCAAATGTGAGTGTGGGTGCTCTGGAGTCACAATGCTGACCCACAAGCTGCTGTGACAAAAGGAATTTGAGTTAAGAAATCAGATGCTTTTTCTGGTTGGGTTTCCCAGCGGCCCCAGCCTCAGTTTCCCTGAGCCACTGATGTCTTTGCCATCATGTGCTGTGCCTCGTGTGCTGGCCCATCTGCTGATGAACCTGGTTCTTTGGGTCAGTTCAGGCTGTAGCTATTCTGAGAACCTTTTACTTTACTGTCTACCCATAGTCTCTGGTTTCTGTAATCTAATATTTGGGGCATCAGTAAAGATATTTAAGCCTTTTGTTATGATTGCAATAGCACTGCAGCTCCTTTTCCTCTTGGAATGGGCTCTGACACCTGACCTAGGCTGCTTTTGGGCTGTTTGACTATTAGGGATGAAGCACTAGCTCTGCACTCCTGCGGGACCTGGCACTGGGCAGTTGGATCAATCCCTGCCTGGGGTGTTTCCAGGCTCCAGAGTGGTTGCAGTGTGTGCATTTTGCATCTGACAGTAAGAGCCTCTCAGAGCCAGGTCATGGCAAGGGGGGAGAGGTTATTTTAAACCCTCATGTCTGAGGAGCAGTGATGTGAGCTCTCCAGCTCTTTAATTACTAGTTTTAAGCATCATTAAGGAAAAGGAATGGTGGCTGAACAACTGTGGAGCTGTGGCCATGGCGCAGCTGGTGAACAGCAAGGGCACAGCCAGGCTGTGCCATGGTCTCTGGTAGATGCCAAGGGACTCTGATCTGCCTTGCTGTGACCCAGGGATGCATTAACCACTGCATGTCTGAACTTCCCAAGTGGCTGCTGTGGCCCATAGAGGCTGGGGAGGAAAGAGAATGTCTTCTCCAGTGGGTCTGTGTTCTGCACCTTGGTAGGATCAGAACTACCTGGAACCATTATAAATGGAGCAGGTAGAAGCTACTGACCTTGTAGCCCTGCCTCATAGATCCTCTTTGCATGGCTGCTGGGAAGCTGGTGAAGGATTGGTGATTAGAGAAAGATCTTCTTTTGGGGATAGTTCCTTTCTTGTTTCCACTTAGCACAAGGTACCAACAGATGGTTCTTGGTTGCAGTTCAGAGCGTGACTAAAATTCATTTTTCAGGCACTTAGACAAATGGGATTTATTTAATTTCTCTCCCTTCTCTTCCCCTCTGAGCTCTGTTCTAAATCTCCACATTCTCTTTTCCCTGCAGAATGAAGTGGAGCTGGGAGAGCTGCTCTTGTCACTGAACTACCTACCAAGTGCAGGAAGACTGAACGTGGACATCATTAGAGCAAAGCAGCTTCTTCAGACAGACATGAGCCAAGGTTCAGGTAAAGGGCAGTGCATTTCTCACATTACTCATGCACAGATTATGTGTGCCTTTAAAGCAGATCAGTGAGGCTCCAGTTTGTGGGGGACCCAGGGGGATTTGATGCTCAGTTCCTGTTCATACAAGGCACTGGATGTTAATCTTATATGTACAGACAACAATAATGAAAGTATGTGGAGCACTTACTCTGAGATACAATGGAGGGTTTGCCAAATTTAAAAGGAAGACCTCTGAGCCAGGCTGAGGTGAGGAACCAGGAGCTTTGATCCCCCTGTGCTGTGCTGTGTGAGGCAGCCCGTGGGCATTGCTCCCTGCTGGCCCTGGGCACTCTGGCTGGGAACTGCTTTGTGCCTCTGTCCTCAGGTGGTTTTCCCGTGTTCCTGCCCCAGCCTCTGCTGCTGCCAGAATCTTGGCATTTTCCAGAAAGAGCAGTGTGCTTGGTCTCTGTCAAGGCTGACATTAACCGTGGTTTTGGCAGGAACTGTTTTTAATCCGGCTGCCTGACTTTTGTCCCCAGTGCAAATCTCTGGGAGCAGCGTGGGGTACCAGTCCCAGGCATTTCCAAAGGGCATTTCCCAGCACAGTCCATCCCTGTGGTGCCCAGGGTGAGCAGGGCTGCTGACTCATGATCCCCACAACACAGGGCTGTGCTTTGTGCTCTTTGCCAGATCCCTTTGTGAAAATTCAGCTTGTTCACGGATTAAAGTTAACAAAAACCAAGAAGACCTCCTGCATGCGGGGCACGATAGATCCCTTCTACAATGAGTCCTTCAGCTTCAAGGTTCCACAGGAAGAGCTGGAGAATGCCAGCCTGGTGTTCACAGGTAAGAGTGCTGGTGGGATCGGCTTGGCTCGGTCAAGCAGCACTTGAGGGTGTGCAGGAGACTGCTCGTCCCAGCCTGCAAGGGGTGCCCATCACTGGGGTCTCCTGGGCAGCTTCATTAGCACTCTGTCCTCTGCAGAAGCTGTCCCCAGCATTGCCAACCTGGCTGGGAGTCAGTCCTGTGCTTAATTCAAAATGCTCCTGTGCAGAGGAAGAGGAGGAGCATTAATTGCCCTTCTCAGTGGCACCCAGCCTGGGCACAGAGTCAAACCTGAGAGAATGAGAGGAGAGCAGTGAACAATCACAGAGCCCAGGCACTGATAAAATAACTTCTGGTACTTGACATGGTTTACTGGCGAGAGGATTTACCTACAGGTGTTCCACAGTGACCTCAGCTGTTCTGTGAGCAGGGCTTGCTCATGCCTTTGTTTCTAAAGGGCTGGCACTCTGTGCCAAGCCCTGCAAGGCACATCTGAGATGACCCAGATACAGACCACAGAGCCTGGGGGCCACGAGCAGGCTCAGAGCTGACCTCACCTGAGAGCTTTGTCAGTGCTGGAGATGCTTGGCTGGGATGGGAATTTCTATTTTTAAGCAGTTTCTGAATCTCCTGTATTTATTCTCGAGGCATGAAGACAGGCACTAGAGCCTTGCTGCTGTGAGCAGGAGTGGCAGAGCACAGGGCTGCAGTCCTAGGCCAGGGACCTGCTGAGCCTGGTGGCATTCTCTGCCTTTTCCCACCATAAAAGTCGTGAGCAGGGCTGCAGGGACCCCTCTGAAGGGTGGGGTTCCCTCCCATGCCGTGACTGCACCCCCCATGGAGTTTGGAGCTCAGGCACCATCAGGAGCAGGGTCAGCCCTTCTGGCCCTCTGCAGAAGGGGCTGGGTGGTGGGGCCTACACTCTCTTACCACATTGGGCTCTCATGCTTCACAAACACTTTTTTTGACTAATTTTCCATCATTTCTTTTGATGAAAAGAATCTGCTTCTGAAAGGATGCATTTTGAAGTTTTTTTTTTTTTTTTCTACATGAAAGATACAGGTGTCAAAGCTGGTTCAAGGAGACTTATTCCAACCCATTAGTTTGTTTCCAAACATGTTATAACAAAAAGTGATGCTGATTAGCAGCTTAAATTTTGCCCTTCATGCTCAGCAATTTCCTCAGCAAAACACCTATAGTTAATCACTGCTTTTCATGCATGTCACCCTGACTGTACCTTGCATGTGCAGTGATGAATTTGTTCTTGGAAGCTTCCATCAGGTGATCTTGTGACAGGTGTGCATCACTGGATTCTTTGTTTTCCCCTTTTCCTGCTGGGAGCAGAAAAGGCAAACAGAGTAGCAGCTCTGCAGTTGGGAGGGTGAGGGGAACTCTGCTCCTCAGCACAGTGAATGAAGTTGGGATTAATGAGTGGATCTCTGAGTATTTTTGTGTGTGCACAGGGGTGTATTCCCAGCGAGCCAGTGGGAAGTTGGCTGATTCATCACCCTGTCATGCAGCTGGGCTTCAAAGCTGAGCCTCATGAGTGAGGCTTCATTTTCTAAGTGACATATTGCTTGCTTTGAATTTGTAATAAATAATCCCAGGCCAGAAATGTCCCCAGCAGCTCCAAAGCTGGGAAGGAATGTGCAGAGCTCTGGGAGGAGCAGTGGGGCCAGGTTCCCCTGGCTGCCCTTGGCCTGAGGGGTGAGGTGCAGGGTGGGCACAGCACTGCCTGTGCTGGGGCTTCTGCTGTGCCTGGGACACTCTGGTGTGGGGTGTGTGGCTGGTGTAGCCAACAGAGAGCTGGAGCCAGGGCTGCTGGTCATGTTTTTGTGTGTACAGCCTTCTGCTGGGTCATGCCTGCACTGTCTGTCACAAGGACCTCTGGACCAGGGGACATGGTGGTGCTGAAGGTGCTGAGCCACGTTCAGTGCTCATCCAAGTGACAGATTTGCTCCTGATGGTGGTGGAGGTGTGTCCCCAACAGGGAGTGCAGCACCAGTTTATTCCTGTGTGCATCTGTGGGGTTCTGCTGAAATGAGATTCTGAAGGTCTGGGAAGGGGGTTGTGGAGTTCCCACAGAGCTCCTTCTTGGCACCTTACAGTATTATTCAGCTTAAGGGCTCGTGGAGGGCTTGGGGATCTTCTGTTAAAAGATAATCAAGAACAAATGTTTGGCAGTATGGGTATCTTGCAATGTGAGCATCTCTATTTTGCGTCCCTGCATAGCAGGGGTGTAGTTTTGTTTTGTTGTTTTTTTAACTTAGGTGCTTTGGGGTTCTTTTTTGCTGCTGTGGTGGTTCTTTCTGTTGTGTGTTTTGTTTGGAATTGTTTTTTATTTCTTTTATCTTCTAATCCACATCTCTAGTCCATTAGGTCAGTTAATTAAATTTGCTGTTGAGTCAAAGTCCAATTGAAAAGCAAAATAATCCTGCTTGAAGGGTGGGTGATGATGCTTTGAATGGAGAGAGAGAGCTGTAAAAGCAGCCATGGGAGCCAGAAGTGAGTACATCTTCAATAATTTAAAGGAACCTTTATTGTGGCTTTGTATTCTGGACCCAGTCTGCAGCTGTCTTTACATTGGCTTGGCTTCACTGGAAAGCCCTGGAACTCTGCCAGTTCCCATCAGCTGGGGCTCCTGGCTCCCTCTGGGGCTGGTACCTCACTGCAAAGGAAGGCACTATCCACACAACCTAAGATGAATTTTGTTTTCCCCCCCGTGTGTTTTTCTCCCGTGCATCTTGTATCAAGCTGTCTGTGTTCAGTGCACTCTGGTATGGATTTCTCCACTGTTTGCTGTGAGTTACCAAGGATTGTGTGTGCAGACAGTGGAGACACATGGTAAAGCACCATCCCTGCTGTCCTGGAGGTGCTCTGAAGGGCTGAACTCCAGACCAAACTCAGGGCTGAAGCACAGCTGGGTTTGGAGAGGGGCCCTGGGTGCCTCCAAGATGTGCACAGGAGGAGCTCTGCCTTAGCCAGGATTGGAGGATTGGGCTGCTCCTTTGGTCTTTCCTCCTCCTTAGGCACACAAGGATTCAATACTGTAAATTATTGGCATTTACAGGCCAAAGTGCTTCTCCTTCCACACTGGTGCAGGACACCTTGTACCAGCTGTCTTCCTGCCTTCCCCTCTGCTCCTCCCTCAGATGCTACTGGATCTGTCACTAACTCACATGTCCCAGTCCAGTGCCCAAAATGAGGTGGGATGAGCTCTGGTGGAAATGGCCTCTCCAGGAAAAAGCATCCAGGGTCAGGATTTCTGCTGCAAGTACTGTCTGTTGACAGCTTCTCCCCAAAAGAGGCTGAAACCAGGAAAGCCACTGATACTTACAACAAGTCTAGTGTCCTGACAAAAAAAAAGTGAAGCAACAGCTGGTGGAAAGGATGTTTGATTTTGATTTCCTTCATCAAACATGTTGTCTAGGTAATGAGCAGCCATATACATATTGTAACAGAAATGCACTCTTTTGGGTGGTTCTTTTTTGCACTTTCTGGGGTTTTTTTTGGCAACCTGACACATATCCCCCATGTGCCATCTTCTGCTTGAGTGCAGGCAAGTCATGGGCTCACCTCCTGCAGAGAAATGGGGCAGGCTCTGAAAGGTGGGGTGTTCTCCTGACCATGTACACCTGTGAGCAAAGCTGGCAGGTGTGGGCAAAAGCTGTGGGCAGCACTGGCAGCTGCTGCCCAAGATCATTTCCATGAAGAAAAAAGAGTATTTGAGATGCAAGGGCAGCCTCTGTGCTGGATGATGGGCACCCAGAGACCCTGTGCTCTCCCCACTGAGGGATTTTGGGCTGTCCAGTAAATCTCAGTCTGTCAGAAAGCTTGGGCTGTGCAGCAGGAAAGCAGACTACACCTGAAACCTGAGCACTGTAGTATTTTGTTAATGATTATAATGCTGTTAATAACAATCATCAGTAATGCTGTTTGCACTGCAGTAAAGCCCAGATGGCCCAATAAAAACCAGCAGCACTCCAGGGCAAGCTGTGGCTCAGTGACTCCTTAGCATCTTTTCATCACTTACCATAAAAAAAGACAACCTTCAGCACTCACAGTCGGGGTTGTGTGTCTCCCCGAGGTCCTTGTGGTGGCTGTGTGTCTTTCTCCATCTAAATGAGCTGTTGGACATGTTTGCATGGCAGGATCTTTAGGGCTTGTTACACAGGCAGAGTGTAACAAGCAAAGAGGGAGAAATCATCTCCATGCCCTGGGTACTCTGTGCAATTGTAGAGGGAAAATCTGCTTTACCTTCTGGCCTGGCTGAAAGGGCAGCTGAGCTAGGACAGCCCTGGGCTGACGGAGAGCAGCAGTGGGGCTCATCCCACTGCTGTTCCTGTCTGGAAGGGGGCCATGGCTCCAGCAGGGCAGGATGCTCTGCCTGGGGAGGGAAGCAGGCTGGGCAGGCTGGAGAGCTTGACCTTGAAATGTGTGTGAGCTGCACTGGTGACATCTTCACAGTCAGCCCTGGCTGAGGGTGCAGCTCATGGGCACTCTGTCTTCTGGGAGGAGTTGGTGATACTCCACACTTTTCAATATGCTTTAAAAATTGGCAATGTCTCTGTTTTCTATGAAGATTTAGGACCTATTTTTCCTTTTTTTTTTTTTTTTTTTTTTTTTTTTTTTTTTTTTTTTTTTTTTTTAGTATTTTTGTTCCCAAGAGTGTTGAGACTTTGCAGACCTGTACCTGTGGTTTCAAGGGCTGCAGCAGAGGGGCCCTGGCAATGCTAGCAGCCACCTCTGTGCCCCAAGTGCTCTAACGTGTGTCTTCAGACCCCTGGATAACTTTAATGCTTTATTCCAGGGCTCTAATTAACTTCCAGTTAATAGGCAGGACTTGATTAAAATAACAGATTACTGTTCAATAGCAATATATACCTGGTTCCTCTGGTGGCTCATTTTCAGTTGGCCTTTAGGAAAATATGGGGACCATTTAATGAAGTTTGTATTTTGAAAGGGGAAAAAAAGTAACTGTTGGTGTGTATTGATAATGATGCAGTTCTGGGTTGCTTTCACTGAAATGTTTTCTTTTTGAAGCAATGCTGCCTGTTTCAACAGGATGCAAAGCTAGTGGGGCTTTTCAGTGGTATTTTTTTAATTAATAGACTGATTTCCAAATGTCCCAGTCAGCTGAGCAAGTTGAAATTTGATAAAGTTTTTGTCCCGAGGCATCTCCAGAATTATATCTGAATTCTGATTTCCCTGGCTATGTGGAAGTATGACCTGGAGATACCAGCATCACCTCTAGCTGCTGTTTGCAGGGGTGGAAAGCACCGTGTCTGGAGTCATCACACATCTGCATTTTGACTTGCCCAAGTCTCCTTTCTCCTCTTGCTTTTGCTTTCCCACATGAAAACCCAACATTCAGGCACTTTGTCTTTTGCACACAGATAGGGAAGAAATCTCTAATATATGAGTCAAAATAAACTGGTTTTTTTTTTCCCATGCTGGAATGCAGAAGGAGGATTTGATTTCTCTTTTGAAATACTATCATGTTGGGCACCATAACATCTCTTAGATGGACAGATAATTAGACAACTCACTGCTAGAAAATTGTTTCTTGTAATCTATTAAACATGTCTTTTGGAAGTATTGGACTGTCCGTATATTCCCCATATCTAGAGCTCAGGAGCAAAATGGGATCCCTGATTAAACCTGTGTAATCCTATCTTAGCCAAAGGAGAAAAAATGGAAAAAAACCACTGATGTCAGCACTGTGTTTTCTGGGGCTTTATACCTGTTTAATTTAGATCAGAATTTGGCCTTTGTGTCTGGTGTTATAAAGCACTTCATTCATTTATGCAGCAGCCACCATATGGTCCTTGGCCAGGCCTGGGGAGAGCAGTGAGCTCCTGGCTGCTGCCTCCCGCCCTCCCAGGCCTTGCTCCAGGGCTGGTGGCCACACGAGGTGGCCCAGCAGGTCCTGTGAGGACACTGGGAGAGGGGCTCAGGGAGATGTGCTGGCAGGAGAGACCCCTGAAGCCCAGCAGAGCCTCTTCACAGTGGCTCTGGGTGCATTCCCAGATGTACAAATCCCCTTTGGGAGGAGAGGGGGCCCCACTGCTCTCCGTTCTCTGTCCCTCTGTGACTTGCTGGTCTCCATGGCAGGTGCTGGTGGTCACCTGGAGCAGGTGACAGCAGAGGGTCGGTCAGAGAGGCTGAGTGGGGTCCTGCAGGCCCAGTCCTGTTTTGGGTCACTCAGGGAAGATGCTCTGAGGCTGGGTTTGGCTTTTTGCAGCAGACTGACTGCTTTAACGAGGAGGAGTGAAATGCCATTAATCAGGGTGAGAGCAACAAGATGCTGACCCTTCCTGACCCGATCTGTTGCTTGCTTAGAAGGCAAAATTAGATTCATCAAGTTGCCTGACTTAGGTAATAAATGTACTGCATCTGATGTGGCAGAAACTGCCTGTCCTGGAGTTCTCTGGAATCTTTTGATAATCTTTTTCTCCTAAAGAAAGGAGCAAACCTCCTCTCTCCAGGCTGATGATAGGTGCTTGCTCCTTTTGCCAAGCCTCTTTAATTTAAGCAGTGTCATGGCTCTCCTGCCCTCAGCCCTTCATCTTGTTTGTCTCAGCTGCACTGAAAGGAATTGTTCAAACGTCCTGCAAGGCCATAATCAGCCTGTGCATCAAATGAAGGAAGGTCTGGGTGGCAGGAGCTGCTGTGGGCAGCAGAGCAGTGTCTGGAAATGGAATGCCTGTGCCTGGCCCCGTGGCTGTCACAGCAGATGGATGGTGGTGCAGGCAGAGGCTGCCTCTCCTGCGTGGCTGTCCCTGCCTGTGTTTGCAGGTGCTGTGTGGCACTGGTGCTGCAGCCTCTTCCTGTGAGCTGTGTAAATATGCTGTGTTGGACCTGGGGCTCATAGTGCAGAGAATTAAGTTGCAGTTTTAAAAAAAAAGGGGAATTGGAAGTGGCAAAAGCCAGCCATAGATACTCCTTTCCATATCCTCTGGGCTGTTGCAACAGATGCATCCAGCCCATTATTCCAGTGTCTCCTGATGAGGTCATTTCATGAGGTGTCATCTCTGCATGCCCTTGAGATCTCTGCAAGGCACACTTGTGCACTTGCCCTGCCCCCTGGATCCTGCTGTCTGCTCCAGGACTTCCCTGTCCCTGTCTGAGAGCAGACTGTGGTTGGGCACACGCCTGCTTTGGGGTGCATGTGCAGGGAGCCCCAGCCAGAGCACAGGGGCTGCCCCTGAGGGAGGTTTCCCAAGAGTCTCTTGCTGTGGCACTGTCCCCGTGGGGCAGCAGCTGGGTCTGTGTGTGCCCAGGGACTCCAGCAGTTCCCTCTGGAGCTGGAGCTGGGCAGGTGCAGCCACTGCAGGGAGCAGTCACACAGAGGAAGGCTGGAAGGGGAGTTTAATGTGCCCATCAGACCCTGGTGGAGATTAAATTGATAAATGGGAAACCACGGCATCTTCTCCCGTGCTTTTCTCTCCTCTCTACTAAATATGACAGGCCATGCTGGAGGAGCAAGGGCAGGATTTGGGCCGTGCCTGTGACCTTCTCAGTGTGCATCATTAGCCCAGCTGCTGCTGCTCCTCGTAGCACCTCTTTGTGCTAAACAGCCTTTTAATATTGATGTCAAGCAGTTCTGCAGCAGTTTTCAATCCTGTTTAACCTGGCAGCTCAGCCCCACTGGCTGACACAGAAAGAGCTGGGCACAGAAAGGGCTGGCAGTGGCCACTGGGCACAGAAAGGGCTGGCAGTGGCCACTGAGCACAGAAAGGGCTGGCACTGGGCACAGAAAGGGCTGGCAGTGGCCACTGAGCACAGAAAGGGCTGGCACTGGGCACTGGCTCCTGCCTGCCAAGGATGGGTGAGGCACTGCCTGCCTGAGTGGGCAGGGATGTGGAGGGGGCACATTGTGAGACCTCACCAGCCACTGAGGCTGAGTGGGAAGTGCTGAAGTGTTGATGGGTCAGTGCCAACAGGGTTGTGGTTCTGCCAGAGACCACACAGTCCCATGAGATCTGTGTCCTCAGGGGAACTCTGCCCCTCAGTTACCTGTGTACAGCCTTGGGCATGTTTTAGCTGGTTTTTCTTTTCTCTGAGGTAAATGGCTTTAATTGCATTGCAGGTGATGGTGTAGGTGGCTGAAGAAGAGTTAACTGCTTGCGGTGCAGCTCTCAGCTGTTGCAGCACGCTGACATTCCCCTGCTGGTACTCCCGGAGAGGCAGCAGCAGAGGCGCTGTGTGGCCGTACCGGGCGGTGCAGCACAGCCAGAACTGCGGAGGAACTGCTGAGTAACTGCTCAGCACACCTGGCAGAGCGTTTGCAGGAGAGGCAGATGTTTCATGGCCCCAGCTGCAAGGTTGTCCCCATCCTGTAAATGATACTGATAGCCTTGAAGTTAGCTTAAGGAAATTTTCTTAGTTAATGCTCCTCCCTGGTCATTCCAAGGATGCTGATATGTTCAGTCAAAGGATGGATGATTTTCTGAAATGCCAACTTAAATTCTACTGTTGCACGTGACTCATGGATGACGATGATTTGCAGTCGTGCTCTGCACAAGTGCTCAGTGTGCAATTCTCAGTGTGGAGGCAAAGGAGAGGGACAGGTGAAAGGCATTTTGGCTGGATCTGGTGCCAGGGCTGATGTCACCCAGGCAGCCTCATGGCTTAATTACATAGTGCCATGGGAAACAGCTGGCTGGCAAGAAGTGATTCCATGTGACTGAAGTTGGTGGGAGACAAGGGAAAGCTCAGGCTGGAGCTGTCCCCAGAGCAGGTGCTGCTGGAGCTCCAAGGCCCATTGCATCCCTGGAAGTCCCTGTCCTGCTGGGCAGAAGCTCTTGGGTGTGCAGTGCCTGGCATGGCTGTGCCCTCAGCCCTGCAGGGAGCAGCCAGGCTGGGGGGCTCAGCCTTCCCTCCTGTGCAGGAGCCCTGTGGGGGACATGGGCCCTGACCCCAAAGGAGCATTTCATGTGGCACCCAGGCCCCCATCAGTTGGATATGGATCATTCAGGAATGAATGCATCAATAAGTTCATAACATGAAAATGTTTTATCTACATCATGTACCTTGTCTTCAAGAATTCGACCCTTTTAATGGATATAAGTAAAGGTGATTTTCTTCTCTATTTCAGCATTTCTATTATAATGAATGTCTTTTTAAGAAGCCTTTCTGTTTCCAAATGTGTCCTCCTGAAGAGCAGCTGCAGAAGGAATTGGTTTGACCTCTGCTTCTTTAATTGCTTTTTGCTCTGTGTTGGCCTAGAAATGGATGTTGCTATTGTGTGAATTACTGTGACGGTGGAAAAAGAGCTCATAAGATCAGGTGTGTAGTTTCCATCAGGAAAATATGCTTCTTAAATGGAAAGCACCATCTACCAGTTCATAACCAGAGTCTGGGTCAGTCTGAAAATCCCAAATGTTAATTACTTTATTTTCTACTATTGAGCAGCTCCATGGTGTCACTGTTTTTTGTGGCCAAGGGCAGATTGAATCTGAAATTTACTATGAGCTCCTTTCAGGCTCTGTCAGGGGATGTTCAGACATCAGGGAACACAGCTCAGTCCCTTGCACAGTCACCTGGACTCAGTGTGTGGCACAGTGCTCAACTGCTGCCCGTGGAGCTCCTCCACCTTCACCTGTTGTGGAACAAGCTGGAAGGAAAGAGCAGGGGCTCTTTACTCCCCCCAGGGCTGAAGGTGTGAGTTTGTGTGGAACTGGCCCCTGTGCAGGGGGGGGTGCAGGCGTGGGGTGTGGGGGGGGGCACTGTGTGCAGAAGCAGAGCTCTGGCTCAGGCTGCTGCTCAGCTCTGCAGGGCTTTTCTGCTCCAAGGGGCTCCCAGGGCTCCCCTGCTGCCATCAGCAGGTCACCTGGCAGCCAGGGCAGGGGCCAGCCCCGCAGTGGGTACAGCTCACCTTGTGTCCTGTGGGGCTGTGCCTGAGCCCCCGCAGTGCTGTGGGTCCCTGGGTGGCACACAGGGCTCTGTGTGTGCAGCAGGGTGGGCTGGCACTGCTGCTGCAGGGCTTTGCAGCAGGCTCAAGGGTCAGACCTGAGTGAAATCGGTGCAGCAGTGCCTGGTGCTTGTTGGTGCTCAAGGAAATGGTTCCTCCCCTGTTTGAGAAGTGATTGCTGAGCCAAGGGGGGAGTGGGGGAGATGCTCCCCCTCCCTGTGTCAGGACAGGAGCACCAGTCTCTGCTTTCAGCTGCTCACCTGGGCCTGTGGGCTCCTGGCATTCTCTTTTCCAAGCTTTCTTGGAAGGGAAATGGTGCTCCTGAATGTGAGCAAAGGAAAGGCTTTGTTTTCTCAATGCCAACTCCAGCCTTTTCTTGGGTAAGGTCCATTCCACAGCTTGGTGAGCTCAGCCATCAGCAGATTGCTCAGCAAATCCTGGCCATTTAGCAGTGGAATACAGCAGTTAGCCTCCCAGAAAGGCATGCCCTTGAATTTAAAAGGCTTCTGAACTGATGAGTAAAGCTGAATTTTTGGCACACAAAGACCTCTCATCTGAGAAAGCTGCTGTGGTGAAGCTGTGAGTGTGTAAACCTGAGGTCAGTCCAGTGCAACCTCTTATGGTCTGTGTGTGAATGAGCATTTGGCCTTGGAAAATGTCTTTCTTGTTCCTCAGCAATAATTCTCTGTGCTGTCTACAGTAGTTAATGATAGAGCAACAATGCTTGTATAATTAGTCCATTAATACCCCAAAGGACTCAGCATGCTAATTACCTGACACAATGAGATTAGCAAGTTGCATTACAGGAATTCAAAATACCTGGATCAACAGTAGGAGAACAGGTGCCCTTAGTTAGCACACCTGCTTGTTTTACAGTCCTGGCATGGAGTATTTTTGAAGAATCAGTATGCCTGGGGTACTTCTTCTCCACTGTTAATTTATCCTGTGATTAATTGATGGCCTGTAAGGCTTCTTGGTTTAAATTACTTGGTGCTGTCTTCCAGGATTAGTCTTTATCTTCCTTAATTTTACATAAAAACAAAAAAAATCCAAAACAACAAACAAACAAAACCACAAAAAAGGAAAAAACATCCTATTGAAAATATTGGTTTGGGGGTATTTTTACGTAATTTTATCACAATATTTGATTTCTGTAGGCTAATAAATCATAGCAAAACATGTAGTATAGTCCTACTAGCTACACCTGTGATCCATTGCCTTGTAGGAAAACTCATTAATAACCCTGACAAGCTGTGTATTAGTTGGAGATGGATGGCTTAGAATTCCTGTGTCCTCAGAAGGTGGCCTTTCTAAAAAACACCAGTCTGGCCTCTTGACAGAGGCACTTACTTGGCAACATGTCCTGATGGCATCAGCCCCAGATAACTGATGGTGACAGGCAGAAGAGATGCAGTCTTCCTGCTGGGGTGGTGAGCCCCACATCATTTCTAAATGTCATTTGAAGATGGACTTACAGGGCTCTGAGTTGCAGGGTAGATTTTTTAGAGCAATTATTTGAACAAATTACTTGGGCATTTGAAGGTTTGCTGTCACCTAAAATATCCAGAGGTAATTTGGTGAGCAGAAGGATCTCTGCCCATAAACTGTGTGTGTCAGAGCTGTCGGAAGGGATCAAGTGAGATGTAACCTGGCACTGCTTCATTTCAGGTGCCTGAGTCACCCGAGCAAGATCCCAGACTGGTACAGAGGTGAGGAACCAGCCCTGCAGAGTGTGGAGGTGGCAGAGGGGCAGGTTAAAGTAATGCTGATCAGTTGGGGGGTGTATTATAATAGGAAATGCACAGCTTTGACAAAGGTGTGTGGTTGGAAGTGAGGCTGAGTGTGTTGTGCTCGGTTTCCTGCCGGCCTGTCAGGGTGTGCACACATCAGGGTGATGCCATGGGGGTTCCCAGAGGTTGTTGTGCTGCCAGTGCTGGTTTCCAGCAGCCCTGGAGAGCTGGTGCTGCTGGCAGGGGCTCCATGCCAGGCTGAACTTGCTCTGGCTGCACCAGCCCGGCTGGATTTGGAGCTCCTGTAGACACTTGTCCTTAAAAATCCCTCTCTTTCCGGAGGAGATTTTTTAATCGTTAATATTCCAGGCAGTGCCTGTGGATATCCTGGCTTCAGCTTGCAAAGACTTTATTTCAACTTTTTAATGAGCTGAGGCAGGGCTTCAGTTTGCAATGCACAAAGTGCTTTTGCTCCTGTGTGGTGGCAGTGCTCAGCCTTTCCCAGGATCAGGCCCATCATTAGGGTTTGCTGCTGTCTGCGATCTTTCCTTCCAGGAGACTGGGCTAATCCAAGGGACAGGCTGCTGGGATGGTGTCTCTCCCTCAGTTGCTTTCCTGGACATTTAACAAGTCGCTGCAGTGATAATTACAGCAGATCGTTACTGTGTAAACATCCTGCTGACAGCCTGTGTGTGTAATTCCCGTCTCCGAGCAGGGCGGGCTGTGGATTAGCTCTGGAGTGCTTTGTGCAATGCGTTTGGAGGGGGGCACTTTGAGATGCTGCTTCTGCCTCCCCCCAGCCTCAGGCCGCTGGGCTGCTTTTGTGATTTCATGATGCCCAGGCAGAGCTTTTGGCACTTCTTTACACGATGTAATTCTCCTTCAGGGCTGGACAGGACTTTGAGCAGCCGGCTCCAGTGAAAGGTGTCCCTGCCCATGGAAAGGGGGTGGAATACGATGATCTTTGAGGTCCCTTCCAACCCAAATCATTTTATGAATCTACTTTATGTATTCATGGTAGATACCGTGGTAACTGTGGATTTGTGTCTTGTTTATTTGAATTGTATTTCAGTCTGTAGTACAGCTTATTTTATTCCTTCCAAGCTCCTGTTTCTTTAACGTTTTTCAGATGCTGAGTTACATACCAAAAATGCTGGCACCTGGCACCTGCTGTGGGGGGACATCTGTAGAACATTTGGTTTCCTGGGGCAGGGCTCTGGCTGGGCCAGCAGTGCTTTTGCCTTGACCAGTCTCTGTTTCTGCTCTCCCCAGTGTATGGGCACAACGTGAAGAGCAGCAACGACTTCATTGGGAGAATTGTGATCGGGCAGTACTCGACGGGCGCCCCCGAGTCCAACCACTGGCGCCGCATGCTGAGCGCGCACCGCACGGCCGTGGAGCAGTGGCACAGCCTGCGCTCCCGCGAGGACTGCGACCGCGTCTCGCCCGCGTCCCTCGAGGTGACATGAGGCGGGCGACTGACGGCAGCCAGGCCGAGCGGGCGGACGAGATAACACACCAACCAACCACTGACGCACCCCACCTCACACCCCACACGCGCCCCACGGCAGCTCCGTTGGATTAATGCCAGCGCCCAGCCGGCCGTGCTGGCCTCAGTGATCCGCGTCCCACCGGCTCCAGCTGTTCCCCTGGGGCCGGAGCTCTGGCTGCTTGCCCCCGGCCCGCTCAGCTGTTCGCAGCCCCGAGGAGCGCGGGGCCGGGCAGCACGGGCTGTGCGCGGCCGTGCCGTGGGAGGCACGGAGTGGGTGGAGGAGCTGGGAGCTGCCTCTGCTGTCCTTCCAGTCCAAATCCATGGCTCATCCTCTCAGAGATATACGTACCCGTGTGCTCTCATTGGTGAACGTGGTAATTAGGCTAGAATATTTTTTTAAACGGTAGAACCTGTGGTGAAATCGATTCTGACTGCAGTTTTGTCCTTGTAGTAGTTTTAACAGAATTAAGCTGCTGTTAGTGTGTGTGTTTGTGTGCCGGGGCACACGTGTGGCCCCACGTGGGACAGATCCCGTGTCCCGTCAGTGGTGACCTGCCAGTCTCGATAGCAGTCTGTGTGTGTAGTAGATTCAGTGCTGATATAGCAAAATAAACATTTCCAATAGCATTTGTACTGGGAAAACCAGCTCGCATCCTTTCAAACATGTGCTGTGCAAAAAAAACCTGCTCCAGGGACTTTGGCAGTTAAGAAGACCCAGAAACCACAATTTTAATTCTCTCACAGACTGCAGTGGCTCTTTCTGTGTTGTGTGTGTTTACCCAGGTAGTTCTTCAGGTCACCAAGTGAACTTAGCTACAGTCAAGCTGTCCTGTTGGTTGCTTCTGTACATTTTATTTTTCCACAGCGTATTGTCTGGTATGATGCAGATTGTATATTTATTGAAAATAAAATTCTATTTAATTGTGCCACATGGATTGGGGTCATGCTTGTTGACTTCACCTTTGTATTGAGCTCCCTCAGCTATGCTTATGGCAGAAAAAAAGACAAAATGTTGGCAGTTACCCCGTTGTCACTCACTGCAGATGAACTGGGAGCACTTTGAGAGAAACTGGGCACCTGCTGATGGAGGTCGGTGTGGAGAGCAAGCTGGATGCCTTGGTCTGGCCATGGTGGTTCCCAGCCAGACCCCACATAACACCCTGGGGGTTGGATGTGTCAGACTCCAGAGATGACACGTGGCAGGATGGGCAGCACTCATCTCCTTCCTCTATTCGTTAAATGAAGCCCAAAATGAAACCCCAGTACCTCCTGTGCTTTTAATATTTTTATTTTTAAAAAAGAAAAAACAACACACATGACTACTTCACCTGTTTGTTATTTAGCTGCAACAATTAGGGACGGGCAAGTCTTAAAAAGCAAAACAAAACCCAACCACACAAAAAAAAAACCGAACCAAAAAAGCTCAGTGCTTGCTTTGGCAGTGTCAGTGTGTGGGCCAATAATCCCTGCTGCTGTCCAGGTGTTCCTACTCCAGGGCAGGTCTGTGTAGTACCTCTGATATCAGCATCCCTTCAGCACTTTGCCCCGGCACCTGGCTCCCTGCTGCTCCCCAGCACAGCTGCTCTGTGTCAGCAGCACGCAGCAGCGGGGCAGCGGTGCCTGCAGGGCTGTCCAGGGCCAGCCTCTTTCTGAGCACACTGTGGATGCTGGGTATCAATTCTAACCTGCCTCTCTGCAAGGTGAATTTCTTCTCTGTCCTGCAGTGAAGTTGATGACAAATCTCTGTTCTCTGGCTTCCTCCTGGTTTGTCTCATAAAAAATCACAGTGGCGAGGGACCCCACAGGCAGTCCTGGGCAAACGTGTGCTGCAGGAGGCTGAGCTCTTCCTGTAACTCACGGAGGCTCAGGCAAGGGGCCGTGGTTTCAGCAGTTACTGTGGTTGACATTAATATTCTTCCATGTGGGGCCTGTGGACAGCAGAATGAGCTCAGGACATCCATGAGAGCAGACACATGCTTTGCTCAGCACTGGGGATGAAATGTGAACAGAAAGTAACCTTGCCTGAGTCTGTCCTTGAAGTCACCAGGTGTCTGTTCCATGGGGAGGAACAGTCGTGTACACAGGATGCCAAAAACTGGTGAGGGTGCCCAGAGGGAAGGTCAGTAAGAGCAGAACAGAAGCAGAGTGGGGAGCTCCTGGCCTGCAGAGCAGACAGAACAGCATGGGAGGGAGAGGAGCAGGAGGGATGAATTGTGGCCGTGCTCCTGGGGCTGCAGCCAGCAGGTGAAGCACATCTCGTGCTGGTGAAGTTGGAAGGTAACCCAAAGGGCAGCTGCAGCTCCAGCTGGCACTGCGTGCACGGCGTGCCTGTGCTGTCCCAGTGCTGGGAGCAAAGCTGGTGCCCAGCTGCTGTGCCAGGCTCAGGGCTGTGCCTCAGGGGCAGCTCAGAGCTCCCAGCTGCGCTGGGGGACACTGCTGAGTCTGCATGAGTCTGCCTGTTAGAAACCAGCATAAAAATGATTCAGGATCTCTGCTCCCTCTTTAAACATGAATATTCGTGTTTTGGGAGTAGATTAATATGCTCAAAGATTTTTGTTCCATAGTTTGCTAAAAGTTGTTTATAACGCTGGCTTTATCTGAGGAAAGAAGGGAAGAGGCATGCCTTGACTTCTAATAATCCCAATGCCTTCATTTTTAGTGTTCTGCTGTAGCAGTAGGCTTTTCCTTGAGCCAGATAATTTCAGAACAATGCATGGAAGGGGGGAGGTGTTCTTAAAAGGCTTTATTTAATATGAAGAAAACTTAATATAGAAAAGTTGATTGAATGAGTTACTGTCTCTGGACTAAGTCTGGATGCTTTACTGTACTGAAAGCTTGCTGTCACCCCAAATTGTTTATACTTGAATCTCTAAAAATGGGTCAAAAATGCTGAAAATTTTAATCTGTAGCTAAGAATAAAAAGGGAACAGCATTGAGAATGTTCCTAGGCAGTTCTTTCAGTGGTGATTTAAGGCATAAGTTGGAAATTGAACAGGACCACTCAATTGTATAGTATTTGTGCCTGTACTATTTCCCTTATGAGTGCAACAGTTAGAAAAGGATTTTATGCAGTGTTTTTAAAAATCTGAAGTTTATTTCTAACAAATGTTGACCACAGGAAGGAGACATGCTGGATTGTACTGGTACAGACTGCTGTATCGTATCAGGTTTTCTGCTGTTACATGATGGCATGGACCCAGTACGGGCCTGGCAGATGGGCACAGAGCAAATTCCTGAAATAGCCTTGGAGCCCCGGGCACAGCTGGGGGATCCTTCTTCCAGGCTGTTTAAGTGTGTCAGCTCTGGGAAAAAATCCCAAACCAAACACAGGAGAAAACCCAACAAACCCTACCCCGAAACCAAACCAAAGGCAGCACACAACGGGGCACAG
Source organism: Vidua macroura (assembly GCF_024509145.1). NCBI lineage: Eukaryota > Metazoa > Chordata > Aves > Passeriformes > Viduidae > Vidua > Vidua macroura. The sequence continues at coordinate 8,754,117 of NC_071586.1, read as the reverse complement.
CCGTGTTAAACCCCACTGCCTGCAGCCCTGCGAGCCTTTCCCCTGCCTCCGCTCCCCGCTGTCATCACGGCCCTCGCCCTTCGCCGCCGCCCCTGCCCGGTCCCTGCCGGCAGCGGGGTCCCGTCTGTCACCCCCGAGGTGACGGGCTGCCCCGAGCCTCCGCACCCGAGGGGCGCCGCGGGATGGGGACACTGAACACCGCCCGGGGCTGCACCTGGGGCGGGAGGAGGGAAGATGTCCTTACTCGCCTGCGGCCCCGGCGGGTGACTACAGCGCTCTGGGGGCAGCGTGCGACCGAGCCGGGCTGCGGGCAGCGCACGGACCCCGGCCCCGGCCCCGGCCCCGACCCCATCGGGGACGCGCTGAGCGCGGGCGGGTTCAGCCGGGCGGGCTGGGGCAGCGCCGGGTGCGGGTCCCTTTGGGCTGCGCTGAGCGGGGCCGGGGGCGGGCTGGGGCAGCGCCGGGTGCGGGTCCCTCTGGGCTGCGCTGAGCGGGGCCGGGGGCGGGCTGGGGCAGCGCCGGGTGCGGGTCCCTCTGGGCTGCGCTGAGCGGGGCCGGGGGCGGGCTGCGGAGGAGCCGCCGCTCGGGGGAGGGGGCAGCGCGGCCCCTATATCCGCCCCGCCCGGCGGCCGCCCCACAGCCCGCGGGGCCCGCACCCGGAGGGACCCCACGCCGGCAGGACCTCGGCGGGAGCCGCAGCCGGAGGGACCCCCGAGCCCTGCGCGACCCCCGCGGCCGACGGGCCCCGCGGCGGAGCGGGAGCGGCGCCGGGGCTCCGGCCATGGGCAGCGGGCGGGCGCTGTGCGCGCTGCTGGCCGCCGCCCTGCTGGCCGCCCAGGCCTTCCCCCAGACCAACATCAAGATCAGCCAAGGTGAGTGCTCGGCGCTGGCCGCGGTGACTTGATCGGCGGTGGCGGCGGCAGGGAAGGAGCCTCCCGCAGGGCCGGCAGCGGGCTTCCCCCTGCTCCAGAAATCCCTGACTTTCCCTGAAATCAGCTTCACCATGGGGACGTGCCAAGGGCAGCCCCGGTCCTTCTTCGGGATGCCAAAGGTCTCTGGGCTGGCTGTGTTTCTGTGAGTCAGGTCAGCTCTTTGGCCTTTGCCAAGGCGCGCTGCCGCGGCTCGGGGCCGTGGCCCGGGCACTGGCCCTGCCGTGGGTCGTGGCAGGAATCACTGCGTGAGGCACACTCGTGAGCGGTGCAGGGCTGTGGCCAGCAGGACAGGCTGAGGGCCACCAGGGCTCCTCTGTTCACACTTACTGCGTGTGAAACAAACACGGGATTCTGCCTCACTCTCCTTCTTTGCTCCGAGCTGCTGCTGACTGCTGAATGCCACTTGGGTTTCTTCCAAACTTTTCCACGGTGGCAGTGCAAGTGAGAGTTGCTGCACCAAGTTTGTTTGAACCCTGCTAGGTTTACTGGGACCGTGAGTGGAAAGGGATTCCTTAAGTGCTGTTTGGTGAGATCGTGAGAAAAGGGATCGATAGAAGCCTGGCTTTCCTGCCAGACGCCTAATCCGTGGGAGCTTTGCCAAAACTAATTAAGGAGAAAAAAACTCTGCGAGATAACTTCTATCTGTCAGTGCCAGCTACAAGAGCGTTGCTGCTGGTATTGGCTGTAGCCTCTCAACTCCAAACATACAGAGGATTTGAAGCTGTAAAACCAGCTTGGTTTCATTAAAGAATTTTAAAAAGCAAAGCCCTCAGTGTGACAGGATGTCCCTCCCAATGTGCTTCAACTGATGTTTAATATTTTACTTGAAAATTTGTGACATGTGCCTTAAAGACACTTAGGGTCTGTAAAATATTGCCCAGTTATGAGATTCATGTCCATCAGTGGACATACCTCCTCCTGCAGCTCCATACAACCCCCACATACACCGAGACCAAGGTCCGTCCCTGATCACATCCTTCAAAGGTGGATGCTCAGTGTGAGACTCTTTCATCTGTTAATGAAAAACAAATATTGTAAGTAACATGAAGGTGGCGTTGTTTGCCCATGGTGACTAGAATGTCAGGGCTTAAGGAGTTGCTTCTAAAGCCATGGGTGAGTTGAGGCATCCCAACCTCACACAACAGCACTGTCTTTAGTCCCTGCCACATGCTCCTGCCCTCCACCCCCCTGTTTAAATGCTTATTTTGTGGGTTTACTCAAAACCTCCTCAATAAGGAGGATGTGGTGGGATGGACCTCTGGCTCAGCTGGCACCCCCAGCTTAGCCACAGGCAGTTTCTGTGAAGCCATCCTGGGATGGGTTCTGGGGGTCCCCTGTCCCAGCCCTGTTGTCTCAGCCTTCCCTTCTAGCTCCCCACAGCTCCAGCAGTGCTGAGCCTGGGTAAAGCCCTGCTGCTGGCCCTCCCCGTGGCCTGAGCTGGTGAGAGGTGACTTGGTGAGCACCAGGATGCTGGTCCTGAGCCCCAGCTGGGCCCACTGCCCATCGCTCACTCTCACCACCACAGCCCTCGGGTCCTGGTGGAGGGTTCTGCCCTGGGAAGGCCCCAGACTTCCACATGACAGCATCTCCTCAGCTCTCCTCTGTTGACATGAATTTCAGACGAGCCTTTGAGTGTTGATGGACACTCTCCAAAACCAGCTGCTTGCCAAGAGCTGAAGAGGTTCACTTGCCTTTTCAGGTCAGATGGCAGCATTAGCTTATGGATGTGCCAAGGGGGGTGTCTCCTAGCACCTCTAAGATTTGAGGAAAGCTGTCAGCTGTTGATGAAATGAAGTTCTTTGATTCTCTGCAACAAGAAGAGTCTCTGCTGCCCAAAATCCTTTGATGAAGCTGCAGCCCCTCAGGAGTCTTTCTTGCCTGAGCATCTTTTGCCAACCTTGTCCCAGCCTCAGATTTCACATCTCAAACCTGCAGATCTCTGGAAGTGAGGCAGCATTGCTCCTTGGGATGAAGTTTTCAGGAGCAAACCTGCTCTTCACCAGCTGAGTCCAGGGGAGCCATGCAGCTGCTGGTAGGTTTTTTCCCCAGTAGCATACTGAAATGAAGAGAAACCCTTGTGAAACTGGCTGGGATTTTCTCAGTTAATTATTTCTAGTTGGAAATAGGCCAACTGGGGAAGTGAAACTTTTTTGGCAGAGCAGTGCCAGCTTCTGTAAGATTTTGAAAAGTGATTTTCTTGGTAGTTTACAGTGGGGCTCAGCTAGTAAATAAATAAAAAGGCTCTAATTTGACACTGACGCAAATGCAGAGAGCACAAAACTTTTTTTCTAACCTCAAATATTTGTTTTCCAGCTTTTCTGAGTTAGTAACAGCTGCTTGATCTGAATCTTATCCTCAGCCAAGTCCGGACAGCTATTTTGTTGGTGCTGCTTTAAGACATGGTCCTGCCCTTAAAAGTGCTGCATTGTAAATTAAAAAAAAAGGGAGAAAGGATTCTTGCCATCATTTTTCACCAGGAATTTGGGGACAAATGGATGGAGTGACCCCCATAATGCAGGCACTGGCTGTGCTGATCCTGCCCTGTGTGGAGGAGCTGATGCTCTGCTGGTCATTTAGACCCAATTCTCACTTTCCTTAAAAGTGAGGATTGGGTCTAAAAAGCCCTCAAATGCTTCCCCTGTCACCTTCTAGATCAAAATACCACACACAGCTGCTGGCTTGGGTTGTGAGGCTTTCCTGTAGAGCCATGAGTAGGCCCCTATACTCACAACCCTACATCAGATTTCTTATGGTTTTTCTGCTACAAATATTTCAAATAAACAGCTCCCCTAATTGATCCTGCCTGAAAAACTGGGACCAGTAGTTCTCCTCCAAAGAGACAGACAAAGCCTCTGATCCTGACCTAACAGAAAAGATGCTAATTAAAAGCTGACCTCCCATATTTTCCTTTTTGGTATATTTAACCTTAAATTCCTTCAGGCACCTCTGGTTCACTGAAGCTCATCAAATTAATGCTGCCTAATGGGAACCAGTATGGAATAACAAAGCAGGGCTGTCTCAGTTTCTGACTTTGTCTCAGCTGCTGTGAACAAACATGAGGGTGATTTTCCTGGAATTGGGGTGCCTGGCTGTGAGCCAGGACAGTGGGACACCCACTGCAATTAGCACTCGGGAGTGAAGGCTCCGTTTGCTGGGGATGCCGCTGGGTGAAGCCCTGTGAATTTTGCCACCATGCTGCCAGAGGTGAGAATTTTGTCAAGACACTATAATAAAACCCCAATTGTTGGAGCAGCTGGTGGTGCCTTGTCTGGCACAGACCTCTGGGCTGTCCTCGGCAGGAAGGAACAGCAACCTTGAGTCTCTGCAAGCCAGAACCAGATCCCAGCCCTGTCCTTGCTGGGGGTACATGCCTGCCTCACCTGTGACCTGGTGGTGAAGCTGAAGCCTCATAGTGAAGGTTTGACCCTTGTTCTGCTTCAGCTTTGGTGGAGACAGGGAACCCTGGCCAGCATCATGAGGGAAGGAGGGCTTGGCTGCCAGGAATCACATCAGCTTTTGGAGTTCCTGGTCCTGCTCTGTTACTACAATGAAGTAATTTGCATCTCCTAGGGCTGTTCTGAGGTTTTTCCCAGTTCAGTTATGGCTGGGTATGAATCAGAGAACTGAACTCTGCTGAGCTCTGCATTGCTGCTGAGCTGTCTTTATCTTACCCACTCTCCCCAAAAGCTATTTTGCTCTTCCAGCCCAGCAGGCCTTATCTTTTATCCTCCATAGTCCATAATTAGTGCTGCTGAGGATGGAAGAGTCCCTTGAGCCCCTCAAGGGTCTGTTGCTGTTGGGTGCAGAGCTGCCCCCAGTCTCAGCTCCTCTGGAGGCATGGCTGGGGGTCCCAAGGCAGGTTGATGGGGTGACAGCCCCACAGGGCTTGGCAGTTGACTTGGCCTTGCTCAGGAGGAAAAAAAAGACTCTTTGCATTTGTGGTTTGTCACCTGGGAGGGGGGTGTGACAGCAGGGACCCCATGGGCTGGCTGGTGGCTGTTTGTAGAACACTCAGAGATCCCCATGTGGAAAGAGCTGATGAAAGATTAAATTATCACCCTGAGCTGCCAGCACTGGCACAGGGAAGGATTTGGCTCTATGAATGCTCACACAGCTGCTTTGGATTCACCTTGCCTCTCTTTTTCTCCATGCTGTTGCTTCCTTTGCCACATCGCTTGCTGCTGCTGGCAGTTTTGCTCTTTCCACCCCCAGGGAGAGCAATTCCCTGGCCCCTCAGTGCTGGAGGCACCGCCCTGACCTCTCCAGTCTTGAGGCTGTTACCTGCTTGGATAGTCTGATGGCATCTGACGTCTGCCCTCACCCCCTGCACGCCCACCCTGCCCAGTGCCCCACTCGCCTCAGCAGCAGCACTGACCCCAGAGCACAACTGGCTCGGGAGGGCTGGCAATTCCCCCACGTTCACAAACCAGCAGCTCAGAGAGTTAAGTCTGTGTGCCCCAAGACCTGAGGGTCCTGAGTGCTGCATCCTCCCCACACGAGGGGGAGCAGAGCACGGAGGAGGTTGGAGCAACGTGTTAATGCCACTGCCGTGTTCAGACAGCGGCAACTACAAAGGCTCCAAAAGGACATCCTGCCCCCACAGGGGCCTCTTCTGGGGCAACTTCCCCACTGTGCTGAAAAGCAGCAGGGGAGGAGCAGAGCAGCGTGGCCTGGCTGTTATCTGCTGGTGGGATATCTGTTGGACAGGCTGGCACCGCTGCCGGCGGCCCGCGCGCCTCGCCGGCTGCTCCAGTGCCTGCGTGCACGGCTGCATCCCGGCCCAGGGACGGCACGGCGCGTGGATGGGGGTTTCCTTGGGGGCAGGAGCTGCAGGCTGTCCTTGCAGGAGGGCAGAACACGGCCATAACCCCGCAGCCCTGGCTGTCAGCTCCCCTCCCAGCACAGTGGCTCTGCTTGTGCTGATAGAGACAAGGGGAGCCCTTATCTCGGTTTTCCCAGTAGCAAATGTCAGTGCTTTTATTTTAAGCATCCTCTACCTAAAACGATGTCAAGCTAGCTTGGAATGTCCCTCCTGATTTAGGCAGATGCTGAAACTGTGAAACCCACAACTTGTTTAAAATGTATTTTGACTTCTGCAAACTTTTGCGTGGCTCCTGCAGCAGCTGGGTTTCCCCTGTATGTGTTTGGTGCTTATTTGCCTGGGTGAGGTGGGAGAGCAGAGCTGGGCACTGCTGCCTCCATCACCTGCTCGGCTTCCTGGCCAAGCTGTCTCACCACCAGCTGCTGGATGTCCTCTGCTCTGCCCCCAGCCATGCCCGAGCCTGTCCACGCCTACTCCTGCCCACTCTTCTGGACGGAGTACGAAGGCCACTGCTACCGCTACTTCCCCATCAACAAAACCTGGGCGGAAGCCGACCTCTACTGCGCCGAGTTCTCCATTGGCATCAGGTCAGCCAAGCTGGCCTCCATCCACAGGTGAGCTGTGCAGAAATGTATTGTCCCACGCTGACACAGCCTGGGAGGAAGGAAACTGGGGGCAAAGTCCCAGTCCCACATCACAGCCTCTGTGTCAGCTGCAGACTCGTGTTCCAGCCCCCACATCCCGCTGCAGCAGCGGCCCAGTCAAGGCAGATGCACAGGTCACAGAAAGGCAATATAGAAAATAAATGCCTTCCCTGGACTGGCAAGAAAACTGGCATAGTATTTCGTAAATTACCCCAAACTGTGTTTTTTTACTCTTGAAAAAGGGATAGAAGTACAACAGGATGATTACACAGGCTTTTTCCCCTACTCCCTCTCCCCCAGCTCTCACCAGCACTACGCTCCTCTTGCACAGACCTGGGAAAGTAACCACCAGCAGTAAGAAGCAGGGGACCCATTTGTCCACGGGTCCTGTGGTAGGGTGAGTGCTTAGGGACACGCCTGACCATTTGCTGGCATATCCTCTCGATTGCCCTGTATTGCTCTGTTTTGCCAGCTGGGAAGAAAACGTCTTTGTGTACGACCTGGTGAACAGCCGCGTGCCCGGCATCCCCACCGACATCTGGACAGGACTCAACGACCTACGGCAGGTGGGAGCTCCCTGGAATCCTGTGGGAAATGGCTTTGAAAAATTCACCTCTGTGTTTTCCTCCTGGAAAGCCAATTGGTTTTCTTCTTTGAACTTTATACCCCTTTTATCAGGAGATGGCATAGAGTCTGTGGTGCAGCACGCAGAGAAACTTATTTCACACATTCCAGTCTGCTTTTAAAAGAGAAGTGTTACTAGAATTGATAGATTAATCAATAATTACTCATATCACATTTTATTACTGGATTAATAGAAAGAGTATTGTACTGCTAGTCCAAGAAGAGCAAATAAACTGAAAAGGTCTTCAGTGTCAAAAAACCACCAAATTCCATTGCTCTAGTGCTACTCTGTGACTTTTGAAAGCTGACATGTTGAAAATATATAGTCTCATATGTTAGAAAGAGAAATGGAGACCATCAGGAAAACAGTCTCATGCCAGCAACTTTTTTGTAGATACTGGAAAAGGAATGGAAAATGAAGAGGAGAAGGAATGTAGAAATGGGTGGGAGTGTTAAAAAATATATAGATTTAATTTCTGGGCTTCCCCTAGGGAGAACTGCAAAACCTTGGGCTGTTCTTGGCAAGTTTCCAGTTGTAAAACCCAAATGTGCTGTTTGGACTTTGCTGAGTGGTGTCTGTCTGTGTCCCTGAGCTGTGTTGTGGCACTGGGGATAGGAATGGGATCTGCTGAGTGGTGACAGTCTCTCCCCATGTCCCTGGGCTGTGTGGCACTGGGGATAGGAATGGGATCTGCTGAGTGGTGACAGTCTCTCCCCATGTCCCTGGGCTTGTGGCACTAGGGATGGTGGTGGGGACCACATGGGAGTGGCCTCCCGCCCTCTGCAGTCGCAGCTCTGTGGTGACAGCCTTTCTCCGCTGGCCTGTGTCAGGAGGGTCACTTTGAGTGGACAGATGGCTCCTCCTACGACTACCAGTACTGGGATGGCAGCCAGCCTGACGATGGGATCCACTCCATCCCGGAGGAGGAGGACTGCGTGCAGATCTGGTACAGACACAGCAGCGGTGAGCGCCCAGGGCACCTTCAGTGTTATTTGTGTGTCAATAAATGCAACCCACCGTGCCTCCTGCTTTTCTGAAGAGGTTGCTGGCAGGCAGAGGATTTGCATTTTAATTTTTAGTGTTTTTTTTTTTTCTTTACAGTGAAAAGGTGTTTTCCTTTTCACCTTGTACATACATGCATACATACTCATTTTCGCTCTGCTCCCATCTCCCTCTCCCATAGTAGCAGCAGGGCAGGAGCATCAGCTGCCTTGTAGAATTACCAAATTTAGTCAAAGGTCGAATTTTCCTATTTCCCCTCCCTCATGGGAAACCTGTGGAAACACTCACTGTTTTCCAGCTTTTCTCTCCCATACTTGTGCCAGGACATCTTGCTGAAGTGGGACAAGACCCTGCCTGTGCAAAAATCCCACTTCACACCCTCCCTGCTGCTGAGACCAGCCAGGTGTGTCCGGGCCCCCCAGATGTACCTAAATGTCCTGTCCATGGGCAGCCCGTGGATAATTTTGGGGGAACAGGGCTGTGTTTGCAGCTGCCCCTCCACTACCAAGTCCAAGCTGGGGCCCGGCCTCCCATCTCACATCCCCCAGATGAGGATGCTGGGAGGAAGCATGACAGTGAATGGCACAAATGGGAGCATCCAGGGAAAGCCTCCCACAGTGGCAGGAGGTCCTGATCCCAAGGGCAGTGCATGGTTCCCTCCTTTTGCCTTTTTTCAGCTAATGCCTTGTGTTTTTTGGAGGGCAGCACTGCGCTCCTGGAACGACAACGCCTGTGGCAGAGCCTTCCCCTTCGTCTGCAAGATCCCCTCACTGGCCCTGGACTGAGGCTGCTGGTGCTGCCCACACCCCCTTCGTTCTGGGTCACCTCTCCAGCTGTGCCAGGAAAGAGCGGTCAGGACGTGGCATGGGTTGGGAGAGCTGTGGAGCTGCTTGGATCCCCAGCCAGTCCCTGCCTGCAGAATCCCTGCTGGGAGGATGGTGGGGATGAGCCTGGCACTCGGCAGTGACAGGAGCTGCATTCAACAGCAGAGGAGCCCCCAAGCCCGAGGCTGGCTTTGGATTTCAGATCAACCATCACAGCGTGTTAGAGGAAACCCATGATTTTACCAATACACCAAACTGTTAGCACCCAAAAATAGCCGTGTGTAGGAAATGCTCTTGCCTGTTGATCTGCGAAGAGTGGAGGAAAAGTGTTATTTTCTGTTAAGTTATGCGAAATGCCTCTTGTCCATGTTCATTTTCTCTCTGCTAAAATAAACAGCAAACAGCAGGTGGAGGCTCCATTGTCTTTCTTGCACTGGAGTAGCAGCCATTCCCTGGGGGCTTGGGGTTTCATGGGAAAGAAGTTGTTTTTTCCCCAACCTGCTCTGTGTTACAGAGGTGTATTGAGGGGAAGCAGCTGCCTAGGAAAGTTTATTTTACAGACCCTGACTGATTTTTGGGGTGCGTGGGGCAGCCTGTGTGCTCACCCTGCCCTTTGCCTGGCCCCCAGCAAACACAGAGGCACCATGGAGGGTGTGAGGGGCCAGGCAGTGCCCCAGGGCTCAGCAGCATCCCTGGGCAGGCAGGTTTGGCCCTGGCTGCATGGAGAGGGCTGAATCAGCTGGAGGGCAGGTGAGGGGCTGACACACACTAGCTGGGGGTCAGCCCATCCTCACAGCCCGGTCCTGGCTGGGGAGAGCTTGCAGTGTTTGCGGCAGCCCCGTGTCCCAGTGAGAGGATGTTTTCTCCCTAAGTCCTTGCTGATGTCCTCTGCTGCACTGGCATCACAGAAGTACTTCTGTCGCCCAGGTAAATATTTTTGGGGGCGCGTGTGGTTATGGCAGCTGCCTGTGCCTTGTTTGAACTGTTCCGTGTGGAGATGGGACGAGGGTGGATTTGCAGGGTTTGGGTGTAAGTGGGGCTGTGCTGGTGCCAGGGCCCAGGGGAAAGGCAGCACTATTGAGGGAAAACCAGGCTTCTCCTTAGGGGACACAGTTCCAAGGGCATTGCTGGACCCAGTCAGGCACAATAAATCCAGTGTTCCCCCAGGCTGTGAACTCTAATCCCTCACAGCCCTGTAGCATCCAGGTGGCTTTGCAGGTAGCCCTGTGCAGAGGGGCCCCCAGAGAAGCCCCTTGCCCCCTCCTGGGAGCCATGAGTCCCTTTTGTCCCTGCTCTGGCAAAGCCACAGGGTCTGACCCATCCCAGCTGCTGCTGGCAAAGATGAGTAAAGCATTGCCATGGAATTGTCTGGCCCCCTTGGTGCCACCATCTTAGAAACACAACACTGCAAAACGAAGCCTTTCCAGAGTGATCACACTGGATGCAATGGAGGTCAGTAGCTGAGGCTGCACTGGAGGCTTGGAACTGCTTCCTCACATGGCAGTGGAGCTTTCAGCTAAGATGTTTCCACTTGGAGAGATACTGGAAAATTTGGTAGGGGTAATAATGTTGTGGTAAGTGCAATGTGTGTGCTGGAGCAAGTTTCTAAAATAAGAAAGTGTTGTCATCCCCGATTTTGTGTTTTTATATATAAAAATATTTTTATATATAATATATAAATGGATAATACGTGTAAATAAAATTATTTTAATTTTATTTTTAAATTTAATATACACACTATGCATATATTTATATGGAAAGTTAGCCCCTTGTGTAGTTTTCAGTTCTGGATTTCAGCATTGGATGTGTTTTCTAGAGGCATTTGTTTCACCTGAAAATAATAAATTATGTATGGATGATAACAGCATGTGAAGAAACCAGCTGTTTAAAAGGAAGGCTCTTGGATGCAGCAAGGTGGATAAAGTTGACGTGGTCTGTGGCAGAAAAGGGTTTGGAGAGCCAAGTGTGGTGCAGGACGTGTCTGATGAGCTCCTGGTCTGAGCACCAGTGCTGGGGTGTGCTCCTGTCTCTGCGCGGGAGCTGTCACAGCCCAGCGGCCCCGGGGCTGGCCGTGCCCAGCCCGTGCCAAGGGCAGGGTTGGGTGGATGGACAGCCACCAACGGGGAGACGCTGCTGCTGGTGCCAGGCTCGGCTCCAGGCTGCCCCTCCCCAGTGTGATTTCCCTGTTCCTGCTGTGTCTCCTGTCCAGAGGAGCTGGGAGTTCATCACGGCTGGGGATTGGTATGCCTCGAGCCAAACAACTGTCTTTTTTCCCTGCAAGTGGTATGAGATGTTTCAAAAGAAAGGTTAAAACCTTCCCTTGGGAAAGTGTTTGAAGATCTGGGCCCTACTGTGGTTAAAAATATTGCTAATGGGGAGCCCAATGAAAGCTGTCACCTCCAATTAACATCTTCATTTCCAGGTAAAAAGAGCTGAACATGCATGACCTGAAAGTCAGGACCAAAGTTAATAGGGGCTTTGTTTGCCAACCCCCCTGTCTTTCTCCTTTGCCTCCAGGGTCCTTACTTAAAAATCAACACCCTGTCCTTGCCAGTGTCTTCTGTTTCACAGTAATCAAATAATTCAGAAAACAACAGGAGTTTTCACCTCCTTAATGAACTTCCAGTGGGTCTGGCTTGATGAAAGATGGGCCAAGCCCTTTCTCGCGGCATGGACGGTTCCAGACTCAGCATGGCCTGGAGCAGCTCCAGATTCCAGGCTGAACTTCTTTATTTTTCTGTTCTCCTTGTCCCATAACCCCTCACTCCCTTGTTATCTTGAATTTCACCCTTCTGACTCTCTCTGTGGTGGAGGCAATGTGTGTTGTGACACAGGACATGGATGTCACAGCCTGTGGGCACAGTGGTACTGCCCTGGCACAGCCTGGTGAGGATTTTCCTCCCCAGTGATTATCTTGACTGCTCCGATGCCTGGCTGGGCTGGGCTGTCCTTTCCTCTATTAATTCAGTTAAGATTTTTTTTTTCTCCCGTAAATGACTGGGAGAATAAGGGCTGCACGGCTGAATCATGAGCTTTTTCTTGTGCATTTCCCTTGGATTTAATTGCCTGAGCAGTGGCTCAGCTCCTGCCCTGAGGCCAGGATGCCTCAGAGTGGTTCCCTTTGACAGAGAACAAAAATATCTCGGGACCGAAAAACATGGTTTGAGCAGCTCAGAGAGTACATTACAGACTGGCTGCAACAGTGAGCCCTATCACCAAAAAAACCCCAAGCCACAAAGCCCTGTGATAAATGAAGTTACCCATCTGTGCAACGGGGTTAGCGTTAAATCCCACAGCTTTAGTGCATCCAAATGTCTGCAGCAGGGAGAGACGGAGCAGTGGGGCACGGGGACAGTGAGCAGGATTTGTGCTGTGTGGGTCCCAGTGGATGCTGGCCTAGAGATGCTCCTGCTGTTCTGCAGGAGGGCTTTCCCATCCCGCCTGATGCCATCTGCTCCCTGCTGCTGCCAGGGAATGAGCGGGACAGCGGGAGCCAGGGGGGACAAACCTGCTGGGAAATGGATCTCCTTCGGAGGGCTCAGCTGCAGCAGCCATGCCTCCTGAAAGAGGCATGAATCAGGCTGGATTTATACAGCCTGGAAGCTGCTGGTGTGTAATGGCACCTGAACTAATTGCAAAAGTTCAGTGAAACTTCCAGCAGCAGCAGTTCCCCTCGAGAGGCTCATAGCTGCCAGGAGCTCCTCCAGGCTAGAGGACCCTGGGATGGGGCTGGCTCAGCACAGGAACAGCGTCATGCCAAGGCCCCATTGTGCTTTTGATTGTTCCCTTTTGGTAACCCAAAAGTCTCCTCCTCTTTTTGTGGCCAAGGATTTCCAGGCCTCCAGAGAAACCTGCCTTGGTGGGGAGAGCTGGCTGAGGGCCAGTACCCCTGTCCCTCTTTGGCACGGGCTCTGCAGCACAGCCACCTAAAAAGGGTGGCTATGTTTTTCATTAACCACTTTTGCTTTGCTGGGGTTCAGTAACTTGGCTGGTGTGGCAGCAGCTCTCTGGCCACAGAGAGCAGGCACAGACTTTTTCCAGGCATTGTCCTGGGGAAGGCTGTGAGAAGATCAGAGAAAAGAATGATAAGAAATTCTTATCTCCACTTGTTGCACCTGCTGTTGTGCACATGTGGAATGTGTCATGGAGATTTGTTTACCAAAGGGTGATTTCTTCATTGGACACTGGATAGTGTTTGGATTAATTGACCCATTAGGTCAAAGCTGTGGTGGACTGGTGGTAAGGGTTACTGAGTTTCTTAGTAAGTATAATAAAATATAGGATAGGATGGTTTAACAAAACAATTGATCAGCCTTCTGCAATCATGGAGTCAGTGTTAATTATTACCCAGCTGGGGGTCTGTGGCGACAGGCTGGAAACTTTCACTCCTGGGTGCAAATTGCCAGAGCTGCCACTGATCAGAGGTAAAGTACAGATCTGACAGGAGCACAATTCCCACTGCGGTCCCTGCTCGGAAAGCTGGTCAGCCTTGAAGGACACAGAGCCAAAGCACAGGCGACATGAGAGAGAAAAGATCCACAGCTGGCACCGTGCGTGTGAGTGCCTGGAGCTGGTCAGAGAGGACAGGGCTGTTCTGGGCTGATGCAGAAAGAGCTGATGCTGCTCAGCAATCCTGGCCGCTGTCCCCAAGCGGGGTCCTGGGCACCGCGCTCCTGCTGTGCTGGCAAAATGTAGCTGTATTTGGGAATCTACCAAAAAAGTATAGTCCAGCTCTCGGGGTTACCATGGCAACTAGATATTTGCTCATTTGTATATCTTGAAAATTATACTGGGCTGCTGATTGCCTCGTTTGTGAAGCTCTCTGTCAGGACGCCAACAAATCCATGTTTGTCAAGGGCTGTGAGGAAGCGAGTGGTGCTGTTGTTGAGCAGAATTCTGAATGGGAACTCTGCTGGAGTGTGGCTGTGTTATGACAGCATCCCTCCCACAGACACCCAGGAACATACCCCTGGCCTAGGAAGAGGCTGCTTGCTCTGCTCATCCCCTCTGACATCCATTTGTACTTGTGTTCTTGCTTGGGTTAACATAAAATCCAAGTGACTTGTCATGGGAGACCATGAATGGGATGGGGGCAGGCTTGACAGGAAGCTTTCTTCTTGCAGGGAAAGGACTCAAAATATCCTCCTCTTGCTGTTTTTGAGAATCAGCCATAGGGTTGGAAGGCCAGAAGTTTAACTGTGTCCCCAAGTGTCCAAGGGAGGAGGTGAGAGCCACACAAGTGGAGGGGCCCCAGGAGCTGCACCCACCAGCTGAGATGGGCTGGCTGTGATCCTGCTCACAGGTGAACAACCACCATCCTCTGCTTCTGGAGTGCACAGAGACTTTGGGGCTTGGAAAAATGCCAGCCCAAATTAAATGCTTCTTGGGTTTTGGTATTGCAAAGCTGGCACTAACCGTGGAGCTGTGGGAAAGGATGATGCTGCAGGGCTGGCTGGAACTTTCAGAGGTGGCTGGACAAGAGGATAGGGCAGGCTTCTCTTTTTATCCTGAAGGAAAAATTAATTTGGTTTGGATGCTGTTTAGGCTCTATGACCCTGGGTTCCTGAAAAGGAATTGACCCACAACCCAGCAGCTGTTTAAGAGCTCAGCATTCCTTGTCAAGTATTTGCTTAGTGACAAAAAACCACTTGCCATGAGCTCCTCTTTCATCTTGTTGAGATAATTAAATTAGGGGCTGGTCCACATGAGGATGTAAGACCTTCATGGGGGCCCTCTCTGCTCAGAGTGCTGGCACAGGTTCCCCTGTGGAGCACGGGGCTGCTGCACCTCATCCCCATCACGGCCAGCTGCCTCTGTCCTCATTCCACCGGCACGGGCTGCGCCCAGCAGACACTGAATGTGAAGATCCCAGGCAGAGGAAGGAAACAGCAGCAGTACAGGTTACAGCAATTAAATGTGGTATTTCATCAGTGTGGAGGGCAACTGCTTACAGGAAAGGGCCTTGGCCTTTATTAATCTCCAAAGCATTATATGAAATCATGGTCCCAAATAAATGCTGAATGCAAATGATGAATGTAATAATCCAGTATGGATAGCTGCCCTGGATGGGCTGTGGAAGTGGTTATAATATAGTAATAGCAATAAGATTAACAGCTCTAATGAAATCTTAAATGCCACTTTGCAACCTGCCCTTTTTTCTGCACTGACTCCATCAAGGGATCAGCGGGAGCTGGCTGGGGGCTGCGTGACCCTTTGCACATGATCCCTCTGATCCCCCATATGCACCTGCCCAACTGGGATTTCAGTGTTAGGGCCCCATACCCACACAGATGAGGCAGAGCAGCTCCTGCCCTGGCAATAACACAGTTTGGGCACTGAAAATCCTTGCTCAGGTTTGATGGTTTTGGGTGTATTCTGCATCTACAGCAAATTCACCGTTCATTGCACGTTGCCCTGGCCCCTTGGTGCTCCCTGCTGCAGGCATGTCCCTTGCAGGATGACTGCCAAGGCAAAAGCCACCGGGCTCCCAAAGCATCCTGGTGCTGATGGCTTTGGTCCCTTTAACCCTGGGTACCCCAGGATGTTACTTTTGGGAAAGGACTGGTGAATTTTTGGGGAAGGACTAGAGAGTGGGTGGAGTGGGGTGAGGTGATGATGAAGGATGCTGCAGTTCTTGCACTCCTGGTTTTAGGAAACAGCCATACAAGACACAAAAGGCCAGGGTGGGATTTTTAACCCCAAAATGCCAGTGCAGGCTCTCACTGCTCATGTTGTCCAGCGGCTGCAGCCACCGCATTTTCCCTCCCATTACTTTCTCTATTTTTTCTGGTTTAAACTGGGAAAACCCAAAAAAAGCTGCTATTTTGTTTGAAGAGTTCAGTGTAGTGAATGACCTATTTTTCTTCTTGGATGAGTCATGGATCCTCCTCTGAAAGATCTCATTATTAATATGCCATTTGGGGGATATGTCTGAATTTTCCAGCAGTGGCAGCAGCCTTCTCTCTGCTCACCAAGGAACCCTCACAATGAATGGCATATGCCAAATGGCTTCATGCAAAAGATTTAATGTCTGTGTACTTTTAAAGGATATTGCTTCCAGGCTTAACATTTTTTCCATATTAGAAATGGGTTGAAATTCTTCTCATAATGAGGAGAAGGGGATCCCTTCCCAGGTGGTGCTTCTCACAGAAGAGAAGCAGAAGAGAAGGGAGGTATTTTTAGATGTGCAGAATGGTCACTGAGTGGGGTTGCAGCTCAGGAGAGTGACCATCCCACCTGCATCCGGGCTGTATCCCAAAGTCCTGCTCTTTGCTTCTTGCACAGACCTCACTGAATTGTTGGCAAAATGAACCCTTGTGACATTTCCCATAAAGGGAAATGCAGAGTCCAACAAGCAGAGAACAGTGTCAAGTCATTTTATGAAGAGGCCAAATGAGCCATTTGGGCTGTCTGAACCCACCTCAGATGGAGCCAATATGCTCTTTTAAAAATGGTATCTTTATTTGTGAGCTATGTTTTCCCTAATATTTGTGGAGCTCCTGCCTCCAAAACACCACCCAAAGTGTGACTTTAAACACTCCCTTCCTAGTCTAGTGGGTAGTATGGTAACACAAGGGTACCAAATGCAAGTTGGCAGAGGATAGCATTCCTCCCATTTTCAATTTGTTGTTTTTTTTCCCTGAACTGCACTTTCAAAATTTAACTTCTCTGGAGCATCTTGCCAACACTCAGTCTCCAGCAAACCTAGTGAAATCATGGAATCATAGAATGATGTGGGTTGGAAGGCATCTTAAATATCATGTCATTCCAACTCCTCTGCCATGGGCAGGGACACCTTCCACTAGACCAGGATGCTTTGAGCCCCATCCAGCCCCACCTTGTTCTCTCTTTCTCCCACGCTGTGCAGAATAACCAGCATCGAGGTCTCCCATGGACATTTCTTCTGCAGTTACAGAATCACCGGGTTGGAAGAGACCTTAAAGATCATCGAGTCCAACCCATGCCCTAACTCCTCAACTAAACCCTGGCACGGAGTGCCACATCCAGTCTATTTTTAAACACATCCAGGCATGGTGACTCCACCACCTCCCCGGGCAGGCCATTCCAGAACTTTATCACTCTTTCCCTAAAAAAACTTTTTCCTAATATCCCACTTATATTTCCCTTGATGCAGCTTGAGATGAGTTGAATCCAATCACATGATTTTGAAGTTCTAAAGATGTATTTGGTAAGATTGACACTAAAACCTAATTTCAGGCTGATTGTATGCCACAGGCAGATGTGGTGCATATCACCTCGTTAGCTTGATTAGCTGGCTGAGCTGAATGATGAGAATGGCTGAGAGAAATGGAGCCAGTAAGGTTTTTGGCAGTATGGAGATTTTGGGGCTATCCAGGTGCTGGGAAGGGCCCTGTGGGTAAGGGGCTGTTTGTGCAGCTCAGCTCTGCTGGGAGACTGAGACATCCTCCTGTTCCATTTGTTTTTCATACTGAGCTTTGTGTTTTTTCCCCCAGTCTCTTGCTTATTGTGTATCTGCTGAAAAGAGCAGATCTCTGTCAGTTCTGGAGTGAGGCTTGTGCAATGGGGAGAGCCTGGCCATGTTTCAGTCCTCCCTGTCTTCCAAGGGGAGCATTTGGGTGTGCAGGGGGGGTTGTATGGGAGGGTTGTACCTGGGAGCTGAGCCCACACAAATTATTTCTACCTGTATCTTAGCTACTCACATTAGAGGCTTTTTAATTATAAATGGAGGTGGTATGCATGTGCCTATCTGCCCTGAGACTCTCAGTGTGTGCTCAGAGCACCCCTAATTTAGTGGACCAATGCTGATTTGGTGATGGTGCTTGCTAGGGCTCCTCAAAATGGAGAGTGCATTGTGGACTCTGACCCATGTTCTGATCTGGGGGGAGCTGTGGGACGGCAGCATTACCTCTGAGGTGTGCAAGAGGTTTTAAAGAAGGAGGTGGGAAAGGAGGCAGGCACAGAGCCCTGAGGGGTGGAGCTGTTGGCACCTGCTTGGGAGAATGCTGGAGTCTGCTGAGGATCAATCCTGGCCACGTCCCACCTCAGCCCCTCACCACTCAGGGAGCTCAAGCACCAGCGTTCGGGGCAGCTCGTGTTGGCCACTGGACTCTTCTGTCCCCTCCAGCATGGTGAAATCTGCCTTGAGCTTGGCTACCCTAGGAAGCAAGGCAGAGGCAATCCCATGTACAGCTTCATCAAGGAGAAAATTATGTTGGATTTGATTAAGAGATGGGATAGAGAGGGAGAAATAAATCAACCCCTGTGGCATTCATCACCCTGGGAAAGCCAGTGCTGGCAGTTTGCATCTCTGGTGCCTCCTGGAGTGCCCAGCAGAGCTGGACAGCAGTTTTCCATTGCAGGCTTCAGGGATGGAATTTTGGCCTGATAACTGGGAAATCCCAGCTGGCTGCTCTCTGCTCTGGCAGTCTCTGCAGGCCCTGGGGAGCTGTGTGGGTCAGGGGCTCTGCGGGGGCTCAGCTGGAGCAAGGCTGAGTCTCACTCTCAGGAAGGCTGGGGCTGCTCTAGGCTGTTGTATTACAAGCTATCATCATGCAGACACTGCAGTACATCTCCACTGCGTCCCTGGCAATCTCTGACATCAGTGTGATTTCCCCTGCCCTCTTTTAGAATACAGTTTTCAACAATCAGCATGTGATTCAACAATAAGAATGCTAATTACATGGCACAGCCACAGGGTTAAATGAGTTTCAGCCATCACCAAGCTGAATCACTTGCTGAATGTTTGTGCTTCTGCACAGTTATTGTGATTTTCTTTAAACGCTTCAGTCCTGAATCCAGAGTGGCTCCCTTTAAATGGATTTGCCCTTGCTTGTGTTCACGTTGCTGGTAGAGTTCACAGTGCTGGTGCTGAGCTGGAGCCCAGACTGTTGCAAATGCAGCCCCAAAAGAAGTTACGAAAATATGTATCAATCATTCCTGAATTGCTTAAAAAAAGAGGAAATGAAAAAAATAAAGGCAGAAGAAGAAGGCAGACACAATGATATATTGATAATTCATCTATCCCTAGCTGTGGCCTGCACCAGGCTCTCATTTGTAGTCTGCTGGAATGAACCCAGAACACCACCATTAACAGCAGTGGAATTGCTTCTAGATTTATGTCTTTACAGTCTGTAGTTTGGGCTAAATCACCTTTGGTGTTTCAGGAGAAGTGAGACCATCCAGGAAAAGAGAAGGAGCTACACAAATACTTTTGGCAAGATATAATCTGATCTCTCTTAATTTACCAGAGGGTGCAGGGTTTTCTGTGGGTATTTCTGGCTTGCATTCCCTGTTAGAAAGTCAAGCAGGCTGGTTGTGAGTAGTGCAGCTCACACAGGTGAGACAGTGGGAGGGGGAATGCTGGATGTAGGAGAGCCACCATCGCTTTCCTGGGCTTCACGTGTCTCCTCCAGGCACAGAGGGATGAAGGAGCCCATCTGCAGCCACGTGCCAACTTTGTTATCAAGAGAGCCTCTTGCCACCCTCCCTGGTTTGGCACGTGCTGTGTCTCCCTCTTTGCACCCCGAGTTTCTGAAAAGGCGTTGCCATATGTTGTATGAGCTACGGGCCGTCGGGGATGAATCACGGCTCCCACTGCTGCAATCCTCTCCCGCCAGGATCTCCTTGTTATGGATGATACACAACTGTTTAGGGCGAGGACGGGGTGGGCGGGCAGTGCCGTGGGGTTGTGATCAGGCTTGGAAGGTAACCCCGAAGAGCTGGGTTGGACTCGAGCATGTGGCACAAAAAGATTGCAGAGCCAAGGCACCTCCCCTGCTGGGGCTTTCCAGACCTGCCAGATGGGCGCTGGAAATGCTCAGCCCTGACCTGGACCTTAATGCACCGCAGATGAGATTATCCTAACTCAGGGAGCTCCTGGAGAGCCGCTGTGCCCTGTCACCGATGGGCTTCTCTGTGGCCAGCGGCTTCCCCTGGGGACAGGCACCCGCGTCACCCACGGCAGGGCACCACTGCCACGCTGAGCCTGTCCTCCTGCGGGCTGCTCTGCCGGCTGAATTTACCTGCAGCTCTTGGCCCTGCTTGGCTCCTTCTGTTTCCGCAGGGATTATAAAGCACAGCCTTGCATCTAAAAGCAAGCTTCAGGTTCTTCTGTTTCCAAAGCCGGGACTGAAGGCTGTGACCTCAGGCGGTGGCAGCAGCCTGGTGGGGTCCCAAGGGAAGCGAGCCACGTCGGAGCACAGCAGGC
Source organism: Vidua macroura (assembly GCF_024509145.1). NCBI lineage: Eukaryota > Metazoa > Chordata > Aves > Passeriformes > Viduidae > Vidua > Vidua macroura. The sequence continues at coordinate 8,734,080 of NC_071586.1, read as the reverse complement.
TCCTGGGGATGCGCCCCAAAGAGCAAAGCCGGGCAAGAAATAGGGACAGAGTAGGGGAAAAAAGCAAATGGAAGCAATCATCTGATGGATTTATTATTTTGAGAAAGGAAACACTACGAGTGAGGTTTTTCTCCGAGTTTCTCTGCTCGAGCTCGGATGGTGCACTCGAACACGAAGTTGGTGTGCACTGGGGGCACTGGCAGCTGCACTGTGCCAGGGATGGGGGAAGGGACACATTCCAGATGCACAGCTTGACCAAGGATGCTGTAAAATTATTGGTTTTTTCTCCCCCAAACAACACTCAGAAGATGAAGAACAGGTCACTGACACCTGGCAAACGCCTGGATGCCCAGCCCATCATGTGCTCAGGGCCGGAGGGGATGACAATGCCATCAATGGATGAAGTGTCCGCAAAACGATTCCTGCCGTGTCCTCCGTGGGTGCCAATGCTCGGCGGGGACCGGGGGCTGCACCGGGGGCTGCACGAAGCAGCGGCCCCGTCCCTGCCCCACGCGGCCACCGCTGCAGCCCCGCGACAGCCACCCTGGGCGTGTGCGACAGCGGCCGGGGCACAAGAATGTCCCTCCGACGTGCCCCGCCGCCCGATCCGCGTGTCCCCGTTGGCAGGGAGCGTTTCACATCCGTGAGAGCGTGCTGCCATCTCTCGGCTATGCAAATCGGGAGGCGCAGCCGACTCGCAGCGGTTCCCATTGCAGGGGAGGCGTCCCCTAGGCACTGCTCTGCCGTTCTGTGTGGTTCGACCACTGTTCCCTTTACCCTGTGCAGTGACCCTGGGTGCGAGGGGAGAGCCCTGAGCACCGCCTGAGGCGTCACTGTGGTGGCACCTGACAGCCCAAGCTGAGCATCCAAGAGACCACACCGTGTAGTGGGACGCCAGCAGCTCTTTCTTCCAAACAACATACTCAAGTGGCTTTTTAGTGTTTCAGCCCAACATAGATAAAGATTTTCTCTAAGTTTGAAAACTATTTACTGAAAGAAATGGAAAGTCTCAGGCCCACCTGTTTGCTTCAGGGGCACATTGTAATATCTGGAGCCACATAATGAGCCCTTTCCTGGACTTAAAAATGAAGCTTACAAGCAGCAATCAGGTGAGCATTCTGTTTTATATACAGTGTTTAGTCTGTGTGAGGCCCAGGATTGAATGGTTAACTACTACCACCAGGCACAACAGGCTTCAGAAATGAAAGCAGAATATCTGATCCCTCTCTGGTGAGCCCTATCCAGAGCTAAGCATGATTCAATCCATCCATCCATCCCCACAAAATCCACTGGTGTGATTTCTTTCAAAACAGATTATGCTCTGACAGCTCCAGGGTACCAGCAGCTGTAGAGGTTATTTGTTAGAATGACAGCCCTTCTTTTTCATTTGTGTAAGACCATATAGCTCATCTGTGGTCCTTTGAAAAGGAAAAGAGAAAATGGAAAATATTGGAAAAATATAAGGGAGTAGTTGTGGCTGCTGAGGCTGGATGTAGGAAATGCAACCTGACAGCTCAGTTCCCACAGCAGGTTGGAAATGAGCTGCCACCCACACTGCAGTGGCATGTTCTGAAGCCCCTGGGGCTGGTTTGTGCTGTGTGATCCCTTCTCCACTGGGGAAGCACCCACCACTGGTACTTGGTGCAGCTCCACCAGTGGTTTGGCTGCAGCTGCAGCAGAGCTGAAATACCTTCTGGGGGTTCACTCTGAGTAAAACTCTTTTGGGTTAAATGCTTTTGGGAGAACAGCCCAGTGACAGTCATCCTGACCAGCTATCATGAGCATGTGTTCTAGAGGTTCCTCCTATCCTTCCCATGGTGATAAAGCCAACGTTTAAGCAGCCATTAAAAAAAAAAAAATTCCTGGGGTGATTATCAAGTCAAAATGTGCCCGATATTTTGTTGATGCGGATGTGATCCATTTGCATGTGATGTCTCTGGTAGTGATGTAAGCTGGTTTCCCAAATATAAGGCTCTCAATAAATTACTTTTCTGATACTGAAAAATAAATTTCAATGGTGCTGTACTGAAAGGAGGGGGGGGGGAGCATGGGATGGGGATCTGCTCTGAGCTAACAGCCCATCGCTGAGAATAAGAATGTTAAATTGGTGCAATTCAGGCTGTTTTTCTTGCCTCTGCCCAAATCAACAGCAGTGAGTCATCACGGCAGACAGCATCAGCTGCCACGGTGCTCGGTGCTCGCAGCGTGCAGGCAGCTGAAACCTGCTGCTTTCTCTGCTGCTGCCTGGAGCGGGACTGATCCCAGCCAGCCTCAGCACCCAAACCTTGATCGCTCCATGCAAACATGGCTTCAGAAGCCAGACACCCTACGTTTTATTTTCAATACCAGAAGAAGCAGTGCCCTGCTGCTGTGCTGGGATGGGAGGCTGTGGAAGAGTCCATCTGAGCGGATGCTACGGAAGAGGAGCCATGAGATGGGAGGCCCAGTGCTCCTGCCTTGCCAGTCCCACAGAGGCAGCCCCTGAGGGTCTGAGTGTTGTGGAACTGTTGTGATAGCGATACCAGAACCCTGCAAGAGGAAGCAAAGCAAAGCTCTGCTTTGAGCCTGCCCTGCACCACCTGCACTCTGGCCACCCCTGTGCCACCACAATGCTGCCAGAGCATCCCTGTGGATGCAAAGCCAGCGCTTCACCTCCCTACCCCAGCTCAGTGAGGATGCAAGTGGAGCAGGGTCAGGCCCAGCTGAGCTATGCCAGCACCCTTTGGGCCCGTGCAGCTGAGTGCCTGCCTCAGGGAGCCTGGGAAATCGGGTGAGGAGAGGGAGTCTGGCACTGTGCTGCCCTGGCCCATCCAAATTCAAGATACTTCCTGGCATGTCTCCAGATCCCTGACTGGAACACCCTGCATGCACCCACTTGCATAGAGCTGCTCAAGGCTGGTGGGGTCATATCCCTTCCTCATCTGGAGGTGAAGTCCCCATCCATGGAGATATTGTAAAGGCACGTAGATGTGGCACTTAGGGACAGGGCTCAGTGGTGGACTTGGCAGTGCTGGGTTAACAGTTGCATTAGATAGTCTTAAAGGTCTTTTCTAACCTAAATTATTCTACGATTCCATTATGAGAGCCCAAGGCTCTCCACGGCCCTGTAGGTAGGAGACACCACCACTGCCCACCCCAAAACCTCCTGGCAGGAGGACCTAGACAGTGCTTGGCAGGATGGAGTGGGCATCCTGGGGCAGTGCCAGGGCTGCAGGCACTGTACAAGCCCTCTCTTCCACATCTGAATACACACATGGCCAGTGACTGGGGAATACCTGGATTTATCCAGGAAAGCTGCAGGACATCGATGTCACAGAGAAGCTTTTATGATTTAGAAAGGAGCTGAGCAGCTTGATATGATTTAGACAGGAAGCAGAAAAACCTCAGTACTTGTCATTTTCCAGGCTTGACCAGCACAGCTTAGGAAAAGGTCAGTCCATGGCTGGAGATGACCCAAGGTCCCCGCAGGCACAAGTACAGCCCCTAACACCAGCAAAACCAGCAAATGATGAGACCTGCTGGCAGGACCTGGGAAGGCCGAGTTCAGTTTGCTACGAGGTAAATATTTCAGTAGCTTTTCAAGGACAGTAGAGATGCCCTTTTGCCTTGGAAGTCCTTATCACCACAGATCCTCTGCCTCTTGCTTTGGAATGGAAATGCGGCTGAAGTTAAAGGAGCAGAGCTGAAAGCGGCTGCTTCCTCCCAGCCGGGGCTGCTGCTACACACAGAGCCATGGGGTGGGGGGAGCCTCAGCCTGCATAGTCATTGCTATCAAGACATCAGCCTGACTGACCGCTCTCCGCTCTCGGAGGCACCCTCCCTTGAACAGCAACCTCTCAGATATCAATCAACCAGCAGGCAGATTAGATTAATTGGATTTCTGCATCTAAAGCTGATGCTGATGTCCACTGATTAGAAACCACTCCAGAGCACAGGCAGTTAAACAGGAAGGTGTTTCCCGTTTGTTTCTCAAAGGAGATAAGGGTACAGAATAAGAGGAGGCAGAGGAGACTAAGCAGCTGAATTAGCAAAGAGTTTGGTATGCTTCTGGTCTGAGCCTCAGGAATTTGCTAATTAGCTGTGTCAGATCATTATCTTGCCAGCCAGTGAGTGAAAAAGTAATTCAGTTTAAGCACACTTTTTTTTTTTTTTTTTTTTTTTTTTCTCCTTGGAAGCATACTTGGCACTTCTGCATCTCCATGTGCTGTTGTGATGCTGCCCAGGTTCAGGTGATGGATTCCCCGGGCTCTGTGGGACACAGGGACACAACCACGCCCAGCCCCTGGGGTGACACTTTGTGCAGCCTTGCTTCTTGCTGCTGCAGGAAAGCAAAGGAGGAGAAAACATCAGGGTTTGGGTTTTTTTGGCTGGTTGGGTTTTTGTGGTTTGGGAGGGGTTTGCTTGGCGCGGGGGGGGGGGTTGGGTTGGGTTTGCAGTTTTGATTTTTTTTGTTTGTTTGGGTTTTTGTTGTCTTCTTGTTGTTGTTTTGTTTGCATCCAACAGGCCCCTGAATTACATCTCAAGGATGGGACCCTTTAGAAAGGAATTCAGTCTTTAACTGCTTTCAGTCATAAAGGACCACATGTTTTGGATATTATTGAATTATTTTAAGAATACATCTTTGGTTTTCTGAAGGAGACACTGTGATAGATTAGGACCACAACTCCCAGTCTCTCTCTTTAGGTCTCGCAGGGGGGTGCCCAAAGGAGGCTGTGACCCCATGAAAGCCCAGGCTGGAGCAGGCTCCTGACAGGACCTGTGGAGGGAGGAGGCCAGGCTGGAGCAGATTTATTGGCAGGACTTGTGGCCTCGCAGGGAACCCACACTGGAACAGGCAGTTCCTGAAGGACTGCATCCTCTGGGGGACTCACACTGGAGAAGTTCATGGAGAACTATCTCCTGTGAGAGGAACTTCATGCTGGAGCAAGGATGTGAATAGTCCTCCCCACGAAGGAGGAGGAGGAGGTGCTTTGGTGCCACAGCAGAGGTTCCTCCACATGCTGTGGTTCGTGGTGAGACAGGCTGTGTCCCTGCACCCATGGGGAGCCACGGTGGAAATTGTCCCAGACAGGACAGCAGGAACCCCTTGCTGCAGCTGGGAACAAGGGGAGGAATTCAGTACCATGTCAAACCCCATAACCCGGCCCAAAGGGACTGGGGTTGACATCCTGCTCTGCTTTCCCCTAGCATACAGCATGGGGAGTTAGCTGAAGAAGCTGAAACAATTGCTTTTGAATACATTCCAAAACTAATTTAATATACGATGTCTGCTGGGACTGGGTGAGTCAGAGCACTGTGATGGGACTCTGAATGTGCTGCAATTTATTTGTACTGAAGTTTAAATAAGATTGATGGAGCCATAAAGTCATTATTGAAGAGGCTTCATGGTGGAGCCCAGAGGGAAAATGAAGCATAGCAACAAGCTCTTGATTCTGTAACATCCTCCCACCTCACTGTGGGGTTGTGATGGTGGTAGGTCTTCTTTGTTGGCTGGGTTTGTGTCCTCAGAGAGCTGTGGGTGGCTGTAGACTGGTGTGGATGCCTGGGACTTGTGAGAATCACCAGAGCTCTGCAAGAAGATTTCCCAGGAGATGAGGGCTTGTAAAGCTGTATCTAGTAGAACCATGGAATAGTTAGGGTTGGAAGGGATCTCTGGAGATCATCCAGTCCAATGCCCTGTCAAGGCAGGGTCACCTGGAGCAGGTCACACAGGAATGCATCCAGATGGGTGTTGAAGGTCTCCCTAGAGGGAGATTCCACAGCCTCTCTGAGCAGCCTGTACTGGTGCTCTGCCATCCTCAATGTGAAGCTGCTCTTCATTATGTTGAGGTGAAACTTCTTGTATTTTAGTTTATGGCCACTGCTCCTTGTCCTGTCACTGGGCACCACTGAAGAATCTGGCACCATCCTCTGGTACCTGCCTTTGAGATATTTATATACATTAAGGTCAGTCTGGATTTTCTGGTTTGATAAGAGATTTTGTCAGAAGTTGGCCTTGAGGAAGAAGGCTTGCAGCCCTGGTGAAGTCTGAGGCCAGCCCAGTGGGGATAATTGCTCAGTGGTTCCAGTGCCTTCGCCCTGCAATGAACTCCACCAGCAAACCCAACCAGGCTGGAAGTTGTAGACAGCCCATCTGCCACCAATGCTCTTGGAAGCAGAGCAAAGGAAATTGGATGGATGGTATAATAAAACTAGAAAGGATTATTTGCTTTGGTTTGCTTTTCAAAACTTAAGCTCTTTCAAGTGTCTTCATTTATCACCTAGATATAGACCAGCACAGACAAATACATTTATGGTGCAAGATATCTCTAAAGGTCTTTCTTTATACTTCACAGCTGTGAGGTATCAAACCCTCAGCTTTTTTGTGATGATTCATTCAAAGTAAGCTGTAAAGAGCAGCAGCAAATATAATTGAAGCTGTGGCAGTCTGCAACTACAGGCTGGGCATTCCAGGGTCCCAGGCAGATCCACTTTCCCAGCAAGTGCTCAGTGTGCAGGCATGGTCAGGAAGGGTCACAACAACCTGCTTCAAAATGTTTACAGGCCTCCTATTTTGGCTGAACCCTCTCCATTGTGGTTTGTAGAAAGGTTTATTGGCAGATCTTCCTTGAGGTTTCCAATGTTGCATATGTGTGGCTGACACATATGGTATTTCCCACTTGGAAATCTCTTTCCAAACATGCTGAAACCTCAGCGTCAGGGCAAGAACAAGAAAGACTGGGGATGCACCAGGATTTCCAGCTGGGATGTTTCTATCATTACTGGATAAAAAGTGCTGAAGCAGAAAGCTTCTGGGTAATTCAGAGTCTGCAACTGGGTGTGTGTGACTTACCGATATGTTGACATGTACTCATTTTAGTAAAATCTGCTGTTTGTTTCACTAGTAGTGTTGATGTACAAAAGGCTTTGTAATTAACCACTGCATGTTAAAGATCAATTAGGTTTTACTCCCACTGAAAATGACATTGGTATTTGGAAGACATGTGCACCCACGTCTCCTTTACACTCACAGTGAAATTTATGGCCCAGCTGCAGAGAGGCTGTTTTCTCTACAATGAACATCAAAATTTGGTTTCTAGCTCTGCCCTTTCTCCATTTGAGTATGTTTTTGAGTGCTGGGAGGAAGGTCCTGGAAAGATCAAACAGTTCAGTGCCAGCTGGGAGCCACCTGCTTCTCACCAGACCTTGCTGCCTTCTCCTGGGGCTTCTCCTGGGTGACCAAAGGAGCTGATGATCCACATCATGTGTGCTGGCTGCAGGGAGAAACATCACCTGCCATAACAGCTGCACCCTGGGGTCATAACAGCAACTTAAGGCGAAGAAGAAACACCATCCAGGTACCTCCAAGGGAAGTGATGTGGGCTCAGTTTGCAAGGCTGGTGCCTAGGGCTTTGTACTGCTTTTTTAGAAAAAGATAAGAGGCAGAAGAATGTGTGGTAAAGGTACTTGCCTGGGTTACCAAGAACACTGAGTTAAGCATGTCCCAGTTTCCAGAGGCATTCCTGTGTGGGTGTCACCAGGCCCTGGTCATTGCTGGTGTGCTCCTTTGCTGGTATGAAGCTGGGGGCTCTTGCTGTTGATTTTGTATTCATGCAACTTTGAATACAACTTACCCAGGATCTTGGGCCACTGCTTTAAAAGAAAGTGGTATTTCAAGGAGTTAAACACATCTCTGGGGTGCATTATTCAATGTAATTCTTAAATGTGGGGTAGCACCTGCCTGGACTTTCCTGTTTCTGCAGTTGGTGTTGCAAGGAGGTGAAAGAGGCTGTTGCTCAATGCATGGGATGAACCAACCCTTCCTGCCACAGCTTTTGACAGGATCACACTCCCTCCATCCCACCTCAGCCCTGCTGGAACCCAGGTGCCCAGCATGGTGCTCTGAGAGAGCAGACCTGGGCCAAATACCCCTGGGGAAAGGGAGCTGGGGGTTTCTTTCCACCCTGATAATTTCCCCGATGTGGTTAAGGGGGCTGGAGAGGGACTGCAGCCACGGAGGAAGGCTGTGCTCAAGAAATACCTTGCTGCCAAAAGAAAGGAGAAGTGGACAAAGTGGGGTGATTCTTGCACTGGATCAGTTCACTGGAGTGGTTTTGCACTGTGCCTCCCCAAAAAGGTGTAGTGGCTCACTCTGGGCAGGACTGGTGCCAAAGCTGGCGGAGAGAAGGCTCTCCCCTTGTGATGAGGGCAGTGTGCTTTTACCAAACAGATAAACACAGGGCTCCTTCCTGCCATTTCTCCCTCTTCCACACCTAGAGCTTCAAACACTGCTGCATAAAGTATATGGATGCCTTTTCCTGTGTTTTGGTTTATGTTGTCTGCCATCCCTGCATGGGGAGAGAGGCAAGCTGGGTTTGGTACAGATGAGGCACAAAAGTGATTTCAGCTGCTAGGAACCACAGACTGAAGAGACAGAGGGAGGCGTGTGCTCTGCCTCGTGTTTGTAGTTGTCACTTGTCATTTCTAATGGTGCAAGATTTTGTCAGTTTAATCAAATTGCTCGTTCTAACACTAGATCTGCCCAGGGGCTTCTTTCCATTCCTTCCTCTGAATCCAGCGTGGGCAGGGAAGAGCCCGGCTCGGGGCACGGGCTGGGGCTGGGCACAGGGCACCGCGTGTCGGGGACTGCCAGCAGGGCTGTCCCTGGCCCGGGGCAGCTCTCGGCCACCAAAGGCGTTTGTGGGCAGCAATAAGAGCTTGACGTCACTGGCCACGGCTGCTCGGCTGTCTCGCCTGCTGGGGACTATTTTTAGCATTATCTCCAAAGTGCCTCCTCGCCGGCTGGAGTTGCTTAGCAGCCGCCGCGCTGCCGTGATGAGGGTGGGATGATGAAGGCACACGTGCAGAGATTTCCGGGCTCTGCCCCCGGCGCTGGTGTCCCCTGCGCGCAGCAGTGACAGCCCCCGGGGGGTTCTTGCATCCCCTGCCCTGCACTCACCCCTCCGGCAAGCAGACCCTTCCCTCTGGGTTTGCTCTGTTTGGGAACAGACATCGGCAAAAGGGGCTTGGGCTCAAAACACGCCCCTGTGGAAGTCCCGAATCCACAGCCAAGGAAACGCGGTGCGCTAAACCTTGGCAGGGTGCTTTGTTTACTCTTTGGTGAGCCGTTTTACTTCCACGTGATCTGTTTTCTCTGACGTAATGTAGAATTGCATGTGTCTGAAGCTGTCTAGCAGAATTGCTGGTGTCTGAGAGGGGAATTATGTTTGTTGTAAAGTCAGTGGTACCCTCAGTTAGAATTAAGGCTCTCAGAAGACAAAAGCAGTTATTTTGTTGAATTCCAAACTCTGGTACTTAAACTATCTGCTCAAATTGTTCAAATCAGATTGCTGAGCTACAGATAAGTCTGTAAATACATTAAGCTGAAGAAAGATTTCTTTTATGTCTCCATGCCCTGACAGGCTCCTTTTAAAGCAAGAAAATCCTGAAATGAGTTACTGCAGGTACAAATAAAACACACACACAGGACTTTTAGGGACTGGTTTCCAAAATGGCAGGAGCCCAAGCTGATGCACACTTGTAAGCATGGCCCATAATTTGATAAACCTGACAAATTAGGCTGAGGCTGTCTGTGCGTTTTGGGGCATATCCTGTTCCTGTCTGCCCAAGACCCTCCAGGACATGCTGCAGCTCCTGTTCCTGCACTTGCATCCTCTCATCATGTGTCACCAGACATGTGAGGGAGTGTGTCCAAGCTGGAGAGTGGCGATGCAGAGCCACAGGGCTTTGAGCACAGGCAAAGGAGGCTCTGGGAAGAGGAAGGCAGCAAAGGTGTGCAGGGAGGGCTGTTGGAGTGGGAAATTGTTTGATCTGGGCAGCTGAGAGAGGGACTAGAAGCTCCTTGCTGACCCACTGCCTGGTTATCAGGGAGGGTTATTGCCAGGACAGATGCTATTTCAGGAGGATGCTGCTTGTGAGACAGAAAGTCTCTGTCAGGCACTGGGGCTGGAACACTGAAGGCAGGAGGGGGCTTCTGCTGTGTGTCAGAGGCTGCCAGGAGGAGTCCAACAGCATCCAAACCAGAGGCTGGATTTCTGCTCCAGGGAGCTGCTTGCTGAATATCACACCCTGTTTAGTCTGGAGTAGTTTACGCTGCTGTGTTTTACACCCAGGATCCCATCTGGAGTATCTTGACACTCCTCCTAAGCTGTGGGGAGGGGTAAGAGGTGTGAGTGCTATCATTCAACATGAAAGCTCTCTGTGCATACCTGTAGTCCTATTATTTAGCATAAAAGGCAGAAATCAAATATCAATTCAGCCTTATTTGCCAGCTTGCAAACCCAGATCATGCATTTTTAGAAAGCCATCCTACATTCTTTCTTCTTGAGACTGATAGGCTGCCACTGTTGGTAAATGTCAGCCAAAAATTAAGTAGGGTGTGAGAATGGGGCAGTCATGCATTTTCTGCAGTTGATGGTGACACCAAGGACCTTTCCAGTAGCTCGTGCTCCTACCCAGCTTGCTGGCAAGCTATCACAGAGCTCAAACAGTCTGAGGAAAAGTAAAACCCAGTGCTACACAAGTAGTACACAAAGAGGCGTTTTGGTTTGGTTATGGTTGGCACCCTGGAATAATCTTTAATCACTTTAAGATAAAGTGGCAATTTCTGAGCTACTGGAAACTCAGCATTTCAGGGAAATCATTCCCTTAAAGCATGCTCAAGTGATGGAACTTTTCCCTCTCACTTTGTCCTCTTTAACTGATGTACAGTAAAGGATGTGGAGCCAGTTACTGAGTAGGTTTTCCAAACAACCCTGGGGCAGATAGATCTGGCATACTGTCCACCAAAGAGTGGACAGTCCTGTCCAAGGCAGCCAAATGCAGGTGTGTGTTTTTGCCATCGTCCCCAGGAGATGATGGAGAATCCAATGCTGAGGTGTCTGTGCTCCCAGTCCTCTGCAAGTGCAGCCTTGTTTTCAGTGTCTGGCACATGTCCTGGCTGAACCAACCCAGTGTGTGCCCGACTGTCTGCACAGACATGCCCCGGGGTGATTCCTTGCCTTTTGGCTCCTGTTTGTTGCATTAGCGCTTGTGCCCCCATTGATTATTTTCAGGCACTGTGCAATGCTAAAGAGTGCAGGTAAAGCCCCTTCCTCTGCCCCTGTGAGACACTGAGAGAACAGCTTTGTGTGCTCTCCTTCAAAACAGCTAAAGCCTGTGCGTTTGCCAACCCAAGCCCTCGCTGGGCCTTTTGACGTGTTTAATGAAACACTTTCTGCATCCAAATTCCAGATGCCTCTGGCTCTGCCACCTGCTGCTGACCTGGGCTTTGCTGCAGCTGGCTTGGGGCCTTGGGGGCTTTTTGTATCCTGTAAAATAAATTTGAAATAAGAAATAAGGTTTACGTGGTTTAGGACAAGGCTTTATCCTACTACTTGTTTGCTTAAGGCTCTTTGCTTTGGCAAGCATGTCAGGAGTGGGAAAGGAAATGAGTGTCACCATTTGTCACGCATTTAGTAATGTTGCATATAGAAAGGCAAATGCCAAGTGTACATATGCCATTTTATAAATAAATGCTGGCAAGGAAAGGCGATTTCTACCCAATAATGTGCCCTTTTGGATGTAAATGTTATGTATGTGTGGTAATATTTGGCCATCTGCTGCTGACAGCAAGAATTGCACGGGCATGGCACGAGGGAGCCCCTTCACACTGGCTCCTGCAGAAGCTGTAGCCAGGAGGGGGGACCCGAGGGACCTCAGCACCCTGAGAGGTGCCAGGATCTGCTCCACATGGTGGGAGGGGGCTGACAGCCTCATCTGGGCTTCCTGACGTCTAAAGAAACCTAAATCCAGGTTGGAGCTCACCGTCCTGGTCTGTAATAGTATCTGTGGGTGGCAGCCAGCAGCTGACCCTGCTGGCCCGTGGCAAGCTCTCCCAGGCTGCTGGGAAATCTGTGTCTTTCAGTGGCTGGAGGTGTTTGTAGGAATGCATCTGCCTGATGTCTGTGACCTACAGGGTCATGGACCACACCTGGGAACAAAACCAGGGTACAACCAGAGAGGAAAAGGAGAGGTGTGAGGAGAAAGAAGGGGAGATTAAAAAACCCACAGTGTGGGAAAGGTCTAAATTAAAAGAAGGTGGGAAAGTTGGTATTGTGCTTTACAAAAACATTCTCTAAGGGCATGTGATTTTGGAGCGTGTCCAAAGGAAGGCACTCAGGTGAGCTCTGACAATATCTCAGTGTCTGATCCTCCTCCCATCAGAGGGAGCTCTCAGAAGCTCATCCCTGGCACCCCACAGCAGGTCTGGACATCTGAAGACTGTCAGCTTTGCCCACATGGATACAAGGCATTAAGGAAATCTCCCCTGGTTTTTTAGCTGTGTTGTGTTTTCTGGGCCTGACCCGTGTAAGGGGCTGTGCTCTCACACCAAGTGTTCCAGGCTCTCTTCAAGCACTGTGGATTTAATTGGCTTCCCAGGCAGGCACCTTGCACCATGGTCTGTCTTGTTGGCAACCTTAGAGATATTTTGCCATTGTTCTTTCTCACTTGGCACACAAGTGTCTGTACACAGTGTCCAGAGTAGCCAGGTCCAAGTCACTGATGACATCATGGTCTTTGGAAGAAAAGCTTCCTCAGGGAGTAGGGCAGTGTGTGCAGCTTTGGGCTAAGTACAATAAAAATTCCCTGTTTTGTGTAGAAAATGAAAAATATGCTCAGAAAAAACACAGGGAGTAATAATGCTGACTGCTAGCAGAAAATGTGCTGGGTGAGCCCAAAGTCAAGGTGCTTGTACTTTATTCTGTCCCAGCAGCTACATGTGTAGGATGAACCCAGATCTCAGCAAATTCATCCTTGTGCCTTGGTGGCCCTTTCCCTCTCACAGGGCAAACTGTGGATCAGAAGGACCTGCCAGGATTGAGCAGCAGCTGACCTGCAGGAAGGGAGGGCTCCTCAGCAAGCCTCCTGTCTGGGGAACCTGGCACTTCTGGACTAGAGCCTGCCGAGCCCAGGTACTCACTGTAGTTTCCCTTTTCCTTCTTTTTCTTTCTTTACTTTTATTAAAGCTGACTGCTGGCAGCAAACTAAAGTCCTCTCTGCTGACATTGCTGCAGGAGAATCCATGGGCTTTTCCTGGTTTCCAGGGAATATTGCAAACCCCAAGGCAGGGAAGAGTCAGCAAGGAGGGAGGGAGGAGGAACACAACTATTCAATGGTCCTGGGAGATTTGCTTCTGATAATAAATGCAGTAGGATAACAATGGAATTAATTTTAAATCACCTAAACAATCCAAGAACAATTACTTCATTTAATTATAAGCAAGTTGAGGGAAACAATAGAATTTAATTTCAATAATACCTCTACCAACACAGCTATTATTTTAATTTAATTTAAAGTGACAGTACTTCCTGTGTTGCAATACTCTGCCTGAAAATACCATGCTTTACCTTTACCATTCAGTCAATAAGCCATGGTAAGGACTTTGTTTAATATTCAGTACCTGATTGAAAAAGAAAACAGGGCCCTGCACTTCGTTTTAGAATTACATTCCCAAATCTGTGCAGCAATATCTGTTATAAGTGCCAAAGTTCACTGGGAGAACGCAGCACTTAACTGAATGATGACCTGCTTCTTTGGGTATTACTTATTAAGAATATTTTTTAGATCCCCCAAGTACTGAAGTTCCTCTACAGAGCACACAGCCATGTCAGGCTCTCCCTGAAGGGGCTGAGCACTCAGCAAGATGTGAGGGGAATCTTCCAGTAGTCCCAGGCTGGAGTAACATATCAAAATCTGGGCAAATAGAAAGTGACATGAGAGTAAAAATAACAGCTGGATTTGTTGGCTGCAAGCAAGCTGGTGAGTGGCACAGCTGGAGAAGTTTTGACTTGCTGTCTCCTGATTTTTTGCCTTCGTAGTTGCAGGTTTTTTGGGTTTTGGATTTTTTGCTGATATTTTTAACATTATTCCAGTTTGGTAGCTCTTAACTTGGTTGCTATAATAACTGCTGCAGAAATTGTCATGAGGGAATTTATTCTGTCTTTGTGAGTATGTTTGCACTGCATGAAATAAAGAAGGCCTGAGGCAACCTATTGAAGAACAAGGAAAAGACAAAATATTGACTCAACAATTCAGTGAGCATCATCTGCCCACTGTGCTGAACAAGGCATGGGTCCTATAAGAAAAATCTCCTTGATCATGTTATTAAAGAATATCTTGAAAGGCAAAGAGACAAGAGAACTGGAGACAGCTGCATGGCCTAGAGTAAGACTGATAATTTTTGAATACTTGACTTCACAGCATATGAATATATAAAATTCGTACATGATTCATATAGGTATGTAAAGGAACTGATATACCCAGACATATATTTCTAACTCATGTAAATCAGTGTTAGTGGTTTAATTTATTCTTGTCTTGGTGCTTTTATTAAGAGCAGCTCGTTCTGATGTCCTGAGTCACTTCAGAGAGAAGGACATGAGGATCCAGCTTTAGCTCCTCCAGGCAGCTCTCTCAGTCCCATGCTTGGGTTGTTGTCAAGGAGACATATCTCTGGCATACATCTTCTCTGTGGTTTCTCCTCTTAGTATGCTTTTCCATTGCTATGGAGACTATCACAAACTCATTTAGCAACTCCCCAGTGCCCCACGAGGAATATGTATTTCATAACTCACTCCTCAGAACAAGGAGTGCTGTTTAATTTTTGGCTGCTCACCTGCATGTCCAGCCTGGCTATGCCAGGGACTGTTTGTGCTGAGCCCTCATGAGCTGACACAGCATGGCTCTAAGGGCAGGGCTACACAAAGGTGTCTTCAGTGGGGATGGTTTGGAAGATGAGACAAGCCTTGTGTGTGGGAGGTAGCCAAATTCTTGCCCTGGCTACTCGGCATGGCTCTCCAAGTCCAAACCCCTCTCATTCTCCAGGTCTCCAGCTGGCATTCTGCTGAGTTCTGAACACAGGTGAAACCAAGAAAAATGCCTAACTCTAGTAGTGCAAAGGAGAGGGAAACAGAGCCACTCTGCTGGCCACTCTGCTGGCCTCTGCTGGTTTTTTTTTTGGAAACCAGTCCCTAAAAGTCCTGTGTGTGTGTTTTATTTGTACCTGCAGTACCTGCAGGAGAGAGGGAACAGTGCAGCAGGGCTAGCAGGGTTCTGCTGCAGGGAAGCAGTGAGAGGGAGCATCCTGGCTGGGTTTTGTCAGCCTCCTGATGCTGCAGATGGGCTGAACCCCCCCAGGGCAGCACCGGAGTTTGTGTCAGTCACAACAGTGGCACTTTGGCTCCCAGGCAGCTGTGGCACAGCTGCACTGGAGACAGCAGCAGCCCAGCAGTAGAAGTGGCACCAGCAGCCTGGAGGAGCCCAAGTGTGTGCACTCAAACCACTTTGGCCAGCACAGATGTGTAGGCTTTAATGAGAAAAGCAGGACATAAGAGAAGTTATCACTTGGGATTTACAACAGCTGCTGCACAGGAAAGCAGTCACTGCTGGCTGAAGGGCCTGCAGCAGTGGGTTTGAGCACACCAGAGTACCTTCCTTCTGAGACACACGAGAGAAGGATCCTGGCAAAATGGTCCCACAGGGACTTAATACCATGGAAAGATGCCTTCCAAAGCTGATGCAAGCAAGCAGGCAAAAATAAATAGGGCAGCCTATAAAATAATCAAGTCCCATGTTCAAGATGACAATTATGGCTCTGTGGTGAGATGCTGAGATGGCAGCTGAGGCTGTGGTTCCCAGCTCCTTGCCCTGTTTCCCCACTCTAGTGCACAGTCTGACATATTAGCATAATCCTCAATTCCAGTTTGCATTAATATGTCAGTCTATCCCTGCAGTACCTCAGGAGCACAGACTGTCATTTGGCTGCTGGGGCAGGAAGGCTATAGCAGGGCTCTGAGATGGGGACAGTGACTCCGTTACCTTCCCTGTGTAAGTCAGAGTCCATCTGTGCCCAGAAATCTCTAAGTAGCCAGACAGCCTCCAAATCTCCACCTTAGTGCTACATAGGGCCATAAATATTCAACAGGTACTAGGAACAGCTGAACCCAGCTAATAGAATATAAATAAATAAAGTAATTAATCAATTCAGTAATTTAACAAAAATGTACGAATTTACATTTTTTACTAAGGCATGTGATTTCTAATGAAGTAGGGTTTGGGAAACCCAAAGGATTCACATATACCCTGTCACTTATGCAAATCACTCTCTATTCACTGATTTATAAGTTGGCTGCACATGAAATTGCTTTAAAATGCTGATGTGCATCTCCCTGATGTGTATCGGGCTGTTTCCATGTGCTGCACTGAGGCTGGCTCAGCACAACCCAGAGCTGGGCTGCTGTAGGATGTGCACCCCAAAATCCCCCTCTGCATTACAGAGCCAGCACGCTCACAGGTAGTGGAGAAGGAAAAGAGGAGGGAAATGCATTAGAAATCTACCCTGAGCTATTCATTTCAGTGTGCCTCAGCAGTGATGGGCTGCTTTGTAATTTGCTTCAGTGCCATTTTTAATCTTGTGAAGTTCAAAAAGTAAAGGATATATTTCACTCAAACTTAGATTTGTTGTTTTCAACTTGGATTCCAGATTTGAAGGAAGTAAATTGTGTTGATCCAGTTAGTATCCATAGAAATGTATGTATGTACACACTACACATGGCATTGCATTTCATGGGGGTAGTTGTGCCCAAGCAGCAATTCCATGTGCAGCCCTGGTTCATATGGCTGCATTTCTCAGAGGCACTTTTTTGTCTCATCATGGGTTTTCTTCTGGGTGTTTAAGGGCTTGGCTTGCTCTTCAGCTGTGTGTTGGTGAAAGCTTACAGCTAGGATTTATGGATTTGCAAACATGTCATTAAGGGGTTGGTGGATTGGGTCTGCACACTTGGAGCTAAATTCCATTTATCTGGAGAGTAGGTGTTTAACTAATGGCACATCAGACATGGAATAAATTCAGGGCAGCTCCTATTGTCATTATTTTACAAAAACATCTGAATGAATGAATGAGCTGAGAGAACAAAACATCGACTGTTTTTATATTCAGTGAACAGAAATAACAAGAAAAAGCACCATGTTGAAGCACTATCTTTGTGCATTAGTGATTACTGCAAGGTTAATTTTATTCATTCTGAAGGATCACCATATCTGTAAGACTATGGAACAAGTTCAAGAAACTGAAAGAACCACGTAATTGCAAACCATATGTTGAAAACAACCTAATTAATATCTCAAATAAGAATTTAAAGGAACTTATGTGAAAGAAAACAGTAAGTTTATGTAACATTTCCAGCTGAATGAAAGGCTGATTGTGTTTGTTAACAGGGCTGTAATGCTCTGTGTGCATTGGCTGCATGAGCTGTGGGTAAGGAGGATGGTGGTGCTACAGGGAACTGGGAAAAAGTGTAGCATAAATGTGGTCTAGGAAAACAATGAGAAGGAGAAAGAGAGAGATGTGCTCTGTTTAAGGCCTCATTCTGCTTCTGATGATGAAGCTCTCTTCTATAGCAGAATTATTAGACAATATTATGTTATGTTATGCTTAAAGATGCCAACCTGATCAAGGTCTGACTATTCTAAACATAAGAAAGAAATGTAATTTCTGCCTAGAAAGCTCTAAGATATACAGCAGTTTATAAAATAACATATTTTTTTTGTAAGAAATCACAAGGACTGGGGCCTAAGGAGTATGGCAAAATAAAAATTTGAAAGAACATATAAATAGGGCTTTATGAGATCTGCTGTCTTTCTTTTGCTTATTTCTGAGTAAATCCTTGCAGTTTTCTCTGTAAACATGCAAAAATTGAATTGAAAGAACTTTATGAAGGCTGAAAAAAGCAAAAGTTGAAAATCGGAGAAAAAGTCAGAAATCAGGTTGACTGGGAATAACGTGTGCTTTTCATGCACAAAGCCATATGCTATTTTTTCACCCCGGCCTGGAGATGAGTCAAAGCTGCTTTTGAAGGAAGCTGTGGTTTGTAAGGCTGTTGTTAGAGAGGCTGCAAATTGTAGTGATTTATACAGGGCACTACGAGAAGATGATTTGATAGTTACAATGCTTGTATGTTATTTGGGAAATCAGATTTACATAATGCTAGACAGCTCTCCCACACCAAACTTTTCATAGGCTCAAAGGAATACTGAGTCCTTGCACTGTATGTATCTGGCACTAAAAGGCAATTTATCCTCCTTTGATTCAGATTGAATTGTGTCATTATTCAGACATGGACACAGCCTTTCTCACAAAAATAACATGCAATAACAACTGTGCAGGTGAGATTTCAACCAAACAGTGCCTGGGGCCTCAATTCCCCTTGTGGAGACTTTGAACCCTCCTGGGTTTGCTCTAGATAGTGCCAGTGACCGCTGTCACAGGGATGCCCGTCCTCTGCAGCACCCTGCTTGCAGAAGAACCAGAGAAACTGCTGTTGCTCCCTGTGTTTACCCTGATTTTATCCACATGCCATAAGTCTATCCAACTCAATTTGTTTTCTGCTGATGAGTGTTTTCCCACCTTGTTAGCATATTATCATGCAAACATCCAGAGATGTGAAAGATTTTGTCTTTTTAGCTGGTTTTGTATGAAAGCAGAGGTTACACGGTCCCTTAGCCAGCAGATGAGTCATGGGTCCTCTAGGAATTACTTTTGGTCCCATTGCCAGCATTGCGATTGGACACCTCAACTTGTGAGTTTCCACAAAAATGCCCTTAGAAAGGCTGTGAGAAAACCTGAGTGGTACTTGAGAAATGTGTGCAAAACTGACAGAAAATTTGGTTGTACATCACACATAAAATTAGTCCCACAGAACACCGTCTGGGTCAGAGCACTGAACTCTGAGAGAAAAGGACCTGCTGCTTAAATCTCTCTTCCTGGACTCATGGCTCCCCTCTTTCATGCTCTGATACTGTGTTTTTTTCTCATAAAGACTGGTTATCAAGCTGTCTCACGAAGTATGACTCAAGTGACATCTCTACTGATCTCATCAAAGTCTTTTTCAGAGGCTTCAAGGAAAGATGGAGAGATAAGGACTTGGTAATGTTGAGATCTGGAACACATTAAAAAAAAACAGGTAGGAAAATAAGCCTAGAAAAAGCAATTAAAGTTAGAGAAGATTAAAGGATAAATACCTTGGGGGAGTTTACTGTATGTTTCATTTCTATTTGTACTGCACCTTTTAGACCAATTTTTATTTTCATTTTCATAGCACTCCACTATCAGCATAAGCACCAAACTGAACTAAATTAACACGTTGGATTCATTACACCATTCAAACAAATTTCCCTGGGCTTATTATGCCTAAAGGCTTGCTACTTTCCTGGCAGCCTCTTTCAAATTACCTTTTCAACAAACATGACATAAACTTGGGTCTGCAGAGCATGAAAATTTATGTGCGAGAGCAGTTATTTTAACAGGTGGAAATTCTCAGATTCACCAGAAAGGTGAAGCACCAAGTACACCATTAATTTTTCAAAAGGGCTTCACAGTATAATAGTCTTGTACTATTGGCATCCACGGTGAGAGATAACTGGTTCTTGCTGCAACTCTGCCTTTCTCTGCAGTGCAGTACAGCGCACGCCAGCTCTGCTCCACCACTGAGCAGCATTTCATAATGTGCAATTGCTCGTGAGCCCCGATTCAGCTTTTCCCTCTTGCAGTGCTTCTCAGGCTTCTGCCCAGGCTCTCAGGAATAATGCAAGCAGCACAAATCTCCCCACAGCTGCCTGAACAGCCAGCTCTTGCAGCATCATGAACAGATCTGCAGCCACGCTTGGCTTGCAGGTAACAGAAACCTCGGGCAGGACAGCACTGTCTCACTGGGCAGAGGAGAGGGAGCTGCTGCTCGTGGAGCACCTTGCAGTTGGTGTGAGTAAAAGCACACTTGATTCTCAGCCAGCGCTGTCTGCACATCAGACATTCAGCTGTTCCATGAAGTTTGATTTTCAGAGATCTAGAAAAATTTTTGTAACTAAATTGTTACAGTGCTGTCAATTTAACTATGTAACACACTGCAGGCAGGCTATGACTTTCCTCTAAGGAGCTCTGTGTGGATTCCAAAACTCAGAAAAGGATTGCTGCAATTCCCACTCTCCTGAAACCAGCATGCACACTATTGCTTTGGGTTATCTCACCATTTTTACCCTGGCTGAAATTTAATACATATAATATGACTGCTTGTATCGACAAAAAAAAAAAAAAAATTACTCTCCTACTATTTTTCCTTGGACTTTCAGGACCTAAAGTCTTTAAGACCTGAAACTAGTTTAAGTTATGTATTTGTCAGGTCAAAATTACTGCAACAACTACTTGTTTAGAAACCTGTCACTTAAATGGAAGTGCTCAGTGTGTATGTTATGTATGACTGTTGCTGGTAATATGTAATAATATCCAGGACATTTAAGGAAGTATACACTTAATAAACAGAAAAACATACTGTCAATAAACAGAATATGAAGAAACAGCTTATACACACAAACAAGGACCATTGTAGCCCACGATGTAATAAATCTATGACAGGATGATGTCTGTGACAGGAACTCAGATATTTACTCACATACTGTACATTATGCTAGGAGATGCATATCTCATGTAGGAGATTAAAATGCCTTAAAGATGTAATAATCATAAGGAAATTCAGGAGAGCAAGTTCTAAGAAATTTAATGTCTTATATTTGTTGCTCTGTTGTAGAGGAATACTGTTCAGGAAAAGATATCCTCTAAAAGACCTTGAGGAAATGGAGCAGATGGTTGCATGTGCTATCCCACTTAAATTCAAAGTGGCTTTATAAATACTCAGAAATAAAACCCCAATGTTTCACTAGTCTTTTGTACAAATAAAAGAAGCTAAAAGTTGATTTTTGTTGATATTCAAATTGGAATTCCAAAACAAAAGATTGACTTTTTTAACACTAAAATTATTTTCAACTCAAAACTGGTGGTGAACTACTGGTTCAATATGCATTGTTATTGGAATTATTTGTACGTTGGATTTCTGTATCAATACACCTCATAGGATAAGGAAAAATTCCAGTTTGGGATGAGATAAGTAGGCCTCAATAGGGGCTGCAGCATTTGTTGCTGATGGACAGTGTCCCTGCTGGGCAGAGACCTCTGTGGATCCTTGCACCTGCACAGGTTTTTAATGAAGAGCACAGTGGGAGTCCTGGGGGAGCTCCTGTGCACGCCTGGGGGCTGTGCCTGAGCCACCAGTACAACGTGTTCTGGACACCCCGTGCTCTCAGCCTGCACAGACTGGCCACACATCACACGTGCTCTGAGACTGCTATGCCCAGAAATAGTCTGTGGGGCCATTCAACTGAAAATTTGGTTGGTTATTGATAGAAACTGGATTCTGCCATCAAAACAGTAGAATTGGCAGGTGTGCGGAGTAACTCCTCTAAGAATCCTTTCTAATTTTTAAGAGGCATCTATCTGAAATACACAGACTACAGGATCTTGGCGAGTGGTACTTCTGTGCTCTAGTTAAATACTGTTTTGCTCCTTGGCTTCTGTCCTATTTCCACAAGAGGAAATAGCATCTTTTTCCCACTCATGGTTGGTGATTGTTTTTCTCTCAATCTGTAGCTTTATTATGGATCAGAGGGAGCCAAGGGCCAGGAGTGACTTGCAATCCTCAGCACATGCTGGTTTCTCCAGACATACTGCTTAGTAAGGAAAGAAATTAGCGAGGGGTAAAAGACGCAATATGGTGCTTACCACCCTATTTCAGCACATTAAATATATACAATCTGCACTTCATTCCAACTAAAAATAACACTCAGATTAATGCAGCTTTCTTTGATATATTAAATTGAGAAATCATTAGCATGAATTACAAAGCAGGAAAAGTGTGGTTCACAGTGTCTGTCACTCCAGAGCTGTGCATTAGGATGGATGTGGGCAGTTTGATGGAGTGGACTGAGCATACACCCAGGAGTGAGACAGGGCATGTATCTCCACAAGTGTCATCAACTCTTTCTGGAATTTAAGGCAGGTCTTTTAAGTTCATATATTTCTATTTTGAGAAAGTCCATATTTAAACACTTTATTTTTTAGCAAGACTTCAGAATGTACAGCTCCAACTGATGTCTGTGCTGGCTACTCAGTATCCAAGTTCCAAACTTGAGGCCTGAAATTTAGAAGGTAGTTTTGAAAATCCTGGCCTCATCTTCCCTGGGTTTCTTAATTCCTAGTGTGATATCTGAGTGGCCTTATCCATCTTTGGCTGATTGAAATCTGCTACTGAGAAAATGCTGTGGAATAATTATTACTCTATCTCACAAATCTTGATGAGCTTTTTAACTAATATCTTTAAGACCATTCAAATTTCACAATATAATCATCTTTGTAGAAACAAATCTTTTATTTGAAAGAAACACATTTATGTAGAAACATCTTTTATTTTGGTAGCTATATAATATTTTACAGTGTTAAAGCTGTGCACAAAAGCAGTTTAGAAAGCTGAACATCACTGATCCATTTTACAAATGGAGACAACTGCACTCTGAGGAGGGATCTGCATTAGACCACACAGACTGCAGCAAATTCACCACTAGAATACAGGATTTCTGATACAAAATTTACTGTACTGAACACTAAATCAGTGGTTCTTAAACTCTAGGTCGAGGCAGGCAGTTGTTGGTCATAGTATCCAGGTTGCTTTTGCTTTCTTGCCTCCTCTTAGCAAATTAATTGGAAGTGTAGTTAAAAATGCATTGGTACTATTACCTTTTCCCTTAAGTGATTCATGTTTGTTACCACTGGGATGCTACTCAGTAATGAAACGAAAAGAATCACTTGCTGCATCACTGGGGCAGAGGATCTGCTTGACGTAATTGGGAAGGGTCAGCAAATTTGCAGCAGGTATTGTTGCTATACTTACAGAAAATAATTTTGCAGTATATTGTGTAATTCTGAATGTCCATCTCAATTATAATGGACGGGGAAAAAATCTGTCATGGCTCACGGAATTGATTGGTTTTGCAAAACTAATTCACTTAAGACACACAAATGTACATCAGTTGAAAGTCAGACTGATGGGCAGGGGTCATTGCATGGAAATGGCATTTTATTTTGATGAAGCCTTGTGATACAATTTTTTCTTTTTGTCCTGAAATTGATTTTGAAATCTCTGTGTCTTGCAGGCATTGCTAACTGACTGCAAGGCAATAGGACTCTGTCAGCAGGATGAGGGCTGCCCAGCAGAGTCCAAGGGAGGCGGCAGGATGCCATCTGTCTGAGAGAAGATTCCAACAGAACCCTGGCATATTAGGAGGATTTCTAATATGGAAATAGGCACAGGAGAGTTTCAGAAGTCTCCTCAGGTCTTGCAGTGATCTCAAGCCTCGGATATTGCAATTAAAAAAAGATTTTGATCTACTCATGTCTCTTTGCTGAATATCTGACCAAACTATTATGATTTTTCATAAATATGGAATAGTCTGCTGTCAGGAATTGGACTTAACAAATTAGCTAATGTAAGTTTCCAGACCTTGCAGGAGAAATAAAAATATGCCAGAGACAGTGTACACACCTTTTTTTGGGAAATGTCCTTAGACTACCAAATGGAGGTGACCTTTTTTCTCTCCTCAGAATTGTCTGCCTTCTTGGTAACAGACAGGCTTTGCCAACAGTGGGCATCAAATGCCCTTCCAGCAACTGTGAAGATAGCTTTGGAGGATAGCATGGATAACCATGGAGATACACGGAAATGTGTCCGGGCTTAGAAAGACACTATCTTGCTTTTGAAATGCCTTTTACAAAGTTCCTGTGAGGAAGATGGGGAAACCTTGAAGGTTCGGTTAGGGTTTAATGTGGGCCTGGTCAGCTTTCTGCTGATGGCTGCTGAACATCAGACTCCCTGTCCCTCATGTACGGGCGACGTGCCCTAATGCAGAGAAGCGTGGGGATGGGGATCTGCTCCATTCGGAGGGACACAGCTCCCTGCAGAGTCCAGCGAGACGAGGGGCAGCACAGACAGAGCCGTGCAGAGGGAAGGGGGGAGATGGCAGCAGGGCACGGTCCGCCCTCCAGCCCCGCTCAGGTCCTGTCAGCCCCGGCTGCTCCCGGGGCTCAGGGGCCTCAGGCTCCCCTCACGCCTTGGAAACCTCGGCCCCGCAGCGCCGGGGGCCGAGGCTCCCCTCAGGACTCGGGGTCTGGGATGCCCTGGCTCCCCTCGGGACTCGGGGTCTGGGAGGCCCTGGCTTCCCTCGGGACTCGGGGTCTGGGAGGCCCTGGCTTCCCTCGGGACTCGGGGTCTGGGATGCCCTGGCTTCCCTGGGGACTCGGGGTCTGGGATGCCCTGGCTCCCCTCGGGACTCGGGGTCTGGGATGCCCTGGCTTCTCTCGGGACTCGGGGTCTGGGATGCCCTGGCTCCCCTCGGGACTCGGGGTCTGGGATGCCCTGGCTTCCCTCGGGACTCGGGGTCTGGGATGCCCTGGCTCCCCTCGGGACTCGGGGTCTGGGAGGCCCTGGGTCCCCGCACAGCTGGGGACTGGGAGCCGCCGCCTCCCGCCATGTCCCGGGCACTCCGGGGCTCCTCAGGCGCCAGGGTGCCCTCGGGGCCCGCGATACCCTTATCCTCAGGACGGCAGGACATCGTCTTAAGCTGTGCGCAGGGAAGGTTTAGGTTGGATGTTAGGAAGAAGTTCATAAGAAGGATTAGACACGGAAATGGGCTGCACAGGGAGGTGATAGAGTCACCGTCCCCGGAGGTGTTTAAGACTGGACGTGGCACTCGGTGTCATGGTACAGTTGACGTGGTGATGTTCGCAGAGAGGTTGAACTCGATGATCTCAGAGGTCTTTTCCAACCCCAGTGATTCCGCGATCCCTTCACGCTGCTGGCGTTGGGACGCCCTGGCTGCCCTCCCGCACGGGCTCCCCTGGCAGGTGAGCGGCTGTCACCGACTCCCCGCAGGGCCGGGGGCTGACACCCCTCTCAGGGCCCGGGGCGGTGCCGCCGCCGGCCAGCCGCTCCCGGGGGAGGCGCGGGCGGAGAGCAGCGGGGACCCCCCGGGCGGGGATCCCGTCCCGCGGCTGCCGGAGGCGGAGCCGCCGCCCCCGCGCCCCGTGCCCGCCCTCCCGGCGTGCCCCGCGGAGGGGCGGGCGGCTCATGTCCGCCATCCCGGCGTGCTGCGCGCCCGGGCAGCAGCCGGAGCAGCCGCGGCGGCCGCGTCCCCTCCCTGCGCTGTGAGACAGCAGCACCGCCTGCGGAGCGCGAGTGAGGAGCCGCCGCCCGCGCCTCTCCCCCCGCGTCCTCCTGCTCCTGCTGCTCCTCCGCCCTGTCCCGCGCCGCTGCCCGGCCGGCCATGCCGTCTCGGGCAAGGTAATGAGCCGCAGAGCCCCGGGGTCTCGGCTGAGCGGCACCGGCAGCAGGCAGCACTACCACCCGCGGGGCTGGAATGACTGGCAACCCAGGTGGGCAGGGCTGGGGCCGGGGGCGCGGGGTCGGGGCTGTGAGAGCGGGGCGGGCGGCTCGGCCGGGCCCCACCGCCGGGCCTGGGGCAGCGGGGCGGCGGCGGAGCCACTTCCTGGCGGCCGGGCCTAGCGCGGGAGGGCGGGCGGGCCCAGGCGGCGGGACGGGGCCGCGTCTGCCGGAGGCGGGACGGGGCCGGGTCTGTCAGCGCTCGGCGGGGTGGGAGCGCGCCGTGCTTCCCCCGGAGCCCCGCTCCCGCGGCCTGTAACGTGTGCGGCCGGTGGCCGGTGTGTGCCTGCGGGCAGCGCGTCCCTCCCTGCCGGCCGCGGGGCGGGCGGGGGGCTGCGGTGGCGGGGGAGCGGGGGTGGGCTCGGGTCCCGTATTTTCAGCCTGTTTTTCAGCTGGAACACAGCCAGGGGAGAACTGAGGCTGCAGGAGTACTCGTAGTTTTTTGAGGGTTAACATCATACTACACAGGTTTATTTGAGGATTTTTTTTTTGCTTTTTTTTTTTAATCTGTGGAATGTAGTAGATCTATATAAGCTCTCACCCCACCTACTTAAAATGTGTTGTAAGGCTTTAGGTGCGTTTACACGTTTGTGGCACGTTTTAGTAAAATTTAAAGTCTATTCACTTCTTTAGTTAGATCTAGAGAGTGTATTTCAGGTCTTAATTATTTCTGATGTATCTCATGCCAGTGTATTTGCTCTACTGCTCAGCCTTGCTGTTTTCAGCGTCAAAATTGTTATGTAGAAATCCGATATAAATTTGGTGTTTCCTAAGTTTTTTTTTTTTTTAATATGTGGATTTGAGGCTTTTTACAATATTTTTAGAAGTTTAACACAACATGGGACCCTACTTACAAACTTTCCGCTAGAGAACTGAGTGGCACATGCTTGGGAGTATATTGACAGGTGATGGTCCCAGTTTCATGTAGTTTGGACTAGAAGAAATGTGTGAATGTGAAGGTCACTTCAGCATTTACTGTGAAAGACGCTTTCCTTTTGCTTGAACAGCTAACAGCACAGCCTCTAGAGCCAGTGCTAGAGGCTGTTCAATTCTTAATGGTGTATGGGGCATGGTTATTTAAATTCTAATTTGTGTGATTGAAGTATTTGGTCACAAAACTTACTGTTTATCTTCACTTAAGAACTTATGAACCTCATTGGTGACATTCTCTTAGAGCATCTAGATTTTTTTTGGGAGAAAATTAAGAAGAGTGATTTCTTACTCCTTACCTTCTTCTTTGCTTCAGTTTTCTGGGCTGCAGTCTGTAATTCTGAGCCCTAACTTGTGACCTTTCCACCTGGAAGAAGTTGGATGTGTCTTTGCAGTGGATGACTTCTCTAAATGCATTTTGGTTGGATATATGAATTTGTCATGAATTCTGTATTTTATCTAAAAATTACATCTTTTGAGGGTTAGGAAGCTGATTTTATCCAGTGTAGTATTGCCTACAGTGGGTTCAGTGGAGTTAAGGGTGAAAGTAAGAGAGTGGCTGCAGAAATGCTTTGCCTGGTGATAAGGCTGGTTTAAGAAATTACCTCCATGTGTGGCTCTGGTGTGTTCCCTGTAGTCTGGTGCCTCCTTAGCTCTCAAGTACAGCTGTGTGACCTGGCTGCTAAAATAATTGTCCACAAAGCCACAGCAGAACCAAAGCTCTGAGAGCACCAGCCTAAGGGAGCCTCAGCATGGATAGGGCCTTGTTCTGTTTTGATCACACTGTGTGATCAAGAGCTTCTGCTAAGAAATAGCCAACACCTCTACACTGGTCCTGACACTTCTCAGAATTGAACTGTATCATTTCCTTTAAATACTACTCTTTTTTTTTTTTTTTTTTTTTTTTTTTTTTTTTTTTTTTTTTTTTTGTATTATGGTGGGGGATACCAGGAATCAGAAACGTTCACACAATCCCAAGTACAGCACATTTTCATCTATGTGCAGTGCTCCATTTTTTTACCTCTCAGAAATACTGGTGATGGGAAACCTGAGTCTACAGTAAGGACAGTGCAGAGATTAAATCAGTCTGTCAATTTGGTGTTAACTAATTTTTAAAAGTGATTCACATGCATACTTGAAAGGAGATCTGTTATATAAAACTGACAATCTGTTTCTTTCATAATTTGAAATACGATCTTGGACAAACCCCACAACAAAAATATACCCACATATTCTTTCCTTCCCCTTTCTGCTGGCTGTTTGTTTCATTTACTTCAGGTGATACTGCTGGTAAATGCTTTCTTGCAGGGTGTGGAAGAGGTGAAGGAAGTGGCCCAAGTAGTGAAAGCTGTAATAATTGTAGTTGTTTCAAGTTCCTAAGGGCAAAAAAAGGAACTGCTGTTACATGGGCGTATCATCAGATGGATTGTTTTCAAATGCACTTTTTTGTGTGTGTAAAAGTGACTAGATTGATTTTCATTAGTAGGTCCAGATTTCCTCTCAGTTTTTAGTAATGCTAATCAGCACTGGGAATTGTGGTGAAAAGAGTGTGAAACTGGAAGTTGGAGCACATAGCTTTTTTCAAGGAAAAGTAGTTTTTAATTGAAATGATATTTTGTGTGTGTGTGCAGTCATACATCAGACTGGTTTTCCAGCAGTGTGTGTAAGATAGAGCTGTCTGTGTGCTACAGAGGAAGAAGTTGTCCTGATGTATAGGGGCATATTGTTTTGTGCACTGCTGTGTACCAGACTCAATACCAACACAAAAACTTTGTGGACAGATGTTGGATGGATGTGACAGAGAACAGTGAAGGGTTTTTTGAGAAGGCTTGATAAGAGCTTGTTCTTCCTTCTCCTAATCTTTGCAGCTGTCTAGACCTTTGCTTGCTTCTTTCTTTTCTTGTTGTTCAACAGATCTCCTGTTACAACTCTTGGGGCAAAAAATAAAATAATTTCAGTGTGCAGGCCTTGTGTGTGAAAAGAGTTAATTTGTTAAGAGTGCTGAGGGCTAATTATGTACTGAAACTAGCAGTACTTGTCTCTGGGAGGAAATGCAGGAGTGTGAGTGCAGGCTAGCAGGTTAACAAGTGCAGAGTGCACTGTGGCATTCTTCGATGAAAGTGTGAAAAGGAAGATAAGATTTTAATTAACAGGACCTCTCTCTCTCTCCCCTATCATAAATGTAAGTTAGCAGGGGAGGATGTGAAAAAGTGTAAACCAACATCTTTCACATCTGGGCAAATTTCCAGAAGTGTCCTATTAGGTTTTAGTACTGAAATAATGAAAATGGCATGTGTCCTTGTCCTACAACATAAGTCAGTGTTATGAGTTACTAAGTTTTGTTAGCATGGTGCTTGCCAAACCAAGTTACTGCCTGGTGCTCATGGGTTTAGACTTGATGAGACAAGACAGTAAAATATGGTCTCCTTCCAGGTAGTCTGTGGCCTAAGCAGGTGAGCATATTGGCTGGAAGTTTGTAACTGAGCACAAGTAATTCAGACAGGTTGGGAGATACTGGCAGGGAGCAAAGAAACCCATTAGACCAAATGGCCCAGGAAAGTGCTGTTCAGAGCAGTGCTTTTCACATGGCTGTGAAGGGCAGAGGCATGTCTTTTACAAAAAGCAAGTACTCACTGTGGAAATTGTCTGATCATAATGCTGAATCCAGGCAGTGAATGACAAGCAGGTGCTGTATAGAAGGAAAGTTGAAACAGAGACTCTGGTTCTTCTGTGCTTGCATGTGCAGCAAAGTGCCTGTAAAACGTTTGTTAGAAATAGGCTGAAACTGTAATTTGCACAGGTGAGAGACCTGAAAGTTGGCAGCATAGAGGTGTTTGAGGATGTTGCTGTGATTACCAAAGAATGGGTGTAGAGCCATGTAGGGTGAAAGTGGATATATGACTTCTATGCCTTCACGGGTAGCTGAGAGAGAGGAGAGCAAAGACTGAGATACGGAGGGAGAGAGAAAAGTAGTCAGTGATGTTGAAGACAGCGTAAAGAATGAGATGCAGGATCAGTTGTAAGGTGCCATTGTGAAAACATCAATGGAAACGCTGGGAAGAGATTCAGCGGACTGCATGTGGGAGATGCTGAACAGGTATGGGTTCAGTTCTGGAGTTGCAGCCATAATTCTTGATCTCCTTTCACATTTGTGTTAAATATGCTGATAACTCTTTGATCTCACACCTTCCCAAGCTTTTTTTGGTTTTTGGTAAAATGGAGGAGCTGAAGTTTGTAATGTAAAAACCTTTGTTTTTAATGTGAAGACAGAGGAGAATGAGTTGTGAGAAAGATGAAAGAATATGAAAGTGTGTCAGTGGGAAGCAGAAGAAACTGGGAGTGTAGATTGTTTTCCATACAAGAACAGCCATACTAAATCAGACCAAGGGTTTAGCTAGTTCAACATCCTGTACCCCAAAATGCCTGTTGGAATACACCTATGGAAAAAGAAGAGGATGTGTATGTGTGATACCTTTCCCTGACATTCCCTTCTAATAATGCCCATCGTGGAACAGAATGAAATTGGTATGCTACTGTCTAAGAAGGGAGTGACACAGAATCAAGAGGTGATTTAAAATGCTACTGTTATGGCACGTAGATGTCCAGCCATGGAGATGGCAGAATTGCAGGAAGAAGATGGTTAGTTATTTCATTAATAGAAAACACAGCCATTTGTATTTTCTCAACACAGGAGAAGAGGCAAAAGTAGGCTTTGGGGTGGGCTCAGCCAGGCTCTGGCTTGGCAGGGTGGACCAAATGATGAGAAGATCACGGCGAAAGGAAGCTCTGCATACCAGTGGCAGAACAGAAACTTGGTGGGAAGCTGTTAATTTGGGTGAATACAGTGACTCCTTTAAGTTTAAATATTTTACTGATAAAGAATTTCATTAATGAAGAATTTATCTACATTACTTCAAATAAACTTGGCAAACAGATGAAATAAGCAAATAAAATCAACTGACTTGAACAATAATAGAGCTCACGCAGTAGAGTTGTCTTGGAATAAATCTTTCATGTAGGTCCTGTACTTGGAAATAAAATCCAGTAGAATAATTAAGTGATTTTTGTCTCAAAATAATGTCCCTATGGCAGGTTGTTCTGAAAAAGCTACACATAATGAACAATATACACCAGATTGTACCAAGTTTCTTGGACAAAAATTCTTAAGGCTTTCATATAACTAAAGTAACAATATATTTTTGATCTATTTTTCTTTTTTTCTAGATAAAGATTTTTTTTTAAACTAGTTGCTCTTAGCCATGCTCTCTTAAGTCAGACATATTGGCAAGTCAAATCATATTAATACTTTCAATGAAATGAGATAATAGACTTATTTTTGAAAAGTCTGTTTCCTTCTGTATGCCAGTGGAAAAAAATTAGCAGCCTTTTTGGAGAGGGAGGACACACTAGTGGCTATTTCTGCTTATTTAGTGAACTATTTTCTTTTCCTGATGGACCAAGGCAGGTTTAAAATCACCCTGCAGGAAACATAATGCAGTATCTTCTGTTTAAATGATATTGCTAAAACAGTGTCTGCAGCCATTTGGTGGTGATGGGTGATCTTCCACCAGAGCCAGACACAGATGAAAACTCTCATGTGAGCTCTCAAAGTACTTTGCTTAGTCTCCATCAGTGAGATTTTCAGGTAGAAGTAATACAGTGTAGTCTCTCATAAAGTTCCAAACTTTGGAAGCTACAGTATAAGATAATCATAGTCATGTTCATCCTTACAGTTTTCCATTTTGTCTAATATAGCATTTATATTTTTGCTTTTGCTTATCTGTTGCTAACATTGTACATTGAGACTCTATTAATACATTATGTTTATTAGGTGTGTGTGGCAATGTCAATGTATGTAACTTAAATTTGTTGTTACATAGGATAATGCTGAGCATTAGGTCTGTCGTGCAACCTGCCATCTGCTTGGTGCAATGCAATTTAAGTGGAAATATCACCATGTGAGCAGGAACAAAAATGCCCTCCTGAAAGGCAAGCATGAGCTGAGGTGTCCCGCAGCACAGTTCTGCCCATTGCCTGGTGGAATGGCTGGAGGGAGGCAGAAAAAGTAATTATTTTTAAGACTTTGGCAAGGACCTGAGCACAGAGTGCCTGCCTTTGAGTTGTGAGGAGCTGTCTTTCAAAATCATAACCACATTCCTGACATGAAAAAGGTATCTTTCGCAAATGGATTTGGAAATTGAGTGTGTCTGCCTGTGCACGCAGTGAGTGTGCACAGCAGTGCCCTGTGTCACCCAGGTGTCTGGATTCCTGGGTTAGGGAGCACAGGGGCAGGTGACAGCTGCTGGGTCGCAGCCCCAGGTCTTGATGAGCCCATGCCATAAGTTCCCAGAGTGGTGTTGCAGGTCCTGCAGTACAGCTCTGGAATTCCCTTCCCAGTGAGAAGTGCTGTGTGTCACTGGGCAGCTGGAAATGCACAGGCCCGTCAGGTCCTTGGCTCTGCTTCTGCTGTGCATCCTTGCAAGCTCCTTCCCATTGGAAACCCTCTTTCCAAGCAATATGGGCCATAGCAGTCGGCTGGGTCACAGAATACCAGCATCTTTCTAGGGTGATTTTTGTCTGTGCCTCATAAAGATAGCCAGGAGTTTCTATCCTGTCTAAGCTACACATTTATTGTAGTGGGAACAAAATTGTCAGTAGGCATTACTGTCTCTTAAATTGATATATAGGAGAACAATTAGATATTTTTTACGAAAATTGGACTCACCTTTTAGTTGGTGATAAAGTGTAAGCAGGTTAGCTTGCAGATAGCTGTTCCAGAAGCCAGAATGAAGTGAGTGTGTGGGTTTTCCTGGGAAAACAATAGGCTCATGTATTTTACCACAATGGAAAATTTTACAAAGCATTCAAAGGCTGTCCTGTGGGAAGTGGGGTTAGCTGAGAACGTGTAGTCCTTCAGTTGATAGGGATTCACAGAACAGTGTTAAAAATTGTACGTTTAATCAGCTTTTCTTCAGACGGGAATTTCAGCGTTAATGGTTGACAATTGGAGATGATTCAGTTTACAGCACATTGCCTTAAAAAAAGCGATGCCCTTTGGGAAGGTAAATGTAAAAAGCCATCAGTACTTAAATTTGTCAGCTGAAAATTTGTCAGCTTGTTTCATTGAAAGGCTAACATAATTGCTCAAAGTGAACTGGGAGGTTTTAGGGCAGGGAGAAGATCTGGTGTCTCTGTGAATGTCTGGAAATTCGCACGTGATTTGGTCACATTTAAAGTTCATACCATGTGAAGTGTAGAACTTTCCTGTTCAGCATAGCTTAGGTGATTGATGATGGAACAAATGTATGAAGATTTTTACAATTCTAGTTAACTGTCATGAATAAAGACTTCTACTAAGGCTTTGCCTCTAGAGTAGCATAGCCTATTTTTTAAATAGTCCAAGCAAGTGCCCAACAAAGCAGTAGATGTGATGGCACAGTGAATACTGAGTGAGGAAAAGTGTCTTGCTGTGTATGTCTAAAAATGAACTTGCTTACAGTGCAAAAGGGAATAATACCTGCCAAGCAAATGTTATATCAACTTGCACTGTGAGAACAGGGAAAAAGTACAATTTTCTTATTGTTCCAAACTGATAATATATAATGTCTTTTAACATGCTCAGGAGAGTAAAATGTGTGTCTTTAATTCCAGTTGGTTTTGCAAGTGTCAGTGCTCATGGTATTCCTCTTCCAGTTGTACTGTGGCCGAGCTGTAATGGACAGTAGCGAGCCTTTAGTACTGCTTAAGTAACAACTGCTTATCAAAAAGTTTACCTGTGTTTTTTCCCTTTTGGCTTTGAGATGTATTTGTATTTGGCTCCTTTTCCCCTGAATTTGTCTACCAGTTCTAATCACAGTGTTCTCTTGAAAAGGAAAAATGAAAGAAATGTTCTTAATGAGCATGTGGTGTTTATCCTTACACAAATTGTAGTTAATTTACAGGAGTGATCTGTCCTGCTTTTTTGTTGAATAATTGAATGAACTATCTGAAACTTTAAGTAAAAATAGTAGATCTTTAGAGTAGGGAAAGCTTGCTGTAAATAATCTCTATAGTCTGATTCCAAATACACTTGAGTTGAGCAAAATTCTGCTGATTTTCCCTTTGGATGGGTATTGCTTCGTTTGTTTTAATGTCATCCCCCCATCATTGCTTGTAAGAGTGCATTTAAAGTAATTGGTTGCGTTTATGTTCTGAAATCTCATGCACGCGTGTTTATTATTAAAATCCTGTATATTTAAAAATTAAACACTTAGTGTGTCCAGGGAGAAGAGTTGATTTCATAATTTTCATCTTTTTCCTCAAAAGTTTAGTCTGGTCTATATCAGTTTTCTGATATGAGAATGGTTTAAACCTAATGCAGATTTTTTGAACTTGCTTTATATCTGCAGACATTTATGCCTAAGGATCACAACTCTTAGTTTACCTTTCAGTTTTTTCACAGTAAAGCCTTCTTCCTTGCTTTGCAGTTTTTATTTTTAAAAAACTTAATATGTGATTTTTGTGCTGATCATCGGTTACATTCTTCCATCTAATACGAGGGTTTATGTTGCTGAGTAAGGCCCATGGCATATTATATAAATTTTCATCTGTAGATTAGTGATGACTTTCACAAATGGTAGGCACTGTATCATCCAGCTGTGATGCATACCTGGACCTAGTTGTGTTTTATTTGTCACCTCTGGGAAGTAGTTTTTTCCTTGTATAGAAGTGCAACTGGAAAGAGACTTGAGCAGGTCATAAGAAAAGGCACTGGCACACTAGAATGCATTTCCTTTGCATGTTGCTGTGATAATTAGTCAGTTCCCATCCCAATTTGAATTTAAGGTCACTTTTTAAGGAACAGGTTAGACAAACAACATTTTTGACATTGAGAAATACATTTGGGATTGTCATTTAAATATGCTGTATTTATAAGTGAATGTGAATCCCACTCCTGTTATATCCCTACATAAAAAAAATATTTTTCTCTTTGTAGAACTGACAGTGCATCAGCTGACCAGGACAATTTAAAATATTCTTCATCCAGAGATCGGGGCAGCTCTGCCTCCTATGGATTACAACCCTCAAATTCAGCTGTGGTGTCTCGGCAAAGACACGATGATATCAGAGTCCACACTGACATACAGAATGAAGAAAAAGGTACACAGATTGCTGTTTCCTGTATGATTGTGAGGGGGTGATCAGGGAAAGGTAGTAAACTGAAATGGTGGAGAAACTCTTGTTTTGTTTTGGTTTTTTCCCTCCCCACCCCAAAAAAGGCAGCAAAACTGATTTGTCTCATTGCCACAGTATTGCTGTTTTGGGAGATTTGTCAGAGAAATGTTGTGGTTGTTGTGAATGCTGAGAAAAATGTGCAGTTGTGTTAGGAGAAGAATGCAAGAGAAGCCTTGATGTGTTAACAGAATAAGTACTTTTTTCTGAAGCATAATATTCTGGAGGTGTCTGGTCTTCAGGCTGTAATTTCTTCCTCAGGAGTCTCCAGTACTTCTGGTATTGGATTAAATGGGCTACTAGACTGATCTATTGCCTGTTGTAGCTTTACTGCACCAAACTGCAATCTTTAAGATCTATATTCTTATCATTAATGGCAGTTTCCACTTTCATGTACCTCAGTCTGACTTAATGTAAATCATATGATGTGTGATTCATACATTTTTACTGGTTTTGGTTTTTTTTTCATTTTTAGGAATTAAATACTATTTCTAGGAAGTAGCTGAGCAGTCAGAATCATATATTTTCTGTAATTATGAAAAATCTATGTTCTGATTTTTTTCTTTAATTGCCAAATACAGATAACAAATTAGAGAATTTCTTACTTGCAGAGTCACTTTTTGACTATGTAAATCCTCAGGCAGGCCAGACTCAAGAAAAAATCTCACAGGAATAGTAGTGTGGAAGTTTTTGTTCAGGAACCTGAAAAGTATTTGAACTCCCCCCACTTCTCTGGCCTGTAACTGACTGTAAATAATTGCTGTATCTTGGGTGAAGTTACAGCTGGATGCAAATTATTTTTTTTATAAGTAGAAGGTAGTGTTAGTAGGTGGCAGAAGCATGAAGCATGTTTATCTGCATAGCTTGAGAACCTTAAGATTTGTTTTACTTCAGTAGAGAAACTGCTTAGAAGGTGAGTGTATTTGTCTGCTAATGTGGAATGTTGTACTGTGTTTAACACAGACTGGCATAGGAGGTTGTTCTTGTGATTTGAAGGGTGCTGGTATTTAAAGAATGTACTGGCAGTGCAGTGAAATAGTAAGTTTTGGACAAATTCAGGAAGGTAGTTTGTGAAGTTGCTGGGAAAGTGCCATTTGAGAAGAAAAATGTACCTGGCTCTCCCTCCAGTGCTGTATCTTGCCGGGCATGTCTCTGCTAGCTTGGCACTTTGTGCTGTTTTGTTCAGGTGTGACTTGAAAAAAGGTGATTAGGATATTCTAAAACCAAGTTCCAGGTGTATCTAGTTCATTTTTATTATTGGAGAAATTTGTAAGCGTAAAGATAGTTTCTTTGTTTACTAAGATTTTTCAACTCATCTGTTGGAGTCTGCCAGCATGGAATTTTCATTTGAGATTTTCTGTTCTGGCTTCCATACACCCCCTATCCGCCTCCCCTCCGTTTCTGGAGTTAATAATAAAAATCACTCACAAATCGATAATTTTTGGAAGTTTTTCAGATTTGAAAACCTCCAAGGATGTGACTCTTATGTTAAGGCTCAGATGCATTAATTGCTGTTAGAAGTTACTTCCTTCAAAGGACAGTGTGGTTTGTTCTGATAAAATAATGTAAAGGTAGCACGCTTGCTAGTTTATGTTTAAAAACTGAGCTGTAAAAAATAATGTTGTAAATCTAAATAGATACAAACTATCTTTACTGTAATTGTAGTTAACCAATTGCAAGTGAGACTTTGCACAGGGATTTCTGTAATGGTAGGGTAGCCCCATGGGTATAGGAATGCACAAATGTATACTGGTAGTTAATATCTGCTTTTTATCCAAAGCTTTGCCTTAAAGAAACATTCTTTACATCTGCTAAAATCCAGGTTTACCTCAACGTTTGAACTCTACTTTTTTGTCAGTCCTTTAGTCTCAGTGGGCAGCCTCTAATGGGGAGCCACCTGTCCTTTTCCCCAGACCTTCTTTTATATATTGAAGCAGATGGACTTGTGGAAATACCTTTTCTGAAAGAAATCTTGTATATTTTTTGTCATCCTGGGTTTAATTTTATTAGTTGATTCTTCCCTGTCTTGGACAGGGAGGGCACTTTAGAAATCTTCCTTGGAAGTGAGCTCTAATACATTGAGTGAAGGATTGGGCAGGCTCAGGGGACAGTTTCACTTCTCTACAGTATTGAGGGGGAAAAACCTGCCCCTCAAAGTGGTGTGGCAGGCTGGAAAACTTCCAGTCTCAGCATTTGAGTTTGTTTATTCTTGTGGATATAGGAGTAAGATCAATTGAGTTACTCAAAATGATGCTTTTATTTTCATTTTATATTGTTACCAGTGATGTATCTTAAGTGGGAGAATGTAGGATTGAGTTTAATTAAAAATGATACCAGTATTAGTGAAAATGCTGACTTTTTTATATTTAGGAGAGTTGTTCAGTCTGTGCAAACTGATAATATTTGTCTTTCCAAAAACTTTTTTTTTTTGACCATTTTACTTAGCTTGTGTGGTGGATTCATAGCAAAAACTGAACAGAGATTTCATGTGCATAAAGGAGCAAGTAAGTGAAAATACCTAGCCATGTGTACTAGTAGTTTGACCTTGTAGTTTACAAAGCCTTTCAAGTCAAAGTAATAATAAGAAAACATTAAATACAACAAAATTTATGTTAAACTTTATGGCAATAGTGTTTTTTTCACATATTAAAAAAAAACAGATGAGAGTTTAAATCTGTGACCTGGAAACTTACAGGATATAACAAAACATTGATGCATGTAGAAATGAAAAAGGAAGCTAAAGGAGGTGGTAGAAGATAGAGCTGCTAATTTGCATATGAATTGCATAACTCACAACTCACCACCCTGGTAAATATGTGGTCTGAGAGCCTGTTTTAATGTCACATTGGTTTGTCCACAGGTGGCTACAGTGTCAATGGAGGATCTGGGGAAAATACTTATGGTCGGAAGTCGTTGGGGCAAGAGCTGAGAGTTAACAATGTGACCAATCCTGATTTTACCAGTGTTCCACATGGGAATCGTGCTTTAGCCACAAAAGACATGAGGAAATCACAGGGTAAGCACATTGCTGATTTTCAGGAAGAGGATATCTCTTTTGGTAACATTTCTTGTGTTCAAATACGAGAAGGAAGTTCACTGTAGTTATGCACTCTGTATGGATTTTTTTTTTTTTTTTTTGTGATACATGATTAGATGGTGTTGATGGATACTTGTTTTGCTCATTTTTTGTCTTGTTTTATTATTCCTTGTGCTGAGGCTTCCTCCACAGGTTTGGCAGATCGCTCAACTACCTGGCTTAGGCTGTTAATCTTTCAATTTCCTTTAGATGGCTTTTGAACCCTTACTTAGGTTAGTCAGATTTGGCAGAGACATCTCTAAGGAGGAGAACTTGCTTTGGATTTGTTGCAAATTGATGCCTGAGTAAAAAGTTGGTAATGAATGAGCCCCAGTGTGGGAAGAGCAGCAGTGGTTGGAAGCAGCTCAGCTGTTCCCTGTTCTCCCTGGGCTGCAGGACAAGCAGTGATCATGTCCTGTCACTGTCCTGTCACTGTGTGTGTCCTCCTGAGCCTGCCACTGCTTGTGCTCCCTCTTGCTGAGGAATAGAGGCCATGGAGGAGCTGGAAGTATCCTAAGAATGTGGGCAAGGTCTTGGGAGATGCAGCAAGAACAAATCTGGAGTTTCAAGAGGGTGCAGGAATGCTGGGCTTGTGTTTTTGAGGAAGAAGGCTTCACTTTCCCCACTATTTGAGGTTTGAGTCATAGTTAAAAAAAAAAAAAAAAAAAAAGTTATTCCAAGCATTTTTGAATGAAAATAGAAACTTTATGACTAAGCACTGTCACTTATTGCATCACTTAGTATAAGTAGTAGTTGAGCCACTGGTAAAAACTGCCTGCATTATGCCAGGCACATTATAAACATAAGGACAGGCCATTTCTTCTCAATAATTAATATTTCAGAGGAGAAAAAAGAATGTTCACTGTGCTTTGCAGGTGGAAGAGCTGAGATGTAAGTGGTGACATGGCTGTTTCAAAAATGTAATTTTATGAATGGGTTAAACTCAGACTTTATAATCCTATTCTGGTGTCTTGGTCTAAAATTATGTAGTCCTTTTAGTGTCT
Organism: Vidua macroura; assembly: GCF_024509145.1. NCBI lineage: Eukaryota > Metazoa > Chordata > Aves > Passeriformes > Viduidae > Vidua > Vidua macroura. The sequence continues at coordinate 8,695,504 of NC_071586.1, read as the reverse complement.
TTTTATGTCTATGTAGAGGAAATAGGAAACTCGTTAAATAAAAATACTTTCTGCCAGTACTAAATAACAGTTAATTCAGACTGCTTTCCTGGGTATGTGAGCATCTCTTTAATACTTAAAAGGTTAGGATATATAATTTTGGATGACTGAAGTTGCTGCCTATGACTTGTATGTTTTCTCTCCTTGAAATGTCAGATTTCAAGAGTTTCTCCTTTTGAATTTGGCTGTCTTTGATTGTTGTAAGTTTCAGCAAGTCATTTTGGTTTTTCATATCTTCTTTAAAAAACAATGGGATTATGCTGCAACAAGATTTGGGTTTTAAGTTCTTTGATGTTTTCTTGTTAGTATATTCATTAAACAATTTTAAAAATAGTCTTCTGTGAGTTAGCATGTGGCTGAGACCTTGCTGAATTTTCACAAAGTGGATGTCACAGGTATTTGTTAATTAGTGCTTTGATTAGTGTAGCTTCAGTCGTGTTCTTGGTTAGTGTTTTTTGCTTCTGTTTTTTTCTTAAAGTTGTAATTGTGACTTAACAATTAGCTGACACTCTTGGGAGTAATGCCAATGTAGATTAGCTATTAACTGAATAAAGACAAAGCTGCTTTAGTCACATCAGATGACTGATGTCTAGCAGAGTAGAGCAGAAAGCTCTCTGTAGCTGTCTTGGATTTTCTCATTAGTCATGTTGACTAAGGATACCTCATCACATTCCATGAATCCTCTGATTTGAACCACCATGAAGCATCTAATGTTAAACTTATTGAAAGAAATTTGCTTTCCTTTTTGCAAATGAGGGCAATTAATTATTTATATGAATTCATAGGTAGTTTGTCCCTGAAGCAGGTGAACTGCATTGTGACCTTCCCTGGTATTGCGTGCTGTTGGCCAAGTTCAGTGAAGTGTTTTCTTAGGAAGGGGTTCATTGTCCCCCATTGTGATCTGCTTAAGTGAACAGCCAGGTCCCTCTTCAAGCTGGGGGCTTTTGTTCCTCAGTAAATGAAGAGCAGATCTATTTTCCTTTTTGAAGCAGAACCCTGCTACCTATCAGAGAGAAAATATTGTTTCTTTGTAGTTGCTTGAACTTAAATCTGGTCCTTTGCTTCAAGAAGCAGCTTATTTTTTCCACAAGGTTTTCTCAAAATATTATTTGTTGAAGTATTTTTGTTTATTCAACCACAAGTCTGGTTTAATCTTACCCCACACTATTTTTTTTAGTTCCATTTATGTTGAAGGAAACTAAGTCCAGGTTTTTGTGTAGAAGTAAGACAGTTCTGCTTAGTTCTGAATGAGTTCAACAGAGGTACTGGGCTGTCCTCATGAAGAAATGAAATACTTTGGTAGCTAAATTGGATTTTACATTTAACTGACTTTTTATGAAAATTTAAAACCAATCAGGATTTATTTTTGTTTTCTTAAATGACTATTATGACTTACTGATTTCACTCCTACACATATTGGACAATACTGTTGATAAATGCAGTAGGAAAAAATAAATAATTGCTTTTTTCAGAGCGACCGTTGTCTTATTCTGACGAGTCTCGACTGTCAAATCTTCTTCGGAGGATTACTCGGGAAGACGACAGAGACCGAAGACTGGCTACTGTAAAGCAACTGAAAGAATTCATTCAGCAACCAGAAAACAAACTGGTCAGTAATTCTTCCTTTTCCATAGCACTGGGTATTTCTTGTTTTATACAACTGTCTTTTTCAAATCTGAGTATTGGGATATGTTTGCAAGATTATCTTGTATATAAAGAATTTCATTCCACAAGAAAGGAGAATGTATTCCTGGATTGTCTGTCTTGTTTCCATAATTCAGGGGACGTTTTATTAGGATGTATTGCCTTAAACTGCTGAATGCCCGAGCTATAGGCATTAACATGGCACGTGTGTGGCTTTCTTTGACTGCTCTTAGGAATAGCCTCTGGATCCCTCAGAAAGGAAGCTGAGGGAAGGGGAAGTAAAGTGTTATTGTCTTGTTCAAGAACTGTTTCTGTATTTCAAATTAAAAATACACAGGTATTTAGTCTTGTGAACAGCTCATCTTAGAGCTACTCAGCTTTGTAACTAAACATCTCTGTATGTGGGAAGAGAACGAAGTAAATCTTTGTTTTCATTACATCTTTAGGAGTTTCAATGGTTTGCTGAAGTCTCTAATGTCCTCAAGTGTTTTTTAAGGATATGGGGATGGGAAGGGAAGTATCCCACTGTGGGTATAAATTTTTAATACTACGTATTTTGAAATGAACTATTAAAGAGCATATTGTCTGACACATCTCCCCCACTGTTTTGGAAAGCTTAAGAGTTCTCCAAGTACTGAAAAAGCAGGAAGTGATGGTTTAATATCCTGCCACTCATTTGCAAGCAGTGCTCTGATACTTCAGCTGTGGGATCTGTGTCTGTCCTTATTTGTAAGAAATTGGTTCATTTTCTCATTGTACGTTAATTAACTAGTGATAATTGCGTTCTTTTCCAAAGGACATGAGACTTGAATATGGGGAGTATTCTGGTCTGTGCACCTAGGTGTAAGCAGTCCCTGTGCAAGCCTAGTTAACACTTCAGCTTTCCTCTTGTTACTACAAGGGTTTAGGAAGTAAATGCTTTCCAGTTATTCTGTGGTTATTTTTTTAGTTACTTCTGTTATTCTCCATGAGTTTTCCCCTATTTTTAAATTCTATTTTGTAACTGTGTTTTATTTGGATTTATTGGTATCTCAGAATGTAATGGAATTGCCATTCTAATGTCTAAGTCAGCGATGACAAACTTCGTTAGTGGTTAAAATATTAAAAGTCTGTCACCGAGAAGCTTTTGGCTAAGCTTCTATGAGCTCACTAATGAGAATAAGATCAGATATCAAGTGATATCAAGGCCAAAACTTCATAATGGACAGTGTTTTACCTAGCAGTAGTTCCTGCAGGTCTTGACACTACTTAGTGTAGTTTAACTGAGTTCTTTTCTTCTTTAGGGTTGAAATATGAGTTCAAAGTAGAGTAGTAGAAGTCAGTAGTCACTTATCATATAATAGAGTCCTGCTTTAGCTTCTAAATTATAGATATGTCTTTTCCTTTTTAGCATCTATTGTGGGTACCAGACACATTTTCAAAATGCCCTTACGAGTTCTGAGGGGTGAAGCATGTGGATCTGTCCCTGCACTCTCAAAAGCATGATGTTACTCAAAACTTAAAACAAAAACTGGGTACCATCCACTGTGTCAGAGGAATGTCTTTCTGAAGAAAAGAGAATAAACCTTTTTAATAGCTTGTCAAGAAATCTTCCTGTTAGTATGTTATGCGGTTGCAGCTAACGTGTGATTTTTCCATCAGATCACTAATGTGGCAGGGGTTTAGTGCATATTAGGAAAACTTTCTGGTTATGTTTACTGAGCAGCACTGGTTCCTCAATAATGCTTCATCTCCAAAATTGTATTCCATTTCACTAAAATGCAGGATTGCCTAAGTAGAAACTTTAATACTTCAGATTGTATTATGGGTTCCATTAAATTTTCCAGTGATACAATTGATTTATTAGTATTAGATATTTGGTCTTTAGTAGATGCTACTCATGAGCTGTGTGATGAGTCTTCCATGGTGATGTAATGTTGTCAGCAGAAACAAACCTTGATAGCAGGCTGCCAATATTTTCATGGCTACTGTAAATAAATATCAAATATAACATCTAGGATAATATTGCAGTGTTGCTTAATATAGCTTATGCTAGTCTGCAGTGGCCATGGAAAGCATAATGGCATTCTCTTGGCAAGGAGAACTGGCAGTGTTGTGTTTAATGTGGGTGTAAACATAGGACCTATCATGGAGGCAGTATTGGGCAATTACTGTGCTTATGCCTTTTATGTCTCTTGTATTACAGGTACTTGTTAAACAACTGGATAATATCTTGACTGCCATTCATGATGTGCTCAATGAAAGGTAAGCTGGAAAAATGCTCTAAAGGGGAAAAATAATGGCAGCATTAGGTTTTAAATAGTGAGGGAAAAGTTTGAGAGAAATTAATTTGCTAGTGTTGCATGGGTGTCCCTTTGCAGGAACACAACAAAATTAGGGGAGAGTAAAAGCTCTTAGACATATCAACAATACTATTGGGCTGTCTAGAGTATCTCCCTTGGAGAGAATGTGAAGGCACCAGTGTGACTTTGATGCTGTGGGTAGTGTGGAGTCTGTCTCAGCTGGTGGAGCTGTGCAGTGCTGTGGTGGTGTAGCTTCCAAAATGAAATAAGTATTTTTACAAGCTGACTCATTTACATCCAATTAAGAGTGTATATAGAGGATGCTGAGATCTGTGTGGGCCTTTAGGTGCTTAGGTCAGTATTATTTCCCAGAGTCAGCTGCATATTAAGAACTATTTCTATTGGATAGTGTATTAGAAGTAGAACAGCACATTTGCATACTTTTATTCAAGTTGTTTTACTCCGTAGAAATAATAGTTCTTAGAATTTTATCTTAGCTTCGCCACTGCTGCCATTAAGTAGGAGAGAAGCAGCTTCATTTCTGCATATATTTTCTTGTGCTTTAGAAAATACTTAATTTTGTTCATGCTTCTGTTCTGCTGTCATGGCTGGAGATCCCAAGTTTTTTTTCTCTCCAAAAATACAGTAGCAAATTGCTTCAGGAATTGAGACAGGAAGGAGCTTGCTGTCTTGGCCTTCTTTGTGCTTCTCTGAGCTACGAGGCTGAGAAGATCTTTAAATGGATTTTTAGCAAATTCAGTTCATCCACAAAAGATGAAGTTAAACTTCTTTATTTGTGTGCAACCTACAAAGCACTAGAGACTGTAGGAGAAAAGAAAGCATTTTCATCTTTAATGCAGGTAAGACTATGAGTTAAAACATGATTATTAATGATTTTCTCAGTGCAATGCTTGAATGAACTTTTTAAGCTGGAAAGAACAGTAAGTAACGCTATAGTGACATAATAAGTAAATATCATTACAGGAGGGAACTTCCTGACTGAATGGGATTTTTCAATTCTGATTGCATTAGAAAAGAATGACAAGTCTTTGTAGGATACGTATTTGGTGCAACTTTCTAGTATTTATGGCAGATCCAAGAAGAACCTTGTTGAGACCAAAAAGATAAACTTAAGTGATTTGATTTGACCCTTTGATTGTTTTAAGCCACCTCCTATTTACAATTTCTATTTGGTGCAACTTTCTAGTATTTATGGCAGATCCAAGAAGAACCTTGTTGAGACCAAAAAGATAAACTTAAGTGATTTGATTTGACCCTTTGATTGTTTTAAGCCACCTCCTATTTACAATTTCTAACTGGAATTGTGGATAGATCTGAGAAGGAGTAGGATGTATGTAGACAAGATGAGATCTCCTTGTACAAGTTTTAGGGTTTCTTATTTTGGGTGTAGAACAGCTATGGCCAGGTGTATGCTCCAATTTAATAATTACTTTACAGAGCCAAAAAGCTTTGGCAGGAGAAGTAGGACTTAAAACAACACAGATGTTATGTGGCTAAAGAGCTAAAAAAAGGTGTTTCCTGGGTCTGCCATATATCAAGCAAATGTCCCCTTGAAGTGATTATTTTCATGCTGTGTATGTGATGCTTTTTACATTTTGTTCCTGCAGAAGGAGTAGTTTTGTTGATTGAATCACAGTAGTTTGGCATAATGTGTTCTCTCTCTCATGTTTTAATGTGAAATACCTGCTGGCTTTGCGTTACTTTTCAGCTTGTAATGACCAGCCTGCAGTCCATCCTAGAAAATGTTGATACACCAGAGTTACTGTGCAAGTGTGTCAAGTGCATCCTTTTGGTGTCTCGATGCTACCCACACATTTTCAGCACCAATTTTAGGGTAAGCTGTCTTTGTGCTTTGTATTTTCTTTCTACAGTGGAAATGCTGGTGCATCAAATTGGGTAATGACTCTGTTATCACATTTGCTTTCCAGGACACAGTGGACATACTGGTTGGGTGGCACATAGATCATACTCAGAAACCTTCTTTGACACAGCAGGTGTCTGGTAAGTTTAGCCAGAGGAGCTTATGGAGGATCTCTCAGCCTGCTCTGGCTTGCAGATGTTGGGGGTTTACTTACACCAGTTTGGTTCTTGTGACATGGAAGTTGGCATAAAACCAAATTGAGTTTCTGGCTACATAGCAAGACACTTTGTTCCCAACTTGTTAGTAAATTTGCATTTTCCATTTTATGCGAATTCTGGAAAAATGGGATGCTTTATTCAGGGTACATTTAAGCACCAATTGTTTTGTGCAATTCTTTAACAATCTTTAATAAATTTATAGGTCTTAGTATATCCTCTGTGAAAGGATATGTTTTTTCCTATGTACTTTTAGAAAATCTTTGTCATAGTGTACTGACATTTAAAAAGTGGGGAGAGTTTTTCAAATACCTTTATTAGTTTGATTGTGAGTTATTCACAGCAAGTTTATTATGCTTCTTGTGTTATAGGTCTAGATTCTGTCTTTGGTGTTTAACTGCTGTGGGGCAGAACTGAACCTTAAAATTATTTTTGCAAAAGGACAGAAGAGGGAGATACAATTTATATTTATTTTAAAAACATCTGGTGTTAGTATTTTCATGTAGATTACCTCTTAGCTCAGCAACTTTTCCCTCAGCAATATGCAACTAAAATTTAATGATTGTATGTCACCTGTATTAATTGGCTTGGTATTTTTGTACAGGATGGCTGCAGAGCTTGGAGCCCTTTTGGGTGGCTGATCTAACTTTTTCTACCACACTCCTGGGTCAGTTTTTGGAAGATATGGAAGCTTATGCTGAGGTAAACAAGACTTTATGGTATATACCAGAGTTAACTGTTCAGTTTCCTTAATAAATCCACAGCTGTGATTTTTATGGCTGTATTACTTTTGTAGAAAATAAAATTACGTGGCGTTCCTGGGGAAAAGAGGACCAAATTACAGAATATACTTCAGTCATGTACAACAACCAACTGCACAAATACTCATGAGCTATTTAATTAGTATCACAACCAGGCCTTCAGCTATTGTTGATTGAGAATATAGTGTTGTAATAAAACTATAAGCAATTGACCAAACACAATGCCTTTATTTTTCAAGAGCTGATGTGAAGATAATTCATGGTCTTTCCTTGGTGGTTTCTTTAATTGTCCAATCTCAGAGTGTTTCAGAACTAGTAACTGTTGCGGGAGAGTGGAAGTCTTAATGCTTCAAAAGACTAATGATAAATCTATCTTTTTAAAATAAAGCAGCAGATTCTATTGTGCAGGAAATAATGCAGCAGGGAGTGATGGAAAACTAGATTGCATTCATTTAATGTACTTCATTTTGACTTTGTAACCTTTGTTTAGTTAACAGGGCATAGTGTTTATCTGATGCTGTCATTAAAGGAAGAGCTTTGGGGTTGGGGGTAGCGCTGTATTTTAAGGTGTTATGTGCTCATATGAATACACACTTATAGGTCTATTATACTACATTGTGTATGTTAATATGCAGGTCCTGTAGGTAAAATTGTGCTTAGAGCATAATTTGTTTCCCTCAAAGCAGAAGCAATAATTTGGTCGGTGTCCTCTGTACACCAGATCCTTTGCTGGGGCAGCTAGCTTGAGGATTCACAGGGCAGAGCAGTAAATCACTGCTTATCAAGCTGGCTGCTGCTCTGGTCAATGTGTATATTCTTAGTCACGGAAGAGTTTTAAGATAACGTGTGCTAACATGGAGGAGGTGCTTCCAGCCAGTGTGTTTATCTCACAGTGGGGTGGAGCAAGGCTACAGCCCTACTAATGAGATCAGCACTTCTGGGAACCTTCCCGGGCACCGGTGCCAGCTGGCATGGAGTAGTCTGTTAGTGAACTCTAGGTCTCCAGATCAACACAGTTTGTATGTGTGATGGGAATGGCCAGTCAAACATCTCCATTCCAGTTTGGGGATGGGAATTTCTTGGAAGACTGGTAAAAGTGTGCAGACAACTGTTGTAACAGTGCAGCAATACAGATGATCATGTTCCAGAGACCAGGAACTTCATAAGCCTCAGGTTTAATTTACAAGATATAGACTGGGTACTTTATTTCAGTGGGTAAACTCATTGCTACTCTACGACTTCTCGTTGTCATTGTGTGCCTATATTCCTCCTTTGTATGTGTGTGTAGTTAAGAGATGTTGGATAAATACATTTGTAATTGGATTGTACAGCTTAATGTCTGTAAAAGAGATGAAGTCTTTTCAATCTCTCATTTTGATATTTTACCTATGTGTAAGTTAATGGTGTGTGCTGATACATAAACCTTGTGTGCTGCAGGACCTCAGCCACGTGGCTTCTGGGGAATCGGTAGACGAGGACATTCCTCCTCCCTCGGTGTCGCTGCCCAAACTGGCTGCACTCCTGCGGGTGTTCAGCACCGTGGTGAGGAGCATTGGGGAGCGCTTCAGCCCCATCAGAGGACCACCAATTACAGAAGCTTATGTAACTGATGTAAGAACTCCATTTGCTTTGGCTTTCTTTGTTGCACACCTCTTTTGTCACCATATAGCAATGCCATTGACCGAGTTGATTTAGGTTTTACAAACGTTACATGAATATGTATATTCTCAGCTTTGAGTAAATCTATTTTTTCCAAGAAATATGCTGTGATAACTTTATTGAAGTATAGATTGTGATAGTGGCACATGGAAATCGTATCAGAAACAAACTTTTTTAGATATTTTAAATTCATGTGGCTGGGTTTCCTTGTTGTCTTTGAAACAATGTTACTGTTTATTCAGATAACCATGCCACCATGGAAACTTGAATTCCAGTTATGCGTTTAATTTTATAAAATGTGATGATTTTTATTTCTTTGAAATTATATCTATTAAATCTGATAGCAAACTTTTCTAGCTCTGTAGTATAGGATGGTGTAAACTCAGAATAAATATTATATAATATGCTAAGTAGATGTTATAGTTCTGTGATGGGTGAGGAGATCAGATAAAAATACCTGCAAAGTCTTGTGGTTGCTGGATGACCTGCACTGCTGGAATTTATGCCCTTGCAGAATTTTGTGAGGGACACAACTTCTTAGGTAAATAAGACTATGGATTTCCTAGTTGAAGACAAGACAGTTTTGTAACTTCTGCTTTAATCTGCAGGGAGTTCTTGTGACAAAAGCTCAAGAAAACTCCTGTATCTTTTGCAAGGGGAGTTCTGTTGACATTACTTGGAACTGAACAGAACTGTGAATCATGAACTTAGGTTTTGTACGTCTCTAACTGAATTGGAAACCAAGCAGTTGAAAGTTTGTTTTTTCTTACACTTCTGAAATGTAATGTCAGGATGACATTATTCAGAATAGAATTGACCAAGCTGCAGAGCAGGTGATGGGACAGGCTATCAAATGGGTGTGAATACAATTAAATAGCACCTCTTTTTAATGGAGTTTAACTCAGTTGTGTTTTTAATTTTGCAGGTTCTGTACAGAGTAATGAGATGTGTGACTGCAGCAAACCAAGTGTTCTTTTCTGAAGCTGTGCTTACAGCTGCCAATGAGTGTGTTGGGGTTTTACTTGGCAGCCTGGATCCCAGTATGACCATACACTGTGACATGGTCATCACCTATGGATTAGATCAAATGGAAAATTGTCAGACTTGTGGCACTGACTACGTCATTTCAGTCCTGAATCTGTTGACACTGGTTTGTGCATGTTTTTATTGTTATGGGGGATTAGAAAAACGGTATTTTGATTAATCTTTAATAATTAGAAAAAATTCAGGTAAAGTTACTTATTTTGGTTTTTATCCCCAGATTGTTGAACAAATAAATACAAAGCTACCATCATCATTTGTAGAGAAATTATTTATACCAGAGTCTAAACTACTTGTTCTTCGTTACCATAAGGAGAAAGAGGTAAGAGTAAGTAACTTCTACAGGTATATTCCAACAGCCTTCATGCACTTCCTAGAATATATTAAGCTGTAAAACTTAAGCTGTAAAGCTCATCTTAAATACATTTTTTAGTCTAACTGAATATCTGAAACTTCTGAAAAGGCAGATAAAGCTACTTCTTTGTTTTGGCATTTAGATTTGATAAGAAATTGGTACGTTTGCCATCATTCTAGGTAGAGAAGTCCTTAGTTCATCTGGCTTTGATACTCAGCGTGGTAGTGGATGGTCTAGAAAATAATTAGTAGATTCTGTAAGTAAGAGGTACAGAAAACTCTAAAGATAGGTATCTGTATCAGACTAAGCTATTCATAGATAAAGAAGAGTGATTTTATATTCTTTGTTGCTGATTAGTGTATTTTAAGATTTGTTTTAATCAGTTGTTGCTGTAATTATGTTCTCAAGGTTGTTGCAGCAGCCCTTGCTGTATACCAAGCTGTATTGAGCCTGAAGAACATTCCTGTTCTGGAGACTGCTTACAGGTTGATCCTAGGAGAAATGACCTGTGCTTTAAATAGTCTTCTCCATAGTTTACACCTTCCCGAGGCCTGTTCCGAGATCCAGCATGACTCTTTCAAGAAGCTTATATCCAATGTGGATAATGCCAAGTTTGTTGTTATATTTGACCTCAGTGCTCTAAGTACTATTGGAAATGCTAAAAACTCATTAATTGGGGTGAGTAAAAACTCAACAGACAGTTCATGCAATAAGTGTAAAAAATACTTGGTTACTTAAAATTAATGTATTACACCAGTGGGGCACATATGTATAACTAAAATAATCATATTTGTCTCCAGACTTCCTAAGTTTTAGAAAAACTTTCAGTACTAAAACTTAGGGGAAACAATGAGTGGATTGTATCTCTAGTTGTTGCACAATGAAAAGCAGTTTCTAGGAAAGAGCATCTTATCAGGGTTATTAAGGGTTTAATGTTAAGATCATCACAGTAATTGCTTTTGAAACTCAAGATAGATAAAAACAACTGTAGTATGTCCTTTGGTAGTATATCAGCTATATGAAAACACTTTCCAGATCTTTCCATATAAAAACATGAACTACTTTTAACAGACTTCTGAAAAATGGGAAAGAAAAGTTACAGTCAGAAAACAATAGAGCTAAATTGTTTCCTGTGGGGAAAAAGGGAAAGACATTAATTAATGGTATGAAAATTACAGTTAAAAGTAGATCCTACTTTTGATGTTTCTGTGCTTGTGTTGCAATTGTTTTATAGATGTGGGCCCTTTCGCCGACTGTGTTTGCACTGCTGAGTAAAAACCTGATGATTGTTCATGGTGACATAGCAGTTCACTTCCCTGCTGTCCAGTATGCAGTGCTCTACACATTGTACTCACACTGCTCCAGGTATGAGGTTGAATAATTCAGCAGTATGTTAAGAGCACTAGATGAACTGATGTGACTAGAATATATTGTTGGAGAGATGAAATGAAATATGCTGTTACAAGCAAGCTTTTGCCCAAACTTCCTTAATTAATTTTTACTTTCATTAATTGCTGGGAAGCTGTATCTCAGGCAGAAAAGGATATCCTGGCTTAAATTTGGCCTTTTATTCAAAGGCAGATTAGAAATCTTGTGTTTGAATAGAGATAACTGAGGGAGAACTCTACTCAAAGTAAATTGGGAAAGATTATTTACTATTTTGCTTACTGAGAGATCTGGGAGAGGTAATGAGATGTAAACAACAGATGTAAATAAAGTTTAGACCTTATTAATACAAACTGTTGTTACAGTAAGAGAATATAGAATTCTAACTGTTACTCTTTACATTCTTAGCTGTTGTGATTTTTCATTAAGCATTGGATACCAGGCAGTTGAGAACAGATTACTGGCCTGCATGGACTGATGGCAAATTGTAGCTTTGTTCTTTTAGGCTAGGGATCAAAATATTTGGATTTTGACAGCGTGGTTTGTGTGTGTATGTGTTCATTTAACTTTTGCTGCTGATTGTTGTTTTCTCTCCTCCTGTAAACTTTAGGGAAGTATGTCTAATCTTGGGGTAGTTTTACAGTTTTACAGTTTTCCTTGTCCTTTCAGGCACGACCATTTCATATCCAGTAGCCTCAGTTCTTCCTCTCCCTCTCTGTTTGATGGAGCAGTTATAAGTACTGTAACTACAGCAACAAAAAAACATTTCTCAATCATACTGAACCTTTTGGGGCTACTGCTTAAGAAGGATAACCTTACTCAAGATACCAGGTAAGGAAAATTTCTTAGAAATTGGGAAATTTGTTTTTGTCCAGTAGAATACATTAATTCAAAAACAAGGGTAATTTGAATTTGTAAAACTTGGGGTAAATTTAACCAGTCGAATATTTGGGGTTTTTAAAACATTATTAGTGAAATTTTGGAAAAAAGTAGCTGCTTATTTTTTATACATGAAAACTAGAGAAGTTTAAACCATCCCAAGATCCATCCAGTAGAAGCAGAGCTATCAAACTTCACTGAAAGAAAGGGTTTGCTCACTGAAAGTACCCTTCTGGTACAGGATAGTTGCCATCCTGTATTACCAAAATGCTGTGAAAACTGGGGACATCTTTAAAGTTAAGAAATACCTTGTTTAGGAAGTGTGAGCTATGGTGATGAACAATGTGAAGTAGTTGAAGTTCTATCAGAAAGTACCTTTCTGTAACTGTGACTAAACTCTTGGCTTTTGAAGGAAACTACTTACAACATGGGCTTTGGAAGTGGCTCTTCTGATGAAGAAATCAGAAACATACACACCGTTATTTTCTCTCCCATCTTTTCATAAGTTTTGCAAAGGACTTTTAGCAAACAGTAAGATATTGCATATTTTTACTTAACTGTCTTTTACATTTCACAATTAAGTACATAAATAGCCATGTCCCACTGATGGTAGCAACTGTACTTGTTTCATTTACTTTAAGGATGCTTCAGGTTGTACTGTGCAAGAACTTGCACTGTTTTTATGATTTTTTTTAAGTGGATCCCTGCCTGTTACTTAAACAATTAATTTCTTAAAACAAATTGCAATCTTAAGAGATTTGACACATCACTAACATTTTTGGTAGATCAATTTCCCAGTCACAAATCATTTATCAAAAGCACTGGAACAGTTCTGTGATGTATTCAGTTCCAAAATCTGTAAATAATATGGGAACAAATGCAGAGTAATACAGAAATTACCTATTTACTGTAATAATAACTTTGTTTTTCTCCTTTCAACTCCTTAATTCAGCACTTCTGGAAGATGTGAACATTTGTCTTCAAGCATGTAGTAGCCTTCATGCCCTGTCTTCCTCTCTTCCAGATGACCTTTTACAGAGGTACTTGCACAGTGTTCTCTGTGTTATTTGAATTATGCTGATAATGGGGATATTAACACCTCTTTCCTTTTTGGTGTTGCAGGTGTGTTGATGTGTGTCGTGTTCAACTTGTCCATAGTGGTGCCCGTGTGAGACAAGCTTTTGGAAAACTTCTGAAGTCAATTCGTTTAGATGTTGTGTTGAGGTGAGTTGCTCAGAGCAACTTCAGTGTAAATAATGGTTTTGTTTTTTCAGAGACACTTAACCTGAAAAATAATGCCAGTGGACTGTCATGCTGTCTTAGTTCTTAAAATGGTAGTTCTGGGTTGATGGTTGGGCTTGATGATCTTAAAGGTCTCATCCAGCCCTCTATGATTCTAAGTGTCTTGCTATCTCTCCTATGCTTTTTTCAGTCTAGGAACAATATGTAGTACACAAAGTAAATAATACATGTGGTAAGCTGTGTATCACTTCTTGAAGCAAACACTGAGTATCTGTAAGGTCCCTGTTATCCAGAGCTTCAGCAATATTATGTCCTACAATTTGCCTTGAAGATCTGAACTCTGAAAACACTTGGTATTAATATCAAAGCATGTAATTACTTCTAGTCATTCCATAGAGATACAGTGTGTGTGTAACTCTTAGACAACTTGTTTTGGTTTATTCAAGTATATTACAACCTGGGTTCTTTTCCCTCTCTTCCTGCAGTAACCGTACCCACACGGAAATACAAGAAATTTCTTTGGCTATAAGAAGTCACATGAGCAAAGCTCCAAGTAACACATTCCACCCACAGGATTTCTCTGATGTCATTAGTTTTATTTTGTATGGAAACCTCCACCGAACTGGGTAAGAACTCTCTGTAGAACTGAAATCTATCAATGTTGGATTTATAGTAAACAAGTCCAAGTTACATTTAGTTTAAAATCTTTAATTATCATTACAAACTACGTTGCTTTGCTTGCAAACTTTTTTTATACTTATAAGTATTTATAAACTTCTTACATACACACCTTTTGGCATATTTTCCTATATACATTGCTGCTTGGAAGTTAATTTTGTGAGAGATTTGTTTGTGAGCAATAAGGAGATGAAGCGTGTACAGTATAAACTTGTTAATGCACTGATGTTTTCTTTCAGGAAGGATAATTGGTTAGAAAGGTTATTCTATAGCTGTCAAAGACTAGATAAGAGAGATCAGCCAACCATCCCTCGGAACCTGTTGAAGACTGATGCTGTGCTGTGGCAATGGGCTGTCTGGGAAGCAGCTCAGTTCACTGTTCTCTCAAAGCTACGAACTCCTCTGGGGAGAGCCCAAGATACATTTCAAACAATTGAAGGTAAAGTAAAAAATACACTTTATTTTGAGGAGATTTTTTGGTAAGGTTGTGAAGCAAGGTGTTCATGTCTAAGGCAAGAGGCACAATGGCTTTATTTTTCAGTGCTTATTGATTTTAAAGATGCTGCGTAATTACTGTTAAGTTGTGGTAGATTTTGAGAGATAGCATTGCTATACCTTTGCACATTTAAATACAATACCATCTGGTAATACTTTTTCCCCTGTTTTGGTAAAATGTGTAGGTATTATTAGGAGCCTTGCAGCCCACACGTTAAACCCTGATCAAGATGTCAGCCAGTGGACTACTGCAGACAATGATGAAGGACACAGCAGCAACCAGCTCAGGCTTGTTCTCCTTCTGCAGTATTTGGAGAACTTGGAAAAATTGATGTACAATGCATATGAAGGATGTGCCAATGCCCTTACCTCTCCACCCAAGGTTTGTCTGTCTTGCAATGCTGATGTTGCTTGGAACAGTCTGGTGAATGAACAGTGTCCTCAGGATTGTTCAGTTCGTAGCCATGGAATTCCAGAAAAACTCCTCAAAGTTTGAGGCTCTTAAAAAACACTGGCTTTAACTTGGGCATATTCCTACAGAACATGTTAAATCAGGCTTTGTTTCTGGAGTACCAGCTTGCATAGTGGTACAAATCCAGCATGCCTGCAGCACCTCTGATTTGTAGCAGTCAGCAGCTACAAATTTGTAGATTGTCAGCAGCCCTATGATAAAGTAACACAGTTATTTAAAGCTTTAATTGCTTTTTGGGGAGCATAGTAATTATTTATAAGCAACATAGTCTCTTGTGTAGTTCTAAGTGCAAAACATTCTTCACCTTTGAAATAAGCTCTTTAGTTACCAGACTTTGATGTGACCGTAATACATAATTTATAGTCAGTTCATATTAAGACTTTGGGCCTGCCAGTGTGCCTGGCCAGTTGCATGCTACATGTGATTCCAGACCATTTACATTAATAAAATTAAAGATTAATTGAAAACTGGAAAAAATAAACCTTCCTGCCTTTGATATCAATCTTAAGTACTTAACTGTTTTGGTTTGTGCAGAAGAATGTTGTTGTGAAAATTCTTTCCTGTCTCTGAAGGTTATCAGGACGTTCTTTTACACCAATCGCCAGACATGCCAGGATTGGCTGACACGGATTAGACTTTCCATCATGAGAGTTGGATTGCTGGCTGGCCAGCCTGCTGTGACAGTCAGACATGGATTTGATTTACTCACAGAAATGAAAACTAATAACAGTATCTCTCAGGTACTCTCTTTTCAAACTCTGTAGACCATTGCAGAAATATTCACCATGATATTCTAAAAGAACTAAGCTAAGGCAACCAGTAGTTACTAAACCAAGTAGCATGTAAAAGAATGAGTTATTTAAAGCCACATTTTTAATTTTTATGTTTTTACTGTGGTTGTGATGCTGTGGATTGGAGGTTAGGATGTACTGAACGCATGTGGTCAAATACTACACAGGAATGAACGCTACAGTTAATTGACGTTTTCAGTTGAGCAATTTCTAATTTAGTGGGAACCTTGTGAAACTGGTGCTGCATTAGTGTGAGGCCATCCCAAGCTTGTGCTAGTGTGATGTCCTTGCTTACCTGTGGGTGTGAGAAGTAGGGTTGTGTCATTGGGGTATCCTTCCTCTAACTAGCAGCTAAGTTCAGGGGTGGGACAGGTGGATAAAGTAGTTACAGCCTTCTTGAAAGGGTTGAATAATTTCTTCAGTACATGACTTGATTTGCTTAAATGTTTTACCAAAGGTGGTTTGATAGCTGTTTGGTACTTTGCGCTCCCTTATGAATTCTCATATAGGTACAAAAACCACCACATAGTGAGTGCTAACCATTGATGTTCAGGCTGTGGGTTCACAGCACAAACTCTTCCCTTGGCTCCCCTGCTCTTCCAAAAGCAGTGCAGTGCATGGATATCAGGAGCACTTGTAGATGTGTATAATGAAATACTGATTCACCATTTCTGAGTACTCACTCACAGACATGTGGCTCTTGCATTAGATGAGTTCTGTTAAATAATGCTTTTGGTTTGGATTTAGGGAAATGAATTGGAAGTGACAATTATGATGCTGGTAGAAGCATTATGTGAGCTCCACTGTCCTGAAGCTATTCAGGGTATTGCTGTCTGGTCTTCTGCTGTAGTTGGGAAGAGCCTCTCCTGGATCAATTCTGTAGCTCAGCAAGCAGAAGGGCGGTAAGTTTTTATAAATAATTGGATACTGCAAACTTGGTTGTTTTTTTCCTTCTAGGGAAAGTTCTGCTTCTGAGTCTTAAACT
Source organism: Vidua macroura (assembly GCF_024509145.1). Classification (NCBI taxonomy): domain Eukaryota; kingdom Metazoa; phylum Chordata; class Aves; order Passeriformes; family Viduidae; genus Vidua; species Vidua macroura. The sequence continues at coordinate 8,678,698 of NC_071586.1, read as the reverse complement.
GTGGCAAGGCTGCTGATGAATCTCCATATCAATTATACTCAGTGAATCTTTTCAGAGATGTAATATGTATTTAATCAGTATTTAGATCTACTCATTCAGATTAAAATTGTGACAGTCAAATATAAAACTCATTTATTTTCTTCTATCTCTACTTGATTTGAAGTTGACATTAAAACTTTTATGGACAAGCTTTTATCAAATGCTACAACCTGGAAATTCAGCCAGTAAACTCGTGTCCTATCTTAATCCCTTTCTTTTGCTGAAGGTGATATGAGCTTTTTGGGTATTGGAGTAAAATAATGCTCAAAATCTAGTCTATTTACAAAAAAACCAAACAAACAAACAAACAAAAAAAAAAACCCACCACCCCAACCTGGTTCTTTAAGATGCTAACTGAAATATTGAACTGTTTTAGGTTTGAAAAAGCAACTGCAGAATACCAGGAGCACCTCTGCTCCATGACTGGGGTGGATTGCTGTATAACAGGCTTTGACAAGACTGTTCTGAAGTTGGCCAATTCAAACAGTGTGAACAACGCCAGCCCAAAGCATTCCTTGAATGGTCAGTGTTTGTTTTCTTTTTAAGAGAAATACAGCTGCATGTGTAAATGCGTGTGCATAAATGAGAACATTCAGTGATAGAGCCATGGTAATGTCTGACTCTGAAATCTGAAAACCTGTTTCTGTCTGCAGTTAAACTGAACCACTTTAATGCCCTTGAAACCAATATTATGTGTAGATAGGAGGGTTTGCAGCACTGAGGTCTAGCTGAATGAAACTAAAGGTAATAGATAAAATATTTTGTAACTTACTAATTTAAATCTAGTTTATTTTAGATTATCATAACTTAAACCTTAGTGTTTATGACATAATTGTATCATAAATGCACTAGTTGCTCAGAGATTTTTAACTTCTAAGACTTCATTGCAGTATTCTGTTTCATCTTTGAAAATGAACCTCCTTTGTTCTTAATTTAGTTGTTCTGTTTTTTTGTTTTGATGCTCCTTTACAGATACGAACTAAATTTTTTCAAAACCTCATTTTAAAAGGTTCTTTTCCCTTAGAAAAAGTGTAAGTGGAAGAATACTGTAAAAGTTGTGTAACTGTTTGATTTTTTTTTTAAATTAAGAGTTTTTCTTGACAAAAGACATAGAAATAATGTTTGAGTAATAGAATTACTGTTTGAAAATACATATTTAAGTGCATGTTTATATAAATTTTTTTCATTTCACAGGAGAAACTAGAAAAACTGTTCTGACTAAGCCAAGTGACTCTTCACCTGAAGTGATAAACTACCTGGGTAACAAAGCATGTGAATGTTATATTTCCATTGCTGACTGGTCTGCTGTTCAGGAGTGGCAAAACATGGTCCATGAACTGAAGAAAAGCAATAGTAATACCTCAATCAATCTGAAAGCAGATTTTAACTACATAAAGTAAGGGTATAATTCATTTATTCAACAGTACCTTAGAGTTCATTGTTTTACAACTGAAATATTAAAGTTTTAATGGACTTTAAAATTTGGATGTCAGTTTCTAAGTAGAGGCATACAAAGAATAAAGGTGTGTTCTTGGGAGGGTGAAAACATGGCCATGGGATTTACAGATGGGTGAAGAGGTAACATTCTGAATAGCTTCTGTAGCTTTCTACTGCTGAGGCTTCTTAGTATTCAAGAAGAAAATCTTTCATTGAAGAAAAAAATATACCAAATTTACTCTGCTTTACTAAGCAGAAGATGAATCCTTTTGCACAACTTAAATAAAATGCGTCTCAGTGGTTCTTAAAAATATGTTAATATAATAATTTAATGGAAAAAGTATAGGAAAGAGGTGGTCTTGGCCACTGAGTTTTTTGGTTTTGTTTCTTCTTTAAATGAAATTTAGAATTGTAGCTTGTGCATTTATTTCCTGACCTTTGATATTTTTCTAGTTCATGAAAAAATACATGTAACATTGACTAGACCTTCAAAGTTTAAGGATAGTTTCTTTTTATTTGACAACTTGATTTCTTTCCATTCCTGCATGATTGTGGTAAAAATAGTAAAAATCCTTTTGACTGAAATTTCAACTTGAAAATAAAAGCACAGAAGGAAGCAGTGAAATAAAATCTGCAGGTCTGAAAAGGTGACTGCTTCTTTCAGAGAAAGGGGCTCTTCTTTCCATTTGGTACTGGATTCATACATTTGGTGCAGATCTAGTACCTTTTATTGAAGTATATGATAATTGAGATTTTTGCTTGGGATTAATCATAAGTGCTCTGTAGGATTTGGAGTCAGTCTTGAGTCTTCTTTTTGCTGTGTAATATACTTGGCAACTGGAGTGAAGTAAGAAATATGAAAATAAAACTATAAATGTCAAATTGCAGATCTTTGAGCAGCTTTGAGTCTGGACAACTTACTGAATGCACTGAACAACTAGAATTATTACCAGGAGAAAATATCAACCTGCTTGCAGGGGGATCCAAAGAAAAAATAGGTAAAAATGCATTAATTAATATTTACTTCAAATGCAAAAGTAAATATTTTTTTGTATATCTGTGTCTATAAATGACAGACTGAAACTTATGAATGTAATTTGCTGTGTGCAGTGGACTGACCATAACCCTTATGAATCAAGCTTCAAAATGATTGGCAGTGGTTATCCTAAACATTGATGCAAGTGTGTTTTCTGGAGCTAATGTGACTGTTTATACGTAATCTGTGATGAATTTCTATTATGAATACATACACATATAAAATATATTTTTTTTAAAGAGCGTTTTTTTTCCTAACTTACTGTGAAAAATGCATTATCAAATGGTGAAACGTGATAAAATTTGGCAGTTCTAGTTGGTTTCAATTGTTTAATCTCCGTGTAGACATGAAGAAGCTCCTTCCTAATATGCTAAGTCCTGATCCAAGAGAACTTCAAAAAGCAGTTGAAGTGCAACTTTTGAGAAGTTCAGTATGTCTGGCAACAGCTGTAAACCACATAGAACAAGAGCAAAAGTGGCAGTCAATATCTGAGTAAGTTGAAATGTGCTATGAATTAATGTAATGCACTATGAAAACCTGTACTAGTTTGTTAAACAACTGTGTGTAAAGCTTCAGCATCCATGGCAGTGCTAGCTGTTATGAGTTATAAGCTTGCTGAGGAAAAATAAGATGATGTTTAACTTGGAGTCCATACAGTTTATAAAGTACTTCTGTGTGTCAGCTTAATAATAAAGTATTGTTATGTAACTTGTATGATATTGCAACAATTTCGCACCGTCCTTTTAAAGATACTGATTTTTTTTTTTCTTTAGTAATTTTGATACCACTATTTACTCTTAAAGTGTAGCTAAGAAAAATGACTGTCCTGATTCTTTAATTTCAGAAATCTTATAAAGTACTTAAAGCAAACCTCCCGCATTGCTATTGGGCCTTTGAGACTTTCCACGCTCACCGTGTCTCAGTCTTTACCAGTGTTGAGCACTCTTCAGTTGTACTGTTCGTCTGCTTTGGAAAACACTGTATGCAACAGGCTGGCATCAGAGGTAATTCTGTGTGTTCAAAACTTAAATTGGGATAATGTCTTTTGCTATGTCATATTGTGGAGTGTTGAATATAAAACATGCATTAATTGTTTTGACTGTTAATCATACTGTAAAGAGACCTCATTTAGTTTTCTAATGTGCCCTGACCCAAGTTTTTATAAGTTTACATCTCAATTTGACTTCTCTCTATAGTTATAGATACACCTCTGTTTCAGTTACAGTATTTTTGAAGTGTTATTGATAATTGCCTTTTAGTGTTGGTATTTCTTCTCTGAATACATTGTAACACACACTTAATTTAGTTTCAAAGCAACTTAAAAATACTCTAATAAAAAACTCACTTCAGCAATTAAAAACTCAATGTCAGACTTCAACTGCTGTGAATGTTCTAGATGTAGTTTCTAATCACATTGCTCAGAAGACAATTTTGCTTGATTTTGAGCAGTTCTCAGTGTTGTCCTCTCAAAATCAAGCATAAAACATATTTCTCTTAGTTAATGATAGTGTGGTTACTATTATAAAAAAGGTTTGCTCTAAAAATGGTCTTTGGTTTTAATTAAGGAAAGTGCATTGTAGTAAAGTCTCTCATGACAACTGTGCAACTTCTGTGCCTCTTGCAGGACTGTCTCATACCTCTCTTCAATGAAGCGTTGAGGTCATGCAAGCAGCACGATGTAAGGCCATGGATGCATGCCCTGAGGTACACGGTGTACCAGAATCAACTGATGGAAAAGCTTAAAGGTCTGTAAGCTCTCATTAGGGTGTTATGAAAAGCAGATGCAGAATTTGAACTTAAGTTGTCTGCTGAAAGCAGCAGATGTGTCTTCTTCTAGTATTTTAGATGGAGTACTTTTTAAAAGCCAAGTTTTTTCCTTCCAGTGTCTTGCTTTACTACTCATTGTCTTGATTAGTCCTGTGATGTAGACAGTGTCAAAAATAAAAATGACATTCTGAAGTGTTGTATACTCCTCTCCTAATAACCCCTTACTTACTCATCACTTCATACTTTTAACTGCTTTCACTTTTGAACATTTCAACTTTGAGTAATGGGTCTTCCCAAACAGTCATTTAAATGTGCAGTTTGGTAAGAAAATTTGAGAAAAAAGTTCTGTCAGGGGACAAGTAGGTTTATTAGCTTAGAAGAATGGTTATAGTGGAACAAAATCTTTTGCCCAGCAGATAATCTATAGATAAAATTTTTGTTTGAGGTGGGGTATATAAATATTCTAGGCAGAAATGAAGTCATCTAAATTCTGAAGCAAAAACTGATGCCCATGTACACAATATATTGGGCAGAAATTCTGTGTGTCAGACAGTGGTTTAATACTTCTGCTTATAATGTCTTGCTCCCTTCTTTAGAACCAACAGTCCCAATTAAAAGCCATCTAATGGAACTGGGCTTAACAGCAGCCAAGTTTGCACGGAAGCGAGGAAACATCGCCCTGGCTACACGACTGCTCGCCCAGTGCAGCGAGGTTCAGCTGGGGAAAACCACCACTGCACAGGACTTAGTCCAGCACTTTAAAAAATTGTCTGCACCGGGTCAGATAGATGAAAAATGGGGTCCTGAACTTGAAATTGAGAAAACAAAGTTGTTATACACAGCAGGTGAGTGTTATGTTCTAGTGACTTGAACTTTTTTTGCCTTAAAATCAGGCTAATTCCCCTCACCTTGAAGAAGTCACAATAGGACAGTATCATTAGGGACTGATTTCATCTCATTAGCTGTTGTCTGTCTGAGAGTGTTCTCACAAGTTTTTTCATGCTTGTCATTCTTGAAAAGAGAATTTTCTGTGTAAAAATATATTGCTACAAGTTGTATCTGAGTGTGCTGAATTTCTGAATTGTTTTAAATAATAACAGTGTACTGAAGATCTGTTTTTCATGATATGCAGGCCAGTCAACACATGCCATGGAAATGCTGAGTTCTTGTGCCATATCTTTCTGCAAATCTGCCAAAGCTGAATATGCAGTTGCTAAATCTATTCTCACATTGGCTAAATGGATTCAAGCAGAATGGAAAGAGATCTCAGGACAGCTGAAACAAGTATATAGAGCTCAACAGCAGCAGAATCACACTGGCCTGTCTACCTTGTCTAAAAACATATATAATTTGATTAATCTGCCAGCTGTTAATACACTAGAAGATGAATATCCTAGGATTGAAAGTGAATCTACAGGTACATTTGTTCTCATTGTTATTTTTTAAAATTATAGTGAGGGATAACACCAGTTATATTGATAAAGACTAAGTGCTACATCACTCATGTATTTGTTTTCCTAATACATGTGTAAAGGGTGTGCATTTTGTGCAATACACATATGTTACACATGTGTAACTATACACAGTTAAAAAACCCAAATACCTTAATATTAATATTTCATATTTGTCACATTTTTCTCATTAAAGTAATGGTGGCCTAAGGAAGAAACTGAAATATGTTTATTTTGTATAGAAGGTATCTGTTATTGCTGTGTGTGTTTGCTTTCAGCTTGTGTATTGCTAAAGTTTGAGTTAGATCTTTCAGGTTTAAGCATGGACAGGATTTGTTATGAAGGCCCCCATAAATGTGAAAAGTACTTTAGGTTTTCTCATTATCTTTAATCTGTACTAAATCTGAACACTTTTGCAGTTGCTGCAGAATGTGTTCTCATTCCTAGTTTCCAGCAGACTTTTCTTTAAAGAAATACAGAATTTATCCTAACATTTAAACATGGATTTCCTGTATAACTTCATTCCTCTCATGCAGAGTCAGAATTATTGTAGAGCTGTTGGTGGATGTTAAACAGTAGGTGCTTTCTGACTTGATGGTGAAGAAAATAAATATATACACAAATAGACACAACCACAGTGCCCTGGATACTTCATAGAAATCTTCTTTCTGAAGCACTGTGCTCCTTTGGAGGTCATTAGTTCCTTGCCTCAGTTCCACCTTTCTGTGAAAGAGAAGGGAATTGTAGTGTGTCAGCAGTGGTTGTTGGCAAATGGAAACTAGCCTTTATTTAGAAGCTGTGTCAGAGCTGAAAAATAATTGCATTTTGGAAAATTTTGCACTGTTGGGTATTAATTTTACTAAAAAAAATACTGTATACCCATAATTTTTTGGTGTTATTTTCTGTGCTAAGGAAGGCAGAAGTAGGTTTTACACTGTAACACATATTACTCTATTTCTCCCATCACAGTAAACATTGGAGTTGGAGAACCAGACTTCATCTTGGGCCAGCTGTATCACTTGTCTTCAGTACAGGCACCTGAAGTAGCCAAGTCTTGGGCAGCCCTGGCTAGCTGGGCTTATAGATGGGGCCGCAAAGTAGTTGATAATGCCAGGTAAATGCAGCCTAATGCTTGAATTGATACAGTACAATTGGTTTTCTTAAGATAAACCTTCTCTGTGTATTTATGATTACTGTTGTATGTGGTCTGAAGTTTCACATGAGCAGAGAAATTAATACTCTCTTGGTTAGTTGCCCTCTGTAAAACAAAGCTAACTTATTTCTGAGATAATGATGATTTCTTCCTTCAAAAAGTTTTATATGTAGACTTGCAGTAGCTCTACAAATACTCATGTAATGGGGATCAATAATTCATTAAATGTTACAGTCAGGGAGAAGGTGTTCGGCTGCTCCCCCGGGAGAAATCTGAGGTTCAGAACTTGCTTCCAGACAACATTGCAGAGGAGGATAAAGAAAAAATCTATGGCATTCTTGGGCAGGCAGTGTGTCGGCCAGCTGGGATTCAAGTAAGTAGATTTATTTGCTTACAAAAACATTCAGCTTCAGCATGAACCTTATTTTCCTCTTGTAGGTCATGTTAACTCTTGTAAATGTCTCTAAGTTAAAATTCAGACACTACAAGAAACCATCTGTTAGCTGTGTGGTAACCTACCTGTTGGATGAGCTATGGTAATGTGATCAAGTAATGCAGTTGCATGAGCTGCTAGACAAAAACTGACTTAGGAACTAAGATTGCTTGTAGAAATTGTTGGAGGACTTAATCAAACCTGCTTTCCCTTTATTTGCATTTAGGATGAAGATATGACTCTACAAATCACTGAAAATGAGGACAATGAAGAAGATGATATGGTGGATGTGATATGGCGTCAGTTATTAACAAGTTGTCCCTGGCTTTCAGATCTTGATGAAAATGCAACAGAAGGATTAATTAAAGTCTGGAGGAAAGTTGTAGACAGGATCTTCAGTCTCTATAAACTGTCCTGCAGTGCATACTTTACTTTCCTCAAACTCAATGCTGGTCAGGTTAGTATTGATGTGGAAACCAAGTTACAAAGTTTTCTAAATGAGGATATGAGCTGTATACTTAACTTAGAGGAGTATTTCTATGTTTCAAGGTTCCACTTGATGAAGAAGATCCCAGACTGCACTTAAGAAACACCTCTGAGCAAAGCACTGATGATGTAATTGTGATGGCAACCCTGAGACTGTTACGACTGCTTGTGAAACATGCTGGAGAGCTTAGACAGTATCTGGAGCATGGGCTAGAAACTACACCTACTGCTCCTTGGAGAGGTAAGCATATGTTATCTAGCTGTTAAAATTGATTTTGAGACATTTTCTCTAAATGCAGAAAGGTGTTCATTGCACTTTGATAAAATTTTTATTTAAGTGTGAGGAAAAGAGACCCTGTCTTTTACTAAATTATGTCCTTGAAGATGTTAAAGTCTGCCATAAGCTCTGATTGTAAAGTAGATAAGTAGCACAGATTTTGATCCCCTCCTTCCCCCATTTGAAGACATAGAAAGGAGAAAGGGGATGTGGTTTGTGAAGTATTACATCATATGACCACTCTAAAAAACAAACAAGGTGGGTTTTTTCTAGTTATAGTTGAGAAAGATGTGTGACTAAAGCCACACATTTCAGAAGTAGTTATTTGTCACACTACACTGAAGGTTCTGGTTGTTCAGGGACTTCCCCTCAAAGGAAGGGGAGTTAGTGTGGGAGGCAAAGAAGAGGCACCTATTGTAAAATTGCACTTTCTTTTGGACTTTTTTGTAAATTGGTAAATTTGTACTTCTGTAATTCTCCCTATGCAAAAAAGAGGCAAGGTTTTAAAAATAAAATTCTGTCTCATTTGAAGAGGAATGAAGTGAATCAGCACATTTCCTTTTCCCCTTTCTGCAGGAATTATTCCCCAGCTTTTCTCCCGCCTGAATCACCCAGAAGTGTACGTTCGGCAGAGCATTTGCAATTTACTCTGTCGAGTTGCTCAGGATTCTCCTCATCTCATCCTCTATCCTGCAATAGTGGGAACCATTTCACTTAGCAGTGAATCCCAGACTTCAGGTATGGAGAAAAGGAAAAAGTGTTCAAATAAACTTAAGCTACTACATTTTTATCTACTGGGTAGGATGATACTGAGGTGGTTTTTTTTCCTTTCTCAGTTTTGATCTTAAGAATATTTTTATTATGGGAACTCACTGATATCCTTAATATGATTTACCAGATTTTGCAATGTTTTCTTATACTTTACCAGTACTTAATGGGGACCTGATGCTGAATAAACTCTGGAGTGATACATTTTATTGTAGCTAATATTTTATCATCTTGTTTTAATTTAGGAAACAAGCTGCCTTCTGCCATCCCTACTTTGCTAGGTAATATACAAGGAGAAGAACTGTTGGGTGGTGAATGTGATGGAGAGAGCACTCCAGCTTCCCAAGAAAGTAGTAAAGATGATACAAAAGCTGGATTAAATGAAGATCAAGCAATGATGCAAGATTGCTACAGCAAAATCGTGGAGAAACTCTCTGCTGCAAATCCAACAATGGTTTTGCAGGTAAGTAATCCAAATGTTTGTTGCTTGGGTACTTGAACCACAAATAAGTAATTTGTGTGTCTTGGGTGTTGGCCTACTGAAAGTTTGCTGTGTCTCTTTTTTCCAACTTGTTCATCTACTGAAACAGATGTGAATTTTAGTTCTTTTGAAAAGTGAATCTTGCTTTATCCAGGTTCAGATGCTTGTGGCTGAGCTGCGCAGAGTTACAGTTCTCTGGGATGAGCTTTGGTTGGGAGTTCTACTGCAGCAGCACATGTATGTCCTCAGACGGATTCAGCAGCTGGAAGATGAAGTCAAGAGGGTCCAAAACAACAACACTTTACGGAAGTATGTCTGCTTCAATAATACAAGGGATAATCATAACAAATGTTTGTCCTTGGGGAAGTAAACAGTCAAATGAATCGGCAGTGGTGTTGTTCCTGAATCCATACTATCCCAGCTGCTGCTTTGTAAGCCTGGGACCTTTTTTCAGCAACATTTTATGCTACAGCTACTTCTGCAGTCAAATGAGAAACTGTCTACCTGTGCATCCATGTTGTGATTTCTTTAGTAATAACTTGTTAGAACCCAATGTATATTGTGTTGTGGACAATGATATCCTATAGTTCTCCATTTCCAAGTCAGATGAAATGAGTATAAGCATGTTGAGTGGTGTAATCTATTTAGACATCACTGTAAATGCAGATATTTGGAGCAAACAAGAATGTCTTAATCTGATTTTAGTTTTCAGTGTTGAGCAAGGCTGTCTCTTTCCCTCACCTGGGTTCTCCTGTGAACTGAGTAGTGGAAGAGCAGATCCATTCACTGGGCACCTGGCTAAACTTAAAACTGCCTCTTGAATTCCGTAGTCAGGACTGACATGGAATGGGGGAATAGAATGATCTGAATGTGCCTTCTCCTTCTTTATAGTGTGGTGCATCCTCAACAAGTAGTAGTAAAAATGTCTTTTATTAAAGGAAATCAGTTGCTTAAAGTGATTTCTGCTCAGAGCTTCTAATCAGGATTTCTGGTGGTGAAAAACACATTTCAGTGGTTTTGTTTTTTTTTTTTTAAATGTTGTTCAGAGGAACACTTTTTTTCAAGGTGGAATGAAATACTCTTCATTTTAATGTGATCATAACTGAAGACCTCATTTTAGAGAAATAATAATTTTTGTGAGTTCTTCCACGTCTCATTTGTTGTTTAATGCTGTCCTTATGAGATAACTTGGTTTTATGGCATTAAAAGGAGGTTTTTGTGTGTTTTTTATAACAGAGAGGAGAAAATAGCAATCATGCGCGAAAAGCACACAGCTCTGATGAAGCCCATTGTGTTTGCTCTGGAACATGTGAGGAGCATCACTGCAGCTCCTGCAGAAACTCCTCATGAGAAGTGGTTTCAGGATAACTATGGAGATGCAATTGAAAATGCACTAGAGAAGCTTAAGAATCCTTTGAATCCTGCTAAACCTGGAAGCAGCTGGCTCCCATTTAAAGAGGTATTACATGCAAGAGGAAGAGTACAATGTAGAGACACGTGCTGCTCTTGCTGCACCATGTGTTTGACCCTCTCCTTCTCTTGCTGTCCTCTTACCATATCAAAATTGCAGCCTGAAGCTTTTCTTCTCAGCAGTCAGCACAGGCAAACTGGGCACTAAAGCACCATATTTTTTTTTGCCTTTAGACAGTTGTATTGGTTGTCTGTTATTGCATTTCTACCCATTGAAATTACATTTTTCAAATCTTGCATAATCTGTTGTCTGGGATGCTGTCAGCTTTGGGAGAAGAGGGATTTCTTTCTTTTAAATACTGTCTTTCTGAAACTCTGGTATTTGAGTTTAGTTGATTTAAGTTTTAACAAGTCAATTCTGTTTATCTAAGCATACTCCTTGGGCCATGCAGCAACCTTCAAGTGATCAACCCTTCCTAGAGGTCCTTTGTCAATTTTGTCATCTTCTTAGTTTATGGGTGTGAAGAGAAACAAATTATTCACATGTCTATCCAGAGCCAGCCTGCTGTTTTTAAAACCTTGCTAGACAGAACAGAGGTTTTATATGCAAATAGACCTTTTTTACTTGTACTTCCTCTTCTCTTTGCAGAACAAGCAAGCATTCAGATACATAAACAGGAGGTTGCTGAATGCTGCTGCCTTTAACCACAGCTCAGATATTTATAAATACAGACGCAAACCTCTTGAGGAGCATGATTTGTTGTGACTTTGGTTCTTATCACTGCACAGGGTATATTTGCTGCATAGAGGATATTGTTTAGTTTTTGTAATCTTCATCCTAAACCGTGTCTGGATTAGCAGCATGGCAAGGGTGCAAAGGAGTTTAGGAAAAACTTTTGTTTTCTGGAAGATGACCATCATTAAGTCTGGTTTGATGGGTGTTTTTGTTCTTACTGCTAACTGTAACGTGAATGTCAGCCTAAAAGAAAAAAAAATTCTTTGGAATAGGTAATGCTGAGTTTGCAGCAAAGAGCACAGAAACGGGCCAGTTACCTCTTACGACTTGAAGAAATCAGTCCTTGGTTGGCTGCCATGATGAACACTGAAATAGCACTTCCTGGAGAGGTGTCCACCAGGGACACAGTCACCATCCACAGTGTGGGCAGCACCATCACCATCCTGCCGACCAAAACCAAACCTAAAAAGCTGCTTTTCCTGGGTTCAGATGGGAAGAACTATCCCTATCTGTTCAAAGGTAAGTAATAGAATTTTTCTCATACCAGGTACTGTGTCTTGTTATAAATTAGACTGTATTAAAGTTAGGAAGATTGCATGGTGCAACTCTAGTTTTACTTGCCTGAATGATGCAGAGAAAGAGGAGTTTGAAGCATTTGCTCTCTCTCTCTTCCCTACCTCTCGCTTCACCATATATTTTTCAAGGCATTTTGCTGTGTGAAACTGTAAGTCAAATCCCTTCTTTACAAGGCTTTCATCAGAAGCAGTGCTCCACTTGCGTATTGATAGGTTTAGCTGGATGCAGGTTTCCAGAAGCTTAATGTAGCCCCTAAAAGAGAACTTTAGAGACTTCTTGTTTTCTCTGCAAGGGAAAGGCCTGTTTGTTATGTTGTAACTATTGTGTGTCCTGCTCACACAGCAAGCTGGCATAAACTGGTAGGTAAATGCCATGTAAACACTTCGGTTTAGGCCAAACAACTCATCTTTAATCTATGTATTATAAAGATATGCATAGTCTGAAATGTAGTAGGCTTAAAAGAATGCTACATTTTGGGCTTTAGAAGAATTTTTTTGTTTAGAAGCTAAATTTTAAACAAATATCTTGCAGGTTTGGAAGACTTGCACCTAGATGAGAGAATCATGCAGTTCTTATCCATTGTGAACACCATGTTTGCCACGATCAACCGGCAAGAGACGCCGCGGTTCCACGCGCGGCACTACTCGGTGACACCCCTGGGGACAAGGTCAGGCCTCATCCAGTGGGTGGATGGAGCCACACCTCTCTTTGGGCTTTACAAGCGCTGGCAGCAGCGGGAAGCTGCTCTGCAGGCACAGAAGGTAACGGCTGTGTTCTGTGCTAAGTAGAACAAGGCAGAAGAGAAATGCTTGTTTTGATTTGCTTTGTGATTCTAAGTCATGTAGTCTTACAAGGATTGTGTTTTGTTCATAATAATGCAGGAGGGTTCTGTGTATTCATGTACCTTGGGACTTCACCAGAAATCAATAAAATTGCATCTTTGTTATTTATATATAATTACAGTATGTAACATAAAAATGCTGTTCTGGCATGATAATTCAAGAGAACTGTTTTTTACAAATAGAATTAACCTTAGCTGAAATTATTTTAGTTCCATGTCTTGTTTACTCATTTCATTCTAAATACAGTTTTTGCAGTTATATTTATGAGATCTACTTTGAGAGTAGAATTAGGCCAAAACAATGTGTTTTCAGTCTATTTAGACCTTAACTGCTGAATTTTGAAAGCAGTCTCTGAGCATGCTCAGTCAAGGCATTGATTTCATATTTCATTCTCACCAAAACTGAATTTGGGTTATGTTTCTGTGCTAATACATCAACTACCATTTTTCATTTCTTCTAGGCTCAGGACTCTTACCAGACCCCTCAGAACCCTGGAATAGTTCCTAGACCCAGTGAACTTTACTACAGTAAAATTGGACCTGCTTTAAAGGCAGTTGGGCTTAGTCTCGACGTGTCACGTCGTGACTGGCCCTTGAATGTCATGAGGGCTGTTCTGGAAGAGCTGATGGAAGCAACTCCCCCGAATCTCCTCGCTAAGGAGCTCTGGTCATCGTGTACCACACCAGATGAGTGGTGGAGAGTTACACAGGTGAGTTACAACAACTGTATTTTACATAGAAGAGGCTGTGGTTTTAATGGGATGAGGGGCAGCAAATGCCTGAGGTGTGGTACTTGTGAGTTTGGAGAGCTGGTGCTGCTGTGAGTTTGATGAAATGTTGGCAGTTGTGCCATTGAATTAAAACATGGGTATAGACCAGATAAGTCTGTTCTTATACTAGAATTATCAGCCTGAAAAATGAAAACTCTTGTAAAATACCATCAAACAACAAATAGAAAACTGCTTGGAATAAGTTGGGCTTGATTTGTTTTACACTTACACTTAAAATAATGTTTTAAGATGGTAGTCAGTCCAATGTGTTGGCAGAGGATTCCCACAAATAATTTTTTCCTGAAACTCTCTTTTAAGTCGTATGCAAGATCCACTGCAGTTATGTCCATGGTTGGCTACATCATTGGTCTTGGAGACAGACATCTGGATAATGTTCTTATAGATATGACTACAGGAGAAGTTGTCCACATAGATTATAATGTTTGCTTTGAAAAAGGTAATTTAAAAAATGCTCTATGTTATTCTAATAAAAGGTCTTCTTTCTTGGTAATTAAAAGAAACAACTTAATTTTTTATCTTAAAGGGAAGAGCCTTAGGGTCCCAGAGAAGGTTCCGTTCCGGATGACGCACAACATTGAAACAGCACTGGGAGTGACAGGAGTGGAGGGGGTGTTCAGGCTTTCTTGTGAGCAGGTATGGTAGGAGATTTGAAAACTGAGGGCCATCACTGGCCTAATACTGTCCTCGAACTTTTCTATTCTACGTTCTGCTGCTGGTTTATAGAGGCTTCACCTTTCTGCTGTGATTTTAATTGGGCTTACTGTAGTTACATCCTGTGGTAGGTATTTAAGAAACATGAGACTGTCTAATAAATGCACATGCAAGTAGTGGTACAACTAAAATTTAGGGTGAAAAGGGGACTTTTAGTAGTAGATTAAAATGTTATGTTTTTCCTGAATTTTTTTGAGATATTTTGCTTGCCCTCTTCCTTTGGGACTCATTCTGTATAAACATGACACATATGTTTTTAAAAAGAAAAATGCTCTGAAGAAGGGAGATTTTCCCTCCTTAAGTGTCTGTGGCTTGTGCATAGAGTTTGTGTGGAAGGCTAGATCTTCCCACAGGCTCAGCTGCATTTGTACCCACGGTGGTGTTCTTCCTGTCTGTGTAGTACTTAGGGATACATTATGGATTTCTGTACCTACTCAAGTACAGTATTTTGCCTCTTAAGTTTCCACTATTCTACAAGGATGACACAGAATCAGAACGAGTCTGTTTAAAATACGATGCAGGTCCTTCATATTATGCGGCGTGGGAGAGAGACTTTGCTTACACTGCTGGAAGCTTTTGTTTATGACCCACTGGTGGACTGGACAGCTGGAGGCGAGGCAGGATTTGCTGGGGCTGTCTATGGTGGTGGTGGCCAGCAGGCTGAAAACAAACAGAGCAAAAGGGAAATGGAAAGGGATATTACACGGAGTCTCTTTTCCTCGAGGGTGGCCGAGATAAAGGTGAGTTCACTACAATAATCTTCTATTTTTAAAACGAAGTAGATGCTGCGCTGTCATTTTATTTATTTGCATTTTGGGAATGGGGGAAGATGTGGTCATGTATCAGCACTAGTTCATGAATTTTATTGTGATAAATTGAGTTTGTATGAAGGGAGTGCTTATACTGAACATGCAAGTGTTTAGTTTTCAGTTCCTGCATGCTTAATTCTAAAACATGTTTTAGTGCTTTGCCTGAATCTGAGCTAGGAGAATAAAAACAGAGGTTTAGAGAGCAGTTTAAATAAAGAACATCTGTTAAGATTTGGCAGTTGTAACACTGGAAGGAGTGTTAGATGAATGGTGGTGTTGAAGGGTTAAGTTCTGCCACATCTTATTTTCTGTTGCCAGTTTGATTTAGTGCAGTTTGGTAACATCTGTGTCTTGATTGCAGGTTAACTGGTTTAAGAACAGAGATGAAATGCTTGCTGTGCTGCCAAAACTGGACAGTAGTTTAGAAGAGTACCTGAACCTGCAGGAACAGTTAACAGATGTAGAAAAGTTGCAGGGAAAACTACTGGAAGAGATAGAATTTCTGGAAGGTGCAGAAGGAGTGGATCATCCCTCCCACACACTTCAGCACAGGTACAGAGGAGCCAGGAATTCTGTCAGAAGTCTCACAGTTCAATACAGATGGTGTTTTAACAATGTACTACTTATGGGTTAAATGTTAGAAATCTGTACACGAGTGACTAGCTGGGTAAAAGCTATTCTTGCAGTAAGCAGGTCACTCCTTGCACAGAAGAACTACTTTTCCTACTAAATAATCTTATGTCCTGCACTTCATAATCCGTCAATATAACCTGTGCTTGTCCACGTTCCACACTTGATCCTTAAGGCAAGAGAGGGAATGTTCTGAAAATGGTGTCCCATCATTATAATCCACATAAGGGACCTATTGATAAATAGCACAGAAATACTTCCTTCTAAGTTTCTAATTCTTAAAGTTATTTTTGAAGGTTATTTGAAATCAATCAAGTATTTCAGAATTGCATGAATAGGCACAGGCATTAATTATTTTCTAGGAAAACAGAATTAATTATGCAACATTGTTAGTTTAATGTAATTGGTGAGAACATGTTCATTTCCTGGTTAACAGTTGTATTGTTCAATATTGTTCTGTATTCTATAGCGTTAAGTTTATTTTCTTTCTTGTAGTACTTACTTGATTCTGTGGCTTCAATAATTCAGGTATTCTGAGCACACACAGTTGCAGTCTCAACAAAGAGCTGTCCAGGAAGCCATCCAGGTGAAGCTGAATGAGTTTGAGCAGTGGATAACCCATTACCAAACTGCCTTCAGTAATTTAGAGGCAACACAACTTGCAAGTCTGCTCCAAGAAATTAGCACACAAATGGACCTAGGTACAAAATAGTATTTCTGGGGGTGGTTTTAATGGTTTGAAAATAACTTGAGTTAAATATCAGGAGGCATTATGAGTATCCTCTAGCTTAAAGGCAAAGATCTGTATGTAACCAGTTAAAAGAAAGGAGCTTCTTCAAAGGATGATTTATCGCACTTCAAGGTTTCAGTGCCAAGCTGTCTCAAGGAATTTGTGTCTTCTCCTGACTGGGCATGAGATTCTCTTACCCTGTGCTTAAAATTCTCAATATGAATTCTCTATGCTCCTTTATCACAAGTTAAAAAAAAAAAAAATTGAAAAGGTTTTAATACTCAGTATTTCTATTGTATAAAAGTGTCTTCAGACATGGCTTTATTTTTAACCTTCTTTCTTTAAAGGTCCTCCAAGTTATGTCCCAGCAACAGCATTTCTGCAAAATGCAGGCCAGGCACATCTGATCAGCCAGTGTGAACAACTGGAAGGAGAGGTTGGTGCTTTTCTGCAGCAGAGAAGATCTGTATTACGTGGTTGCTTGGAACAATTGCACAACTATGCAACAGTAGCTCTGCAGTATCCCAAAGCTGTGTTCCAGAAGCACCGAATAGAGCAATGGAAAACCTGGATGGAAGAGCTCATTTGTAACATGACAATAGAGCGCTGTCAGGATATCTTTAGGAAGTAAGTTGACAGAATAATGACTTGTTCAAAGAATGTAATTTTGAAGCTATTACCCTAATTTTATAATTTAAATAAATACTTTTGCAATGACCTATCTAATTATAAAGCAAACCAACAGTAAGTTGTAATTCTGGAAATTTGGAGTAAATATGAAAAACTGCTTTAAAAGTACCATTCCAGAATTTAGTCTGTGTGCTTCAACAGGAAAATCAAGTAACATTTTCCTGTAATGAACAAATGGAGAATTCACCTTTGTGGCTTCAGAGTAGTGATGTTTTGAGTTTTAGAAACTTCTAGTATTTAAAAATCAATAAGTAAAGGGGTTTTTTTTAATCTAGTAGATTTTCAAGCAGTTTCTGGTTCTTTTTTTCTTCTTAAGTCAGGTTGTTTCAACATTATTATGGCTTGGCTTAAAAGATCTAGATTATATTTGAGCATTTCCTCTGAAATCCCTTTCCTTTCATCTTCTATTGATTCTTTGCTTCAAGGACAGTTGTCTTATGTCCTTGCAAGTAGGTGTGGAATATGGTGCATTATAGGACCTTATAAAAGCATTGTTAGGGTAGTCATCAACCTCTTGTGGTATTTAGCGTTAATGAGTAGGTGATTTAGGAACGGTTCAAACATGGAGTGCGTTTCCTACTCAGAGCAGAGTGCAGTCTGTTAGCACGTGAGCAGGGGAAGTGTAGTCACTGTCCTTGTGCTCGACAGGTACGAAATGCAGTACGCTCCCCAGCCCGCGCCGAGCGTGTGCCAGTTCATCACGGCCACGGAGGTGACGCTGCAGCGCTACGCGGCCGACATCAACAGCCGGCTGATCCGGCAGGTGGAGCGCCTGAAGCAGGAGGCAGTCACGGTGCCCGTGTGCGAGGAGCAGCTCAAGGAGATCGAGCGCTGCATCAAGGTGTTCCTGCACGAGAACGGCGAGGAGGGCTCGCTCAGCTTGGCCAGCGTCATCATCTCCGCTCTGTGCGCGCTGACCAGGTGAGTTCCTCCAGGAAAGCTCCTGGTGGAGACCACATCACAGGAATGGTCAGTGATGGAATTCTGTGAGGAGTGCAGCAGCAGGCACGGTGGCTAAGTGTCTCAATTCATCTAGGCGAAACCTGATGATGGAAGGTGCAGCGTCCAGTGCTGGAGAGCAGCTGGTTGATTTGACTTCCAGAGATGGAGCCTGGTTTCTGGAGGAGCTTTGCAGCATGAGTGGGAATGTCACGTGCCTTGTGCAGCTGCTGAAGCAGTGCCATCTTGTACCCCAGGACTTAGATATTCCAAACCCCATGGAAGCATCAGAAGCTGTTCACTTAGCCAATGGAGTATATATCTCACTTCAGGTGAGTCTTCTGTGTTACATTTTCCCCCTATCCTTGAAGGCTTCAGCAAAGTCATTCTTAATAAATTCTTCCTTAATGGGCTAAATGTTTGTTTATGATGCTGCTGAGAATTTTTCATAAGTCTTGTTCCCGATTACTTTATTTGATTGAGCTGAACAGGCATTTGCTTCTGTCATTTACATTTTTATTGGTTGACAGAAACTGTTTTGATCTGTACATGAGAAATTGCAAAAAACTGCTGTCAAGTAAGTAACCATGAGGAAGACATTGGTATCAGCTTTATAGACACACCAGCTTCATGTCTCCTTTTCATTTTTCTGTTCTGTTACTGTGAGTCCTGATGAACTTCCAGACTCTTCAAATTGTGTTCGTTCTGTTTTCTGCTCCTGCTAAACTTTACTTATTTTCACCTGAATCAAACAGTTTCAAATAAACTCAGAAAACCTGTTGTACAGGCCCCTGTCTCCAATATTGGGTAGGAGAAAAATGCATTTATAATTTTGTGGTTCAGAAATGTTTCCACATTAATAAAACAAAAAACCCATGAAAGGCAGTTTGAGTGAAATATCTGCTGAAAACTGATATACTTTATAACCTGTGGCTGGTTAAATAGATTTTTGAGGCTTTTAATTCCATTGTATTGTATTTGAGAAATATTTTCCTCTCAAGCTGCCTAAGTGCATTTGGATTTTCATCACTTTATTTTTTCACTCTTTGAAGTTGTAACATTTCAGAACTGTTTCAGAAATGCTGAACATTTCAAACTGCTTCAGTGCATGGCAGCAATTTCACTGCATTGCAGTGGGGATCTTTCACCCACACATTGTTGTCCTCCCTGTGAGCTCCTAGATAAGATGTGCTCACTGAACTCCCTGCTCACTTGGCAGTCAAGATAACCAGTCTTTTTGGTGTGTTTCATCTCCTTTTGGAGACAGAGCACGTTGGTTCTTTCTGTAGCTGCCTTTAGCCCTTTGCTGCTTTCTGCTTGGGGAAAATTGCTCTGTGCCACTTAAGGTACTGTTTTTCTTCCCTGCATCGATTTCTGTGGCAAAATTATCACTACCTGTCAAGTTTCTGCTACTTTTCCTTTGTCTAGTCCAATCAGTTTTGCAAATCATAAATTCAGTAAATAATTTAATTTGCTCATAGTTATGTAATGGAAAAGAAAAGCTGACATTGATGACACCAATTGACAAATTATGAACTCTTTTGCCCCCAGCCTCTGATGAGAATGGCTGTCAGGTATTGCTGCTGGTGCTGTTGTTGCTACGTTGCTACAGATGTCAAACCTTTGGCTTTGTACAGGGTTTATTGTGTTCCTGATTTCTTCAAAGTTAATCCAAGAGCAGACTTTTGACTCTTGGCTGACCCACCATCATGTTGTATTTTAGATAACGTCTGCTGCATGGTGGTGTAGTATTAAAATGACAAAAGATGTTGCATGGCATACTTTTTGAGGGGGAAAAGTTTTTACTTTTTCATACTTATTTCCCAACAGGAATTGAACTCAAACTTCCGACAGATCATTTTCCCTGAAGCACTTAGGTGCTTAATGAAAGGAGAGTATACTTTAGAAAGTATGCTCCATGAATTGGATAATCTTATAGAGCAAACAACTGATGGAGTCCCTTTGCAAACATTGGTTGAATCTCTTCAAGCCTACTTACGAAATGCTGCTATGGGTATAGAGGAGGAGACACACACTCATTACATTGATGTTGCAAGGTAAATCACCTTTTTTTCAGTTTAGGTGTGAGAGAGTGAAGACTGAAGAACATTAGTTTGTGTAAAATAATTTTTTGTTTGATATACAGGCTTTTCTTGCCCAAGAATACCTTAAGCAGAGTGCTGGGTGGAAAGTGTGCTCTTGTTTCCTCTCTGCCTGTTTGTGTGTTTATCCCCATGCATACACAGAAATATGGAGCTGTGGCAATTTACACTTACATCTGCTTAAAGCTGACTTTTGGTAGTCAACTTCTTCCAAAATAAGTAGTTGTGATTTTATATTTGAAGTTAAAGGATGCTAAAAATAGGAACTTGTTAATTAGTTTGTGGGAGGAATCTGTGAAAGGGAGAGCTGGTAACCATGGCTCTCCTCATCAGGAGGTTTGATGAGCAGCTTTTGCTTAATAAGCCAGTGACTTGGTTAAAAAAGCAACATGAGACAGAACACTGAGCAGACTTGTGTATCTTGTACTGTGCACCTACATTTCTGGGTAGGTGCTTGGTACACAACAAACCGATTCAGAATTGTCAAGTGGTATTTCCCTTGAGCCAGTTGTGGTGGCTCCATCAGTGGTACAGTGAATCTGTGGAATCAGTCAGTTGAGAAAATTGTTTATTGTGGACTAAGCGAAACCATGTAAATTTTCTTTCTTTTTTTCATTTTAAGAGTACTTCATGCTCAGTATGGTGAACTGATTCAGCCAAGAAATGGTTCAGTTGATGAAACTCCCAAAATGTCAGCTGGTCAGATGCTTTTGGTAGCTTTTGATGGAATGTTTGCTCAAGTGGAAACTGCATTTGGTTTATTGATTGAAAAGGTATGGATTTGTTCTTTTTGGAGTACTGTTTGAGCCAGAATTAGGAAACATTTAAAAAACCAAACTAATTAATTTCCTTTACATTGCTCAGCTAAACAAGATGGAGATACCTCTTGCTTGGCGTAAGATTGACATAATTAGGGAAGCCCGCAGCACCCAGGTTAACTTCTTCGATGATGACAACAATCGGCAAGTCCTGGAGGAAATTTTCTTTCTGAAGAGACTGCAAACAATTAAAGAATTTTTCAGGCTCTGTGGTACCTTTTCTAAGACACTGTCAGGTAAATAAATGATATCAAATATTCACTTCCCTTTATCTGCTTCTCATCCTGGTCAGAAGAATGTAAAATGGTCACTTTTGCTGTAACTTACCCTGGATATGTGTAAGGAAGCAGCAACTAAAAATGAATTCCTGTGCTTTTGCTGTGTTTGTAAGTTGGGTATTATTCTTCTGGATGCATCAAATGTTTCCTTTATAACAGAAGTACTATTTCTTTCCCTTTAAAAGGAATCAGTTCAATTGAAGACCAGAATGCAGTAAATGGACCTGTTCAAATTGTCAATGTGAAAGCCCTTTACAGGAACTCTTGTTTTAGTGAAGATCAAATGGCCAAGCCAATTAAGGCTTTTACAGCAGACTTTGTGAGGCAGCTTTTAATTGGCCTTCCAAATCAAGCTTTGGGACTGACCTTGTGCAGTTTCATCAGCGCTCTGGGTGTTGATATCATTGCTCAGGTAGAAGCTAAAGACTTTGGAGCAGAAAGCAAGGTTTCTGTGGATGACCTGTGCAAGAAAGCTGTGGAGCACAACATCCAGATTGGCAAGTTCTCACAGCTGGTGATGAACAGGGCCACAGTCCTGGCCAGCTCCTACGACACAGCCTGGAAGAAGCACGACCTGGTGCGCAGACTGGAAACCAGCATTTCCTCGTGCAAGACCAGCCTGCAGAGAGTGCAGCTGCACATTGCCATGTTCCAGGTGAGAGCCCGGCACAGGCTGGGGACTTCCACATGGGGTCTGGCAAAAATGACCGTGGGTTACAGTGTCTGAGCACAACAAACATGATATTTTGTTGAATAAATTCTAAGGTATTTTAATGGACTTTATAAGGTATTTTGATTATAATTGTGCTGTAAATATATAAGGAACAGTGTTATTGCTAGCTTTTCTGGAAGACTAGCTGCTTTACAAGAAGCAAATTCTGCAACATATAAGTTTTCTTGAATAATGTAATTTTTTTCAACAGCCATTAAGTTGGTTTTTAGAAAATAGGTCATTCACTGGCTTTCTTACCAGCAATGCTGTCCCATTCTCCCCCTTTTTCTCAGATTATGACCTTAAGGGAGGAGATGGCTTAGAACAGAGGGTATGAATTGCTGAATGTCATTTTGTAACTTTCCTTCAAAGTTTTAATACATTGACTGTCTCCTTGCTCCACTGTTTGCTTCATTAAAAATATAAATAGCAGCAGTATCAGTCCTGAAAACTGCTTTTCTGAGGCTTTAGATAAATGCCATTGTGTCCCTTTACACTGGTACGCAGTTGTGTTGTACTGTCAGTGATCTTTACTTTATAGTGATTTGTAGGTTCAGGGACAAGGCTTTCTCCAGGTCAGTTAATAAACCATTTCATAGACTGATAAGAAAAATTATCTTGGTTTTAAGGTATCACAAGTGAATTGTTTCTGAGTATTGATGGCTTTTCCTTTAGATTAAAAAGGTGTGTGTAAATCACATCTAGTAAGTTGGTGGACTGATAAATGGTATAAACATCCAAGCTATCAAAACATAATTTGCAACTACTTGTATAATTCAATGCTCTTAAATGATTTAGGACTTGGAGCTGTGCTGGTACTGTCTGACATGCAGCCTTTTTAGTGCCCTTACTTATAAAGGGTACCAGAGCAGTGGAATTGCTGTTTGTGATGCAAAGTATTTTGTGCTGAGCAATATTGATAATCAAGTCTTGCTGTTACTTTCTTAAAGTGGCAGCATGAGGATCTTCTCATCAGTCGCCCCCAGGCTATTTCTGTCACTCCTCCACCTCGTTCAGCAATTTTAACCAACATGAAGAAGAAACTTCACACGCTCAGTCAGATTGAAGCTTCCATTGCAACAGTCCAGGTATGGCTGTTCTGGGGAGGGTTGTTCAGCAGCACATTGAAATGTGACTAACACAAACTGCAAATCATCTGCCACCTTCAAAGTATGTTATCTGGGTTGCTGTGTTACACAAATGTTGGGGGTATTGTCATTGATCTCTTTTGGTCTGATGGGTCCTGTTATATTGTTTGATATTGCTGTCTCATCCAAAAGGTTCTATTTGGAATAGCAGTAAATCTTTTTGAAGAAAAAGACAAATTTGTGAAAGTATCTTTTTTTCTGAAGGCTGCTAGTGCTCATTTTCTTTAACTCTGTGTACCTTGGATCATCCTTACTATTGTTTTTGCTAGCTAAATGTCAGAAGTTCCCTTTATAGAAATGGGCATATTAATTCTTCTGTGTGTTAAGGTTTGTGTGCTATGGCTTTGCTCAGTATTTTAGATTTATTTGGTGCCAGTAATATAGAATATTTGTTTGTTAATTACTGATTAGCTTTCTCAATTTTAATTTCCTTTATTGGTTGTGAAGGTACTGTTTATAATAATTTCTTGAATTATTTGCAAAATAATTGAGGGACTCCTATGATGTTATATAATTCTTTGTCTAGAAATCTGACTGCTTTTTTTTTTTTGGTGAGTTAAAGTCTAGACAGGTAGACTTTATATAACAATCAAGTCCCATTGTGATGTGTACTGGAAATAAACTTTTAAACAGCATAAACTAACATTTGTCAATCATGAATGCCACAGTATTTCAAATATATGGGATAAGAAAGTGTCTGCATGTGTTATGTATGCATAATTTATTTAAAGCCAGGCTTAGAATGCTGCATATCATTCATTATTTCATAAGTATGAATTATCTCTATGGGCTTTTTTCTTCCCCAATGCAGGAGAAACTAGCAGCACTTGAAGCAAGTATTGAGCAGCGTTTAAAATGGGCAGGAGGTGCGAATCCTGCACTGGCCCCGGTCTTGCAAGATTTTGATGCCACTATTGCTGAAAGAAGAAACCTTGTACTGAAAGAAAGTCAAAGAGCAAGCCAGGTACTACAGATAAGTACAGTACTCTTGACTTCATGAGTGTGTTCACTCTTCATTTCCTACTCGAGATTTATGTAGAAGATATTTTTCTGCTCTGCATCTAAAGAACAAACATAGATAACCAAACACTTCTGGGAATCCCACTTGAAAGCCATAGGAATGATCTTTGTGAGAATTGCTGCAGGGTTGGGTGACCCTGGGATGATACTGCTACTGTAACAGAGCAGTATCTGTGTGTTTAAAATCCTTGCTTCAAAGCACATGAAAAAAACGCTGTTTGTCTCATAGCCAGTTGAAGTGAAATAATTTTTCTCACTCTGGCTTTGATTTTTCAGGTCACTTTCCTTTGCAGTAATATCATTCATTTTGAGAGTTTACGTACGAGGACAGCAGAAGCCCTGAATCTCGATGCTGCATTGTTTGAACTCCTCAAACGCTGTCAGCAAATGTGCTCCTTTGCATCGCAGTTCAACAGCTCCGTGTCTGACCTGGAGCTTCGCCTGCTGCAGAGAGTGGTAAGCACGGGGCAAAGCAAAGCATGAAACCTTTCAGAACCACTGCAGGGACTTCTCAGTTTTGTCTTCCATCCTCAGTGTTATGTATACCTGCAGAGGGAGTGTGGCCCAGAGTTTGTGCTGTCAGTTAAACACTTGGCAGTGCTGTTACACAGCAAGTGAATTTTATCTCTGGGTATAGATAAAGAAATGTTTCCGTTACTTTTAGGGCACTGGTCTCGAACATCCTATTGGCAGCTCTGAATGGCTTCACTCAGCTCACAAGCAGTTGACCCAGGAGATATCTACACAGAGAACAGTACAAACAGAAAGAGAACAGCAAATAGAAACAGTTTGTGAAACAATTCAGAATCTGGTGGATAGTATTAAAACTGTGCTCACGGGTCATAACAGACAGCTTGGAGATGTCAAACATCTACTGAAAGCTATGGCAAAGGTATGCCTGAAGCATCCTTATATTTATTCCTCAAACTCATGTCAGTACAGTTTAAGAAAAATAACAGTTGTATGTTAGATACTTTATGTGCTTCATAAAGTATCTAGAAACAGTAAAATGTTTGTGCATATGGAGTTCAAGACATAAAGTTCATGTTTAAGAATTCATAAAACTTTCTAGCATTAGCCTTAGCAGGCTTTGGTTGAACTGAACCTTTTCTCTCTCTTGGCAGTTGAAACATTGTGTTTATAAATCCTTTTGGTTCTAAATCTGTTAAAAAAATCATTATTTAAAAATTTATTTCTTCATACATAACTACTGAAAATTACAGTTATTTGTAATCAAATGACAAACTGAAGGACTGAAAGGGCTTAGAAATCTCCACTTTATTCTCTTGGCCAAAATACAGCAGTTGACCTTTTTGCACATCTTGGTTACAGGATGAAGAAGCGGCTTTGGCAGATGGTGAAGATGTTCCCTATGAGAACAGTGTTAGGCAGTTCCTGGGTGAATATAAATCATGGCAAGATAATATTCAGACAGTTCTGTTTACATTAGTTCAGGTTATGGGTCAAGTCCGCAGTCAGGAACATGTTGAAATGCTGCAGGAAATAACTCCCACCTTGAAAGAACTTAAAACACAGAGCCAAAGGTAAGAGAGTTACCTTGTCTCAGGTGAGAAAAGGCATTTTGCATACCTGCTTTCATGTAGCAGGAACACATCATGGTGATATGAACACATACTTGATGATTTTCTTAGCACTCGGAAATCTTCTTGCAAAATCTGAATTAATTTAATTTTTGGATTTTCAGTAAGTCAAGTAGTTGCATGAGTATTTATCAACTCCATTATGTTTCCCAGTGTCTACAATAATCTGGTGGGGTTTGCATCACCCTTAGTCACGGATACAGCAAATGAATGCTCCAGCCCAACTTCAGCTGCTACATATCAGCCAACCTTTGCAGCAGGTAATACTTGCAAAAGTACAAACACAAAACCACCAGCAACTGATATTAGAGAGGGAATCATACCTCTTACTGAATTTTGAAATGCAGACAATTTGCTTAATATAAATAAATTCTTAGCAGTGGAATAAAACTTCTTGTTTATGAAGTGAAAGAAATTAGAAAATGGAAAGATTGAAAACTGGTGCAGAACTTAAAATGCAAATTTAAAATGCATTTGTTCTGAAAAACTGATAGGTCACTTTGATATGCATTTAATTGTGCTTTTTCTTGCCTCTATATGCTATTATTTTGAAGACTTTAAGCACTTTTAAACTTTCTTTACAGCTGTACGTAGCAATACCGGGCAGAAAACTCAGCCAGAGGTGATGTCACAGAATGCAAGAAAGCTAATTCAGAAAAATCTTGCAACATCAGCAGATACTCCTCCAAACACAGTCCCAGGAACTGGCAAAAGTGTTGCTTGTAGTCCCAAAAAGACAGCCAGGGACCCTAAAACAGGAAAAGGTAAATACAAACCTTAAAAAAACCAACTAGAAAAAAACCAACAACCCTACCACTGACAGCAACAAAGAAATACCTCAGTGGGTTCTGTGCAGGAGTGCCAAGTTGCATTAACTTTATTTTGTACCTGTAGCTGTGCAGGAGAGGAATTCCTACGCAGTTAGCGTGTGGAAGCGGGTCAAAGCCAAGTTAGAGGGCCGAGATGTGGATCCCAACAGGAGAATGTCTGTGGCTGAACAGGTGAGTTGAAAATAAAGTTCCAGTACTGGTCCTCGCTTTAAATACATGCTAATTAGCAGGTGTGTCTGCTGCAGTGTGCCTTCAGGCCAAAATCTTGTTGTGAATGGGGGTTCCTTTGGGGGTGGGAGCTGTTGCAGTGCAAATCAAGGTTGCTGCTGCCTTGCATTGCTGTTTTTTTTTTTTAACTGTCATATGCTTTTGTTTTTCATATGGAGGTTTATGTAAAGCCATGAATCAGATAAAATTGTCTTTTGCCCGTCAGTAAGCTAACATTTTTTCCACAGCTGCTGATAGCCAGGGAGAACACGAGATCTGTACAGCTGCCCAAGGGACAGAACTTTTCTGTGTTCAATAACATAACACAGCCACTCCTGTCTCTGGGCAACGGAGTCAGGGGACACAGTTGTCCACGTCTATTTGAGAATGGTGTGGCTACTTCCAAGATAGGGGCTGTGAATGAGATATGTGATTTTTTTCTTTTTTAGTACAGCTTCCTGTTTCTTATGTGGACTGCACGAAATTATGTCTACAGTTACTTCAGATGTTTTTCAGTGAAATGCAGGTGGCATTTGACAGTAAATTTTAAGATCACTTAAACACTTTTAAAATTCTAGCTTATTTTTAATTCCTTGTTTGACCTTTTTAATAGGTTGACTTTGTGATTAAGGAAGCAACTAATCTAGATAACTTGGCTCAGCTGTATGAAGGTTGGACTGCCTGGGTATGAGTAGGGAGACAGCAGCTCGGTCTGGTTCAGCGAGGTCAGACATCCACCAGAATCAACTCGGCCTCAGGCATCCGTAGCCGCACCACAGTCGGTGGTGATGCATACTGGGGCTTAATCTGAGGAAACCTAGGAAATCTCGGTGCACTGGGAAGTGAATCCTGCAGGATAGCTGCACTCAGGGATACGCTCAACACATGGTCTGCAACCCCCACGGTCAAGGGTGAAAGCTCACCGCTTGAGCAACACGGTTTGTCTTTCTGCTACGGAAGAACTGCAAACGTGTCTGGGGGTCAGCTGCAGAAAGAAATCAGGATGCTACAAACGGCAGAGTGATTTGGAACTCAATTCCACCTGACCCTGTGAACAATTCAGGAAACACCGAACCCTGTTCAAAGAAAAACAGAAAAATGGGGCCATGAAGAAATCACAGCAAGGGCAGATTTGATGCATTCAGATCCTTGTTCCTCTTGTTCTGTGGCAGCAGTGCTGGTTGAGTTGACCAGTTAGTACGGGAAAAGGCTACAAAATGTAAACTTCAGAAATGGACTGAAAGCAAAGAGCTGTACATCAGATACACGCTGCATTGGAAGAACTTCTGAGATAGAAGAAAAAGCCTTTGTTCTCTTCTCCCTTTCCTCTTTCCTTTCACTCCTCCCTCCCAGCCTCTCCTTGCATACACCCTTCTTGGCTTATTCTTGTAGGTTAGGCGTACTTCCAATATACTTTTTATTTCAATCCTTCTACTTCACAGTTTAGTCAAATTAACAACTTAAATTCTGTTGGTAAACAATTTCTCCAAAAGCACTGAAAATATAGAACATCAATGATTACTTATGAGTTGGATGGTCAAATGCAAAATGTAATTTTGGTTATTTTAAAGTCATTTTTGTGATTCTATTATGTACAGTTTCTCAAAATTGTCACTGTGCATTTAAAAGTAATGATTCCTACAGGCATTTGATTTAATGTGCACTTCCCTCTGCTTGCAGTGTACACTTTTTTGTAATTCAAATTGTCCCTCCAATCTCATTCTACTGTGATTGCTGTAGTTTCTTTCGTACGACGTAGCTAATCCAATGTAATCTTTACCTTTTTAAAAACCAGGATAGAGTATCTAGTAGAGTTTTACATTGTTGATGACAGATAAACAATAAAGTGATGTTCTGGTGGAGGTAGAGTGATACGCTTTTTACTTCATTTTCCTAATCCTTTTAGTTCACACTTGTAAATTCTAGTGCTTCACTTCACAGGGGTATACATATCATTCAAGAAATGAAGGACTCTCAAATTTTTGTTCAACTAGATCTGTAAAGATTTCTGCAAAGTAGTTTTCCTCTGCCATATTTCTTCTATAGATGGTTGTTCAGTAATGCATCCATAGGGAATCTTCCACCAAGGTTTTTTTTTTTTAAATCAGTTCTCAAAGTGTGATTATGGTCAGAAAAGTCTCTCTAAAAATGGCATCATCTTCCTTGGATCAAGGTCCTGCTTGTCTGCTGGTGGTCCAAAAGACTTCTTGCTTCATTTTTTAAGTAGGACACCTTTAGGAAAAGGCAACTTCCTTTTCTTAGAGCAAACAAACCCCACAGAATTCAGCTACAACTCCAGAACTGTAAAGGTGCTGATAGCTAAAGCAGAAATGCACCCTGGCATTCTGAACGCAGATAAATTTGTTGTAGATCTATATAAAAAGTTTCTCTTTTGTAAACTTGGTGAATTCATTATGCAGAGTTGCTGAAAAATGTGGGAAGATCCTTAATGCCATTTTAGTCACTTTTCAGAGTAAAACCACACTTCCAATACAGCATTTTTTCAGTCAAAATCCAAGTATTAAAAGATTTGAGCCAAGCCCACTGCTGGCATAAAATTAATTTAATTGAAAGGGTTTGCAGCAGTTCATCTGAGTAGGAAGCTTGGCTGGTGGTTTTTGGATAATGCCAGCAAACTTCTGTTCCTTTCAGTATTTGCACTATGCTGACTGCTCTGCCTCCGCAGTAGGTCTTAGAATTCACTTTCTCCTCTGTTGCCAACTTTTTGTGGACATGCACTTTGAAGTGTAACAGTTTTCGACAGTCATATGGCCTTCCTTGCACTCTGATTGCCTGATTACCTCTAGGGAAGTCACAGGCTTTGCATCTAACAGCACCCGTGCAAACGCATTCCACTGCCACTGCTCCCTGACCCTCTGCCACGCACGTCGCAGGAAAAGCTGTTGGAATGTTGCAGTGAAGAACATTCATATGCAGAACAGGACATTTGACACTGTTGGTCCTTTGCATTTTTCTCCAGTTAAAAATAACCTTATGAACAATCTGTTGGAGAAGTGTAGTGACAGGAGTGTGTTGTACCTGCTGTTTTGTTTCTTGGAAGCTGGGGGGAAGGGAGGGTAATGCACTCACCTGTGGCTCATGTATTATACCTCTGCCATCCAGAAATGAAACACTTGTGTGGAGATGGGTTCTTACTGCATAATTTAATAAAGTTTTAAAAAATAAAAAAGAATATGTGTTTTTAATTTTTTTCTACGCAACACTGTGTGGTTGTGAAAATTACAGGGAAGAATAAAATGCCTGATAACAAACAAATACAAACCAAACCCCAGATTAGAGCAGGATTCTCCAGAGACTTAAATTTGCATAACTAATGCAAAGGAGACAGCTCAGATGTGCAGGAGTTGGTGAGACTGTCACTGTCGACTTGTGTGCTGACACATTTTTCATGGAAATGTTGACACTATGGGAAGTTGGCACAGTCTTGATGAAACCTAAAATTCAGGTTCTGCTCACACATCCTGCATAGTAAATAAGACTGCATTAGCTACATTCTCTTAAAAGATGCTTCTTACAAAGACATAAGGGTACTTTATTTTCAGTAGAACTGGTGTTTATTTTCTCTGCAGTGAGGCACACCTAGAATAATGCAAGTCTAGAATCACCTCTCTACATACAAACCAGCTGAAGCTATAGAAGTCAAACAGTTCAACTGAGGGCAATTTTTTGCCTGCTGCTTACCTGCAGTAAATGTTAACCAAGGGACCATGCTATAAAGTGATTTCTCACATCTGTTCAGCAGTTTTGTTACCCCCTCACAATTCTGTAGGCTCGTGGTTGAGATGCCCTTTGAAAATAGAGTTGCTCGTTTGCCTCTCTTCCTTCTCTCCTTTTGGAAAGCCTGGATGTGAGCATGGCTCTGCCAAATGGGTTGCTGGGATGTGGTAAACTGAAGTCATTAGTGGTGTCCTGGATTATTTTGGTAGGATAATGGCATGGTCAATACAACAAACGGAAAATGCAGCAGATCTATACAGTTAACAGAAATTAGTTTTGTACTTTGTAAGGACTTCATGGTCTGGTTTTGCTTTGCAACAATTAGTTTTGCCCTCAAGGATTATCCTATTTAAATAGAATAATGGTTTTTTTTTTTAGTTTTTCAAATGTCTATAAAAGACTCAAGTCCCCCAAGCTGAAGCTCTGTTTTTCTAAGTACTGTAGTCTTTAAGGTTAATTTACTTCAATTATTCATCAATATGTTCTGTGCCTGGTACATTAGCTATTCTGTTTTAATGTACGCAAGTACTTCAAAGGTTTCTTTGCTTTATTTTTCCCTTTTTTTTTTTTTTTTTGGTCAAGCTTTTCCTAAAATTAGCAGTTTGTTAACATTTTAGCTAAAGAATTTCACAGAAATTACAGATATTAGCTACAAACTACTGCTGTGTACATAAATGCATAGCTGATTAGAGCAATTCTGCCATTCATCAGGCTATTTTTTTATTAATAGCATAATAAAAGTGTATTAAGTATGCTGAAAGGGTGGAGGCTTGACATGTAAACTTAGTGTGCCTGTTCTAAGTGCACAGAGCAATTGCACTGCCCCTTTTAAAGGTGCTTTGAAGCCAGCTTGGGGATTCAATTTTCTGTGCACCTGCTAGGAGAGAATCTTGGTGCAGGAAGAATTGATCCCATTGCAGCATGGTCTGTGCCATGTATTGAGGCAAGCAAAAGAGTTGGGTGTAGCTCAGGTAAGGTGCAGGAGGTACCGAGCTACTGCTGATCCTCTGCCTCCTGCACCATAGCTGAGATTTTAACAGTGAATTTTCCATGAATGCACCATGGCTGAGATTTTAACAGTGACTTTTCCATGAATGCACCATGGCTGAGATTTTAACAATGGAATCTGTGAGTACCTGTGCATGTAGGCACACATTTTTTAATTTGACGTGGTGCCTCACTTGGCCTGGCTGCTCAGCGAGGGAGGGGCGGGCAGGTGGCAGGGCCCTGCCCTGTGCTGTGTTCTGCAGTGCAGTGGCCCCTCTGAGCTATGGAGCAACACGTGATAGGAGGGAAAAGCATCTTCACGGGCCCTCAGGGATGAAGAAAAGCTGCAAGGGCACCTGACTGGGGAGTTTGTGTTTGAAAAACTGGCTGGAGATGATGGCAATGCCTGCTTGTTCCATTGGTAAGTGCTTGAGTTTTTTGTGGTGAGAATCACATAAATGGATGAAACCAGGAGCTGGCTGATGGTATCTCATAGCCAGAGCAGTGTTACTGCAGGGCACTGCAAATATCTGCAGAAACTGAACTGCATCATAGAATCACACAATGGTGAGGGGTTGGAATGGACCTTAAACACCATCTAGTCCCAACACCCCTGCCATGGGCAGGGACATCTCCCAGCATTGAAACTCCCCAGGCAAACCTGTTCTCACCACCCTTAGTAAAGAATTTCCTCCTAATATCTAACCCAAATTTCTCCTCTTTCAGTTTGTACCCTTTACTCCTTGTCCTGTCACTACAGTTCCTGATGAAGAATCCCTGTGCTTGTAGACCCCCTTCAGACACTGGATGGTTGCTATGAGGTCATGCCTCTGTATGGCTCCATACTCTTTTAAAAGACTAATAAAATTATTGCTGGCATCATCACTTCCTTATGAAATCACCTTTTGTGTGAGCTTTGCTGTGGTAAAATTACAGATTTTTGGGAGTGAACTCCACCATTTATAAGTGTAAAATATTACACAAAGATACTGTTAGCTTTTAGCGGCATGTGAATGAATTTGAAAATTATTCAGTATGGCATCTGTTCTTTACGTATGTTCTAGGGTGAGTGAGAAGCACCCTGTGAAAGACCAGACCATTCAGTATAGACATATGTTTGCTTTTACATTGTCCTTAGTACTTTTTGTCTCCATCAAGCTGGTGCCAGAGAAGTTTTGGTGCCCGAGATGTTTTCTTTGTTCTCATTATAGCCTTGTGTGGCATTCTGGGCACGGTGATAACGCTCATTAACCCACGTGCCTGAAGCATTTAGAAAGCTGAGTCAGAAACAATATTTATATCCCAGTGCCTTTCTCCTGTATTTATTCCCATGCTGCCACGAGTTCTGAAGGAAATAAAACACCTTGCTGGGCTTTGATGTTACCAACAGAATGGCCCGGGGCTGGGCACTGCTGAGGGCACAGCTCGGGTGGTGTGGCCAGTTCAGAACGGACACTGAGGGGCTGGAGCGGGTTCGGAGCAGGGCAGGGGGCTGAGGAAGGGGCTGGAGCGGGTTCACAGCGGGGCAGGGGGCTGGGGAAGGGGCTGGAGCGCGGCTGGAGGAGCAGCAGCTGAGGGAGCCCGGCGTGTTTATTGGGGACACAGGGGGGTGACCTCAGGAAGCTGCTCAAAGGGGCTGGGCGTCGGGCCCTGCTCCCAGGAAACAAGGGACAGGACAAGGGGGCAGAATCTTAAGCTGGGCTGGGGAGGCTCAGGTCGGACATTAAGAATTTCTTCGCAGAGTGATTATATATTGGGACGAGCGGCACACGGAGGTGGTAGAGTCACGGTCCCTGGAGGTGTTTTAAGGCAGGATCCGATGTGTGTCACTCAGTGCCGTGGCGGTGTTCGGCCGCAGGCTGGACTCAGGTCTTTCCCAGCCCAGCTCATGCTGTCCCTTTTTGCGGGGGCCGCCGCCCCTCCCGCAGCCGCGCCCGCTCCCCGGCGCTCCCCGCCGCCGCCTCAGCCGCACTGCGGCGCGCGAGGGGGGCGCGCGCACGCCCCGCGCGGTTCGAATCCCAGCAGCCAACCGGCGGCCGGCGGGGCGCCGGGGCTGACCAATCACGGCGCTCAGGAGGCCCGCGGAGGCTATAAAAGGCGGCGGCGCGGCGTGGTGAGGGAGGGCGTGGCCGGCGGTGCGGGAGCGGCGCAAGATGGCGGAGGGGGACAACAACAGCGTCTACCAGCTGGTGAGGGCGGGCGGCCGCTCGAGCCTGCTGGGGGCGGCGGAGCCAGGCGCGCCCTTGCTCTGCTCTGCTCTGCTCTGTCCTACCCGCAGCGGTGTCTGGCGGGGGCCGCTCGGCCCCGCGCTGTGTGACGCGGTTCGGCGCTGGGGGTTCGGTGCGGGATGGGCGCAGGGCCGGGCGTGGGGCGGCTGCTGCGGTGCAGGCCCGGGGCGTGGGAGCGGCGGCTGCGCTGCTGCTCGCGGGCCGGAGCCCCAGCGGCGCTTGGCGTTACGTGATCGGCGGCGGTTGTCCCGACTCTGTCTGTCTGTCTGTCTGTCTGTGTCAGCCTCAGAGTTCGTGTGTCTGTTTGTGTGTGTGCAGCCTCCCGCTGCGGGACCGAGCGCCGCAGCGATACGGGAGAGCGGCAGGCGTTGGTGATTCAGCTTAACTGAACGTGCCAAGATATGCTTGAATAGTTAAATAAACACAAGGCTATATATATATATACACACAGTTATGCCTGAATTGGTGAGCGTCTGCCGTGGGAAATGGGAAAATCGCTGTAAAAACCTGTGAAGGGGCAGAGGCTGGGCGCGTTTGGGGGCTGCGGTGCTGCACACCCAGGCTGGGCACAGGGAACAGCTCCAGCAGCTCAGCTTGGAGGGAGGCTCCAGAGTTTGTAGGAAGTCCACGAGCTGTGTTGTGCTTGTTATTCTAGTGGCGTCGGAGTTCTTACTGGAATTAAGAGTAGCACACAGCTGAGAGTGAAACCTGTTCTGTTACTTCTGCATGGCAGACGTGCATATCTTCATGACTTTCCTCCTCTTACTGCTCGGGCAGCAGTCGGTTCTGTGTACGGTTTACCTGAGTTTTGTAATCTCTGAGATGCTATCTCCCACTGAGGGGAGACTGTTAAGCTCTGTTAAGTGTGGAACACCTCAGGTGAACTGCTTAACAAGCTGATGGCAGCACAAGTGGGGCCTCCTTGCAGGAGAGGTGTAGGGAGGAATGTAGGAAGTGGAGTTGAAAGGCTGTCTTGGGCAGCTTGTGGGAAAACTTGCTGTCCAGATGTGATCAGTTGGGTAACTTTATTGTGGATTCTGAGTCTTTATCCATCTTCTTCATAATAAACTGGCATTGGACAGCAGCTAGAAAGCTTCAATTTAATGTGCTAGAGTTGTCTTGGAAAATACATTCATTTTTAAACACTTCTCATATTACAGTTTTCCAGTCATTGACACTGAAAACTTGAGAGGCTTTAAAACCTGACTTTCTACTAATCTGGGGGGATGGGGTGTGGTAAATGGGAGATTAGGGGAAAACACCTTGGCAAAATCTGGGAGGAGGTATTGTTTGGCCTATACATGCTGCTAGGATCTTGACTGCTTAAAGGCAGCACTGCTACAGTGTCATAACTTAATACAAAACTCACAATATTATTACTAATTTAATTACTCAGAAAGATTTGTGGCTGGGATCTTTAATTATTTCACTGGGGGTTTTTTTTAGCTACTTCAGTGTGGGAATTAATTTGATACTCTGGTTAGTTAAAGGAGTTTTCTTCTCTTTTTGTGTAGGCTTCTGAAACTGCAAGCTTGGAGGAGCACTTGCAAGGATGGGGAGAAGTGATTTTGATGACCGATAAAGTTCTTCGCTGGGAGCGAGCCTGGTTTCCTCTGGCACTGATGAGTGTTGTTTCCTTTTCCTTCCTGTAAGTGCCTTCTGGAAGGAGCCTGCAACATCATGGCATCTTCACAGCTGGTACCAAACCTATTAAGAAAATTAGTTGGACACCTGGAGAAGTCTTAATAGAAAGGCTTTTACTCTAGGTTCTTTTTCTTAAAATGTGTCAACTTTGTTAGAAATTAAAAACAGAAGTGATGAAAGCAGGAAGTAACGTGATTCACATCCTGCTCAGAATGGTTTCTGCAAAAGCTGTTTACCAACAGTAGCTGCTGGGGTTTTTATTGTGCTCAGCTGAATGTTTTTCAGTGGTGCATTCATGTTCTGCCCTCTTTCTTTGTACCCTGCTTCTTAGTCAGATCTCATGATCTGCTTTGGCTTCCCCCCCACACACCACCAGCAATATCCTTAGGGAAGGCTTGTTTCCATAGGGCAAAATAGCCTTTTCTGCCTCTTTGCTGTGGGTTTAGGATAAGTTCTGCTATTTTTGCACAACTAGAGTTTTCTAATATTCTGTCATGTCTTTTGAGAAAGGGGAAAAGGGAAGACTGCAGGTAACGTCCAGTCACCAGGGTGGAAGGATGTTGCCTGTCTGATTGGAGGTGCTGGAGGCACTTGGATGTGCCCTTATGTAACGTGGTAGTAAAAAAGACCTGACTGCCTTGCACAGACAGCTGCTTGTGCCAGCTCTGCAGTTTGCCAGTTGTAACTGTTCCTGCAATAAGGAGAGAAATTACAAAAATAAATGTTGAACCAGGTGAGCCAGGGGTAACTGGTACTTTGGCTAATATAAAGTTTTTTGCTTCTAGGGGAGATGAGGAAGGTGGAAATCAAATGGAAACTGAAAAGTAACCTTTAAAAGAAGCAATTGTGTGAAGTTGAGGGTATTCTGTTATAAATTCTGTGATTATAGCAGGGAAAATCTTGTGCTGAGTAATACTTTGTGGAAATGCAGAACTGCTTCAGGTTCTGAACTCAACAAAATGACCTTGAACACCCAGCACAGTAGCACTCTGCAGATGTACAGAACAGCCCCACTGTGGACTGGGTCATTTATTTGCTTTTACTGTTTCAGTTTTCAGGAAGTTCTGTGAAGTACAGTTGAATAACACAGGGCCCAGCTGGATGTTATTAGACACTTTGGAGATCAGCTGGTTCTTATCCACTTGCCCTTCTGCTGTGTTTGAGTGATGGCAGACTGAATATGGAAAATGCAGCACTGCTTTAAGTGGAGATTGAGGCCTCTTGTCCAGAACAGGTTTGGCTGGCTCTCCCAGGAGAGACAGAGCAAATGACAACCTCTAGTGGATCTGAGTTCTGTGACTTGAGCAACAAAATTAGAACTTTTACTCTACCTGGTTATTTCATATGTTCACTCACTCATCATCATCCCTCAGTCAGTGTTAATTTCACTGTTGGTCAATTTCTGAGAGAATAATAATGATGAATTTTTACTTCTACTGAACTTTGTATCTTGTTTGCTTGTAGCATATTCTTATCTGGTATATTAAGAGAAAAAGGCATTTTTGTGATTTTGTTTGAGGTTAGGCAAGAGAGTAGGTCTGCTATTGGAAGCCCCAAGCCAGTCTGAAGAAGTGACCAAGCATGTCTAGTACTGAGCAGTTTGGGCACTCAGAAATAATTTCTCTTCTTTCTGCAGGATGATCTACTATTTGGACCCATCAGTTCTCTCAGGTGTCTCCTGTTTGGTTATGTTCCTCTGTTTGGCTGATTACCTGGTTCCTGCTCTTGCTCCTCGAATCTTTGGCTCTAATAAGTGGTGAGGAAAGCTTCAATCGAAACAGTTTCTTGAGTGTAATTATGATCTTTATCAAAATGGGTATCTGATTTGTGGATATCAAATAGTTACTTTGTAGAGTCATTGTAGTGAGAAATCAGCAATCTCTACAATACATGAACTGAGGACAGTAGCAACTGTTCTTCATTCTTTTTCTGGAAGATAACTACTACT
The DNA here is from genome assembly GCF_024509145.1 of Vidua macroura. Classification (NCBI taxonomy): domain Eukaryota; kingdom Metazoa; phylum Chordata; class Aves; order Passeriformes; family Viduidae; genus Vidua; species Vidua macroura. Next base: position 8,641,246 of record NC_071586.1, on the reverse strand, counting down.
ACAACATACCTTTATCCTTCCTTTTCTTCTGGAAAAATCAGATTTTTTTAAGAAGTAGGCACATTGTTTACACTCCATCAAGCATGGTAATTAGTTCTGCTAGACTAGTTTTTAGTAATTAATGGATAATAGATTCTAAGAAGTAAAATTATATGGAAGAGTGCTGATTGTATGTTTGGAAAGAGACAGTAGTAAATGTGATGAAAAAAGAGTAAGAATGTGATTGATTGAAACAGATTTGAAAAAAGGCAAGTCTTGTATAAAAGCAGTAACTTGAAGAAGAACATTTTTTGACCAAAATTTTGAGTTAAAGGTGAATTTTAGTGTATCTGCTTTAGGATGACTAATGGATAAATTAGTCATTAGTCTTATGTCAGTGTGGATTATTTGTGTGTATCACACTGGTATCAGATTAAGGTCAGTAGTCTTTGGTTTGGATGTGGTTGCTCTTGGGGAGTAAATGTAACAGAGTCAGCACACAGGAAAATTACACTTACAGTGTACAATAAGTACAGCACTTACAGTGCTCAATAAGGTATCCAGCTAAGCAAAGCAAACGCTGGGATAAGCACTGGGTACATTTTTATTGCTGGAAAAATGCCATGGGAGATTTAAAAAAATTAAATTAAATCTTGAGTTCTTATTTCTGGCTTTTTTCCCTCCCTTTATTAAAAGGACCACGGAACAGCAGCAAAGATTCCATGAGATTTGCAGCAATTTGGTGAAATCTCGTCGCCGGATTGTTGGCTGGTGGAAGCGCCTCTTCACTCTGAAGGAGGAGAAGCCTAAAATGGTATCGAGTTCCAGGAATTAATCTCTGTTGTCTTCAGATCTTGTCTGATTTAACTTTGTCTGAAGTATTTTAGCAAGGCACATGCCTGAATGGTATTCCAGACCAACAACTGGCACTTCTGGCTATGACTTGATACTGGTCACACATTTTTTCAGACCTGGAGTGGTAGGATACAAAACTTTAAAACTTGCAGTTCTGTGTGGTTTAGGAGCATACCCTTGATAATAAAATAAAGGAAGACTGGATTTCTCTGGATAGGTAATATTTTGGGAACAAGTTGTTTCCAGTGTGCACAAACTGTCCAAAAAACTGGATCTTTAGTAGTGTGTCAGCTGGTACATGAGCTACTGAGCCACTGTCCCAAGAACAGTTTTGGGGATGGCACAGTCTGGCACTAAGGGATAGGCAAGGGATCTGGGCAAAAAAGAAGGTGCACCCTGTGCAGCTGATGGTCTGAAAATAAGAGAGAATAGACAATTACAATTTGAGATCCTGTAACCTCAATTTTAACATGCCTGTGCATAGGTATCACATGGGGAAGAGCCAGAAAAGTTCACATTAGTTTGAAATGTTGAAGTTCTGCCAAATACTGAAGGGAAGGGAGAATACCCAACATCTCAGTGGTAACTCTTCCCTTTTCACTTTCAGTACTTCATGACCATGCTCTTCACTCTTGCTGTGGTTGCCTGGATTGGACAGCAAGTTCACAACCTCTTTCTGACCTATCTTATTGGTAAGTGTGGGCATGCAGAACACAAGGAACTCTTCTGTTAGCTGCCTGAAATGGATTGAGACTGGCAGAAGTAACTTTTTGGTTAAGTGTGGTGGGGTGTTTTCATTGCAGGGTTATGTTCATCTCTTTTCAAGCAATTAATGGGACTTAAGGGAAGCAAAGAATTGCAGAGTGACAGAAGCTTGTTAAGTGTTCTTTTTTTTTTTCCTCCTTCTCCTTTTTAGTAAGCTTCTTGTTACTGTTTCCTGGACTAAACCAACACGGGATCATCACAAAGTACATTGGAATGGCGAAAAGGGAGGTCAACAAACTTCTCAAGCACAAGGAAAAGAAAAATGAATGAAGACTTAACTGCTGTTCACTCTAGTAGAAGGTTTTCTTGGGAACAGTTTTGAGAATTAATGTATAATTAAGAAAATAGAAGTTGTATTGCTCACTGACTTTTTTTTTTTAATTGGCTCCCTGATGAAGTGAAAAAGTCATTCCAGCAGCTGCTGTGGGTTTGTCTTCTGCTGTGCTGAGTAGGGTTCTGCAGCCTGGAGCTGATCCTGTCTGAGGCATCTTCTTCTTTGATGTGTGGAGCTTGTTAAGTGTCTTCATCAAACAGACCCTGGGCATAACTACCCCAACAGCAGAGCTGTAATGCCTGATAGTATTTCTGTAACTGTGTTAGATTAGCTGATCATTAATTGTGGCTACAGCAAGTGTGAGAGGCAGTTCTGAAGGCTGATGCTTCTTGGAGGCTTGTTACTACTGATCTTTGTGGCAGGAGGACAATTAGCAGAGTGAGAATGGCCATGGCTGAGGGTGCACATCCAAAATGGGGGAGAAGGTTCCATTGTCTCACTGAACCTGTTTGCTTCTTCTGGCTGTGTGTACCTGAGAATGTGTGGAGTAGGGGTCTGGAATATATAAATTTGTAGGTCAGTTATTTAGCTGTAGTGTAAACTCATTGCACTGAGACTGTAGAAAATGAGTGAAGGTGTGTGTAACCTTAAGAGCTGATTGTTCTGGAAACTGCTGTTGTCATGGAGCCTTGTAGCACGTTTGGTTTTATGAATGTTTGTCTGTATACAAAATCACTCTGAATATGCTGTTTGACTCTGTAAATAAGCCTGAATTGTTTGTGCTTTTCTATGATCTCTCCCTCCTTTTTTAAAACTGAACTGTTTTTCTTTAAAAAGCTGAAACCTGTGTTAATGTTTTGAAAAGTTTACTGTTTTAAATGAACTCTCTTCAGTGTCTATTGTAACTATTGAATAGGTAAATACAGACTAAAGAGAATCTACTTGAAGCCTTGCTCCTCGTCAGTGTACAGAGAAGGGTGTCCATGCACTTTTCAGTGTGGCAGGAGATCTGGGAAGGGTTGAGGCAGTGCCGTGCTGAGCGGCACAGCCTGTCGGGGGGAGAGATCCTGGGTGTGTGCGGCCGAGCGTGACACGGCGCGGTGTCCCGAGCTGTGTTCCCGGGAGCGGGAGCGCGCTGACACCGGCTTAGGTGCTGCCCGTCTGCTGCACGGCCGAGCGCCGTGTGCCCCTTGGGGGTGCGAGCTCAGTACACACCGGCCCATGCATCAGCCGGGGCTGTGCTCACCGCAGCCCGGTGTCCCGGTGCCGCGGTGTCCCGGTGCCGCGGTGTCCCCGTGCCGCGGTGTCCCCGCGTCCCCGCTCCGCCGTCCCGAGCTGGGAACTCAGCTTGGCGCTCTAGCTTTTTGTCCCTCGCGCCCCGCCGTACGCGCGCGAAGCGTCCCCGTTCCCATGGCAGCCGGGCGGTGGCGTCGCTCCGGAAGTGCGGCGCGCGGCCTCGGCCAATGGGAAGGGCCAAGTTAAGGAGGCGAAGTCTCGCGATATCTCCTCCCGCCGCTGGCCCTCCCATCGCCCCGCGCGGCCGGGGCTCTTCCTTTTCCGCCATCGCGCTCTCGGTGAGTGGGGCCGGGGCCGCGGGCGCGCCGCATCCGCCCCGTCCCGCCGCCATCCGCGCCCCGCGCCCGCCCCGCCCGCGCCGCCGCGGGCAGCGGGCACCGCGCTACCCGCCCGGCCCGCTTTGAGCCGCCGGCACCGCCCCTGGCGCCGTCCGGAGCTCCCGGAATGCGGGGTGGGGGGCGGCACCTCCCGCCCGTGGCCCCGCGCTCTTGAGCGCTGCGCGGCGGGAAGCCGGAGCGGCGGCCGGGCCCGGGCCGGAGCTGTGGGGAGCCGGGCCGGGCAGGGCGCGGGGCAGCCGCGGAGCCGGTGCGCTGTAGGGCGTGCGGATCGTGCGGCCGGGCCGGGGAGGAGGTAGCGGAGCGCGGGGGAGCGGGCGCGGTCGGGGCCCCGAGAGGAGGCGGCCCCGGCGCGGGGGGCTGGCGGCTCTCGCCCGGGGCGGGAGTTGGCTCCCGCGGGGCTGGTGTCTCAGCCGTGGAAGTCCTGGTGTGCCGCAGGGTCTGCCCCCGTGCCCGGGCAGGGACAACTCTGGGGACGGTGCTGGCAGCGCCCGGGCTCTGTCAGAGGGGTGGCAGTGCCAAGTCATCCCTGCCGTGCTGGGCGTGCTCCGAGGCTCCTTTTCGCGAGCATCTGAGAGCTGCTGCCGGCTTTCCCTTCCGAAGTGTTGCGTTTGTGCACCCTGCAGGGTTTTTGCAGATCAGTGAGCCGAGCAGCATCTCTTGATTAAACATCACATAGGATCTAATTATTGCACACGATCGATACTGTGCCGTTGGGTGTTAATTGGGTTTTAAGGCCAAACTGATTTACCTGAGGAGATGTCACGCTGCTGGCTTGGTGTCTGGATGGTGGTTTTGAAATCGTGTGTGTGCTTTGATAAAGCCACGTTTGACTGTGTTGGATTTCCTGACGTGTTACGGTAGTGGTGACTCTTGATCACAGCTGAGCGTGTGACTTGGTTTGCTTATTTAGCTTGGGAATGCTTTTTAAGGTTTAATGCAACTTTCTGTCAGTGTTGGATCTTTTAGATGTAAAACTAGCCGTGACAGAAGCGCTGCTCAGTGCTTCTGTGCCGAGGAGCCGGTGCAGTAACTGCTGCCCTCCCTGCAGGCACCATGGTGCGGATGAACGTTCTGGCCGATGCTCTCAAAAGCATCAACAATGCAGAGAAGCGTGGCAAGCGCCAGGTGCTCATCCGGCCGTGCTCCAAAGTGATCGTCCGCTTCCTGACCGTGATGATGAAGCACGGTGAGTCCCGGCCCTGCTCCCCCGGCTGCCCTGCGGTGCTGCCGGGGTAAAAGAAGTAAATCGAGGTGCTTGAAGTAGTTTGGTGCATAGTTAGTTAGTTGTGTTATTGTAGCTAAGTGTTCCCTGTGTCTCTGTCTGCTGGTCTCCTGCAGGTTACATTGGTGAATTCGAGATAATTGATGATCACAGAGCTGGGAAGATTGTTGTCAACCTCACAGGCAGACTCAACAAGGTAGGATTTGTCTTCCTGAATTCAGTTTTCTAAAGGAGTGTTTAAATGAGACTTTATTTTATGTTTGTCTGCTCCATTTTTTAAAAAAAAACAGCTTGTAAAGAAGGTAGTATTTGTTGAATCTGTGTAAATAAGAGTAGCATGGATGCTATCAGTTAAAAGGGTGGTTAATTTGTCTGGATTCAAAGTGATATGGGTCACTAATTACATTTCTTTTAAACTCTGACCATGTAAGATGTGCTTTCAGGGAAGTCTGCTTGCAAGTGCTGTGTATTTCTGAAATCTCTCTTCAAAGGCTTTCTGGCTACCTAGTGCTTTCTCAGTTTCATTGATATTTAAGCTATCTGGAAGACTTGTCTTAGGAGATAGGGGCTGAGTTGGTTTCCAGTTGATGTTTGATAGCTGCAGATGTGGAGAAGACAAATCTTTCTCCTGCTGCCAGGTGGGCTTTGCTTGCAGTGAGGAAAAGTTGAATGTTAAATTAATTGGTGCCTGTGAAGTTTCTGGGGCATATGAGGCATTCGTGTGTGTTTTGGAAATTCTTAAATGCTTTTGTCTCAAACTACTGAGCTGTGTAGTTCTGTGGTGACTTGCTGTGCATCGCTGTTTGCAGTTCAGCTCTTCAAGTGAGAGTTGGCTCTTCAGTAAAGAAATAAAAAATATTTTTTGGTCAGAATGTGTTGGGGGCTGTCCTCATGATGAATAAATATGCCATCTGAAAATTGCAGAGGGTATAAGGCAGATAATGCTGACACCCCCAAATTACTGCAGTAGTTACAGTAAAGACAGTAATTACAGTAGACACAGTGTTATGTATGTGTAATAAAAGTGATGTAGGTCGGGTTTGAGGGTAGTGTTCCTTGAACTCTTCCAGGATGAAATAGATCTTTCAGAGTAATGGATATAATGTTTCTCTCATTCATTGCAATAAGGGAACAGTTGTTTAGTTCAGAAAAATGTGCATAGTGCAGGAAGGTGTGCTTCTGGCTTGGTGTTGGATAGTTGTTAAGATAACTGGAGCCAGTGAGGTAACTGGTAGTGCTGCTGGTGCTCTTGGTCAGTAATACAATTACCTCAAAAATTCCAGTAACATGTTAATTTCTTCCTGATTAAAATCTACATGGTTTTGTTTGTGGGTTTGTTTGTTTTTTTTTTTTTTTTTTGTGTGTGTATGAGAGTTAGAGGTAGAGGTGGAATATCCCTAAGCAATCCCGGGAATGTTGCTGATGTTACAGCATGCTTTTGTGCTTCCCCCAGGTGTGGGCATTAGGTGGGTGGTGTAGCTTCAGCAGCAGTTTAGGGCTGTTCAGGTGAGGAGGAGGAGGGAGTGAGGCTGAGGCAGTAAGGGTGCCGAGTTGCGGGGTGTGAGGTCCCGGCTGGGAGGAGGCAGCGCTTGTGCTGCGGGTAACAGAGTGTGTGACAGCACTTGGTAAAATCCTTCAGGCCGGGAGCTGGGCTCACACGTGTGCAAATCCATAACGTTCTTCAGTTTGTAATGGAATCCTCTCTTGCAGTGTGGTGTAATCAGTCCCAGATTTGATGTGCAGCTGAAGGATTTGGAAAAGTGGCAGAACAACCTGCTGCCTTCCCGTCAGTTTGGGTGAGTACGAGGGAGGGTCAGATGTGTTGTGTGTAAAAACATCACACTCACAAACTCACCTGGCACCTTTTCCTCTGATCAGCCTGGAATTAAATTCCAGTGTAAAAATCCATCCTCTATATAAATGCCCTTTTAAACCAGTTTTACAGGGGCACTGCTAAGCAAGGAACTGTTTCTGTTTGAATTTGGTAAAATCTTTGTTTGACCATTTCACAGTTTAATGGAAAGTAGGACTTTCCTCATACTTGTTTTGGCTTTATGAATGGCCGTTCTTAAATGGGGAAGGAGTTATGTAAATTACCAGGTCAGTGAAAGTAAATTGTACTACTTGAATTCACACGTCCTGACTGTGCGCAAGTTAATCAGATATGAGGTGATGAGGAACTTGGAGCCTCTGTTGAACAAACCTCCACAACACAGGAAATCTTACTGTTATGCGGTGTATCTTTTCTTCACAAAGTGCATGGAATTGAGAGCTGTAATTCCCAGTGCACAGGATGGCAGAGCAGGAAGGGTCTCCAAGGCCTCAGCCAGTCTGTCCCATCAGAGGAAGGATTAACAGTTCTGTGCTGTTTCTGTTCTTAAAGCTCCAGCAGTAACTCCTGCTTCAGCTGGCCCTGTGTAGCTACTCTGTGTTGTCATTTGGAGTTTTAAGAGTATTTATAGAGTGGTGGGACAGGAGGTTCTCAGACATGGAGCTGTGTGGGTGAGGTGTGTTGGTAATGCAGATGTTGGCATTAGCAGTGACAGCTGCTGAAGATGCAGATGCTGTCTGGCACTGTGGCACCTCCCTGCACTGGGGAGCAGCATCTGTGGAGGATTGAAGTGGACTTAGGCTAGAAATCTATCCAGCAGCTGGACAGGGACTGCCCAGTGGGAATATGCAAGGAAAGAGGCAAATAGCTGGGGAGCAGAAGTCTGTCAGTGTCCTGTGTGTGCTGCAGAGCTGTGCTCGTGAGAGGAGCTGCTTTGGCACTGTTGATAACCCAGTCTCACTGCACTGGGCCCGTTCTTACAGGAGCAGGCCTTGCTTTTTGTAGCACAGATGAAGTTGGTGCTGTCAGCTCTGCAGCAGCCTGGAACAGGGAGATAAACTGAACATTTGCTCTCTCTTGGCAGGTATATTGTACTGACAACCTCAGCTGGCATCATGGACCATGAGGAGGCGAGACGAAAACACACAGGAGGCAAAATCCTGGGATTCTTTTTCTAAAACTTGTAAAAAAAGAGGATACTAATAAATTGTTCAAATGGACTCTGGTGTTTCCAGTCGGTGTTTTAATGACTTCGAACACTGCCTGTGGCAGTGCTTGTAACAGCTCTTCAATAGTGCTGGAGGTCCAGCTTCACTTCAAATGATGTTTGGGTTCCACACCATCCCTGGTAACAATTCTATTTCTGTTAATGATATAATGTACTGCTAAAAGTTACTACTGGAGTGGCATTTTGGGGTCACTGTACAGGAGAGCCTCAGCAGGGAGCTCTAATGCTAAACTAATGCTAATCCCAGCTGTCCTGCTTGGGCTCCCCTCACAGGTGTTCAGTGCATGTGTCTGCAGTTACCCGTGTGTGATTCTAGAGTTTCACCTTTTGCCTCAATAATAGAAGATGCCTTGCCAGAAGGTATTTCCTGTTTATGGTTTAAAAAGTTGTGGGATGTGGGATTCTGGAATAATAAAAATGGTCGAAGTTTTGATTTCAGATCACAAACTTGTTCCACATCATACAGTGAAAGGAGTAACTGAGGTTGGGAGGAATAATTATTTTCCTTCAAATTTCTACTTTGAAAGTGTTTTGAAACACCAGATTTTTGGGTAGAGTAGTTGCTGTGCAGCAACACAAGAAACAACTGTTTGGGATTTCTTTACTTTTTCAGAGTGATGAAATAAGGTTGTCTGAACCTACAGGTAAGGAATATTTAGTATTGAATGAGTTGGTGTTTTCTGCAGGCACATGACAGCACAGTGTCCTTGATGCAGAGAAATCAGATGTGTTTCATGGCAGTGCAACTTGGTAGAGGATGGACAGCAAGCTGGGCTGATTGCATTGTCCAACAACAGCTGGAACTGCTCTGCCTTGTTTCACTTCACTTGGAGTCTTACCAGGAAGGAGCCTTTGGACATGTAGCAAGTGTTTCAACAACTCTAAACCAGCTGGTGAAATCTGTGATTCTGATACAGTTGGAAACCAAGTTTTCCTGCTTGCTGATACATCCCCATGCCCACCATGTACAGTTGCTTGAGCTGGAAGCATCCTGCCTTGAAAGTGATACTTCATCACAAACCTTGGCATGGAAGGGAGTCTTCAGGCACAAAATCTGAACTCAATAACTGTAACCTCTCTTGGTTCAGTCTGTTACTCTTTATGGAGAAAAGGAGAAGGTGATACTGTTAAGCAAAAGGTTTTTACTCTGGACAGAGACTGCTTCCCGAGGAACATGAGAGCCAGCAGAGCTCTGAAAGTGCTTACAGGACATGTGCTGGCACCAGCATCCTGACCTGAGCCTGGCTGAGAAGAGCAGGGGCACAGGCTAAAGCTGGTTTACCTGCTGGGTCACAGCTGTGATGGTTGAGGTCACAAAGTGGACTGGAGACAGTGTCAAAACATTCAAATGGGATCACTGGTTCTCAGTTTGACTGGAAACAAATCTGCTTAGCTGAAGGTCTGTACACTGGATTAGAGTAGTTACAAAATCAAGAGTCTGTTTCAACCCCCACTTTGTTGTCAAATGGAGCTATTTAGTGACAGGTGGGGTTTTTCCTATCCTTAGTGGATTTCATTCTGAAATACCAGGCACTGACACCTGAGATTTTGTACTTCTTGCTCAGAGTAACCCTGAAGATTGTATCAAGATGTCACTATTCTTTTTTATAAAGTCTTGGTTTTTATCAAGTCTAGAATAGAACATGTTTCTCATACCTAGTGGAAGAAGGCCAATGACAGTTTCAAAGCTTCCTTTAGATGAATTTACTATGACAATTTTCCTGCTAGTTTGACAGTTGTGTTTAAAATCAGTTTTACACAGGACATACATGGTAGTTTTTCTGACCTAGCTTAGCTGTGTCTCCTTTACTCCCACAGATACTCCCGAGGTAACAATTTCTGATGTTCTCAGTTGACAGATCAGTTGGGAATGAACTGTAAATTTATTCCACAAGCCAGCCCAGCAACTTTTATAGACTTATTAAATGGAAATTAGAGCTCTGATGTAAGAAGAACGACTTGGAGGAAAGGAAGCAGCAGCAGAAGCACCTTTTCCACAGGATATCTACAAAAGTAACTGCATCCAGGCTTACCACATGTGGAAGCTGATATGGCTGACTTGGGTTCATGAGATGATCTCTGAGCTTGGGCCTCACTGGTGAGAGCTTTACTCCTGGGCTGCTGGCTGAGAGCCATGAACTTTGGAAGGTGGCCTTGGGAGCTGATCATGACAACACAACAGCTTTAAATGGGTTTGCAGGAATTCTTACTCCCAGATATGTTTAAAATCTGAAAGAGGTGTATTTTTTTTAACCTCAGTGATGTTTAGTGGGCTGTATATGCCTTGGGCAAGCAGTTTGTAGGTGGAAGCATTTTGGGTAAGAAAAGGATTGATAGAGGTGGGAGGGGAAATGGCACAAAGCTGAAGGTGCAGTGTGGATTACAGCAGGTGATCAGGGGTGGGTGTTAGTTCAGAGAAGGGGTTTGGTACCCGTGGGGCAGAGGGAACATCAGCGATGGAGGAGTCCCCTGTGGGGCAGAGCACCCTGACCTGTCAGGGTGGGTGTCCCCCGAGGAAGCCCCTGAGTTAGCAGCTCTGCCCTGGTGCTGTCCTGGCTCCCCTGTGGTCTAACACTGAAGTGGAGGCCATGGTGTTGCCTCTGTGCCCTGCCCAGCAGCCCTGAGCCCTCTCTCCATGCCTGGCGCCCTGGAGCAGCCCAGAGCTCACACAGAGCCCGTGCTGAGCTGCCCCTCCTGCAGCCCCATCCGCTGCTCACAGCCACGTGGCAGCATCGTGGTCCAGTCCCAGGGGTAGAATGGGTCAGAACTTAATTTGGTTGTGAAAATGAGTAAATTGGAAGTAGCTGGGAGAGGGCTGGTGATGCCCCTGCGAGGTACAGCCCAGGCTCAGGTGCGGTCAGATCCGTGTTTTGGGGTGCCATTGCTCCTTATGCCGTGGCTTAAGAAGAGGATGAAGGATGTTCAAGCGAGCTGCCTGCTGTGGATCCAAACCCCGATTTACTGGTGCGTGAGAAGGCGTCAACAGAGGGCAGCATCTCACCTGCAATCGCTGGAGATTGAGGGAGACCGTGTGAGGAGAGGAGTAGCCCGATTTCTGTGCCCTGGTCCACAATGAGAGTTTTTTCTGTCTTTGATGCTTTGAACCTAGTTTAAGGTAATATTGGGGTTGAGAGTAAGTGCGGATCTTCAAAAGACTGCAGCAGGCTAAGGAGCCTGGTGTGTGACAGTGGCTTGACTGGAAATGCACCTTTTCCTCCTCATCCTTTTGTGTAATGCTATTTAGCCAATTTAGATGTAAGACAAGGCTATGTCTTACTGCCAGTTAATCTAAGTATCCATCTCTCAGTAAATACCTGGGTGGATTTAACCACAGTTTAGTCTGGAGATCTATTCTAGTGAAGTCAAGGGGTTTCAGAGGCTGCTGGCCTCCATTCTTGTTCATGCCTCTGATGTTTTCTCTGCTCACGTGCTGCTCTTGTATTATTAATGCAGTAATGGCTGTAATTATCCTGATCCTCAGGACAGCCCATCTGAGCAGGCATGTGGTGGAGTTGGGAACAGTGATGCTGTTGGTACATTTGTGCTGGGGCAGGATTCAAGTTCCTAGTCTAGTTTACTTACATTTTATTTAGGCTTTTATCTGCTAGTGCTGCACTTAATCGTTGTGTATGCATTCCTGTGGCATTGTCTGCCTTTGACAAGGTGCTCTAGCAGGGTATGTGACCCCCCTCCCCCCCAACTTTCAGACTGCTATTTTAACAGATTGGGGATAATTCTGTGTGAGGGCCGTGGAAATGGAGAGCATTCCTGCTACTCTGTAATCCATTGCTATTTCCTCTTGGACTTCTATAATTGACTAAGGGTTGATTTTTTTCATATTTAATTCACTTGATTTATTGTTCCCACTCTGTGAACAAACCATGCTGCACATTTTCCAGAAAACTCTTTTTCCATGAGCTTGCAATCCTCTGCCTGTCATCTCTAGATGTCTCTCTTGCCTTAATATAAAAAAAATATGAAAAAGGCAAAAGTACCAAAGTACTTGGTATGTGATCCTGGATAGAAATGTGTGTATTCAACACTCCTCTATCTTCACCTCCCCAGCTAGATTAGAGTGGGATTGGCCCCTTCATTTGTGGGGAAGAAACATGGCACAACCATTCTTGCTGTCTTCCACTGATGCAAGTTAACTCTGCTCTCAGCTGGACCAGGCTGTAAGCAGGAAGGGGCACGGATTATATCTGGGAGTAGGGGAAAAGTAGGTGATGGATGAGGTTAAAGAAAAGCTGCAGCTGAAGCCCACCTCTGGGCACTGTCTTAGTCTCATCAGCTCCATGGATGGAGCTCAATTTGTGTTTGGTCCACTGTTCTGTTTGTGCCAGTTTAAAAAGCAAAGTCCAGGAACATCAATGACAACTTCAGGTTTTCAGTACCTTTACAAATCAGGCCTTTAACCATAAGAATGAAAAAAAGGGGAGAAATTAAAGGTTATTTTTTCCTTTTCTCCCTACTTCTCTGCAATTCACATGGATGCTTGTCTCCTCACTTGCAGTAACATGCCCAGCTGTATTCTTGCATAACAGGATCCTCCACACGTGATCCCCACGTCTGTGTGGGCAGGTAATTAGCTCTGGCCCTCCTTCAGTCCTTGGGATTCCTTCCTTAGGGCAGCAACATCAGCCCCTCAGTTAAGCATCTGCACTCCTCAAGTCTGAAACCATTTTTACCTCACTGGGGCAGGCTGTGGGTGTCAGGGCTGACTGCACACCTCGTGGTGTTCATGCTGGGACCTGTGTTCTGGTCAGGCTGGGCCCATGGATCTGTCCCCCTTGGGCAGAAGCCAAAGCCTTGCTTGTTTCCCATGACTGGTGGTGATTTCTGACTCGGTTCTATTTCCAGTTTAATATCCTAGTCCAGCCCAGGTAGCAGGAGTTGGGGTTTTATGTGAAGCCTTGTGTAGTGTGTGCTACATCAGAGGAAAAAGGAGATGTGTGCATGGGACCACTGAATTCATCTGCAGGCAGGTGTTTGCTCTGGGAGGGAAGCAAAAATCAGGAGACTATTTTTAGCTCTGAAATACTTTTCTTGAATGACATTCAGTCCTTGCCAGCCTTTGATGAGCAGAGAAATAATCCCTGAAGGGAAGAGCCAGAAGTGCCTGGATCTGTGCTGGGCTGCTGGCAGCTCCCAGTGTGGCTGTGGGAGGGCTGGGACAGCTCCTGGGACAGCTCCTGGGACAGCAGCCACCTGCAGCCACCACCTAATGCAGCACGGCTGAGAGAGAAGTGCTGGAGTGCAAGAAGGCATCTGAGCATGAGCAAAAATGATTCTGAGCCCATTTTCCTGAGAGAGACCCTGTCCTGTGGAGCAGGATGTGGGGCTGAGAGCCACAAGCCCATGGCACATCAGGAGTCAGCCCCAGGCCCAGGCCAGAGAACCCATCTTGCAAACTGCTGAATGACAAACCCAGTGCTGGTAGGTGGTAGCTCCAGAAATAGATACAGAGATAGCACATAATGCTCCCTGATAGCTGAAATAAAAAGAATTAAACTGTACAAAAGTGTGCTTTAATTGCTAACTCTCTCCTGTCTGCTTAAATCACTAGAAATAAAGGTCTCCTCCTTAGTGATGAGCAGTTCCAGGCAGAACAGACGTGATGGGGGAAACATGTTTGGAATAAATACTGATGTGAATGACACTTATTAGCTACAGTGTGGCATATTTATTTCTCTGTAGTTAGCATAATAGCACAGCTTGAAATGAGAAGAGTTCTTTACTTGTGTCTGTGTGTGCATGCATAAAAATAACAATGGGTTGTTTTGGGCAGAATGCAGATGATTCTGCTGTCTCTGCAATTAGCACTGGTATTTGGGTGGTGTCAGCTGCTGTGGCACTGAGAGAGGGGCCCAGGCACGGCTGTGCTTTGGGCAAACCCCTTCCCTTCCCTTCCCTTCCCTTCCCTTCCCTTCCCTTCCCTTCCCTTCCCTTCCCTTCCCTTCCCTTCCCTTCCCTTCCCTTCCCTTCCCTTCCCTTCCCTTCCCTTCCCTTCCCTTCCCTTCCCTTCCCTTCCCCTCCCCTGGCACACGGGACGAGCAGCAGAGCTGGCTCCTCCAGCCTCAGTGCCCACACTCGCCTGCCCGCGGTGGCTCTGCTCTGCTTTTGGGGGCTGCAGGGCTCCTGCAAGGGCAAAGCACCCCCTGCCAGCCTGCCCAGGCTCCCGGCAGGGTGACCACAGCCAACAGCCTTGACTGGAGCTGTGCCTGGACTGGGAGTGGAAACGTTCTGATTGTCTCACAGGAGTTCAGCCCCGGGTGTGAGGGTGACTGGGTGGAAGCTTTGTTGTCTCCTGGGGAGCCAGGGGGAGATAAGGCTGGCTGCTGGAATGTGCAGGTTACCTTTGCCTTCCTGCTGCTCCTGGGAGCCTGCCCACCTTAGCCTTGTCCTGCTGGTGTGTGCTGCAGGTGCTGGGGCAGGGGTGGTGCTGGGGCTCTGAAGGATGGTGCTGGGGCTCTGCAGGGGTGGTGCTGGGGCAGGGGTGGTGCTGGGGCAGGGATGGTGCTGGAGCTCTGCAGGGTGGTGCTGGGGCTCTGCAGGGGTGGTGCTGGGTGCTGCTGGCTGTGCCAGGGTCTGGCAGCCCTGCCCCTTCTCCTTGTACGGGCTTTGGCATTTCTCCCCCTCAGGGAGTGAGGGCCTGCAGTGATTTAAAAAGCCTTGAGCAGTTCAGTGAGGGCATCAGACACGATTGCTGCCATGTCCTCCCCAGGATCCTGGAACAAGGAGGGAGGGAAAGCTTTGCTGGGAGTCTGGGTCGGGCAGACAGTGCCAGCAGCACGGGGACAGGGGTCCCCTTGCAAGAGCTTCCAGACAAATCTGGCACCTGAGTGGTTCAGTGGGGGTCATCTTTGTGTTGTTGCTTTGAGACAGCAATTTCTCCTCTCTTCTGCATACATTTTAATGTAAGAATGAGTGGATATGGACAATCTTGGACCTCTGCTGTCTTGCTTCAGCCTTGAGTGAAGGTGTCTGGTGGATTGCACAGCTGCTTGGGGAAGGGAAGACAGCAGGGTGGACAGACAAAGGGACTGCTAGAGCCCTCTTTCCTTAAGAAAAGTCAAGAGGCATTTCAAATAAGAAGCCAAGGTGTTCTCAGGTGGGCTGTGAGTGCTGAGCACTGTCTCAGGAGCCATCTCACAAGCCTTTTTGTTGAGGGGAATAATTATACTGTGGTAAAAGTACTTACTTGCTAGGTAGTTCCCTGTCTTATTGTGCTGTATTCTTCCATTGCTGAAATGTAAGATGAAAAACCTGGGAGTAACAAACTTTCTGTTTTAAGCCCACTTGATTGAGTGCTTGGTTCAGAAATACCATAAAAGTGCCAGACCAGAGCTTGAAATATCACATTACCAGGTGTCAGGCTGCTTATAACTTCCACTCTGGGATTGTTGAGGATTTTTTTTTCCTGCTGGTCTTTTAATGAAAATGCCAAAGGGGGAAAAACTATTACAAAAAAAATAAAAAATGCTGCTTTGATTGAAAATAAAAATGCTGAGGCAGCAGCAACTTTCAGTAGTGCTTGCTCTGTTGCACTGCCCTGACAGAGATTATTTCCCAGGCCTGGGGGATGCTGTGAGGGTCTGGGCTGGCACAGTCCTGCTGGCTTCTGCAGTGTGGGAGGCACTGCAGGGAGGGGAGCAGGCAGCTGATGTCAGCAGAGGGGCCCGACAGGTTGGCAGGGAGGGAAAGCTCCGGTGCTGCCTTGGCTGGAGTCACACCAGTGTGTGCTGCACAGCACGGCAGCGTGACCGGCTGAGGGGACCTCGCTGGAGCTTTGGTGGCTGCTGGTGACCCGTGACAACGTGGGGACTCTGCCTTCCTGCTCGTGCCTTCCCTTACAGGGCTGTCTGCTCTCCCAGCTGTGGGTGCCAGTGCAGATGTGAGGGAGCTCCTGGCACTGCCAGCCTCTGTGCAAGGGGTGTGTCAGAGCAGGGAGGGACTTCCACTGCTGGGGACCTGGGAAAGGTGCTGAGGAAGCAGCTGAGGATGGGTGCTCTGGAGCATGAGCACCCAACAGTGCTGCTAGGAAAGAAGTGTGGGCAAGGCTAACACAGAGTGCTGCTGGAGAGCTGGGGAGGGCACCTCTGACTGAAAGGAGGAGGAAGATGCTTGTCAGAGATTCCTGTGGCACCTCAAGAACCCCCCTGGGGTGGAGAAATTGATGGTCTAGGGGGATAGTCTTGGCCAGGTCCAGTTCATACTGACTTTGGGTGGCATCAGTGCCTTTAATCCCGGGCTCCAGCAGTGCTTCCCTGCTGCCTGGGCATTTTTCCAGTGGGGTGGAGGATCTGCATCTCATGCTGGAGAACGTGCTGTCAAGGATGGAGGTGTCACAGCTTGTACACCAGCACTGGAACGTGCTGGCTGCTGGCCTGTGATCCCCTGGCTGTGCTGTGCCCTGGCACAGCAAGGTCCCTCCTGCCTGGGACACACAAACAGAGGTGCTTGAGGACACCAGGAAACCACCTGGGGAGGCCAGGGTGCCCCAGGGCAGCCTGCATTGTGGGGGTTTCTGCAAGGCTGAGCAGATCGCTCTCTGGGCCTGCCAGGGGCTGCAGTCCCTCCTTTCAGGAGTGCTGGCTCCTTCCACAGCAGGGGAAGGGAAACTCGGAGACGTGGCAAACGATTTGCAACACTTAAAGCTACACCAAAAGCATCTTGCATGGAAAATCAGACAGAGCAGGAAAAACAGCACTTACTGTCAATATAACACAGCTGAAATCTCTTTCTTGGAGATAATCATCTCTGACTCCAGCAGTAAAAATAAAGGACAGAAACTGGAAGGAGCCAGAAAACATGGTCGTGGGAGTGAATGTCGGTGAAATGAAAATTAAAAACACAATGGAAAGCATAGAACTGCCTTAAGTCAAAGCAGCTGCCTGCCCAGAGCACCACCCGGGATGCTTGGGAGGCACAGGGGTGTGGGGAGCAGCGGGGCTGGGGCCGTGCCAGGGCTCAGCTGGGGGGGCACAGGGGAGAGCAAAGGGCCCTCGCCCAGGCTCGAGAAGGGTCAGGGTCCCCTGGCAGCCAGGAGACCTTCAGCTGCTGGCCTTTGGCTCCCAGCGTGAAGGACCAAGCAATTCAAGGCACAAGGGCAGATCGTGGCTCTGCCCGGGGCTCTGCTGCCCTGCACACGCTGTGCTGAGCTGCCCTCCCTCAGCAAACCCCCCGCATTTAGGTCTGCTCAAGGCAGTCCCATCCGGGGCTCCAGCCATGCAGGGGGAGGTTTCTGCTGGCCCAGAGGGGCAGCGCTGCCAGCTGGGCTGAGCCAAGAGCAGCCGTGGCTTCCCCATTGTCCCCGCTGTGCGGGAGCACGGCCCGATGCAAATCAGAGCCACAAAACGGGGCTCTTCGAGCTCTTTCCTCCTTCGTTTTTAAGTGCCACAGGAGATGCACAGCCTTTTATCAAAGGATGTCAGTGTCTGGTGTGAATATGTATGTCTTTTGACTATTTCAGGCTGACCTTGATGTGTTTGTTATGCTAAGTGTCATAAAAATCAAACTGCTAAATTAACTAGCTGCTATTTCCACAACACCAGGGAAGCACCTGGGGCCCTTCTGCTCCCTGTAGACAATGGCTGAGGGAGGCTTATGCAACTCCTGCTCTGCTGGTGGCTGCTCCCTTCCAGGGCTGGCACGGTATTTTTAGATGCAAAGGAGAAGTGTCTCCTAACTATATGCTAATCACATTTTCAAAGCTTCGGCTGATATTAAAGTGATTCAGCCGTGTCCTGAATTCACACACTTTTGTTTGTTGCCTTTTGTATGCTCTGTGTAGCTTTTCATACAACTGTGCCTATTTTCAACCAAAATCATGGTTTGGGAGCTGCTGTATGACAAAGGATGTTTTTATCCTTTTTTGAAGATCTTTTGAGTTATCCTTAGCCCCAGCTATCTGAAATACAGACTCATGCATATATATATTCTCTCTGCAGGCAAAGAACAGAGGCAGGAGCAGACTTTACAGCTGTGATTCTCAAATTTTATTAAAGGGCTGCCTGACCTTCAGGGGAAAGGAAAGTATTTGAGAACCATCATATCTGATGCTGCCACCCCGATGTTCATTTATGGCCAAATAACTTTTTGATGGGATTTTTTTATTAGTTTTTCTTGCCCTTTTGTGTACTCTCTTGCCTGATGGGAACGTGCTCAATAAATGTCTTTGTGTGTGTCTCCCACGGCACCCTCGGGCCCATGCTGAACTCGGTCTGCAGCCCTCGTGGCCTCTGCCCCATCACTCTGATGTGCTGTGTGCCAAGCTGAGGAAAAAAGTCACTTTACTGCAGATAGTCTGCTGAAATTAGTCCTTTTCTTAGCAAAAAGGTGCCACATGCTCAGCCCAGGACATTGTCTGGTGCTCAGGAAGTGTCCTCAAATTCAGTCCAGCACACAATGAAGTCACCAAGTACTGATACAAACATGGAGCACAACAAGAGAGTGCTACAGCTTCTCCTGGTGAGGACTGCAGCTCAGAGCAGGGTCCTTGCTGGTGGGGTCATTGGGAATGAAGGGGAAGTGATGGGAAGACTCAGCTGGGCTTTACTGGTGTTCCTGAGCCCAGCTGGGCTTTACTGGTGTTCCTGAGCCCAGCTTTGCTGGTGCTCCAGGCTCAGCTGGTGGGGCAGAGGAGAGCCCTGAGCAGCTCTTCACAGAGGTAGGTGATGCTCTGGGGATCCCCACATGGGATGGTGCTTCCAAAACCTTGAAAATGGCCTTTCTGTGGCCAAGAAGCACCTGGGTTTGCTGTTCCCTCCTGGGCCACCTCTGCCCACGGCTGAGGGGACACTGGGCCCCTCTCCCAGGGATTTTGGGATCTTTGACCTTTCCAGGCTGCTCTCCAGGTGCTGAGTCCAGCTGTGGGCTCAGATGGGCCCTCACTGCTCTGAGGAGGGAGGGCTGATGGCCCAGCACAGCTCCTGGCCCACCCAAGGTTTTAGGGACTGCAGGCAGGAGTCCCCAGCCCTGCCCAGCTGGAGCTCCCCCATTCCTGCTCTCCTATCTCCCCCATTCCTGCTCTCCCATCTCCCCCATTCCCTCTGTCCCATCTCCCCATTCCCTGCCCCAGCTCCTGCTGTCCCTGTAACTGAGTGCTGCTGGAGGATCTGTGCTGTGCCCCCTCTCCCCCCTGCACTGATCTTCCCCCCCCTCCTCTTTTAATCCCTGTCTTGCTTGGATTCAACTTTTTTATCCTGATCCTCAAGGACCAAAGCAAAATGCTTCCAACAGCTCAGGAAGCTGGTCAGATTTGCATGTAGCATATTTAAATATTTAAATATGTAACATATTTAGGGTACAATTAAAGCAAAGGGAGACAAAATTGGGAGCAGGCTGAAGAATGAGTGTGTGTGTGCATGTAGGGAGGAATAAAGGCAATGTGTGCAGATACACAGGGAAAATAAAACATGGGAAAGGAGACAGAGAGAGCCTGCCTTGCATCAAGCACACTGTGACTAATGGTGATAATTTCCCATACCCACCCCCCCCCCAGTACCATAATAGGAGGAAAAACCTAATTGTCATCTGCCACCCACTGCTGTAAAGCAGCTTCTCTTAAATAGTTCTTATGTATTGAGTTCAGCTGTCAAAAGGAGCAGCTTTTTTTCCATGGTCTGTAGAATGCATTTCAGTATGAACACAGCTCCATGCAAAGGTCACCCCATCAAAACTGTTTCCCTCAGTAGTGAGCATAATGGCAAAACTCAGCATTTTACAGTCTATTCTCACAATTTTACTTGATATTTTTAAAATGTTAGACAGCTGGAGATTAAATTCCCTTTGATGGGCAGAATTTGAGGGAGAATGTTTTGTAGTATACTTTGGGTTTCCCCCTCCTCTCTGCCATGCTGTGGTATGGGCTCTTTAGTAGCTGCTTATGACAGGTAAAATGAGCCATAAAAAGAGCAGGAGACAGAGGAAAATTGCCTATTGTTCTTCAGATTGGCTATAGTTCCTTAGGATATCAGTGTGTGTTCCTGTGTGTGCCAGTGTTTTAATGCTAGTTTGGATTCTGGATGCTTAAATTACTCTCCCTGTCAGTGTTTCCATTTGCTTGGCACGTTCCAAAACGAAAAGACTTTGGGAGAGAGCCTACAGTGAGAGGGAGGGCACAAGAGTCAATGTCACTGCAGGCAGCAGGCAGGGGTCACACAACAGCAACAGGGAGATTTTCTGCTTCCATTTCCCCAGGAGCCGGGGTTAGGCAGATGAAAGTTATAATTGCAGGGGTGCCTGCTCTGTGTGTGTGCCCTCCCACATAACCTGGCAGGGATACATAGGACATGGTCAGACTGGCTTCTGCTGGGCATCTGAAGGTGGGTGTTACATCTCCAAGGATATAACTTGCATGTTTCATCCCCATTTTTCCAAAAACTTTGCTGTGTTGTGGAGGGGAAGGTTGGAAAAGGTTTTATTTGCCCCTAGAGGAAATGTTTCGTGCTGTTGTGCTGCCTGGATCAACCCGTGGTGACTCTTGCCCAAAGGACTGTGTGTAGACCACGAAAACAGTGCTCTACATCAACTCTACCAAATATATGAAGAGTGAACTTCTGAGACAGCAGGGACAGCTGGGATAATGCCAACACCACCTTATCTGCAGGAGATGCTGCCCAATACACCCTGAACAAGTTCTCTAGTGGTACAGGTGTTGCATTTTCTCAGCCATGCATCAGGACTGGAAACTTCGTGTCTCTCCAGGCCTTATTCTTCTTGAAAATGTTTGATTTCTCTTTTTTAAAGGGCAGCTGTACCACATGTAAAAAGAAATCTTAGTTACAAATGTGCTTTGAATGCAGCAGAACCTGCTTTGTTCTGTTGTACTGGTAAAAATGTCTTGACAGGGACAGGCATTGAAGTCCTGGCCTGAATAAACTGGCCTGGAATTAGGCAGAGCATGTTTTGCAAGGGTGTTCCAGCTGGGGAAAACTACACAGTCTGGTCTCTTCTTGCTTCTATGCCACTGTGCAGTCCGGAGAGCTCCTTTGCTTTAGGCTGCGCCGCTCATGGCTGAGTGACAGGGCTGATACCTTCCCTTGGTCGCGGGGCCCCTCTGCAGGTGACAGTGCCACGAGGTGGCAGTGGCCACCAAATAATGTCTGGCCAGAAGCAGGATGTCCAGGCAGTGCACTTGGTGAGCTCTTTGCTCTATGATTTAAGAGTGGGAGCACAATCCAGCCCCTAAATACCAGCTGAAGCACTGCTCTACCTTATAGCTGTCCTTCGACTTTCAAGTAGACTGAAATTCCAATTTTGCCCACGTTTTCTGAGCACTTCATCAAAGTCAGGGTGAGAGGAGACCAAATTCTTGCTGACCTGTGCCTTGCTCTTCTGTGGGCACCCTTCAGAGCCTTGCTGCTCCTGGAGAGCTTGCTCCTGTTCAGGCTGCACATTCCCTGCAGGATTTTTTTGGGTGTTTAATGTAGTCGTGCTTCTATTCTTTTTCCAAGATATCCCATTTCTGGCTGACATTTTGCTCCCCTGTGCCTGGGCTGCCTGGGATGGACAGTGGGAATTGCAGGGCAGATAAAAGCTACATTGCTTGAGTGATGGTGGCTCCACTGCCTTCTCACAGGTCTCTGTGTCTGGATGGGCAGAACTTTCCTGCAGTTTGCTGGGACAGAATTTTAGAGTAATAGAACCTTTTAGGCTGGACAGAATCTTTATGATAATTGAGTCCAACCATTAACACAGCACTGCTAAGTCCACCACTAAACCATATCTCCCTCACACCTTTTAAATAACTCCGGGGTGGTGACTGCACCGTTTTCATGGGCATCCTGTTCCAGTGCTTGACAGCTCTTTCAGAGAAGAGATTTTTCCTAATGTTGAACCTAAAACTCCCCTGGTGCAACCTGATAGATAGAGACATCTTTACCATGCAGTTGATATTTTTTGCCATCTTTGGCATAACCAGTGTCAAGCAGGAACCAGTCTCTCTAAGGAGAATGGCTGAGAAAGACAGGATTTTGCATTCTGCAGTCAAGCTGCTCAATAATCTGAAGGCAGGAATCACCTCTATTCTGTTTTTTCTGCTGATAAATCAAGCACAACATCAGGAATTTAATAAAACAGTGTGACATTTTAGGTAGAATGTTGCACATGGGTTAAATGAGTTGCCTAGCTGTGATGGGAGGCCTCACTTTCCAACAAGGGGCTGGTAGATTCTGTGTGCCGTGGATTTCTGTAGGCACACACCCCAATTCATGTTCCTCTCTATAAAATGGATTTTGCTTCACCCAGCAGGGGTGATGTGAGGGTATGTTTTGTTGATGTTTTTGGGGTCCTCATCTATTTTTGGGAGAGCGCCATGAAGGGCTGGAATGGCAAATTCTTCCTGTCAGATCATACCCATAATTAAACAGGTCTGTTTATCCGTGAGACAGGCTTATTATTGCTTTTTCTAACCTTGATCTAACAAATTGTGCAATGTGCTCTGCCACACACCTGCTGCTCTGTGCCTGCTGGGGAGGGTGGACACCTGGTGTCAGTGGAGGAAGAGCAATGGAGTGGAAACAGTGGCCTCAGTGGGAATTTCCTTTGAAGGTAAAAGCCCTGCATGGCTATTTGTGAAACGCTGCAGCTTGGGTAGGTTTGTTGTCAAGCAAGAGCCACTGTAAAAGCAAATAACTGCAAATTGGCCAAGTGCTGGATGAGGATCTGTGAGCTGTGGCGGGTGAGCTCAGCTGGCAGCAGCCCTGGCTGTGTCACACGCTGGTGGCTGCTCAGCAGAGACACCTTTGTGCAGGTACCTGGTGCACGTGTTGCTGCTGCTCGGTGCCAAACTGGGCTGCTTCTGTCACACTGTGCGGGCCAGAGAGGAAAATGACACATCATCATGTGCAAGGACCATGACTGGTTCTGCTCTCCTGAAGCTGAGGGGAGAAAGGGGAATATCCCCTTGTGGGCAGAGTGCTTGTGGAAGCAACTGGTTGGAAGAAGGGTGGATGCCAGAGTGCTGCCAGCGTGGACACTCGAGCCTTTGCAAGACATAAATCATGGAAAATGTGTGTGCTTTTCTCATTGTGTCAGTCAGAAGGCCCTGACCCAGCTGGAGGAAAATAACAATTTAAACAGAGATGTCACCAAGCAAGATGTTCCAGCTTGTTAGAAAACAACTTATAGTATGCTTGAAAGGCGCCTGCAATGCATAAAAAGCAACGGCTCACTCCTGCACTGGAAAATCCAAAGCAGAATAGGCAGATATGACCTCATCTCTTCATGGTGGAAAATTACTGCTCCTTAACCTGATGTTCTTGCCATCCTAAAGCCGTTACTGGGAAGTCAATGATTTAGGAGCAAGTGTGAATGTGGCTCAGCTGCTTATCTAGTTGGAGCAGTGTCTTGGATGTAAGTATGTGTAATGAATGGAAAAACAGTTGAACAAGCAATATTGTCCCCCCTTTTTGCTGGGTCTTCCAGGTGTCTAAAGAGCTTGGAAGGGAAGAATTTGAAGTGAACTGTGTTGCCTGACCCTTGCATTGAAGGCAACTATGGTCTTGCTATTCACAAACTTCTGCTCGGGTGCCCTAGCAGTCCACTTGGGAAGCACATTCCCAGTGCAGACACTGCCACAGTGTTTGGGAAAATTAGACAGTTCCACGATGCAGGCACAGTGCACATTTTGGGGATGATCTAGCAACAGATGGCACAGATGGCTGTATCTGTCTGTCCTCCCCTTGTGCCAGTGCAGAGTACCAGCCTTTTGCTTTCACTGCAGAGCTGGGGCAGACTTGCAGGTGTGCTCAGCTCACAGGCTGTGTGCTGCTGGCAGGGGACACCACCTCTCTGTGCTGGGCTGTCATTTTGGGCGCTTTTGGCTGGAATATGACCTTTGGGAGATGACCCTTTTATGAGGAAAGACAGCAAAGCCCATCATCTCTGGGACCACAGCCATTTCCAGAGAGTGCACCTACTGAGAGAGTCCTGAGGAAGGAGAGAGTGGTGGCATGGCTGGAGGGAGCTGCAATCTGTCATGTGCTTCTCTCATTAGTGCTTGAATATAATTTTTTATTCAGCATAGTCCATAGTTCTAAAAAACCCAAACAGGATCTGTCTCTGAGTATAAAAGCTCAGGAGCTTCAAGCCTGGAGGTCCCCAGGTCCCACTGGCTCAGCCAGGGCGGTGAGAGCTAAGCCCTGGCTAGGGAAGATGCTCCTTGGCTTCAGATTGTTGTTTCACAGCAGGACCCAGGTAAGCCAAAGGCCCTCAGCCCTGAGTCAGGCCATGTGGGATGGGACCACTGCACAATGTTTGTTTGGCAGGCTTGGATGTGCAGGGATAGATGAAGCAGACCAAAGGATAGGAGGGATACACTTCCCAGTCTGCCACTTCCCCAGGGAAGCTATTGTTTAATTACTCTCAGTGCTGGGAAATAAGCTTTTATTTCAAAGCTGGATTTCTTTGACTTCAGTTTCTGCCCATCAGCTCCTGTTTGCTGAGGCTCACTCTTGGCTCTTCCCTGTGCAAGTACTGATGAGTATCAGTTGAGTTGTGCCTTTGTTTTATTCAGACACATTCAATTCCCTGTGTCTGTCTGTGCAGGAATGGTTCTCCAGGTTCTTCTTGCATGCTGCCTGTCTCTTCAGTCATGCAAAAATGGCAGCAGCACTGCAGAGACCATTACTTTCTTCTCTGAATCCTGTAAAGAAGACTTTTTTGGATCCCAACTCTACAGCCTTGGGTTGTGCTCTGCAGAGGCAAGCCAACGATGCCTGTGCCCACCTCTGCAGAGAGCACAGCAGGGCTGTGAGCTGGGGCTGTGTGGCTCTCATGGGCACTGCCACAGCCTGCCAGGCTGCTGCTTTCTACAGGTCTGCTTTCTGGCACTCCTGGAAACAGGCAACTTCTCCCTGTGGCCTCCGTTTCAGAAGAATTTTGAATATGAATTTGCAGCTGAATTGGTGTTTGTCAACATTAGAAAATTCCCAGCTAGAAAATGTCTTCAGGCTTGGCGAGGTTTCAGCAAAGCAGGGAAACAGGAACTGCTCTGTCCTTTGGCTGGGCATTTGCTGCCTGTCAGGGAAAAGTGGGGATGGGAATGAGGAGGGGAAGCTGTGTCTGATACCCACCATGGAGGCATGAGGGCACTGCTGGGGTGGCTGGTTTGGGTGTGTGAGGTTTTACAGGCACCTCCAGAGAGGAGCTGCAGAATGAGGCTCAAAGCAAATGTCTGCTGTGGGCAGGCTGTGCTGTGGTTAGGGGAGCCACCTGTGCTTTTGATGAATAATTTTCCTTTGCTATGAATTCCCTTTTATTTGGCAACTTACAGCAAGAATTGGTGAGCTTCTTGAAAGCTCTCAGAAGATGGGTAGCATGCCCAGGAGTGGATGTTTAAGTAAAGGTTAAATTAATGTGTCTGCCCCCTTCATGGTGTAATCCACATGAGCAAAATCTAGGGGGACTGGAGAAGGCCAGGTATCTCCTGCAAGACCCAGTTTGCAGATGAGAATAGTAAATGTCTGAAGTAATCAAACAGAGCTGGAATGAAATGTAGTTCTTGTTCTTCCCACCTGTTCTACATCTCCTCTGTCTGCAGTGTCTGAGTCTCACTAAAGCTGCTGGGATTTCAGTGCAGTTCTTGGCCATATGCATAGATTCTAATTTCTCAGATTTAGGAGGGACTTGTGAGATTTGGGAGGGAATGTGAGATCTTTCAGCAGGAAAAAAAGGTACAGAAATCCAAACCAGGCAAGGTGTCTTTTTTTTTTTTTACATAGTTTATATTTTCCTGTTGAAATGCAAATATTTGTCCTTGACACCCTGCTTGAGGACAAATAAAAGTGATTGCTCCTTGTGGCTGTGCTGATTTTCTCATTTGAGTATGTTGCTATAATGGCAGTCAAATTAAAAGAAAAAAAAAAAAAAAAGGCAGACAGTTGGGTGGAGATGGGATGTTAAATGTTGTGGAGAGCATGGATGGAAACCCTGTGTCAGCCCAGAACTTGTAAAGGGAAAACCATCTCTTGGCAGAGACAGCTTAATAGGCTTGTAAAGTCTGGCATCATCAAAACCACGATTTGGGTTTTATCAAAGCATGGCAGTGGAGCCTTGAGAAATGACAGCTGTATTATCTGTCTCCAGATCATTCTGAGAGCAACATCAGGAACAGGCTGGAAACAGTCCAGGAAATAATTTTATACTGAGGGTTTGCTGGGGGCAGAAATGTATAGGGGAAATTGAAATGAAAGAATTAATAACAGTATCAATAACCTTCCTACCAGAGCTATCAGACATGACATGAAAATTACTTGAAAGTTGTCATCTACTGTGTATTTTATTCCCATCAGGAAGATTTGAGGCATGAGAGGAGAATCCAAACAAGGCAATTAGAAGAGTGGAGCATGTTGAGAAAGGAAGAAATGACTAGTGTGGAGAACCTTTGAATGCAAATTTCCCTGCCAGACATAGAGGCTGGGCCAGATTCTGATACAGTGGAGCAAGCAATTGGAGTGTGCAGATTTACAGAGTGGCATCAGGGACTGCAGTGTCAGCTGGTGTGCACAAGGGTGGTCTGTGCAAGATGCTGACTGTTGCAGCAGAAGATATAATGCAGTTCTTCCTAGAGGTGGATCCTAGGGGCTGAAGATCCTAGCTAGAGTTTCTCACTCACCACCAAAATGATTTAAAATCACTGGAGTCATTGCCAAGATTTCCAGTACTTTTTCTGGGCTGTGGACCAATCCTGCTTAGTGCAGTCCAGTTTGTGTGAGTGTAGGGGATGGTAAAATGTCCTACTTTTTTCTATCACTGTGTGTTGACTCTGAGCTGTCTGCACTCGTTCTTTTGCTCCAAGATGACTTGACTCCCAGCCAGGAGTTCAGTGTACTTGTCTCCAGCTTTGGGACTCTGGACCCAAACTAGAATTGTCCATAGCTACTGGGAAAGAGAGCCCAGCACGTAGGTTAAACCACTTATAAATGATGGCAAAGCAGAGGCAGCCAAGCTCTATTTCTGCAAGTGACATAGTCACCTAAGAAATGAAACCACACTGGAAACGCTCCCCTTCCTGTGGCGCAGATGCTTTTCAGACATTACCTAAGCCTTGAGGCTGTGATGGGACAGACTACTGGGATCCCATTTGCCAGTTCCAGGTCATTAATGTGCAGAGGAGAAGGGATTCAATTTTCAGACTTTCCCAGAGACAGTTTCTACTGGAGTTTATCTGCAAACTTAATCTGCAAATCACCCAGAATCGATGTTGTTTTTTGACCTATATTTAGGTATATTTTTTTGCCACATAGCTGGCCAAACTTGTGGTGTTTCCAAGGGAAAGGGGAAGAAGTGAAGCTTGCAGTCTCCATTTTCTGAATTAGCAATTGTATGTCTGAGAGGAGCTAGTGAAGATGAGAAACCACTTGCAGGAATGATGGTGAATGCCAAGGCACAGGCTCAGTTGCACAGGGCTGAGAATACAACAGTATGTACAGAAGAGAAAAATTGTAGCTTGCTTGTCACTTTAGGAAGCTGGTCATTACTTTCTTTTTGGCTCCCAGAGCAGTCTCTCTACAATTAATTGCCTATTCCTTAGTAATGGAGACAGATAAGAGGTTTATGCTGTCGGGTGGGGCACGGGCACTGAGCTGAAGAACAGGTTCTGTCTGTGCTGCAGGAGACGGGCTGAGGGCTGCCCAGCAGCTGGAAGTCACTGGGAAAGCAGGGGAGCAGTTTGGCAGCTGGAGGGAGGTTGGACACCAGGCTGCAGCTCAGTGCTGAGCTTCACTGGTGACAGCACCCTGGGCTGCCCTGGTGACTGCAGGCACACAGTGTGGGGTGACTGGCAGTGGGGCCCAGCCTCATCCCCACGGGCACAGCTGTGAGCAGCAGTGAGCAGCACTGCCAGCAGTGAGCCATGGGCTGCCCAGGGGCACCGAGCAGCCACAAAGGGAACAGAGGGCACGCAGGTACACTGCATGAACATGAGGGGACAAAAGGCTGGGCTAAAGGACAAGAGGGGCAGATGCTTGCAGCCTTCTGAAGTGATGTTATTCCGTGTGGGCAGATGCCTGAAGCCTTCTGATGAGGTATGGTGTTGCTGTGTTTGGGGGAATGATTAAAGCCTTCTGAAATTCTGTGGTGATGCTCTGTGTATTGTGGCCATCTCAACTGTGGCATGGGCTGTGACAGCACCCTGGGCCTTCCAGCCCTGGCCCAGGTGTGGGAGCCTGGGCTGTGCTGGTGCCCAGAGCTCTGGTAGGCACAGACATCCCTGAGGGATATTTGTGCTGCTGTGGAGCTGGAGTCGCTGGCAGGGAGAATTCTAAAGCAGAACAGGGCTTTCTCCATGTCTATTCCTGTTCCTGTAAGCCTGGCAAAGAAGAGAAAATGCCTTTGGAAGGGGAAGTTCTCAGTGTATTCACTGGTTGCAGTGTTTGGTGGGCTCATTTGCCAAGGTAATCCATGCATGCCCAGAGTAAGAAGAGACTGCTGTGGTACTGAGTCTGTGTTTCTAGGTCCTTTCTCACTTTGATAATTTGCTTTTCTTCTGCAATCTGTAGTTGGTTGGGACTTATTCAAAGGTAGCTTCAAAAGATCAAAGGCAGATGCAGTCTTTACAGCACTCATGGCTCTGCCATTCAGCTCATGCAGATATTAATGAGGTGTGTTTTATATGGCCTGACATTCATGTCTTTCTGTTCACCCTAATGAGATTGTTCGTCTGTCCCTCTTGTTTTAATAAGCAACAGAGTCTCCAAGATCAATTTCTAAAAAGTTATTTTTCCACTTAAATATTATCAAGAGCAAAACTAGTAATGATAACTTTAAAAGGCATAAACCACCAGGATCTTCTGTCTGATGCCTTCAAAGCAGTGAATTCTCCTCTGCCTAGCCTACTCTGAATTATCAGAGGTTTCAGGCTAACACATAAATTTCTTGGCCTTTTATCTCTCTAATTGTTTTCACAAGTTCATTAATGATTTTGAAAATGCTGTAGTGGAACTAAATGACATGCTCATAAACCCTTAAAGGAGAATGTACCCGTCTGGTGCTGGGAAAAGTCTCATTAGTCTTTTCAAATTGCTCCCAGCAGGTTCAAACTTGTTAGGTGCAGATTCAGATTCAAATTTGTTAGGTGCAGATTCAGATTCAAACTTGTTAGGTGCATAAATATGCTTCTCTAATTCAATTGGCTGTGCTGATTGTGTGACAATTGAAGTTTGCTCTGCTTTTAAGTAGCCACAAAAATCACCTTTCTAAGGCAGATGTCTTGAGAGCCAGAACTGTTCTGAAATCTGAGGGTTTAAAAAAAAAAAAAAAATCTGTGGAAGTTCTTGGGCTGTTGAGGTCACCTGTGCTTTTCTTTCAAGAAAATCCTGTGCTGGCTTTTTGGAAGAACACTGGGTTTCTCACTGAGCTGGGAATATTGCAATAGGTTATGATAAAGCTTTTGCAAGGTATTTTCAGGGCTGCAGATGGTGTGGGATTTTTCCTGGGACAAGAACTAAATGGTGTGTCATTAATCACCAGGTGGTTTGGGGTCTCTGCAGGTGATGTGTTCTGACACGTGGGGAGGGGAGCTGGGTGTGACTGCAGGCAGCTGCACCTGTGGGGAAACGTGCAGGGTGTCCCAGGGGACACAGCCCAAACCTCAGTGAGCAGGGCCCTGGCACACCTGACCCCACCAAGGAGACTGAGGCAATTAAAGGTCTTTCTCAGAGGCCTTCCTCAGCATCCTTTGGGCATCATCAGTGGTGGGAGGCAGAGCCTGAGGCAGCAGTTCCAGTGCAAGAGGACATGGGGGAAGGCTGGCCTCAGCCAAGGAGCAGGAGAGGAGCAGTGTGGGTGCAGATGAGCCGAGGACAACCAGGGCCAGAAGGTTCAGTGCTTCTGGAAAGCACTGGGGACACCCTGAACTGCTGGAGCAGCACATTGCCAACTTCCCTCAACTCAAATCTGTTCTCTCTGTGCTGAGATAAAGAATGAAAATGATTTTCAAGTCTTGAGAGTGCTTTCCTTTGAGCTCATTTAGATGAGGATATTTCTACCACACAAACCTTAATTAAGTATTTGATTTCACTTTTGTATGTGGAGTTAATTTATGTGACATGATTAAAATACATGTTATTTATACAATAGGAACTTAGAACTGGAGTAGATGATTAAAACAACTGAACAGGCTCTTCTGAAATTCTAACTTTGCTTTATCCTTTGACAGGATATTCTAGATGAGTGTTTTTGAAAGTTAAGTTAAATATAAGGATGCCTTTTAGATAAGTACATTACCATGCAAGCTCTATTTTATGCCTGACACTAGAGGTCTCAGATTTTGATTGGTGTAAGTAGAGGATACTGATACACATTTTGGGCCGACATCTACAGCACTACTGCTCACAGTTGCCTGAATGAAGTTGAGCTGTCTGGTAGTGTTACTTCAAAGGGGTGAAACCCCTCTGGCTGTGTTCCTTGTGTGTTGTGTTGTCACCTCTCCATGTGAAGCTACTCAGCACCACCCTGGCATTCTCACATTAGAAGGTGAGGAGACCTTGGTGACACAGAGGAAAACAAACCTCTTTCCTCAAGGAAGCAAAACAGACACATCCAGGCGTCCATCAAAACTAGAAACCAAAATGCATTGAGTCAGGTTTGCATCACTACCAGTGACAGAGTGCTCAGCACGGAGCTGAGAGATCCGTTTTCAGTAACGGGGAGCACAGCTGTTATTGTACCTGTATCTCTTGGAAAGGGGATTCAGCTCTAGCTCTATTTCTAAGGCCTCACTTAGTGTGAGACTTTGCTGGGGTTGTACAGGCTATTTTTGGTGGCTGTAGCCAACAGCTGCTGTCACCTGCACTCTTGCACAGAGCTCTGGATCTCTGTGACGTGCAGCCATCGGCCCGGGCTAGCCCACAAACACGGACACATCCACTCATGTTTAACCTCACTCTACTGCAAAAAGCAAAGCCTTTCCTGGGGTTAATTGCTCAGCTGAAATGTCTTGGGCTGGATGCTGCCTGTGCAGGGCTGTCCTGGCCATGGTGAGCTGAGCAGGTGGGGCTGCAGGTGACCTGCAGCCTGACCGTGCCTCGGCTGGGCTGGCTCCTCTCTGAGCACGGCTGGGATTCTCCTGCCCTTCAGGGCTCCCTGTGCTGCTGTCCCCACCTGTCCTGAGAGGTCAGAGAGCTGTGGCCATGCTCAGGTTAATCAGCTGGGTGGTTCTGATTGTTCTAATTCTCTGGAATCACAGTAGGAACTCGGTGTTTTTCAGAAAAGGAGGTCACAGGGAAGTACTGGTTTCTGCAAGTCTCCCAAACCAGATTTTGCTGGGGACTGTCTGAAACTGCAGAAACAGGATTCAAAGTTCTGTTTTTAAAATATGTTTGGCAAATCTGCTTGATTCTGCAATAGAGTATTCAGGATAGTAGATGACACTCCTCAAAGCTTGTTGGTGTGTGTTTGTTCGTTTGTGAAAATGTTGAAGCCTTGACCTGATTTCTTGTGATTTACTAGAGAAGGGAAATGTCTTTTTTTTTCCTTTTTTTCCCCTTGCAGGACAAGAAATGTTTACCCACAAATTGTTTGAGCTGTCATTATGGTCACAATTTCCAGTTATTCTTTACCTTGGGTATTTTAATTACTTTTTAGTGCCTAGCTTTGGTTCATTGTTTTCAGTTTCTATAAGAGAGCAAGTTTCTCTTTTCCAACAGTGTAGTTGTGCTGCTGCTTTGCTGTGTGCAAAGTGTTCTGAAACTTTTGCATAGGAGGTACAGCTCAGTGGAAAGTCCTTCTGTTACACATGAGAAATTAATTTGCAATTAATTAAGTTTTTGGATGAATTCCTCCTTTGTTCTGTCTGAAAATGGTCTGTGAGCAGATTGCAATGAATTTTTTGAGAATTTAGCAACAAATTGTGAATTTCTTCCCTAAGTAATTCCTAGTCTGACCAGAACAACAGTTCACGATGTGCAAGTGGAATTTATAATTTCTTAGTTTTTTGAGTGGCTAATATATGGACTGAGGTTCCTCAGTCAGTGTGAAGGTAGCACAACATAGGACTCAAAACTTGCTTTTAATCTGTGCTTTAAAACGGAGATGTTGGGTTGTGACCCAAGTTTTCATTAACTTGAGGGACTGAGCCCAAAGAATAGAGGGGTGTGGTGTTTAAAACCTGCCTTCAGGTGGAGATTTGCAGAGGGTGGGTGGCTGCCTGCAAAGAGAGCCCAGGTTCTGGGATTTTAGCAGGGTGGGATTAATCTCTGGCAACAGATAATTTTAAAACTCCCAACTATTACCAGTGGAAAGAAAAAGAAAAATGGACATATTCTTTGGTGGAGGAGGGGAGAAGAGCAAATGAGAAGTGCTGTGTGACTGGGAGCTGAGGTACGAGGCAGCCTCGGGACGAGGAGCCAGGACAGACTGGCCACGTAGCTTGTGTCTGGTAGTGCTGGTGGAGGCTGTGTGGCAGAGCACTCGAATGCCAAGTCATCACCCAGCCTGTCCAGCTAGCAAATATTAGAGGGGCTGAAAAAATTAATGGGAGCCTAACAGCAAATGTCACCAGCTGTGCCAGCAGCTGAAAAGGGCTGGACTCAGCGCTGTGATGCTGGCAGCCCTTTCTGCCACTGCTGCAGCCACAGCTCCTGCGTGCTCCTTGCAGGCAGCCGTCAGATAGCTCCATCTGCATACCTTCACTCCTGGAATTTGGAAACAACACAGGATGGTAAAAAGGAGACACCACTTTTATTGCACGGTGTTGCTTTCTGCCCATGGAGGTTTTGTTGCCTAACTTGGTACAAAGGCTGGTGTGGCCATTTTCTCGGCTGTACTCTAAAGTTTGTTTTCACAGCACTCTTCTCACAAAGAGTTGCATGTGGCCCCACTACGGGCTGCCTGCGCTGGCTCAGGACGGGCCGTTCACACAAAAGCAGCGCTGCTAATGAAGATGGAAGTGCTGGCATTCATGCTGCTGCTGCTTCACCCCTCTCTGCTCTCGCTGCCTCTGCCCCCCGTTAAAACCGGCTCGGTAGCATATGTCACAGTGTTCACTTTGTCAAAATATTGGCTGTCCTAGATTAGTGCAGCTCCCAGACCAACTGCACTGGCATCAACAATTAGTTCATTCTGCCTCTGTTCATTAAAATAAACAAAGAGTTTTGCACGTTATCGTGGCTTTCAAAGGCATGGGGACATACTTGTGTCTATCAGCCTGTTCCCATAGCTGAGCCTTGCTGCATCTGTGCAAGGGCTGCTAAACCTGCAGTGAGACGGGAGCAACAATTAGCGAAACCCAAAGGGTTCCTGCTTCTCGGCCGTCCCTGGCTGGGTGGCAGCCTGTCCCTGCTGTGAGCACTGGGACGAGGGAGCCGTGTCCCGCTCCCGGCGGGGAGCGGCAGTAGATGGCACTGTCAGACCTGCCAGCCGGGACAGCTCGGGAAGGCGGCTCCGGGCTCGGACTCGGCTTCTCTCCTGGGCAAATCTGCTGTAAATGGCAGCTGGACCTTTTGTCCCCTTAATCTCGGCTGCCAGAGCCCCTGGTCAGGCAGGGGATGCTGCAGTCCTGGAGCGCTGTCCCCTCTGCCCGGGCATGGGGCAGGGCAGCTGCTGGGGGCTGCTCAGGCACCTTCACACCTTCCCCACGCACCGAGGGAGTGCCCCATGGGCTTTCTGAGGGGAGGGCTCATGTCTCAGTTCTGGGTTCTGTGCAGCTCACCGGGTGTTTCCAAGGGGCAGGGACCAGCACGGAGGCCGTGTGCCATGGAGAGCTGTGCTGGCTCTTCTGGCTGAGCCTGGCGTGGCCCGAGTGGCACTGGCCCTCCAGGACTTCAGAATTGCAATGTGGCTTTACAGAGTAGCCAGCTCTGCACTGCTGATGAGATAGTTTTCTAGGAATCATCCCTTAGGAGATGAGGCTATCGAGCATTGCTGTGGAACGAGGATTTGTGGTTTAATGGTTATCATGAGAGCAGCTCCAGGAATCCCTCTGCAGCACAGCCACCATCCCGCACAGGCTTCTGTTCTCCACGCAGTACTTTTCTTCCAGCTTCTGGAGCAGACAGGGAGCTTGACATCATGTTCATCTGTCCATGTACTATAATATTGCCAGTGACATTCAGTACTTCAGGGATTTTTGGCTGCTGACTTTCAATGACATTAGGAGCAATCTCCATAGCCAGTGTGAGATCCTCCTCTGTGCTGAAGAATATAAAAGAGACTATTGCATTTAATATATTGGAGTGCATGAGACACAGCAGCAGTTTGTGTGATTTATTGGGCAGACAAAAATGCACCATAGCATGTTCTGTAAATATAAGCACAAACATATCGTGCTATGTCCCACTGTAAATTTCCTTTACTGCTAAAGTGTCTAAATTAATGAATGCAGGAATAATGGGTTATTTCAAACAATAGGTTCTGTCACAAGCTACTTGGTCATTAACATGGGAGCACACTCAACTGTCCTGACAAGGACTTCAGAGGATGGTGACAGGATCACAGCAGCACATCCCCGAGGGTATGAGGGCCTGATGCCCTTGAGCCTGCCAGATGTGGTTAGTCCTGAGCAGATTGAGAAAGGGCTGCCTTGGTTTCTGTGCTGCAGACCACCCTCCCTCACTTCTGCATCTTACAGAAAAGACTAACTTGCATCTCTCACAGGATACCCTCCTTTCACATCATGCTTTTAATGTATCTCAGATACAAGACAAGTGACTTCTGTGTTGTAGTGTCTGAATCCCTCTCATACTGGATTCTTAAGTGCTTCTGATCTCTTTTAATCTGGAGCTTGGGAAAAGGGAGAATTGCTTTCAGTTTCTTTGGACAGATTCCCAAAAAGGAAGAAACAAATAGATAGACACATGAATTTTTAAAAACAGCAATAATTTTTACTGGTGATGAGGCTGACAGGAGCTGGCTGATGGGAGGCAGCGTGGCATGTCTGTTATCACATCTCATATGAAGTTTGATGGAGCCAGCTGGCAAATACCAGCAGCTCTCCTGAGTTCATAGCTCACCCTGTTTGTGTTGACATTTCTGGCAAGGAAAGGTAAAGAGCTATCCCAGTTGCAATAACCTGTGAGCTCTCCCTGTGCATTTCTCTTAATTTGACTTAAATGAAAGTCTCCCTTGGCAGGAGTGAATCAAGTCAGAATTTGCCATCGTGACTGCTTGGCTGGGGGACCTGCAGAGGAGGGAGATGTGGGAGATGGCACCTGGGGACATCCAGTCCCAGATCCAGAACTGCACACCAGTGGCCTCATAGCTCTCACCTTCCTTTCCTCCCTCCTAAAACCTGCCTTTGCTGTCAGCTGGCTCCCTCCAAGCACAGCACAGAGCTGGTGTGAGGAGCAGCAGGCTGAGCCCTGCCCTGCTGCTGGAGAGGCAGGTGCACACACACTGCTGTGCTGGACTGCACCAGGGCAAGGGTTCCTGAGGGACAGACACACGTGGGAGCAGCTGCTGGACCATGCAGGGAGTTGTGCTGAACCACTGCTGGACAGACCCCTTGTGAAGCCCTTGATAAGCAAACAAAAATACTTTCTAATCCCTGCATATGACAGTTTGCCTTCACAGGGAGGAGATTAAAAAAATTAAAGGAAACCCAAATGATTTGACTCTTGTGCCGGCATCCTGTGTTTCCTTGGGCTTTGCTCCAGTGCTTGTTTTGTCTGTATAGTTAATAACACTGTGTTTCTCTGGAAATTGGCTAATTTTTTATTCTTGCCTCTTTTAAAAAATTTGAGCTTTCATAATTGCTGTTAATCTGTTCAATAAGGAAAAATAATAGAGAAGGCAAAAATCATAACCTGCTCTGTCTGTGTTCAGTCTTTGACCACTGTTTTCTCTTTCAAACGTATTCCCCCACCCTTGGGAATGCTAACCCCTGCCTGGAGCACTGCAGGGAGCACATGGCTCCTCCTGTCTGCGTCCACTGCAGCCTTGTGGGGAGGCAAACACTGCCTCTTGCTTTGCATTAGTCCTTCATGTCCTGCCCTTCTCGCTGTCTTTTGGACCTGGTGTTTGTGTTCAGTAGCCACAGTCATTGTCCAGCTCAGCCTCCCGAAGCCAAGGGGCCACTGTGTCACACATTCCCTGGGGCTGTGCCTGGGGTGCAGCTTTCTTATTCAAAACCTCAGGTGCAAGTTGGTATTCCTGTGATCAAAGCTGGCCCTTAACTACCTTGTACTTTGTTATATGCTTTACAGCTTCAGTTTTAAAGCTCCAGATATTTGACTGATGGGCAGTTGTTTATTTAAACCCTTTTCAAGTAATTTCACTCAGTCATTGTGCTTTTCCTGAGCTGGAGCCAGACCAGTCCCTGTCCACCGAATGTCCTCTTCAGAAACACCTCACATGGTACAAAGTGAACAAATGTTGAGGACAAAGCTGGAGGTCGGAAAATAACTCCTTTCCTCTCATTTTATCCATGTATAAGATGAGAGAATCTTTCCAGCACCTGATGCTTGAATGATTCTCCTCTTTAATGCCTGAAAGCTCTGCTCACCTCTGCCTTGCTGGCTGACTGAACTCACACTGCTTGCATCTCCTTCCAGGATGACAGCCAGGAAATTATTACAGTGCAATTTAAAGACCATAAAGTACAGGAGGAGCAGATGGCAGGTCACGTCTCCTCCCGTGAACAGCCCGTGTCACCGTGGCACTGCTTCAGCCTTGCTGAGCTGCGCTCAGAGTCCAAACAAGGAGCATCACCAGTGGAGATGATGTCTGTCAAGGCAACATCCCAGCAGCACAGACCTTACCACTGTGGCAAAGAATTCGGGCATTGGCAAGAAGCTTTAGTGACAATGAGCTTTAAATACCTGCTGTTAAGATAATCACAATAATCTGTCTGCCAGCTTTTTCCTAATGTGCATTTTCTAATTCATTGTGGGAGGCAAAATCCTTTGACTGGTAGAATGAAGACATGGCACTGTGACTATAATTTACATTGTTAAATAAGTGGAAGGAGCAGCTATCAAAAGCTGAAACCCTACCCAAAGCAGGATAGCTGCCTTCACAGACTAATTTTTTTTTTAAAGGCAAGAAATTAGTGTTTTCATAGAAAGGAATTCTTGATGGGAGGAATCCTCAGTTCTGTGAAAGGGATTAAAAAAAGGAATACTGCAGTTGCAGGATTTGCTGAGGTCCTGATCTCTCAGAGTCTGCCCTTGGAGCAGGGTATTTTACCCTCTGCTTCTCATTTACTGCTCTGTGGACTGCTGTGCTGCTTTGGAACAAGAGGCTGAAATAGCCATTATGGTCATTCCTGTCATCCCAAAGAGAATGTTTTTGAGAAAATTAATTTCTCTTCTATCTAATTGGGAAACTCAAGCAGAGATCTGTCATGTATTGGCCCTTGGTACAGCAGTCAGGTTGATCCCCCTTATCCTGTCAGCATTAATTACAAAGCCCCTGTGCTCCTGTGAGCAGCCCTTTGCCCAAGGAGCTGTGTTACCCATTAATCAGCAGCACAGCTGGGTATGTTTGATGCACAGGGACACTCCACAGAGTCAATGCCATCCTTCCTTTGCTTCTCGTGCTGCTAGAACAACAGACATATCTGGGATTTGCAGAGAATGGAGTAGAGTGGAGTTAGAAGTTTGATAGGGAAGAATCTCCTCAAAAAATACCCCAACAAATTGAGGAAAACACTACATCTAAATGAAGTGTTGAGCCTGAACAGCAGGGCCAGCAGGTAGGTGATGTGTACTGAGAGAAGCACAGCTACCCAGAAATCATTCCTTACACAGTTTATTCTCAGTTAATGAAGATGATTCTTCATTTTCTACCTTTCACACTCAAAGGCCCCTCTTTTTTCCTCCCCC
Source organism: Vidua macroura (assembly GCF_024509145.1). NCBI lineage: Eukaryota > Metazoa > Chordata > Aves > Passeriformes > Viduidae > Vidua > Vidua macroura. Next base: position 8,603,693 of record NC_071586.1, on the reverse strand, counting down.
CGAGGTGAGGGAGGGTGGCAGGGAGTGAGGAGCAACTTGTCACCCTGCTGCTCAGGTGGCAGCTCGGATCCTTGGTCCACCCAGCGGTGCCTGACTTGCATGAGACCTTCTCATGCAGATTTGGATAGAGCTGAAAAAGACCTTTTGTTTGTTCCCCTTTAGGTGAAATCTGCTGTAACCTCACCCCGTTCCCTGGTGAGCACATCTGTGCCCTGCAGAGGCTGTGTTTGACACTCTTGTGGGCAAACCCCTGTGAGAGGCAGATGTTTTATGGAGCTGGGACTTGCAGCTCCCTGGTCACCTCTGGAAATGGCTCTTTCAAGGACGTTTTCAAAGCATGTTTGCAGAGGCTTGCATTGCTCCTACTCTGTTCATGCTGAGGAATAAATTGGATTTGACTATCTGCAGCTGCTTTTGGCACCTTTCACTAGTGCAGAAATTCCTGTTGTGATCTGTGAAAAAATAACCACCAAAAATCCTAAATTTTACAAGAGATATTCCTGGGAAAAAAATGTCACTTTTCATATAGGCTGGCTAAACGTAGCCAGTTGTGCTATTTATTCAACAGGGAGCATTATAGTTTGCATTTTGCATTTCTAAGAATTAAATTTGCTAAATGAAGCACTTCCCGCTGACAGAGCCAGCTTGGGCTCTGCTTTTTTTTTTTTTTTTTTCTTTTCCTTGCAACTGGAAACCATTTTTGCTTGTATCACAGAGCTTCTTAGCCCTGGTGAGTCTGGCTTAGTGTTTCTCAAGGGACAGAGGCAGGATTACTAACAGCGTTCCAACCCACTTTAGTCTCTCCCTTCATAACACGAACTCTGAGCAAAACAGGCTGGAGCAAGGTCTTTGTCCTGGATGGCTTTTTGCTAAATAAGTTAGCAATGCTCTACTTAGCAAAATCCCTTCTCCCCCGTGGATGGGTTCAGACTTCCTGGGAGCCTGCAGCAGGGCTGGGACAAAGGGAGTGTGGGCAGGGCTGAGAGCAAAGCTGTGGCACGTTTAAACCTCAATGCAGCCAATACCCAACGTGTGGCCTCAGACCTGCTGGGGAGATAAAGAAATATTTTGATCTGAATCAGAAAAATCTGTCATCTTCTCACAGAGAATCTGAAACAGGTCCCTCTTTTTCTCTCTTTCACAGATGAGCAGACAGAATAAGCTGTCCACCTTCAGAGTATGAGTTGACTTTGCATTTCAAGAAGAACATTTGTTTCTTCTACATGAAATTTATTAATAAATGTGGTTTTCACAGTAATCTTAGTTCCTAAAAATATGTATCCTAGGGTTTGTTAGATTTTTCTAAAGACTTCTATGGGAGTTGAATGCTGTAGGATCATGAAAAAAGGAGCAAGTATACAAGTATATGTGAAACCTTACTGTAAATGCTTCCAGATTATATTCTTTTACTTAAAAAAAAAAAAAAAAAAAAAAAAAAAAAGCTTTTTCTTATTCCCATCATTCAGTGAAATGAATCTTTAGATGACAGATACTGGACTCTGACAGGCATCTCATCTTGTATTGAGGCTAGTGACAGTCTGAAAGAAATTGCTCATCTGAGTCAACAGCCAGCTTCTCCAACTCTGTTTGTCTTTGGTGCTAATTTCATTTCTTTGCTCTGTTTTCCTGGAATCTGGGCAGGCACACTGACCTGATAAATAACTGGAGCTGGCAATAAAGATAAAGGAAAGGTCTACACTTCAGAGGTCAAGCTAGCCTCCAAATCATATTTGCCTTAATGGAGAACAAATTCAACACTACCAAAAGTCAAATGAATGTTTAGTCACCTGAGAAAATACCATTATAAGCTGAAATGAGCTCTCATTATTTTTTCAATTTTATTTCTTTAATTTCTCCTTGGCTTCTGCTACAAAACTAAAAATAGGGGTATTAGTCACAGGGTACTTCAGAGGCACCCTCAAGGCAGAAGCAAGGTTCTAAGGTAAATCATAGCTGGTGACTCTTAAAATGGATGAAATGGCTTGCATTAGGCCTTCAGGATGCATATTTTCATTTACTTGATTTATTCCTATTGTTTAAGCTGTGATGTGAAGTGGCACAGGCACGATGGAGCCAGGCTGATGAGGAACTTTATAGTGAGCTGTCAGGGCAGAAAATCCCATTGCAAAGAGCTCCTTTCCTCAGGGCTGTTTGTGAGGATGGTGCAGCAAAAAGCTGAGAGAATGATTTAAAAGGGGAAAAAAAAAGAACAGAAGATGGGGAAATAGGCAGGTAAATTACCTGACATGCTGCTGGCACCAAGGCACTGGACCACCCTGGTGCAGACAGCTGCAGAGCTGGGCAGAGTCAGAGCCAGGTTATCCCTTCCAGGAGGTGAGGAGGGTGTCTCAGCCCCTCGTCCTGCTCTTCACAAGAGCTGATTTGTCTCCAGAGGTTTCCCACATGAGCTGGCCCCCTCCTCCTCTGCCCAGCCTGGGAGATGCTGGTGACTTGTTTCCCAGGTATAGCTACAAGCCTCCCTCTGCCTTCTTACATCCTTTGAGTGTGTGAATATGAAGGCTGGGAGCTGTCTAATGCAGTATTTCTGACAGCCAAACCTGTTTGTTTTGGAGCCCAAAGGGAAATTAGTAAATGTCTTTTTTCTGTTGTTGCTGATGCCATCAAGTCACATTCTGTGTAATTGTTTCACCAGCATCCTAGAAAGGACCTCCTGGATGAGGCATCTTGGCAATAATGAAGTCTTTTATTGATAAATAAGCTTCTTCTGGAGAAATGATGGAGCCAGCAGGTCAAAACAGTACCTTAATGGCATGTCCAAGACTTCCTTTTGCAATTTATACCTTGGAAATTCCTTAAAACACATTTCTTTTGTGAAACATTGAGAGAGTAAGGAGTTACTGTGGAAGTAGATATTAGCAGAGACTGGGGGAAAGCAGAGAACCTTTTATGTATCCCACTGTGCCCCTGTAAAATCTCAGCACTGTCTTCCCTCACTTGATAAATATTTTGTGGTTAGAGAACTTCTCTACTCAGTGTAAGTGCAGTTGTGAAATTCATCAAGGGCACCTGCAGAGCTTAAGTCTGTACACAAAGGATGGAATATTTTGTGTTCTGTGGATGTCATTTATTATAGAAACATCTTTGTAATGAAACTCCATCTGATTTGTTCATGATGGCAAAAGTGCTTCTGGATGATTGACTTGTGTGTTAATGTGGTACATGGAAGTGTGGCCACACCAGCAATGTTTGACTTTCTCTGCTACAAAACATATGTACACCACATTAGAGCTGTCAGCAAGTTGTAATGAAGCTGACTTTACTTCAACTGATCTTTTTCACCTATGCAAGATAGTGTGTGGGTTTTATTGGAAGTTATATTGGATCAGCTAAGTGAGGGCTGTCTTACTGTATTTTGTGGCTTTTGTTTCTTCATTTGTGCTGCTTTTGTAATGGCAATTTATTTGGCAGAACTTTCCTGTAGATTGCAAATGCAAAATTCTCAAGCTAAATGCCCAAGCAACTCCTTGCTCCTGCTTCCACAAAATAGAAATAAATTGGGAGGAAAAAGTTTACTTTGGTAAAAAATTATTTTTTCTTCAGGAAGAAAAATCCAGGGTGTATCATGGTTTGTTTCAATATAAACAGATATTGATCTATCAGTCATCTGAGTTTTTGCCCAGCTGTATACAGAGGTCAGCAAGAGTTGGGTTGTTTTTTCCTATATTCCCCATGTAGAGGTCAAAGACAGCTCCATGAAGGCATATGACTTTCTAACAAAATGTATCCTTGAGGACAAATTCCTTTCTGGACAGGCAGGCTTGATGATTTTTAGTTGTAATGGCATATTTATTTCAGGGCTAAATTTGGCCAAGTGTTCATAAGTGCACACAACATCACAGATGTAAATGCAGTGTATCTTGTTTGATAAAAACAACCACGGGGATGACTCTGGGAGTTAATTTGCTCTCCTGGGCACTTCTCCATAGATCAGTAGAAGGAAGAGTACTAAAAAGGCTGCTTCTCAGATTTTAATAAGAAGCTCTGTGAAGGTTGCATTTTGGCTTACAGTACAATATTTCATTTTCCTCAATTCTTTAGAATCTTTTCTAACAATGCATCCATGTGTACGTTTTGTGGTCACAAGCATGTTTTAGGCCAATCAGTCAAGCGACATTAAAAAAATTTCGCTAACAACAAATCTAAAACGTTGCTGGTAGATGGGTGCAATAGCTCATCTGGTAAACAAGCTGTTAGTGAAGAAATGTTGCTGGTGCTGACATTCAGTTATGGCAACTGAAAATGTTAGTTCAGCTCCATGTCCACAGTGCCATCAGGAAGCAGATGGCTTCGAGGTGATCCCAGTCTGACTGGCCACGTCTGCTCCAGCAGCAAAGATAAAGTTGCTTTTCCTGTCCCTGTGTTTAGCATAGCCCACACCAATCCAATAGCCTGTTGATAACTGGTAATAAATCTCAAAAACTCAACCATTCAAAGCAAATCCTTAGCTCTCACCCAGCTCTCTTTCTTGGTCCTTGAATGGAGCTGTGTGAAGTGCTGGGCTCTTATTCCAGCCATGCAGTAGAACCAGATTTCCTGGAAGTTGAGAGAAATTCTTAAGTGGTGTTGATTTTAATTTTCTTCCCAATATTCTGATCCTGGCTGCTCAAGTATTTAGTGCATCAGTGTGGTGTTTCCTGGAGAATATTTGCAGAGGTGGGAAAATGTTCTATCAATACCTGAGCTCAGCAGCAGCACCTGTGACACCACTCCCAGTTGGGTGAGAAAGGTGCATTCTCTTCTAGCAGGCAGCAGGACAGGCAACCCAGCAAGTGCAAACTGCATCCCTGAAAATTGCTGTCACTCTGTCTGGGCTGGCAAAGAGTGACTTTACTCTCTTGAGCTGAAAGCTCAGAGCTGGCCATTGCTGCTTTAACTCAGAGTGTGCAGAATTGAGTAGAAAATGTCATTACTTTTATGCTAAGTGAGTAGAAAAGTGCAAATAACAGAATATGCAGCAATTTTTTAACTCTCTTGAGGAGAAAATAGATCTGTATAAGCTCTGCTGTAACTTATTTTCTTGTTCATCTTCCATTTTACTGTTCATGGACACCTCTATTGCCAAAGTTTAATTTAGGTAATTTTTCAAGTAAAACTCTTTCTGTGGGTCTAGTGAAACAGAATATGTATAAAGAACAACGAAAAATGATTTTAGGATGAATCAGAAATGCTCAATTCTGCTGGGAGAATTGCCACCCAATAGCCACTGACACACAGAGGTAAACTCAGAGCAGCAAACAGCCACCAACAGTTTAGGTTCTCTTTATATCCACCTTGGGAGTTGTCTGCATACTTGAATACATTAAGCAGCTGTGAGTAATGAACAAACATGTAAAAATTAATCTGTTTTTAGGAGGGACAGTTAATGAGCTGAAGAAGGGCTAAATTTCTTGAATATGTAATTTATTTAATGAACAGTTTGACTCAAAAGTATGATGCCTCTGTTGTAGCTTGTAGCTGGACCTAAGGGGCTTTTAATATTTTACTCTGGTATAAACTGCCTTCTGTATATTTTAGTGCTGCAGCAGCCTTCTGGCCTTTTCAGCAGGGTGTGGACAGTTAGATAATGACAGCAAGCAGAGTGGAAACAGTGGGGTTAAGTTCTGCAGCAGCACCACTGCAGCCAAGATACAGGAGGATAAAAAGGGGATTGAACTTGTAATTGCAGTAGCAAAAACATCCTGAAGGCTGATGGAACGACCTCATGTGCTGTCCTTCAGGCTGTAAATGAAACTTTATTGGTGGCTCAGGTGAAGCTTTTTTGGAATGAGAACAAGAGCTCCTGTGTCCTGCTGCAGCCTGTCCTGGAGGGAGCTGGAGCTGCCTGGTGTCCTGTGACTGGATCTGTGCAAGCCAGAGGCGTGATCTTTTTGGCAGTTCTCCTGCACCTTTTACTCCTTGTAGACACTTCCAGAGCAGCCATGGTGCAGACAGGGATAGCAGAGTATGATGGAGAGGCAGCTTGTCTGTTCTCATGACAGGTTGTTAATAATTGGCTTTTCCCAAGGTGTCTGGGACAGGTCAGCAAACGCTTGACTTGGCTGGGGAATCCCATACAGTAATTCCTGTTCTCAGCCTTCCTGTGCTTAAAGCTAGATCTTCTGGGAGAAAAATTCAGATTTCTGCCTATTTGCTGATGCCTGGAGTGTTTCAAAGGGAGAGGCTGACCATAACTTGCACACACAAACCAGGCAGAGCAAATCCCCGAACGAGCTGTGTGGGATTGTGCCAAGGAAGGCTCCTCCTCAATCTGCAGTGTGTGCAGGGGGCACAGCACTGCCATTTCCCAGCCATGGGAATGCTTGCTCCAAGTCACTCATCAGGACTAATGAATGATTGTTCTGTTGGTTAAAAATATGTAGCATTTGTTGAGAGAATCAGGTGCCAAGATGAAAATGTACTAACGTGCTTTTAGCCCTGAGAGGAGATGCAGCCCTTGAAACTGGGAAAGGATATGGTAAAGAGTAGAAAATAGATCAATAAGGGGTTTTGGGGGAGGAATGTTTGGTGCTGGTTAAATGGTCAACCTGCAAGGAGCTAGAGAAGGAAAAGCCATATGCAGAAGGATGAGGACAGCTGCTACAAGAAAAAAGATATTTAGCTGTTAAAAGCAGGACCATACCCAAATCAAATTTTTTTTTCATTAAAAAAAAAGAAAACCCAGAGTGAATAAAGCATCAATTTTCCTACATTTTAAATGAGATCTAAAAAAGAACTCAGTAATGGTATTGGTTGCTATGGTGTTTAAAGGTGCAGCTCCACAGACACTTCAAATAACAGCAGATGCTTTTATCTGCCAATGTGGCTGAGTTAATTTTCATCTGCTGGAATTATTCATTTAGTTTGCTTTAATTATTGTGTATTGGCAGAACCATAAAAGGGCCTGATCCTGCCATCTTAATATAGACAGTACTCTTTCTGACTCCAGAGGAGGAAAAGAGGATTAGATGCAAGCTGAACTACTCAGGAGATGCCAATGGGAATGCTGTGGCTCTGGGCTTGCAGAGATGCCCCAGAGGTTTCTTCTGCAGGTTAGGGCAGAACTGGGCAGGGAAATTGTCCAGGCTCTGGGGGGTGAAGGTGCATGGAAAATCCACAGAAGAGGTGCTGTGTCCTGTTAGCCACTGGCACTGATGCTCTCCCAGCTCTGCTCTGGGACCGTTGAGGTTAGAAGATTCTCTCCTGTGTCCCACCAGGTTTTGCCCCTGTTTTGCTAAAGCAGTAACATCCCCAGCTGGGCCAGTGGACCTTGGAGAAGCTCACAAAACCTGTCCCTTGCTTTACTCACCTCTAGCCCTGCCCCAGCCAGGCTTCTGAACTCACTCCTTTTGCATGTCTTCTGTGGCACCGGCAGTGCTTATTGACCAGATAAAAAGGCCACTAGTTAGATTGCCAAATCCCTAAACTTTGGCTTGAGTTTTGAAGTGCCAAGCACTTGACTTCTCCCTTGGCCTCCTCCCTTGGTACCTGCTGGGAGGTTGTTGACAGCACCACCATTTGGGTGAAGGCTAAAATCCCTGCTCCTGCACTCCAGATTGCAGCAGCATCTCTGTGCCCACAAGGAGCCTGCAACTTGTTTCAGATCTTGGCTCATACTCAAAGTGTACTGATCCTGTGCCTTACTACCTTTGTGTCTCACCAGCTTAGCTCCCTCTGTCCCCTTGTCTTTTGGCTAAGAACAGCCATCAGTCCTGGCATTACATCTCTAAACACAAATACCTCTAAATACAAGTGCTCTTTCCTGTGCTTGGCTTTACTTAAAAAAAAAGATATGACCCAAAAGAGGAAGAGTTAGAAACTCATGGTGTGAGATGATGCAGCCCTGTGTAACTATAATGTGGCTGTTGTTTGAAACAGGATATCAATAAATACATTTATAGTGTTTTCTCTCACAATATTAGTTGTCACATAATCTGCAATGAAATGGCATTCAGTCTCGAGATCTTTTCCAGCAGCCTGTCTATGCTTTATTTTATTGATGTTTTTCCTTGTTCCCCTAGAAGCACAAGTCAGGAACCCTGTGTTATTAAAAGCAGTCCCACTTGCACATACCTTTCATTTCCTTTGGATTACATTAATTGCCTGACAGCTAAAAGTGATCTGGGTTTTTCAGTCCTCAGTTCTGGACCACAAGAAATATTTACCAGCTACAGCAGATTTATAAAGATGCCACCGAGATGCCTTGAGACTAACAATCAGAAAACACAGCAGCAAAACAACACTATTTTTCAAGGTTAAATGCTCAGAATGCTAAAAAAGGAATTGCACATAATAAAGCCAAGCAAAGGTTTGGATTCAGCCCATATTTTTGTCTACTTTTATCACATAAAAAAAGGTGCCAGTGGTTTAAAAATGATTATACAGCATCACACGGCAATTAGAAGTTTAATAAGGGAGCTTTAATTTTAATTTAGTTTTGGTATTGTAGTTCAAATGTCTGTTAGTGTCAACCCCCTGCCTGCATTGCACAGTCATTTCCTTGTCATGCATGCCTGGCTCTGTGTCTTTGTGAGACTCCTTTGGCTGAGAATGGCTGGATGATGCTAAATAAAGACCAGCTGAGTGAAGGGGGGATTGGCCAGGCTGATGGAGCAGTCTGGAACTCAGACCTGTCCTGCATGACTTGGAACAAGCCATTTAGTCTCTCTGCACCCCCTTTCCCAGGCACTGTGGCACCAGGGCCAGGAAAGGGGTTTGGACAGAGGGAATACCCAGTAGCTGTGAGCTGGGAAGGCAGTGGCACCAAATTTGCAGCCTTCAATTCATCAACTTTGCAGCTTTGTTTCGGTGACAAAAAAAAAAATAGGCCTGATTCTCATTCAGCCACAGCCACCACTTTTTGTGTATTAAAAGACCCATCTTAAGGCCCTGCATCACTGGCAGAGATGCTGCTCTTGGGCCATGCATGTATTGGGGTCTTTTTCCCTCCCTTGAAGCAGGGACTGGGGCTCCCATATACACAATATGAAGAAGTTCCCTGACTTGAAGTGACTTTGTGTTTTTTCAAGTGAAAAAATGAAACTTTAACTTCAAGAAATAGAGGATTACTGATCTTGGTGTAATTTATAAGTCAAAATGCAGTGCTCTGTGTACAAACACTAGAGATTTGAACCATTTAAAAGTAGTCTGCAGTAATAGCCATTCTTTACTGATACCCAGTAAGAAGAGGCAATGTAAAGTATTATAAATTCTTATCTGAGTGACCTTGTAGCAATTGTTTGTGTTTGCCAGTGTTCCAGATAAATGCTGCACACGTACATATTTATAAATTATTGTCATTTGAAGGGACAGGGCTTGCTCACAGGGGATGACACTTGAAGCAGAACACCTGATCCATCCTGCAGTTCTGAGAACCAGGGAGAAATGAAGAACCTCCCAAGGTCAGTGTGGATTTTAAGTAGCAGAGGTGTCCACACCTTGGCTGTACTGCTTAGTTTGGAGGCCATCAGCAGAGATGGGCAGCAGCAGGGAAAATCTGGAACTGGTGATGTTTTCTTCCTATCAATGCCTCACTCTGAACCTGAGAGAGGCTCTCATGGGCTGCCAAGCTGGTTGAGTAAGCCATCTTCCTGGGGATGGACAAAAGTGCCCCCAAAGGCAGCTGAAGCTTTCTCAGTGGTGAGGAAATTGTCGAGCCCTTTGCTGGTGTCTGAACTACATCTCTGTAGCACCAGAAGCCTGTGCTGGGAGCAGGTTTGGAGACCATCCTCATAAGGAAAAAGGGAGGTGAAAAGTTCCACAGTGCTTTAGCCTTCCACTAAGATCAATTGAGACATCACTGACAGGCACTGCTCTCTTTCCAAACCTTCCTTGAGATTTTAATTTCCCCTAGGAGGGGGATTAAGCTGAGTCCATCTGCTGGTAGTTTTTCTGCAAGGTGCTGTGTCTGCAAGTGAGGGAGGTGAGCACCAGGCAGCCCAGTTTGGGTCACCTGTCCCCCAGCAGCTCCTGGAATTGCTTTGCAGCAGGCAGGTGATGCAGGTGCTCCCAGCAGGGCAGAGAGCTGGGCTGAGGGAGCCCTGCAGGTTGTTTGCAGCACTCAGAACAGGGTCAGCCCTCACCCATCTCACAGGACAGAGCAGTCTACAGGGAGCTTTACACTCTGGTTAACATCTATGCCACCTGCCTGTGTGTGTGAGAGGATGAGGTATACATCCCTACTATTTTAGGGAAATACATCAGTACTATGAATTAGAAATACCTACAGGGGCTGGAAAATTTGGTTTAAACTCTTGTATAAACTGCAGATCTTATTAATTTTGTGTGGGTATATCATGTTGTGACTCCAGGTTTATTCTTCTGTAATGAATATGGAAAGCAGATTTTCAGTTCTCAATGCACTAGAACATCACACCTGTTATTTTCTTACTTTCCTCCCTCTGCCTTTCAAGTTGGAATGAAGCCCTCTACCTTGGAGATGTGTCTGTGTGGGCCTTCAAAGCCTAAGGCTGGCTGCAATAATCCTGCTGTATCCATTTTTTAACCCCTAGAAACAGCTAATCATGTGAATCATTGCTCATGTGAATCTGCAGTGCTGATTTTGTTATTGTTCTCAGTCCCAACTTTCACTGCTTTTGATGATTCAACTCAAAGTCTTATCACATGTTCACATTTAGGGAAAGGCTTTGGGGGACTTAAATTCTTCCTTAATCCTACCTCCAGCTAACAAAATACTGAACCTTTAGAACAGAGGAAGAGGGGGTGTGTGTGTGTGCATGTCTGCATAGGCTGACCTGCTGGAGAGATCATTTCTTATCTGTTTACAGATTCACTGAGGCCAGAGGAGGATTATACCCAGTGATCTTTGGCTCCAAATGTTTAAGTCATCTCTAAACTGGAGATGCCTCGGCAGTAGACAAGGGAATTGAACCATTGCTTTTGCAAATACAATTAAAATGGTATATTTTCCACATAATTAATTGTTAAAACAAATTGCTTTCAAGATCAGGTACTCGGGAAGAGTACTTGTGTTTGTGGGGGTCTGCCCATGAGCACTTTCATTTTGGTATTGTTTGTTCACCTGTTCTGTTGACCTAAAACCATCAGCTCAATTGTTTAATCCCTGTGTATTGGGGGGGGAGAGGGAGGAAATGGTCTTTAAGTTTTGCACAGTTAATCAAAAGTCCTCTGAGGCTTTGAGGAAATCCCTAACTTTGAGGTATCCTCCCCCTTCACCCTGCACACAAGCAGCAGAACAGTCCAAGCAGTTCTGTGCTCCTTTGTGTTCTCAGCAGCAGATCCCTGCATCAGCCCCCTTCTCCTTATCTGTGCTGGGCCAGGGAGGAGAGGAGAAATCATTAAAAGTGGGGGAGATGCCCAGGGAAGAGGGTAGGGATTGTCACCTGTGGGACAGCAATGGGGGCAGCAGTGAGGGAAAGGAGCAGCAACGCCCTTGAGGAGCTGGGAAGAGTTCCACATGCAAAAAGTACCAGTTGCTTATTCAGTCCATTTCCTCTACTTCAAGAAAATTAGGAAAAGGTAGGAGATTAACTTACTTCCCTGTCTGAGAGGAACAATGCTCCAGGGAGAAGAGACTTAGTCCCCAGAGCAGCCCTGAGATATGAGGGCTGGTTCTGATCTTCCCATTAGGGTGAAGAAATCATCCTTCCCATGCTGAAGCAAAGCAAATGAGCATCTCACTGAACAATTTGAAGCAAATAGCTAATAAAATCTAAAATAAATGAGATTACTGAATCAAATCATAGAATGCAAAATATTTGTGTAATTGTGTAATTCAAAGCTGTTGCAATATTAATGAATTTTATAATAGAATGATTAAACACAGGATTCATTTTCATTTTGCAAATGTGCTTAAGCCTTTAATCTAACAGGGTATTACAACATAGGTAAATTTTGTTAAACCTTTCTGTGAAAGTATTTTATTTAAAGAACCACAACAAACCTCTTCCTGTTCAAAGCCCTCATCATCACTCATTGTTTTCTTCAGTCTCCTTCTCATTGTTTTCTTTATTCTGCTTCTTCCCATGGTTTCTGGCTCACCTACTGCAGATAAAATGAGACAATATGCAGCTGACACACTGAGCAGTCCAAAGATATCGTTCAGCACAGCTGAAGTCCAGTTGCCTAAAGCACCCTTTTATTCAAATCCTGACTTTTCCTTTAGTCTGATATAGTCTCTTGTATAAAGAGTTTTTTCTCTGAATAATCTTGCTGTTCACCATGAATTGTTTCAGGAGCAAGGTCCTACTTAATGGCAGGAAGCATGGCAAAAAGTAGCCCCAGGAGAAACACAAAACTCTCAACTCAGTCCTCACTTATCTCAACCACTCTTTATTTAAATTTTGTTTATACATGCTGAAGAGCCAAGCAGAAGGGCAAGCTGTGGGATTTTTCCTATGAGGTTTTTTGATCATCTTCTCTGCAATAGGTTAAAAAAATGATGCTCAAACACCTTTGTGTTTCTTTTGAACCCAAGGAAAATTCCAGAACTTCAGTCCAGACGGAGCAAAATTGATTACTCCTATCTTCTGTCTGGTAACTAATGGAGCCTTGCTTTAAGTTGCTCTACAGAGCTTTTGTGCTGTTGTAAATCACTGCTGTTGTCAAGATGGAAAAGTTTTGAGCTTTCATGCTCAGCAGGGCAAGGCTGCAGGCTGAGCTCGGCTTGCTGGATCCTGGCAGGGAGAGGCACAGATTCCTGGGCTGCAGCATCTCTGTTTGCACAGAAGCACAGGCTGGGTTTACCCTCTGGGAGGGGGTGAGGCTGAGGTTGTCCTGCCCTCTGAGCACCCTCCTGTTTGTGTGTGACTCTGCTCCTGGCCAGGCCACAGAACCGGAGCAGGGTGTGCAAGCATCTCTCCTGGTTACTGGAAAACCAGTGAAGAAGGAATGGATGTATCAGGCCTAGAAATGTGTGAACATTTTTGTTGCCAGGGGAATTAGTTATTTGAGCAATTTACGTTGGGTTGTGCTGGAGTCATTGTCATGTGTGTTCCTTAAAACTGGCTGCTTTTTCTGAAAAGATTGTCTTTGCTGAGATGGTGTCCAGTGAAGGACTTCCTGGGGGAAATCCTGTCACATGCAAGGTGGAGAAATCAGTGACCATTCTAGTCCCTTTTAACACTAAAGTTGATATAAATCAGTACTAGGAAGGTGTGTGAACCTCTCCCACCCCTGGGCCACCCAGAAATCAACTGTGTGGGGTTACAATGAAGGTGTGAGGGGCCTCTGTGCTTTTCACTCCCCACACCCATCCTGCACTGCAGTACTGCTCCATCTCCACTCCTTTGTGTCTTCATACACCTACAAAGAAGGCATTGGTTGTCCTTTTTATGCACAATTCCTCCAAAACTATTGTGTATCATAGAGATGACTAATATCATCCCATTCATCTTTATAACATTGCAATCGCTCCACCATCTTAGAAAGGTGTGGGCCCCTGTGTCCAAGACAGGCTAAAACAGAACAATTCGAGTAATGCTCCGAGTGCTTTGATGCAGGAGAATAAAAACCTTCCTGTAGCAGCTGTAGTACTTACTGGGAATGTTTTTTGTCCTAATGGAAATATAGCCCATTGTTTTTAATAGCAGTAAGATGATGTGGTAGGATCCATTCTTTGCAGGCTGATGAAAGGATCTGGTGAAATGACTTGGTTCCCACAACAAATTGAGATATTTGTAGATCTAAGCTGTACATGGATCTGCATCTCCCCTTTCACTCCTCACCAGGAGCAGAGCAGAGGTAGCTGTCATTTTCTGTGGTACACAAACAGGCTTTTGTGCATCCATTTGTAAATGTAAAACAAGGTTTTGGTTCCTGGCTTCATACCCTGAACACACCAGGCTGAGGTTCCTTGCAAGACAGTGGGTGCTATAACTATGCTATTGCCTCTTACAAGGAAAACATTTTAAAAATCAATGGGAGGAATGCAGGTAAAAGGAAACCCAACATCATTCCAATCCAGATGTTTTATTCAGCATGAAATGAATAAGTAATTTTATTTTCAAATGATCTAAACCTTTTGCTTTTGCTGCAAAAAAGAAAAGAACAAAATTTCTGTGGAATGCAATATCAGTAATGAATCTTGAAAATATAAAGTAAGGCCAGGAGGCTTTCAGTGCTTCTCCTTCTTTGATTAAGTGCTGGCTGAATTCAATCCAAATTTACGAAGCGTGAGTTTGCTATTTATTCAGTTTTCTTTAGCCCAGCTTACAGCACTGAATTACTGAATTACAGGTAATAGTTCAGTGCTTGCTGCCAGCAGACAGGGAGGTCAGGAAGAGTCTGAGGCTGGTCCTGGGCTGCGGGGACAGAGTGAGCTTGGCCCCTGCAGAGTCCTTACTGGGCAGTAACAGCATCGTGTGCATCAGGTTTTAGGCTCAGCCCTGTGGTTTTGTGCAGGTTAATGTTTAACAAAGGTCTGGCAGTGCAGTAGGGACTGTCCAAGCTGCTTGCTGGGTAAGGTTTGACTGCACAGTGATGTTTGATTTCCCTGTCCCATCACTCAAGACTATGGTAACAGCAAATCCTATTTCCTAACAATAATTTTCTGAAATAGCTTTTTCTTTTTCCCCCTCAAGCTCAGTTTTGCACTAGAAATTACACAAGCCAGTAAATGAGTTGCAGGAACAGATGGGGCTAATTGCACCTGTCTGACAGGGCAAATTTTAGCTCTCTGAGCCTTCAAAAGGCTGTGGATCCAAATCACAGTCTGGAAACCACCGATGGGAAGCCTCTCTGAAAGTCAGGTGTTTGCTGGGTATGACTGGGCTCTTCCTGAAGCTGTTCAATCAGTGACAGGCGATGAGCACTGCTGGAAATTCGGCTGTGAGAATTTATATCTTAGCTGTGGGAACTCTTACAGAGAAGCCTCTGGAGCAAGTAACCCACCCTCAAACACAGCCACCACCTTCTCAATGCACAAATGCTCAATTTAGATGGTTTCCTTTCCACACACATTTTGCATCAAAGAAGTATTTGAGCATTCCTGTCTTTTTTTTTGCACTTATCCTTCTTGTGTTTGCCCACCTTGCCTCTGCAGTTCTGGTTGGGTGGGGTTTTTGTTGTTATTCTCTCCCACACAGCAAACCCCTTGGGTGGGCTGTGTGTCACTTGTGCTGTTCAGCTGCAGCAGAGGGGGAAAGGTGAGGTGGGAGAAGGAATTGTGTAGGTGGCAGCAGGAGGTGGGAACCAGAGCATAGTCTGAACAGACTCAGGGCCCTGGGAATGCTGTGAAGGAGGCCAGAGCAGTCAGGCAGGGATTAGAAGAAAAGGAATTGCAGGGAACAATTTGTGTGCAATTCCTTTCTCTTTGTGGCCACAGTGATTGTCCAGAGTGGCCCCATCAGTTTGGACACAGGAGTGAAGGTGAGGGTGGGTGGACCCTGTGACAGCAGGACTGTCCCCAGACTGAAGAGATGTGGGGTCAGCCTGAAACCTGGCAAGAGAGGAATGGCGTGGAAAGGCAGGGGTGAACAGAGCACTGGAGGTGCTGAGATGATGTATTTGTACATGGGGATCTTAGGCAATGAAGAGGAAGGGTGATGTGGTCAAATCACCAGGTAGCTCATGTGCCAAACTGAGAACTTTTTTTCTCTGCATTGGCCATAACTAACCTATTTTATTGATGTTCTCTGGTTTCCTGGCAAGGGGATGCACTTCTCTTTTGCCATGGTTTGTGTAATCCATGCTGAAGAACTCCTGGGAATCCTACTTAGCTGACACTGTATTGTCATATCCTTGTGTGATCTCCACAGCTGGAGCACTGGGCATAAATCACTGCTGGATTAGGGCTTGTTTTGTGTGTGGCACTGGCAGCCAAAGGAGGTTCAGCTGTGCACAGCACAAGGAGCTGTGGTGTGGCTGGGGCAGAAATGCAGTGAGGGAGAAAGGGCAGGAATGTTCACAGCTGCCCTGCAATGGGAGCTCTCCTGTAGGCTCTGATGGATCCATCCTGTGCCCAGTGCTGGATTGGGGCCAAATCACCCATCCTGAGATGTGCCATCTGACACAGAGTTTACATTTTCTCAGCATTTTGAAGGCATGTGCTCTAAGGACAAATGCAGTTTCACTGTAATTATTTTGAATGGGAATAGAGCACGTTCAGGATGAATTGCATTCTGCTGCTGCACTGAGGTGTTAAACTGTTTGGTGAGTGTTTCAAAGATGAACCTCTGCCATGATTAGTACCTCAGCACAGAGATGATGCACTGTGCCCTGTCTGCAGGGCTGCCAGGAGTGCCAGCCACTCCCTCATGGGGCGTGACTCTCCCACCTGGAATTCCTCAATTCCAGCTTGTTCTTGGATTGCTTAGACTTAAGCACGACTCTGCATTTGGGTGCTCAGTTTTGAGATGGCCTCTGATGTTCAGACACACTCCTAATGTATCTATCCCCAAAGGACGTGGTCCCCTGGCTTCCTGGAATTGGAGCTGTTAGTATTTCCCAAACCTGGCAACATCTAAGCACACAAGTCACGTTGGAGAGCACAGGCTCTCATCCAGCTCTCCCTGTAGTCATGCTAAAATAACTAATTAGTATTTCTTTCATCCCAAAGCTTTGAAAGAAGATGCAATTAGTTTAGGAGGACTGTGACTGTGCTACCTGGTATGAGGGAGGGATTGTGTCCTGCTTGTGTTTTATCAGAGCTGGAATAGCCTACAGGAGCTGACAGGTTTGGGCAGACAAGAAGAGCTCAGTGATGAGGAGCAGTGACAGCAAGCCAGCTCTCAGCAATCAGGCAGAGAAGCAGTGACATCCACTCTCCTTTTCTGAGGGAGAAGTAGGACAGAATGTCAGCAACTGGCTGGATGACCAGGCTGCTGAGAGAGACACAGGGCTTCCAGGTGGTGACACGCTGAAGGTGCTGCTGCAGTGACAGTGGAGCGAGCACTTGGAACTCCTGCTGCCTCAGGAGAGGAAAATCAACCTGTTTGCTGCAGAACTGCTCTGCTGCACTGGGCTAGCTCTCCTCCCCTGGAAGTACTTTGATTTTATTGACAGCACAGTGAGACCTAGCATTAGAAACACTCAGTCTACCTCTCAGCCAGCATTTTCCTAGCAGTGGAAGCAAGCATCTGTGTAACAACCAAAATCTGGCTGTGAAAACCATGACCTCATTTGAGATTATTTTATTTCACAAAGCAGATGCTGTGCCTTTCTCCATGGCAGGGCTAATTCCCCTTGAAATCCTGTCCCTCACAGCTGTATTGCCTCTGCTCAGACTGGGGGCTGCCAGTTACAGCTGGATTTGCTGTGAGCACTTGTGTGATTGTTCCCTCATTTCCAGGCCCTGGCCCAAAGGCCGTCTTTGTCATCCACAGTCTCATTTGGCATGAAGATGTTTTCCTCTTAATTCCCTGGTCAGATATTTACCACTGTAACTCTGGCCACAGGAAGGCAGAATTAATGTTTCCTCTTGATGTTGCATCAGGGTATCACATAGGAAGCTGAGAGTGAAAGGCTGGAAGGAGCCTCCAGAGACTTTCTAGCTCAAGGTGCTGCTCTGAGGAAGGATCAAGTCAGCCCACACAGCTCCCATGACAGACCACAGTTTAACTGCTCTCCACAGCTGCAGTGAGGCGATTTTGCACATCCAAAGGCAGTGTATCTCAATCCCTACTACCTTAAGAAAATATTTTTCTTACTCTCCAAAAAGAGCCTTTGCTGCTAATAAAGCCTTTTTTTTTTTTTTTTTTCTGCTTCTTCAGCCACTAGGGCAGAATATAACCTAGAATTCATCATCCTTTAATAAGGATGTTTAATGTATAGAAAAACTATCAAGCTGTCCTATTTGCTTTCTTTTTTGTAGATCAGATGAAGTGAAGCCACTCATTAGTGCTGATTTTTCCAAATCTTTCCCCATTTTGGGATTTCCCAAAAAGCCCAAATCTCAGAGGACGATGAAAGGTGAATGGAGCATCACTTCTCTTGGTTACTGGGCCTCAATCATTTAAACTGAGACTTCTTTTTCTTTTCATTTTGGGATTGTTGAACCTATAAATATAAAAGGGAAAATCTGGAAACGTAAAACTCTCACAAACTAAAATCTATCTGAATTCATATGAATTTTTTTGACAAGCACAATTGAGCCTCTCATCTTCCCATCCTCCAGCTCTCTTTCAGACACTGCAAGAAAGTTACTTAAGGCCAGAGCTATTTTCTTAGTCAGCTGGCTTCTTTCTTGGAGCCTCCATCTGCAGGCAATGCTGTCTGCAAGCCTCATGTCGTCTTCAGCCTCGCTCTTCGTTCTCAGCTCTGTCCTGGGCAGTAACTGCCAAACACACTCGTTTGTTTCTTCACATAATCCATACGTGCTCTTTTCAGAATGACAGCTTAGAAGCAAATAACCACACCCTGGCTCTGATAAAGGCATGATTTTAACGTGATGGATACCATTTTTCATTCTGTGTGGTGATATTTCTTGAGCATCCTCATCTGCAGTGAAACCCTAAGAGATTTGCCAGTGTGCTGCAAACACTCTCTGCTTAGGGAGTGCACTCTGGGGGTCCAATCCTTTTGAGTGACACTGATGGATAGCCTTATCAGTAATCCTCCCACTGCATCCCCTGACTGGCTGAATGCACCACAGAGTAGTTAGAAAATTCTTTGCTGAAGAAAGAAACAATTAGAAAGCATTTTTAGAACAGTGAATGGAATGTTTTTCACAGCTGGCAGTTCTTATTTATGACAAGTAATAATTGCCTCAGCTGAAAAAAAAAGGCTCTGAAAAGGAAAAAGAAGGTATTTTAAAAGGGAATTTGGTGCCCTTGGATTTGCAAGTTGGATTCTGCAGGTACTGGGTAGCTTCAAGCAAAAGGATGCTGAGGGGGAGGAGTGGGTCTGCAGCCAGGCACAGCCTCCCAGAGCTGGTGCCACACCTACAGACAGGTGCAGCCAAATCCTCACCAGATGAGGATGGCAATAATTGGATTTGTTTGTGTTTATGTTGGGGTTTTTGTTGTTGTTGTGTGGGGTTTTTTTGGTTTTATTTTATTTTTTTTGTGAGGCAGGGATGAGGGTTCTCTAGAACATCAAGGCATGAAAGAGCACCTGCTATGCAGTAGTGTATAGATCCCTAGGCTGCAGAGGAGATAATTACAGAAACTGCCTCTGAAATTGAAAGAACTAGACACTAACATGACGCACTCGCTTCCAAGCCTGTGTTTTCTGTTAAAAGAATTTAGGAGGTGTATTTGCAGCTAATGGATACATCTTAGTCACTCACGTGTAAATATATGTTGGAATTCAAGAGATGTGAGCTCCTGTGGCTTCACAGAGATTTTTTTTCCCAGCATCACTCTTTTAAGTGACAATTTTTCTTAAGAAATTATAAGATTTAAAATATATCTGTAATACTGTAAGATTATAAATATCATGGCCTTTGAATCTGGACTCAGCAGAACAACTGTTTCTGTGTATTGTTTCTCAGTTGGGTGGGTTCTGTGAGTACTGTTTAAAATATAACACATTTTAAAGTGTCCTGGCAAATACTCTTATCAAAAAATTTCCCAATGAATCACCTGACAACACTTACAGCCAACAATGAGCAAACAGGGAGATTGCTTTTCAGGGTGGAGATGAACTTTCTCCAGTTCTTTTGTTGAGCTTCTTTTGGTGGGAAGAGAAAATCTACCAAGGCATGCTGTCCTTAGTATCTCTGACTTGTCAAGATATTTTACTTTCTGCTAAAGACTATTAATTTTTGTGCAGAGAACGTTGCATAGCCTTGTTAAAATGGAAATCATATTTTTTATATTTCTTTGCTGGATGGCAAGCACGGGTTGCACATAACCTTGGCTGAGAAGGAGGGTCCTCCAGCTCCTTGGCAAGGAAGACAGAAAGGAACTGCCAGGATAATCCTGCAAGTGCTCAGGGAGTGCTCAGGGAGTGCCTCTGCTCTGTGCCTGTGTTTCCAGGCATCACAGTCTGACTTTCTTTCCAGTTTCTGCTGTCTCTTCCTGTGCACAGGCACAGGGAAAAGGACAAGATCTGTGTTTCTTGCCCTGGTTGTGGCGTCTGGGTTGATAACTTCTGAGAAGTGGCTGGCAAAGTGTGAGCAGCCAGTGGGGCTGGTCTTTTATTTAGACTGAATTATTCTCTGCAGAGATCCTGCATCCTATTCTGTCATGTGACATTCTGGGCAGCATTTCAAGACAAATAAATAAATAGAAACAGTAATAATTCCCTTGCACTTTTCTCTCAGCTGCAGGATTTTGGGAACCCTCAGAACACATTTCTTCTTGGTCTTCACTTTTGAAAGTGCCTAGAACAGCGAGAAGAAAAACAAGCATTTGGCTCTAATAAAAAAATGGACAGTTAATCTTTCCATCAGATCTCACACAGCCAAAGCCCAAAGCACCCCAATTTCACATCACTATTAACAAACCCATAACAGCTAGTAGTTTCCTGGAATCTAAGACCCTTTGGGCTCTTTAGAAAGAAGTCAGCAGGACTTTCCACGTGCTGCAACTAATATGTTTTATGTGCTTTCTTGGGCTGAGGAGTCTCATCACTGTTTTCTGCTGACACCTTGGAGATTTTCTGGATCTCTGTGTTCCATTGTACAACCGACTACTTCTGAAAAAGCCATTTCATTGACAGTCTAAAAGGACTATTCTTGGAAGAGAAATAAGTAACATATTTGTACAGCCCTCTGTCTGCAGGGCTGTATGTGGGGTCACACATGACTTTAGGTTCTGGGGCTATCAAGACACATTTTCACCTGACATCTTGTGCAGGAGTCAAAGCAGAGCTGTGCCTGCTCACATTCAGCCTTTGTAGGGAGCATAAGAAATTGCTTTAAATCCCATGCTGCTGCAGCTGCAGAAATGGATCAAAAATGGTCAGGAATAATGTTCTGCTGCTTTTTGACTTAGGCTGCACAGGTCTGGGGACTGGAGTCTCAGACACAAGAAGCCCCCCACCGACTCTCTCCCTAGAGCTGGATTTTCAGAGGCAAGAGAATCCCAAAAACAGACAAAACACTCTGGGAGGGAAGGAAAGATAAATGTAAGGGCCCAAAGTGTCTGAAACATTAATGTTTTTCTTTTTCTTTTTTTTCTGTGAGAGGAATTTCTGTTAGAAAGGGCCCATAAAATAATGAAAGGTTCTCCAGTGTACTAGCATGTGATTTATTATGCCCAAGTGTGCTTTGTGTCTCCCTAAATGCAGCCAGGCAATGGCTTCTGCTATTCGGATGCAAAGGTTTGAATATGAAAAAAAGAAGTCTGAGACAGATTTTGGAACCTGGAAAGCAAAAATGAACTCTGAAGGGGGTTGTGTGTTCTTGCTGGGAAGGCTGGCATGGGTGGAGAGAGGGCAGAATTGCCTGGCAGCAGAGGTGCAGCTCCTGCCCCTCCAGAGGTGGCTCCAATCAGGCTTTGCTGCTCACTGAGACCTGGCCTGGGGGTGCAGGGGTGTTGCAAGAGGAAGATAACAACCAGCTGTGGTAAGAATTGCCTTGCTGGAGGAGAAACTGTGAAACAGTTTTAATTATATCTCAGGAGCCAGATATTATGTGCAGATTATATGATGGGTTTAACTACTGCACTGGAATTTTCCTATTTTGCCTAATAAATACTATTTTTCAACATGGGTTGCCATTTGGGAGTGGGGAAAGTAAGTCACTGAACGCTGCAAAGAGTTTTTTACAACTTCACAGGTTTCTGGATAGAGACCTGAGCCAATGGTTTGCTTGCAACCTTTCTAAACACAACCTTTTGGCAGTCAGTCGGGTCTTGGCAGGAGACTTGCAGTTACTTATCACAAAAGTTTTCATGTAAGCATGTCAAATTTAACTACACTTTTTTCCCCCTTTTTTTTAAATGGGGCCTTGATTTTGAATTCTCTCCAAATAAGATTTTTTTAACCTCTGGCTAACTAAGTCTCCTGGATAATTATTTCATTACTAATTAAATTTAGTTTCTCATGTAGAACACATACAGTTGGTTTGGACTTGTTCTAAATATCTGTCATGTTTCTTTCTTGCTATATTTTTTTGTTAGAGCTTGTATCTGCCACAGTAGGATTTTGTGTCCTTTTCAGAGCCCGTACCAATAATCCATCAAGGATCACAAGTGATGATGCAGGCTGACACTTGGCTCTTTTTGGTAAAAGGAGCATCTTCTTGGGAAGGTGATGCTGAGCTTGGGGCTCTTTTTTTGCCTCTCTATTTGTTCTGTTTCAAGGGGAGGAATGTGCCCATGTGCTGGACCTGGTCCTCATTCAGGGGGTCATGTCTGCTTTTGGGGGAGAATTTGAAATGGTTGGAGGAAGGGTGTGTGTGTCACCTGCCTTGTGCCTGTCTGCATAATCCACCTGTAGCTGTTCCAAGGGAGAAAATGTTGACAAATGCCAGCACTTTTTCAGAACACATAAAACCTGAAATACATTTGCTATTGTTTTCTGCTGCCCTGGGTGTAGGTCTGCTCCTGGAATATGTATCAAGAGCAATCCCTCTATTTACAGTTTAAACATGAGCTATGGATTACTTACTCCAACTGCCAGTTTCCTGGGAGAAATGTTTGCAATGGCCATCTATTATCTTGGCTGCAAAGAAAGTAAACTCTTAACTGCATATGAAATTAAGCGATTCTTGTCTAGCAATTGGAGTTTGGGTTTGGTGATAATAAGTGTGGGTTTGTGATTTAATAGGTCATTACCTACTTTGCCCATAATCACAAAGTAATAAATAACTATTGGCAAGATGGATAATAGCTGGGTCCAAGAGGCATGAAAAAGATAAAGCAATAGGCAAAAAACATAATTTATATTCATAGAAAATGGGGCCTAGCCAAGAAAGGCGATCTAAACTGATAGGAGAGCAGATTTTTGTTAGGTGCCTCTGATCTGGGGAATGGCTGAACACCTACTTTCACATGAGGTAGTTGTCTTTCTGGTTTATAAAATGTGTTTTGGACATGTTGCATGGGAGTTTCCCTTTCTGAAGAGGCAATTCCATATCTCAGGGGCTCAGACTCGTGGTCCCGTGGACCTAGACCTCCCCCTGGAAGACCACTCCAGGTTTTTGGGTTCAATTAACCAAAAGTTGTCAATGCTTCATTGTTCATTTGCTGCCCCATTCAACATCTGTTGCGGCTGCTTTGAGTTGTTCTGACTTCTGGGGCACAAGGTGCAGTTCCTCATGCCTTCCTTTCTTGTGATAACTTACTCAGTTCATGTCAAACAAATAGTGGCATCATTTATAATTTTATGTTTCCCCAGCCATTCTCGTTCCCTTCTGTGCAGTGTAATAGTCATATTATTGCAGCATATCATATTACATCAGTTGTGTCATAAACTCATCACGTTTTTTATTACCTCTAGATATGCTGTGCAGAGCTCCAGGCTTGCTTTGTAGTGTGCAAGAAAATGCACGAGAAACTGAAATCCAAATGTGGCAACAAACTTCCCCAGGGCTGGGCAGGGAGGATGGTGTGGCCATGGTGCTCATCACCAACTCTTGAGCTCACTATTTTTTCCTTCTCTGCCTCTCCTCTCCACTTAATTGGTGACAGAAAATGAAGATGCAGGGAATGTGTAGATGCCTTTGATGTGGTCTAGTTTGGAACATGTGAAAATGCAGTTGTGCAGTTCTGAGCCTGACATCTAGGTCAGCTGGTGGCTTTGTTCAAATTTTTTTGATTAATCAAGAGGAAATACCCATCTTCTTCCTTCTCAGAGAGGTTCAAAGAGAATATGTCTTTGCATATTTTAAGGAGGTGAGGAGATGGGGGCAGGAGTGAGATGCCTGAAAAAGTGCCAGTGGATGTTTGTTCACTCTGGAACAGGGAGAAACAAAAAAACCCTCTTCCATATTTCTCACCAGCCTCCCCCGTTTCCAATACGTTCACTTTATATCAGTGAACTTTAAGAACAAAATGTGCTCAGGGAAAAGAAATTAAAATTGCAAAGCAGTTTCCTTTCCTATCAACAGAACTGACAGAAAAAATGACAAAATGCTTGTGGGAATGATTAGAGAGAGTGAACGCTCTCATTCATGTCGTGTCGGATATTGCTAATTTATATGTATTTGTTTTCGAACCAATCTGGCAAATTTCAGGAAAGAATCTGCCAGGAATCAATGGGAAAAATGGGCCTGTATTCTTCTGGAAATTAATAATAAGTATTCACTGTGTTTTATTTGGATTTTGATGATATCTGTGATGAGTGATGGATACCAGGAATGGAAACAGCCAGTACGGAGAGCAGGAGGCTCACGGCAGGGCTTTGGAGATCTTTTGCTGTTTCTGCTGTTGGCCTGCTGGGTGCCCTTGGTCACTCAGTGCACCCTCCTCCAGTGCTCTGTTTTTTCCTACAGGAAAATGAGGAGGGGTGCAGCTTCCAAATATCTTCCATGAGGGAGGAAGGCTCCAGGCTTTCCATACCTGTTAAACGTGCCCTTGACTATTGGCTTTTTGGAGTTCCTTACATCCTTTCCTCTCCTTCCTTCTTTCTTCTTTCCTATCTCTCAAGAAATCTATCTAATCACTAATCACCAAGTGATAGAGCAGTTAATAAATATAAAATTTAAATTGGGTATAAAGATTTCTTCACTTGCTAGGACCACACTCTCCTCACTCATCTTTTGGCCACTCCAATTTTCAATGTGTCACTAGTCTGCAAATACAAGATTTTCACCTTATACTTCGACTTTTTCCTGTCATTTTAACCCCATTATTTAGTAACATTTCCATTCATCACTCTAAACGTCCTCTAATTTCTTCAGCTGTAATTTTGTTGCTTTTCCCGTAACAAGTAGGGAGCTATTTAAGGTTCCAGTGACTCTGATGATTTCAATGACATAAAGATGAAATACAATTTTCCTCAAAAGCCTAAGGAGAAAAAAAAATTAATCTGGCATGTTCACATGACTTCTCAGAACCATCCAGGGGCCCAAATCCTCTTGATTTCCAAGTCTTTGGAGATTTGCCTTTAATGCTTCAATATTCTGTAAAGGTGCTGATTTAATTTAATTATCATTCAGCCTGGTTATACAGATTAGTTTTTCAGTCTTTCCTGGAAAAGTAGCACCTGCAACTCCTTAATCACTTCTGTTACTGATTTTATCTCCATTACATCCTAACCTGAATTTTTTGGCAAGGTTGTTGCCTTCCAGGTTTTTCAGCCTGATTGTCAGGAACATGTTATGGCCAAGAATAGACTGGAAAATATGGTTCTTGCTAGTCTGTTTCTACAGAGAGGAAATTAAATTTGGTGCAAAGAAGCACTTGCTCTCTAGCAGAACTCAGTAAATGTCATGAGAAAGTGAGGGGGAAAAAAAGTGCCTGTGAGGGTTAACAGTGAGGAAGTTAATGAGAACCCAGTATGGGAACTCAAGAGAAACACCAGGCAGATGGTATATCACCCCAGCAAATACTTAGGCTATTTTCCTGTCTGAATCCACTGATTTGATCTGAGGAATGAGCTGTCTCTACTCTGTGCAGCTCTCTTTTTCAGAGATGCTTTGGCAATGCATCTCATCTGGTGGTTCAAATTGCATTTCCATGGCCAGGGGCTGCTGAGGTGTCTGCAGGAGGGCAGAGGCAGCTCCCTGCAGGGTCAGTGTTTGCTTCCACAGGGCAGATCTGCCTTCTTGCCTGGCCAGACTCGGTGCCAGAGCACAAATGTCCTGTGGGGGTCCTTGTCCTGGGAGCCTGGATAACCCATCTTTCTCCTTTGGCAATGAGAAATCTCTCAGGTAGCCCAGGGAAGGGCTAGGTAGGGCCCAGGTATCCTGCAAGGGCTGCAGACACCAGCACAGTTGAGAAGGACCCCTTTCCTCACCAGAAAGTTTCCTCTTTCCAAGGGACTTAAACTGGAAAGAAATGTTTGATTAAATGGTGGAACTCCTCCATCTCCCCAAACCACTCTATGGTGAGTGCTAAGTTTTCTTTTTCTCCATCCTGTGGGGTTTTTTCAGAGCTGGGTATGTCTGGTATGATCATGTCATGCTCTGGGGGTGGAAGGAACATCAGCTCAGCATTTTCAAAGGAAGCAGAAGCAGAACTAACCCAGCTTATCCAAAAGCTTGGTATGGGAAAGGGCTGGGGAGGAAATCTTGGTCTTGGAGGGCTGATGGATTAATTTACTGGAACTGTTTGAAGCCTTTCTGTTTGGCCTGGCTCTTCTGTGCCTTGGTGTAACACAGGGGTTACCAGCCAGACAAACCATGTAAAAAGCAAAAAGGAAAGGACACTAAGGGACATGATCTGTGAATTTTACCCACATTGTTCTGGAAGAAAAAGTGTTGTAAAGAGAACATAAACAATTAGGGCATATGCTGAGTTTGTTTATCTTCAGAAGCATGTGGTAGGTGTGCCAGTGCACTGGTGTTCAGCAATTAACAATAAAGGCAGACAGCAATTAACCACATGTCTGCTGTGAGAGGTAATGGAAGTTATTTGTATTTAACCTCCATGATTCATGAACCACTTTCATTCTGGGAACTAAAGAGAAAGGGAAGGAACATCTTAAAGCCTGATGTCACCATGTGAGAAATGATCAGACTTCAGTAGTCAGTAATGAAAAAACTTATATACATAAATAAAAATAAATATATTTTTCCCATTATTGGCAGATGAAATATAATCATTTATCATACATATACACATATATATGCATATACACATATATATGCATACATACATATCTATGTACATTTTTTTAATGGTGGAGTTCTGTTTCTGGGAATTTCAAGCTTCATTTGCTTTTAGGATCTCAGCTCATATATATACTGAAACCAGTGGAAAAGTCCTTATCAGTATCAATGCCTGTTGCATTTGGACTGCTGATATAAACACCACCATAGGAGCTATAGACTTTAGAAGTTTTTTTGGGTTGGTTGTTCTTTTTTCCCCATGTATTTATGAAGAAATTAGACTTATTTAGGAAAAGCAGCCTTTATAAGATTCAGTATTCAAAGGAATGTGATGGGACACCCAGACTGTAGGAATTATGTTCTGATGCCACATCTTTTTCAAGGGTTTTGAATTGATAGACAACCTTCATGATTAAATGTCACTGGGACAAGTACAGAGCTGGGTCTTTTAGGAAAAAATATCCTGGCCACAGGGGTAGATGAGCAAGAAAACCAAAGGATACCTTTGTTATCCTCTGTTAAAGATGAAAGAGCCACTGCATCAAGATTACATACACTCTAAGATCACCTTTTCTTTTTCCCTGAACCAGAGTTGTGTCACAAAGCTTGTCTTTGGTGGAAGGAGGTTTAACAATAAGCTCATCTCATTATAGGTAAGCAGATACATTTTGGACAGTTTTCCATTGAGCAGCATATAAATCTAGACTTAAATGTAATGAACTGGCACCAAAAAGTGTACTGGAATATTGATTTTTGTGAATTAATAAGACATTGTTTTCTGGTTTTTATGGATTAATACTTAGCTACAAGCTGTTTGGGATTTGGGTAAAGAATATCCTGGCGGTAAAATGCAATTTTATTTTGGAGATGGAAATGCTTCAAGATGGAACAATTGGATTGGTGGACATATTGTATTAAAGGGTAGCAAGGGAGAGACACAAAGTGCTTTTATTGCTTATTCTTTCAGTACAAGTAATAAGTATTGATGACCTAAAAGAAATGCAATGTAATGGTCCTATGAAAATAGAGTTTGGAGGGCTGTTAGTCTTGTCTGTGCCTAAAAGTGTCATCTTAGAAAAACCAATTAAAATGAGGTATTTTAGCAGGAAAAACAATAATCCTTTTAGCATAAAAGAAATAATTTGTGTTCCCATTTATGAAAATGTGTAACTTAGCTTGGAATCAAAAGCTTATTTAACACTTCTAGCAAAATGAAATCTGCTTTCCTCCTGCTGTCCCTGTTTCCATTGGGAACTCCAAAATTTTCCAAGAAGATCTTTTTCAAAGGTGAATTTTCTCAGGGGAATTTTCTTTCAAATTCATCTAATAACCCATGTCAGGGAGAACTTCAGATGTTCCAGAGTGAGATGAAAAGAGGTCAGGGTGTTGTACAAGGAGCTGAAGGATGAGAAGAGTGATTTGAGCCGCAGAGTGCCAGATTTGTGGGGGCAGCTCAGCAGTGGGCTAAGCACGATGGAGAGGCTGAGGGGCAGAGACAAGAACATACTCCAGTGTCTGTGATCACCCTGGGAAGCCCACTGTGCTCTGGTTACCTTTGAGCTGCCAGGCTCTGCACCAGAGGAAGGGCAGGGGTGTCAGCTGGCATCAGTGGGAACAGTATTTTGAGCTGTACTCCTCCAAAGGATCTACACACAGCCTTTGGGAGAAAGCAGCAGAGCCAATGGGCTTTGCCATCCTTTCGTTGTCTGTAATTACTCAGCTCTGCTAGTGCCTGTTCTGATCTCAAATGCAATGCTGGGGTAGCTGCACTGGTGTCGCAGGAGTTAATCCCCAATTGTTCAACTGACAGCAACACCAAGGCTGTGATCTCCACTACAGAGCAGTCACAAGCACAGCACACAAACAGCCACTGGTGTGGCTTCAAGAATTGTGTTCCATCAGTTGTTCTCCTGCCGCGAGAAGACCTGTAAAGAAGCATTCCTGTAGGGAATAGGCTGCACTTGAAATGTAAATCGAGTTCAATATCATCTTGTTAGTAGAGTCTTTGGTGCTGCTGGATAAACAGACAGCACAGGGAGCCTTGACACCTGCCTGGGCACTCATAAAGCACCCGGTCCTGCAGCAGCTTAACTGGGAGAGTGAGCAGAGAGCCTCGGGAGAGGCTGAGCTCCTGTCTGGGTGTACTTCAGGAAAGGTGTGAAAATCTTGAGTGTCCTTCGATTGCAAGCAGTCTTTGCTGCATCTCAAGGACAGGAGTATGAACATCTCTGCTCCTAAAACTCCAAACTCATTGTGCATTGCTGTCAAAGCAGGTCTGCAGGAAGCACAGCTGAGCACAGCCCATCAGGCAGAGCGTGCAGCTGAGCTCTGGGGAGGGATTTGGTGTGCAGTCACAGGATTGCCTGTGAGAGCTCCTTGATCAGAACAGAAATATTTAATCAGGTCTGTCTCCTGTAAGTGTCATGTAGAGAAAACAAGGCTACAAATTGGATTTGTGTGATCAATGGGCAAGAAAGACCACTTTATCCACCTCAGCAGTGCTGACATACAACACCAGGCTCTGGTGACAGCAAGGTGCCCACATTCTGGCAGGACAGACTCTCTCCTGTCTGGGGACACAGGCTGTTCTGGAACCATACATTGATAATTTTTAAATTTTAACCACAATCGTGCCTTCTTGTATGTCGGTAGAAAATCAGCTGCTGAGTTTAGAAAGAGTATGATTTTTCTTACAGCAAAATCAAAGGAAGAATCTGCACAGATTGCACAGCAATATTTAGGTACATAAAGAAATGGTTTGGAATTTATTCATGTACATGAGTGAATTAGGAACCTGCACACAGTTGTTTGAAGTTCAGGGCTACAGCTGAGGGCATAGTACAGGGGTCTGACTCAAACAGAAAGGGGCCCAGAGCCTGAGCAAATCCTCTGCAACCAGGCACCACAAAGCCATGTTAAACAGATCTTCCAGACTTGACACTTCACAGCTCCCAGCATTTGCAAAGCATGAGCATCACAGCAGGACTTACTGAGCCAATGGCACAGCAAATTTAGTAAATAAATAAATAACATACAGCAGAGAGGACGGGAGCCGTGTCTGAACTTTGTGTCTTACCGAGAATTGGCACGGTGACTTGGCAGGGTCTTTGGAAGGTTTTCAGTTACCTTGATGAATAACAATTCTATTTTAATTTTTTTTTTCTCTTTGTATATTATAAATGGACTTGTAAAAGAGGGACTGCCTGTTACAGTCTGTCTGTCTCCCCAGGAGTCTGGAAGAGGTTGATAGGAGGAAGAGTGCAGCTGTGGACCCCCCCAGAGCATGAAGATCTGTAGGATCCATTTGGAGAGGGGCACAACTGAATCCAGGTATGAGAGAGAAATGGGTCATGGATGCCAAATGTCAGGTGCAGCAGCATCAACCTCTGCTAATGTTTGCTTTGTGGGGGGAAAAAAAAAAAGGCACAAAAAACACCTAAACCCCAGAGATTGGGATCTACAGAGACCATTCCTTACTTCAGGAAATGAAGCTTT
The DNA here is from genome assembly GCF_024509145.1 of Vidua macroura. Taxonomy (NCBI): domain Eukaryota; kingdom Metazoa; phylum Chordata; class Aves; order Passeriformes; family Viduidae; genus Vidua; species Vidua macroura. The sequence continues at coordinate 8,573,620 of NC_071586.1, read as the reverse complement.
TCTGAACAATACCATCTTCTGTCATGCCTAATCAAACTAATTAAAGAACACTACCACACTTTATTAATGTAATTTATCTCCTGCCTGAGGTGAATTATATTTATGCTCCAGTTACTCAAACATCACTGTTCTGTGTTTGAAGGAATGATATTATTCAGTGATGTTTGTGTTCCACAATATCTGGCAGTAATTGAACAAGAGCCTGGGAAATTGAGTATTTCCTGCTTTGGAAAGGCTTCTTTGGGGAATGTGTTGTTGCACAGGTGTGTTGGTGAACAGGCTGGACTTGGGCATGTCCTTATTTGAGTGGAAACTGGAGGCCTACACATGCCAAACCTTTCAAGCCAAGCAAGCCAAAATTAATCTCTAAGCATTGAGCCTGTGAATGGCCTGTTTAACTGAACACACATATTCACAGCATTTAATGAATCAGGGTTGGGAGGCCAAATTTATTCCAGCTGAAGATCTGGCAGGGAAAGGCTAATATGTACTGAAGGAGGAAGGAAGGAAGTTAGTTAGTTCTAGAGATTAAAAACATTTAAGAAAATGTCAATAGAAAAAAAGTATTTATTTTAAAAGAGATTAATGGCTTCCATGGATATCCTCTGATGTGGCCACAGCTGCAGGGCTCACAGGTACAGTATCCACCCCCCTTTTGTTGGAAGAAGCAGTTTAACATCATTTATGGAGCAGGACATCATGAGACATTGCCCAAAACTGACTGAGGGGTTTTCCTGGTGGTTGCTGGCAATTTGTTGATGAAAGCAGAAGACAGGAGAGAGCAGGGGGAGCAGCACAGAGCTGTCATGGGCCTGGCCTGGCCAGAGGGTCAGACAGCTCCTGGGTGTGCAAGGCTGGAGGCACAGGGAGCTGGCAAGGGAGGTGCAGCCTCCTGCCCTCCCCACACACCTGCCTTTGGCAGCTGAGCTGAGCTGGCCCAAGGCCACTTTGGCCACCTGTCCGTGCTGTTTGCTCTCATCTGAGGCCAGCCCTGCTGGCCTGAGAGAAAACCCCACTGGGGCTTGGTCTTAAAAGTGCACTTGGAAAGGACATTGCAGATGTCTTGTCTACCCCTCCTCACCCACACTGCAGGTGGGTGAGATGGGCCCCTCCCTACCAGGAATGGCTTTGGCTGCTTTGAGGGCACCTGAGACTGGCAGACATGTGGACCCAGAACTGGTCCAAGCTCAGGTATGGCATGTGCAGAGTCACGGGAGACACTGGCACAGAGAAAACAGTGGGAAGAAAACCTGTCAGGGACATGGAAAAGCAGACATCCCACCTCGGGCTGCAGCACGTTTCATCTCAGGCCTGCAGGAGCACTTGCTGTCAACACTGTTCAGAGGCACTCTGCTGGCTCTCTGCCAGCCCAGGCACTGGGCATTAATGCAGTGACTGCAGTTTTACTCACGTTGATTTAGAGAATTCCACAACTAAATTTAAAGCGCTGCTAGGTAGGATGGCATGTGGGGAACAGTACCATGCTACTTATTTTTTTTTAAACTTGGGTTGTGTATTTACTGCTTTCCTAAGTGAATTCTTAAAAAAATATCTGACAAGTAGATTCTGTCTTGTAAATAGGTCCAAATGAATTTTATTGAGATTTTTGGGTAAATCTTTGCTACCCTGCTCCCAAGTAGATTTTGGCAGTTTAAAAAGCTTTCTAAGAACAAGGAAAAAGGAGCTTTTATTCTCTGTGAATAAATGAACTGCGAATTTCCTTGGGTAGTGGTTAAAACTGTTTTGGATTTTCCTAAAGAGAACAATGACTCACATCCATTGATAAAGTACACCTTAGCTCTGTATTAATAACAAGTGCAGTGGGCTGGATCAGATTGCATCTGCCATTGAGAACACAGAGGCTTGTCTGGAGGACAGAGCAGGACTGAGCTCCCAGCATGTCGTGTTTATGGCTCCAAAACCAAAATACAGATTGGAGATTTGTCCCAGGTCAGAGTCTCCTTGGCAGCCTGTGCACTGTTGCATATCAAGTGCTCCTGCATAAAAAAGCTGGATGGCAAAAAAATAAAAACTGGTGCTTTAGAATAAAAGTCAAGTCCTGATGTCTCACACATTCTAGGAACATGCTGCCCAGACTGCCAGCTAAAAATTTAGGGTGAAAACAAAAAAAACCCCAAAGCCATGGTGAAGATGACAGGATGACGTGTAGGGTGCAAACAGGGAGAGCCTGTGGTAAAAGAATAGAAATTATAGAATAAGAAAGAATAGAAATTATTTTGAAATAGAAAAATATGACTGGGAAGGTAGCTGAATAGCATGTTGAACATGCTGATTTTTCTTCCTGATGATTAAAACAAGAAAAATCATGCTACAGAGCTGATCATTAGCGTAACTGTGATTTTACTGCTATGTAGCAGTAATTTCTTTCAACAGTAGAGAAATGGCAAGAAATATACCAAAGATAGATGATCTATTAACAAGTAAGTCAGTTGGGGCAAGCAGAAATTCATGTAATATGCCACGAGCATGATGAGATCCAGAAAAGGCATAAGGAGTGTAGAAAATGGTAGAATCCATGTCATGGAAAGAGGTCATTCTGCTGGGAAAAGCTGCTATAGAAACAAAGCCTTGGCAGTTCAGGCAATCAAGAAACAGCAATGAATTGAAACTGGAAGAGATATTCCAGATACAAACCTGGCTTTATATTTAGCTTTTCTTGCTGTTATTTATCTGGAGGCTGTTTGCATATTAGAAGTACCAAGTGCTGTCCTTGGCTGGTTTGTACCTGCCAGGCTCTCCCTGCCATTGCTGCCAAAGGCTCTTCACAGGCTGTGGTCACCCAGCAGCCTCCTGTGGCCATTGGCCCTGCCTGGCACTCGGTCCTGCCTCGTGGCAGGTGGTGGCATCTCCCCATACCACCAAGTCAGTGTGATCCTCCTGTGGCACAGGGAGGCAGAAGTGCTTCTCTCTGAAAGGACACAACAGCAAGTGACTTCTGGTGGCATTGCCTTGGACAAAATAGGCAAAAAAATTGCCAACGTAGATTTTCATTAAAAAGAAAACCTGAGCATCCAAGATTTCTGTCTTGAAATCAGTGACCTGTGCCTGGAAGAGGGAAAGATACTGTAGTTCAAAAGAGTCTCAGTCTTGCTCCCTGCCTCAATAAAAATGAGAGAAAGCAGGATTGCAGCTGAAAGGGAATTGGGTTTGGATGCTCCACAGCAGGGCACTGAAATAAAGCCCCCTCTCCTCCCTTCTCCAGGAAGTGTCTCCCTGGGGCTCCGGCTGGCAGATGAATTGCAGCAGAATTTAACTGGTTCAAGAGAAGCTGAATGAAAGGGTTTGGTAACCCTGCCAGATTTACTGCTTTATTCATTACTTATGCAGACAGCAGCTGCAAAACAGATAGTGACTACAGTCAATAAAAGGCTGACATGGCCCAGCTTTGGCACTTCATGCCTGTTGTACCCATGTGCTAATTTTGGGTCAGATATTGCTATTAGGAGCAGTCCCCACCCAAAGCTAATGACCCGTTGTGGGTGACAGCAGCAGAGCAGAGGTGGAGCAGTGCCCTTGTCCTGGGGCTAAGAGGGGTGTGCACAGCACAGAGCAGGGGTTCTTCCTCCAGCATCTGTAAGGAAATACAGATACTGCATGGGAAATCTCTTGCTTAAGTTATGGGGTGTCTGTCCCTTCCCATGCAGGGTTACTCAAAGCACAGTGCTCCCAGTACCTTCAGGGACTTCACTGTGTCCTCCCCTGGACATGGCTGCTCACAGCAGCAAAGCTGCACCTAGAAAAAAGAGGGGAGCTCTATTTTTTTTTTTTTTTTTTAATCGAGGCAGATAATGCATTTTGTTCCAGTTGGTGTGATGCATTTCATACATCTGTGCTGGCCAAAACAGAGCTTTAATAATAATAATGGATGTGGGGAGAAAGCATTGACTGAAGGTTGTGTTGGTTGTATTAAACTCTTGCTGAATGTCCAGTGATGATACAGCCTCTGGCATGATTTGAATAAGAGCTTACTGTCTATGCTTTTAGGAAATGTATCCTGTCTTCATTGGTGCTGTCCTCTGGCTCCTGGGTGTGTGCAAGGGATGGGTTTGGGGGCAGCAGCAGGCTGTCCCTGCCTGCCCTTGGTGCAGCCCCTCGTCCCCAGGGGAACAGGGCTCCCGGGGGAGCTGTGGCAGGACAGCGGGCAGGTGGAGATGCCAGGCTCTGGATGAGATGTGCTGTTGGCTCCTCTGCTGCTTGCACTCGTTAAGCATCCTGTGGCACTTGGCAGCTGTAGGACCATTAACCTTAATGTCCTGGCCGAATTCCAGCCTGCCTAATTGCACTCTGCCCGCCAGGCTGCATATTCCCGGGGAAGATTCAGGTGAGGAAATTGCTCCTCGCTCCCTCTCCTAAACAATGTTACACAAAGGGTGGTTTAGTGCTGAAGATTGAAACCTGTTTTATTCAGAAACCTAAATCTGGACTTAGGGATGTAAGAGAACACAGAGTCTTCAAAGCAATGCCCAGGCTCCTGAGCAGACCCAGGTGCAGAACGTGGTTTTTGCCTTCCTGCAAATTTTTCACATTCCTTTATTAATAACAAATCTCCTAAAATCTGTTTAAGATCATTACTTGAAGCAAATAAAAATATTTCACACAAAAAGGAAACAGATGGTCCTGAATGTTGAAGATCTGTTTGAAATGTATTTTCAGCCCACTGTCTGGAACTTGTCTTGAGTTGTAAGGGAATCGAAGTTTAATTTCAGGCTCTGCAACACTAACACTGTGTAACCAGAGGATTCTCCCATCTTTGTGTATCAACCTAAATAATGGTCTCTCTATCATTGCAAAGGGAAATAGTTATGCATTTGTTGGAAGGAAACTAACGCTGGGTCTGTGGGCTTCTTCTCTGTGACCAAGTTGCTCCTACATTAGAGTCAAGAAGCTTTGCTGTAAAGCTGGAGCAGACAGAAAATTTGCATTATCTGGGCAGACCTGGCACCCTACCTGTGGATGTGGTGCTCCTGGGTGGTCCCTGCTGACTTCACGTTTCCACTGGAGGCTGAAAGCTGGGCAGCTGTGCAAAGCGCCTCAGACAGCAGCTGCACCCTGTGTGTGCAGGGCCTGAGCCTTTCCAATGTCCCCGAATTTAAAGCTGTATTTGGGGAAGCACAGACTTTAAGCAGAAGCAATGGTTATGTTTTTTTTTCCCACAGGGACACCTCAGGAGGTTAATTCAATCTGTGTTACTCAGACTCCGTGCTGGCACATCAGCCAGTTTTCATAGTCAGTGTCCTGCTTCCAGCTGAAACAGAATATGGTGCTTTAAAAAAAAAATTGAAACAAAACCACACAGCTGCTGTCATTGTAGGACGTTGTGCTCTTAGATGAGCCATGGCTCTTGTCAGGTAGATATGATCACCCAATATTAATGGGTGGAGGAGGAAAACCTGGAGGCAGAGCTGAGGCAGAGGAGGGGCTGCCTGTGGGGACAGCAGGGCAGGCTTGCCCATTTCTTGGACTAATAATAGTAATAACAGGTTACCACCAAATTGGTCAGGGCAGAGCTTGAGTTTGACTTTTCTCTGACACACCTGAAGCTGCTGAGCAGGTGGGATGTGAGTGGTGCTGCCTCTCTCTAGAGCCAGGGGTTCAAGGCTTGCAGAGCTGCAGTGCCTGGGATCTCTGGTGCTTTCCTGCCTGGCTGGATGCTGGGTGCCTCTGTAGCAGGACAACAACAAATGGTGAATAAAGTGCATCTGAAATGAAGCTCTAAATGCATAATTTCTAGAATTACAGACTGTTGAATGAATTTATATTTGAATAACATCAGTGAATAGCAGTCTGGTAGTCAAGCACCTATAAATAAAAAAAAGTTGTCAAGTGAAGGGGGGTTATTTTAGAAATTAATGACTTGTAGGATTTTTATGTAATGTATTTTTGTTGAAATCTTATTTTTGCCTTAAATCTAGGACTTGGGTTTTCTCACTTCCTCCCCTCATCTTTTCACAGGAAGATTGGAATAGCTGTAAAAAGTGAGGGTTTATGGAGGAGGCATTCTCAGCTTCTTTCTAATAAAATTATGGAGAAAGAAAAGGTCAAGCAAGGTTTCACTTATCAGATTTTCTATCAGTTTTTCTCCTTTACCTTAACTGAAAATAATGAAAAATGAAAGGTATTTTAAAAAAATAATCAAAATGAAAACTTCTCTTTCCCAGAAAATAATAATTCAGAATTTTCTCTTGAAGAATGGTGAGTGATAGGTTTCTAACCTCGAATATACTTATTTTTCCCCTCTCTGCCTCCTTCCACCCCCAAGTTCAGCCAGCTCTGGCATCATGCTCAAGTGAAGTGCTGAGAAGACGTCTCATGGTTACTCTCTTTGGTAAAAGAATGTTTCTGAGGGTTTTTAAAATTTGGATGATGATGATTATTATTTTGTTTCTGCTTGTTTGTTGTTTTTTTTGAGACACAGAAATCTCTATTATTGCAAAACAAGCTCACTTATCCTCGTTTATCCCCAAGGAAAGGGAAATCCAACCAAACTGGGTAATAGACGTCTCCTGGCTGAGCCCTTGGGCTGCAGGTGGAGAGATCACCTCACTGGGGGCTGGGGCTGGCAGATCCCCTGGAGCATCATCCCTCTCTTTGGGGCTGCTCTGGCTCTGCAGAGGCACCAGCATTGCTCAAAGGACTGGTTTTGAGGGTTTTTGGTGGCAGGCTGCACAGTTTGGCTGCCTGAGGGTTTTTATGGTTCAGCCTCTGTGTCTGGTGGGTGGGATTAGAATCTCCTGCACCCTCAGCCCAGGAGCTGCTGCAGCAGCCCCAGAGCAGGGGTTGGTGGTGTAACAGTGTGGGGAGTTTAGCCAAACCCTTCAGTGGTGTCTCTGTGTGTTCCTTCTCCAGGGCTCAAACACATTTCCCAGGGTTTTCCCCCTCAAACACACACCTGATTTTATTATTGCATTCGCAGCAAAGGGCACATCTCCACCCACCCATTTCATAGCTCTAATTATGTTCCCCCCTATTAATTTTTAAGTGCCCATAAAACATGACCTCAGGAGGAGCCTGAGCTTTGCTGGCAGCAGCCCCTGCTTGCCCTGGGAGCGCAGGGCAGGGCTGAGCCTCTGCCAGCCCTGCTGGGCTGGGGGCTCAGCTGAACGGGCCAGAGGGGAGCAGCTCTTCCTCCCGGTGCTCCCCACGGGGCCATGTGCAGTTCTTCTGTCACCCCTGCAGGCATCAGCAGGCCAGGGACAGCAGCTGGGTAATCCTCACCTCTGCCCCAGGTTACTGAGGAGTCTGTGATGGCACCTTGTCCCAGCTTTAACCCGTGTGCAAATGGTGACTCGCGGCTGGAGCTGAGAGGAGACTTGTGAAAAACTCACTCTGTCTCTGCTGGGGAGGCTCGGGATGCACCTGGATCCTGGAGTGTGAGCCTGGGGGGGCTGAGCTGCTGTCAAGTGCCTGCCCAGACAAATAAAGCCATGGGAGGCAGTGTGTTGGCACCAGAATTTCACTGAGTTAAATCAGGTTTGACAGTCTGAAACAATACCATCATCTGATGTCTAGTTTTCAGTTTCTTCACCAGATAATTTTTTTTTTTTTTGGTAAGAAAGTGACAAACTAGAAATCCTTTTAATTTGTTTCAATAGAATTTGAATTTTTTTTTAGGTTAGCAAGTGCAAAATTTACAGGAATAAATTGAAAGGAATACAACTTACCTACAAGTGCTTTCTGTTCCTTGGAAACACCTTCCTCCTTCTAACAACTTCCATACGACCTGTGGGACCATTCCAGGGCAAAGCCAGTGTCAGCCTGTGAAGTGCTCTGTGTCTCTGTGTTTTCTGCTGTTACAAGGGGTCACCTCATTGCTTCAAGCAGTTGGTGTCAGTGACCTTGGGTGCCTTGATATCATGATGTAGTGGCCATTTCACTTGGGTGGGATCTGTCCCTCAGTGTGTACTAGTGGCCTCAACATCTCGTGGAAGTCCCATAACAATTGTGATTTCTGGAGCCCTAGGCCCAAGTTCTTCTGTGGGTAAAATTCAGACAGCAAGGGATGCACTGGTGGTGTGGAAATACTTTCTCATGGGTGATTAATAAACTCCTCTTTATGCTTATTCTCATTTGATCCCTTCCTTGCTGCTCTGCCTGCAGCAAAAAGATGGTATGTAATATATATATATATATATATTCAGGACACTGATGGAAAATTAGATTTCTTTCAATGTGATATCAAGTAATGCTCCCAACCACGGGGAGAACTCTATATACAGTCACCTTTTAGATGCTGTCCATGAAAATCAATCTTCTTTGGTCCCAGTGCTCATATTTTGTGGGTATTGCTTTGTGTTACTGTGTATCTTGGTTTTGTCTACTCCTTACTCTGGCACCTTTATCCAGGATGCAAGTGTTATCGTGCTTTGCAGATGGTCCCCAGACTCTGCATCAAGAATCCAAATGATGGCTCTTTTTCCTAAGAGCCTGGCTTTGCTGCTGCTGAGATGATCTCCCTCTCCTCCCTCCATCCTTTGCTCTGAGAGTGTCAATGAAATCTCTGTGTACCCTTGGTGCTGCTGAAACCTGCCTCTGGTGTCAAATCAGGAACTCCGGTGCCTGAACAGCCGTGTGAGGTCCTCCCAGGATAAATCCACCTGCTGGGGACTTGCTGAGAGCCACCATGACATCAGTACCTCTGCACTGTGGAGTCTGAGCCCAAGCACTTTCAGCAATTTTAACTTTCAGCATTTTTAACAACTCTTGAATGTGCTTTGTAGCCTTCCAAAAGATGGATTTTGCAACTTGCCCCCCAAACATGTAATCTGAAAACTCACTTCAGAGCTTCCCTGGTGTAGATTAATGCACTAGGAATAGCATTTTATGAAAATACAGAAAATGAACTAACCAGTTTTTTGATTGCCAAATAGTAGGAGTTTGCTTTATACAAACATCACCAACCCCTTCTTGGAGTTTTGTTCTTGCATTTGGACCTGTGATCTAAGATCATGCACAGCAGAGTTTTTCTACCAACCTTGTTGCAGACACTTTCTTCCTGAACATAAGCTCATTGTTCTCCAGATGTAATTAGACCAAGTGTTATGACAGTTGGTAGGATTACAGCACTTTGATAAATGACTTGTTTCTCAGAAGAGAAGGTTTGTGAAAACAAGACCATTCATCTCATTTCTCGCTCATTTCCTCTGCCCAGCTTCCTTCTTGAAAATATGCATATGGACTTGGATGTGAGCTGAAGGGAAGATTTTGGTGTTTCCCACAGCCCATGACTCCCTCTGAGTGGCAGCCCTGCCCTGGTTCAGCTCTTCACCCCAGGATGGTGTCATTCCAAACTGGCAAGAGGGCTCTCAGCTCCTGCAGGTCTCTGATAAAGATCCCAAGGAGGACAGATCTTGATGCAGGCTCCCTGCCTCTACAACCCAACCATCCATTTCTTTCCCCATCTAGTTGTCTCTTCCACTTTTTTTTAGATGCACATTAAATTGTATAAAAGACTGTAGGAGGTGGTGTTGGAAGCACTGTGAAAGTCAGGGTAAAAGATGATCAGGGGCATCCACAGCTCCCCCTTACCTGCAGCTCCAGATGTTCTCCCACAGCAGCAGTCAGGTTTGATCAGGCATAGCTGACCATTATTTAGTCCATTCTGATTGATCCAAGCTGCTGCCTTCTCAGAATTCCAAGAGGAGCCCGTAACTTTCTCACCAACCAAGGCAAAGCTGACTGCTCCCCAGAGCATCTTTTTGGCCTTTTTTGCAAATGAGTGCAGTTTGTTGTTCTCCAGTCACTGGGGACACCCCCAGTCATGACAATATCTCAAAGATGACAGGAGTGGCCTTCTTCTAACATTGGTCCTTTCTCACAGCACCCTTGGTACACCTCACCTGGTGCTGTGAGCCTGGAGTCAAGAGATGGGCTGGAAAATCTTCACTTTGTGATTTCCTAACCCTTGGTGAAACTGTGCTGTGGAGGTCAGGGGCACTCAGAGCCGTGTCCCTTCCAGCCACAGCTGCTGCCATGAACCTGACAGACGTGTGCTGTGCATCCAAGGGAGCTAGACTTGCCTCTCAGCACAAATTTACCTCCTTACAGGGGTTCTGATGACTGATCATCAATCAAGGCTTGTGTAGCCCTTTCTGGCCATGCTGGAGCTTTAGGGAGATTTCAAGGTCATTTGGCCATGACTGCTTTTCCAATGTGGTTGGAGAGAAGCATGAGGGCTTCCCTGTGAAGTTCTGCATGCTGGTGTTAATAATTTATCTATTTTCTGACTAATACGTGTCTCAGAGCTCAAGACAGTAGCTCTTCAGAGGTTTGAACAATGGTGACCATCCATTCCACTCTACAGCATAGTTTTTTATCTGAAATTGGGTTTTAGGCTTTCCTCTGTTGAGCTCTGTGACTGATCTTAAAAGCTTCTTGATATATTACCCAGGCCTATTAGATTCTACTAGACCTCTCCATCACCAAGAATTGATTTCCCCCTCTTCCCCCCCTTAATGCTTGAACTCAGAAGGCCCTTAGGGCTTCTGGCTTAATTAAAAATTAAATTTACAGATCATTTCTCAAATCATCCCTTAAGCAGCCAGTAATAATGATCACCTCTGAGTGGTGTGTGTCACTGTCATTTTAATGTGCTGTGTAGTAAATAGTAACATGTCCCCTCTGTGAACCCTGTGTGGAGCAAGCTGCCCTATGCTGCTCTCTGTTTATTTATGTGTATAATACAGAAATCAGTGTGATTTGAGTCCTGGGGACCTCTACCACACTCCATCTTCAGTCAGTTTTTCTTCTTACCATAGCAAAGGAGAGAGCGAGTTGTCCTGCATTTATGAACACTTCTGTTTGTTTTGAAAACTATTTTCATCTTCCCCAGTTGTTTCCCCTACAATTTGAAGATTTTTTTTTTTTTTTTGTTCCCTTTGCTGGGATATTCAGTTTCTGGAAGTCCTTTTACTTTCAGTTGAAAGGAAACTCGTGTTCCACATGAAGGGAGTAGGAAAAAGCTGCCAATCCAAACTGGTACAAAAGGTTCTTGCTGTGATGCTTCACAGCAAACACACTGCTGAGAGGCTGTGAGGTACTTCAGTATTACAGGTGGCAGAGTTCATTGCAAACAGCTCATCCAAATACCAGTGCCCCCTCCTATGAGCATTCTCTGTAAACCAATCCACTAATGGCTTGCTCTGTAAGATTTTTCTTGGGAATAATTTGCCTGAACTTCTTTAATCTGTGATGAATCTGCCAAGGCCTTTCTCTGATTATTTACTATTCATCTTATGCAACTGATTGCATTTTCCTTTTTTTTTTTTTTTTTAATTAAAAAAAAAAGATTTTGTGGCTTATCTGTGTGTTTTGAGATAGAGAATTAAGATTAAGGAATGGTGACTAATTTTGCTGATGCTCAAGTCTCTGCCTTCATGCAATGGCAGGTGTTTGTATGAAGCCACTTTGAGCATTTGTGCAATAACACATGGGTGAGCACAGGTTTGTACTGCAGATTTGTACAGATGAGACATCAAGGGCTCCATCCACGTTTGCCTTCTCATCATTCCCCTTGTATATTTGTTTCTTCCCCTTGTATATTTGTTTGTCCTCTCAACTCCATACTGAATTTATTTGTGTTCCCTTTCTGTATCCTTTTTCTCTACCATTCTCAAAGGGTCTTACCTTAATATTTGAATTTACTCTGGCTCTTGAGTTGAATGTGCTTTTTTCTAACCTGATCTCAGTAGTGCCATGTGAAGCCAGGAACCCTTGTGCTTATTTCTTGATTTGGCCAGCTTGGCCATTTTTCAGAGCTCCTCACAAGTGTTTTAGGGAGCTGTCTGTGCTATGTCATTCCTTTTGAGCTGTTGTTGGTGGGCCTTAGCTCCACCAGTCTGACCTACACTGCGCTGCTCTCATCTGTGGCTCAATTGTGCTGCTCTCTTCCCTCTCCAGGCACCACTCTGCTCTATTTCCAGATATATTTTTACTCATTAAACTCTAAAAGAGAGGCTGATCAGAAGACAGTCCCAGGGAGGATTTGGCCCAGAGATACTTTGCCAGATCCTCTGCACTCGAGGTTGAATTTTGATGGGGATGAACATTTAACAGCTCTGCAAGTGGTCTCTGAGCCGAAACCCTGCAGTAATAGTGAAGAACAGACTTAGGAAGAAATAAACCTGACCCTTTGAAACCCCTTTTACCAAGGTAGTACACGGTTAATAATTGTTTGAATTACTCCTGTGAAAGCCCCTTGCACTCTAAGAAACATCACTAGAGAACAATGGTTAGCCCCAGCTGATTGCCAAACCATTAACCTCAGCTGCTGGAGTGCCTGCTGGTGCCTGTGTGAATCAGCTATTCAGCTGGTGCCACCAAAGGAGTGCCTACCCTCCACATCCTGGGGGGTAAAAATGTCCAGAGTATTTCCTAAATCAGCCAGGGCTGCTTTAAAACAGTGGCTTGAATCCTCTGGGATTTGCAGAACCCTAAATCACCCCCGGTGAAAGTTTGAACTTCTGCCTCCGGTGAGGGTCTTTGCATCACCCAGGTGCAGATCCCCTGGAACAGGGCAGAGGAACCTCTCCCAGTCAGCTGCAGCCAGGCTCAGAGATCCTTGGCTCCTGATCCTGTGGCTTCTGGGGCTGGGGGTGCAGTGGGCCGTGGGAAAGGCTGTCCTAGAGCCAGGGGATGCTGAAACTCCTCTGAAAGATCATTCCCAGGATCAGCTGAGGAGTGGTGGAGTAGCACGAGGCCAAAGGAAAATGCTCACAATTCCTCTCCTGGAGCTGTTGTGCTAGGGCAGATGCAGCAGAGGAGTGTCAGTGTGCAGCTCCTGCCGTGGTTTGGGGTTTGAGAGGCAGGGCACCATTAATCTCCCCTCATCAAATAATCATATTTCCATTTCCTTCCCAGCTGTGCAGGATGAACTCAGCCCTGCAGCTGCAGCAGTGCAGGGGGGCATGGCTGCCTGTGCCACTGGCACCCCTGCCCTTGGCTCCCTGTGCCACTGGCACCCCTGCTCTTGGCTGCCTGTGCCACTGGCACCCCTGCACTGCTGGCACAGGGCAGCTCCCACCCCACCCCGGGGGTTAGAGCATGGGGACCAGATGGACAGGTCAAGGTGAAGCACACCCACCTCCCCCTCCAGACAGCTTGATGGCTCTGGGAAGGAAAAGGCTTCCCCTGCGTGTTGTTCTGCAGTCTGCATGTGTGTATGCCACACACAACCCCGGGGCTTTCTCACAACTTGGACTGCCACAACAGATAGAGTCTGAGGCATCTCTTGCATCACTGATTTGCTTTTTCCTGTTCTCTTCCCTCAGTAAAGGATGTTTCTGCAGGAAAGCCCTTGTTCCCGATCTCAGCCCACCCCGGGGGCTCCTGAGTTAATAGTTAAGGTTACTGGCTGGGCAACGTAGTGTGTGTGCTGCTGTTTGAACTTGCTTGATTGATGCTTCCAGGTGGGAAGGCAGGAGAGCAGTGAGTGTCCCTGCAGGCAGCTGGCTCACCTGAGGCAGCCCGGGCACGGCAGCAACCTGCACTTCCCTCGCACGGCTCAGGCCAGCACTGCCCTTGGTGTTTCCCCAGCATCTCACCAAGGATGTGTCCGTCTCACGTGGCTGCTGCTCGTGGCAGTGTCTGCCAGCACCACCACACTGATCTCGGTACAAATCCTTGATGGAGGAGAAGTCCTGCTCCAGCAGGAAGGGGAGGGGATGCTGCTGCCCTTGCTTGTGTGGTCCTAAATAACAGCCTGTTTATCGGTGCTCTTTGGTAGTGTGCTATTTCCTAGAGTAATGCTGTGTATCAAAATAGCCCAGAAACATCTGATTGCCTGTAAAATAGAAAAACTATAGATTGCAAGTGTTCTGAAGCTTTTCTAAAGTAAATCTGTTCTGTGTAACTGCAGAAGATTATTGAACATAGCTAGAAATTGTGCCTGTGGGGCTCCTGTCTTAGATTGGGTGCATGTTTCTGGGTGTCCTGAGACCAGTCCAGTCCTAAGGGCACCTGTATATGGCTAAAATACAACACTGTACTAGGTTCTCTTACCCTGTCTTCTAGGATCCCTAGTTCTCTAAGACTGCCTGATGTGAACTCCCTGAAGCTTTGGCAAGGAGCCCTCTGACTCGCACAATTTTCCCTGGGAGAAAGATCTGGGGTGGGTGAGAAGAAGAATGCTTATGTGGGATCAGTCAAAACAGTGATTTTAATTCTGATCTGTTATCATAAGGCATGTTCCCATGCCAAACTAAAAAGGATTCCAAGTGAAAAGTAGCATTAGGGAAATAAAAAAAAAAAAAGATAATTTTTTGCAATAATGCTTTTTTTTCCTCATTTCTTCCACTTCTCCCTCCTCCTTTTCTGTGATGTTCTGGCAAAATTTCTGGTATCTTGCCAAGCATTTAGCAAGAAAATGGTTCAATTTTAGTATTTTTTCGACAGATCCATCACTGATCATTCTCTGGAGTCTGCCCTGTCTGCTCAACAGCTGGTTCTGTTCAAAGAGTCTACTGGAACTATTTGTGCATATTTGTAAATGATGGATTTAGATAATACCCACAATAATTGTAGAGTCCTGCTGTTTTGGCACAGTAACATTTTACATTTGCTTTGCATAGGGATAAAGGATGATGCCAGGTACACAGCATGGGACATGAGCTGTATCTTCCTTTTATGTGTACTCAAGTTGTCATGTGAGGTCGTGGCAGGGCTGACTTCTGTGGAGGGAGCAGTTGAGTCTTGCTGAGCTTTAGGGGAGTTTATACTGAATCAAGTGAGCCCTGAATCTTCCAGTGCTGCTTTGGGGACTGGTTTTGAGCAGCTGTAGCTTGGGCCAGTCGTGGTGTTCAGATACATCTTCCAGTGATGGATGCAACAGGTATCATTGGCACAGGAATGAAATTATCCCATTATCTGAAATGGCTCCCTTTGGCTGCATGTGGGAATCCCAGAATTTCTGGGATTCAGAGGCACTGGTTCAGCTCTTGGGGCTGTTGGGTTTGGGGATGTCCCAGTGCTGAAAGAATGACATTGACTTCAAACCTGGTGCCTGTTGGATGTGTTCTTGTGTGCTGATCCCAGCTTCTCAGGAGCCTCTGGCATGCACCAACTCAGCAGCAGAAGCTCTCCCTCTGTCCCCCAAGATGAACAACTCTGATTTGTGCCTGTCCTTCCAGCTGAAGGCATAGCTGGTGTTCCTCTCCCTGGCTGCAGGCTCTGCATCCAGGGCAGAGCTGGTTACTGATTTGCAGTGAGGCAGCAAAGAAGCTGGTATTCTCTGTATTGATAAAAATGCGAAGAAATTAATGTGTGTGTCTCTTTAATGAATAGAATTAAACCCTACTTTCTCCTCTGCCTTCTGCTGTTTCTCCTGTCAATCTGTGCCACCAGTCCCACTTGGAGGCCCAATTCCACTAATGCTGTGCTGCCTTTTTTTTTATACATGCTTGTGTAAGCTTGTTTGATCTGGTTGTTTCAGAGGAAAACATTGAAGTAGCCCCTGCGCTGCACCGCACTGCTGTGTGTCCAGCACACCTGGGCTCTGCTGTAACAAGATAAGCACAGCAGCCCTTTCAAGCTCCCCAGCAGAGCTCAGATGGTCATCTCAGGGGACTGCTTTGCCAGCAGAAGTCTCTGCTTGTCCTGCTGAGCCCTGTGTCTTCCCTCCAAGCTTGTTTTTCTCTCTACTGACTTGAAGTAAATTAGTTTCTACTCTCCTTCTCTCTTCCCTCCCAAAAATAAAAAAAAAAAGAGAGGAAAGAAAGGATAAGAGCTAGCTTGGGAACTGTTGCATATGTGAATGCAGTTTTAGAGTTTATCTGTTTTTCTTGGAGGCTGCAGTTAGTGTGTGCAGCCGTGCTGTTTTCCCTGCTCCCACCAGGCTCCCATGTCAGTGCTCCCAACAGGCTTGTGAGGGTCCAGCTCTGCTTCCTGTCCTGCACCTGAATCCTAATGCAGCCAACTGGGAAAGTGTCTCCTGCTTGCTCTGCTCCTGCTGAATGCTGCTCTCAGCTGGGTTATTGCTCAGCCATGGTGATATTGCTGCCTGATTTATATGGCCTCTCTCCTTCTTGCTCCTCTGCTGCTTGAGTACAGCCATTATAAAAGCCATCTGCAGCTTGTGCCTTTATTCCTTGGGTTTCTAGGCTGGCAGATGGTATGGACAAAAAAAGAGCCTTCCTCTGTCTAAATTAAGCAATAACACATCAACTTCCAATCACATTCTTATTATCACCTCGTGATCGCACTTTCATAAAATCCCTGTTTCCACAGCTAAGCATGATAGATATTTCTCAGCCTTATGGCTTGTGTCTGAAAAGAGTCTCTGTGCCACAAGCCCTAAAAGGACATTTCAAGAAATTACACACCTGTCCTTGCCTCCTACTTTGCAGTTTGCAACAGCTCTGCCCAGCCAGCCATTTGTTGCTGCTGAAATAAAACCTGGATAAATTCCTGTGTTTGGTGGGGTCAGAGCTCAGTCTGGCTGCTGTGCTGGTGGCTGAATGGGCTGCTCACTGTCTCCTGTGCCCTATTTGGTGTGAGTTTGGGTATCACTGCAATTCAGAAATCTCATTTTAGAGCTTTTATCTTGTCACCATAAAAAGCAATATTTTGATTCTGTTCATTTACAGATTTTTTTTCTTCGTTTGACCTGCTGGTTTATTATCTTTTCCTCATTTGCCCTAATTAAAGTGCTGTGTACAGCAGCTTGTTAGACTTAACTACATTCCTGCATCTCGCCAGGAAGTGCATCTTCACTGATGGCTTCAGCAGCAAGATTGGCCCTGGGCAAATAATTTGTAGCAAATCACTTGACTGACTGAGCATCACGTCCTTTTTTGGGTTAGGATTCGTCTGTGGCAGATCGTTGTTCTTGTTTCTCGTAATGATTTCCCAACTAACTCCTGTGACTAATTTTTGGGCTGGGGTTGCTCACCCCTGACTCCCTTGTGGCTCAAGCTGCTCCAGCTGGACCTGTAATTTGTAGGCAATGCTTTGGTTACTTGATTGAATCAGTCTAACCACATCAATGCTTAATGTAAATTCCAAATTTTCTTAGACATCCTAAGTATTTTATTCAATCTTTTAGCTTTACTAAAGACTTGCTTTGTTGCATGTAGAAGTTGAAGACAAAATATAGAAATAAATTAATGACAGAAAATGTTTGTTTTAACCCTGGCTATTTCATTATACACTTTGGGTTTTTTTTTCAGTATTCCCTTGGTTCTAGTTCCTAGTATCCCCATCACCCCATAAAACAAGCTGTTTTTTTTTCTAACTTGGAGAGACACCCTGCATCCAAAACCTGGGGAAGCAGAGATGATGCTCATGTATAGGTGTAGCAGGGGAGACCTGTGGCTCAAGGTAAACCCTTGTGTCTTTATTCTGCAGTAGATGCTGGAATTTGCCCACAAAGAGCAGTTGCTCCTCCTTGGTTTTGCCTGAGAGTGAGCAGGCTTGGAGCAGAGGAGTTTTGCAGCTGGGTGCTACACGCTGATGAGGCACTGGGGCTCTGTGGTTCAGCACAGCCCTGCAGGGTCACACCCAGTGCTGGGTCACCTCCAGCACTTGTGTCTTCCTCTGCTGCCTTCCTCAGCTGGGGCAGCTCTGTGCCCTCCAGGTGAGAAGTGCCTTACTCCCAGGAGGAGGCTTTTACTGTGCAGCAGGGGATAAGTTACGGCATAAATGAAAACAAAGTGCTTAGTTCTCTCTGCACAGTGCTCTAATGGAAAAATATGCTGACTATTTTCTGCTCTTCCCTCAAAAACTGATGTGTTTGTAAATTCTAAGCAAGTACTGACAGGTGACTAATTTATTTTTGTCAGCTTAGCAACAAAGCCTACCCTTTGCCACCACGTTCATTTGTTATGGCAATGCGTTGGCTGACATTGAGATTCGTTTGGGTTTTTAATGCATCTCAGTGATGCAGCATCATAGCTATTCAGCTGCATTCCTCTCTTTTTCTTCTGAAACTAATTAGTGTCTAATTTCTCCCCATTATTTCCTTAAGCTCTGTGTGCATCTGCAGACAGGCATTTACAGTTTTCCTGAGGTGGAAAGCCTAAAGCTGCAGTTTGGAGCCTCATGAGGTCATTGCTGACTTCCACCTCTTTTTTTTACAAGCCAAAATGCAAGGAGAAATGGAGAGGAATAGAGGCAATTTGATTTTTTTTTTTTTTTTTTTTTTTTTTTTCTTTTCTGGAAGATGCAATGTGCCATTGCCAAAAAAAGATCAAGATTGATGTGCCAGGAAGCCCATGGATATGTCAGTGGGTGCTGTCAGAGTCAGTGGGAGCCTGGAGCAGTGACAGCACCGAGCTCTGTGCCGGCCGCTCCAGGTGGGTGTGAGCCATGGGAAGCACTGTGAGCAAACCCTGCACACCATCTCCCACCTTCTGGGGATCCTGTCACTGCAAGAGTCATCTGGGAACAGATCCAGGGCTGCTCTGAAAGGGAAAGGGCTGGGAAAGTAAAGGGCTGGAGCTTTCATATTCCCTGTGCTTCTCCCGTGTAGCTCCCATTGTATGAGTGAAGATCACCTCTTGACCTGCTCCTGCTGTTACCTACCAGTGGCTGTGATCCCAGGGACAGCAGGACCCACCAGAGCCAATGCTCTGATGCTCAGTCTGGGGCTGGCTGCAGCGTTTGACCCTAGGCAGTGGTGCCAGGATGACACAAAGGTGGCTCCCATGAGTCTTCTCCCCACGGTGGGCTGGTTGTGCCCCAAGAGCATGTCACTCACCCAGAGCAAGCCACGGGTATTCTTGTCCTTGCTGATGTGAAACGTCCTCCAGATGTGCTCTGCTCTGCTGATGGCTCGAGTCAGCTGTGCTGAATCCTGTCCAAAGTCTCCAGGCATCCCTTGTGCTGGGAGAGGGAACTCACTGCCCTGCCTCCCACTGCCTTTGGAGCACCTCATGTGCTCCACTGATCCACTGATTTCACATTTGACAGGTTTGCTCTTTAAAGTTTCTTGTCAGTCTCCAGCAGGAGCTTGGATGCAATATGGAAAAAGCCAGAGGACATGGTAGGCATCACTTTTGTTCATTTGTGTGCTGCTTTCAGCATGTTGGTGTAAATAAGCCTAGCAGCAATCTTGGAAATTATTGGTTGAGGTTTTTTTTGCACATCATTCTTCAGTATAGCAAGTACAGCAATGGCTTGAACAGGTCTATGTCCTTTCACCTTCATGCAGCTGGACCTTTTCATTTATTTTCAACAGAGTTGCTGGAAATATCTAAATGTTATCAGTACCCATGTCAAAACATATTTTTATAGCACGTTTCTAGACCCTTTAACTTCAACAAAGCATTGAACAGCTTTGATGGCGCCATCTCAATTATCTGTCCTCTGTGCATTCCTCTCAGCTCTCAGACACGAGCCCCGTGCTAACCATACATCATTATTAGACTGACTTCATAGCACTAATTGACACAGAATGAAATTCAGAGCAGGAAACAGAGAGACTTTAGCATTCAGTATGAACAGACTGCAAATTAGTGTTACTGCTGTAAAGGTTAACTGAGATTGAAAACTGTTCTATTGCTGCCATGTAAGCTGAATGTTTCCCTTTTTTGGGAAATACCCATGACTGGCATCTGAGGAGTGGAGGGGATGCAAAGGGAAGGAGAGCACCTGAGCTTTAATCAGAAGTGGTCATCTGAACTTCCCAGGCAGCTGTGAAACTCCTGAACTGGGAGGTCTTCAAAAAACATCCCAAATCTTGCATGGAAGGGAGTAAATGACAGCTTAGTGAGCTGCAAGTCTGGGACATCTGGAGCCAAGCCAGGGTAGAACTGAATGCCCAAGTGCACATGGGCACAATGTTTATTTCTATTTCTTACCTTTAAGTCACAGATTTGTATGACTGAAAAAAAAAAAAGTTATGGAGCAAGTCTTGCCTTTCAGAAATTTGTCTAGAGTCCTCCTCCATTTTTTTGGCAGTTTTATGTTAAGGCTTTACTGTAAAGACCAGAAGTATCTATGAGTCCACAGAAAATGTTAATTTTGGTTCGGGATGAACAGACACTGAACATTTGCTGCTGAAAGCAGACCACAGCAGAATCATCACCTGCATTATGCAGATTTTCTCATATGATAACATGGCAATCTTTTCCATGATTACAATATTAAAATTCTTAAAACTACGTTTTACCTTCAGTAGCAGTCTACAGCAATCCAAAAACACCAATTAAAGGGTTAGCAATACATATAAGAGCTAATAAAACAGTTACTACTTACAAACAAGCTCATTAAAACAAGCTCATATATATAAAATGTATTTTTCCTCTCTGTTACTGTGGTGGCAGCTCATCCAAACCAAACACACAGCCCATGTTTTGGCTGCAAGGTGAATTTCCGTATGGCATGAGGTGTCATTTCTGCTGGCATGCACACAGAGCCAGTAAAGCCCAATATCAGAGTGCTTGTGAGAGTGCATGGCGAGGCCAGAGGCGGTCCAGCCACCCTTTAGTGCTGGCAGGAGTGTTCAGACAGAGCTGAGTGGACAGTTCACTAATGACAATGTACTGCACAACTTGTGAAAGCAGGCAAGTGCTGTGGAAAAGCCTCATCAGTTTCACTATAAATGAACCATAGAAGAGAAAACTGATTACTGGTAACTAGAATAATTGGACTACAAGAAAAACTCATACAAAAAACCCTTTTCATCTTATATGAAAAAGGCTTGTGCTTCAGAAAGGCCTGTGTAAATGCTGCCTCACACCATGGACATTTAATTTTTTCCTTCTCCTGGCTCCTTGCTCATCCATCAGCTGATGTGATGCAGCAGGAGCCCTTCAGAGATTTGACCCCACTTTGTGAAATGAACCAGATCTGCTTTGCCCATCTGCAAGTTACAGTGCCATGGAGAGTAGGTCTCAGTCCTGCCCTCTCATCCTTTCAGCAGAAAGTGTAAAAAGCCAGAGTACAGTCTGAACCCCTCTCACGTTAAATTCCTGCTGCTGTCATGGTCTTTAGCTGCAAGTTTTTTAAGGTATTGGACTCAACATGAAAGTGGCCAAACACTCTGTAGCTTGAACTTGATAATAAAATAAATCTTGTTTATAATTTTAAGTGGAAATCTAATTCTGCATTACCTGCAGAAAACATAAATGCATTGCTGCTTCCAGCCCTTTGGCAGGTGTTATGTCCAAGAATGGACTTAGGACAGGTACTTGCAGCTCAGAAATTCATACCTAAAACTGTCTAGCCTCTTTTTCTGTCAGCTAAAAAAAGGAAAATGGTGTATGTTTCACTTAGTATTTTATTTTATTTTATTTTATTTTATTTTATTTTATTTTATTTTATTTTATTTTAGTTTTTCTTGAAATGCCTGCCAATGCACTAATTAAGTAATTCCTATCTCAGTTTTAAGAATAATTTATAGGGAGATCCTCCTGAGTTAAATCATCTTTTGTGAAAGATTGCAATGGAAATGTCTGTCTTCACTGTGATCAGACAGCTTGACTCTGAACAGCTGCATTTCATCAAAGATGACTTCATGCCATGACTTGCTAACAGCAGCCTGTGTTGTGTCCTGTATCTGTACTATTAGCTTACCAGGAGATGGGAAAATAATATCAATATTCAGTGATGAATTTAGCACTGACATATTGCAAAACACAGATGCTGAATCTCAAAACTGTGAAATGAATGGTTCACAGGGTCTGATATTATCCCCAACATTCACAACATGTTTTGGTTTATTTCTGAATGAAAATATCTTTTTCCATTTTCAGCATCTCCCTGGTGTGGGAAGCGTGACCATGTCCAATCCTCAGCACCTAAAAGTTGTGGGGGGAGCCTTGTGCTGACAATGTCATGATTCTAATCTCGTTCATCTGGACACCTTTCCAAAGGCCTGATCCTGGCTGATCTTCACCCATGGAGAAGCTGTAAGGTATGGACAGGTGTGAGTGTGTTGCTCATCAGAGCAGCTGCCTCTATGTGGAATAGTCAGAGGTGGGTTTTGAGAAGCAAAGGGCTCAGCAGTATCTCAACCCCATGTTTTGGTACAGCCACATAAGGAAAGAGCAGTAAGTGGTGGAAAAGCTGGATTTTTAGAAACTCAGAGTGCTTGGAAAAGTGGTGGAGGTGGGGAAGATGAGGCCCCTCACCTTCCTGGGAGCTTTGATTTGGAGCCAGGCAGCTGATGGTGGGGCTGGTGCTGGGGAAGGGACAGGGAGCTCAGGGGGCCTGGGAGCTCAGCAGGACACAGCCCCACGGTGCGGGGAGGTCTGCAGAGCTGACAGAAAACAGCAGAGCCAAGCTGGCTGCTGGGCAGCAGGCAAGGGGAAGGTCCCTGGCAGCAGTAACACAGAAGCTGAGCCGTGCCAGGGGCTTGTCCTTCTGCAGAGGGAGCCTCCCAGTGCTGTGCTGCAGAGCAGGGCTGTGCTGGGGCTGCTGCCCCAGCCCTGGCAAGCTCTGGTGGCTCTGAACGTTTTACACCAGTGTAATGATATTGAACGAGGTACTGGTATTAAATAATTATATCAAGGTATAAGAACAGCCCCAGCACTAGCCTGTTTTCAGTGTCTTGTAACAGTTCTCTTTATTATTTCATCTAATTCCTCCTGGAGGTGGATTTAGAGGTTCTTTCTTGAAATCCAGTGTTTGCCCTGTGCTTCTTGCTTCCTTCCCAGTGCTGTGATTTACAATGTAGCTGCATGTACACTCATTACTAATAGCAGATTTGGTTTCCTGCCATGTACAAATTCTTTTGCTAAGAACCATGTAGTAACATATTCTGTCACTTTGCTTTTTGGGTCTTTAATGCATTTGCCTTCCTTCCCCTCCCTAAAGAGCAGAGGGATGAGGATTATGCACTTAAACCAGAGTGTGTGCTTAAGGCTTGTGGGTAGGAGAGGAATATGTGTATCAAATGATACACACTGAGGCCAGTGAGTATTCCCTGACTAAATAAAAGGATGCACCAAGCCCCATAAACTTCTCTCTGTAGTCACTAGGAATGACATTTCAGCAAGGCCGAGTTGTTTTCCCCACGAAAGCAGCGCCATGGAGTTGATTCATACGTGTCACCAGGAGGGAGCCCTCAAACTGTCATCCTGGCCATTCCTTACAGCTCTCCAAGTTGCTTTCCACAGCTCGCTGTAAAACACCCTCCAAAACTGGAGTTTGGCACTTGATGAAGAGTTTAGGTGGGCAGTACTGGGTTGCATATTCTGCAGCATGGGTGTGGAGCAGGTGAAGAACAGGATGGGATTGTCAGGCAGGGCTGCCTGAGGCTTTTGTCTCAGTTTAATTGCCATGGCAGGAGGATGCCATGGGGTTGCCAGAGCGTTTAGTGGCTTATGTAAATAATTCCATGCTTCAACTGTTGCTTTTAAAAACCTGTGCTATGGCCCAAAACCTGACTGTGACCCTCTAGCTGTGAGCACAGTGCCCTGAGAGACACCAGACACACTGGGCTCCTACACTTCAGGCACAGAAAAATATTGAAAATCTTTGTCCTTAAAAGAAAACTAATAATAAAAAACCCACCATAGTTTGGGTGCAGTTTTGCCCTGAAGAGAGATTTTTAACACAGGGTGAAACTCGTTGTCCTTCAGAACCTGGTTTTGTTTACCTCATTCAGTGCTAAAATATTCATTAAAGACAGCAGAACTGCTTTGTATTATGCAAAGAAACTTCATATTAAGTGCTGTCTGTATGTGTTCAGCATATGAATACATTATATTCTTAATGCTCAGACACTGCAAATAGTTGTCAAAAGGATCCTGACAACTTTCTAAAATATGTATTTGATTTAAAAAAAAACCCAGCCTCAGGAATATATCACAGCTCTGGATAATTTTTATATGAAAGACTGGACAAAACTTCCTTCCAAAGTTTTTCCAGAGGAATACATTGATTGAAACAGAAAATGTGAGATGGACAAAACCAACCAGCTGCTGTATCTTTTCCAATAGTTGTTTTTTGTTGCTTTTACAGGCACTCCTCTGTGCGTTTTGGTTTTGCTTTTGTGGATTATGGCCCGCCCTGCTGGGCTGGTTCTCCCTAAACGTGCTCCCCGGGCAACACCTTAGCTGCAGGCTTCCAATATGAAAGAATGCCAGGAATGTCATTCTGGTGGCATTAGCCACATTTTTCACTGAAGCAAATTAAAAATGCTTTGCAAAATGCACAGAAATGGTTTATAATCCTCAGCCTAAGAAGCTAGGGAATTCCAAATTAAAATTGGCTTTGGACATGTGTGTTGGTAAATGGCAGATTGAGCAGATGCCCTCCCACCCTGTATTTGTGTCCCACTGGCAGTGTATTTCTTGGAGCCTTTGTAGGAAAATATGTCTGATCTGCAATACATCACATTATTAGGGTGGTTTTTTTCCACCAGATTGTCATAATATTTTAGGAAGTTTGTGTTGATTTTGCTGTCAGGAAATGAAAGTGAGATTCTTGAATAAGTACAAACTAATTTGGCATAGAGATAAATCTGGTTTCTCTAACAGCAACAGAGTTAGCTCTGGAGTAACTGAGGGTAGCTGACTCCTCATGATCAGCTTTGCTTATTGTACAGAAGAGCAGAGCACCACTTGTGCAACTTAGTATCTAATATTTTCTGAAAGAGGAGTAAAAAGAAATGACCAGATAGCCACTTAATGAGGCAGTTTTTAGTCAAAATATTGTTCATCCCTTGGAACTATGCCATTCAAGTTCCCTAATTTGTTTCTTTTTGCTATTCTAATAGACAGTTAGTAATACCATTATTGAGATGAAACTTGGTGAAAATTTCCTAACCATTTTTATTCATCAAATGTCCTGAGCATATTCTTCTGCCTTTTGTCATAATCTTCTACAGAGCTACTTGCAAGTGAGCTCTTTGCTATTCCCCCAATTGCTGTAACTCAATGTGATGGCTTTCAATAATGGAAAACCCTAAAATATGATAGAGTTAAACAAATTCCAGAGGAAATAATATGAAAAATATTATTTGGATCAGATGCAGATCTCAGCTTTGCTTTTACCTGTCCACTGCTGCCCTAAAAATTATTCCTTTTATGATCCAAATCAACAAAATATAAAACTCCTAAAGGGAAATTTCCTCACCTGAGGAGTGAATCAGCGTTGCTCCTTTCCATGTATCTTATTAAACAGAATATCATTTAATGTCTGTTTTATGTGAGGACTTTTAAGCATACTTGGTGGCATTTAGTTTTCATTGCTACTCAGGTTAACCAGAAGGAACAAGAAGGGAGGCTGAGGTGGAGGTAAATTTGGATCAGCACAAGCCTGGCTGCTGGCTTTTGTACCCTGGTGTGTGTGCCATGGGTGTCATGGAGA
This sequence comes from Vidua macroura, assembly GCF_024509145.1. Taxonomy (NCBI): domain Eukaryota; kingdom Metazoa; phylum Chordata; class Aves; order Passeriformes; family Viduidae; genus Vidua; species Vidua macroura. The sequence continues at coordinate 8,548,351 of NC_071586.1, read as the reverse complement.
GAGCAGTGTAGGTTGCTCCCTGCAGGTCTGCAGCTGCAGGTTACTCCTGGTTATGGCAAAACTTGAGTGGGAAAACTCAGGGGACACAGGTCAGTCTGTGATTTTAGGTGTGGTCTCTGTATGGGTGTGGTTACCTCCCCCCCATCTCAGGGCATCCAGGCAGCCTGTGGGGCACAGGGGTTTGCTTTGGCTCTTCAGATGAACAGACAGAATGTGAGAGCTCAGAGAAGGCTCTGGAGGCACCTTTCTCGTCTTCTCCATCTCCAAACCCCAGGGCTGCTGAGTGGCTGTGCTTGGCTCAGTGGCCCTTCAGCCTGGCCTGGCAGAGGGGACACAGAATGTGCCTCTGGCAGAGGGGCACTGCCAGGGTCATGGTGCTGCTCAGTGAGGAAAATGCACCTGTGCCAGGTTAGAGGATCTGCTGCTCAGCACACAACACAAATCCAAAGACGAGGATGAATGGCCATGATTTATATTCTGCATTACTGTGGGCATGATGATTTTTGTGGAGAGAAGAGGGACCAAAACAGGTGATATGTCCAAGAAGAAAGGCTGTGCTGACAGCTGGACTGAAGCCAGGTGCATCCTTTACTGCATCAGTGGCCAAAACCAGGAGCACAAGTGCTTAACTCTGAGGGATGCTGATCTGCCCCTGCAGTGATTGCCTGTGTGATTGAAGAGAGGATGCAGATAAGCAGGCTCCCATTTGGTCCTTACCTGTGCCTGCACTCACTGCCTGACTTATGAAGTAAGCATAAAAATATTTCATAAAACTCTTTACTTACAAGGGAAAAAAAAAAGGAACAAATGCTTAAAGGAAGATGGTAGAAAGAAACTATCTTCAGTCTAGGATTTCTGCTAGAATAAGCAGGGAATTATTAATTGGTATTTTGGGAGAGGTAATAAAATTTCAATGGCTAAAATTAAATCCTTATCTCTTTGGCAACAGAAACAGAAGACTACAGAGGATATATTGGGAAATGTTATACATGTTATCCAAGTTCATGTGGCCTTTCAGAGCAGGAACACTTGCCAGCTTCAGTACCAAAATTTCCAGCAGATATTCTGTTTTTGATAAATCTGAATGCTTTTCTTCCATGGCTGAAGGGTTACAGGAGGCTTTGCTGACTCCATAGGGCTGACAGGGTCCTGGAAAAGCAGAAGGAGCCCTCGGAAAGGGTGGAGAAGGGGCCATTTCTCACCACAGCCACTTATAATTTTAAGATCTGAGGGAGTATCTCAAGGTGTCAGCCCATTCCCTAGTGCATAATGGTGGTAATTGTATTTACAGTTGGATGTAACCAGATTTGCACAGTCCTGTCAGAGATGAAGAGGCTGATGTGGTGTGACTGCCACATGGGCAGAGGTGGGAGGTGCTGTGGGGAAGCTGCAGGGGCTGCTGGAGCTCTGTAGCTGTGAAGAGTCTGCTGATGGTATCCCTGAGTGATGGCAAAGTCAGGGAGACCCTAAACACAGTTTTTCTAGATAAAGTGCACGTGGTATGTGCAAGAGAAGCTCAAACACACATATCTTTTTTTAGCTCTGATAGGGGAATGTCTGAGGATGGGTTTTGTTTGCTCTCTTGATATTTTATGATTCACATGTTAATTCCAAGCTTTGCCAAAAGCTCTGACAAATTTTGCTTTTATTAGAAATTTCCCATTTAGTTCTTCTCTTGTGCATTCACAAAGCCAGTGGTTTATAGACATAGCCTTAAGCAGTTTCTGCAGCTTGCCAGCATGTCTGCCAAACACAGGGAGCACAGGTACTGCAGGTACAGCCTTTCCCTGGGCTGTAAGGCTGCTGGCAGTGCTCCAGCCCAGCCCTGAGAGGCAGTTCCAGCCCTCTGGCTGTTTCTTTCCTGTGCTGCTGCTCTCCATCTCTGCCAGAGCCCATCTGTCCCAGACCCCTTGGTGTGCATTAACAGGTGCATCCCCCTTGTGTTTTCCTGCTGTCTCTGGAGGTACCTTTCAGTGCATAGCAACAAATCTGGACCTGCAGTTAAGTTTTGTCTTGACACCTTTGAATTTGATTTTTTGGTTGAGGTAGTGTGTAGGAGATACTGATCTTGGCCAGATATTTGACCCAAATCACCAAAACTCAGCCTCAAGCAGCCCCTGGCTACGAGTTTAAGAACTGGGGGGCTGGTGCAGCTCGCAGCATCAATAAGTTGGTGGAGCTGCACTTCCCTGAGGTGTGTGGAGGTCCCAGCAGATGAATGTCCATCAGCCTGGCTCAGGCAAAGCTGGTTTTCCTTTATTGCTCCTAAAAGAGCCTGAAGCAAGCAGCTCAGCCATACGACACTAGGGAGACAGACACTGAATCCTTCCCAAGCAATTTTGGTCTTGCCAAGTACTCTGCTTTCTGTGAAAATGAGTATTTCCTGGGCTGGAGAACAGAGGTGAGGTGTCATTCTGGAAAGGATTTCTCGCACCTTTTTTTTTTTTTTTTTTTTTTGCATATTTTCAACTGAGTATTTTTATCTAAAATCCAGAGAGCTGGTACCAGTGTTTTTCACCAAGGAGAGATCATTCCTGATATTAGTGTTCCACGGAGCCATTGAAATATGCCCTGTGCATTGCCCTAGAAGGGATGATTAACTTCTCATTGCTTAAGGTGAAGGATTTTCCCACAGGGAATTTTCCCAGCCAGTTTGTACATGCTCCTGTAGGATGTGCAGTGTGTTGTGGATGTCTTTGATCTGCTTGTTTGCAACCTTCTGTCCTGGAGGAAACTGCACTTCTGTAGTGGGAGAGTTATACAAAAATAATATGCTTTAGATGTCTTCAGCCAGAAAGACACAAGAGACCATGCCATGAATATTACTGAGACAGCAGCTTGGAACTTGGAGTAGTTCTTGCTTCAGACAATTATTCAGCCATAGGTTTTTCTGTGGCTGCAGTGATGGATGCTGCAAAGGGAAAAATACCCTTCAAACTTCATGTCCAGTTACTTGAATGAGAAGGGTAAAGAGTATTTATAAATGCTGCTGGAATTCTGAGAGAGGAGAGAGGTTTGAAGGACTGTGAATACATCTATCCTTTAATAGAGAACTGAGGTGTAAATCACAGTTGGATGAGAGCCTGTTGAAGTTTTCCCCACTGGCTCCCCCTTGCCATGAAAGGACTCTCAGTGAGTCTTGCTCCTCTCTCTGCTCTGTGATCTGTTGAATGCTTTTCTCTGTCAAGTGAAAATGGGACATCTGTAATGTGGAGGCATTCTGGCAGGCAGGGTGTCAGCAAATCTGTGTATGATGCTCTTGTAATGATGCTTTCTAGTGGGTGCAGCTTTTGTCAAATGAGCATGGACATCCATCCACGGTAATATTCCATAAATACACGATACAGCCAAATCACTGGGCAGTGCAACACATGGGCTGAAAAGGATTTTGCCTAGAGTTGAGCATTCTATTTATGATAGCTCTTTCCCAGGCCATCCTTACTTTGCTTTTATGAGCCTCAGAATGACTGGGAGAAAGTGATTGCTTCCAGTGGCCCCTGCTTTGCTCGGTGGTGCTTTGGCTTCTGGTTTTGAGCAAGCGTTGCTGTGTTGGTTGTCATCACCCTCCTATCCTTGGCACCCCATTTTGTTCTCATTATACAAGATGGTCATGATGTGCTGTGCAGTCTGGATGAGTTCTCCTCAGGTCTCTTACTGCCATATGTCTAATGGCAGATAAGCAGTATGCAGCTTGTTATCTCAACAGAGAGGCAGAGCCTGACTGCGGCCGCTGGAGCCAGGATAATCTGTGTTGGCTGAGTCTAAAGCATCACTGCAAGATTTTGGTTTGCTTAATGCACTTTCCTACAACTGAGCTGCTGGATGAGGGGAGCTGGGTTGGTTTTTGAGGTGGTGATTTGAGCAGTAGGATCAGCAGAAGGTATTTCTGAGCAGCTCTTAACTCTGTTGTAAGGAGATGGATAGAATAACACTGGAATACTCAAGAATGCAGGGTAGGAGCTGTGCTTACCCCCTGTAGGTCTCTCTAGCTATCATCAGTTCACCAAGGGAACATGTGGTAATCTCCTAGAAGAGTACATTTCTGCCTCTCAGCTAAAACCACATTTAATCTGATCTTTTTGTGGCACACTATTACAGAATGCTGAAGTTTTCTTGTGTAGATTTGATTTGCTATTTTCACCATCTGACTGCTCTAATATGTCAGATTTACAATCTAATTATTTTACTTTACTATTAGATCCCAAATTAATTAACATTGCAGTGGTGCTGGCTCATTAGCAATATTCATTGGGGTCATCCCACACACATAAGCATATCATCAACCTAAGGACATGCATTTCCTTTTTATATTATCACATTATTCACTTGTCCTTCGTGCCTCAGTGACACTGTGTTACTCTGTAGCACCAAAAGGGCCCACTTCTCTGTCTCACTGCATATTCTCCATCATCATCATCAGTTCCCATGTGTGTTGCAGTGCTCACTTCTTTCCTGAGCCCTCTGCCTTTGCTGCTTGTGTGTAAACCATCATGCCTGATGTCTCTGCGGGAATCAGTTGATTTATTTTGCATGCAAAAGAGAGATATCTCACTGAATTCTCCTACTTTGGCAATAACTAGGTATCAATATATCAGTTGTCAGGTCAGGTCTCCTAAATAACATCTGGCTGAGTGTGCTGTTCCTCTTTTTGCTAATAAAGCCATTTTTCCTCCTATCATCTTGCAAAGTGCTAATGCTCAGAGCTTGTGTTTTCTTTATGTTGTGGCTCTGAGTCTCATTTCAAAACAAACCTCTAAGCCCCAGTTGTGATGGGATTGTCTGTCAGAGATGGTGTTTATCAAATACTGCCTCCACTCTGCAAAATATTAACCTCCAATACCTTAAAGTACTGTGTGTCTCAGACAGTTCAAGAGCCTCATGGCTGCACATCATGGTCTGAGCAGCGACAAACTCGTGTGCTGGACTCTAGATATTACCTAAAGATTTGAAAAATGTCTCTCTTTGGGAGGTTTTGACACCTCTGCCCTGTGTTAGATTAAGTGAGGAAGAGCTCTAGAGAAGTGTTGCCATCCTGGTTGTTGTAATCGCGCTGGGGTTCCCAAGGTCACCCACTCTGCACGAGCCTGCAGAAAGCCAAGCTTGCATGGCCCTGGAAGTGGCACCACTGTCCTCACCTAATTCAGACTGGGAAACAGAAAGCCAAAGACTTTCCTCTGGTTATTTCTTGCCTGCATTAGGTCACCTGCTGCAGAGAACAGGAGCCAAGTGCAGTCTGGGCTGCCCATCCTTGAGTGTGTGAGATTTGTAAACAAGCCTTTTCCCATCATAACCAGACATTTATTTGCTATAGAACAACCAGGAGTCGGGAAATGCCCCTCACCCATGGCCTGTCAGGTGTTTCTATCACTTGGCTGGGGGCTTGGGGAAGGGCTACAGGACAGGCAGCTGAGTCCTGCATAGGAAACAGGAATGGGTTGCTGAGCTTTAGATTATATCACCAATGTTTTAAGAGTTCAGCCCATCTGTCAGATAAAGGTCAAAAGGAATGGATTAAAATTTCCCAAAATAAATTTGACCTTGTCAAAACATTTTCATCTCCTTGACCTTTATTTCATCAGTGTTTTTTGTGTTTCAAGTCACAGCCCGATTCTGAAGCCTGAGAATTTCCCAGCGATGGATTTTGTTCATTCCCATCATTTGGAACGAACACGAGGACATAGTGCCTTGTGGTGGCCTCCTGGGGAGGGAGGTCTGGACCCCATGAGTGCCTCTCAGCAGGAGCTGCTGGGCAGTGTCCTGGGACTCTGCTTTCCTGAACTGAGCAATCAGTAAGGCAGGACTGAGGCACCAGCTGGGCCTCCCCAGGGTCACAGCAGCTCCCAGAAGGGACTGCTGGGTCTGAGCAAATGTGTTTTAACAGTGGCACAACAGTAGGGAGGGTGAGACACAGACACTGGGAGTAAAAATGTGCCAACCAAAACAGGAATGTATTTTCTACCCTGCAAGGAGTGAGAAGTCTCTAGGCAGTGTAGCATAGCCCTCCCAGTGGAGCTTGAAGATGATGGTACAGGTAGTAGATAGAAAGGAAAGGGCAGTGGGCAGTATTTTGGTCATGATGCTAATCAGAATTGTCCTTGCTTATCAGATCTACCCAGTAGCTGGAGTGCCTTGACCTCCTCTGCCATAGCTTCCTTGGCCTGTCAATTTTGGAAATGTCAAAATTAAACTTCCCAATGACCCCATAATCAATAAAGAGGTCAGTCTCCCTCACAAATAAAAGATGCTAAGGAGAGCAGAAGCAGTTGAAGACTGTATAAAGCTCCTAAGCCCTCCATTTAGAAGAGTTTGAATTGATGTACTTTGCTATCTAAGAAGTTTCTTGCTGCAGGCACTGTATTGACATTGCCAGTATCTACTGCTTGTGCAAGGAGAATGCACCTTGAACAAGGCCTTCGAAAGTATCAGTCTGTTCAGGAGCCAGAGAGTTGGGAGCTGGAGCCAGATATCATAAAGATATTAACATTTCATTTAATTGCAAACTGCTGTCTCTTTCAATGACCAGCTCAGGAATAGGTCCAGAATTTCCACTTTCACTGAACTCTAAGACTAGAATTGTATTTAGGATTACAATTCCAGTATGCACTGATGGGCTAGAAGAGGTCTGAGGGGAAAATATATGTAAGCAATTTATTATTGTTGTTAGAGATATCAGGGTGACACAAAGAAAAGAAAGTTACTCTAAGATTTTGGCTTCCTTTAAGGGGAGACATATATGTAATAAACAGAGAAAAAAAAATTCTTGAGCCTTTAAAACATGCAAAAAAAAGCACCCAGATCCCTAATATACCTCAGTGCATGTCTGTAAATGGTTCACTGCAGTTGTCCTTCAAAGTTCCCAGGCTGGGATTGCAAACAATTTGGAAACCAATTATTTAGAGAGAGGAAAGAAAGGGTATAGCATCTGAAAGTGTAATAAATCCTTTGGAGCTTGATCTGGGGTGGAGGAAGTAGTTGGGAATGTCTCCAGGTCAAAACAAATCTAACAGGATTTTGATTTAGCAAGACCCAAACCCTGCTGGCCCTACTGCCAATTCATTAATTGTAGCTACCTAGTGCCATTGCACTGCTCTCCTCTGGGAGTGTGCCTGTTGTGAGGCTCATGGGATTGGGATTACAGTGTCCTGGCTCATTGGTATGCACTTTAATTGTACAGTTGTTGGATCTCGAAATGAGAAGAACGGCAAAACCTCTGTTTAACTAGAATTAATTTCTTTATATGAAAGGGAGAGAGACTTCATTTGATTAATTTAAGTCTGCTTCCTGCCTTTCATTAGCAAATAAAAGCTTCTTTGTGTGCCGGGGTGGGGGATATTGAGGTAGGGAGAGGGAGATCAAAGGCTGCTGCTTTCTGCCGGGTGATTCTCCGGATCAAGCCCGCAGGAAGCAGCCAGGACTGGAACTGCTGCGAGGGGACTCAGACACAGATTGGGGCTGGCAGGTTTGTGCTCCAGGCTCCATGAGAAGTCTTAGTCAGAAACTATTTTTGTTTAAAGCATTTCTCACCCTCTGCATTATTCAAGACTTGAGGCCTTTTGCAGAGTCCCTCCGGCTTCCCCCTGCACACAAAGGCCCATCTGTGCCCTGGCTGCCGGCCACTGCGGATGGCCAGGGGAGCTTCCGTCCTTCCAGCCCACAGAGCAAACCCAAAAAGCAGAAAGAGGCCTTGGCACTGACGAGTCCTGATGTTGGGGACAGTGCAGATTTGCCCCAGCGTTTTACCACTTATGGGGTTGCAAATGTCTGCAGGAGTCTCAAAAACTTTGTGTTTTGGAGGAAGCTGGATCCAAATTTATACCAAAGTTACATCTGGGAAATGCAATATGAAGTTAGACCAAGACAGTGGTTTTTTATTTATTTTTCTTCTTTTTGCTCAGGACAAAGTTACCTGCAAGAAGCATCATGCTTTTCCTAGAGAAGTCACTTGTCTTGGTGTGCTTTGTTAGTTTTAGAAGAACGAAGTTTCTGTTACATTATGCAGACTGAGTGGTTTATACAGACATGAATGTCCATTTATTGTCCCAGAAGGGTGTTCAAGACTATTTTCTAACTGGTAGTTAAAGAAAGCAAGAATTTCTCTGAGATTTCTTGTGCTTTTGAAGAGGGGAGGCCCTATGTCCCATGGATGGTGCAGAACACAGTGAGAATTGCACCGGAGCCAGTCACCAGACTGGAATATTGCTGTTCTTGACAGTGTCCTTAGGACAAAAACCCTTGGGTACTCATGTTGGTTAGGCAGACAGCATAAAGATGTTGGTTTTAATGATGGGGTTTCTTAATTCTGTCACAGATGTAAAGGTCACGTGAAACATGCACTGAAGGAAATGATAGAGTGCTCTTAACCTTTCCCTCCTCTAAATCCCAAGTGTCCATCCCTGGACACCATGGGCAGAAAGGAAGACTGAAGCAGGGAAATGCTGAGCAGCTCTTGAAAGCCACAAGACCCTTGCTGAACGTTGTTTCTGGACATTGCTGCTCTCTGGCAGAGCACATTCTCACACTGCCCTTTGGCGTTTGGGGTTGCTTTGCTTGGTCCTTAGCCCTGAATATCTGTGATCTGAAACCCTCTGTGGGGTGAAGAGGATCAGAAACAACACTGTGCAGTAGTGTTAAAAGAGATGCTTTAAAAAGCACACATAAGGGAACAGGGATCTTGCACTGAATCATTTCTACAGAAAGGAAAGTTGTGTACTGAACCCTCTTGACTTGAATGTGAGTCACAGCCTCCCAGCCACACTCTGGTCAGGAGAAGGGGAGCGCTGGCCTCACAGCAGTGACTCTCAGTTCAGAATGATCAACTGCTTCTTGAAAGTCTTCTGGAGATGAGTCACAGCTCTCCCTTTGCTCTGCAGCCTGTGAGCAGAACCATGTGATGGGGCAAGAGAGAGAGAGTGACGGTGTTGGCTTCCTTCATGGAGCATCAGGCTTTTGCTGTGGATGAAACTTGCCAGTCTCTTGTAGAGCTGTGCAGCCTGTCAGCATGACAAACACTGTCTCCTGTCATTTTGTTGAAAAGAAAAAAAAAATTGAATGGAAACAAATCTAATGTGATTTTACAATTTCAAACTGTGACAGTACCCAATATTTTTTTTTTATTTTTAATGAGCTGTTAACTCTCTATCAGAAGATGAATGCAGTGGATCCTAAAGATGATGGAGATGTGTCCCTGCAGCCCGCTGTGCTCTGCAGGACTTCCATGACTTGTGGCTACAGGGTGGGGGCCACTTGGGCATGTCCCTCAGGTGGGGTAATTCAATATTCTGTCAGTATCAATGCTGCTCTAGAGGAAGGCTGGTCACCAGCACATCAGGGCAGGTGTTATGGGCACTGGGGCTGCTCTGAGCTGCTGCTGAGCCCTCCTGTGGTATCAGCAAGGGTACCACTGTGTGTAGCTTGTCAGACACAAGGGGCATTAGAAACCTTAGATGGAATAAAGATGATCCTTCAAATACATTGGGCCATGAGTAAATTTTGAGTAAGTGGGTGGTGCTGTAAAGAAAAAAAAGATAGTGGTCAGAATGGGAGAGCAGAGTTTCTAAAGGCTCCAACACATCTGGAAGTCTGAAAAAGATTGAGCAGCATTTTCCTCTGCATTTGTATGTGCTGAGCTCTGCCACAGAGGAAGATGGCCAGAGGGAATGTTTCCTGGAGTGATAGCCCTGATGCACTTCACATGTTTGAATAATGCTAGAGTAGAACAGAACCTGGTCTGGGGCAGAGATTTTGGGGATGCCATCATAACATGGCACATCTCAGAGAGGCCGATTTTTAACTGAAGGATGTGGAAGATGTGTGGAGCTGCAGCAGAAGTGATGAGTGACTGAGGTTGAAGCATCTATCTGGAAATTTTGGCAGGACTCATGGAGTTTGTGATGAAAGACTGGATTAGGACTGGGATATGGAACAAACCAGCCTGAGATGATCTGTTGGAAGATCTTGAATTAACAGTTAACGTGTGGTGTGACATTCAGCTTGCTGTGGAGCACAAGCAGCTGGTGTGACCTCTCCACTGGGCAGGTGACCCAGCAGACACACGGGTGAGTGTCAGCAAAGCTCAGGGGCCCTGCAGAGAGGAGGTGGTGTGGAGGATCCTGCAGCACTCAGGGTCACAGCCTGCAGAAACTGCTGCCTGCTGGCTGCAACAGAAGCATTTCAAGCAGCATTGTAGTGTTGCATGGGAGATGACAGCCTGAGCTGCACAGGATAATCCATCAGATTAATATTATCACTGCAGCAGAAGATGAATGGGCTGGGAACCTGAAAAGGAAAGGGACACATACTGAATTTAAATTGAAAATGGATACACGGTCCCATGTATTATCAGAGACAAAAATTGTACTACTGAGAAGGGAGTCATATGGGGTGGAAGGTGAGCAGGTAAAACTCTTTGGTTTTTGGGGATCAGCTAAAGGAATGTGAGCTGAAGGAGGCAAGGGTAAATAACTGAAAAAGATTTTGCCATGATAACATCTGGGAAAAGTACTTGTTATCGTGTTTGAGTATATTCAAGTCCTTGGTGTTTTTAAATCTGGGAGTTAGTTCACTGAAAGGTCAGCGACTGAGTTGGTGAGAGGGAATTTAAGGATGTCTCCAGGGAATGAGAAAGTCTCAACAGAACACGCCTAGAGCTGAGAAAGCCCTGCTGCCTGGAGCCATGTCTCAACAACCTTTCCCTTCTGCTGTGGCAGGAATGAAAAGATGAGCTGAATTTCTACTGTTGGTGTCAGATACTGAAAATAAGTGTGTTCACTTTGGCTTTTATTGGTTATAGCAGGGGAGAAAAATGGAATATTTAGCTAGTGCTGAAAGAGGTAAATTAAAAGTGAAAACTCTCTACTGCTGCTGAAAAACTTGAATTGCTGGCTTGAGAGGAAGCAAAGCAGAAAGGGCTGCTGTGGGCAGTGTTGCTTTATCTCCCTTGCACCAAGCAGTGTGTTCAGCACTGCCATACCTGCAGCAGAGCACCAGGACCATTGAGCCTCTCCTCCCGGAGGTGGAAGCTTGGTGTGTACCCCGTGGGTCTCTGGGGTACACACTTCACAGGATGGGATCTGGAAGGGCTTGCAGGGAGCTCTGAGAGTCAGGTCAGCAGAACTGGCTGTTCTTGCTCTGTAAAAGCCTCGAGACCTGGATGTGTGCAGTGCTTTTAAAAGCAAGGGGAGTCCCAGGCTGTTGCAGAATGAGCAGCATGTGCAGGCTGAGTGTTTGTTAGAGGAATGACTGGCAGTGTGCGCCTGGGTGCCCTTCCCATCTCACAGAGCTGTGTGGGTTCAGAAGGGACACAAGCAAGAACTGTAGCATGTTACACAGAGCAGATTGGATCAGAGAGCTCTGCAAGAGGGAGCAGCAGCCCCAGAGACAGGGATGCTGCAGCACATGATGTTCTTGGGCTTTGTTTCCCTGCAGGAATGGGGACCAGAGTTCAGCTATTTATGTCCTTGCTGGAATGTATTGGAAGGCAGTCATCATAAAGGCAGGGGGATTCTCAGAGATGTAAAATCCCAGTAAAATGTTCTGCTCTTTCCATCTTTGAAGGAAGCAGGGACAGAGTGAGCTCACATATGCAAATCAGGATGAATTTAGTGACAGGTGAATTAGCCAGGCTTGCTGTGGAGAGGAGCTGCTCATGGCTTGTCACAGAAAAGATGTGATTTCCTCTCACACTGCTCATCTGAGTGCTTGGACAGGGTGTGAGAGGGAGGATTACATTTTCTTTCTCCTTTTTTGGGGTTTTAATTATTTAAATTTTTTTAGCACAAGTGAATGGGAAATACATTTATTTCCAGAAATGTGTTTGCAGGAACTCCTAGGAGGCATTGCAAACACTCAGGCATTCCAGCACACCCCACAAAGAATGAATGGGGAATTGATAGTTGTAAGCAGACTGTAGGTCTGAATAATCGTCCTCCCAAATTCTCTCCAGGGAATGCTGTTAAAGTCTGAACATTGTGGGAGGAGAACTAGGATTTATTTGGTGAAGATTCACTTACCATAAATAAATAAAAATAAATAAGTAGGCTAAATTAGTAATGAATAGTTCAGCCAGCTCTAATGATAAATAAACACACTGAATTGTAATGAAAATACTAAAGCCTGTTTGAACTGGAGCTAGAAATCCAAGGAGAAATAACTGTGTGGCACTTAAATTAGCACTCACCATAAAATATAAATATATTATATAAAATATAGATTTTTTTTTTTTTTTTTTTTTACCTCATGAGATTTTAAAGATTCATCTGTTCCCTGTGTTTGGAAGGCTCGAACTAGACACTATTCAGTGCTATAGAGTGACATAAATCACTAAAGAATTATAAAATCCCTTGATGTATGCTCTTGGACAGTAACTGTATTTGTAGAGGCTCTCATGGGGGTGCATTTATACTGATAGGAGGCTGTTTTAAATTCATACAGCTATCTCCATATAAAGCATTTTTATAGGATTTTCCACACTATGGGGGGTTGTGCGACTTTAATTATACAACTCAGACTCTATTGGTAAAACTTATAGGCAAAGATAAGCCCTTTAGCAAGGCAGACTCCTGCACTTGAACTTAAAAGAAAATAATTTTCTTCTTGTGAGTTCCCCTAAGAACAGCTGGAAAAATCAATATCTGCTGTGGCAGGCGGGAGAGGCTGTGTTTGCAGGCAGCCCAGGGAGTGTGGGGAGCCAGCCTTGCCCTGGGCTCCGAGCCCGTGGGGCTGGCCTGGCTCCCCTCGGAGTGGCTCGAGGCTGCTGAAGGGCCACCGAGCACTAATCAGCCTTTTGTGGCCACTTTAGAGCATTTATTAAACTCTGCAGAGCTGCACTGGAGCTGCGTCAAAGACTTTAAAGTAGCTTGAATAAAACCGTGCAGTCGAGGCAGAGAAAAGCAACATGGAAACAGAGCTCTCAAAACCGGAGTATTTCCTTTGGAGGAAGTGCAGCTGCCCTTTTAGTGAGGGCAAACCCCTCAGGTGATGGGGTAAGACTGGCTGCAGGCCTGCAGTTGTGGCTGATGGGCTGGGGATGACCAGCAGTGCTCGTGTTTAGGTCTCATTGGCTTTTTGACCAAGAGAAACCAAGAGGCCCTGTGGCACTGGAGCTCAAGGGGCAGCTGGAGACTGATATCAGTTTCCCGGTGGTGGAAAGAAATATCTCAGTGTGCAGACTGGCAATTATGTGCCTCTGAGGGTGTGGCCAGTTTCTGGCAGTGATGTGGAAAGGAGCTCTCAGGAGTGAAGATTCAGTAGTTCACTTGATAAAAATAGGATTATCTCCATCCCTAAGTTCAGCAAAGCAGCTTTTAACAGAATATATCTGTGCTCTCTGACTGCATTACACAACAAAAAGAATATAAGAACTTAGAAGAAATTAGTAAGGTATGTAGTATCCCAATGTGAACTGAAAATGAAAAAAAATGAGAGAGCTTTTTGCTTTATTATAATAACATGGAGCAGAGTGAAAGAATGGCTCTGCATATGAAACAGAGTTAGGAGGATAATCAACCCAAACCTCTTATGAGCCTACAATAGAGGTACCAACACTGGAGGCAGGCGGGAGAGTTAATAAATTAAGGTGCAACTAAAATAGATTCGTGGTCATTTAACAATGTGTCAGGGCTCCTAGAGAAATGAGTATAATGTATTTAAATCTAACATGCAACCAACTTTAAACAGGAAAGAATAAGGGAAGGAGAAAATGAGAGAAGATTTATTGCAGCAAGCAGCTGAGGTTAACTTGCTTTCACAGGAGAACAGGAGAAGAAAATGGCACACACATGCCTGGAGGTGGCTGTAGCACTTCCACCTTCCTTCAGTAGGAAGAAAAACACATTGAGGAAGTATCTGAATACCCTTAAGATGTGTTGTTCAAGTGCCTAGGAATGTCCAGATGGGATTTCTCATCTTGAATACTCCCAGAGCAGTCACTTTCTGCTGAAGCCAACAACCTCACTCACGCCATGAGGACCAACCCCAGCCCTCCCACTCCGAGTATCAGCTCTGGGACTTGGCTGCCCAGCCAGCATCCACATGGGTTTGAGGATTTTTTGTTTGGTTGGTTGTTTTTTGCTGGGCAGTAGAATAAGCCTGAGCCATCGATTCATGTACTTTTGGCTCCCCCTGCATTGTTTTCAGCTTTGAGAAGTCGCTGTGTGTCTTGGGTTTGCTATTGAAGGATGATAATCTTCAACCCACCTCAGGCAGGACAGATGGGAGCCCATCTCTGTCTGCAGACCCTGGCTGGGTACTTTCAGAGAACTCTATACAGCAGTATAAATAGTTACTTGAAAGCTCTGCCCTAAAGGAAGTGGGGAGAATTCACCTGTGCAGGTGTTCAGGATGGTTTCAGGTTGGCCGTGGGAAGGGCTGGCTGGGTGCTGGGAATGCTGTGGGAGATGTTTGTGGGCAGAAGCCCCTTTTTGCTGCAGGAGCAGCCATGGGCTGAGCCCTCTCTGAGCACAAAGCTTTGCCTTGCAGAGTTCCAGCACACTGTCACTGCTGTGCTGAAGGGTGAAGTCACGCTGCCTTTCCCTTCTCCTCCCAGGAGCTGTTGCACATGGGTCACCTCTGTGGTGGCCCAGCCCCACCTGAGAGCCTCTGCCCTGCCAGGGCACCCTGAGCAAGGCATGGAGCCAGCCCACCCTGCTGCAGGGTTAGTCCTCACGCCTCCCCCGGGCTGCTTTGCAATGAAACGTTTCTCATTCTGGCTTCATTCTCTGCTCTGTGAAACAGGAACTGGGGGAGCACACAGGACCCTTGCTCCTGCACTTTTTCTCCTCCATCTCCCCTCCATGCAGGACTGTACCAGCTCTGATGCTGTTTGTGGTGAGGAAAAAAGGGAATAATTCTATTTCTTACAGTGATATTACTTTCTCTGCTCCTCTGAAAGCATGTGTTTGCCTAAACATGCTCCTAAGAGCTGCATTTTAAATTATATATCAGTGAATACTATAAAAGAAAACCTCTCTTTTTTTTTCTTGATTTTAAGGGATTAAAATAGAGACATTAATTTCAACATTTAATGGTTTTACTGTGGTGATGTTCACAACCCTTCCATGTTCATTTTTTGTGACTTGCTTAGCACTTATTGTCAGTGCTGTTCACTGAAACAGCACGTTGCAAGAGAGCAGGCTCCTAGATGACATGGATGATTTATAAATACTTTATACAGCAGGACAACAATTTGTTTGGTTATTTCCAGAGGCTGAGCCACTAACAGTTACATTAGAGAGACAAAAAGGACTGAACTTGTGCTCAAGAAGGGCTGCTTTGGGCTGTTACCGTAATGAATCTACTATTGCTAGATAAAAATAGATAAAAAGTTTGAGCTTCAGGCTTTGTCTGCTTCAAAGATACCTTAGAAAAATGAAAAATACCTTAGAAAAATGAAATATAAGGTCTTGCATCCTCTAAAGTTGATGTAAAACTTCACTGATGTCAGCAGCGCCAGTGTGAGGCTTGGGAATAGTTACAGTGTGAGAAATATTCTTGTTCTTTGCTTTATGAATCAAATGTTTGATTTAAATTTATAAATGTACTTTATAAATCCCTGGTTTAAATTTCTTATTTGAGGCAATAAGTTATCTATGTCATAGAGCTAAGTCTAAAAAGAAACATAAAGGAGAAACAGATGTAGACAAACGTAAGCCTGATCCTGCTGCGAGATCTCCGTGACCAGACTGGGATCCCTGGGCCAGCCAGTGGCCCCTGCACACTGGGATCCACCTGTGTGGATCTCAGCAGAGTCAGTTTTGCTGCCAAACCCAGCAAAAACACGTCTAGATCATGTTCCAGTGGTGCTGCAAATCTTCTCCTCTGAGTGAGTTTAGCAGGAGCCGTGGTGCCCGGGATGGCAGCTCACGGCTCTGTCCAGGCAGGTGAGTTACTTTGAGTTTGAAAATAACCTTTGTAGTTAAGCTGTGAGTGTAACTATACAAGAGACTTGTAGGGGAGAATTTTGTCTTGATTTCTGTTACTCTGTCCAGATGTAGCTTCTGGAGGTGAGTGCCAGACACTGGCTGACCCTTTGCAAATCCTGGGAGGTTTCCATGTTGCAAAGAGCAGAGCTTGCTGCAACATCTGGGAGAATCTGCAGTGTTACTCTCTACAACAGGGCAAAATTAACACAATTGCAATTATCAAAATACCCCTTTCACAATTCCTGCCATTTCCAGTCCCTCACTGGACTGGAGTTACTTACTTACTGCAGTAGAACTTCATCAGGATGCAGGACAGGTTTACAGAGGCCTTTTCCCTCCCGTTCCATCATCCCTGAAACTGCTGCAGATCTTCCCAGCAGCTCTGCTGGGTTTGTTTGTTTATTTACCTTCCATTATCCTCCTTGTTCCTCATACTTTGAGGTCAGTAGATGACCAGCAGATCTGCCCAATTTATTCCTGTGTATGACAAAAGAGACCTGGGTCAACCAATGAGCCGTGAACTTCTATTTCTATTTCGCTGGGGTTGTACGCCCATGATCTGCACACTGCCAGTCATCCACCATATTGATGAGATTAGCTGCTAATTAAAAACCCAGCCAAGCCAGGCAGAGGAAGATGACTCAATTAGCAGAATGTCACTGAATCTAATTTACTTTGCTTATCACAGACTTATTCTCTAATGAATTAGAAACGAAGAGCAGGACACCTTCAGAGGGAGATCGAGGGGCTTAAAGGCTTAAATGCTTTCTAACCCCTTTGTGCTCATGGTTTGGGTTGCAGGGAGTGTGCTGATACTGCTAATCACCCACCCGAGGGCTGCTTCCCAACACCTGTGTCCTGAGGGAGCAGTATCCGGGGAAGCCCTGCTGCTGCTGGCTATTTCATGTGACAGGCACTGATTAGGTCAGACCTTCTTTTCTTTATAAACCTACATGTAGTTATAAGCTGGGAGCAAGCAGGGGCTTTGGATGGCACATCACTGGAATTGTGCTCAGGGATGATCTCTGTGACTGTGGAACTGACACTGAATGTGCTGTTTGGCCAATGAGAGTATGAGAGATTTCCTGGAAACAAAAGCATGTCAGAAATAGACATTTCCCACTGTAATGAGTATTTTAAGGCACTTCTCAATGCTTTTCTCATTTCAAATATGATGTTTGGATGATTAACAATTAGAATAACGTATTTTACTGGAGCTCTTTGGAAGTACTTTAAGAGAGCATTGGACAGATGCACAGCTGAATTTGTATGTTAAGTGGAGACTATAAACCATTATCTCTGCTGCTGACTTCATAGTAGATAACAGAGCATATTATGGCTGATTTAAGTGAGGATATTACTGGGCTCTGAGCTTTTAATCTGATCTGCATGACAAAGCCCACATGGCTTCATGAGCCTTACAGGGCTCACGGGGAGCGTGTGGAGGTCTGGATGTGCTGGTCATGCCACGGGATCAGGGCTGGAGGCTGGGAGTTTGTTACTGCCACTGAGCCTGTGTAACACTGATCAATAGCTGGCCTTTCTAGCCTGGGTTGGCAAAGAAAAACCATTGGACCAAACCATCTCATTCTCACAACTTTGTTCAAGTAATAATCAATATAGCACAAAATATGAAGATTTTAAAGCTTCTAAAGCTATTTGGGAATCTCTCTCCAGAGACTTAATCCACACTGGCTTCTCTAGCAGTCCAGGGACTTGTCTGGAAACTGCCATGGGCTGTAAGCTCTTCTGCAAGCACGTATGTATATGTTGATTGCAGGAGGAAGGGCAGAGATGGTCATGAGAATGGATGGGATGGGAAACCTTCTCTATCTCTGTCCTGAATCTGTTACCAAGGTATGAGAAACGTTGGTTCAGTGACAGTAACTGTCCCTAAAATTCACCAGTTTCACTAAATTTATAATGCAGTTACTGCACAGAAGAAAAAAAAAAATTAAATGTAGATTACTGTGCAGAGATGGACACAAGTATTTCGCAGTTTTACATTTTACACATCCTGCTAAATGTCCTGCCATTTTCAATCCCTAGTTCCTTGTTTCTTTCCCCAGTAGTTCTCCATTTTACAGAAACCAATTTCTTTAGCAACATGCAGTCATTAGAGAGTGCTTGTCTACCACATCTGGGTGCAACAAGCCATTTCATAGAGATTTCACCATTCCAAACACACCTCTATAAACAGTCCTGAAGGAAACAAAACTCAATAAGATATTCTCATTAAGCTAATAATGACAAGGAAGTCTTCCTCTCCACTGAGTCACTGGACTTTAAGTGATATCTTGCCATGTTCAAATGCTGTCCACAGCTCTTGGTAAGTGGGAGTTTTGGACACGTGCAGTTACTGAGATCACAGCCCTGAGCCTCCTGTTAAATTAATTGAAATATATAAATTTATGATAAGGTGATTGATATTAACAATTATTAATTCCATTCTAACTCTGCTGTTAATATGGTCATTATCCTTGTTATCAGTTGTTAGCTTTGTTTGTTATCTGGAGAACAGTGTCCATACACATTGTTCCTCTCAGGCATAGAAGCTACAAAGCCCAGCTCAAAGACCCCACAGGGTCAGAACCAGATCTGATCTCCTCCCAGTGAGCAGAGATTATTCCCTAAGTGTTTCTGGTGACTTTCTTGAGGGAAAATGTTGTGAATTCCACGGTGGCATTCCAGTCTGGCTCCAAGAAGAATAAGATAGGCAGTGAAAGAGATTTAATAGTAATTTATTTTTCTTTTGGGTTTGGCAGCTGCGGAGGCTGGGACTTTCCTGGTTTCTGTCAGTGAGCAATTTCTCACAGGTTTGGAGCAAGGATTACAAAATTCAGATAACTTTAGCATGGCTCTGTTGTTGTAACTTTGGAGCTGGTGTAGTGTTAAGTAGAAGTGTTAACACAAAGAGGTGGGAGTGAACAGAAGTGGTAGAAAAAGCTGGGGAGCTCCTCAGGGATAACCACAGTGCTGTGAAACAGAGGGAACAAGAGAAGTTGAAGGATCAGCAAAATCAGCAAAACTTATGCCAGCAAAGATGAGTCTGGACTGGAAATGTGAGGAAGCCTGCAGGAAGATGTGCTGGCTGATGGCTGGGCTGTGGCTGGCTGCTGCAGGGGATGTGCCACAGCAGAGGAAGGAGAGGTACTTTATAGGCAGGTGTAAATGTCTGAACACCTATCAGCTAAGAACAAAAGAAAGATGTGATTCAAAGCCAGTGGTATTAGAGGAACTGGTGGTTTTACACAGTGTAAGTCTCAGGGAGGGACAGATCAAAGGGGAGAGGATCCCAGGATTAGGAGTATTGAACTCAGGCTCTCCCCTGAGGCACTGGGGCTGTAAGAATCAGTGCAGGTATCACTGTTCCACTCAGAACCACTGAAAAGGACTGTTCAAACACTTCCTAAGCCCAGCTACGCAGCATTCCTTGGGATCTCCCTGGGATCTCCAAGTGCTTTAAAAGTCAGATACATCAGGAAAAGGTCTCTGCCATCCAAATATTTTTTATGTGATGTCATTGGCAAATACAATGGAAAAAAGGAACTTAAATCTCTCTGGCTTGTGTGTAAACCAGTGACAATCATCTGCTCTGATGTTCTGGAGTGTCTTTTTTGGATTGGCCTCATCCATGCATGGCTCTCCCATAGCTCCTTCGGGGATTCCACCCATGGTCCCTCTCCTCTGCAGTGAGGCAGCCATGGTTCACTGAGCTGAGAGCATTTGGAGGCAGACAGAGGCTGTGTGGATAATAAGGCACAGGAGGGCCTTTTATTGCTTTAGTGGGAGCTGAAGGTGAACACAGCAAGGAATGGTTTCATTCACACAGGGCAAACCTGACACCACCCAGCGTCACTTTTAACTCTCACTCTGTCAGTTAGACAGAGGTGACAGGGAAGCTCAGGCTGGCTGCAAAGCAGAGTGAGCAGTGCTGTCCCCACTCCCAGCCAGCTGTCCTGTGGTAAGTGGGGCCCACAGCTTGGTGTGGCAGCTCATGATCACCATTGCCATTCACCCTGAGAATGCCAGCTGGTGATGGGGGCATGAGGGCTCCAAGAGCCCAGCCTGGATGCACTGATGAGGAGGAATATCCATGTCTGCTTCTCTAGAGTCACATCCTGGCAAAACATGGCTCTAGAGGAAGAACATCCATGTGAGGGGACTGGGAGTGGAGTGCAAGGATGGATACAAGGAGAAGCATCTGGGAAGACGGGACAATTTCCACCATCTGCAAGAGCAGGACTGAAAATTTGAAATTTTGTGTGTGCAGAGCTGAGGACCTATTTGGATGGTGCTGATAGCTTCCAGGGCTGCTCAGTTTTCCCACGGCTCACCTGCCAGGAGGCAGCTCAGCAGCTCAGCTGAGCTCAGCAGCGTGGCTGGCTGCAGATTGCATTTCAACTGGGAGTTTTCTCTTCCTAAAAGTATTTCCTGACATCTGCTTGCCCAGTCACAGAGCTGCTCCTTGCACATTTGAATTAATGTATTTTACTCCTGAGCATTTCAGGAGGAGGCTTGTGGGGCTGGCCAGGTGCCCTGGCTGGGGCTCACCCACTGCCTGGCTCCAGAAGGGTGTCAGGGCTCTGAGGGGGCTCGGAATGGAGAGGGGGAATGAGTCATTGTCTCAGCACAAGGATGTGCTCTGCCAAACCCAACAGACTGAGTAGGAAGGCACCAAGAAATTTTAACATGACCTAATAAAAACACTGCTGCTAGCCTCTGCTGCAGCCAAGGAACCTGTCCTGCAGCTCTGGGGAAAACCCAAGCCCTGCAGCCGTGGGAAGTGAGCACAAATGGGGAACAGAAGACACAAAAGTGAGAAGGAGATTGGGACACCTGAAGGCCTTTGTCCCATCTCTCTGACTGCTCCTGTGTGCTGGGACCTAGAGGTGGGACAGCTGAAGGCAGCCTGCCCCTCCTGCCATGGCACCGAGGCTCAGGAGGGAAAATCCACAAGGATTTACAAGGAAGATATTTCCCTCCATCATCTGAAAAAAGATCCCTTAAAAAACCCAGCCAACCAACCAACCAACACCCAGAAAACCTACCAGAAACCCCCAAACCCAGAAAAAACCCTCCTAGGAGTTGTTTGACTTACCATGGAGAGAGTTAATGTGGGCCTTGAACGCAATAAGATTATGAATCCTTTGACAATGGTCTCTATCTGTGTTAGCCAAATAACATTTCTGTCTTTGACCCAGCCTCTCAAGGCCTTCTACAGATGAATACCAATGACCTAGGCCTTCATTATCCCATCATTACACAAATCCTGCTGTTAATTTATGTATAGGAAAGAACTAGCAGCTACATAAGGCTCCATCAGCTGCATAATTACTGCATATATTATAAAACAGCAGCAAATACTTCCTGTGAATACAAACCATCTCTGCTCATTAGAAACCTTGCAAGAATTAATTAATGAAGGTGTGATTCTGCCACTTGAAGCCATGGGTATTGTCCCAGTGTGCCTCAAGATTCAGCTATCTTGGGTTTTCCAATGACTTTAATGTGGACTCCAGAGAAACTGAGATGAGCACGTGGCCTAAGCCAAAGCTGAAGGAGGCAAAATTGGGTGCTGGAGCCCCCAGCAAGTCCTGTGGCTCCCCCCAGCCTGATCCATGGAGATTTGCATGGCCACATCTGCTCTGCAGAGGTGTCTGTCCCTGGTCCCTCCTAGCAGGGAGGTGGAGGGGCTGTGTCCAGCCTGGGTCTGGATGCATTTTCAGTGCTCAAGCTCTTGGGATGCAGGTCTGGATCCAACTTTTAAAACAAATGAAATGATCCTGTCATTCAAATAGAAGAATGAAAGGATTTAGGAATTTTCCACAGTGACATTTGTATTCTCAGATTAATTTGCCAGCACAACTTATAACTTCCCAGCTTTCTGTTTGCTTATGTACGAGAAGAATGTGCTCTGCTAGACTGACTGTAGTGATTAGTTAAATTCCTCATACATCCATTATTTTAAAAAGCTTCTATTCTGCTTTGCATCTGTATTTATATAGTGCCAGCTGATATTAACTTTCTGCTCGAATGATGGCCACTAATTCTGCGTGGGGCTCTGGAATGTCAATCAGCAAAGGTTTCAAAGTCAGCTCAGCCCGGAGGGTGAGGGTGGGGATGGGTGTGGGTTCCCATGACACGTGCTCTCATTCCATGGGTTTTCTCTCTTGCCATGGGAAGGGCTTTACCTGGTGTATGAGTGGTACAGTTGGTTTGGTGCCTGTATCAGTGGAAACTACGTGGAAAATATGTAAAAGGGAAAAAGCTCTGCTGGTGGGAAGCACTGGCCAGGAATACTGAGACAGAGGGGTGAAGAATTGCTTCAACTCTTGATCCTAATTTTGGGGGAGCACTGGGGCTCTGGCTGGCAGTCAGACACAGCAACACTGATCATACATCTCATGTGGAATTTCTAACCAGCCATGGGAATAGCAAACCTCCTTGGAGTCAAATCTGGCTTAAAGGGTGGAAAAGCTGTTTCCCAGGGAGGAGAGTGCTCACTAATTTCAAGATGATTGAGATTTTGAGTTTGTTGCTACTTTTTTTTAAGCAAAATGCATGTTCTGAACAATTGAAAAAAAGATACAGCTTTGACACTGAATATGCTACTTTTGTTGTTGTTTTGCTTGTGGACACATGTAAATAATGTCTGTTTATTCACACTTGAACTGTGGGCATATTCCTGTGTCCATTTCTTCCTGATGAAAAGACATTTTGCTTTCCTGCTGATGGACATTGTGAGAGCCATGGTGCCTCTCATTGTTGAGGCAGCCACAAAGGACCAAAGGCAATCTAATTCATCAGGCAGGAACATTTTCAGTTTGACTATTTCTTCCTCCAAAATAAATAAAGCATGCCCTCATTAAAATGAGAGGGATACATAGAAACTGATCAAATTTGATTTGACAAAAAAGATAAAACATAGATAAAATGTATGTATTACTGATCTGGAAGGCATTTACCTTTCTTGATGACCCTCATTTTTCAGGGAGTGTGTTTATTAAAGATACAGGTTGTGAGTTTGTACCTATATTTTTTTTTTTGTTTCTCTTTCACATGCTCTCTGGCTGACAGAAAATCTTCATTTCAAATGCCTGTTGTCTTTGAGAATTGTCTTCTCATTTATTTACTTTCATTTTGCCTGCTGGAAGTTCCTATTAATAGTAAGAGGACAGTGCCATGCCAGCATGTCTTTACTGGGGGCTTTACAGAAGTTGTCAGTTTAATAATTTAGCAATAAATTCCATTTAATGTAAAGCAGGACTTTGCCCACAGTGTCTTTAAGTGGTTCATTTTGTCTTACAAATGTAAAGGTCTTGCCTTGCGTTGGCTTGCCATGGTGAAATATTTCAAATATTGAGCTACAATGAGGCCTTTTGTTGTGTCTCAGGCTTCTGTGCAGTCAGGATGCTGCTTCATTATCAATTCCCCATGAATGTTTCAGGAAGGAGAAAAGGAAAACTTCTTTACAAGTGTTGTCAGTTCTCTTGTGACTCCATTTGGGTTTTTCTGTGTTATCAGATGGCGTGTGGGGGACACAGAATGTAATTTTAAATCTCTGACTTGTTCTCTGTAAGCTCACCCCAGCATTTTGATAGCTCTGATGTATTCATCATTTTAAAGGGTATGTAAGCACAGTAAATTTTATACTGCCAATAAAACGTGTTGGTGAGTTCACTGAGAAATTCCCAGATCTTGGAGGCCAGTAATGTTTGAAATACATAGTAACCTCTTTATTGCAACATTTTACACATCTACAAAATTAGGTTACCAGTCAGTAGCTAGCTGTAAACTGCAGTGCTGCAAGATAAACCTGAAATAGTAAATATTGTATATTACACTGTATGATCTTTTTAATAGTCTAATTTTCAAAAGGGTCTTGGAGAGAAAATGCTTACTATTTCCAGCTTATTTTGAAATACAAATAGTGGAGATACATAGCTTATTAAATGTCTCTCTGACATATGGCAATTATGCTGATTCTAATGATGGTTAAAATCTAGCTCCAGCTAAATGCTAATAGGGATAGCAGCCTTAATTAAATCCACATTTAGGTACTGCTGTTCATGCTTCTAGCCATCTGAGCAAAGCTCCCAGTTGCTGCCTAACCAAGTTAAGTGTGTTGGGTCCCTCAGGACTGCATCCATGCACAGAAATACCTAGTGATGGCTAGGGAGGGGTGCTCCTGTGTCCTGGGACTCAGAAATTGCCAGGGCAGGCTGTGCAGCCCACGTCCTCGACAGCAACCCAGTGATCTGGTGAGAGGAGCATCCCCCATGGAGGGGCAGCACTGGGAATCTGAGGTAGAAGCTGATCCAAAAGACCACATGGCTCTGGTTGCTCTGGCTGCAGCAGAGTTTTCTGCCAGCACAAAACACCTCTATGGCTTTAACTCTTTGCATTCAATATCCCTTTTTATCCTGCAAGAATTCCTCCTTCCAGAGATCTGTTCTCAAGCTGCTCCAAGCCCCTCAGCACTAAGGTGTTACGCCTCAAAGAGATGCATTTCGACAGATGAATTATTCTCAAAGTGAGAGAAGGCTGTAAAGGAATTACATTTGCATGTTCTTAATGGTCTCAAAGAAAGTAAATTCTAAATTTTATTGGAGGGGCTGGTGAATTGGAGGTGAGTTTGTTGTGCTGTGCAGTCAGTTCAGAGGGAGCTGGTGCTCAACCACTCCTCTGACATCTCTCCCAAACTGAGGGCATCCTCTGCTTCCCTTGTAGCCCTGAGCTCTGGATCATTCACCTCTCTTAGTTCCATTCAAAGAGTCAAACTGTTAAAATGGTTGGGGAGGACTGTTTAAGAAACTCTTCACATCATAAATTGCACAGTAATGAAGTTCTTTGCAAGATATATAATGAAGAGCTTGCAGCTTTCTGTTGGTAGCTAAGTAAATCTGTAATTATCAGCTCTGCAAGGTAGAAATTTAGGATGAGGAAGGCTGATCTGGTGCTATAAATACATTGGTTGATAGTGTAATATAGATCACATATGCCTCTCTTGAGAATTAGAGTTTAGGTGCTCACATTATTGCTGCCTAAACTGTAAAGTCTTAGCCCAGGGAAGTTGAAAACGTGCCCTGGCATGCTGCTCATTCATGTCAACTTCATACAGACTCTTCTGGCTTTTGGTCAGTGGGAAGGCTGAGGACCAGTGAAAACTGAGAGCAAGGTCAGACCTTTACTCCTTCCAGAAGGCACTGATAAACAATTGGTGCCATTCAGGGCTGCAACAGCCTTTTGGCAGAAGACTTCTTCCTTTTTCTTTTTCTGTCATTGACACTGAAGCATTCATTCTTGATATTCCTGTCTAGTTAATGACCACTTGTAACAGCTCTGACTTTCTGAGGAAGCTCAGAAGGACTAACCTAAGGCCAACCTCAAATTCATCGACAGGGAGGCACTGTTGTATGGGTTTGGGCCAGGACACAGAATATAAATAATGATTTCCTGATCCTAATGGGCAGAGGGCAGAAATCTAAGACCTTTCTTTGACCTTCTGCAAAACTCAGCCACAAAAAATAGATATTACTGTTCTGTCAAAAAGGGAAGCAAGGTCCAGAGATATCAAAGAAAATAACTTATATTCCTTGTTGAGACTCACCTAAAAGAAAACCTTTGCCCCTCAGGTGCTGAAGTCATGTTAAGAAGTCTTTATTTTTTTTCCCCAGTGATATTCACCATCTATTTTCAAAGATTAAGTAAATATATAACTTTGCTTTCACATCACCACATCCCTGCTCTCTGTCTCTTTCCCTATAGGTGACTGAAGAAAGGCATATGTGCTGTCAGTGTCTAATAGGCTTTTATCATCTCTAGCTGGAAAAGAAGCTTTGTTCTAACCTACCTTAGGTTAGGTAGGGTTAGACCCCACCACACAGTGCTGTAACTCACCTGTGGTTGAGCGGTGCTGTGGACAGGACTGAGAGGCCACCCTGAGCTTGCAGTGTGGGGGTTAAAGCTCCTCCTGCAGCACCTCCTTACTCCCTCTGCACAGTCACTAAGCACCAAGTTCCTTTTTCGGGTGTTTTGGGTTTTGCCTCCCAATTTATGCAAAGAAACTTCCCTTCCAGGACTTGCCAAGCACTTGTCCCAGTTCTGGCAATCATGTATAAAGAGAGATGAATGCATCATAAAATTTGTATGGCTTGGAGAGAGTTTTTGGTCTTTTGAAGAGGTCTGCTTGCCTTCCCCACAGTAAGGCACTTTGAGCCCTGTGGATGAAAAAGCCCAGCACAGTGTAGAACAATGAAAGCACTAACACTATCTGGGATAAATCCTACAGGATTAGGCAGGCCTGAGATAATTATCGTTTTCCAGCAGAGGAGAGAGGCAGCAAGCTGTGTAGACTTCTGAGTTTTATCTGTTCTCTTTTTGCCATCAGAAGAGGAACTTTCATGCTCAGTTAGTATGAAAAATATGTAATGAAACTCTACAGCAAGTAACTTAGAAGCTAAATAACTCATTAGTACTTCTGTCCTCCACTTATGTCCCAATTTGTGCACCCCATCAGGTGCTGGTTAAATCCTCCTTTATTTTGTGTTTCTGTCCATTACACCAGTGATGACTTGGATGCCTTTGAGGTTTATCTGGGCTGCTCCAGCAGTGCTGTGCCTGGCTGAGAGTGCAGACTGGAGCATGGAGCTGCCTTTTTTCAGAGTGTCCTGCCCGCAGCTGTGTGGCTTCCAAAATTGCCACTACCAAAAGTTGTCCTCTTCCCCTTCCCCAGGTTTTATAATTTGCAGTGAAGCAGTGACAGAACCTCAGAATGGCTGAGGTTGGAAGTCACCTCTGCAAACTGCCTGGTCCGAACACCCCTGCTCAGAGCAGGGTCAAATAAAGAGGGTTGCCTAGGGCCATGTTCAGGTTTTGAATATCTGCACTACAGCTCCCTAAAAAACATGTTCCAGTGTTTGCCAGAGAGATCAAACGTAAGATAAAAAAATGCCAAACCTTTTCTTATGTTTAAATGGAATCTCCAATATTTCAATGAGTTTCTTTTGTCCTGTCACTGAAATGAGCCTGGCTTAGTGTTTTACTGCTTCCGATCAGATATTTACATGCATTAAAGAGACACTGCCAACCCTGAGCCTTCTCTTCCCAGCCTGAGCAAACCCATCTGTCCCAGCCTTTCCTCACATAAATGATTCCAGCCCTTGATCATTTTAGTAGCCCCTCACTGGACTTGCTCCAGAACTTACTTGTCCAGAACTGGATGAGCAGTGCTGCAGCCCTGTCTCCCCGGGGCTGAGTAGAGTACATTAATCACCTCCTGTGTCTGCTGGTTGTAGTCTTCTACCAACACAAGTTGCTGGAAATATTTGCCTTCTTTACATCACAGGATTAGGCAGGATTAGGCACATGGCTCATTCATGTTCAGCTTGGCACCCACCAGTTCCCAGAACCTTTCTGCAGAATGGCTAAACCTACACATTACTCTGTTTTGCCAGAGAAATACATCTAAATGAAAATGTTCTTAGCAGTAGAGTGGTTTTGCTTTTCTTTAAACAGGCCCTTTGATCAGAGCTGTGTGAAAGAGCTACCTCTGTATGATTGTATTTGAGAGGGCTGTAACCTGTGGTACACCTGAGCTGTGATGTCCCAGATGCTGCTCCCCTCTTCCAGCACTGTGTTGAACGAATGGTTTCTGTCATTTGTGCAAACATGATGTGTGACTTAGCCTGGTGTTAGCAAGCCAGGAACCAGCAGCAAGCACACGAGTGGGTCCATGAGGCAGAGCTCAGCACAGGCACTGGCTCAGGCCCTGGGGAGCTGTGTTAGCCCAGCACAGCCCTTCTAGCAGGGCTAATTAACCTGAGCCTTGCTTGTCACTGCTCTTCTGGTGCCAAAGCTGGAGCTAGTCTGGATAGGGATGAAGTGCACTGCATTTATTGCATGTTGTAAATGTGCCTGTAGGTTGCTGTTTCACTTAGACTGAATTCCATGGAAGGGTTTGGATACTCAGTTCTGTGCCACCAACAGGAATTAAGCATCCAGCTCTGCCTGAGGATCTGGTCCTGAGGCACTTAGGTCAGTGCTGCTCAAGAGATATTCAATATGATTCAGTGGATATAAATCACCATTGTTCTCTTTATCTGAAAAAAGGTTGCTTTGATTTATACCAGCTCAGGAGCTGGCACACTGTTTGTGTAGGAGAGTGCTTGCATGCCTCCTGAAGCCTGTGGCAGTGTCTCAGAGTGATCTGTATTCCACTGCAGCGTAAAGTTTTTTCAAAATCTGTGAGCCATTTGCAACTTCAGTGCCATGCTGTGACATGATGCATTGCTTTGTAAACAGGGCCTTAAACAACTGAGGTCTTAAATCCATAAACTGAGGCTTGGCAACACTTTGAAAATCTCTTTGCCAAATAACATGCATTACAGTACCCTCCAAACAAGATCTGACTGAAATGTTCAGGTTCCTTTTGATGCTCTACCAAGATATTATGAGACTACCTAGGGCTTATTTCCCCTAAAAATAATAAGAAAATTTTATTTGTGCTATGTGTAAAGTGATGCATCTGAAATACATGACATTCCTTTGGTGTTTTATTTCCTCTAGGATAGCATCCTTTTTTTTTTTAAATAAATGATTGCTATCAATTTTGCATTTGGAACCTGCTTGTTAAGACATCCCCCAGATGTAATATCCTCCCTGAGACACTCCAACATTTTTGCCTCTTCCCTTCCCTCTTGGCTCCCCGATCTCCAGATGGAGCCAAGTGGGGATGGTTGCTCTAGGTATCGATATGTCTTCTGTTATTTTTGTGAACACATTTCAATTCATCTGCTTTCAACAGTTGGGGTTGTTTTTCCCCTCCTCTTCATGAAGACATGGCTATATTTTTCTGCAGTTTTACTTTTCACTAAGGCATCCATACGACCATTCTAATTTATCATTTCACAGCACTTTGCTGCTTTTAAACACTAAGTTGTCCAGGAGCACTTGTGTTTGTCAAGTGATGTGGCTGCCTCACAGAGAGCTCCAACTGCTGTCCAGGCTCTTGGTAATGAGCCTACTCCAGCTTTGATTAGTATTGTTACATGTGCTGCTGCTCTGCATTCTTCTTTGAGACATGTGCTTAAGTCTTAAAAGCAGGGAAAAAAGTGCGAAGTGAAGAAGCTGAGTTCTTTGACACAGGTTTGATTTGATTTTTGGCTATAAATCCTTAGTCCTGTATATTCTGCTTGTTTCAAAGACACAGCACTGAAAGCCGACTCTGCAAGTGCACATGGACACAGCAGCCCTGAGGTGCATGCAGCAGTTTGGTTTTCCTACTGCAGCCACTTGAAAAGCAGCAGCTCCTAAGTGGTCATACCAGTAATGGCCTCGTTGTGACCACATGCCAAATTGAAGTGTATTGTAAAATCTGAAAGAAAACAGAAGTTTTAGGCAGGCAAAAGCTCTGCACACTGGTGCAGTGTGTTAGAAAAATAATAAAGAACATTTTCTGGGTACACCTGCATGCCATTCAGCATGAAAGCAGTTAATAACCCAATTACTTCACAGTATCCTCTTCAGCTTCCACTTCCATTCTCTTTTACAGCAGTTCAAGCAAGGGCTGTTTCCAAAGTGCCCAGACATTCTTAGAGCTACCTGGTGAATCATAAATCTGCAGACAATGTTCTCTGAAAGCCAGCAGACACAAATGATGTAAAATGAACTCCTGCCTTTTCCACCAACACCTCTCAACATTTATGTTCTTCCTTAACTGACTTTATGGACTCGAGGAAGGAGTAGTATATTTTGGAATTTTTGTTATTAGGCTTTGTATCGCTCATAACACACACAACTTTCATGTAAGAGGAAAGTGTTCTTCTGTGGTGGTCCAGAGGCCACTTGTCACTTGAGGAAAACCAGGAGCTAATACCCAGAAGACACAAAGCATGTCTGGAGGTGGGACAGTTTTAGACCTTCCTTCTGGGCACAAAGCCAAATCCATCATACATTATTTATCATATGCTGAGAAAACAGAGAGAGCAAATCAAGATCTCAGCCAAGTCGCTGATGAATTAGGATGCCTGTATCATTCCAGCCAACACTGCTGACTGAATGACTGTAAGAACCCATCTGTGCCTGGGGCCACCTAATTGTGGAGGTTATTGGCAGAGCCTGATTTGGGGCCAGCACAGTAGTGCCCATCCTGTAATTGTGTCATTGTTCCTCTCAGATCACCTGACTTTTCTGCACACAGAGTCAGACCTGTCTCAAAGGGGAAAAATTATGTTCAGTAATACAGATCTTTGGTTCTCTTTATGCATGGACTTGTGGAACCTGAGTGGTTATTGAACCAACAATCGGTGCCACACCACTGGAGATGGAGGCTTTTTTGAGCTGTTGTTTAATTTTGGCATGCACTGCATGAAAGAGCAGCAGGGTGGAAAGGGTGTTCTTCCCTCCTGCCATTCTTCCTTCAGATTCATTCCTAGGCTTTGATCCTTGGCTGCCCAGGATGTGATAAACAACCATTGCAAGCCTTTGATAGATAAGCTGGAGGTTCTGAGGGAGGAGGATATACTGAATGGTAAGAAAGGCTTTATGCAAACTGTTTTTTACTTTCATGTCCCCTGGGTGGTCTAGCTGAATTCAGTCACTATAAGGGCCTCTGATACCAAGATATGTCTAACCTGGAACACTTCCATCCCTTCCTCAAGCTGCACAGTGTTAGCAGGAGTATAAGTGCAGCTGTGGCCTCTGATTCTGGAAGTCCTGCTTGCTCCTGGAGCTCCTGAGCAGCTCCAAAGATCAGCTCCTTCCTGTTTCACAGAGAGCTGAGGTGCAAGCAGCCCCTCCTAGGTCTAAAACCAGGGACTGTTTAGAGAAATTTCCTTCAACTCCTCTGTGGGTGCTGTTGGGTCAGGGAGGGGGCCTGGTGTAGCCCAGAAGTTTTGAACCACTGCTGGCTCTTGAAAATGCCAATAGACAAAAGTGTGGCAAGCAGGCAGATCTCTGCCTCCTTCCCAGGCTCTGTTTCTCAATGTATACAAACCTGAATAGAATGATAAAAAAGTGGGAAAATTTACAGACAGAGCATACAATAACAGAATTATATTTGGAAAAAAAAATTATGGAGATTTGTAGAAAATCTGTAATTTGCCTGAACAATGTGAACAAGCAAATCACCTTCTATCTGACTCATTATGTCTTATTGAGAGCTGAATTGTAAGTCTTCCTTGTTCAAGCATGATTAAGACTTACATGTCTCTTGTTGGCAAGATTTCCTATTGAGCAGAACAGCAGCCAAAGAAAATGATGGTACAATTTTATGTGATTAGGACAAATCCTTAAAAATCCGGGCAATTTTCAGTAACTATGTCAAGACAGTAACTAAAACAGAAACTTTGACACTTGTCAAAGCTTCATTGTTGGATCAAACAAATGTTTCTAATTGGTGGAGTCAAACTGTGTTTATTCATATCTCTGTGTTTTCTTCAGTTTTGGTTTTTTCTTGTAAACATCTGTTATTTTTCTGTTACTGCTTACGTAGTCTTTTTATGCACATTTCCAAGAGTGAAAACATAGTTCATTCCTCTTCAGCTTCATTTAGGGGGTCTTCTGCACAATTAATTTTTTCTTGTAATATTCTTTTCTTTATTACTTTTCAAATAAATTCACAATAACAATTGGGAAATAATTAGGATAAGCCAATAGAAATTACAAAAAAGCCTTGTGTTGGAGATCTTGTATGCCAGTGTGAGTATTCTGTACATACCAAAGATGAGAAGGAGAAAAACAAAACCAAGTCTGCAAATGAATCTTAAGCTATTCCTTTCTTCAGCAACTGGAAATTTAAACATTTAGCTCAAGGGAAAAAAATTAAAGCAGACACTAAAGGAAAGGAAAACATAAATAATTGGTAGGTTTGCCAATAGCCTTTGAAGGCATAAACAGTGCTGGGCAACAGACAGCCAGTGGAAATGCAAAGAGGAGGCTTTGTAGCTGGTTAAGCCAGGCCCAGGCACTGTCCTTGTCAGTCTCTTCTGGTTTGGGATGAGCTCACAAGGGTGTGCTATCAAAGCCTCAGGCTGTTGAGTTGTCTCCATCTGTATAAAGTCTTAATCCTGTTTACTTCCTCATGGATGTCTGCACCTGATTTTTGCTGTATTTATCTTGGAATCAGCCTGGGTTTGCAAACACAGGGGTTCATCTGCCCTGCTCCACTGCCAGCCTGTTCAAAGATGATGAGTTCCTTTGTTTCAGGTGACTTTACACTGTTGGCCAAGAGCTTCTCCTTCTTCCTTAACCCCTTGTAGTTCAACTTGGGAACATCCTTCTCCATCACACCCAACCTAGCAGCCTCAAACTGCCACGAGGAAAGGACAGGACCCTGAGACACACAGGCCACAGAGGGGAGAGCTGTTGCTTGGGTTTGTTTGCTGTTAGCACTGGACAGTATCAGCCTCTCTAAAAGCCTTTTTTGGCCAATTTGATTTGCTATCAATATGCTAATAAAACCAACTTCTCACACACATTTCTTTTGTCATATCAGAGGGAGCTTCTTCCAGTCCAGCTCCTGAGTTTTCCTCGGGGACATGACTGCAACCGTGTTATTTCTCTATTTTTGATGGGCAGGTTCATGATTGCACCTAGTAATAAATTCCCCTCAAATCTCAGGTTGCTTTCTGAATGAAATTGCTATTACATGTAAATAGTATATATCTCTTTCTTTCTTTTATCATCTTCTGCTTTACAAGTCTGTATAATGACTCAGTGCCTTGTTATCACAGCTGCTATTTCTTTTCTCCAGTAATAATTATAAGTTATCTGGTTTCTTTTAGAAGTTTAGTTTTGTCATCTTTCATATTTTTCTGTGCTATGTTACCCTCTGCAATTCTCTAAATAAATTTTAATACCAGAAATTGTTAGCTGCAGTTTACACGCCCTTTGATCCAAAATGTCACAGTTAGACCAAGATGTCCAGAAATATTTAGTGTCTTTTTAATTTTAGAGCAAAATCTAAATGTTTTTACTCCATTTTGCATTAGCTTTCTCTCTTTTGTGTTTAGCATCAAGATTCAGAAAACACTACATTTTTAAAAAATTTGAAATCAATGAAATTGTCAGGATAAAAATATGATGCAGCTGCATGAGTGGTAGTGCTGAAAAAATATATTGCTGTGTCCTTCTCAAATCCAATATTCTTCCTTCAAGTGAAATCCCTTGCAAAATTAAGGCCAAGCTCAACCTGGAGAATCACCTGCAGAAATATCCTGACTTGGGCTGTCAAATAACTCTGACTTCTTTTTAGTTTTTAGTGTGGAGACTGGTTCAGTAGTTTGTTTCTTAAGCAACACTTCATGTCTTTCATAATTTTACCCAGGTTGTTTTTAAAAGTATTTTGGTGAGACCTAGGAGCAGAGTTGCAATGGTTTTGATCACTACCTGCTTCACCCAGCAGCTGGCCAAGATAAAATGCTACTTACTGCATTTTTTACCCTGTTGAGTGCATAATTCATAGAGGAGTAACAAAGGTAAAACTTGTAGGAAAAAACCCAACAACAAAAAACCCAACAATCAAAGCCCTGTGAATAAAAGTTTGTACAAACAATCACAGAGAAGATGTGTGTCATGTTTTGAGGAGCGCTCAGACCCCAAGGACAGGGTGAGGATGAGCCCAGCAGGGAGCTGTGGATGAGTACACCTTCAGGGTGAAATATTTTTCCTAATATAGACTCCTGGAACCTATGAGATACATATACAATATCATAATTTTCTTTACTGTAACTTATGTCCATTGCTGTGAGTCCTTCTGCCAAGATTTAGGTCTTTCAAGGCAGAGTTTAATAAACAATCATCAATGCGTTACCACTACTACTCCAGTCCAAATAATAAGCAGAAGAGCTCTTCTTGAGATGGAGTTATTTAAAATGAGCTCCTTAAAGGTATTATCATGCATCAAAATGCAAATTGGAACCCACAAGCACTGCAACCTCTCGAGTAGGTGCTCTGAAATCCCCCCAGAAAGGGCACTACAGGGCATTACAGCTCTGCAGGTGTGTGTGAGGCTGCTGCAGCAGCACGGTGCATTTGCAGGTGAAGCAGTGGTGAACACAGCAACACTGTGCACAACAGGTTGTTTTAAATAACAGGCAGAAGGCCCCAAGAAGGAAGTTAAAGCTGGAATTTGGCTATATGTGGGCATTTCCACAAGAGAGAGGTGCAAAGAAGTTGGCTGCAAATGGAGCAGGCTGTTCTCAGGCACCCTGAGGAAAGCCCCGGTATGAACGAGGAGCAGTGAATACAAGACAAGCAGTTTCAAACTAGCTTTCCATTATGGTTGGCTCATTTTAAAAAGCTGAGCTGGGTTTTCCTGGGTGTTTAATTTTGCAATATCTATTGATTTCAGCTGGTGTTGGTACATGCTTGACAGTTTCAAAAGTGTTGGAGCAGCTGCTGTGCCCAGCCTTCTGCACATAATTGCTGAGCACAACAGCCTCACGGCTTGTTTGGGTTCCCTGCCCTTACCCAGCTCACTGTCTCTTGCCTCTTAAGGGCACTGTAATGCCCTTAGGACAGGACTATCTCGTATGTTGTGTGCAGCAATGAAGTGATAAAGATCCTGGCTGAGGCTGGTGCTTCTAGGAATTACAGCAAAAAAATTCCCATAATTATTTATTAATATGGTATACATCAATGCAAGACATTTCATTGGCTTTAATAGGCTTTGGATCAGATTCCTCAGTACCTCTGGCCTTTTTGGGCTCCATTATTCATGAAGGAACATGTTTAATTCAGAGTTAGGGACTGCCAATATAACGAGTGTACCTTGTGCTTTTATCTGTGGATACAGAAGTTATCCCTAAGCTTGGACCTGCTGCATCTGCCTGGATGAGAGCACGGCAGACTCCCTTCTCAGGATGCTTGTGTTGGTGTGAAATAAAGGTGGAGTTTTTCCACCCACTGTGGAGAATTTTCTCTCTTTTGCCCAATGATAGGCAATGCTCACCTTGGGCCTAAATGGCAGCTTTGCCAAGTCAGCAGAGGAGTTTATTTAACAGGTCAAATCAAGGGTCATGCTCTGCTCCATCCTATTTTCATTCAGGGGCAATCTTTTTGTCAACCTTCTATTATCTTTTCCCCAGCTTTTACTTGAAGATAAAAAGAAACAGCTTATAATTCATTACAGTTCATTAAAATGAAAATAAAATTTATTTTGCATCAAAATGAAAAAATATGACTTGTTCATTATTAGCATATAAATGGTATTTTTTATGTCACTCTGCCACAAAATCACTTACATTTTCAATGATCACAGCACACAAAATTAATTTTTGATAGCCTTTTGTGATTTGGTTGAAAATTCTCATTTCTTTTTGTGCATTAACAGCAAACTGTATCCACTGCTATTCATACCAAATTTTAGATAATGAAGCAATTAAAAATACATGGATTGAAGATCTTATCTCATTTTTCCTCTGGCCTATTTCTGCTTCATTATTCATGAAGGAATATGTTTAATTCAGAGTTAGTAATTGCAGATATATCTAGTATAAATTGTGCCTTATACTCTTTTACCCAATTTCAATTTATTTTAGCAAATAGATCTATGGGGAAAAAAGAGCAGGAAAGACAAAAGGGCAAAAACTACATCTCAGTGTCTCCAAACAAAACCTTACAGGTCTGTTGCTTGTAAAGTATGTCTGCAACTCGGGGAAAAGTTGAAGCAATGAAGCTCTGTACTTGGCATATTAATAACCTGGCATTCATATCAAATGGCTGAATTAAATTATTCTGATTTGAGGCAGTTTGAGAGACCTCAAGCCTCAGTGTTACTGTCATTCTGCTGCTTTATCCACAAAGTCAAAAAGTCCCAAATCAGTGAAAAACAGAAATAACAGAGATATAAAAGTAGCAAATAGCAGAGTCAAAATAAAATTAAGGTATTTTAGGCAAAGTAGAGGAACCTTGGGTTGCCAGAAAGTGAAAATGAGTTTGGCTGGTGTGTTTCCATGTGCCTGGAGTGAGATGTGTAACAGCTTGATAAAACATTCAGATCCTGAGCACATAAAAATCATGAGATCTGGCTTTGGGATCCAAGGCAATAAAAGCAGAGTGCAGTAGAGTGGGCTGGGAGGGGGCTACCAAAGGCTGCTCCGTGGCCAGGTGGCTCCTGCCTGCCCCTGCCAGCAGTGCCAGGGGTTGGCTGGGCTGGGAGGAGGGCAGGGAGGGAATGGCAGAGGACACGGGGCAGGAGAGGGCTCCGAGCAGCCAAGACACCCCGGGGCTGCCAGGGCAACTGTCCCCAAAGGCCAGCTGCTGTGGGGCCAGGCTGAGTGCCTGAGCTGGGGCACGGCTGGGGGTTTGGGTGGTGCCTGTGGAAACAGCTCTTCATGGGGAGGTGCTACCAGGATTACTTTTAACCAGGAATTGTAAAGGTTAATTGCTGTTGGTTACTGCATTGCCAGGGTCCTCTCGTTGGGTTGTAGGCTGTGCTTAGGAGCTGTCACAATAACCCCCTTGTCCTGAACCTTCTGCAGAAGAAAAGAGTGGCACAATATGGGTGAGGTTCCAGCTGTTCCTCTGACCACGTGTCAGAGCTCTGGAAGAATCTTTTGTTTGAATTTCTAGGGACACAGCCCCGAAACTTCCTTTAAACCAGTGGAACTTTATGTATGAATGACTTGAAATAGAGTTTGTGGAATTAACAACTTGGATTTATTAAACATTGTGATCAGCACTTTCTGGTGCAATTATTAATGCAAATATTTCGGCACAGTTATTTGATTAAATGAATAACTTGCAAAGTGATGCATAGCCTTTTCTGCGTAGTCCTTGATTCATAATTTCAGTAAGTTAATTAATTACAATCTTATTTTCTCTCTTAATGAATTCTGGTTAGCTTTGATGGCTTTGGAAACCTTAAACATGTTGTGAATGAGTCTCAGTTAAAGTTTCAGAGGGGTTTTATGTTCTATAGGAAATAGCTTTTGCAAACTTTTGGTACAGAGCACTAACAAAAGTTCTGCCCACCTTCTGCTCCCTGTGCCCTGTGAGGAAAATCCCTCCCTTCATGGACGAGCATCCTGCTTTTCCTAGATAACACTGACAGGCATTGCTCTCAGATAAATCACAGTGCTCTGACCGACAAAAGCTGAGCTGCCCTGGGTGAGCAGCCGTGGGGAGCCTGTGCCACCAGAGCCCTGTGAGGCCACGCAGGGTGTCTGACCTGCCTTGCTCTGCAGTGTCACCCCTGCTGACCCTGAGCAGGGCCCAGGCCTTGTGTCCTGAAGCTGCCCATGAGTGCCTTGACTGCTGTCAGAGCTTGCTCTGGTTGAAACTTGCTGTTGGTTCACCACACGCCGGTGAAATTAAATGTAATGCAAAATTCTTCCAAGTGCATGACATCTGTTTTCCTGGAATCCTGTCTTTACAAAGTGCACTAGAAGCAGATTTCCTGGAAGAGGAACTGGTGCACAGAGAAGGAGTTTCCAGCAGGGTTGTGCTGTGGGATGGCTGTGGCTGTGCTAAAGCTGATCTGCTGATGGCTGCTGGGGACAGGGACATCAGGGTGCTACCAAGCCAACAGTGGTACCTCTGTAGGAGGAGACAACTTCTCACCAAATGGCCCATGCTTTTCTCCACTTTGGCATGGTGGTTCACTTGCTCCTGCAGTTTGACCTTGATTTTTTTTTCCCCTACTCTGTCCTGTTTGGATTTGGTCCTTTATCTTTTACTGTATCTTTCCAGATTAAGGCTGATTTTGGAGAAAGGTGGATGGAGGCCACGTGTTTGGAGATTATTCCATTGTCTCAGACCATATCTCCTCCATCTCCTCCTCCTTTTGCTATCTCCTTTTTTGCCACATGAGTGTTTCTGATCTCTGCCTTGCTCCCCATCACCACAGTTTGCTCCCTTTCCATTGTTCCACTTTCCTCCATCCTTTTGTGGGAGGGTGGCATGAGAGTAAACACCACTGAGCTCAGAAAAGTCAGCCCCTTGCCCTCCATCCGTGCTGCAAAATAGGTGGCAAAAGCAGTCCCAGCAGGTGTCCTTGAGAGAGACCTGGAGGCTGGAGATGGAGAGGCTCAGACTCTGAGCTAATAACCATCTCTAATTAAGAACTGGGTAATTCAGATACCCATCAGACACACTATCTGATCATAAGCACGAGCTTGGCACAGACCTAGATCTTCCCTCCTCAATGTCCTACTCTGCAGTAATGGTCATCCAAACAGTCCCACAAAGCAAGGCTTCATCAGCTCTGCTTCACTAGAAACTAATTAGAACCATCACCCCAAGCTGGAAAGATGTCTTTGAAGTACAAATATTTCCTCAGCTTTTCTTAATCAAGGCTCTCTTTTTATGCCCCTCTGTATATGCTGATTCCAGCCAGCACATGAACTAGAAATCCTGGAAGGCTGGGAGGGAAAAACTCCTCTTGCTGTATTTCCAATTGGATGAAAACCAAAAATCCATTGGAAATCTCATGATTTCCAGCAAAATGTACTGGCCAAGAAAATCTGGAGAAATTGCAAAAAAGCATCCAGATGTCTGGATAAATCCCTGGACTTAAAGGAAAAAAAAAAAACAAAACAAAACTGTGCAGATTTTTTGTTCTTAATACAGAGAATAAAACCTTATTTATCAATATTAGTAAACTCCTCAAAGAGCATGGTGCCTTAAAGGCAAAGAATTAGCTGTGTTGTTTGTGTTGATAAGCTTATGGGCCTGAGGGCTTGTTGGGCCTGGACAAACAAATATTCTAATAGGAAAGCAAACTGTGAAAGGCAACTTATTCAAGAAGGTAACCTGTGCAAAAGAGAGAGGGATGTGTGTATGGTTTTTCTCACCTCTCCCACGCTGGCCAGGGAATGTCCTCTACCTACAGCCCAGCACTGTCAGTGTCAGGAGCAGAGTGCAGGGACACCAGTGCCACTGTCCCCTTTTCCTCATGCACCAGTGGCCAGGACAAGTGGGTGGCCACGTGTCTCCTGCATTCCACACCGCCCTGAGCTGTGGTGGGAAGTGGGGAACATTACCTGAGGTACAGATCCAGGATGGGGCCTTTATTCATACATTTTCAAGATGCCTCCCATAAATTCACTGCAGAGTGGCTCAGATGTCTGAAGAGCAAGCTGTGACGTGGCCTTGCTATTTCAGATGTTTTTGTTGTTTGCTCTCTGCATCTTTATTAGCAGCACTCTGTCAAGGCTGTTGCATTAAACATTGATCCACCTTGACAGTGGGAGCAGGGTGTGCATACTGAAGGGCAGGTGTCACCCCTTGCCAACAGCATCCCTCACTCCCAGCTATTTAACCATTTCTTAGGCTCCCAGGAAAGACACGTGGAAAGGGCCACTGGTGCTGAGAGGGCACAGAATGGCACTGCTGGCTAAAACACGGCGGGGAGGAAAGCTGCACTCCTGAATTGCACACCTGGAAACCTGCCAAACAAGAAGGAACCTCAACCAGCCTCGCTGCTCTCCTGTCGAGGCGCCGTCTGCTCGTTCACATTTGCCAGGTGGGAGC
This sequence comes from Vidua macroura, assembly GCF_024509145.1. Taxonomy (NCBI): domain Eukaryota; kingdom Metazoa; phylum Chordata; class Aves; order Passeriformes; family Viduidae; genus Vidua; species Vidua macroura. The sequence continues at coordinate 8,508,956 of NC_071586.1, read as the reverse complement.
TACTTATCATTTCACAGCAATTCTGCAGGCTGAAGCCTACTGACCTGTGGGGAAATTACTCAAAGGGCATTTTATAGCACTTGAAGCTTCATCTATGCCTAGTGATAGGCTCACTGCTCTAGTTTTGAAGGTGCTTCCTGCAGTGATTCTTTCATGAATTGCCACTTCATGGCATAGTTTCAATTTCTAAACATTTTGGGATCCCCTTGAAATAGCCTTAAGGGAAGTGGCAGGTTCTGAAAGTCTTGATGCCCTCTTGAAAGCAATTCAGATGCCAAATGTTGGTCTCAGTACTGGGAAATGAGCAGAGGGCTCTGCCTGGCTTGCTGGTGACTGAGGGAGAAGGAGTCTGACCTTTGAGGATGTTTGAAAAGGAAAATACTAATTGCTGTGTTTCTGTGAAGGGCGTGATGAGAGACACAGATGGGCAGGGTGTCTGTTTCTTTGGCTTCTTGTTTTTAATTTAGCTAAAGGCACTGGGAAATTTCATTGGCAGATAAGAAAAAAAATCTACAGCAACCTAAGCGAGCCACATAGCCCTGGCAGCTGCCTTTCTGAATATTTTAAACTTCCCATTGCAAAACTCACCCCACCTTCCTAAGTGGAGCAATCTTCTCACAGCCTGGGTTCGCTGGGCTCACATCTTCTCTCTCTTCAAGCCAAAGTGCCGTGAAGCACTAATGTCCGGTGACTTTGTTCCTCCTGAGCCGGGCGTTGCTCCCCGGCCTCTCTCGGTGGCTTTCCCCGTGCTCGTCCCAGGGCTGCCCTCGCTCGGGGAGTGTCAGGGATGTGGAACCCCTGGCTGCTGCTGGTGCTCTGTGGGACACGCTGTGTCCCCGGCAGCCCCTCCGCAGGACACGGCCCCTCTCGTGTCCCTGCCACGCTGGCCCTTCTCTGCTGCTCCAGGCCCTGCAGGCCCTGCAGGGGCCCTGCCTGCGGCTCTTGGCAGGGCCGTGAGGCTGGGCCCGTGTGTCTGGCAGCGGTGCAGGCGCTGGGAGGAGCAGAGGGGCTGCGGGGCTGTGTGGTTCTGCTGCCAGCTGGCATCACTCAGGCAGGCTCAGGCCGAGAGGGGACCAAACCCACCCCGATGACATGGCCCAGATAAGCCTTGCCGCAGCCCCACCATCCCTTCATGTTCTCTGGGCTTCATAAAGCACCTTGACTTCAAGGTATCTGCTCACTGCATGTGCGAGTTTGGCTTGAACATCTGATAACTTTTATTTGTAAGTTTTAATTTTGGCAGAGTTTATGTGTGGGGTTTTTAAAAATTTATATGAATTCTCTGGCTAAGGAAAAGTTTGAGGCTTATATTACACAGTCACATTAACAGCAGTCTGTATGTTAACTACAGTAGTTGGTGGGCTTTGAAAGGTTTGCTATAAATCACCTCAACATGGCATTTCTGTTCACTGGGGCTGCTGCTGCAGGACAGCCTGACACCCAGTGTGTGTGCCCTGTGCAGGATGAGTGGGACTTGTCCCATTTTGGTTCAATCACAGATATCATATGTTTTTTCCTCCCTCTTAATCAAGGGCTTTTAAAATGAGAGCTAAGACAGGCATTTGCAGCTTTTTTTTTTTTTTCCTAGGGTTGAACTCCTGTGTTTCAACATGAAACTTTTAATCCAGCAGTAACGCCTGGGTGTTGCCTGGACCTCCAGGGACTGCTGGCATGTGTTTCTCCAAAATTGATGTGTCTGTTGCAGGCAATTGTTCTCTAAGTCTGTTCAAGCTCTCAGCTTGTTCTCCACAACCCCCCCACCAACCTGACAGTGCTTCAGCTGCTTCTGTGATGGAAATGCTTGATGGCATGTTCATTAATGCATCACCTTGCCAGTTCTTTGCAGTCTTCCATCTACCTGGCCCTACCCTTGTCTTTTCTCCTCTCTTCTCTTTGGGTGGTGACCCCTCCGGATGACCTGCCTCCATGGATCCGTGTGCACCAGTCATGACACTGTTCCTAAAAAACAAAGCTTGTGAAAATGTGAGAGGACCCCCCCACGTGAGGCCACCAGCTCACTTTCAGGAGATGCTGGGGCAGTGAACAGCACACACAGCTCTCTGTTCCCTCCTCCTCGTGCCCCTCACCCCATTTAGAAGTGAGCAGTACCTGCCCATGATGATGTGCCCGTCCAAAGCCCAGAAGTCCCTGAAGGTGTCACATACATGAATAATTTTAGCACCCTTTTCTGTCCAGTTTGAACTTTCTGTCACTCTGAGAAGAACTCGGGAAGGATCCCAGGAAGTTCTCACTACCATGGGTATTCCTGGTCTCCATCAGGAGCACTGGAATCTCTCCAGGCTCTTACATCAGCTGGCAGATGACTCACGCCGGCTGTCTGCACTTTCTGTCAGTGCTGAAGAGAGCTGGGCTGGGGAGCTCTGCTCAGCCTCATCTTTCCAGAGTGAGGAAAGAAGGCTGAGCCAGCTCGTGGTGTCACTCCAGTGGGTTCAGGAGGGCATATCAGTGTCCCATGGGAGTCTGTGGGGCAGATCTTGTCTACATAGTTTTGGATAAAATTAAGAAGTGGTCAGATGTTTTTGTTCATCCTCTATGACACACCACCTCCCACCTTCTCTTTCCTCATTGATCTGTGGAAATTTTAGTGGTTGTGCCAGTCTTTTTCAAAGTCTTTTTCAGCTTGTCCCATTGCTCATTCTGGAAAGCTGGGCCAATCTAAGTCCCTCATAACCTCATAATATCAGAAAATGAAGTCCTTTCTTCTCTGTAGTCCTATGGTCTCTCTTCTTTTTCCATCATTTGTTAGTTTGACCATCCTGAAATTCCATTTTTGGGAGGTGTGCTCCTCCTGGGTGCATTTCTTTAATGTTTTAGTTATACCTTTGTATGGCCACCCGCACCTTTGGGGTATAATTTGTTTTCAGTTTTTGGGCAAATGATTGGCAGGATAAGAAATAACTCAGTAATACATAGTGAGGGATGTCAGTTGTTCTTAAAGGTTGCAACCTTCAAAAGAATTAAGATAACTTTTATGGGAAATAAATTCTTGTTCAGTCCAATGGACAGAAGAGACTGTGGATTAAGTGGGGCCAGTCCCTAGATAAATTACTGGAATTTTCATGGGGGGAAAAATATCAGTAAAAGTCAAAATGAGCTGCAGGCTGCTGTCCTGCTGCCTTCTGGGTGCATGAGTGCAAGTGGGAGCTGGAGCCCAGACCAGTATGTCAAGGATTATTCTTTACACCTGGGTGACTCTCAGGCTGGACACCACTGCATAACAGAGCTCAGCTCTGTTTCTGGTGTTAATCATGCACATAGCACTGAAAAACACTTAACAGGGAAGAAAAACACAGAGAAATGGGGAAAACAAAATAGTTAAAGTCCTAGAAAAAAAACTTTGGGTTTTGATTGAGTTTTGAAAATAACTGGAGAGTGAGAATATGGAAAGGTGAGGAAGGACTACTTGGAAATGGTCTGTGAGGAAAAAGCAAATTAACCAGATTGAAAAGTGTAAGGAGAAAAGAGGGAGTGGTGGGCTCAGACAGTCTACGGAAAGGGCGCAGTGAAGCCAGGAGTGTCTGTGAGAAAATGGAAGAAAAGGTGGTTTTGGAATGAGGAAAGCTACAGGAGTCATGTGAAGAAAGGAGAAGAAAGTGTCACGTATATTTATATTTTTTTCCAAGTGATTTTACCTCATTCACTTTTCAAACAGGAGGGTGAAAGTCTCAAGCAGGCAGAAACTCTCTTCAAATTTTCATTGCTTTCAGCTTCCAACCACCCTGGAAACCCCTCAAGAGCAGGCTCTCACAGTAATTCAGCACATCTGCCTCTGGCTCCAAACGTGGGGGAGGCTTGGCTGTGCTCCGGGCAGCTGCTGGGACAGCATGAGAACATGAAACCAGAGTCAGCCCAGTGCCCTGGAGCACGTGGGAAGGTTGGGCTCTGGCTTGCTCAGCAAGGCTGAAGAAAGGTTCATGCCAATTCTCATTATGTTCATTATGTTCATCTATCACTTCGTGGTCTTTCTGCTGACACTGTTTCTGAGGGGTCAGGCACCCCCTAACTGCTGGTGATGGGCAGCTTTCCTTCCTGAAAATCCCACTGGAAGAAGTGATTTGGGATTATGGAAATTGGTAGCTCACCCTAGAAATTCTTGTGCAGGGCTCTTAAAAAGGAATTAATTGTATGGTTACATATATGTTTGTAGAGTATCCAGGCAAACTCTAAGCACTGAGCTTTCGGGCTTGTAATCTTGCAGAATATGAAGGCTTTTCACTGGAAATGCACTTTGTTGATAATTTTCAACATTAAGACCAGCTGCTTTCTTGCAGGCGTTTTAAGTGTTTGTAACTCTGGCAGTTTTCCCTTCATTGGGTAAGAGCAACTTCTTGATGGGATTACTGTGGATATTTGTTCCCTTGGTGAGGGTTAAATGCAGCAAGTGGCAACGGGAAGAAGTTGTGGGTTTTAGCCTATCTTCCCAGGATAGTCTGAAAGCTCAAACATATATATGAAATAATTAAAAATTATTTTGAAAACGGTCATTTCCTTTTCTGGATTATTTGTCTGTATTGTCTGGATCATGCACCACCTGAGCACACCATGCACAAGTTGAGCCTTGGAGCACCTTACCCTCTCGGGGCAAAATCAGTATTGGGAAAAGCATTTTGTTTTGGCTTTAGATCTTTGCTCTCTAATGCACTGAGTGACTCTCCATTCAGTTCCAGTAGCTAGATGTGTCTTGCCTGGTACATGAACATCTCTGGCCAGATGTTCAGGTCATCTGCCAGCCACAGGCCTCTTTCTGCAGACCATCCCCCAAACAATGTGGTGTCAGGAGAAGGGGAAAGCATGAGTTTGTACCTTTTTGTGATCCGTGGTGTCAGAAGAAGGGGAAAGCATGAGTTTGTACCTTTTTGTGATCCGTGGTGTCAGTGGCCCCTTGCATTTGACATTCCAGACGAACAAATTTCCAGCTGGAGTGGCCCAGCCTGCTCTGATTTCGGTGTGTACAGCACACAGCCTGACCCTGGTGTGAGATGGACGGGCTTGAAGAGCCACATTACCCTCCCTGTGGGGTGGCAAATGCCTGTGCAGTTTCCAGCATGGGGAGATGACCCCGTGAAGCTCTCGAGCTGCTCCATCTGTCCCCTCCTGGCTCACACAGCCTGAGTTTTGCCTTCCCCTCTGCAGGACCCGCTGCAGTGGCAGCAGAGCCTCACACACAAAGGCCAGGACATCTCTCAGCAGAGACAGTGACTCCTGTCCCACGTGTGGCCCACGTTCCCCCACAGCTGTGGAGCCACGGGCACTTCCCTGCAGTGGTTACAAACTCTGGAATTCCCCATTGCTGCCGTGATTTCACAGCAGCAGAGCCAGGCTCCAGCCCCCTTGTGCTGCACTCTGAGCAGATGTTGGAGAGCTTAATCGAGGCATTAGCTCCTGCAGAGTACTTCAGCCAGCACAGTGGCATTTTGCAGCTACAATAATCTCCCCTTAGCACTTCCAGTTGTGTCACTGCTGCAATTAGCAATGCATTTATAGCACTAAAAGAGACCAGTAAGAGCATTCAGGCTGGTTCCTTGTCACTGAGCAGCAGGGTTTCTAACTTTCACTTGTGATCATTAGGCCTAAACAAAAATTATACTGACCTTTAAGAAATAGCCAGGGAATTGTTAGAGCACAGGGGATTTAGGAACCAAATGTTCTTCTAAATTCTTTGTGATATGGCAACCTAAATCTGACATCCCTTTAAAAATCTCAGTGTTAGATTTCACTGAAAGCAAATGGATTTTTCCTAGAATCATAAAAAATTGAGGCTAAAAGGGAGTTCTGGAGGTCACTGTTTTCAACCTCTTGATCAAGACAGGTAGTTTTAAGTGTCAAACTCTGCTCTTGACACAGAGCTGAAGTGGGAGAGAGCTAAGAGGCCTTGAAAACACTACCAGAGATTTCAGTGACCATTGAAAAGGGTCAGAAATTACTGGTACTAACTTTTGAATGGTCCTCCCTGGTCCATGCTACTGAGCCCTTCTCCAAGCTCTTCTATTGTATAAAAGGGGTTTTGATGTTTTCTGTACTCACCAGAAGGGTGTTGGAGTTTGTACAGATGAAGTGTTTGGTTGACTGCTCCTGATTACCCTTTGAAGCTGCAGTTGTGCAACAGCCCTTTGGAAAGCTGTTTGGGGACAGTATCTTCTCCTTGAATCCCAGGATCATTTAGAAAGGTGGTATAAACACACTGGACAACTCCTACTCCAGGCACCGATTCCAAAGAAGAGATTGAGTTTTTTTGACATAAGCTATTTTTTTATATTCCACTGTTATTCCCCTGCTCCATTATTAGCTTGACCTTTCTTCCCCATCTCTAATTTGTTCCCAACCTTCCCCTGTAAAAGAAAAAAACTCCTCTATAAAACAGTTACTATGAATAACTAGGATTTTTCTGCCCACAGCCCCTCTCCTTCCCCTGAGGATGCCATGCCCAGAGCCCTGCCCTGCCCTGGCATGTCAGGGCAGAAGGTCTGCATGGCAGTGCTCAGACATGTGCTTGTGGTGTCCCTGTCCTGCACTGGGTGAAGGGTCAGATGGGTCTGAAAGAGCATCTGCTTCTTCAGCTACTCGTTCAGGAGGTGGCTGCACTGCTTTTTGTTTACACAGAAGGCTGGCTTTGAATCCCAGAGAAATATTCCTGCAAATGGCCTGTGGCTCATGGAGGAGCTCTGTGGACACAGACATTCATTCCCAGGGAGACCCATTTAGGTGATACTTATTCATCACTCCTGGGAGGCAGGGGGTGGAAGTAGGTGCACTTTGACATCCCAACAAAGAACATTTTAATTTTTTCTCAGTTTAAAAGTGTGTGTAACTTACCAGTGTAAATGAAGAACAAAATGGAGAAAAGTCTATGATGAAATATTTAAGTTTTTCACATCTTGGTTTTTTCATCTCTGTACCTCGGAGGGACAGCACACTCTCAGAGGCTGGCTTTGTAGTGCCGGGTAGCAGCAGCATTTTGTCAGTGCTTGCAGCACCTCCCCAGCCTGCAGCCATGTGCTGCTGCCAGCTGGGGCTCCCGAGCAGGGGGAGCCGGTGCCCGGTGCTGGATCCCAGCCTCCCAGCACAACCACTTGTTACCAGCAGCCTGAATTAATCGGCTTGGAGAATTTATTAGGTTAGCGAGGAGTGACAGTGACCTAGAGAACGAACTCTGGCAGAGGGACTGAAACAGAAGTTGGGCTTCTGCTTGTCCCCAGGAGAGTTTTGAAGTGTTTTATTCAGGGAAAGTCTGCAACAAATGGCACCACAGAAATGTGGGGATTGCTTGGGGGCAAGCATTAAGGTTGGATTTCCAGAGACAGCTGTTTATGCCATCCTCGTCCCTCTGTGAAATTCAGTGGAGAGCATTTTACTGGTCCAGCTTTTTCAGCAGGAGAAAGAGAGGCACACAACCCTGTGGAAAGACAAGTTTTGGGGGACTACAATGGATGCAGGGGCCACTGTTGCCTCACCACCTGCAGCCCCCACCCTGTTCTTCAGCCAAGCTGCCCAAAGACTGCAGCAGCCAGGTTTGGTGAACAGATATGGACACTCTTTGCAAAGAAGTACGATAAGATGGGAGAAAGAAAATCATACCTTCCAGACCCTTTTTCTGCAAAGTCACAGAGGCAAATGAGAATATGTCTGAACAGTCTGAACCTGAGCTTTTGTTTCAGGCATCTAAGAGGGTTTTTCATTGATGAGGGTATCTTGTCTCTACATGTGTGCATGACTGCCAGCAGCTCAGAAAGGTTTTGCCTTGGGAGCCAGCAGAGATGACATCCCACACAGTACAAATGAGATGCTTGCACCATTCCCTGATGTGCTTACAAAAAAATCACAGCAAAAAGCTTTCCCTCCCCCTCCTCTCACACCATGACAGCAGTGCAGGCTGAGCCCACAGACTGGGTGTGGAACTGAGGAGTGCCCTTTCCAACCCCTTCCTGTCCTTTCCTGCCCCTTCCTGTCCCTTCCTGCCCCTTCCAGCCCCTTCCAGCCCCTTCCTGCCCCTTCCAGCCCCTCCCAGCCCCTTCCTGCCCCTTCCAGCCCCTTCCTGTCCCTTCCTGCCCCTTCCAGCTGCCCATCCTGCAGCTGCCCTTCAGGCTGTCTCTTGTGTCTGGCCCGAGGATGCCAGAACAGCTTCCAGGCATCTGCCAGACACAGAGACTTCTGCTCTTTGTCTGGAGAAATGGACTGCACAGCCTGAAAGGCAAAAATCTGTTTGTTGGCATTCATGTAGTATCAAGAAACACGAGAATCTGAGAATTACAGACAGGAACAAAGAACAAAGACATTAAGTTCCCAGTCCTGGTCTTTTTCTGTGCTATTACACCAGGAAGAAAACCCACTGTGACAAATGGACAGTTGAAATAAGAAATGTCATTACACCAGGCTGCTATATTACAAAAACATGCCTGGGCAGGTAAAACAAAGACATGTGGCTTCTTTATCTTTAGTGTTAAATAGTCCAACTTTCACCTTCAAGGTAAAGTATTTCCTGGCTTGTAATTTGTAGTGGGGTTTTGATTTCCCAAATCAGCTAGCATTCTTCATTCATTATAAACATGGATTTAAAAGCAGAGAGTAAAACCATCTAGGGCTAATTCATTCCTGGAGATTTTTTATCAGGAGCTGCAGTCTTCATTATCTGAATTTTCTATTAGTTGCTGGAAGGTGCGCATTTCTTATAGAAACTACCACATGAAAATGTGAGTAACACATAATAGAAAAGTGAGGAGGAAAAAAGGGCCTCTGAGTGCCCCTTCAAATGGAACTTCACAGCTGAAAAAAAGGCAATACCCAGTAACAAGCTTCCAGTCTGCTCAGCTGCATCTGTAATACTGGCATAGATTTTGAGCTTGGATTTTTCCTTGCTTCAATATTTTATCCTTCTGTCACCCACAAGCAGGTTCTTGAGTGACTTTTTGGTGATGGCCAGGGTGGTACTGTTGCTTCAAGGTGCTGTGACACAGAGACAGCCTCACATGCCCAGTGCTGGATGACACTTTAGGTACTGAGCTCACAGGAAACCCGGGAATGTGGGCAGGGGTGCAGCTCACCCCACCACCCACAGCAAACACGGGGCTGGGAGCACTGCCAGGGACACGCCGTGTCCAGGCCGTGTGGCAGCCACAGCTGGCTGTGCAGATGCCTTTTGGCCATGGATGGGAGCTGCACCACGCTGGGAGCTGAGGGAATCACAGCACACCTGCACAGCGCAGGGTCCTGCTCTGCTGCCAGAGCCGGGCAGGGCAGGCTGCTCTGTGTGTGCTGCTGGCACTGGGCGAGGGGCAGGCTGCTGGGGCAAGGTGTCAGTGTGGTTGTGAAATAAAGAAGAGTGCTGTGAAGAACCCCTTCCCTGCTGGAGGCACTGCCAAGCACCCTGCACCACACACTGCTGAGCACGGGCAGGACAGGGACAGGGACAGGGACCCGACCTGCAGGGCAGGGCAGGCTGAGCAGCCCTGGGCAGCAAGACTTCTGCCATCACTGTATGATCATGGAAGCACAGCCTGCCATAAGGCACTGAGTGGGATCTTTGGAAAACTCTGGGAATTTGAGCAGTATGGGGCTATAGAGAAGAAGGTGAAATTATGGTATATCAGATCGTGCCCTTGGTCACACCATGCTGGATGAATTGCTCTTCAGAAATGAGATACGTGTGTGGTTATTTGAGTCCTGAGGGTTTGTAATTGCAAATATTATGGGTATTTTTATTGCATTAATAAATGTATTAATATATCATTGATATAACATAAAATATATTAAGTAATTATATTAGTATTGAGCTGGCAGGTGAGAGCTGGATGTAGAGATTAGTTCCTCCTCATCCTGCTATATTATGCAAACCCATAGGAAAATTATTATCTCATTCACTTAATAATATATTGAATAATATCTCATACTCTCAGCTAATTATACCTGGGTCAGGTGTGTATAAATTAGCTGCTGTCATACATAGCAACCAGGTCTGAAGAGAAACAAATGTCTGATTCAAATCTGACTAAAATCTGATAAAACACAGCTGCAGCCTGCATCTTCACATTGCACCTGGAAGGGAGTGATGTTTCTTCTGTCGCCATAGGGAGCTGTGGGATTTAATGGATGTTAATAAGATATTTGGGAGCCACAAAGGCTGGGTAGTGAAATGAGCATTGTGAGTGATGCAAAGCTGATAGACAGTTAAAGAAAATGGAAGAAAATGAATTGAAATCTCTGCGAGACAGCTCCAACCTGACCCAGAAAGACAGTATCCTCCGAACTTCACATGCTCTCGGGCAGTTCCACTGGAAACATTGACTGCAAATGCCTCTGTGCTTTGTATTAATCCTCAAGGCAAAAGTAAGGTCACTGCTGCAGAAGAAGTAGTAGCATTTTCATTTTAAAACAAGCCTAGGGCTTATTGAATCTTGCTCTAATTAGGAGGCCTTTTTTTTTCTCTCTCTGTTCTCCTCTCTGCGTTGTGCTGCAAGGCTGGCTTGTTTCCTTGGCCTTGAAGTGGGGGGAAAGCTTTTGTTGGAGATTTTTAAACTTCTGGCTTGTTTGATGGCTGTGCACAGGTCACAGGGAGCAGGCTATGAGACGTGTCTGAGTGGTTTAGGAGCCCCTGAGAAGACGTGTCCTGCTCCCCGTGGTGCTGCACTGGGACCGAGGCCCCTTGCACTGCTCGTGTTACCAAACACCAGGGCAGGGTGGCTGAGGAGGGTCCCTGGCTCCCTCTGGGAACACTGTGGTGGTTTGAAGGCAGTCACTGAAGCTCTGTGATTCAGGGCATGTTTTGGGTGAATTTTGACTTTCAAGACTTGAGATTTAAAAGCAGTATCTCTGTTAAAAACAGGGATCAAAGGCCAAAGGAAAGCAGCCACAGTTCTGCAGGTTGTGGAGTGATCAGCTGCCACAGGGTAAGCCCTCTTCTGCTGTGGTAAGAGAGGCACTGCTCTGGCTGGGGCACTGGTGGCTGTAAAACAGAGTTTCACTGGTGTGTTATGAAGAACTGTGCTTTCACCACTTAGGTCTCAGGCTGGAGTGAAGTGGATGGTTCTGGGATACAGTGCTGTGTTCACAGCCATTTTGGGGCATTTCTTCTCAGGACTGGAGCTGATGTAGGGGTGGGTTCCTCAGAAAAGCAGGGCAGGAGCAGGGCTGGCTGCAGCTGGGCTGGAGGGCTCGTGGGTCACCATGACTGATAAAGTGTGTGAATATTACACTAGCCAAGTGTGCAGGGAGGGGCCTCACTTCTATCTAGGCTACTCCTTTCTCAACCCAGAATGAACTTTACCAAGTAGGAAGAGGCTCTGTTTTTGCTATCACACTGTTGTCTTCTCTAGGTTTTAAATTTCCTCTGCCTCTGTCCCATTAACACTAGATAAGTGTGCTAGGGAGATAAAAATCAGCTTACAACTTTATGGACAATTGATTGGGAGAAAAAAAAACCAGATTGCTGAGCATAGCTGGCTCAAGCCTGCATATAAGCTCTTAAAAATTATTTACTAGATACTCGATAAAGTTTACCAGAATAGCCTGTTAAAATTGCAGAGGCAAGAGCCTTGGGGGGAGATTTCCCTGCTCCACTCTGTGCCAGCCCAGCTGTGGCTGTTGGTAGCATTAGGAGTAAACACAGTTCCAATAGACACACAGTTGCTTTCTGCTTGCAGCAAATTTAAGTATGATATTTATAGGCATCTCTGATCTCTTTTGATCCATTCTATCCATTTGAAGAAGCTGTGCTTTGAAAAAAAACCCACCGTATTCCTCTCTTCAGTGGTGGAATTAGAGAAAAATGCCAAGACACCAACTTTCAAAATGCTTCTGATGCCTTTAATGTTTATTTTAGCGCCTAAAAATATCTGAGAGCCTGATCCAGCAGCAGACATGGGTAAGGAAAGCAGCAGCAGATCTTCTTGCCCATGAGTTTGTGGCTGGAGCCCATGTGATGTAAATACATTTGTACCAAGCATGCTCCCCCTGGCCATGCATATTCATGACATGCCATAATGCTCCGTGCAGTGAGCACCAGTATCAGCCCTGACTGACAAATGGATCTCTAATCTAAGCTATGAATGTCACACATGGATCACAGGAACTATGAAGGAAAATGTGTTCCTGGGAGCTGAGCTGCTTGTGTCACAGCACAGCACCACAGCAGAGTGGCACAAAGGCTCCTGTGGTTGGGTGGCACTCAGCAGCTGACAAACAGGAGACAAAGGCGCCACCCTGTTGCTGGAATTGCTGCTGCTGTCTGGAAGCTGTGCTAGGAGCAGGAGAGGCTGGTGCAAGAGAGGTGTTCAGAGGAGAAAATAGCATGGCCCCCTCTGAAATACCTTGGCTGGAGCCTGGGAGACCACAGACTGAGTACGGCTGAAACGGAGTTTCCTGCGCACCTGGAGCTCAGCGTGCCAAGGCACACAGGAACCAAGGTTCCCCATCCAAATGGTGCCTTCACACCTGTCCTGTGCAGCCACACCACATGCAACTCCTTTGCCTGTTTTTAAAAGAAAATGTGGTCTTGAAGGCAAAGGTGTTCGTAAAGGATTTGTGCCAAGAGCAAACCAGGACATGCTCAGGGTGTGGCTTGGAGGCAGCCAGACCATTCAGCTGGTGCTGGATGATCAGAAACTTCTCAGCTCATGAGCCTTTCCTGTGCTGCACATATTTAACATCCAGAGGGCTATTTTGTGCTCAGTACTGAGGCTGAACAAGGCATAGCACAACTGATGCTGCTTGCTGTGTGCACACAATAAACCATCAACAGATGGTGGGTTGCTTGTATCCTTTCCCTCTGTGTAATTCCGCAATCCTGCCCGAGCAGTCCCTAATAAGCACCACAGGTAACATAGAGGCTGAAGAACCCACATCATCCCTTCATATTGATAGTGCAGCATGAAAAGCTTTAATGAAATCATTGTTCTATTGATGCAATCAGAGCATGGCACATTGTCACTGCCCGCAGGGCTTTAGCAGTTAAGAGCAATCAGTTAAGTGTTAATCTTGTGCAGCACAAGAGCATGCTTGTGTTCTGAACTGAAGAGCAAGTGATGATAGAAGCCATATAAACAGCACCCATAAAGGCAGCAATAATAACCTGGTGAAGTTTTTTCAAGATTGTGGTATCCTCTGTAGCCCAGCTTCTTCATCCAAATGCAATTCTACCACATGAAATCCATTGGAAAGCTCATGTCAACTCTGAACACATAATTGTTATGCCTCATTAATTTGGTGTGTTTATTTGAATTGGCTGGTGTGTTCCTAAAATACGTAATCTAGCATTTAAAAAAAAAATCTGATTGCTTCACAGAGCTTTGAATGGCTCTAAGTGAAAACTGCTCTCTTGCTCATTTGTCTTTCTCACTGGAATGCAATGGATAGCTCACAAATGAACAGGACTGGAAAGGTGTTTAATTTATGAACCAAGATGTAGTTCTAAATAATGCCTAATTAAATTCATTCATGACCTGGCATGTGATGCCTAGCTTAGCCTGGGCATTGCGAACCATTAGTAAACACTTTAATTGTAATAATTGCCACTGGCAGTAATTATTTTCAGGAAGGCAGCTAATTTCAATCAGCAGAGGGAATCTGAAAGGTGAGGAGCACACGTCCTTGTCTTTTTGAAGTACCAACAAAAGCAGCTGCACACCAGAGTGACAAATATTGGGCAGTGCTTTGTAGGAGCGAGGGTGAGGTTTGGGGAAGCTGAGGACACATCCCAGGCACTGGAACCCCCCCTCCTTCAGCAGCAGCCCCTCAAGCAGATGGAGAGGGAGCCGTGGAAGGTGTAGCCAGCCCGGAGGCTGCAGGACAGGCTGCATTTGGAAGATGTAAGGCACAGACTGGGGGATGTCCCTCCCTGTTACTGCCATGGCTGCCTGTGCTGTCTCTGGTTCATTATCTGGGCCAGGAGCCAGCACCCTGCCACGCTGCCGAGGAGGAGCTGCCAAACTCTGAGGGAGCTGTTTAGGCTGGCCTGAACCACCTCCATGTTTGATTTCTGGAAGACGGAAAAAACTGGACCCCTGTCCAAAACTTGAGAATTGAGCATAGGATTGTTGTCAAATGCTGCAATTAGACACAGACCTGTAGACAAGGAATAAAGTGCACCATTATTTCTTTGTTAAATTAACTTTTCCACCAAAACCCTGTGGTGCTCACTGGGAAGATGTCACTTGTAATTTTTTTCCCTGTGTACTCAGCGTGGTTCCATCTTACAGGCACTTTAGCACTGAATTAATTACTACATTAATGGATGTCTATAGTCCATTAGTAAATTAAGACCTGATGCTAATTCTCTGGGGGGGGAAAGAGAGGGGCGTCTATTTAGTACCAAATAATTCAGTTCATTGCCAATGGACTCTAAATGCTCAAAGGCAGGAAGAGAAGTACATCAAAGACACTTTAGTTTGAAAAGCACAGAGGAAGCTGATCTCTAAGCCTGTCCATGTTACATACTTTACAGCAGCACATAAATTAGCTTTGAATTTATAATCAACCACATCAGTAGGGAGTGGGTAGGATGAACCTCTACCACCAGGCAATTTCTTGAAATAGCACCTGACCATGCAGGTTTTGGAAGGGTACAGGTAGCCTGAAATTTTGTGGAGATATCAATTTAAATGAGGGAGATTTTTCTTGCCTGCTCTCCAAATCTGACAGACTTGATCAATCATCCTTGAACTCCAAAATAAATTTAGGAGAAGCCAGCAACACAAGGGCGAAGAAAACAAAGACAGGAGTAAACACAACATTGTTAAAATTGGCAGAAGTCTGCTTTGGACCCTGCCCAGAGGTTCCTGAATCCTGGGTTTGTCTCTATGTGTCAGGAGTGCTGTGATTGTTCTGTGGGGTTTGAGATCACCCCATGGCAGCGGCTGCAGTGATCATGGCCAGGTTTGTGTGGCTGTGCCCTGCTCCATCCCCTCTCCCTGCCCTGGGAATGGGCAGCCCTACCCAAGGCTGCACTGCTTCCTGCTCAGGACACCCAAATAACATCTGCATGCTCAGACCCACTCGTGCCAAAGCAGTGCTGCCTTTTCTGGTCTAGGAATGCAAGCCACGCTGATGCATTTTACCTTTAATAGTATACAAAAATGAAATTTGTTCTGCAAGGGAGGAAGTCACAGTCCAAAAGCTGTTCATGTGGGTTCTTCCTCTCTGCCAGCAAAAATATAGCAGTTAATTAGGCTGGAAAACCCAAAGGAAAGTGAATTCTGATGGCCAATCATGAAGTGACATGAAAAATATCTCCATGACAACAGAAATTTATAGCACTTCAATTTTAATATATCAATGGATAAGGGTAGTTTCACAGGCACTGTGCAGAAGATATGCCCCTTTCTCCTTCTCTTGATAGTCCCTGGATTAAATGGGAGCCAGGTGAGTGTGGTCCCAGATGTGACAGTGAATACAACATTATGAAACCTGAAAATTCTGAATGCAAATACACCACTAAGGTGAAAACTGACTCTGCTGTGTAGGACAAATATTTGGACCTTTTTTTTGTAAGACACTGCAGTATATAATTTTGATTTCTTCCCACATTTTAGTGCTATGTACCTGTTTACCAACTCAGAGCTCAGCTCAGTACATGTGGCACAAGGAGGTGCCAGTTCCCATCCCAAGAGCACAGTCCACTTCTTGCAGAGGTTATCAGTAATTGCCATCTTTTGATGTTACTGTTTTATACCCCATAATGAATTCCAGGGTGCAGAAGAGAAAAGAAAGGAAAAGATGAGCTCAGAGATCATTGATACCTATCCCAAAGTCTGACCTCCATTCTCTGCTCATGAGGAGCAGGACTATTATGCTTCCATCTTAAATACTGCATTCAATGTATTTTGTAAATTCATCCATGGCCATGAATGTCTCTTATAGGAAATGTCTTGTAGTATTTAGTAGTGAATGAATCATTCAGACATCCATGGATATTTCATTGATGATTTCACTAAAATTAATCTATTTCTATTTTAATTTAAGAATCAAACTTAAATATTATAGTATTGGCTGTTGGGAATATTTACCTTTTGTTGTTTTAAATCCTGACAGGAAATACATCTCTTTTGATCAGATTTGATAGGATGCTCCTGCCCATAAAAGAGCATCTCATGACTTCACCTACAAAGAGCTTATCTCTCATTTTCACACAGTTGAGCATGTTTTGTGTGACTCCTTCCCACCAGCCATGCCTTGGACTTGGCCTCTTGGGCAGAGCTGTCTGGGAGTGCTCAGGGAGAGAGATATGTGTCTATGAATACATGAAAATGGCAGTGTGAGGAATCCCAGCCTGCTGGTTTGTTTTCTGTAATACAATATGGAAAGCACTAACAGGATTAGCCTTTTGTGATGAGTGATAACAATGTATTAAAAACAAATGTTAATAGGCAGCATGAAATTGCTAACAAAGTAGAAATTTGCTAATAAAATTCAATGGACCTAATCTAAACGTTGATAATGTATCTAGCCTTGAGAGCCCTTTTCCACAGAGCCAGCAGTGGGATGGTGAAAGAGAAGGATTTTCAGCGCAGAGCCCAAGGCTGCCATGCTTCTGAATTCTTACACTGCTTTTCCTGCTGCAAAGGGACCCCTGGCACCTGGGAAGTTAACATTTCCAGGTTTTCAAATAATCCAAGGAGGGTTGAACACTGTCTGAATGTGTTACCTCTGTGGAAACCAACGTGAGCAAGTACCTACCCAAGCTTCCCCGAGACTGGGGGCTCTCTGATGATACACTGGCAACAAGAATGGGTGGAAAGCTTACCTTTGGGGCACCTTTTGTTTACTTCTGTGTATTGCCTTGGACAGCTCTAAAATTATCCAGGCTCCCAATGAATCTGCAAAGCTGGGAGGAGGGATCAGAAATCTGGGTGAGCTGGGGGTGAGCAGACTGGGGTTAGAGCAGGGTGGGATCTGGGGAGAGCAAATAGCTGATGCCTGCCCTGCAACATCCTGGGTTCTAACTCTGCAGGGCATCTGGGCTGGCTTTGTCCTCTGGTCATGGTACAACCGTTTCAGTCTTCAGAAAAACCTTGGAAATGCATTACTAAAAGAAAATAAATAGATTCAAAACCAGCCCATTTGGGAAGGAAGTGAGAGCAAGGGCAGAAAGATGAGACAATGCATGGAGGGAAAATTGGTAAAACCAGACAAAGGAATCTAAAATGCAGAACAAATAAATTAATTGGATAAATAGTAGGACAAAAAGAGGCAAACCAGAACAGAGACACGTGTCCTGTAATAACTCTTTCAGAACTACTCAGATTAAAGGAGAAAGTAGAGATCAAATGAGCTAATTTAAGCAGATGCAAGGCTCAAAGGATAATGTGAACCTTAATTACTTACTCTTACTCTTCCTTCTCTTCTTAACTAAGTGAATTTCCCAGACAGTATTTTTGAGTTTTGCCAGACAGGAACCCAACTGCACATTTCAACCAAGGGCTTTGGCAAGGTCCTCTTCCTCAGCACGTTCTTCTTTCCATTTTTCCTTAGATTTAATTCTTTTCCAGCCTGGCCTTCTACCTGCTCCCATGCTGAAAATCACTTTAAAAGATTTTTATGAGCAGCTCAGGGAGTGGCTCAGATGCTGTAAGGCACTGCTCCTCTGTCAGTCAGGATGTTCTTTGCTGTTCCTCTGTGTTCCTTGACCTCATCTCATCCCCATGGCTGCAGACAAAGGTCCTGCCACTGGTTCTGCTGCACCCAATTTCTGCAAGCTTTTAGGAGCACTTCACAACATTTTCCCACTCATATTTGAGCTTTCGTGTACTTCCTCAGTGTGGGACACTTGTGAACTTCGGGGTCATTTCAGAGGGGTTTGGGTCCCCTGGGGCACTCCTTTTCCTGCACGGTGAGCTCAACATTTGCAGCTGTGGGGCCGCCCACCAAGGGCTGGGAGAGTTCAGTTCTGAAGAATGTCCATTGCCCACATCACACTCGAGACTGAGCTTCTTCCTACTCCATGTGAATTTTCAAGATGTTAAAGAGTCACTGCATCTCCACAGGAGTAAATGGTAAATGTATGTCAAGTGAGGTACGACAGAAAATCACATTTTCTAATAGGTTTGCATTTTAAATGAATAATCAGTCTGCTGATAAGATATAATGACTTGGGACCACAGAAAAGATTCAAGGAAAGGCAGTGTTTTCCTTTTGTCTCACAAGTGACTCTCAGCTGAGAGAAATAATACTCTTTCTAGAGCAGCAACTATAGCAACAGGAGGATTTGACTGGGTAGAGGTCAGGGAGTATAAGCTGTTTTTCACTGCTGATTTTAACATGCCATCCTCACAATTGACTATTACTTGTGGTGTTAGGAGCCCTTTGTTGCGATTATATTTCATCTGGTGCTACAGTGTGCTGAATAATTAAAGCTGTCAGCACAAAAATGAAATATCTATACACCTTTGAGAACAACTCCAAAATAATTTGATGTCCCAGTTATCACGAGAAAATTATTAACAAAAGAAGCTATCCACAGGGCAGGAAAAAATAAACTTTGAGAGCATCTCTGTGTATTTTTCACATCATATTGCCTAGAACATTGTCACTAGTGGCAGTCACATGAAATTTCCTGGTAACTGCAGGTGTGTGGTTTCTGTAAGTGTGTTGGGGTAAAATTCATGCACCTCCCATCAGAGGAGCAGAGCACAAAGCAGGGGCTTGAAGGTGAAGCAAAGGGGTGTTCCTGTACCCAGCCACGATGCTCATTACCCCACTGGCCTTTAGGAGGGAAAAGGTACATGGCACATTTTCATCTTCATGTCCCAAGCTATGGCCTGACCTGCTGTGGTGCTTTGTGGGTGTTCTCAGATCTATCAGTTCAGAGCCACCTGTGTCCCACCAGGATGCAGGCAGGCAGAAGAAAGGCTGAATGCTGTCCCTCCTGTTTTTTTTCCCACTGAGCACTCTAAGGTCCTTTTCTGATAGTGAGTACCACTATTGTGTTATTTTGGAGGAGTGGGACAACTTTGGGAATACACAGCTTGCTTTGTAGCCACAATAACAATTAGAGTTTAAAGAACATTGGCACAGGCTTCTCCAGACAGGAAATTGAGGAGGAGCAAAGCAGAAGCAGCAGCACTTTCCTGGGGATGGATGGGGGGTGTTCATACACCACGGGCTGTGTCTTTGCTCCAGGTGTGCTCCCCGTTGGTGTTGGGCTGTGGTGACAGAGGGATGTCACTGCCATTTGTGGCTTTCTTCTGCAGGGAGGGACATGCACAGCTACCAAGGTCTTACTGTAGCAGAATCATGCCAGAAAAACACTCCCTCTCTGAAATTCCTTGCTGACAGTAACACAACCCAGTTATTCCAAGCACAGGAATTCAGTGCGCAGGTCAGAACAGCAGGCTCCAGCTGCTCATATTGTAGGACTACATCAGAATTGTGTGAAAAATGTGCAGCTAAATAGAGGAAAATACAGTGGCAGTGCTCTCTGCATGATGTTCTGGGGCTGGCAGAGTTTTCACAGGGCTGTAAGGACTGGCTTAGCTTTGCCATAGCCTCCCACAGAAGTGCTCTGCTGCTTTCTTTTTTCATTACACTTGTTTTTAGGTCCTCTGCATCATAAAAGAAATAGGTGCCTTGTGTGGTTCTGTACAATAATATCCCTGTAGCTCATGCTGAAGTTAAAGATAAACCCTTATCTTCCCTGGGTTTCTTGCATGAAGCTCCACAAATCCTGAAGCCATTAAACACAGGCAGACTTGGGTCTCAGTGGAGCTACTCACATATTCTGTCACACAGGATTGTCCAGAGGCATTTAGCTGCTCAAAGGCACAGAAACCTGGGTAATGCTTGTTTGCAATTACATGTACTGGCTGGGCACATGGCTCAGCAGGAGAGCTGCCATTTGCACCCACCAGTGCCCCTGGGTGTCACTCATGTGGGCATGTGCCATGGGTTAGCTCCAGCTAACTCAGCCCCACAGAGCCACTCACTCACTCTCCCATGGTGGGCTGGGGGGCAAGCAAAAGGGTAAAAGGGAGAAACTCGTGGGCTCAGATAAGGACAGCTGAGTAGGTAAAGCACTCGGAGCCATCAGGGCAGCCCTGTGCTGAAGAAGGGCAAGAATATTTCATCTCTAAGGCCAATGGAAAGAGTAATTTCCCCAGCAGCCGGAGCTGCTGTAGGTTGTCCTTTTGCTGGAAACTTGGTTTTATCTGTGTTGAGCTCAGGAAGTTATCACATGCCCAGAGTTTGGGGTGGCTTTAGAAACAAGCCTGTTTGTGTTTGTGTACCACATGGAACAGTTTAATATTTGGGTTTTTCATGAAGCTCCAGTGTCTGCTTTTAATAAAATGGCCTGCAAGCAGTCAGATTTGCTCTTGCATAGGGGAATAAATGACTCATGTCTTTTAGGGGTCCCATTCCTTCAAAGCAGACATAACAAGCTGCTTTGCCTCTTTGCCTCCTGTTTTTGCCTGGGGCTTCATTTCACTCTCTATATATACCCATATATATATATATATGTGTGTATGTATATGCATTCTGCACTGAATACAGAGTGTAGAATAAAGTGTATACATGCATGTGTATGTATCTGGAGTCTGGAGACAAAGAAATACATCTATATATAAATACATGGAGCTCTATATATAAACACACAGAGTTAATCTCTTGGTAGGGGGATTCAGCTGTTGAGAGGCCATTGCCCTTGGTGTCAATGTGTCCTGTGGAGGAGGCAGCACAGCAGCACACAGGGCTTGCCTGAAGCTCCTGTGGGCACACAGCCCTGGGATGGAGCCCCAGGGTTTGCTGCTTTTGCTGGAAGAAGCTCATGGAGCTTGCAGGAGCTGAGCCATGGGGATACCTCTCAAATCCCATGTCCTGTTCCCATTGCTGCCTTGCATCAATTTATATTTAGCTTGTGACTTCTGCCCTTTCTTCTTTCCTGCCAGCCTTTAAGGTTTATGGTGCTTGTTTGGCTTACCAAGCCCTTACAGCAAAGCCCGTCTCCTCCTGGACAGATGGAAAGTGCACTGCAATGAATGTTTGGTGCCTTTTGGTCATTCCTCCTCACTGGCACTGCCTGGCTGTGTCCCCAGCATGGCCAATGCCCACGTGGCACATCCATTGTGCAATGGGAATGGCAGTGCTGCTCCTCCCTGCTGCTCCTCTTCCCCTGGGGACTTTTCCCCATCCTGGAAATCAATACATGCTGCTAAGAATTGCTAACTAAATTCCAACTCTTGGGAATGGACATAATGGGCTTCCTTCTCCCTGTTTAGATCCCTTCTTCAGTGCAACTCCCCTGTCCCTCTCTTGGCATTTAGCCATTTGTGGGGTTTCTGTAGGTTGATGATTATTAAGTTGTATTCATATTGCATCACAGCATCCTTGGAAGTGATGCCACTTGCCACAAGGACAGCAGATGGACAGAACATTATGTAAAAAAAAAAAATAATCCTCCTGTGGTGGGAGTTCCCCAAAATGGCAGAAAATCAAGGTAATAAATTAAGTGCATAAATATTTTCATCAAAGTCTAAAGAGCACATATTATTAAATCTCCCATTTTCTATTGCTTTATCAGACAGGGCCATTATGGCATTGTAAAGGATATATACTTTCCCCCTTATGAGGAGGAGAGAACTGTACAGCACCAGTAAATCAGGTTATAAATTGCTGAGATAGACAAGGCTTGATTCTGAGCCCACTGGAGTTGAGGTCCAGGCTCTCCTGGCTGAGAAGGTGTGCATTTGGTTACATTCCTGCCCCTCTCTCTTTATTTCCAATTGCCTAGAAGAAAATAAAAGACTTAGAGCGTTACAGATGGTGTTCTTTAAGGAAGTAGGGGCCAGCTTTTTGGTTATAAATAGGGATTATTTGGGAAAAGCAATGGGCAGTGCAGTGTTGATCAAATGTTGAGGCTGTGTCTTAGCTTTGGGAATGTCCCAAGCAGAGCATTCTGATACTGAGTGAGCAAACCTGCTGCAGCTGCAGTGTTTGGAAACAAATGAGGGCCAAATTCATTCCTGCTGTCTCTGATGTGACCAATCTGAAGGGGAAAATAACCAGCAGATTTTACAGTCAGCTATTTCTGTTCCAGAAATAGAGGAAGCCACAGCAGTGAGTACCTCACACCCCTGTGGGCTTTTCCCCCTTCAGAATCATGTAGGCTGGTCAAAAAGCAAGGGCAGGATCTGATCCAGCTCAGGATCTGAGCTGACACACTGTGAGAAATCCAGTGTTATGTTCTGTGCACTGAAGAATGCATTTCCATCTAGAACATGTTAAGATCTAAATCAGACCAATCTTTCAGTTTAATGGTTAAATGGAGAATAATAAAACATTTCTATGAGTTTATGTGGGGCTGATAAACGAAAAAATAGGAAAATAAACAGCCAACAGTTCCCATTTGGGATCAAACAGGATTATTTTTTTGTCAGATTGAAATTAAAATGATGTTTGTCTGGGACTTTTTTCTGTTGTTGCTGTCTTTCATCCTTTCTTAAAACAGACATTAAACTCAATTCCACAGGAATTTACTTTAGAACCCAGCAGCAAGGTTAAAAGCCTAGACATTGTAGGTTTTACCTGAAGAGAGAAAATGTCCCTGCAGTGTTGTGGAGGCTGAGAAGCAGAGGTGTGCTGGAGCTGAAGTGCAGTGATCACAAGCCCCGAGCAAGCACGTGAGCCCTGCCCAGGCTCCTGCTCCAGGGGCCTCTGCCCATCCCTCAGGTGCTCCTGGCTCCAGGTCTGGGAGTGACTGGGACTGAGTGACAAGAGGCCAGTCCTTGCCATGGGGAAAGCAGATTCATGTTAATAGTTTACAGGAGGAAAGCCTCATTTCCCCCCAAAGGTACAGCAGGAAAAGCCCCAGCTCTTCGTGGCTGTGTGTGGGACACAGGGCTGGGTGCTGCAGGGTGTGCAGGTAAACAGGACTGGAGAAAACATAGCCATTGACCTTGGTGGTTTTTTGGACTGTTTTCAAACAATGAACCTTTAAATGTTGGTTAAATCCTTATAAAATGGTGCTGAGCCAAGTCCTGTTTCTCTGGAAGGGAAAGACTCAAGGTTCGTGGAGGAATGTAAATTGTCAGTATTTCTTTATGTATTTCTTCCATCCCTTTTATTCAGGATTGAAAGAGTTAATATAAATTGGACTAATTTTTTTGCTCTGCCCTCAATTTTTTTTTTTTAATAAGAGAAACATTAGGTATATGAATTCAGTGATGTTTTGCTACAAATACGTCTGCCTACAAAGAATGTACTGAGGATAAAAGAGTCCAGCAGAGTTAGATGTAGTGAGATTTGATCTAGGGGACTAAAACATCCACAGTTACCAGCTCAAGAAAAAAAATCCTCTCTTCCTGCTCTGTGCAGCCTCCCAGAGCTTTTCTGGGAGCATTAGGGGCACTGCTGGTCTTGGGGGCTATTTCTCAGCCCCTGAGATGGTACAGGTGTTAGACAGTGGAAATGACAGGTTTTGGCTATCTGAAGGAATCCAGGACTGATTTATTCCATCTAAAAGAGTCCTGGGATGTGCACAGAGCAGAGCTGAGCTCTTGGACAGTGCAGAGCTCCAAGGGGAGCATTGCTTCTCCATCTCCTGTGTTCCCCCACCCTGCAGGCACCCAACCCTGAGGTTACTGGGGAAAAAATGTAGAAAATGCCATTCTCCTTTGGGGAACTTTATTTTGACTGTGCCCTTAAATGGAAAGATTCTGAATCAAAGCTATTTCCACAGGAACCAAGAATTCAGGGTGTTTATTTATCTCCTTGTCACTAATAAAACCAAATTGCCTGTTAAAAATAGTCCTTGTGCCTTATGCAAACAGGCAGGGGATGATGCAGCAGGCAGGGAATGAAAATGAAAAATGAGTGGTCCCAAAATTACTTCTCTGTCTGCCACAAGGTTTGGGAAAGGTCTCAGGTCTCTGCTTTGCTGTGTGAAGCCTTGGAGACAGAGCATCCTCCTGCCAGGAGGTGTTTGCTGCTGCCTGGGATGTACCAGCCCTGTGGTCACTCCAAACAACCAGGCTGGGAACCACCAGTGCTTTTATGCAGACATTGTTAGTACCAAAACCTCAAACAGGACTTGGGCTCCCAGGATGGCAATCTCCTCAGGAGCTGATCAATTGAATATAGCAATTCCTGTGAAAACCAGTCATTTATCTCTCATTAGGTGTGATTTTTTATACCAGACCGTCCTGTCAGACCCAGCACATATCTCAGGAAGTGCTGGGGCCACTCCTCCTGGTGCAAGGAGCTGAAGAGAGGAGCCACAGAGCTCCTTCCCTTGCCAGCTGCACCCTGCTAACAGCCACGGAGTCTCCAGTGGGAGAAAAATCCCAAATCACTCCATGTGCTGGAGCTACCTAATGGCTCATTCAACATTGTGTAGCAAGCTGCAACCAGGAGGAGCAGCAGGGCTGTTACATCACTCCTTGGATCAAAGGTCTTGGTAAAGCTCCTGTGGGTCAGAAGAGGAATGAGGCTGAAAGTGCAGGAACAGGAGAAAGGATGGGACAAACCTGCAGAAGCAGCATGGCCCGAGCCCACACATCATCTTTCAGCTTCTCCCCAGTCACATTTGCTTTCTAATGTTTCATTTATGCCCCGCTAAAGTAACTCAGGCCCTGCAGGGACAGAGGGGAGGAGCAATGCTGGAGCACATGGAATGCACGAGGGAACTGCTACACAGGCTCGCATTTGCAAAATGTATTTTAAACTGCTTATTTGTCAGCACATAAATGCAACACTGAAAATCATTAGGAATAAAATAGCAGCAGGAAGCTGTGGACATGACCAACAACTGGCCTGGAACCTTTCATCTTTATCCACTGAGCTGTATCTGTGACTGTGTCCATGTCACAGAGACCTTCTGAGGGTGTTCCTCATGTGACACAGGCATCACCCAAAGGACTGTCACCGTTTCAGAGACACCAGTGCCTTTCCCTTTCCATATGTCTGTGTGTGTGTGTCCCCAGCATGCTGCAGCTCTGTCCCCACTGCAGGCAGGAAAGCTCTGAGGCAGCTCATGGGGCACGTGCTAATATTTATCCCTTTGCTGGTATTGATTACTCCCTCAGGGACTTACAAATAATTCAGTCTGAATAACAGCATCCAGAGAGTGCAGCTGCAGTGACTGATGATGCATCAGACCTGAGGAAGAAGAAAAGAGCCTTCCCTGGAAATTTTCATGCATGGACAGGTGCTCTGCTGTGTGGGTGGACATATTTCACCACCCTTGCCATGCAGTGATGGATGGGTGACAAAACACCTCCAAAAAGACAGAATAGGAAAGTTGCAGCACAAAAGAGCTTTCATGAGACTTACCTAACTATGAAGCAAAACCCAGTGCAGGGCAGGGTCACCACACTGGGATTTAGGAGCACAGCTTGGGGTCCCCAGCCAGCAAAGGCTTCTTTCACTTCTGACACATTCTGCATGATGCTGCAGCAGATTTCCCAGTTAGGTTTGGAGATGACAGGGCTATCACTCAGCTGTGCTTTTTCACAGTAGTTTAAAAGTCAGATAGTAAGCAAAACTCCCAAGCTCCTGATGATCCTGTCTCAGGAGGGAGTTTTCTCACCAGAGTATTGACTGGTGTTCTGCTAAAAGGGATATATTAAACCCCAGGTCTCCAGGTAGCTCTAGCCCCAACTTTGCTGAAATCCAGAAGAAAAGGGGATTCCTTGGAATTATGTGTTGCTGAAATATTCTCTGGGGTTAAAGTAAGTGAAAAGGTGTGTTCAGAAATGTCACAGAGAGAATTTCACGCCATTCAAAGTCTTTCAGCTTAACAGCACCTGCACGAGAGGGGGTCTGAACCCTCATCCACCAAAAGTTGAGCTCATACACCCTGAAGTTCAGTTTTCCCACTGAACTCCCAGAGAAAAAATATTGAGAACTAGAGAAAACCAAACTAAACCAAAAATACCCCAGACTTACAGACCATGCTCTCCCTCTAGCATGCTCTTTACGTGATTTTATTAGCCTTTAAGGAACTATGTCTCATATTTCCCCCATGCCTCCTTACTTTATAAATACTCTAGAAGACCTTAAAGAGTTGGTCCAGAGCCCTTCATCAGCCCTGTGCATGGACAGGAACTTTCACAGCACTGCAATTCTTCCAGCGCGTCAGAAAAAATTCCTTTAAAAGTCCCCCAGTGTAACTCATCCGAATTAGTCCTGCTGCTGGTTGTGGGAGGAGAACCACTTGCAAAGCAGGGAATGAATCACTTGAAAATGAATATTAAGTTTGTTTGGAAATGAAACCAAAAGAACTGAGTCAACACAGACTCTCCTCCCCGCGGGAGACAGAGCTGCTCTGGATGGCAGCAGAAATCCCCGTATGACAGCCAGCGCACGCTGGGTGTGTGCAGCATCCTCACACAGCCCGGCTGCACGGCAACCACCGTGCCTCAAGGGCTGCACTTGCATCCTTCCTGGGCTCTCCTGGCACCACATTGCAGGGGTGAGCTGAAACAAAGTGCTCCAAGTCTTCCACTCCACTCCCCAGGGGCCGTGCCCCCACCTCCCTCACAGGGGGAATGAATCTTGCTCGTCTTTCCCCTGGCTGTGACAGCATCAGAGCTCCAGAACTCTTGTTATCCCCATGCAGACACAGTGGGGCAAGGCAGGATCCTGCATGCTCCAGGGTGTGTGGGATGGCTGTGCTGCTGTCACCCTGCCAGGCTTTCTGGGCTGCCCAGGGGGCTTTTGGCAGTAATTGGTGGTTTTCCATGGGAGCTACTAGGTAATGCTTGGGGTTCTGCGGAGCCACACTGCAAAATAGGGATGAACTTGTCAAAAGACACAAACTATACTGTAATGAAATATGGACATGGAAAGGGGCCAGACTCAGCTCTTCTTTTCACAATAATTTGAGTTATTTTGATGTATTTTAAATAGTTAATGACTTTGTTGTTTATTCAGCTCAAACCATCTAAAATAATAAAAGAATTAGAGGGAGAAAAGGCAGTTAAAGGTGGTCAGAAATCCAGCCAAAACATTTGGCAAATAAAGAAACCCAGCCTGCCTGTGTGTGAACAGCAGTATTTGGGGTTAATGACACTTTTTGTCCAGACAGGAGCATAGAAAAGGAAATTCTCAAGACTTAAAAATATTGCTGTAATGCAAACTGCAGTTCTCAGCCAGCTCTTGTTCTGAAGTTATTTATTTGCCATGACTAATTTGCAGTTTCAAATGCGGTCATCGCCTCACACGTGGCAGTGCTGGGGCTCTCTGGGCACTGGGACTGGAGGCACTTGGAGCCCAGCAAAGGAACTCTGCCGGTTCCCATGGGCAGTGCCAGCCCTGCTCTGCAGCCCAAAACCAAACCCCATTAACACTGAGTTCCTAAAATGCATTTCCCAGGCGTGCAGGGACGCTCACACACCAACATCGAAGTGTGGATGCAGACTCAGATCGCTGCCTCACTATTTCTCGTCTTGCCCTGTTTGTTTTTTTTTTTCTTTTTTCAATTAATCAGCCCAGGGATGCATTGAAGCCAAGTGTCTTGACAGCACAGAGGTAATTTGGGAAGGGCAGGCAGGCTGCAAAGCTCCCAGCAGAGGGACCAGCACTTGGCTCAGCTCTGCTGTTGCCCCTGGTTTTAGGGTAAATACGTTGTTAAGTTTGTTCAGCCAACCATCACTTCCCATTTTCTGTGCCCAGAGAGCAGGATGAGGCAGCAGCACTGGTTTAAGGGTTCTCCCCACCCTAAATCTCCTCTGTGAGGGGTGAAGAGAGTGTGTCCTGATGCCCCTTTCCCAGCACAGACAGTCTCTACATCTGCCTTTAACTATGATGAAAAAGGGGGGCTTGGGGGGATTCTGGATTAATTTCTGGCAGTGCCAGTTTCAAATTCCTTTAGTTCTGTGTGATGCACATTGGGCATGAGCTGAGATGCACCAGGCAGAGAGCTGGGCTGAAAATAAACCTGGAGTGTCGCTGTTGTGTCAGTCTCTTGTTGATGTTTCTTGGTTTGTTTTATGACATCTTCGAGGCCAGTCAAGTGTGGGGGGAAAAACAAAAAAGAGAGAATGTTTGCTTTTTGAGGCTGGATTAAGAGTGAGCTGGTACAAATCATGTAATTTCACTGAGTGGACTCAGAGCACTACAGTCACTGTGATGCTGCTGCACACTCATGCTCATGCACTCTAAATAAGAATTATACAGTTTGTGCTAATTCTTAATGCATTATTATATTGATACGAATGTAACTGATGTTAATTAATTAAAGGAATGGACACACTAAATCAGCACTTACCTATCCATGTGAAAGAAAAGGGCTGTGTTGCAGCTTGGAGTCAGCAAGTAGCTGAGTGCTGGCTCCCCAAAGAGAGACAAGGGGAATATGAGGTGTTGATCCAGTGGACCTTGGGTTAGGGACTTACAGGATCTCTGGAGAGAAGGACCAAATCTGACAAAAAAACTCCTAAACAGAGAATTCTGGAAAGAAATGCATGCATTTTAGTGCATTTGGACATTGCATCAATTGCCTGGGGGTGTAAGGTCTCTGCAGTGAGCAGGTCACAGCTGCATCCCCACTCTCTGATGGGCTGCAGTGGTCCCTGGTCTGTCCCTCCCCAGGGACACCTGCCTCCCCCATGGCTTGGCTGGTCCTGCTGTGGCCAGGCTGCTGGGAAGTAGCTCACAGCACTTTTTCTTTTTTACTGGAGGCAGAAAGTAATTTCTTCCTCTGAAGGCCAGGGCTGGAGCTGTCCTCTGCTAATGAATGCAAACCATCAGTGAGCAGTAATGGAAAATCGGGGATGATGTGGCAGGCAGTGGCTTGCTTTCATGGCACCAGAAAAGCCCTTTTAAATTTAAATTTAGCAAAGAATTTAAAGCACATATAGGCAGACTATATTAGAAAGTGAAATATTTGATCTTGGCTATTAATCTGTTATAAGAATTCTTTCATTTCCCTGCCATGTGTATCCAGTGATAGACTTTCATAAATGAGATCACATTAAAATGTACTTTATGTTTCTAGTCAAATCTCTTTTATTATTATGCAAGTCCTAGTTAGGAAAAAAAAAAAAAAAACAATTACAGAAGCAGACTAAGAAGAGCACATTATTTTAACTCATTTATACAAGCAAAATACTGCTCCTACTTGAAGGCTGTACATTGTGCACTACTAAACAGCCTGGGAAGAGGTTGCTCCATTGCAGCCATGCTACCAGATTTGGGATAATTTATGGGCAGTGGAAATACAAATAGAGTCTAAAACAGCTCATTGTGGTGTGGGGTACTGCTATGTGTATATAGACACAGATATATATACTTATTTTTATATGGAGTATATTCATATCGAAGTATTATATTCATATTGAAGCATTACATTTAGTCTCTGTCTTATTGAAGTAAAATATATTTTAAGGATGGTCCATAATTAATGTGAGTTGTCATTCCTGACACACTGCACCACAAGCAGACAAGTGTTTTAGGAAGTTTCCATGTGCCCAGGGAGGCTGGGAGGCTCTGCTGCCCTGGTGCTACCTGTGGACATGTGCAGGGATTGTGTCAGCCCAGCTGGGCCAGTGGCTGAGGGCTCTGCAGAGCTGCACTGCCTGCTCTGGTGGAAGCTTTAATTCAGAGAAGAGACCACTGGCAGCCTGGAACCAGCACAGAGCATCATGATGGATGTTTCAGGGCGAGAAGGAAAAACTGCTTCACATTTTATAATTCACTTTGGCCGATTAGGCACAAATGCCTATTTTAAACCTTCAAATCTGGGCACCCAAACCGTGTCATAATCCTGCCACTTTTTGAACATCTTTTCACTCCATTTGAGCAGCCTGACAGAGAGCCAGCAGGGGCCACAGCATCTGCTATCATACTGCTGGAGCAGAAAGCTTTGCTTCCAGATTCACCAGTGCTGTGGATCTAAATGCTTCCCCAGGATGGGGCAGTGAAGGTGTACATTGACATCATGCTTTAGCTGAAAAGTCCAGTCTGGTGTCTTCCAGAAGAGGGTGCAGCTCGAGGCTTGAATCTGCAAAATGCAGGATACTTTTGGATCATGTTAATTCTATTAATAAATTAACCTGAAACTCGTTGCCCGTGAATTAAGGATCCTGGCATGACTCTGCTTTGCTTGAGAGCTGGCCAGAACAAACTGGTGCTTGGCAATTTACTCCAGGACATGAAGTGTCTGAGCCTTGTCCCCCCAGAGTCCCCCAGCTCCAGGCTCAGCCCTTCCCCATCCAGGTGGGATTCACAATTGGTGCCTCAGCTGTGCCCTACCTCAGAGCCCTGCAGTCAGGGCAGGGAGCAGCCAAAAGGCTGATTTGGCACCAGAATAGCCACGATCCCCTTTCCTGGAAGAATGAAAAATTGCCATCCGTGGCTGGTTTTAACTTTAGTACAACCTCAGTATCTCATCTTTTTTAATCATTCAGAGACAGTGAAGATTTGCAGCTGTTTGCATTTGTGAAGCCTCAGATTACTAACAGCCTCTGATTTTTAGAAAATAGATTACAGATTCTTTAGCAACAGATGAGGAAATGCTAAATTTCAAAATCTCAAAATCTCAAAATTGTCAAGGCAATTAAATACCTCATTCCTGTTGCACTTGGTTTTTTGCTGTGCAGCTATTGGCAAGCTGCTTTGCCCTGGGTCTTGTGTCATTGTGTGAATTAACCACGTTCTAGACTAAAAATAATAATTACAGTAAGAGACCTTAGGCATGGCAGATGCAGGGATGTGGTGATGGTGTTTCTAGCAGATGGAGAGGCACAGCCTTTCCTGCCAGGGTGACACTCTCTCAGACCACCCTCTCCGTGGTGAACTGGGATTCCTGTGCCTTACAGAGCAGATTCTCACTGAAGTCTACAAGGCAAAGAAAACACTTGAGCACCTGGTAGCCTGATTTCCAACTCCCCCTTCAGCCTTTCCTTTAAAGTAGTGGCCAATGACGCATTTGGAGATAAATAAAACAAAGGTTGAGGTTTTTTTGTTTTAATATGCCATGACTATTAGCAGCTGGATTAGGAATAAGCCAGCACAAAAGCAGCATACTTCTTATACCAGCTATAAATAAAACCAGGCTTAAAATTTGAAAACAGGATTTTTTTTTTCCTTTTTCCCCTCCACAGAAGATCTTTTCTTTGTGCCAAGACTAAAATATTAGCAATGTGTTCCCTCCTCTGTTTAAATAGACCTCATTGCATCTAAGTGCCAAAAAAGTGGAATTCCTGAGCAGCAGGTAAAAAGAAAACACAAGATCAAATGCAGTTCTGGCTGCCAAGAGAACCTGCAGCACGGCTTGGGGGTGCATGAAAAGTCATGCAGCTCCTGGTGCTGTCAAAGACTTCTGGAAGGTCATCAAGGAGTTTTTTTTCAAGCATCCCACATCAAAAAGCTGCACAGGGAGACAAACCTGAAATACATCATGGGGATGGTGCTAAAGATACCAGTCATCCACTTTTAGGAGAATTTAACTTTTCCCCCATCACATCTATGGAAGCAGCTCTAAGAAATCAGTGCTCTGTGTGGAGACCAGGGTATGGAAATAAATGTAAGTGCTCACACTGGGTGAACATTAGGCAATGGCTGGTTTGGGTCCATAACCCAGCAGGGAGCTATGGAAGAAATGTGTCTTTCTGAGCTCATCCTTGCACTTAAGGCAGAGGACAAATATTTTGCTGCTCTTGGAACCAGCCAGCTCTTGCATTAATTCATATTTCTGCACCCAGCTGGACATCTGTAAGCCCATGACAGCATCTTTCTCTTTGGCTGATGCACCCTTTGGGGATGCAGGAAAGAAACTGCTCCAGCATTTCTCATGGTTAATGGCCTTCAGGAAACAGACTGCAGTTGAGCTCCTTGTTGATCCCTTTGCCTACCATTCCTTGTCATCACTGGAAAAGGCAGAGAGGCTCTGGCCCAAAAGCAGACATCTGGGTTTGAAAACAAGAATTTGGACGTTTCTCTGGGTCCCACTGTGCCAGCAGTGCTGAGAGCCCTGCAAAGTTCATCCACCTTCCACCCCTGCACTGGGGGCAGGCACCCAGGTGAGGTGTGAGCAACGACAGATTCCCAAACGCACTCATGAATGCTTCCCCCATAATGGCCATGGCTGAGAGATGACTGACTGGGCAGCAGCACTGGGATCACAGGCTGGAAGTGCTCAGGCCCATTTTCCCTCCTAAAAATCACCAAGCAGCAAAGTTCTTTCAAATAAGACACACATGGGTGGGGTTGAAAATAATACAAAGTGCACATTATCCTAAAGACAGCCTTTTTTTTTTTTATTTTAAAACTCTGCATTTGAAAACACCGTATGACAGAAAGCATTATATACACTGCAGTGTTTTTGGTATAATACAGTATTTCATACATCCATTTCTTTTTCTGCAAAAAAATTTGCTTTGTTGGACAAACAACTAAACTCCCATTGACAAAGAATACAGCTAAGGCACATTGTTTCTGCTAAATGAAAGACAAAAGGGTGCAAAAACGGGTAGTGCAATAATTGCTGAAAATCACATTCTACTACAAGAAAAGCATTCTGACTTTGAACTTTGATTACTGGTCAATTTAAGACATTTCAATATCTCATAAAATACTCCTTTAAATAAATAGCAAAATATCTACATCTTTCGGTGTGTTCCATTTGAATTTCCAATTTTTTTTAAACTTTTTTTTCTCCTGTATATACACGGTTTTCTTTTTTCTTATTCAATAGATTACAAAATATTTCTGTACAATTTTATGCATATTATGATCTATAACAAAATAGTTATTTCTTAAAACTATATTACCACCAGTCTTTGAAAATGACAGAATAGGAATAACTTATTATGGACTATGTTAGGCAATAGAAAAATCCAATCAAATCAAAACAGAACCAAAAGGACAAAGTCAGAAAAAT
Source organism: Vidua macroura (assembly GCF_024509145.1). NCBI lineage: Eukaryota > Metazoa > Chordata > Aves > Passeriformes > Viduidae > Vidua > Vidua macroura. Next base: position 8,476,135 of record NC_071586.1, on the reverse strand, counting down.
AATTTTATTACATTGAATTAATTATTTTAGTTTCACAAATCTTGTTTTATATGTAAACCCTTTTCAGTTGCCTTTGGGTTGTATCCACATATGAATACCAACATAGGACAGGATTTGGGATTCCTAAAAGCACTGCAGCCTGCCGGGAATATTGGTGCTACTCACTGAAACACGACAGTTCTCATGGAGGAAAGTATTAAAGAAACCCAGCATATACAAGCCTTAGCAGAAGTCATTGCTTTCTGCTGACTTTGACAACCTTTGAAAGAAGCTCCAAAAGCCAGATTTTCGGAAATGCATTTATGAAAAAACAACCACGTTCTAAATGTACTGTTAGATTCCCAACCAACACCCTAAATCTGGCCCTATGTGGTCACGTTCTTCAGATTTTAAGACCATACCATTAAGAGGATATTTCTTCTCTCAGCTACCAGTACAAATCTGAGAGGAATGCTACTACACCATGTTAAAATGTGTGAAATTACTCTACAATTTTTCTTGTGCATCTGAGAGCAGTCTGTCTTGTTGTAGCCTGAAGATAAATTAGAAGTTACTAAGTTTGTACTTTGTATGTAATTAAACCAAGTTCCTTATCTACAGTGACTTGCAAGAGACAGAGCTCATAATTTCCTAAGGTTTATATGAATGTCTGAGGCTGCCTTTTGCCCGAAGGGAAGGTCATTTTCTTTCCTTAAAGACTGCATTTGTAAGCAATTTCCATTGTATTTGTGAAGTGTAAGCTGACAGCAACACAACTGAGCTGTAATAGAACTCTCAAGGTGCCTTTTATTCATTCCACAACAAACAGAGAAAGTGAGCAAGACACAGACAACACCAAAGTTCCTAACACAGTTTAAGGCCACATTTAGAAAGGATGGAAGTAAGGCTTTCTTTAAGGGGCAACACACTGGATGCCACAATGGGAACAGACACTGAGCAATCCAAAGCTGATAGGATTCACCCACAGAAAAGTTGAAACAACACCCTAGTTTTGGCCAGCAGGTCTGTGCCTTTTTTTGGATCTAAGCAGGAAAATAAAATGAAATGCCATAGACATCCTCCTCTGGAATATTCCCAGCAAACTGAAGGTGCTCCCCTAGCAGAAGTGCTATTGTCTCAGTCAGGGGTGTTAATTACAACAGAACCAAAGACAAGCCGAGTCATTACAATATACAAATGCAGCGCCATGAACCGCGCCTAGAATTGTCACTCTGGTATCAGAGGCACCTGTACAGTATCTTGCTGTTTATTTGGCAAGGTTACAAGTAATACTCCTAGGTTGTAACAAAGTAGAAAGAGAATTTGCATAGATTGTACATTCACTTCAAGGAGATTTCTGGTACCTTTTTTGTTGTTCTCGGGTAAACGTGTTTGCAGACACAGTGAGGTAGCAGCTGTGGTAGCACCCATGAGCAAAAGAAGGTAACCAAGGCAGAAGCAAAGAGCAGAGTGATCAACACACTACTGTTAGTAAGAAGGAGTGGAATCAAAGTGGTACCTGCAGTGTCACATCATGAGGGTAACTGCTCCCAACGCCACACGTAACTGAGACACCCTAATGCTGCCCTGGTCCTGGTAACACAGGCTGTAAGGCCTCGTAGCCTCACTTTTAAATGCTCTCAGCCTGATTATTCTTTCCCTTGCTGTGATGATGGTGGTGAAGGTTTTGAAGGTCAATCTCTTCTACAGTACACCTTTGTAGGGAATTACAAATCAGAGTGTTTGTTTGCCTTTGAAGATTCTGCAGGAAAATGTGCTGTCCTACAAATTCTTCCTTGCTATCCTCAATCCTAATTCACATTTCTTTGGCTCCTCTGTGCCTGGCTGCAGCAGCAGCTGCCCTCAGGGCTCAGCAGCAGGTATTCCTGCTCTCAGGAACTCCTCCTGGGCCTCTGGAAGGGCAGTGCTCTGTCCTCTCTAACACTGCATCACTCCCTACCCTCTCTGTCAGCATCATCCCTGGAGAGCCTGAGGGTTTGGTTTGCAAAGGCTTTTTCACATGGTGTTTTCAATTGTCATTTAATATGGGTTTAAGTACTACAAATCCTTAAAATTACACTGGAGGTCTTGAATGGTAGAAATAAAGACACATATGGATCATTATCTTTTCACAATTGGACTGAAGCAAAGGCCAGTGAGAAAGGTTGCCAACCATGTCCCACCAGGTCTGTCTTATTCTTTACTGAAATAGCAAATAACCAAGTCTCCTCTCACATATATTAGATTCCCATGCCTTAAAATCAGGACAAGGTAACTGCTGGCTTTCACCAACTCCTTCCTGTGTGCAAGTACTGAACTGACTGAAGGCTGCTCTGAAAAGCAAACTTTCCCCATCTGCAGCTGGGTTTCTGAAGAAGTCATGGGGGTTTCGCTCACTCAAGTATAAAACTTCCTGCTCTGTGGAAAGTGCTGGAGTTGGCCAAGGTTTCATGTGGCCAACTCCTGAAGCTTTGGGAGCTGGGAAGACAACAAGGAGGGCGTGTTAGCCAGTGGCAGGATGGCAATTCTCTGATGGCTGTGATGAAAGAGAACTAGAGAAATCAACAGAAAGCTGGTCCTCATTGCTGGGCCACAAGAAACATCTGGATCTTGTTTATCTGGATCTTGTCTATCTTGTTTATCAAAGCTGAGCTCTCAGGGCATTTAGTTTTTAGCCTTGCTGTGCAGAAGGAGCCCAGTTTGTTCAAAGGTTTGTTGCAATGCAATTGTGTCAAACTTTTGCAAAGTTTCAGCATCTTGTCTACCCTTTCTCTCTCCCTTAGGCCAGGTTTACACCATCCCCATCCTGATTCACTGACTTCACTACTGTGCTCACTATAATCGTGGCTAAGAGTGATGGAGGCTTCATTAGGATGGCAATTAGTGCCGCAGGAGATAGAGGGAAAGTGAATGCACATTAGTTGGTACTTTTGAAGGTGCTGCAGGATCACTGTTAATACACCATTAAACAACTGTACAGGCATTGTGCACTGAAGCCAGTACCCAGGAAAGTCAATTTGTAACACACGAATGCACATTCCTGTATCTCTAGGCTTAGCAATAATGAAGGCTTAACAACAGAGATACAGAGGGACTTTCTTGTATAACACTTGCTATCATGAAGGAATTGTTAAAATTCTCTGCTTGCTGAGAGCACAAAAAAATGAAGACATAATTTCAATTCTAAAAAAAAAAAACCTTGAATATCAAAAAATGAAAATGCAAATATTACTACTCAATGTCCAAATGTCATCAAAGAAAGAATTGGACAAATGTGAAAATAAACTGTCATTTGAGCTATTTCGTTTAGCCTTGGGGTTTAACATTACCATATAAACAGGTTTGCATAATGCTGGGACTGACTTTGGACATAATTCATTAAATCACCTATGCAGATGTTCTGCATTTTGCCACATTCCCTTTCTATGTAATACAGATTGATCACAGGAGTGTTACATGGCTGTCATGCAGAATGGGCAGGGAATTTAAACAAGCAAAGCATTCCACACAGAGGATAAATGTGTGCATATGGAAATAGAAACCCCTCCCACTGAAAGGAATTTTGATCAAACCGGGTTTCCAGACGGGATCCTGTTCAGCAAGGACTGGCCAGCGTGACTGGAAAAGAAACCTGCACATTCAGGTGAAGATGCATAACTCTTGTGTTTTGTACCAACTCTGGGTCCCTGCGCTGAATTCTTCTTTTCACCAAATGTAAGATCTGTGAAGTTATTATCTCCTGACCATTGACAATGCTCATCCCAAGCTCCCAGTGCTGCCATTTCAAACCAGAGAAGCCACTGAGCAGGACTAAGCTGGGCTTAACAGCATCACCTTGAAGCCAGCTCTGATCCCTGATGCAGAGTCTGGCTTTATATGTTTTTTATTCACAACTTCTGACTTTGTAACTCAGATGCTGAGTCTCATAGATATCTTTTGGATCCATGTCTGCATGATAACAGCCATAGTAGAGGCAGCTGTTTAGGTCCAAAACTTGACACTGCCCCCAGAAGATGTTCCAAACATGGCAGCTTATCTTTTGATGACTTCAAACAGACAACATTTACCCCTAGAATACCGTCATACCCTTTATTTATGCTGGGCTTGACTCTGAAATCCTCATTTAGCACTAGAACTCTGGAAGTTTTTCCTGAGAAAGGACTTCAGGATCAACCCCTTCCTATATTTTAACAGCAGCACTGGGATTACCAGCTTGCTACAAAACTTCACTGTTTAAATGCTTCTTGCCTTTCAGAAAATAATCTCATATAAATTTTCTTTGAGATATTTTAAACCTAGCATATAATGCAAATGGATATATCAGCAACCATCTGTTTTCTTTCCCTTTCTTGTACTAAAACAAAATAATTTGCACCTTATTCTTCAAATTATAAAAGTGGCAGCTTTTTTCCTAACCGCAGAAGACATGTTTTATGTCACCTTCTGCTTGGTCTAGTTAATGAAAACTTACCAAAAAAGCACTTAAAAACATTCCTGCTTAAGAATAAAAACAAGTATCAGATTTAAAAACTAAGTTATCTGCATGCGTGTGCGTGGGTGCACCCTACACATGTGTTTATGTGCAAGACAGACTGAAGATTTTGTGGCTACCTCAGGAGTCTTACTGAGAACAAGCACTGCCTGGGCTTGTTAATGAATTTTCTTGTGTGCCTTAAATGTGACCTTCTTCATTTAATCTGCAGGGCTTGGACCGTGCAGTCACCATTGCATCAGTGTGACTGAAGCCCTGGGTTTCACAGTGAGGATTGGAGGTCCCCAGAAAATATGAATTCACAAAGGAATGTTACATTAAAAACAAGCACTGTTAAAAACCTCTACTGAATAAGTAATAACATTGTGATTCTGTTACATAAACCTGTTGGCAACCCTGGTTTCACACACGCTTGCCTCTAGAGCTGGTTGAAAAGCTGAAACATTATCTTAACTGGAATATTCCAATCAGCTCTCATTGCTACAAACTTTCCTAAAGCTACCGCTTGTGACTGACAAAATCAAGACAAAAAAAAGAAAGGGAGGTGTGAGGGAAGGAAGGCCTTTTCTTAATAAAGGCAGCTTCAGTTAGTAAAATAACATAATCTTCAAGCTGCAAAAGCAGCACCTACTAATTAGTCATTGACTAAAACATAAATAATAAATACCTAAATTGTTCCTTCTATGAATCCATTTTTGTGCCAGATAAACATTTCAATGCTCTGCCTTCATGCCAGCACAGCTGACACCACAATTTCAAGTCCAAAGCAGACTGAAGTAGCTTTAAACCAATATGACAGAGATACTACAAGCCACGGGGATCTGTGTGTTACAGTCTACTCCAAGCGTTGTTTAAAAGGGAATTCAACCTTCCTGTGAGATGTGATTATGGAATGATCTAAGGGTCTCTCTCCCTCCTGATGTGGACACTTCAGTCTCAGCAGAAAGTTATCCAGGCACACAGAAGGCTGAACAGACACCTTCCTTTATGACAGCAACAGGACTTCTTTCCTAATTAACCCAATGGCTTTTGATGGTCTTTTTTGGTTCTGTTGCTAACTAGAGATTAACACAGCAACAGCAACAAAGTGCCTGTTTTTGCTAAGGTAAAATACATTCATTGGAGGTGAATTTGTATATAAACCCTGTATTTTAAAAAGTTCTTGGAATGTAAATTTATTTTTCCTTACTGTAGTAAATGCAGGTTGAAATGATGCAAAAACATGACTATTTAAAACAGGATGCAGCCTGCTAGGAATTCTGAAGACAGGCAAGAGTAGATTGTTGACAGAATAAAGTAAAAGCATGGAGAAACATGGCATTGTTCTCCTTCCCCTGGCTTTAGGCAGTGACCCACATCCTGCACAGCCTTCCAGGTGTCCTGGCAAAGCCTGGAAGGACCCTTCTTTAGGAAGAGATGGACATCTGAGACCAAGGAAGGGAATTAGTGTTAAGACTTACTAGCCACTAGTCAAATTAGGGAAGAAACCTGTTGTTGCTGATTTAGGTCCCAATTTTATCATTTTACTGGTTTACAACTCCACTGCCTGAGAAAAAACTCAGCTCACCTCATGAGCAAAGGGTGTGAGCAGATACATCACAACTCACTCCAGCCTACACATACACACCTGCTCTACTGGCAGCCTGTGAAAATACTCAGGTACTGGTGGCTTCCAAAAATGCCTGCAGATTTGAAAGGGTTGAAATTCAAAAAACTTCTTTGTTCTTTAATAAATACTTTTAGTACACTGACCCTGAACCCGACTGCATGAGACATAAAAGACTACTATAGCAAAACACTGGTTTCATTTAGAGTTTATCATTAAATTTGTCTGAAAAAAATCTCTGAAAGCAATCTGAAAGTTTCTGCTTTTGCTCATTCTCTCTAACTAGAGTAACAGACATCAGCTGTGTCCAGAATTACTTTGTGTTATTAAAAACCCAAGTGAGGCTGTACCATAATTACTTCACATTCCCTGAGGTCATGTGGCCATACAGACTTCAGCCTGCAGGAGCCAACCTCCCCAGAAAGTGTAAGTAGAAGGGAATTTTGATGTGATTTATTCATTGTAGCAAAATAACAAAAGCCTATGAAACAGCAGAGGCACGGACAAATTTATTTTAAAAAAAAAACCTTTAGCAGCTGCTCCTTCACTGCCCTCCCCATGGCTTGGTGGTACTGTTTCCAAGCCCACACGCTGGAGGGTGCAGTGGCACGTGGAATGGCCGGGTCCCCATGGGACAGCACAGCCTGCGGCATGAGGCAAGCTGCTCCCAACAGAGCTGATGGAGAGGGCAGTGCCAAAGGCCTTGTCAGAACTTCAGAACTTTTTTTTTTTTTTTTGTTTTGTTTTGTTTTCTTAAAACAAATTCTATTACAATAAGTAACAAAAAAATGTAACTTTCCCTTAGGGTTCTGAAACCTGGTGTGAGATTCACAGAGAAGCAAGGTTCAATTCCCTTTTAAAAACCTATGCCGGGGCAGAGCGTACCGGATGCTACCTCAGGCGGCCGTCGGGTTTGACGGGGCCCAGCTCGGACTTGGGGTCGGGGCTCAGGGAGCTCCAGGCTGTCTGGGCACAGCCCTGCAGGACGGGGCAGGCCGTGGCACCCACGCTGCAGACGTCCACGGCCGACCAGACGCTGCTGACCAGGGAGTCCACCCAGGCGTCCAGGCGGGCGCCCACGAGCCCCGCGTTGCGCTTGGCCTGGTCCGCGCGGGCCGCGCTGACCGGGATGTTCAGCACGGGGTTCAGGCCCTGGAAGCTCTGCTCCATGTACGCGTTCTTTGGAGGCCCGCTGTGGAACTTGATGGCTTCCTCTGGAAAGGCAGAAGCAAAGCCCAAAGTTAGTGCATTGAAAAAGCCACCGCTAAGGATCTGAGGGCGCAGCAAACAAAAAGAGCAAGGTTTAGGGGTGAGCTGTAGCCCATTCCTCACACATTGCATCCCAGGGGTTGTGCTCAGCTTTGGCACTCTTCGTGCTCAGTACTATGGATTCTGCTCACTGTGATTCTCATCCTGCAAGTGCTGCCTTAGCAGGCAAAGCTCTGACCCTGAAAACAGAGCCACCCTTATTATCAACACGTACAACCAGCATCCCCAGAGCTGCAGGACATCCAGGACTGGCTGCACCTCAAAATGAGGCAACAGTTCAAGGACACCTGGTGCAAGAAGTCTGCCAACCCCTGTCAGACATCCAAGTGCTATTGATTTGTCTAGAAGAAAGGGCCAAGATCTCAGCCTGTTTTGTTGTGGGTTTTTTTTTCCCTAAACAGATGAACCTTACCCTGCTGTGGAAAAGCCACAACATTTGTTAGCTCTATCTGCCTACAAAACCCAGGTGGTGCCATTTATGGCACTAAAAGGACAACACCATGGTCTTGGACAAACCAGACCATAATGAAACACACGCAGCCCCAACATGATTCCTGGAAGAGCTCCAGTCTCACTGGGAAAGTAGTCTCCCGGGAGACTTATGTTTTCAAGCTCCTGTGCTTAACAGTAGATCACAACCATTCCCTAACGACACTTTGCATTTGTGGTTGCTTTCCTTACCTATCTCAGCAAAATACAGTACAATACCCTAAATTTGCAATATTGCAGTAAAAATCAGTATCAGGCTGTGACAATCCTTTCACAAACCTAAACTGGGCACTGTGGGTCAGGCTGCCCCTGTCAAAGGTTGGCTGACTTCTGAGAGTCTGAGTGCACCAAGCTGCTGCTTATAAAATCAGGATGAGACCCTTGAAAAATGTTCACCGAGTGCCTGTTGGGAACAAATTTCCAACCATTTCTTTTTGCTCTCAGCTGCCTTCCCCAGCATCCTCACTCTGGCAGCACAGAGGATATGTTTAGCTCTGCCAACAGACACACTGTCTAGAACAGAAAATGGGCCCATTCAGGCTGCTCCAGGCGAGGAAAGCCACCGTGCTCCGTGAGCGTCAGAGGCCAGGAATTACATATTCACAGCTACAATTCCTTCCACATGTCCTTGCTGAGCCTGACACTGAGTCCTTTCTTCCATGCAGAGGACAGCATCTCAGGTGCTGGAAATAAATCCATGTATTTATTTAGAGGGAAAAAGAGTATAATTGGAGCTTTGCTGTTACATTTGCAAAGTCTTTAATGTCAAATACTCTGCAAGTCCGTTACTTCAAATCCCCAATTAAAGTGGTTCAGCACAAGCCCATCACCATTATGCACCATTTAACTGTTCCTGCATTTATCTAAACCCCTCTTGTTATTTTAAATGGTAGATACCCACAATAATATGTAGTCAAAATGAGTTCAATCTGTGCACGTGTCAGGAATGTGCTCTGCCAGAGCACTGCAGTTTAAGAAATAGAACAAGTACACATGATTAAATTTCCTCCTTTAGAAGCAATTAAATATGGAAGACTGTTTGTCAACATATTAGTTAAACAGGAACATTCTGAGTAAAAATTCCCAAATAAATAAGAGTTGGCATTACTAGCAGGATCATCTGATTGAAACAGGCAATTCAGCAAGCTTGTTGAATCAAAGCCTGTTGCGCATGTGTTTGATGCACAGAACAAGAGAGATCTTTATTCAGACAAGAAACAGAATGAAATGGAACTTGCTCTTCTCTCTGGCTCAGCCTTGTACATGTTCCCAGGCCTCAGGACTTGGTGGATTAACAGGACTGGAAAGGATGAAACCTGCAGAAACTGCAGGACTCAGTGCTGGGCAAAGCAGCAGAGGTGGTGTTAAGGCTACCACTGCCCACAGTGAAAGGTGCTGCTCCAGTCAAGACACATGGAGAACCCTGACCTGGTACTGGTGGGGAACTGCCTGCCCCACAGCAGAACAGCACCCCAGGTTAGGTGTCGAAAGGAAAAGCTGGGTAACAGCAACCTGAGTGCAGAGTCACATGTAGTCATCAACAGGAAATGCTGGGGACTGGATCCAGAACCCTCTCCTGGAGCCTCCAAGTCTTTGTCAGACAGCTCATAGCAGAAAGCGGGGAGGATGCTGCTCACCTGAGCAATGGCACGTGGGCTGTTCCTCTTTGCATTAAAGGAAAAATGACAGAGAATCATGACTCCATAATTTACCGAGCTTGTACAGAAGAGAGAGTGAGGCTCCCAAGCCCTGCTATGCTGTAAAAAGGAGGCTGGAGCTACTGGGTGTGCTCTTGAAGCACTGACACTTCAGTCAAGTGTCATGAGGAAGAGCTCATGAAAAAATAATGAAGAATGTAAGGCTTGCCTCTAAATGTTTAGACATTTAAATCTGTATAGTTAGCACAAACAACTCAAAATTAGCTGAATTGCAGACATTGAGCCAGAGTTTCTGTGCTGCCCTTTGACTTCAGGAGGATGTGTATCAATGCAAAATATATTCTTCTCACTTGAAAATATAAATTAAAAAAACTTGGTTATTTGTGACCCCTATTTTTATTTGCTCTTCACTCACATGTGAGGACATATTTCTTAATTGGCTCTTCTTGGTCTAACGTTTTTGGATTAAACACACAGCCTATAGCCAGCCATACAGGCTGGGATTTCAGCATTTTTGTGTGGGTTTGTTCATCATTTTGCAGAAAAAGCAAATTAGTTTAGACAGAGAGTGGGCTAAGGAATGAAAAATAGGGTTACCTTGGTACACATTAAGGCACTAGACCTGTGGGTTTTTTAAAGCAACATGAACATACAGCTTTATTTCTTTACTTGAATTGTGTTAAAACCCTCTGGCAAAGAGGTAATTTTTTATTGACATTTTGTTTGTTTTCTCTTGCAGCAAACAAGACAGTGCTGCATTTGCTCATTGCGGAGCTAATCGACTCCTTGTCAGCTGGATCTGAACTAAATTTCAAAGCAAATCCCTGTCTTCAGGGTTTTTCTCGGAATGATGATTCCAGGGCATGTCTGCTCTTCTGCAGTCATGCGCCTGCCTGCTGCTATTACTGCGTTTATCAAGAACATGTCATGTTACCTCTGGTTAATTTAAAGAAATCACAGCAGTTCTGACACAAGTTGCCACCCACTTTATAATCCGTATAGATGCAATTAGAATTGATTGAGCCACTGCAAACAACCAAGGGCAAAACAAAGGTTTCCCAGTATCTGCTAATTGAGATGATCTATAAATATGGATTAGGCCAAAAGGCTGTTGAGGTGCCTGAGTGCATCACCCATGTCTGCTAATGCTGCCAGCCCTTGAAAGGGGGCATAGGGACCAGGCACTGGTATTTCAGGCTCCATGGGAGCAGCAAAGATCAGCAGCCCCATGCCCAGAACATGCCATCAAGCTGGAAATAGAGTGGGAAAGGTCTCTCTTAAACCAAAAAAGGAGGTTGCTCTTTCTCACTGCTCTCCTTGCTTGAAGGAGCAAGGGCTTTTAATGTATTCATTTATTTACAATCCAGGATTTACTATCATCTTGAGATTTTGGGGCTTTTTCTGTCCCAGAAGTGAACCTGCTACTGGCTCACAATAACCCATTTGGTTTTAATGGAACAGGTACTATCCATTAAACGGATGACAACTCATTATCGGCACTCCAGCTGGGAGAGCGCTGGGGAAACTTTGCTGTGAATATAAACTCAAATTTAAAAATGAAATTGCTTTGGCTTTTTCTCTTCCCCTCACTGTGACCCTGGGAGTTGATCACACTTGGCCTTTAAAGAGAAGGGAAGGGGGAAAGTGGGATGATGGGGATGCAGAGACAACCTCTACTGAATTTGCTGTTTTCTTAGGATATGAAGTCTGCTGAGTAGCTTGTATTATAGTCTGTGAGCTGCTGGCTAAGTGCTCTGAATGATACATATTGTTTGCTTCTGCCTCTGCAGTCCCTTTGCAGAGGAGCTGGACATCTGGCCTTGAGTCTCCAAGTACTCAAATTCCTAAAGCTGCCAGCAGAAGTCCCCCATTTTGTGTGAGCTGCCAGTGATCTTACACGGTTCTGCTCCCTGTTTTGTCTTCTCCACATCCCGTTCCCTCTTTGTCTTGGCACAATTATTCCTAGAGCATCCTGCTGGTCCTTGGCAGCCCTCCTGTGTCTTTACAAGCATGGAGTACTTGGTTTTGACACGCTCAACCATATGGTGAGAACCACAAAATTGTTGTTTAGAAGAATAAATTGGAATCTGTCTGTGCAGGAGGTAGAGGGAAGGAGACTCTGATTTGACTCTGGAGAAGGTGAACCTGATTTCTCCAAATGATTTATCACAAATGCACCTAACGTCCTTTTCTTTTCTTTTTTACTTTCTCCAACCAGGCAAATACTTGCAGGCACTCCTGAGCCAGAATACCTACTGAAGGCAGAGCTGATCAGTGACACAACTCAAAGCAAAAAACATAGACACAGATTTGGGTGACTGGAGGGGGAAAAGGACCAGGAAGGAATAAGAAACATTAGATTATAGACTCTCCACTGAAATACCTTAGGGAGCCATATTTACAGTGGAAATACCCCAAACAGTATCCTCAGTAATTCCATGTAAGATCTGATCTCTCACAGATTCAGGTTTTGAAAAGGTTAATGAATCTATGTTTTTAAAACAATTTACATTCTATCAGCTACTCACATCTGGTCACAGCATCAAAGAAAACACTCACTCTTGATTTCCCTTTATGGCTTTACTTGCATGCAAATAATTTAGGCCAAAATTAATAAATAACTGGAAATAAAAAAACTGAATAAACGAGTGGCATATGCTGTTTTTATAAACTGCTAAACAGAACATCTTTCCTGGCAGCTGTCCCATGATTATTTTTTTATTTTTGAATGCAATTATGAATTCTGAGAGTCATGATACAGGAATGAACGTGTTTTACTTTGATTATTCAAAAGAAGAGCCAGTGGCTCCCTTCATGATGCTGGAAAACCAAAACAACTTTTCCTTGTTGTGCTGTGGGCTGAAGTGATGTGTAGATAAGCAATGATTTAGGAAATACAGGGATTGTTGTCATGCCCATGTTCTCAGAATACAAGATGTTAGTGGCTGCTGCCAGTTTTGTGCAAATGCTTTTTAGAATGGCAAAAGCAAATTGCACATAAGATCATGGAGAGATTTTCATGTCTGTAACTTTGTGGACACCACTTTCTATATCTGGAGTGGATATGACAGAGGGGGCAGAACCATTATTGAGGAAATGACATGCAAAGTGCTATAAAATGTATCAGTCCAGGGCAATCTTTCTGACAAGAGTTGTTTTTTTATCAGGACAGGGGAGGACAGGGTGGGGGTTGGTGGTGGTGGTGAGGGAGGATGGTTGGAAAAAGGAAAATTTTAAAGAAATCCCTAAAAAAACATATTCCCCTCTTCTACTGACAACTTCTAGCTAAATCTGATGTATTTTAGTTCTATTTTCAATGTTAAGACAAGAAAATAATACTATTCCTTCATTTCAAAAGATTTTTGGCAGGTTTTGCATTGTTTACAGTAACAGAAATCATTCTTTTAGAAGTTCTAATTCTTCTGTCATACTCTAATTATGCCTTTATTTGGTAGAAAAAACATATTTAAAGAATAATGTGGTGACAAACTGACAAAAAGCTGGAAATCAAACGTAAATCATGATTGCCTGCACAGAGCACAATAGTGTCACTGAGATAGAAAGCCTTAAAAAAAAAAAAAAACAACCAGGAATTTGCATTGTAAATACAGTTCTAACTACAGTGCAGTGGCAATACCTGCCCCTGCAATTAACTTTCTTCTCTACCTCCATGCCTCAGTCATCTACAGATTACACATCACATCATCAGAAGCAAATCACTCCTGACACTTTCTTCCTAGATAATATTGTTCCCAAGCTTTATATTTCATTCCTGTAATAGATTCTAGTTACCACAAGAATAAACAGGCTTCTTAACAAAAAATGTGAGCCCAGTGAATCAATGGGCAATACAGGGTAGCTACACAATTTCAGTGGAATTATTCCCGATTCAGAGTTTGAACCAAAGGGAGTTTTGCCTTTACACCATAAAGTGTGGGCTTATTTTTGAAGTCTGACACATATTTACCTGTCCATGGGGCTCTCACATTGTAGGGAAAAGCAGCAAGGTTGCTGGCTACATGCCACCTTTTCCATCCAATTTATGCCTTAAATGTTAAATTACCAAAGAACACAGAATTCATTAATTTCCAGCAGACAAGTTGATAGCAGCTGTATTCAGCAGCAAGCTGCCTCAAACTTTGAAAATGTATCCCTTCTTCACATGGTGTCTGTTCACAATTTATCATTGCCTATTAGCTATTAACAGCAGTGGGTTGGGGGTGGTTTAGTTTCTGCTTAAGAAACGGTGCCACCAAATGTTAGCAGCAGAAATCAGTAAGTTCACTCTTGTGCTGGAAATGTGTGGAATCAAACTCCTGTTGAGTGAGATAAGGGCTGCATTAGCTCTCAGCAGTTGGCTGCTGGTGTTTGCATTACAGAAGCAGCACGTTATGCTGGAAGGTAAATGCCTGACTCAGTTTATTTGCTGCCTTGTCAGGAAGAAGAACTTCTGAAAACTTAACAGGATCATTCATGTATCTAGGAAATTTAAGATGTCTAAAGTTATGAATATTAATACCGGGCAGATGGAAGCACTTGAGCACTTTAAGAATGGTAAAGATATTCAGAGCAACAAGCTTGTTTTGATCTTACTGAATAAAAAACCAGGTGTAGCTGTAAAATGTTCCCTCTTCTCCAGTAGTGTCCTGGGCACTGGCTGCAGACCCAAGCATTTGGATGATGCCTGTGCCATGCAAACGTGGCAGCCTGCAGAGCCTGGCAGCCCCAGAATGGCCTCTGTATTTGGATGGCTCAGGGTGCTGTGGCAAGGAAGAAAACAGTTTCTTTCTAAAAACTGTCAGTGTGGGTCTGGTCCCAGGACTGTGTTTGTAGATATTTCTGTAACACAGCTGCTTGGCAAGTACTGAGCAGGTTTTGGCAGGTATCAGGCAGAAGTGAATGTCTGCACCTGACAATATGTCAGGTGAGCTCTGGCCTAGGGTAATTTTGTCAAATCCAGCATTTTGTATATTAACGCTTTCATTGTTAAACACACAGGCTTTGTCAAGAAAACAGTTTGAACACATGTAAGTCTCTAAGAGGAAACATGAATGAAAAGCAGCACCAGAGGTCACCTCTCCAGAGGTCAATTTTTCTTTGCATTTCTAAATGATGGCTTTTATGATAGCTGTTAGATTATTGAGAGTCTGAAGTTCTCTGGAGTCTGACCTGTGCATAATTTAAAGATACAAATAGTCTTTTGTTCAAAGTGGCTGTGTTTTACAGACTGGATACAGACACTTCCACTTGTCTTAGTGCAAGAGTTTCTTCTAACTTAGTATCTATAAAAATCCCTTTCTTTAATCCTTTTCCAATACACTGCTACTTCATTTTTAACAGCAACATTTACAGTGAATACAGACAAAATATCTATATTATTCCTGTAGCAAATAATAAAACTTACCTTGTTTGATAGGCTGCTGATTTGAGAAGGTGAGAGGAGTAACGAGGAATTTGGTTTCAGCTACCTGAACCCAGTGATGCAGAATTTTTATTGTCCAGACACCAGGTCGCAGGGGCAAATTCAGAGGTGGTTTGTAGTGAGTAAACTCGGCACTGGATTCAATGAGAATATCATATGTCGCTGCAATCACATTAATGGGATCCACCCAAATGACAGTCACGGTGACATTGGGGCCTTTCCCCCACTTCTGCATCCCAACTGGCTCGTCTGTTGGCCCAAGGAGTCCTCCGAAATTGCGGAAAAGCCTTTCCTTGGCGTCCCACTCAGTGCCAATCTGAAATGAAAGAACACAGTGCTGGCAGCATCATCTCTGTAAGCACCCGAGACCTTTATGGCAAACAAGGGCTCTCAAGAGACACAAATCATATTTCTCTAATCACATGAATTATACATACATATAAAAGCAACATGACCTAAGATCATAATGTGTACACAAATTGTGAGACAAGTAAGAAGACTTCTTTTTTGCTCCCTTTCTGATTGATAAAAAGGTTTTCTATATCTTAGAGTGACACAACAGGTGATAGCAGCTCTCTCTTTTTTCCACAGAAGCAGTCAACAAGAGACCAAGCTGTGGCTGGACACAGCCTATGCACAGGAAAAAAAAAAAGTGACCCATCCTCTCCTGGGTCATGAAAATGTATTACACACTTGAGGCATGGACCCTGCAGTAGAGACCTGCCCAGCTGCTGCTGAACCAGGGAAGACACTTCAGCTGCTGAATTTAGGACAAGTCAAATCAGGTCCTTTACTACAATCCACCCATGAGATGCTGTCTCCTTGTACTCCCTTCCTGCCCCATGTGGGAATTTATTTCTTGTAAACTCTTATTGTCATAATAGTGACATTGTTTTTCATTTATTCACTAACAGTAAACCAGTTGATTCACAATCTAGTGTAAATACCAGTTGATTCACAATCTAGTGTAAATACTTAATTGACCTTTCTTTTTCCTAGCAGCTTTCATGTTATATGAATTTGAATGGTTCACCCATAACAAACTTCGAAGCTGTTTCCACTAACACTTGTGCACTGCCAAAAACAGCACCTCTGACCAGCCAGTTTGGAAATGGAGTAACTGCCTTTCTTAGGCCAATGGGAAGACTTCAGTATCCCAGCACTAAAGCCAGCAGGTTTATGAGCCTGAGCACTATGGAACCTTTCCATCAACTCTCCTGTGATCATAGGACTGAGGGCTGCACTTCTGCTTTTGGAGGCAGTTTGGGTATGAAACCCCTCAAAGTCCTTCTGGTCTTCTTTTGTCCTACTCTCCAGAGAGTGCAGATGACCAAAGAGTTGATTTCTTCCCTTTATAGGAAGTCTCTGTGGGTGACCTCTGGAGACCCCTCACACACAGGCAAGATCCCCACTTTCAAACTTGTGGATATTGCAGATTTTCCCCACACAGAGCTGTCCTCATCCCTAGGCTTCACCTTACAAGGGCATGGCCAGAGCCTGCTTTCCTGAAAGCATAAGAAATAATTGTAGCTCATTTGCTTCAGAGATTTTTCTTCTAGATTTCGTTTCACTTCATGAGAATAAGCGATTCCAATATAATGCCTAAATCCCCCCAAATCCCCAAAACATAATGATTACCTGATGCCTATTACCTGTACTGGAAACTGTCCAGTCTCCAGTCTCTTCTAAATAAATCCCTGTGGTTGGCAGACAAATTACAGGAGGACTGCAAGCAAAATGCTACAAGGTCAGTAAAATAAAACCCTACCATCCTAACTCTGTCTGTCATCACACAAATTCCTCCTACCAGGCTGTGACACTGCAGAGTATGAGACAAAATGAGCCTTCCACTACTCTGCAATCAACACAGCATTTCTGGTATTTCAGAGGTATTTCACCCAGCACACCAGCTAATCAAACCAGACAGCATAGCCCAGATATCAGACCCAAGCATCGAATGCCTCGAGGAGCTGTCAGTGTGTGCTCTCCTGACAAGACTGACTGAATATGTATGGAAATAAGCTGAGAAAGAAAATTTCCTGACCAGACCTTATTATCTACTCTGCCAACCTTCACTGAGGTGCAGCCATATCACACCTACCAGTGCTCAAGGGATCTGGAAAGAATAAAGTCACAACATGTGAAACAAACCTACACCCTCCTGGGCAAAGAAAAGTCTGTATGGAAGCTCTTTCCACCACATTCAATATTTCTTACTGAAGAACTCATTGTAGAAAACTTACTTCATCCTCAAAAATTAAACATTCACTCCTGACATCCAACTATTTCCCCTCTCTTTAGTTTCTCATCCCTGAGAAAATAAATCAGAAAGTTACAGTCCCCTTGCTCCAGCCTCCAGGTGACACTGCTTCACATCAGGCTGCACAAAAGATGTTGAGATGTGCTCACAGGAATAAAGGTTTATCAGACTGCTCTGTGGAAGAGCTAAGGCTGCTTTTGGGGAAAAATTGTAACACGACTGTTGTCTGGTTGTTAAGCTTTGTGCAGGTGTGGCATTGGGTTCCCTAAAGCAAACCAGAAGTTACAGCCAAAGGGCAGGGGAAGAGGGGAGGGAAGGACAGGTACCCCCAGATCCCAGTGTGCTCCAGGGCCAGGGTTCACACCAAGGCTCCACAGGCACCTCGGGGAGGGAAAGGCAGGGAGCTGTACACTGTGTTCATGGGACCTGCCTTTATGTCTGATTTCCAGCTGGGGACATACTTTCCCATGCTGCACAGCTTGCAGTACCAGCTGCTTTTAGAAGCACAGTATTTTATAGGGAATTTTACTTAAAGCACTGGTTAGAGGTTTATAACCCTTGAACTTTACACAGCTGAGTTCCCAGTACTGAGATGTCCGATTTTACAGGGCAAGAGATACTACAGCCCTATAATAAGTTTCACAGCTCTTTAAAACATTGTGAGTAGGCTTTCACTTTCAAATAGAATACACCAAGTATGGGATTGAATCAAGCAGTAATGAATATCTGATAAATTATGAAGGGATGTGGCACAGAAACTGACATTTTCCACATTATTATTTTAATCACCTTTATTTTGGGCTTCAGCAAGCACTGTGTACAGGGTATGCTTGGAAAGCTGGAAATCTCTCATTGGCTCAACATTTCTGTTTCTATCTCTGTTCGAACCCAGATAAAATTTTCCCAAGATAAATTATACCCTGATTATGGGTTCGTGTCTCATTGCTCACCACAAACAGGACCATTAGGTTCACACAATGCACACTAATTGCCTGCCACCTAGTTTATTTTATTCTCTGTGATGTATCACAAGTCTTAACAAGACCAGAAACAGCATTTAAGTGATAGAGGGTGAGCTGAGACTTTTAGTGGTGTGCAGCAAATCAATCCCCTGCCCTGCACGAAGAAGTTGCCTGAACCCAGGCTGGCAGGACACATAGTGTGTGCATTGTGCACGAGCCAATTTTAGGAGGTGTGGGAGTTCCATGCTTGGAAATCATCTCTCTTGGATTTCCTGTAAGTTTATTTTATTTGACTCAGCCTGCAGGAGCCATGTGCCATCAAAATGCTGTCATTAACTCCCCTCTAGGTGTGGGGCAGCCCAGCTGGCTGATGGCTTCCCACTTGTCCTTCCAGGGTGTGGGGTGAAATCTGCTCCTCGGGAAGTGAAGTCGGAGAGCAGCAGAGGGCAGGAGGCAGGGGCTGGAGAGATCCCATAATCTCTGCTGCAATCTCAGCTGTGCACCAGGGTCACAAATACACTCGGGAGCACATTCAGCGCAGCATATTTGTGTGCTCTTCCTGCTGGCCCCAGTGCTGTGAGCTGGGAGAGAGGAGAAAGTTCCCAGCTAAAATAGCCCCATTCAGTTTTAAATTCCTGCCAGATCATGGGGTGAAAGTTGTTGAAGAACAAGCAGTTCTATGTCCCAATAAGCATAAATCTTAATTTTATCTTCTGTGAACACTGATGCTTCCATCTTAGCTAAACTGCCAAGTTTGTTTTCCACACGCTGGACCTTGACAAAGCAGTGGCATTTTAATAAGCAGTAGCAGATCTGAGCTTTCCAGCCACACTGAAGCTGAAGAAGTTAACACTGGATTTATAGCAGGGTAATTGAGACAATTATTTGGCTCAGAGGCAGAGATCCCTGCAGGCCAAGGGAAGGCAGAAAGTAAAAAAAAAAAACCAAAAAAACCTCCACAATTAAAAAATTAAATAATTTACTCTGTACCGCTTGGTCTTTTAAAGTATCATCTATGAAAGCAGAGGACAATGAAACAGGTTAGGTGAGGAAAATAAAATGAAAACAAGTAAGCAGCCACTAAAACTCTTTTTGCTGAGTTTCAAACAGAAGAAAATGTTTCCTTATGCTCAAAAAAGCTCACCAGTGATTAAATTCTTAAAAGTACTAAATAAGCAGAAGAAATATTCCTACAAATCACAAGAATTGGAGCTTGTATGAACATTTGTCACTGCATGAAATGGCAGGGCTACCATCCGACACATTGATAAATGAAACGCGCTTTCCATCCATCTCTTTAATGGCACATTAGTGTCATGGATTTGCCATGCACACCAAAACACTGAATCCCACCTAGGCATTTCTTAATTGCCCAAGAAGATGGTAATTTATGGACTTAGCCATAATGACTGGAACACATTTCTTCAATCAATTTTATACCTTAATTGAAATTTGCGGCTTAACAAGAAAAATCATGAAATTAACTGCTCAGACAGTTGTATCTTTAAAACAGAACACAGATGTCAGGTCCTATTAGTGGTCAACTTTCCTGATATATTTTAGGTAGATTTTTTGTGCTCTATGACAGACACTGGGACAAATTTCTACAAAAATAACAGGATTTGTGGGAAATCTCAATCACTGCTGTGATAATTTTCTCTTTTGTGTTACAACATCAATATTCTGCCCACATGTGGTATCAATACCTGACTACCACTAAATTTGAGAGGCTTTTTCAGTGTACTCTCGAGAGACACATTTAAACATGCTACCATTTTCATCTGGAATTGCAGAAAAATGGAATTTTCCCCAGGAGCCTTTTACAGCACTTGCAACAAACATGGTGGCAAAACTTTTAAGTTACTTTTAAATTACTGAGCCCCTTTGACAACGACAAAAGGCTTCCATTTGTTTTTAAAACAGAAGGGCGTGAGGACACTCAGATTAATTTAAGAAATGAGTGTTGACCACAGATCTGAACTGCCAATGGTATCTCTTTCTATGATGAGGATGTACACTATGCTAGAAAGCCACTCTCACCTCAAATTTACATGGAAATACAGTTTTCAAAGGCTGCTAATTCACTCTTCACTATTGTGATGCCACAGGTGTGCATGGGTGGCTACCAACACTCACCTCTGAGAACTGCAACCTCCCAAAATCACTCGGTGGACTTGCAATCTTGAAGACTTTCTTGGGCATCACCCACGTTTCCAAAGTCTCCAGTTTACTGACAGCCAGATTGGTGGCGTGGTGCCTGATCAGGAAGCCTTGGAAACGGTCAGCAAGGAAGTAAAGGTGGATGGAAACTGGATGGCCCATGGGGTAGTATCTGTAAAACAGCACATGCTCATCATTATGTAAGAGAATGAAATCTCCATTTACTTGGAGCTAGTGGCTTAAGGAGCATTCATTTCAACTAGAAAATCCACCACTGTACTTCAAGAGATTTCAGTTGTGTTCATGACTCATTATCAAATATTCTTAGGCTGTTCCTATTACCCCGTAAAGCAAAAATATGTTACTAAGAACATAGGCTCATTAATTCCATATCCACAGCTCAAAGCTCTTTAGGAGGTCCTTTTGTGTGCCAGAGAGCTCCTCTCTCTCACCACCTCTCCTGGTAGAAAGTGGCACCCAGAGACACACACCAGACACCCAGAGATTGTTAGGGTGCAGCATTGTTTGCTCGGATAAACTGTAGGAAAAAGGATGCCCTAGGATTGTGCCTGTGCTCCAGAGCTGCCTTTCCTGCCCCAGCAGGGTCAGTGCCTGTCTGCACAGGACAGCAGGGAGTGCTGTGTGACCAGGCACTGACCTCTGGGCCCCCTGTACTCCCTAACCTCAAGGGCAGGGCTCTGCAGGGTGACATTGCAGTGAAGGGCACCAGGATCCTGTCCCCATTTTAGGTCTCTGTATTTTAGGGAAGAAACTTCACTTTAAAGACTTGAGATTGATTTTGCTGTGAGTTTTTTACTCATAATCAAAAAAACCCAAAAAACCCCTACTTTGAAAAAGGGTCAAACAACTAGGCAAAAACAGTCATTGAGAGATCTGGAAGCCTTCAGTTGAAATTTAAAGACATTATAGTCACAGCTTCAAATAATTAAAATGTATGGTTGATTGTCTGCTATGGCCTCAGAAACATCTGTAACAATGTTTGGGTACATATGGATGCATAAATAATTAAAAACGTGTTATTCATAGCTCAGAAATCAAATATTTTGCTACTTTACAGCACTGATATTAACTGCAAAACAAGTTAAACCAACCAGCATCACACCTTTCCAGAAAGTCAGCTAAGCCTGACTCCTCAGGCATGCTACCACAATTAAAGGATGAGCACTAAGGATGAGCACTGAGGAGGACTTTCCATTGCACGAGGTCAGCAACACCCCAGAAGAAACTCTCTAGAGCTGGAGAAATCAGCATAAGACAGGGTACCAACAGGGCCAGCACTGATGGACTGAGCAAAACCACTGCAAAGCTACGCAGCCAATGTCAGCAACAATCTGACTTCTGTTCCGAGTACTAAGACCTCCTGTTTTATATGTGTGCAGCAGCAAATATTTACAGTATCCTTGAAATAGTCTGAGTAAATTGCCTCTTGGCAGCAGAGAGCAAAAATGCCTAGAGATGGAAAAAATGAATTAAATCTAATCACACATTAATGTTGCTCCCACGGAAGATGCTGACACTCCATCTCCTTTGGCACCCGAGCAGTCTGTGGGGGGCACAGCTTTCTGAGGCTGTGGGCTGGCCCTTGTTAGGAAAGTGTGCAAGGCAGCTGCTCTTACAAACATCTCCTGGGCTGCTGTGGGTGGCAGCATGGGCCTGACTCCAAGGGGGATCCGAGGCAGGAGCCGCTTTCCTTGCAGCATGAGCTGGGGTGCTGCATGCACAGGATCAGCCAGCCTGGGGCTGTGCTCAGCCCCACAGCAAAGGGAGCACTGCCTTCCATTTCTGCATTAGAGACATGCAAAACCACAAGAGGGAAAGAGGAAAGGTATAGGTGCAAACACCCAGAAGGACAGCGCAGGATGAGAGGAGAGGAGTTGTGAATCATAAAGCTGAAGATCAGCCATCTTCCTCTGATCTGAACTGGATGCTGACTCACAGTGTCTTGAGGGGGCTCAGGTAGGTATGAAAACGAAGCCTCCACTCCATATCACTATTTGCAATTCCTCCCTGCACTGTTTCATGAGGCTCCAGCCTGCTGTAAGGAGCTATGCTTTATTCTGGAGACAGCTGCAGTCATGGTGTTCCTATCTATAATCTGAGCAAGCTTGAAAAGCACCTTGAGTTCCTGTGCAATGGAAAGTTCCTCAGAAACAAAAGTGATAATTGATATAAATCAGCATCAGAATACTGGCAAAAGGACTGAGAACAAAAGTAATTGTCAAATTATTTCAGTACTGGTTATACATAGTCCCCATCCTCTTCGCTGGCTTCACTCTGCAGGACAAATCATCCAGGACTTCCTTTATTTCATATAAGGAAGGCATGCTACTAGTGATTATTTCCATCTAATTGTTATTGATCTTTTATTACTTTGCATCAGTAATCTTCACTGACAAAAGTCTAATAGGAATCTGGAGCGCTTATTGCCACATCTTTCTAAATGGGACATTGCTCAGCATTTCCATGACTAATTTAGGAAGGTCAAGGCACATTTGGTTCCCTCTCGAGAATACAACAGGGGCAACGTCCATCCATCAAAGCACATGGAGTGTTTGCTGACTTAGGCTCTATGTGTTTTCTATTAGGATAAAAAAGGGCAGGCTCCAGAAATACATTCTGAAGATGGAATTAAGAGATGGTAAAGTAAGACTTAAAAAGAGGAACCATCTCTGCTTTGAATCTGAACAGCTCCAGATGTGTTTGCAGGCAGCAAACATCTACCATGAAGAGAGCCTTTTCTGTGCAAGTCTAACTTCAGGAATTCTTCCTTCAAATCCCTTTTAGACTGAATTCTTCTTAGCCAGGCTTACAGGTGAAAAAGGAATCTAGAATATAGGAGGAATTTCCTTTTAAAGAATAAGGACTTCCATTTGAGATAAATATATCTATCTATATATAGATATATAAACACCTACATATATTTTATGTATTTGACGCTAATAGATCTTACCAGTTGCAGCACTTTTGGCACAGAGAGCTGCACCAAGCAGGTGAACTGAGCCAAGCAAGCGCTCTGTACTCTATGTGTGCTCCCAGGGGAACAAACAAGCAAGGGCCATTAACCTGCCTGTGTTCAGATTTGTTCTGAAATCCTGTCCTCTGCTTTTGGTAGGCATAATAGAGGTGAACATGACCTCTGCTGCAATCACACCGAGGGTTTAGGAGCTGAGGCTATAATGCACTTGCTGAAATTAATCAAGGGAAACGCAGCAGTGGGGGTAGCACTGCCCAACTGGATCCTGTCAGTCTTCATCAGGCTGGAGAGGAGCTCCTTAGAAGTGCAGCAAACAGGTCACATAATGTCAACCCGGAATAACCAACGCTTTATTATGGACATAAATACTCCTGGAAATCAGCGCTGTGCACTTGCAGCTGCCTGGCCCCGCTCGTGGCTGTAGGCTCCAGCCAACAGAGCCAAGCAGAACGAGCCTCTGGCAGAGCCTGGCGGTCCCTGTGTCCCCAGAGCAGCGAGCAGAGGCAGCACTGACCTGCAGCTGTTGTCCCCAGCAGCGTGGAACGAGGTCTCGGCCCTGCGCAGGCCCAGGCGGGAGAAGGAGTGGAACATGGTGAGGGCCACGTCGCTGAGGGTGCCCAGCCCGTCGGGCTCCTCGTACACGTTCTCCCAGTAGGAGCGCAGCCCCGGCGTGCCCGACGGGTAATTCCCGTACAGGTAATAGTCCAGCTGGCCAATGATCTCCTGATTCACCACGGCCTCAAACTTGCGGGCGAAGAAAGTTGGCCTGGCAGTCTGCTGTTGGGATAGGACAGGAAAAGACACTTGTGGCAGCAGCTCTCTGGCCACAGAGAGAAACACAACTTTCCCAGGCATCGTCCTGGGCAAGGCTGTGAGAAGATCAGAGAAAAGAATGAGAAACAATTCTTATTTTAACTTGTGCACCTGGTATTGTGAACATGTGGAATGTGTTATGGAGATTTGTTTACCAAAGGGTGTTTTTTTAATTAGCCAGTGGTGTTTGGACTGGAGTACCAATTAGGTCCAGCTGTATTGTAACTGTCTATAAGATCAATGAGTTTCTTAATAAAGAGATTATTAATCAACCTTCTGTGAATCATGGAATCTATGCTAATTATTACCTGGCCGGGGGCCCGTTGTGACAATAGACACTGAGTTCCCATTTTCAGACATGACACTTTTTTTTAAGTGATGGGTTGGAGTTGAGAACACAAACTATTTCTCTCCATGGGTGAAGATGACTTAAAATGTCACCTTTGGGACCATTCGTCATTAGGAGTGATGTTAAGATTCAGCTAAAAACTGAATTACATAATTACCCCCTGAAAATCCCTTCAGACCAACAGCCACCCCGTGCTGCCGGGCTCAGGAAGGCTCTCCAAGTGCAGGAGGGGTGGGGAATGCTCTCCAAACCCCCGTGTTAGCCTGGAGACAGTGCAGCCCTGGCACCTGTTATGCAGGGAACAAAGTGTACTGTGGTACTGGGGCTCAGAAGAGGCAAAGCAGCATTTTCTGTGTATGGATTTGCTGCCAGGAGGTGGTAAGAGGTGTCTGGGAGAGGTGCCATTTGTGGCTGAGGTTTCTTTACTTCTGAGTGGTCCTGCCCTGATTTTTTCTCAGTGCTTGACTCAATCTTGGCCATATAACTGCTTTATATGCTACTCAACTACCATTAGCTTTCAAAAAGTCTTTGTTTTGCCTTGTTCATATTTGAGCATGGGTCCTGAGGTGCCAAGGAGTTCAAGAGTGCCCCAGATGGTTGGAAAATTCTTTTGAGGATGTTCAGTTTTGCTCTGAGATGGCGCAAGCTGTGGGCTTTGTGATCTCGGCCCGCTTTGTGCCTCCGTGGGAGCAGCAAGCCCCAGCCTTCTTGTGCTGTGTGATCATGTGAGGGGCTCTCTCACCAGAACGTGTCAGAAGCCACCTTTACATCTATTCTAATTTTGAACTTTCCAGCTCAGTTTACCTGATTGTTTCCTGAAATATCATTGTGGGTTCACAGCCTGGAGCAGGCCAGGCTCTGCAGTCTGGCAGGAGTTTTTAAAGACTTGCCATTTATTCTGTGCTGGAGATTTCCCTGGGATTGGTGTTTGGGACAGCAGAGCCTCTTTTAGATAACATCTCATTTGCTCTTTTTGTGAGTGCCCGTGTCACTGACTTCAAGCGTGCCTGGTAGACAGCACATTACAGTAAAGAAAAGATCTCTGTTTCAGAGCAGTCATCATTTCTGTGCTGTAGGGTAACACATTCCCCATCCCACACAAAGCCTGAACAAACAGGCTTTATGCAGGGAACCCCAAGGGGCTGGAGGGATGGAATTGCAAATCTGGTGACCTTGAAACAAGTGGCTGTTCATTCTCAAAAGAAGATGCACAGGCCGGATACAGCCTTGAGACTGAGTGCACCCTGGAGCACAGGACTCACTCTCGTGTCTGCCTTGAGGAAACTATCACAAAGGAGCTAATTAAACCTTTTAAGACAGTCCTGCCAAACCTGGGTGATCAAAACCTCATGACTAAGGCTCCCAAAATCACGAGATAAACTTTAATATGATCTTGCTGATGAATCTAATAACGAAAATGGATTTGCCCTGTGCTATGTAAGTCTCTAGTACACACACTGATCAACTTCTAAGCTTTTTTTAAAGATGATAAACATTGCTTAACACTGAAAGCCAAGAGAAATGATGAAAGCACCTGGGCTGGAACATTGGAGAAAACCTTTTGCAATGAACTCACAAGAGTTACCAAGTAATATTGGTACAGTCAGAGATGTGTCAAGCTTCCCTCCTTTCTAGCACAGCCAGTTACCAATACAAAGGAGTCCAAAGAGTTGCTTTGTGACCTTACCATGCTGTAGTATGTCTCCAGGGCCAAAACATAGGAGAACTTATCTTTCATTCTCCTGAAATTAAGATCAGAGTTTCCTCCCATCTCTTTCTCCACCTGTCTGATGGAGCCAAAGCTTCCCTTCCCTCTCCCTGCTGCAGCCATGCATTCAGCCAGCTCTCCACCCAGTACAGGGGAAGAGCCTCTGCAGGTGTGTTCAGTTACCTGGAACCGGTGGAAGTCTGCTGGTTTGAAGTCGTTGGGAGAGCAGCCACACCAGTCAACAATGTGCTTGTACTGACACTTGCAGCCCAGCTTCCTGTTCCAGTTGGTGATGCGCAGGTTGTTGTCCACCATGGAGTCACAGAACGGGCTGTTCTCCAGCACGGTGTGAAAGAAGGACTGCAACAAACACGGAGCAGATCACCATATTTAGCTCCTCAAACTTCCATTTTCTCCTTCGCTTCAGCTCATGGGCCCAAACCTAATGCAGGTGACCTATTTTTGTTTGAAATGACAGGATTCACAAGCTCTGTTGTTCTGCCCCATATGAAACACATGTGTGCCTGTATTCCATAGAGCATGGAAAAATTACAACACTCTACAGACCCGACCCAACTGTAAGAACACACAGCTGATGTCTTGCTCCAATAACCTGGCACAGAATAATTGCCCTTCTACAATGACCAGCTTTGGGCACTGGCAGCCCAAAGGACTCCAAGAAAGACACCAGTGCTAGCAATCATTTTATTTTTATTTCAGCTATATGAGCAATTCTAAGAAATGCCCATTATTTCCCTTCTGTAAGTTGCTCCCTAGTCTAACAGATTTAGGACTATTTTTCTGAACAATGTGCTAATGGCATATTTCAAGTTGTTTCCCAAAACAATTGTCAAAACTGCACCATCACCCTGGTTACTCTGATAAAAATACAGTCTCAGACAGCTCTTATGTGGGTGTCTTATCTCCAGCACTCTGAAATGCATTGCTTGTTGAGTGGCTTTGTTCTGAAACACGCAGTTCACCCTAGGCACCAAAAGGACATTCTGCCTCCTGCATTTACATCTGAAATCATAAGTCTTCATTTGCTGACTCATGGCAGCATGGAATTCCTATTGGGCAATCCTAATGATATCATCATAATAACAGCTATTACATAAACCATGTGTAATGGGGACTGATATAGCTGGTTAACAGGTCAGTGAAGGCAGGGCCATTTTACAAAACCAGCTATGTACCTTGCAAAGAAAACCTTGTAGAAAAAAAGCTATGGAATACCATCAATTTTAGCCCTGCAAGAGACCATTTTTGGAGCAGTGACTTCTCTTTAAAATCAGCAATAGTAAGTTCTATAAATAACCAGCATAACATTAACATGGCTGGCCCCCAAATAATCCCCCTACCCTTTTTAATGTTAAATGACAGCCCAGTGAATATGGATTTTATGCTTGAACTGTTTGGTTAAACCCATAAAGGCATCCATTCTCATTCAAGCGAGAGGGGAAAAAAAAGCCCTACCCAATTACCCATTGCCCTGTGTCCTTTCATAGCAATACAGGAATTTCTCTAGATAATGGATGAAAAGGTTATCAGAGTAGAGAGAAAAGGTGATTTTTAACAGAAACAGGATTAAAAGAAGATTATGCAACATGTGTGGGGAATAATAAACTTCTATCAAATGATAACAATTGCTGTGCTCCACCAGAAGCTAACGAGCAAGATTTGCAAGATTGGTGTCATCCATCCTTCAAAATGTTCAGGAACCAAGGCAGTTATAGGTTTAAAGGCAGTCATCAGTTGTTCCTTGGGCTGGCTGACTGCTGCAGCCTGTGGAGCAGAGCCTGGCAAGCCAGGGGAGCAGTGTACCTGCTGGGGCAGGTGTAGCACAGGCTGCCAGCCACGGCTCTGTGCTCTCCCTGCAGATACTGCACATTGCTGACACATTGCTGCACGCCAGGCAAAACCCCACACTGCTGTGCACTCCCCTTCTGCATCACTTGCAGCCAGAGCGACTCCTGAGTGATCTAAATGATTTGTGACTGTGCCTTCTGGCTGAGTTTTGAACAGAACAATAAACCTTTGTTTGCAGGGTTTATATTTTTAAAGAAAAGTGCTGGATAATAGCAAGGAAAGCTACTTATGAAGACAATTCGCCATCTCTAATATCCTTCAAAAGCTTTGTGCAGGAACAATTTGCAAGCAAAGGGCAGCTGGATTTTGGTTGTTCAGTAACAGATTAATAGGCTTAGAAGTATAAAACAAAGCCACTCTTTGCAAAAAAGTCCCACAAACAAACAAGGCAATAAACAATTGCAAAAGATGTTCTAACCCTAAAGGGCTTACTCATGATAGAAATAAAATTTTCATTACCCACTGTGGGATGCTCCAAAGCCCACTGACATCAGGTGAAAGCCCCTCTGATTTCAGTCAGATCTTTGGGACAAGCACAAACATTGCAGGTTTGAACACAGAGAGGGATTCTTTGCATCCACATACCTCGGCAGGAAGCAGCGTGTAAGAATAAAACCTCTTCATCTTTGTTACCAGATCATCATTGGAAAAAGTGACATATTCCACAAACTTCCTGTTCAGGAGGAACCAGTCCGACCCTCCATCGACTGTGATTCCTTCTGGGATCTTGCGGTCCCCGAGGCGCCACATGTGCGTGTCGCACTCCAGGAAGAGCCGATCCAGCCCTTGTTTTCTGATAAATCTGAGGGAATACAAGAGGAGCCATCGAATGTTAATTTGTATTTTGCTATCATTGGGAGCTTTATAAATAAAAAGCTACTTTCTCAAACAAAAAAGGATCATCAAAAGGTCACTTGTTTATATTTCTGTTCTACTCATAAGTAATGTAGAGAGGTTTAATAAATGATTAATCAGTTCTGTTACAGAGGCAAAGAAAAAAGATTGCTTTTAAACATAATTTACACCTTTTGCTGTCCTAAGACTGTGCAGGTGACAGAGCTCTAGGGCAGGAAAGTCCATAATGTTCATTTACTCTGAACAAACCACCATAGAAGAACTGCAACATGAACAGGAACTAAACACATTATTCTCTCTCT
This sequence comes from Vidua macroura, assembly GCF_024509145.1. Classification (NCBI taxonomy): domain Eukaryota; kingdom Metazoa; phylum Chordata; class Aves; order Passeriformes; family Viduidae; genus Vidua; species Vidua macroura. The sequence continues at coordinate 8,446,947 of NC_071586.1, read as the reverse complement.
AAGTAAATTCAGTTTTTAAAAAACAGGAAAATGTACATAAAGGTAAAATGACCCATTTTCTCCTATGCTATTATGTCATTAATTTTTCTATAGGGATACAGCCAATAAGGAAAAAATACCATTATATTGGTCTTTGCTGTAGAATGAGCAAGTTTGCTCCATTTTCAAGTCTCTGGGGAACAATGTTTTGTTATTGCTGAACCATGAATAAGAGGAGCAACTGCAGAACAGCAAAGTTATGGAAATGAATTATTTGAGACTAATGTAAGAGAAGTAAAGCTGGGAAATCAATCTGTGTTTGAAAACACTTTGGACTGAATTCCCACTCATCTTTTGAGACTGTCTGATCCAAGTTTCTGCTTGTTATTCCATTTGGGAATGATTTCTCTGAAGGAGAAGCAGGGCAGCCGTGAATTAGCACCGAGGTGGGCTGAGCACCATCCACCCTGGTTGGATGTGAGCACTGGACACGTCCCACATGTTCTGAGCAGTAACAAATGCTCTCTGACCACACACTACAGCAGCCCACAGCCACAGCCCCCAGACCTCTCTGGGTGCAGGACCTGCAGGATGACAACAGCTGTGGCACCTACAGGAACAGGGGCACAGCCTTCCCTTCCTGAACCACACACAGCCGTGCCAGGGCGTTTCAGGATTAGCAAGCCAAGATGACATTTTAGTAGTCCTCAAACACTTCCTGCTACTGAAGGAAAGGGAAAAGAATGAAAGTTAAGGAACAACAAGCACCAGAGCTTTCTGGAGCCCTGCATCTGGAAAAGTGAGCATTAACCCCGTAGGCCAACTCCCTGGTTCCAGTTCTGTTCTGTACCAATCAAAGAACTGAGATGCAATTATGAAATGGTGCATATTAATTTTCAAAAGGACCGTGAATGACTTCAGGGTCTATGTCCTACTGATAGCTATGTCTCTTTTCACAGTATGAGAAGAGGTCTTCTGTTAACACAACAGCACTGAAAACACGTAAATGAGAGTCGAGAAATTTTTCTTTCCATGAACAAGTTTCTAATTTCATGTTCCATTATGAAGGATAATAGAAAAGTCTTGCAATTTTAATGCAGTGCTCTGGAATGTAATCTTCAAATTCAATATTTATGCAGTTATCTCCAAATCAAATATTAATGTGCCTGAAAGTTTGGTCATTTATTTATTTCTCTTCAAAACTAAATGCTCATTAGAGTTAATTATTTTAAGAAAATAACAGAATTTTATCGACTACATTTAAATAGGAACATAAAGTTCTTTTCCATTAAGTAATTTCTTTAAACTGCTATCTCTACCAATTTATCGCCCTTCACTCTCCTTTTCAAATGGAAGGTTCTTTGACTGCAATAGAAACCCTCAAACAAAAAAAGCCACCTGGGTATTGCAATAACTGCCCTATGTAGGAACTGCCTCAGCCTGTGTGACATGATCCAGCTCCCAGCTCCCTGGTACTGTAACAGCTTCAGCCTTTTAGTCTGAATTTGGCAGCAGAAGACCATGACCATGCTCCAGATGAGAAGGTCCCAGCAAATCCTGACTCACAGCTTCATCTTTTCCAAACTAGTTGACAGGCTCTTTTTTTTTTTTTTCTATACATGCACAGTTCTATGGGGTTTTTTTGAGCTAATGGCTCGGAAAAGCAAATCTCAGGCTATGGAGTGAAATAAGCCAATTCCTGGAAGTACAACTGTTTCCTCAACAAACCTTGGCCCCAAATCTTATACAACTGGGTTACTAGAATAAAGTAAATGTACTTTCCAATCACTTACCCTCCAGTAAGGCAGCACAGCCCAACTAAAGAGCTGCAATGCCTTTAGAGATCTCCCAAGAAATGACCCTTTTGCTTGTGCTTCTTGAAACCCTCCTAGAAACATCACAGGTTGCAGATATATAACAGCTGAAGAGAGAGCAGGTGTTTTTCAGAAGGATCACCATTACTGAGCCTCTTCACACACAGTCACAACACCTCAATGGAATAAGGCATTAGCAAAGCAAATAATTTCTGTGGCCTACAAAGCAATGATTTGTCCAAGGGGCTGTGAAGACACAGCTCTGCACTGGGCGATGGCTTGCTGCTCGTTTATGTTCCTTGGCAGCCAAGGGGACCAAGTGTATTTCAGACCTGCTGGAAGCTAAATAGGAGAGGCTGCTGGCACAGAGAGCTGAACAGCAAGCAAAGTGGAAAAGGCGGATGAGGCTCCCTGTTTTCCCTCCAGGCTCTCTTCTAGGATGACTGATGCTCCCAGCTACTCCAGCAATAGTGATTTTGGCACTCAGGAAGGCAAGAACTTATTCTAAGCATATCGAATACTGCCTGAGGGAAAGGGAAAGGGGTATTTGTATGCCACATAGGACTTTCCAAGAAATGAAAAACTCTTGGACATTACAAACAGTTCATAAAGATTCTTGACTAGCCATCCAAGAATGATTGCAGCCATCTCTGAAAAGAAAGATAGGAAGATGGAGGGCAAAAGCATGACCCTACTGATTTGTTTCTAGTCTCATGCTGTATTTCATTAGTTTCTGGTTATGCTCAAGGGAATACCAAATCAGTAAATTTTATAAAGCCATTTTATAAAGCCATTCAAATAGAGCAATTAAATGCAAAAAAAGGTTGGTTTTTCTCCTTGTCTTTCTCTCTTGGGTCTTACAAAACAGCTTGCAGATAACTCCCAATTTAAAAGTAAGAAAAATAAAAAAAAGGCTTAGTAATAGCATTTCCTTAATCTTAGTCAAAGTGGAAAAATTCAGGTGCTTCCTGTCACCCTGAACATCAGGTAAGACTGGCATACCTTTGCCAGCTGCAAATGCACTGGCCAAACAATGACATCCTACTGAACCAAGGTATGGTTGGCCAAATACAACAGAGATTATCATCAGCTGAAGAAAAAACAAAAAACCAAAAAAACATCAGGAGGAAAATGATAGGAAAAGAGTCAACCAGGAGAAAACAGAATTAAAAAAAGACCAGGATTAAGAAAAGCATGCCATTTTGCCCTGTTCCATAGAACATTCAATCTAAGACATCTTATGCTTCCCCTTGTCAATTTTAATTCTTCCTAAAGAGCCTCCAGTTTTTGAGGGCCTGGAGTTACACTCAAAAGTAAGGAGGAAACACAGGATATTAAGAAGGTGTGTCAGCACCTGACCTCAGCAATCAGACACTGACACACATGAAAGGTGCCACTGTGCCCTGTGTGTGGATGCAGCCTCACAGCTTCCAGAGAGTTATTTTTGTACTTTGCTAAAAAACCCTACTGCCTGCAGCACATGGTCTGTCATTGAGTGCAGATGTCAGTCCAGGCAGCTCATGATTGCAATCCAGTTCAGGGAACTCCACTTTATAGTTTATTTAAATATTTATAAATACATTTCAGACAAGATTCTAGGACTGTATAACACATTTGTAACTTGTGTAGCACATACTCTTATAGCATGAGTATAAACAAAGCTCAACTCTTATGATATGTTCTAACTGCTAATAAATATTGCCACACAGTTACTTAATATCAGCAAAAATATCACAATCAAATATCCTCCTTTTGGATAGTTTTCTCTAAGGGACAGTGCAAACCACAGAAACTTGTAGAGACCCCTGCTCCTGAATGCTCTACTTACACAGTAAATCAGAGAGTTTGCCGTTTTCTTTTTCCTGAAGTTTATGAATGAGTAGAACTTCCTGAAGTATCAGAGGCTATCAGATTGCTAAGTGCTATTTACCAGTAACTTTATCACGAAAAGTTGTTTTTCTAGAAAGAATATATTTTTTAAGGTGAAAAGGTTTCTTCCTAAATGTTTCCCTTTTCTGGCCTCTTGCCTAGAAAACCTCTCATTGACATTTCACTGTTAACCAGGTGCACCTACCCAGGACCTCATCATCATTACTCAGGATTTAAGATTAAGAACTGTGAATAAAAGTTACAAAACTCCAGCAAAACAATTCCTCACAAGTCAAAAGCCAATGTCAATGTCAAAGTGAGAATCTGTAGAGCTAGGAGCTCCACTAGCATTACGTTCATGTTTTCCTGAGTGTATGTGGACAAGCTCTGCATGCTTTTACTTTATCTGCTCCTCTTTTCATTGTCTTTATGTGAAAATTTGAGGAAAAAAGTCCATTTCAGTGCAAAAAGTCAAATAAATATTTTTACAGATGAGAAATGTGAGAGTCACTTGCCAGCAGTGTTTGCACAGCCACCCTAGAAACACCAGAGTCAATCAGCTGGGAAGCACAAAACAGTAATTTGCAGTTTAGGTGACCAGCTAGAAAGCACTAAAAAATAGTTTGACAATCTTGAGTGTAGCAGTTGCAAGAAGTAATTTGTGAGCAATCTCTAGGCTACCACACATCTCCATAAACCAGGCACTGAAAAATTCTTTATAATAAGCAGATTAATGAATCCCAAACCTGTGCAGAGCAGAATCATTCCCTAACTGCTCAAGGTGGAAAACCTGACCTCCACTGGGTATGCTGAGTCCAGCTGACCCTATCTTACTCCATTTCCATAAGTAACTCTATTCGACCAAGGGTTAAACAATACTTACAACATCTGAAATAATTAACAATTGGCTATTTAAACACAATGTCTATATGGTACCAGCTATTCATCTGTTTTTCTAAGGATAGGATGTTGCAGTGTGTTTCCTGAGACCTTCCTGTCATGCTGAAAGCCTCCAGGGCTGATCCCCCAGTCCCAAAATGGAGGTGAAGCTTGAAAAGGGGAACAGCTTCAAACAGAAATAGCACCTACTTAGTCTGTTGAGATGAGGAAGACTTCTACCCACTATGACAGGCATCGTGTGGAAAGCACAGAACAAACAATTCCTGCTGTTTCAAAAGGCCTTGAAAATAACTCTCAGTACAGACAGAAATGATGGAAGAGAAAGAATAATTGTAACTTGCTTTTCAATGTGCTTTAACTGTGACATCTTAAATGCAATTCCTATGAGGTCAAAAATGTTATGAGAGCAGAATTATCTTTCATTAATTCCCTTACTCAGAAGAAAATATTTAAACACATTATTATGTCAACAATCCCCTAAAGCTTTAATGACAATGCAGAAAAAATCATCAACAATATCAGAAAGAATTTCTCTCTTGACTGAATTTGCTCTAGTAAGATTGGGCTTATTTCCTGATTGGGCTTATTTCAGGAGCAAAAGCCAAAGCCATAAATAAGCACACAAATTGAAATGCTTTTAGCAGGTCTGCCCACTGTGCTAAATGCTCAGGAGTTACCAAGGAGCACAAGGAAATGTCACTTTCAGATGTGATCAGTGTTTGTCACCTGTATCTCTGCATGGCCCACAGCACAGCCCGTGCAGGGGAGGGATGGGCACAGCCTGCACTGGGAGATCACAGCTGCCCCTGGGCTGGGGATGGGCTTCAGAGCAGAAAATCCAGCTGGCAAAGCCACCAAAAGTAAGACAGAGCTGAGAGATGCAGTTTGTGATGTTTGTTCCTGGAATTTCCGTGGCAGAAGCTGAAGTGCAAGTCATGGGAACAAGGAGCTCTACTGGAAGGATTTTTTGACAGTCCATGTTTTCAATGTATGTTAAGCACTTTTATGTTCAGTGTGCAATTAAACCTGGGGCAGACTACTGCTGCCACACCCACTGGGCAACAGTGGGCAAGATTTACAGTGCAGCAAAAATGGTACAGCAATTTGAATAGCTTTTTCAAGACACAAGTTCACCTTGAAATATTAGGTTCAGTGTTTCCCTTCTCAATCAGTGGCATCTTCATGGAAGCCAAGCAGCCATGGCACTTAGGGTATTCCACATAAGATGCTGTTGAAAGCTGATGAATACATACATTTTATCTGGTCATTATTCCATCTCTGTATGGACATGATTAGACTTTTCAAGCTTACAATATGCACCTCATATGCTATATAATTTGTTTCTGCTTCTTTCATGTGCAGCCTTCCCAGAATATCCATTTAATGCTTTAGTCCTAGCACATATTTGCATTCTCTTTGAAAGAAATTTCCCATGATTCCTTCTTCTTTTCCACCTTTTTCTACACATTAACTTCCACTGGCTTTGAAAAACTTTTCTTTCCACCTTCTCTCTTTCAAAGGAGAAGTCTCTTTTTCAGAGAAAGTGTTAAAAAGCCTCAATGTTTCTCAATATTTTAATGTTGCAGGCCAGGGAGCAAAATGAAAAACCCTCTAAAATTCTTTAGTTGTAGGAAACTTGCAAAGTCTATTTTTTGCAGTAATGACTCCACTAGGAATTGCCTTGTTTTGTCAACATTTCCATGCATTTCCTTGTGAGCATAAAGCTTGAGAGAGAGTTTAAAAGACTTTCCTGAGGGTTTCTTTACCCCACTCTTCACTTACTCTGTATCTTTTAAGCAATACTGAAACAGCTTTTAGAAGCTCAAAAATGAAATGGATTCCTCTCACCATAAGGGAGGCCACAACTCAAATGATTCTGTTTCTTTTTATATTAAATAAGCAAAACTGTAAATTATAGTATGCAGAATGTAGCATGAACTCACCACAGACAGACTCAATGATATTAAACCTGACATTTTGCCATCTGTTTGTCTCCAATAAATGTCTTCTCTGAAAGGTTTCTTGTTTCCTCACCTCCTTTCTAGCGACTGAGGGCAAGTGTGAGTCCCTTCTATAGGGGTTTTCAAGCTACCAAATCAGGCCACTGACTTGTGGCTGCACCAGGGCCAACAACATCTGTGCAGCTTCAAATGATGTTTCCTGTAATAACCATTTTATAAAATGCCTCAGGACCTCAGATGACAGGGCTGCAGATGAAGTGTGCTGCTCAATGTTCTTAGACAGCAATAAGATTCCTGATTATTTTACCAATATCTCAATTTTCACTTTCCTAATTCTGTCCTTGCCCCATAATGGATGGCTACTTCAAACCTTCTCACTTGAAGCATCTTCCTGAACCAGCGGATGATCTGGCTTGTATACTCTAAGAACAAAGAACATCCAGCCACGTCAAGACATATGGCTGCTTTTGTTTCTCTTTGCACTGACAGCTTAGAGCTCTGTTTTCCAAAACTGAGCAGAAATAAAAGCCCTACAAGGAGGCGAATTGTCAAGCTGAAGCCGTAAAGGCTTTATGGCTCCCCTAATGCTTAGCATAAAGCACTAAGAACATTTGAAAGTTAGCTGTAATGTCTAAATTTTTAAAGTGCAGTCTCTTTGCAGAGAAGATGCATGTTGCTATTTCAGTCGCTACACTTCTCATGCAACTGTTGTGCTGAACTACTTCCAAGCAAAAAATAGATCTTAGTCCATGTGCTCCGGAATACTCAAGTGTTCTAAAAAAATTAGTGAAAAAAGTATGAGGCTGAGGGTAATTTGTGCCAAAGGAACCACCAAATATGTTACATGAGCAGCAGTGTAAGTGCTGCTAGGACATGTGGTTAAACTATTCCAATAGCAATGATAATTAATCCATTTTTTCTCCTAATATTTGGGTACTTACTGGGCAATTCATCAGTGCAATACACAACAGTGCTTACTGTGTGATCCATTTTCCTAACAGACCTCCAAACCCCCATCAACCCCACGTACAGCGCACCAACAAACAGTGTGTGCCACTGAGGAAAAAAGGCATGTCAGACATGGGGGTGAAACAGATGTGTGCCAGCAGTGCAGATTTTGGGAATGTGCTCCAGTCCCTCGGTAGCTAAGGTTTCTCCAGCCTCTGAGAGCTGGGATGGGATTGTGATGCTCCTTGCTACAATTCACCAACACCTCTAAAATGATCTGGAACCCAGAAACCAGAAAGAGGACAACACAACTGCAAAGAACAGCAGTTATGAGGAGGAAAAATCAGCAGAAGAAAAGAATATGGACACATACCAAAACTTTAAGGGCCTTTTCTTTAGCTGTTTGTATTTTGCCTAGGAGCTCAAGACTCCTGTATGATCTAACAGCACCCAGCCTTCTCAGCATGTTTACACTGTTTCCCAAATGACTGCTGTGGAGAGGTTTCTGTACAAACCCCCCCCTCTTCCTGCCTGTCATTGAAGATGTCACATTTGACTGTGTTTATGTTTTATAATACATCCGACAGGTGCTGCTCCTGCCAAAAAAGAAACAAATCCTCTGTGTATTCCAAACTGCAATAGCTTATACAACTACCAGGTTATTCACTTGCTTTTAATAGTCTAAGACACTGAAAATAGAAGGAAATGTGTTGCCCACTAAGCACTATGTAACAACTCCAGCCACTGTGTGCAATTTCATTTCATACATCCACCTCTGTCAGGAAATAATGCTTCTCCAGCTGAGTGAAGGAGCCATTTTCATGTCCATTCTCTTTGCTAAAGCCACTAAAGGAAAATCAGAGTGGTGCACTTTTTCATGACTTTGGCATAACTAAAAAAAAACTTAACTCTATAAAAGGAAGCCTGGTTTCTCTCCTTATTTGGCAGTAAAACAAGTACTGATTGTGAACATGGCTTGAATACAAAGTACACTGTAATTGAGCTGTACAAGCATTTCAGGTTTAAGATGGCACTTCTAATCTTTCTCTGTTGTATAATCCAAAGACTATGATGACTTAAAATTAAGAGTTTTCAGTTGTTTACAAGGCAGACTTAGACAGTTGATTAGGTGCCATTATTCATCCACAAATTAAAATTAAAAGTATCAGCAAGGGTTATACACTGCTTTCAATTACATTTAGATGCTGTGCTCCTGTATTATTAGTTCACATGTTTTGAGAAAAACATCTTGGACCAACTAAGTCATTATTGTACACGGGGCAGCAGCTAGCATAGGCCAGTGTCCTCACCCTTATTATGGCTTCAATTCGTTGTTTTAAACAAAATATTCTGTCCCAGCGTGTTTTGAGATAGGACATCCAAAGGGAGTTTTCTTCTATTGCCCAATAACATGGACACTGGCCTGTGTTCTAAAAGGTGTCCTTTTTTTTTTTATTTACTTAATTTTTTTGCTGCCAACCCTTGAGGCTGTTGCTTCTCTTCCAGACCTTACTAAGACCTTGACATTCTCTTCATGGGGTATTTCTTTTCCCCTGGGCTGCGACAGGACAAAGCAAAGAGCAAAATTAAAAAACTGGAAATATTAGTAGGGAAAAACCCCCATCCCTTGCTCTTATAACAAGCAAGTTGCTGAGTTTAGCTGTGTAAATTCTCCAGGCAAAGTTCACAAGAGGTTGGGAGAATACTGTAAAGCAGCATCACTACACACCCTGGTGCTCCCTGGGGACACAGACATGGGGTGACAGCCTAGGTGAGCCTCTGCTCTTGGCTCACCTGCCTGAGCTTGTAGGAGGTATTTCAGCCCAGAGGACTTCCCCAGTCTGACTACAGGGATAAACCTGTGTGAGCACGGCTTACACACCTGGGCACTCACTGAAAGCCAGGTGGGAACTGCGTGTCAGATGGGGACAGCAGAGGTACACTGACCAGGTTAGTCAAGACTGAGTCACTCAAACACTAAACATGAAATATCAGGCTAGAAATCTTCACTTTAGGTATTTCTATCCCAACAGGTGGATGTAGAGCTGGAAATTCACCCACAATACAAACAGGGGATAACTACTTTTTGATCAGGTTTTGGAAACAATGGAATGAATTTTTACCCAACACCAGCATTACTCAGAGGCACTTGCAGTTGCTGGCTTGAGTGTGTCTACAGCTGCCTGGGCTGTGCAGGAGGAGGGAAGCCACTCTACCTCCCTATAGAAAATTTGGGGACATGCCAAGGGGTAATGTGAAAGGATCCATTCATCCAGTGGTCAGCAGTGGGAGCGCTTATGGGACTCGGGGATTAGGCAACCATAGCAAACAGGGATGGCAAATCCGCACTCATGTCCCAAATCATGTTCCCTGATGCACAGGGAATTTATGGTAGAAATCCAGGAAAAAAAAAAAAAAACAACACAGTGACAGTTGTAATAAGCTAAAAGGTATTTAGTTGTTTATACAAAGAGAACCATTGAACTACTAAATGAGTTTGCTATTCCTGTGATGGAAAGACAAGTAGCACATTAGCTCATTTCATTATTAAATTAATATCAGCTTAGTATGTTTAATTGATCTAAATTGTTCTGATCCAGTTGAAATTGGCATGTTTGAACCAGCCTGATGTTGCTGTGTCATAATCCATTAGTTATTTTCCTTAGCCAGCTCAGGGAATTTGAGAAGACTCAGAAGTACCAGAGAAGCAAGGAGGCAAGAGACCAACTGCTTTTCCCTGGCTCTTTCGCTCCTCTTTTCTACACTAACTCTGCTGTCGATCACTATTGCCAGCTAGAGCTGAGTCTGCCAATCACTCTGACACTCTGCATTTCCCAAACCAGGGACTCTCCTGTGGAAACTGTTGACTTGGCTTTAAATATGACTCCTCACAGGATTTTTTTTTACTACCTGCTATAGAATTTGTGCATGCACAAGATGAATGCTCGTGAGGACTTAATTTAAACAGGAACATGACAGAATTGATAAATCTGGTGACAAGAGTAAGAACGGCCAAGAAGAGAGAGAGACTTGTGAGTTATTCTGCCTGCCTGCTGTGCTGAACACACAACTCAGTGTGTCACATTCTCTGGGTACACTTGACATTTTACAGAATAAAGGGAAGACCTGGTGACCCAAGCAGAATAAAACAATATTTTTAGATGCAAAGTCACTGGGGCTCAGCATATGGAGTTGCTGGAAGTGCAGCAGGACTGCTGTTATGGTACAAAACCAGCAAAAAAGAGGAACAGCAAAACTAAGAATAAAGAGGAAAACAGGACCCACAGGAGTCAGATAGGGAACTTCTTTCATCTGCAGAGGTTGTTAAAGCCTTTGGAAGATGGTGTCTGGTCACTGCTGCTCCCCCAAACCACAATGGCAAGTTGATGAGTGGTGGGAAACACAGCACATTCCTTCTTCAAGACTTGTGCAGGGGAAATGAAGAAGGATTTTGATCCCAATTTTAGTAGACTGTGATAAGCTCCAGCCACCATCCTCACTCTTACTGTCACTGCAGGCTGCTACAGGCTCCCACGGCTGGGGCTCTGCCCATGCCTGGCTGTGCTGCAGAGCTCAGCTAACCCAGGTCTTGCTCACCAGGGTGCCACCAGGTCAGTGCTGGTGTGCGGGGCAATTGCCACTTGCTCACAAAACATCAATCTGTGCCAAGTCCACAGGAAGATGCAACATCAGTCTGCTCAGTGCCTCTCTCCCCACAAAAGCATCTCTGACTCTGGGAAGGAGTCACTCTGGGCCAAGAAACAACTGTCCTCAGAAAAGGGTTTCCTCCTCATTCCCTTCTCTTTCCTGGAACAGGGATTTCTTCAATCAGGTGATGCTGGAAATCATCACCATACAATAATTCTCAGTGCTCTGGTTAAAATAAGGTGAAGAAAGGGCCAACTCACCTTGCATTGTCCCTCCCATGTGATTTCAAGAAGTTCATGTCACGGTATCTGGACAGGAATGCCACGAGCTGATCGTTTGTCCTGTGAGAGGAAGAACAAAAGGTGCACAAATGACACTGTGAAAACCACTGCATCCAGAGCAATTTATATATTTATTGTTCTCATTTGGAAACCATTCTCAGATTCTGAAGGTGGTTCTAAAAAAGAACTTCCATCCTGTTGCTAAACTTCAATGACCCCCTCTGCTCAGGAAAGCAGAGGAAGGAAGCAAAGCTTTATTAAACCTTAACAAATTTCTTATCAACCCTTGGCAGGTATTTTAAGCACTATAAGAGAGTATGCATGAAGTAATACTGCTCAACACTTCTTAAGTATGAAAATCCAGCTGCAAGATGACTACATTGATAGTTCCATTTTACATGCTTTGCTAGATATTTCCTAGGGAATTTGGTTCAGTATCTATTGGCATTTTATTTGTTTTCATTGTGTAATAGAGAAGGAATGCATATGGAATGCATAACGCAAGAGAATTTTGATGTCAAAAAGGCAGTATAATCAACAGGAACAAAGGAATTTAGAAGGTTAATTCCAATTAGTATGACAGGCAATCTGACACCAGCATTTTCAGAATTTCAGCTGACATGTCCAAGAATGTATTTATGCTTGACAGCTTTTGTGGTCTGTTCTTTCTTTAACAATGGAGCAAAAATGTTCTCTGTTTATCTAGGTCAGCATATTTAGGAAAACTGAATAAATCACATTAAAAAGATCTTAATCTCCTGAATTGCATTCAAATCCACAACCTTATGGATACACCATTTAAGCAATGTCTGTAATGAATTTGGTGGCAGAAAGACTCAAGATAAAAGAGCTGTCAATACTACTGTATTTTGAAAACATTTCATTATTATAAGCCACAGAAAAGCAACTTAAACCTGAATGTGTTTAACTGTACAAAATGTGTTTAACTTCTGGGGTCAGGCTGCAACAACCTGGAAATGCTATCAGCCAAGTAAACTATTTTCATAATCTCATTGATTTTATCCAGACCAAATGAATTATCTGTCAATCAAGCATGCTGACAGACAGGGCCCTGAGACCCTCCTCCTTCACTCCCTCATGTGAGCTGCAATACCTCCCAGGGTCAGACTCTGCATCTCAATTTGGCAAACTCAGAAAGTGCTTTCTGTACAGTAAGCTGTGCAGATTTTCACATTTGCTGCTCCAGTGACTCTCCATCTTACTGGGATGAATAGGCATTTAGTGAATTTACTTAGCAATGCTTCCACATGAAATGGTTTCAATGGCTGACATCTTTGGGTGAGTTTCTAGGCAAAAGCTGGCATGCAAAGATGATCTTTAGAAATATAATCAAGTTTGGAAGTGCTTGAGCTTTAATTTCCTTACAGGATAAAAATCAAATCAACCAAAGTAACAATCGACACCACTCAATAAAACATCATCCTTTCTAGATTGCTCACCAACCAGTATTTTGCTATTCTGCAGTACTCTACCAAGTGCATCAGGACTTGGGGCTGCCATACAAACTTCTCATTGCTTCTCAGTTTTTAGGTAATTCTTATAAATGTTCAAATGATGCTTAGCTCTTAAAGTAATCAATAACTGACATTTTCTCTCTTCTTGAAAACACTGATGGTATCTTGGTCCTACTTTGAATGTTTTTAGTTTTTTGTTTTAAAGAACTCATACAGAGTTTTACTCCTTGTCCATTAATATGCTTCTTTTCATGTGTTGACTAAACATCATAGTTCCATTTGGTAAAACTTTTTAGTTAATTGACATTTACACTTATGCAGTCAACCAATTCTATGCTCAGCATGGCACCACACTGAATTTCTATTAAGCTTTCACTCAAAGTGCTCTTTTCTGGCCCCAGCATCATGAAGATACTGCACATCACCTCTGACTTATTCCATCAGAAGACATTAAGAAGAAAATCAAAGGTATTGAACATGCCATCGGTGTAAATGCATTTGTTAAAATCCGCCTCACTTTTCAGAAACCTTTGCCTTGAGGGGTAGATTTCCTAAATGCCTCTGGCACAGATTGCCGCCACACTTCTTCACATACAGCAGCAGCAGAGTCTCTGCCTCGGCAGTGCCTCTGGCACCAGCTATTTCCAATGCCTCTGGCACTCCTTTGGACAAAGACTGGAGACATGGGCCTGCTTTTTCTCTAAGTAAGGCAATCAAAAGCTGAGATTTTCAGCTGAAGACATCACTGGGAGCAACAGCAAGTCCACGTAGCCAAATTAAATTCTACTGTAGCTCCACAAATTTCAGGGATAATTCACTGAGCATAAATTTGGCACAAAGTCTTTTACTAACTATCACGGTAAAACAGAAAGTAACAAGTGCAGCATAGCCTTCCTAAGAAGGAAATAAAGGCATGTGGAGAGGGAGGGTAGTTCATGCTACTGATTAAAAATGCACTAATATTACATATCACATTCCTATCAGTTTCCCCAGTGTGTAACACAGCACGAATACAGATTGAGGAAAAAGCCCTTCTGCAGTCGGTGCCTGAGGCTGGGCCTGATGGATGCATCCACACCGCTCTCACTTCTATTTCCTTTGGCTATTAAACTCACGTGGGGGGCAAGGCACCAGGGAGAAGGATTAGTCAGATGGTTACCTGTATCATTAGCAGGGAGGAGGATGGTGTGAGTGTAGAGAGGCTGAGAGAAAATGGGCATTTTCAGGTGTGCAGCACACAGGGAGAAATGCAAAACGAATCCTCCAGTGAACTCCAAGAGTGCAGTGAGCTTGTGTGTGGGGGAGGGCTGCCACGAGAAGATGACAAGTGAAGAAGAGTGATGGGAAACAAAGCATGTTTGAGTTCACTGATGCAGATCTGGTGCTCAGCAAGGGCAGGTCTGCCAGCTGGGATGGGGGTGGCCATCTTCCCCAGACCCTTGCTGAGGTCACCTCGGTGAGGTCCTACAGCTCCCCTCCTGCAGCAAGGGTGCCAGGGCTGGCAGGGGCACTGTGCCCACCTGCTGAGGTGCCACTCAGCAAAGCTCAGCCAAGCCCCTGTAGGGCTGGGCTAAGGATGGCAGCACTCAGCTGGGCAGGCAGTGAGGTTCAGAGGCTGCAAAAGTGACTCAACCCATGGCACTGCTCAACTGGGGATGTGGCTGAGCCCCTGGGCTGGGACTCTGCTTGGGGTTACAGGTCTAAGGGAGAGAAAAGGGTGAGTCCTATATCCAGAAGGAAATTCAGAAGATATTGCCAAAGCAAAGCAAAGTCTGCTACCAGTGTTTCCTCATGAGCAGCCCCTGGCCTGGGACTGAGGCGTCCCAGGGTGTGAGCAGGGCAAACCAGGCACTCAGTAAGCACATGCTGAGCGTGGCAGTAATTTCAGAATATGGCCTATACACTGGGGACTGAAATGAACTGCTGGAAGAGAAGCAGTGACTGTGTTTGCATTGTCTGAACACGCTGGAGGTCTGTGCACAGAGTGGTCCCTGCACACACCCACAGCCCAACCCTGCAGGCAAGAGGCAGTGCTGGTTTTGCTGGTTTTAAGCAAACCCTCCAACCCTAGTGACTAATCCAAGCAAAGAGCAGGGATGCCCTCAGTCTGCAGCTGTGAAAACAGATTAGGAAAGCCTTTGGAGTATATGAGAAAAGGAAATCAAGATATTACTTTTGGAGGATAGTGATGGCTAATAAAAATGTTCTGATTCAGCAAGGTACTTTAACACATGGGCAACTCGAAGGATATAGGGAATACCAGGCACTTCAATGGGGTTTTTAATATGTCAAAACCTATGCAAGTTAATAACAATTTGGCTAAGTTGGATCAAAAGTTCAGAAGCTTTTGGCAGCACACAGGTATGGTTTGATTCTGTGTAGGAATCAGATGAAGGAAAGAGAACTGCTCTGAGTTTATTAATTATTCATCTTGATTAACTTAGGGCTATCTAATGACAAGTCTGCTGGCTGCTTCACAGGAGGAGTTAGTGCAGGGAGGGGATTAGCCCTGGCCATGGTGAGCAGTGGTGGCTGCAAACACAGCAGTAGCTCTGCTTGGTGTGGGGGGCTGGGGAGGCAGGCAAGGATTACAAACACAGCTGAACAGGCAAAAAAAGAAACAAAAAGGCAAAAGTGTTTGGGAGAATAGGGCAAGGAGGCTAATGTGGTTTGAAGCAGCAATGAAGGGCCTCTGAAGCAGGGATGATGAAGGAAAACATACAGTCAGAAAAGATAAGTCAAAACTGTTACAAGTTCTCCCAGTGCCCAAAGCTTTGGTGTTCCCACCCGTTCCCGCCTGACTCATGCCCACAGTTTCCTTTCCCAGGACTCCTGTGACTGTGTGAAGGCACAGCCCTACAGAACCCAGACCTACAGCCACCCCAGCAGCTCTTTGCCAAGAAACTGTTTCTACAAGGTTGCTACAGAAGGAAAAGACTGCAGAGAAAAAAACCTGGAATTATGGGGCAAACTCACCTATTCAAAGTTAAGCATGATATTAATGATTAATATGGCTAAACACAGTTAAACATGCAGATGTGCACACAAGAGCCTGAAAGTGGAAGAACTGAACACCTTAAATTCTGCTACCTTCTTTTCAATAAATTCTTACAATGATACTTAAGCTCACTGATTCCAGTAAGTTATTAATTTCATATTCATTAACCCAGTATTGTAGAAATGTAGGGCATGCCATCACTAACAAGCCCCCGTGGCAGGAGAGTTCCTTCAGGAGTGTTCCTTACCTGCCTATTCCTAGCCTGGGCTATTGTTGCCCTGATTTGTAAATGTGTTATATTTTCTTTTATAGTTCTTTTGAAAATTTTAAAGTTCTCATAAAACTTCTTTAGCCTTCTGATAATGTTTACATATTTGAGAGTCACACAATTTAATGTATAAATAGAATAGTTTACATATTTCTCTGTAGGTAGAGAGAAATTATTAATTGATCTTTAGACTACTGTGGTTGGAGAGGTGGTAATTCCATCCTTCAATCCACAGCCACCTTTAGAATTCTATAAATACCAGATGTTTGAATAAAACTAAGTCGTTTTCCTCTTTTCTACTTACCAAGTGTCTGTGTACTCATTTAGTGTCCAATAACACAGGCTAGCCCTCTCCCTCTTACACAGGGAGGTAAGCCCAGCCTGGCTCCCCAGGTTCTGCAGCTGCCTGACAGTCCTGCAGCACTGCGGGCCACAGAGGAGCTGGGGAGGAAGGAGAGCAGCCCAGGAGACAGGGAAGGGGTTTTGCCAGTTGCTGCACACCTGCACAGCACCCAGTGCACTCTGAAAGTGCACTTCTGCTGGGGCACAGCAGCGCTCGTGGCATCTTCCCGCTCCAGAAAGGGATCCTGACCTGCTCTGCTCCCTCCACCAGGCCACCATGCATGCATATGGGCACAGCATGTAACCTTACAAGAGGATGCAACAGAAAAATGATTCAAGAGAAAAAAGCAAAAATCTACAAAACCTCCTCCTGGAACACTTACAGCAAGATGATCAACCACGCAAATGCAGCATGAGGACAATATGGGAGAAGGTTTGCAGGGTTCAGCTTTCAGACCCTGGATAGACAGTCTGACCCTCTTACTGGTGCTCTCAAGTCCTCCTGCCTCTCCAAAGGCAATTCAGCACAAGGGGAGGCTCAGCAGAGCCTGACCCAGGCTGAAGTAAGAAAAAAAAACCCAACAAGTCTGCCATCTAAAAATGCAATGAAAGGGGAAGGCTGTACTTAGCCTTTGCTACCCATCACAGAACAAAGATTAGCATGGCAGGCCTTTCTCAGCAAAGCTGATTCCTATAACAACAGCCATTCATAAAACAAAACAAATAACTGAGAACAGCAGATACGATTTCAGAGGCCAACTGCATGAGGAAGGCTCTGGGTGACAGTTAATACCTCTGCTTTTACAACAGTGTTGTCTTAAATGGTTTGTTTTGTCTTTCAAGTCAGGTTTAACAGAGAAACAAGGTAATAGAAGAAAACTATTGCCTTAGCAGCTCAGCTGCTGGAATACTTGGAGATCAGAGCTGTGCTCCAGCACCAGCTCTGCCATCTGGGCTGGGAATTCACACCTGTGTATTTCAAAGTGTCAGCCTCCTGCATTTGGATGCTGCAGGCACTGATCACTCATCACGAGGGATGCAGCTATTCTCCTGCAGCCTTGCCAGTGCTGTATGATTCTCAAGACATTCTATTAGTTACAGTCATCTTGGCTGTGCTTTCAATTACAGCTTCCCATTCAACCATTGTCTGCTTCCTATGGAAAAGAAAAGAACTCGCATAGTCAAAAAAAAGTGGAAGTCTTTTTTAGATGGAGCACTGCTGAATAAACCTCTTCTAGTGAGAGCACATAAATGCCTGGGTACAAAGGAGATCTGCTGAGAGAAAATAGAATATACTGCATCGTCTGCTTCCTGAGCCTCTCCACTACCTATCTTCTATAAATTCAAGGCTTCAGATGGTATTTATAAAATAAATAAATAAGCCCACCGCTGAGAAGCAGCAGCACATGCTTAAATGAAAATCCTAAAGAGACCATATAAGAGAATTCCACCAAGGATTAATGAACAAATGTGATTAAAACTATCTACAGCTCTGGACTGCTGCCAAAACGCTGCCAGCAGTGTTTGATATGTAAATGCTTAAAACATTTGCTGTGTGTACTGCTGTTGATGCAAAGCCTCTATAGAGAGTTTCTCCATCTAATTAGAGATATTGGTTTAGCAAACTTTGGAGTCTATAAAACCCTCAATGTCTCATTATTCTTTTAAAATAGAATATTCATTTATTTGGAATGTTTTCCAGCTATATCCCATGAAACCCTGAAAGGCCCTTGGCTAATGAAAAACTCCAGCCCTGTATCAGCTGATAAACCCTACAGCTTTTATGATAATAAAATTCTCACCACATGCACTCATTAAAACTTTGCAACATCACTTTTGACTTTCTTTAAATATTCACTGGGAAAAAAGTAAATTACTCAATTTCCAATTATTTTATAGCACAATTTCAACATAGGCATTTAAAATCTCCAGGACCTTATCAAATACACCATAAAATGGTGCAATCACTGTGTCTCTGATCTGGTGGAGCCCTGGTGAACAGTAAGTGCTGAACTGTAACATACTTGGAGCTCTCCCAAAATGATGCAACTTTCACACTGTATTGTCATAAATTACTTCATGGGTCAGGGCCCACATGTCCACGTGTCCAGAAGCAGAATGTGCAAGGACTGCACACGAGGCCAAGAGCTGAGAGCTGTCCTTAAACTCATCTTTGATCTCTTAGGGGCACAAGTACATCTATTAAGGAGACTTTTCCAGGGAGGCCAATCCAGTTATAACATAGATTGTCCATCTCCACCACAGATATGTCACCAGCTTACCAATGTTTAACTCACTGGTGTTTATGAAACATTTTTACAAAATGCCCTCAATACCTTTGAATTGATCCTATGAATTAATTTGTCTGTGACAATGACATTTTCTCAGCATCCCTGCTGCTGCAGTAAAAAGTAAATAAGGAAAATACTACTCTGTAATACCATTTCATATGCAGCTCTTTTTCTCTGATTTTAAAGCCATTATAAGTTGCAAGTTACTATAGTTTAGAGTAAAACTACAAAATACATTAAGGTAGTTTCCTTTCATAAATCTAATTGTATGCAATTGCTAAGTCTAGATTATTTGTATGCTTAACAAGAACAAATGCACTGAAAAATACTTGAATAACAAAAGCTTCTGAAGTACCTTCCAAATGTGCAACTGCGTAAGGCCTGGTAGACACGAAAATAATCCAAGAAAATTGGCTACGTGCAGGATGACTTATTCCCTACATAACCTGGTATTGATGCATGCAGCTCAGAGGTATTTTGCTAGAAAGGAAGGAAATGTTTCACTTGGATTTGCTAAACAATTTTCTATTTATTTTTCTATTTAAGTTTATGAATCATCAGCATATCGCCACCATTATTTATTTTTTCATCTTGCTAGCCCAGAATTTGTGTGCCTGACAGATAGCCTTTGCTAGAAAGGCCTATAAATGCCTATTTCAAATAAATATTTTTAAGTAAAGGCAGAGATGTGTGTCTAACTTAGATAAGGGCTAGAAAACTTATTAAAGGTATATACTGTAGTAAAGCAAAATTCCTCTCCCACCACATTCACAAGAGATGTCAGTTTAGTTGAACTGCATGGATGAAAAAAATGCTTCTTTTTATCAGTGCTGGCAAAAACTGTTTATCAAGCCTTGCTGGCATTCCCATTATTTAAATTTGGAAATTAAAATAATGCAAATTAGTGCAGAAAAAATACAGCAATGTGGGGTTTAGACTTTTCAACTTACCCCTAAGCATTCTATGAATGCTTAGCATTCATAGAATCACATGATTACTCAGCATTATGTCAGCTCCAAAGATAGAATCATAGAAATGCTTAATTTGAAAAAGACCTTTAAGATCATCAAATCCAGCACTGCCAAGCCCATCACTAAACCCCATCCCCCAGTGCCACTCTCCCAAACTAAGGTGCCAGCCTTGAGTAAGCAGATTTCCTTTTGGCAGTGGTGCAGTCAGGTTCACAAGCAGAAGTTTCTGTTCAGGGGCTTGTGAAAGATATTTAAGAGAGAGAACTGCCACATCTGCCTTCTTCCCAAATTAATGATACAATGGAGGAGAAGCAGCAGCACAGGCAGGGGCCGATGAGCCTGCCCACACTGGGAAGAACAACTGGGAATCTTGTCACATGCAGGCAGATGGGCTCACACAAAGCACAATGAGGCCAATGTTCCTCTTAGTCATTTTAGCTGACCTTCCACTAATAGCTGCCATTGACACTTCAGTCAGCAACTTTCCAAGGTAGCTGTGCTCAGGATAAATGGAAAGAATTGTGGTTTTTATGCCAATTTGGTGGATGACACCAACAAGTCCAAATACGAATGTTTTTAACCTTTTTCTATTTAGAGTGTAAGGACTGATTGATGCAGAGTGTGGAGCTAATGAACACACTCTCTCTGCTGACAATTTGGCACAGAAAGGCTGTTTTAATATCACACTGTCAAAGGTCTATGACATTTTTCATTTCCATCAATAAGGAAGTTGAGTGTTGACGTAAGTGATCATTTTGATGGACAGTGAGCAGGAAGCAGCCGTGCACCTGAAGAGGTTACCTACACACACTTCTATTTACATTGAGACACGTCTGAAGAAGATTCATGCACAGAATGTCTAAATTTAATGAGGTTATTTACTTAGTTTTAATCCTGTAAGGAAAAAACAAACAACCTCTCTTTTCAGCATTTTTCTATTTTAAAACTTTTATGACAATATGGGCTTTCTATCACTAGAAGAAAAACCTATGCAGTGACAGAAACATTGGTAAATGCACTTTCTGCCCAAAGTGCATCTTTGAAGAAAGCAGTACACAAATTATGCACATCTAGTTCCTTAAAATATTTTTAGTATCTTCAACAGTGAGACAAGTTCCCTCTTCCAAGTCCTTTAATCAATGAAAAAACCACTTTTTTCTATCCTCTTTCCTACCGATAAAGCACTATGCAAAGGTCTTTATTCTGCTTTCATATCTGTAATGCTCCAGAATCAGTGCAGTGCACTCAGCTTGTGCTTGTGTAAGCCAGAGCATAAACCCAGCTCTTTGTTCCTGGAACAGACGGTGGGAATCCATAACAAAGTCTTTGTGGTGTTTCCCAGTTTAGAGGCTGTGAAAGCGTGTTGTTCCACGTGTGACAGCATGTTAATAGATGAACATCAGCACTGTCTTCCTCTCACTCTGAGAGGTGCTCTGTCTTTCCTTGCCTTGTCTCATGGTAGGTAATTCTCCATAGGAAAAATTCCCAAGCAACCATTTCTTTCCTTAAGGCCCATCCATTGTGTCAGAGTGGCAGCAAATGTAACTGCTGCCAATTACTACGTGACTTCTAAAGCTGCTGAAAAGTATTTGCCAAGATGATTTGCTTTTCACAAAGTTGCCTTTGCCTGTTATTATAAAAACAAACCATTCCATTTCCAATCAGTGCCTCAATGCAGAGATCAGGATAGAGAACTCCCACATTTAACTGCCAGGAACTCTTGATGGGCCACGGTCCTATGGATGCCAAATATCACTTGTGGGGATGCTGAACTACAAAGAGTTAAGACAGACAGGATTATCCTGTCTCACAAAAAACATCTGAGTCCACTTAATATCTGCTGGAAAGTATCTGAAAAGAGAGTACTGAAATACTTGACTAACCAGCTGCTAATACCCAAGGATATTTAATTATTAAAAGTAAACATGATATAATTTTAGCTTTATAAAAGCACTGGGATTTTATTTAGTACAGAATGATGCTCACTGCTTTGTATTTTTCCAGTGTTTCTCTGCTGCTGCATATTCATGTAGAACCTCATCTGCCTACACGATACATCCCATTTTGATGAAAACAATAATCACTGATTAAATAAGCAAGTGGAGTGAGCTTCAGAAATGATCAAGTTCATTACTCAAATTAGTGAGACTTTGTATAAAAAGAAAAAAATCTAGATATTGGGCTGAATAGGAGCTTTTTGTTTGTTTATACCATGTATATTTTACATGGCATGGTTTATATTCAGCAGTTTTTTCACCATCTCTAAAATTAAATTATCAAGAGTTTTGTGCAAAAAGAGAAATTGAAATTAAATATGAGCACAGATTTAAAGCAACCATTCACTTCATCCAATTCACACATTCCCGCGTGCATCTGAAATTTTATTTGTACAAGTCAATAGGAAAAATGATTTGCTTATTGTTGAAAAATGGTTTGATAGTTGTTGAGCAATTATAATTAAAAATGTTCAGTTTCTTCCAAGCAAGTGGGAAGAAAGAAACCTCCTTCACCCTGCTTCTCATGGCAGAGCTCTGCCTGGTGGGGTCTGTCAGTCTGGGGGTGCAGCCCTGCTGTCCTGCCACAGCAGAGACCCTGCAACATCCCCAGGTGTCACCCCGGGCCAGTTCCACGCCAGGGATGGATCAACTCAGCAGATCCAACTCGGATTTAAAGTCCATCATGTGAGCTGTGTGTTCCTCCATCAGCTGCAACAGTCTTGCAGCTTAAGACTCATGAGATTGCTTTTCTGGATGCAGTTGTTAGGGTGCCACTTACCCAGCTTTACTGTTAAATTTTGGCAATTTCTCAGTTTTTGAAACATAACTTGCTCCCTCTGACTGTGCTGATGGTGATTCACCCTGAACCCCACCCCGTCACACCAGGAAAGCAGAGCCATTCCTACCCTGCCCAGGATACTCCCAAAGCCAGCACCAGCCCACAGCCACCAAGGACAGCTCATGCAGGACTCTGGAAACACCTTCCTGCACTCTCCCTGCTGAAGCCACTCTGCCCCAGCCCCTCTTTGGAGGGTCACCTCTGGCTCCAGCAGGGAAGGCAGGACAGCCTGCTCCCAAATCCCAGCCCAGCATCCTCTCCAAAGCCCACAGACACTCCCTGCTGCCACACCTGGAGTTTCATATCTATAAAGAAGCAGAAGCTGCTCACGCTAAGCTTGGAAGCAGCAGGGAGCTGAGACCACCCTCTTCTTGCTGGGAAAGGGAACAGGAAAGCTCTTTCTAAAAGGGATCAAGGTATAAAACTCAGCACTTCTGGGTCTTGCCATCTCTTGTTTAATTTGCAGTGTAATCCTGGACAAAAGCTGGCTGGCTTTGTGTGACATTGCCCTGAGAGCAGGTGGTTCTTCTGATGCAGTGGGGAAGGTGGACCTGGGTAAAGTAAAGTAAAATTTTCCCCCATCTCACACTTTCTATGGAAAAGACCAGAGGGAATATACACTCATCCAGTGAGCAGCTTCAATCTCCTAACTGGAGCTATCCCAAGGGGGGAGTGGTGGGACTCCACCAGCACAAGGTCCCTGTGGTGCCCTCTGTGCCAGGGATGAAGCCCAGGGCTCTTCATCTGCCCACTCAAGACCCCGCTGCTGAGGCACTTTCACAAACTCCTTTAAAAGTAAAGTGAATTATTACAAACCAGCCCCTTCCTGAAGCTCCTCCTGGCCCTGCCACTCCCTTTGATCCCTGAGCTGCTGAATCAACCTGTCGGAGTGCATCAATTCAAAGGACCAGAAGGCAAAACAGGGAAAACGGGGTCAGGCTAATGGGATTTAATATCAATTCTGCACCAGTCCTGAAAAGATGGAAGAACAGGGCCTGGGGGGTGAAAGGGATAATGAACTGAGAGTTGATGGAAAGAATCTTAATTGGTTTTAACAACAAAAGGTCACATTTTTTTACCTTTATTTGGGTTGAGTAATGATCTTATTTTGACAATTTGTGCCACCTGATGACTTGCCCTACTCTTGGTTGGGACTGTTTTGGAGTAAGTCAGTGAGGAATGCAGAGCCTGTGGCACAAACCTGTGGCAGAGAGGATGCTTGCAATGGGAACATACAGATCCACTACCTGATATAACTGGAGCTGCTGAGAAAACAACTGGCAGGATGGGAGGCTGATGTCCCTGCTCACTGCTGTGCTCAATGAGCTGCAACCAACACACTCTTATTCCATCAGAAGAGAACCAGGGGTTCACTTCAACTCAAGAAAAAATTCTAGAAAAGGCACACGAACTTAAGTGATGCAGTCTGTCACCAGTGATCTCCTGGCACTGCCAGGTGGACAGACTGTGACACAGAGCCATTTCCTGGCTGCCTCTCCCCTCCTGGGCTGCAGTGGTTCACAAACAATTCTCCAGGCACTTGTGATGATACCCAGCACTGGTATCTCGTGACACACCACATGTACCAGTTTCCCAAGAGAAGAAAGATCAGGGTGTTTTAGCCTTCAGCTGCAGCTCTACAGCTGCCACCTGACTCAGTCCCATGACTTGAGCCCCATGGGAACAGCCTCAGTGCCTACACAATACCAGCTGTGCAAAGGTTTAGCAATGAATCGACCCTCACGGAGCAAGCAGAGCCACGGTCCCTGCAGGCCCTTGCCATGGGAATCATCTGGAAGCCACCTTGCACCTGACTGGCACAGTGCATCCCATCATATGAATACAACGATCTGAGCCACTGCCAAAGCAACTGAGGCTGCCTCAATTAAAGCCATAAGGTGACACAAATAACCAATTTGGATTTATAGACCTTTTAGTCTTCAGCTGTTCCAAGAATGCATTGTTGCAAGATTACCTGCTAGAAGTGACTTTGGGGCAGCAAACTTTTAAACCAAGATCAACTGCATTTGGAAAAGACTTGGCCCCAGACCAGTTCCTAATGTGGCAAAGAGTGCAATTATCCTGATGAAAGCTTAGGGGTGCTTGTGCCTACAGCTGGTTCATCAAGTAATGCTGAATGATGGATATAATTAAACTGTGTGCAGCAGAGTGGAACGTGCTACAATGAACCATTTAGGGCCTCATCCCCTCCCATCAGCCTGGAGCTACAGATGGGCCATCACAAACAGTCAGTGGCACTCAGCACTGCTATTTATACAGAGAGATTCAGAGGAATCATACAAACGCTCTGTGCAGGTTGGGCAGAAAAGAAGTCTTCCACTGTAATAAGGTGCAATTATAAAAGCAGCTAGTCCCTAATTCTACCTTGGATTGCACAGCAAAATGTCCCTCTGGGGTTTCTGCACTGCCAGGTCAAAGCTCGCACAGTATCTCAAGATACAAAGTTTTCATCAGTTAGCACTGGTCAGGACTAGAAAGAAAAATAAAAAGAAGCTTTGGAAAAAGAGACGCATTCTGCAGCACATCCCTGGGGACGAAGAACACCACACACAGAGGTGCCCAACTCCCCTGTGAGCCACCCAAGCTCTGCAGCACTGGACAGGCTCACAGATCCTGCATTTGGCCTACAGAGCTGCGAGAGCTGAAAAATCTTCAGCATCAAATACCATTCAACTCTTAGCCCTATTTTCAAGAGAAAGAATTCATTCATCTCTCCCTCTCCATCCTATTTCTGTATCACTACTAAAAGACTGAATCAGAACAATATTTTGGCTCACCCTTTAATGGCCTTTTGGTTCACAACTATTTAAGAGTGACTTGGGAAAGGTATAACAGCACATGTTATCTTCACTTTGAACTGCCACCAGATATTATTTTGCAGCTGTTTTATTGTAAATGGCATCCTGAAATCTAAACAAAAGAGTGTCTTAATGGCAATTTCAGCAGATTTTTAATTTCCTGAGAGAATTCAGCGGGACCACGAAGGGAGAGCACATTTAAAAGGCAGTGCTGTAATAGGAACACTTCCCCTTTTCAAGCACTTTTAGCTTTTGGAATTTGATAATGATTTCACTGAACTTTCAAAAAAAAAAAAAAAAACAACAAAACTCAATTGAGTTGAAAAACCATTAAAATTTCTGCTCACAAACCCCAGGTAAGAACCACAAGGACCTGTTCCTCTGCAGCTTCTGTTACCCACCTCAGACTTAATCCAAAGTAAAAGTCACTTGGAGCAAAGTTGTGGGAGAGCACACAAGAGAGAAAGTCACACCTGGGATTTCCCTGATGATCAACATCCCATTGCAGCTCAAACTCCACTGGAGCTTCCTGCCCAGGAATGCAGAGAGCAACTAAATGCCATGGGAAAGGCTTGCCAGGATGGGGCAGCTAGTGGGGAATTTTTCTAACCGTGGCTTTAAAGTACAAAAGCCATTCTGCACAAAGGACTCTTTCCTTGGCTTGGTCACCCCACACTATTTGGCCATAAAGACAAGTTGTAAGTGAAATACAGGTTTTGTAAATATCCCTGGAGCTGTGAAGGAGAAATACAGAGCTGGCCAGATCCCTCATGCTGCTCATTGCCTTCCTCTGCCCCAACACATTGGTTACTTTCACAAAAATACTATTCCAGGCATTACTGGAGCATCCTAATGACAAAAGGAGGAACTGTAGCCTAGGAAATGATGGTGCACATTACCACAACATTGGTGCTGTTACTGTTTATAGATCAGGCTGAATGGCAACTGAATCAGACTCACATTTAACTTTCTTCTTTTAGGAGACAGACTTTTTTCTCAGTCATAAATAAGTAAAAAATAAATTACATCCAGAAAGCAAATGGCAAACAGATGAAAACCCTTTGGCTCTTTGCTTGAGGACCTCCTTGTGAGCAGCCCCAGAGCCAAGCCAGAAGAGAAGAGGCCACCAGCCAGGCAGCCCAACATGGGCTCAGAGGCTGCAGTGCCCATCAAACTGCACGTCTGGCATCTGGGGCTCTCGTCTGCCAGGCAGATCCCCCAGGGCTCCAGACACCAGCTCAGATGCTTCAGTTCTCATGGGAAGAGAGAAAAGGCTCCATGTTCAGCACTGTAATCAACAGTGCCAATGCTGCCAAGTACAAGAGCACTTTGAGTAAAAATCCTATTCTAAAACCGTGCCCTATTGATGCATTTTAATCTGCAGGCACAGTAAAGATGCCTGGATAGCCAATTCCAGCTTGGGGTGCATTTATCTCTGTTGCCAGTCTGAGGCTATGGAGCACATCTCAGAACTACTAAATACCCAGAGGAGTTACTATGAGCTGCAGATGTCAGTTCCCCAAAGCAAAAGCTGCTTTATATCCTTAAATCCAGGAGGAGAGGGCAGAAGGAATAACCTCAGCTGCTGTGGCTGCACAGAGGAAGGGTGGGCCTCCCATCCATCCTCCATCACTAACATTTGCCAGCTTGAAGAAAACATTATGTTAACATCAGAGGTAAATAAAATTTTTAAGCCACAATAATTTCCAGATTTTACCCCACCCATTTGTGACCATGCACAAAACTACCGCTTTGCCAACCATTGATAACTTAACAGCAAAACAGAGAAGTGGAACAGCAAATCAAAAAGATAACTTTCAAAATATATATAAATCTCAAGCAAATGTGCTGGCAAAGTGAGGAAAGAAGAGAAGAAAAGGTTATTTGAGGGATTAAAGAAAGAAGCAAATCTGAAATTCTCAGAGAATGCAGATTCAAGAAAAACACTGATAAAGTTCCTTTTGGACAGGAAAAAAAGATTCCCTGAGAAGCATTAAGAGTGGATTGACATCTGGCTTGCTAGATAACAATATTCTGAGCAAACAAAGCCACATAAAATGTCAGTGACAATCCTGAGATAAAAACCTCAGGCACTGGCATCTTAACAGATGTTGTAGTGCAAAAGCTACCTGTGCTGCACTCCCCTCTCCATGTAGGGAGACAATTGAGCAGTGCTTCAGCCCAGGATAACATTCCAAAGGGCACTTTAAAGAACACTGTATTATTTGCCTAGTGCCTGGTACATTATTCTAGTGGCAAGGCCTGCTTTTCAGATCAGCACTGCAACACTTCCTATGGGGTGTAAGGTCAAACTCAGCCCTGGAAAGTCAGCATCCTTTATCCAGGCTTTCATGTCCAGCACCAATTTATGTAGTGCCAGGAAGCAGATATCTCTAGAAGACAGCTCAAAAGTCTGAATCTCAGTGAGAAATAGAATTGTTAAATTAAGTCCAGTCAAATTGATGAGAAGTGAGACAGAGAGAAACTGGAACTGGCTTTTGAGCCAATGGCTTTGCCTTATTTGCCATTACAGAGCTCTCATCAGCCCTGCTGGCTCTGGGATTTCTAAGCTCACAGCCATCAAGAGGGCACAACTGGGTCTCAGACACTTCTCCCAAAGCTAGAGTGCTGTATGTGAAAGCTAAGTGCTTTGTTTCAGTTCTAAGAGGAGATTTTCCTGTATTTCCAATATTGCATTTCAAGCCTGCACATAGCAAAAGCTGAGATGTTTTGCAAGAGCAGCTGGGTAGCTCCAGTCTGGTGTACCCACTCCATGCAAACTGTGCTCTCTTTTTTTTCCTCCTGGTCGCCTGCTCCAAAGGTTGTGTCATTGGGTCACACGTGAAACTGGGGCAGGTCTTGGTGAATTTGACAGAACAGAAACCATCCCTGATGTAGTTTCTACAGAATGGTAGTCATCCATGCTTTGCAGGGGCTGAAACTGAACCAGTGGCAGAAACAAGGACATGATCTCCCAGGTAGTTCTAGCACCTGAAAAATAACTTGAAAAAGTGCTAAAGCATTTTATCGAAAGGTTGAACTTCTTCCTAAAATCTGTTGGTTGTAATTATTTTCACCTACCAGGAGAAGAAAACCTGAAGATCTCTTCCCTGCACTCCCACCTTTCCATTCTTGGCAACATTCTCAGACCCAGGGACCTCATTTAGAAGTCATCACATTGTTTTTTTATCAACCAATGTTACCTTGACCAAGGGAGGGCAATGCAATGAAGCAAGTGCAGGTTATTTGCTAGCTCAGTTTTTTTCAATTTCTGAGTGTTATTCTGGTTGGCAAAGATAATCTCCATATTGGCAACTGTTTAAAGGACCAGGGCCATCAGATCATCCCATTTACTCCCTGCAGTGTGTAGTACCTCAGGTGCTATTTTTTTATTATGATACACCTTCCATTCAAGTGCCAGACCCAAACTTCTATTGACCATGTCTCATTCAACTGAGGCTTCCCAACACAAGCATTTATGGAAAATAGGGCTACACAACTTAATCCTAAAATAATGTCAAGCAGCAAAACACGAGTAGTTTCACTGGTTTAATTTAAGTTATTTTGTTATACCTGATTGCCCATAATGGAAAATGTAGCTGTATCTGCATTCCTGGCTCCATCAATAAGACACTTTATTTTCTCACTATTCTGAAGCACTCCCCAAGCTTCTGCTAATAATTTTGCTTGACCTTTATTAAAGACCAAACATTAGCTGGCAATTAGATTTGGTGATCCCTTTGGTGATTGAGGCTCAGTGATTTACTGTAAATTATAAATAGTTCAAATGTTTCATTATGTTTATTCTTTATACAAGCTCTGTGGCCAGGTAAGCACTGACACGATATTCACTGTTAAATGATCTCATTAAACTTCTTAATTTAAGTGGTGCAACACTTCACCTGCCACATTATCCAAGGACTCCTGCAATGCACATTAAACATTCAGCATGAATAGATGCTCTACCATAGTTCACCTTGTTGGGAGTGAAATTTCAGTCCCTGAACATAAGGTTGACTACTTTATGCTGTTTGTCAGAGACAATAAATAATGCAAATAGATTGCCATGTAAAGTAAGAGGTTGAAGACATCAATAGCTTTCCCATAAGGTTTTGAAAGAGGCTCTCAAAAGAAAAGACTTTAGATCATGAAAAAATACCACTAAAATCAAAAAAGTTAAGAAAGGAAGGTGCAGTTTTCTTTAATTTCTTTATGAATGCAATGACTGTGAGAGATGATTTCTTGAGAACCCTCTGAATCTATTCCTTTTTTATTCATGAGCCCAGAGCAAAAGGAGGGACAGTCACACAACCTCCCATCTCTGAGTTGCTTGTGGAGGTTTGTCTTTAGCCATTTCACCCCTCCTTTTCCTGCTGAGAATGTTTAACAGAGCTGAATGAAGCCAGGGTGGATAAAGCACCACATCTTTTCACTTAAGCCAATAAATAACATATTGCCTCATGATTAAAGGGAAGCACTTTTGTTGGAGGCACCTTTATGTCCAGACTGTTTGCCAGTGGTTTGTACTGCGGTAAGGATGAGAAGCACATGGGTTAGAACCTCTGTGCTAGTGCTGGACCTACAGACTCTACAAACAAAACATTCAGTCATGAGGAGGAATAAGGGTATCTGGATTTTCCTGGCATGCATATGCTTTATTTTACACATTTTTAATTGTTTCCCTCACAAAATGAATAGTTCTAATATTTTTCTCCCATGCTTTTATATTTTCTGATGTTTAACATCTGCTTCTGGACATTTCTTCTGAAGGATGAAAGGCTCCTGGCAATTCTGCTGTAGTCTGTGAACGTACCAGACTGCTCCCTGGACAGATTTAGGCTTCATCATATTGTATTAACCCCACATATTGAGTATGGTTTTTTTGACTTAGAAGGCTGGATTAGCTTTTATTATCAGAAGAGAAGTAGTAAAGGTTTCAGTATTACAGATGGAATGCCAGATGGGAAGCAAAAGCTTAATATGAAGCAGCTCTGGATAAAAACTATTAATCCACAAAATTCATATGTTCTTATGCAGGGAAACCTAGCAAAACCCACTGCAGTATGACTGACCAGAGAGAAGTGTAAAGTGCCCCTTGCCCATTATCTGACAAACCATGGCATGGGGTCTGAAAGAAAAAAAAGAATTCCATAAGCACCCTATTTACTATTTCCTGGAAAAACAATCAGCTCTCTCTGGATTATGCAGGGAGGAAATGCTTTCCTAAAGATTATAAACAATAATAATTTATAGCACCTCCACTATGAAAATTAAATGGACTCATATATATAAAATATTTGATGAGACAAGATATTCCACGGTTTATAGCTGTAATATTCCATATTAAAAGAAATACTTAATGTTACTTGTAAGTCACTGTCAGTGAAGTTGGAGCATTGAAAAAGGTTTATTATTTTTTGTTGAAGTGCATCATGGTATGAAGAGGAAGCACGTTCCCTTCAGTTCTGGTAACAGAGTGCTTTGGCAGGAAGGGAAGTGAGCACTTCAGAGCCTGCCTGGGTGCTGAGAGCCCCCAAGAGCCACCAGGAGCCCCCGAGAGGCCACCACAGAGCTCTGAGAGCAGCTGCAAGGGGCAAGCACAACGTTCCAGAGTTCCCCCTCTGAAGAAACAAGTGCCTGGAATTTCTCCAGCAGAGATGGAATGACTGCAAGACAGCGTGGCGCTATCACACCGATGCCATTAACACTGAACCAGCTGCAGTCTGCCCCACAAAGGTGATGGTTCTTGATGGCCATGTCTGGAAGCCACTGACCCCATCTGGCCCTGTGGTTTGACTTGCTCCACAGGGAACTAGGAACAGTGCAGACTGCCCAGGGCATGGCCTCAGCATTACACGGTGGTTAGGGTGGACCCAGCACCACAGGATACCTGGACACACCTGCTGGCACTAGTGTACAACCATACCAGACCTTCAGCACTCTCCTACGATTTATCCTGTTTAATTCACAGTGCCATCACCTGCCTCTTCTATGGTCCTGCATTAGTCCACTGGTTAGCATCAATACAGCATTCCTCACCAGGAAAGTGAATAATAGGGAATAACTAGCTAGCTTTTCCCAAAACTCAAGAGATACATAGAAAACTACATACTCTCCCTTATAAGCAAGGTTGATGTGTCAAAATTGTTAGTTCTCTTCCTGTTGCACGTCAAAAGTGTTTAAATACTATAATTTCTTAATTCAAGTCCCCATGTTCTAATATCAAGGCAGTCTCAGTAACTCTTGTGCTCTAATCTTTCTCCACAAAATGTGTTGCATTTCACTGAGAGTGCTTAGAAAAGGGCATCAGCAATAAAGCCTTTTGTCAGTCCTCACAAAATCCTTCCTAAGGCATAGGCTCAGGGATTTTGTCATTTTTCACTTCAGTGGCGATTTCTGTCCAAGGAGCACCTTCAGGAAGGGATTCAAACTTCGAAAGAGATCTTGGAGAAGCCTAACCAGTGGAAGCATATTTCTCTTCCAGGAGTATTAAAACCATATTGCATCATCAGTCATCAGGGAATCGCCCAAGAAAGTCACTTCCCCTTTCATTGGTTCATTTCAGCATAGAGGGAAACTGAAGCCACAAGAAGAATTTTGTGTTTCCTTCTTCTTAGTAACTCTTCCAACCTAAACCTAAAAACAGATACTTGGGGGTTTTTTGGTGGTTTTGTTGTTGTTGTTGTTGTTTTTTGGGGTTTTTTTTTTTTTTTTTTTGTGTTTGGGTTGGGGTTTTTTACAGACTATCTACTTTTGCACAATATAGCAAACTTACTGAATGCAGCTCTGAGGCCTGGGTGATGTAAATCCAGAAAGAATAGAATTTCATTTAAAATCACAAGCCTTATCATGTGATGGTGTGTGAAATTCTTAGCCTGATGCCATCTGAATGAGGACATTCAGGCAACGGTTGATACTGAGGATATAATTGACTCCTAGCAACTTATTTGTCACTTCTACAGCCATTATCCTCCACAGAAAAAGTACTAAAAAAAGGGAGAGGAGTACCTGAATCTATATTCATACCTTCAACCCTTGCTGAGACATCAAATTACACTGTTAATCAGAGCCCTGAGAGGGAGGAATCTCTCCATGCCTGGGTTTCATTTGCTGAGCTCCAGCATTTCTGGCTACTTTCCTCATCCTCTCTTGCAGGTACCCCTTCTGCTGGAAATAATGACTAACTGGAGCAGCCTCTCAGTGAAAGTCTCCCCAGGCAAATGCAAGACACACAGGGTACAGGCAGGTGGTTGAATCCTTGGCTAAATTGTGGCTGTCAGACACCAGCTCACCATCAGGAGTTTTCTGCTGTAAAACGAAAGAAACTGCTCTTCTGCTTCTTGCAGCACAGCACAGACACGTCATTGCTTATCTCCATACTTACTTCCTTTAGGAACAAAACATGTACATTCTTAAAATACTCATTGTACCTGATTGGGTAGTCAGCAGCACTGAGGTTAATGAAGAAATCCCAGGGCCAGTCACTCATCTCCATTAAGTCCTTCATGGTCTGCAGGTAGGTGGTCAGAAGACTTGCTCCTCCCCAGATAGTGGCCATTCTCCAGGAGGTGACTCTCACATTTGGGTACTGGCTGGCAAACTGCAGCACTTGTCGGTGCAAGTAGTTGGATCGCTTTACAGGAGAAAAGAGTAATACATTCAAGTTATTCTGTCCAAAATTTTCTTTCCCTGTATTTACTAAAGGCCTACGCTTCTTCTTGACTCACTGAGTGCTGCCATTGCTTTGCCCTCATTACTATTTCACACAACCTTTTTTTCCTAAATGTGCAGAGAACCCTGGCTAATATTTTTTATTACAACTACAGTAATCACTAACCAGTGTGATTAGCTTTATTCACCATTTGTCATCATAGAGCCCAAAGGGCTTTTGTTAAGGAGGCGACTGCTACCACCTCCCTTTTACAGTGTGTCACTTGCCCAAGGCACCTCAGGTCAGCTCTCCATCCAGTGGGCCGCCACATCACTCTGCATCAACTTATCAGTTACTGCTAACTAAATGTACAACAGACAGATGAGGGGAGATACTCATCAACATAGAAGGAGAAATGAAGGCTGTTACATAAACAAGATAACAAGAAAGAAAATTTAAGGAAAAAAAAAAAAGAGGCTCCAAACATGTAACAGATGGAGAGACAAAAAGTGACGTGCACTTTACGCAGCAGAGGTAAAGGGAAGATGAAGAAGATGACGAGGATGGGTAGACTGACAGATGGTGAGACAGGCAATTTATAACCAGTGATATATTACCTTGTCAACATGAATGTAATAAAAATGGTCTTTATGGTAAATAGCCTTAAACATGCGCTGGAGCTGCCGGGAAGCTCTGCCATGAACAACCAAGACAAATGCGATCCTGACTGGGTTGGCTGGCATGAATTCTACGGAGTCCTCATCCCACTGAACATTGTTGTTGGCTTTTCCTGTTCAAAAACAAAACACAGGACATCTCTGAGTGTATCCACAGGGCAGGGGTGCAGAGAGCAGTACACATTCCACTTGGCTCTTTCTTCAAAGCCCTTTGTAGGGCAGGGTGAGAACTCACAAGGGGTGCCAGCCTGTGTCCCATCCAGTTTGTACCCTCTCCTTTGTCCCCACACAGGGCCACCACCCCTTGGGCAGCAGCCCATGCCCTTGGGCCTCATCCTGAGCAAGGCTGCACAAGCACGGACAAGTACCCAGATGTTTATGAGTTGTATGAAGCTCTACCTGAGTACAGACATCTGAACCTTCGAAGGAAGCACCTCCAAGTTTGTAACTAGTGTCCAAAGTATTCAAACACTGACAAGGCTGACGTTCCCCCAGAAGGAAACCCCCTGTTTAGCCAAAGCTGCTCGTTCCCATGATCAGCACAGCTCTGCTGAGAAGCTGGTGGAACTCTGCTACTGAACAGCTGCTGAAGATTATTGACTGATAGCATTTATTTGTAACAATAGATGTGCTCCGGAACATTTAAATGCAAGCTGCATGTCTTCACTTTTTTCATGGAGTAGTGGGGCTCTTCCATTACTATTTAAAATACCTGTTCATTTTTATTTTAATAGAGTAATTTCTAGTCTTCCTTTTCTAAAGCAAACACCACTGTGTGAGGTTCAGACAGGATGTGCTGATAAACTGAAGAGCTGGAAGGACATTTCTAATAAGAAATTTAAAGTACTTTGGTTTTGGTTTGTGTACCCACTCTGCAATTCAAAAACCAGAACACAATGTAAGAAAAACATAATTTTATCCAAAACACGACATCCATTCTTCAATAAAACAACACCATTCTTCAGTGCTCTGACCTTGTAAGGACCTTTCTCAACAAAAATGATTTAGCAAGAATCTGAAATTTTGAATATTAGCAGACGAAGAAGGAAAGTACCTCCAAGTCAAAAATCTTCCTCCTGACCAAATTTTCCTCTTGCAAATTTTAACTTTATTATTTTTTAAATGAAAGGAATAATGTTGTCTTAAAAGATACTTGATCTATGTCCCCCCTGCCAGAGGTACAATTTTCAAATTTCTAAGATCTGAGCTGTTACCAGTTTCTACACTTAGTGCCTTTTGTGATGTCCCTTTCTCCTCCCACCTCCACATCCCCACCACCTCAAGACTCCTCCTGCAGACAGTGGAGACATTTGCTCCAGGCTGTAGGACAAATTTGAGGCTGTTCCTGGGCTCAGTTATCAGACAGCCTGAGTGCAGCTACAAAGCCCACTGCACCTTCCAGTTATTAAAAACACATGCTCATGTCTGTTTGATTTGATATAAGGAACATGAAAGAAGACATTTCCAAGAGTGAAGTGAGAGTAAGAGAGAGGGAAAGACACTTTTCCCCAGATTTTTGAAACTGGAAACATATGTTGGTAAAAGTAAACAATGCCAAAATATTTCTTCTTTTCCAGATGTAATAATTACAAATAAAGGCTGGACACAGAAAAAAGACCTTTGCCTAATCCTTCTTGGGCATCTCCTCCTCATTCAAGGCAGTATAAACTTGGAAAGAACAGTTTGTAAACTGAATGTTTGCAGAGCACTGTTTAGGTGATCAAACAATTTGATCCCCTTAATTGTACTGAAATGCCCTTGAGTAATTGAAACACCTTTTAGACAGCCTCAAGAGAGATCCTGCTGCAATGGAAGCAGCACATCCCAGAAGGGAATGGTTTCAACATTTCCCACAACTCTCCCTTCAAGTTTCTGCTCAGCAGGGCTTCCCTAGCACACTTCTCTAAGTCAGAGTCTGTTTTCCCCAGCCTGGAGCCCCAGGAAAGCTGTACATGTCAGTGTCCCCTGTGCCTAGAATGGGGCTCTTTGCTGACTGTGTCAAGGGCTAAAAGGCAGTGGTGTCTGTCCAGGAGCACACACAGATCCCCCACACCACAGAGCCCACAGAGTCCAGGCTCCCTGCCCCATGGAACACACCCTCCCTGTCCACAGCCCCTCAAGGAACATCTCTTTGCAGTAGTGCTGCTCATAAATTAATGCAACTTTACTGCCCCTGTTGTATTCAGACCAGATATTAGGAAATGTCTAGCCCCGCGAGTCACTCTTAACTTTACATGGGACACAAACAACTTAAATGGTATTTCTTTAAAAACCCTTCACCAATGGTTCACTAGGACTCAGAGGAATATTAAAACATTAGAAAGAAAGCTTAAATTTAATTTATTCTATAATTTGCAGTTTGTTTATTATGGCCATTAGCCTATGCCCAGTTCCACTGTTTTCTCCTGTGCAGCTGATGAGCTTTGCCATGCACATGCTCAGGGTTTCTGCAGAGTGACAGGGACAAAAAGGGGCTGTGAGAGAGAGAAAATGTGCTTGCAAAGAGAACTGACAGGGGAATGAAGGGCAATTGCAATTGAAAAAACAAGCCATTTTTCTTTTAAACTGTTTTCATTTCAAGCTGATGATGTCCCATCAATGAACTCAAATATTTTTAGTGGTTTTCATTACATTTTTGGATACCTCTCTTTTGAAATCAGTGATTTTCTGCAATGATATGCAGAAGGTGAGGGGAATTTAAAATAGTCATATTGTGGGCCTTTTATTTTAATCTAACTTGCTGTCAATACCCACACTATCATTTATCTAGCAATTACTGAGAACAAAATCCTCTCAAATTTTCACCTGAAATGCCACCTCACTGCATCAGTTTTCTCTAATAAATTCCTGCAGTGACTTATTTTGTTCTCTTCTGTTTTCCTTCTCTAACCTTTTTTTTTCTCATGTGCTAGTTTCCTTCCTTCTCTTTTAGTTTAGGATTTTTATATTTGCATTTACCACCTGCATACTATTATGACTTTTTTAATATAATCCTGTTCGTGGCTGCCTGGAGTTTCACAAAGGAAGAATGCTACACTTTTTCCATCTGTCAGACTATCTGCTACTTTGCTCTATACTGTCACTTCCTTGGTTTTAGCTCATGGCTGCTTAGCACCCTCTGTTTTGCAGACTACTTCACTGATGAAGAACCAGCCTGGTTTGCAAAGAAGATGAAACTTGCAGGAAACATTCAGTTGAGGATCTGCTTACTAAAAAATACAGTAGGACTTCAGATCTGTATGAGCAATGTCAAGACCTGAATAGCTCCAGCCACTTCATTTCTATAAAACTCATGGAGACCAAAGCCTTGCTCATCGTGTCAGTGCCGGCATCTTGATGAGCTGCCTCAGGTAGGAGCTCATCCTCTTCAGGCTGTTGGGACAGGACACACAGAAAATGCATCAGCTGACTTCACTTAACATCCTACCATTCACTTCCCCTTTAAAAATCCTTAAAAGGATTTTAAGGAAGCACTTGGATTTGACAGCTACTTCAGTACATCACTACACTGCATTCTCCCCATGCACTAAAGCTCAGCCTGGGTGCTGATTCCAGCTCCACTTCAGTCACTTCAGTCCTGCAAAAAGCAGCTGCCAAGATCACCTTCTTCTCACCCAGGAGCTACAGAGGATTCATAGACAGCTTCTTTCCTCTGCAGCACTCCCTATTCCCAGCCTTCACTACACTTGTTACCTCTCAACATTCCATCATCTGCCTTTCCAAGAAACATGAGTCAAGCCAACACAAGAGAATTCCCATCTCCTCCTGCACAGGTCACTTGGGGCAGTCTCAGTGAAACTGGAGGTGCACTCCATCTCACCTAGAAAGCTTCTTGGGGTGTGGGTATTGCCTATTGAATGAAGTTTCCTACGTGTTTAGGGGATTCCCTTTTTCTGGGATAATTTACACAGATCAGTGCTTTACAAACTTTAATAAAAAGCCCACAATGTAAATAGAAAGTAAGATAAAAACCATCAGTGCTTTATAAACCATAATAAAACCCCCACAATGTTAATACAAAGTAAAACAAAACTCATGAAGAATATGATTGTTACAGTTCTACACTGGGAGCACAGGTCTACCCTCAAAATTGCTTTGCACACACGAATCAGTGGGGAGTGAATGGAACATCCTCTTTATGGCCACTTGGCACAGGTGAAACAGCCCTGGCCTTGAAGCAGGACTTCTCTTAAGCTTCCTCAATGTTTGCTGTTTCATTACACAATGGGAACAGAGGACAGAAGAGCAACTTCTCACGTTGCCTTGCTCCAGAGAAACTGGAACCTCAGCAGAAGAGGAAGTGCACACCCAAGCTCATCTTCCAGCCCTTGTATCAAAGAGCATTTATTGTGCTACTCTCCACTGAAAGCAAAACCACAGCACTTTGCTCTGTCACCAAACGCCTTTCACAAACTTACTGAGAAAAGTAAAATCTCCCCTTTTGCTTCCTGCTCAAAGCCTGACAGGCCTGACATCAATGTGTTAGCAGGAAAACCTGTACCTGTTTTTGAAGATAGCAGGATAATCTCACCTCTAGTGCAATTTTAGCTTGTGTTTTCTATGCCCAGAGAAATCAATACTCATAATTAAGAGCTTAATCTTCTACTGTTGCAGTATTACTGAATTCCAGAATAATGAAGATAGTGCAATCATTTTCACATTTGTTGTGATGCCACATTATGTTCAATCATCCTCCAATATAACTCAGAGCCAGCCTGCTGATCTCTTCCCTCTACTGTTAATTAATGGGATCAGTTCCCCAGCAGCACAAAGCAATCTTTCAATCTATTTTGTGAGCCATCTTATATTTTGTAAATCAATCCATCACCTTCAGTTCTCAGTTTGGTATTGTCCTGGCTGTCCAACAGATTTCCTCTGCACAGAGATACCTGGATGCTGCTGACTCCATCTGAGCACAGCTGCATGTGTACCCTGTGCCTAGACCCATGAATCAATGGATAGAGGACATTAGTAGAGTTATTGCTGTGCAGTTCAGCAGAGTATTTGCTGCTATTACATCCATAAATGCAATCAGAAGCCCTGTCATTATAGCAGAAGTATGTGCCATAATCACTCCAAAGAGGCAGAGCTCTGTAGTCCCTACTTAAAACTCCTAGGAGCAGCTCCATTCCCTTCAGTGGGACCATTTCTTCAACAGCCAGCTGACTGGTAGTTGCTGAACTCAGACTTCCACTATAAACTCCTTTTCAATTGCTCACAAGTCAACAACACAGCAGGTTGAAAATTTCCAGGCTTGGCTTTCATCTAAAAACATTTTCCATTTTGATTAGAGCACAAACAGGTTTGCCGTGTTCAAATGGTGGCAAGACCAAAAATAAATAAATAAATACAATGTTTTCATTTAGGACACAAAAATTTTGTATCAGACCTAGTAATAGAAGTAGTTGGAGGGTTATATAAAAACCACAAAAAATGTCACTGAGCAATTCACCAGTGAGCCAGGACCTGATGAGAAGTCTTGGTCTGAGGGTTTGATAACAGCAACATTGCCCTGGGCTGAGCCAGAACTCTTGCTGGAGCTAAGCCCCAGTGGTCCATCACAGCAAGTGCATCTCTTGCCATGAGGCTCCAGAGGGGAAGGTCTGTCTTGCTGCAGTACCCTCCAGTGAGGATGCCCTGCAGAGGAGAGCTGACTTTTGAAGCACAGTGTGTGTGTTAATCATACTTAGATGAAAAGACAATTTTTCCTATGCCAGAACCTAGAAAACTTTCTTTAGCAACATTAGTCCCAACTTTGGGATGCCAACTTTCACTTCCAGTCTAAAAAATTATTTACTTGTTTCCATGGTGGTCCTTGTGGAGATCTTCAGTGAAAGAAAAGGTTTCAGGTGAGCACTGATTACATATATATATATATATATATATATATATATATATATATATATATATATATATATATATAAAAATATATAAAATTATTACAATTATGAATATGTAAAATGCCCACTGATCTCTGGTCTGTTCACTGTGCAGAAAACTCCAAAACTCCTCTGGTAAATAAGATAGCTATCATAAAGTGGAATCAGCACCTTGTGTGCCCATTGAGCCCAGCACATGCACTGCCCAGGTCAGTGAGGGGCTCTAGCAAAGCAAACCAAGCTCCTGAAGAAGATAATTATCATGACTGGTGTGGCTTTTCCTTGTGGGTTTTAACTTGCTTAGCAAAGTAGGAGAGGTGAAATCCGTTGAGATGATCTCCTGCACAACTGTTCCCAGGCATGGGGACTAGAGAGGGATGGTTATGACTTACAGAATGAAGTATTGCTAGTTATGTTCTCTTTCTTTAAGGAAATCTGTAGATTTCCTTAAAACTGCTGTTACCGCACTCTCTGAGTTAGCACTGAGCACTTTGGAAAAAAATTCAGAAATCACGCTGCTATTGAGGAGTGGATATTCAATTTTTTTGCAGTAATGTTTTATCTCCACAGCCCTGTTCTGCAACTTTTCAGTTTCAGACTCTATCAAAAATTACAGGGACAATTTATGATCCTCTGTTAACTTCATATGATCAAGTAACCCATAAGCAAGAAATCAATGCAAGGCAGGAGGGAAGCAGTGAGACATAATTTAGAAGCACTCAGTGGCTACTGCATTTAACATTAAAGAGACAGATTTCAGTAATGTTCTTTCCATGCTGAGAAGAAGCCCTGGTTTGGAACAAAGGAGCTGCTGATGTGGGCATTTTGAGTCTTCTTTAATCATTTCAGAGGGTGACAGCATAAACTTAGGGCAGTCAGAGGAGAAGAGTCCTGCAAAAAAATGGCTTGTTTTTGCACCACTGCCTTACAGATGGAAATTCCCTTCATGACATCACTGGAAGTTTCTTTATATTGAGTTTGTGAGCTGAGAAGCAGCTCTGCATACCTGAAAAATTTCTATAAAAAAGGAAATTCACTGTAATTACAGATGTAGGTTCTTCTGTCCATGAACAGAAAAATAAAAGGCATGAAAGAAGAAAGGTAGAAAGAAGATACACATAGAACTGTTTCATATTCACAGCTGGATTTTAATAAGATTTTTTTTCTATTTTATTCTAAGGAAAAAAAACCCAAAGATATTTCTCAGTTTGGGAATTTAAAAGAAACCACTTCCCCCCCAGCTTTGTCATCCTCCTGTTACAGCTGTGTAATGTTTGTGCTGCATGCAGCACTTCCAAGACTCACTCAAGAACCCATTGGAGCAGACATCATCCATTACACAAATCCACAAAGACACCCTGCAGCAGAAAATTTGGTGGATGTGTCTTTTTTTTTTCATGATTTGCAGAACTCATTGTAAATGAAGAAATATAAAAACCTTGAGAACAAGGACAGAAATTTTTTGTATCACAAAAACCTGCAAAAGCAGTTGGAATAACACAGAACTGTTCAAAATCAACCTTCAGGGTCTGTGTATGTAAGTGTGTGCACAGCAGCAGCACAGTCATTCACTAAATGTCTAGCAAAAGCAGGCAGCATTTGGTTTGAAGCAGCCTACCATATTTCAAACAAAATATTTGTTCTATCTTGCAGTCAGTATCGAGTCATTACTGAAACCATTTTTATGATTTGCAAATGACCAACTAATTATCAGATTCCACTATACTGCACTTGCATTACACACTAAACTTAATTTACTACAATACTTATCTAGGCAGGCCAATCATCTCTGTAACAAGCTTGCTTTCCTGACTATTCTAATTATGAAAATGGTAGCATTCCTGGGAGACAAATCTCAATTATTTGTAGTTTTGCTGGAGTGTGTTAGTCAAGCATTTTCCCCCTATTCCTACCAACTGCCATGAATAAATAACTCTCAAAAGCAACAGTAAATTAATTAATGTTGAATTAGAATGAATCTTGTAATAATAGTGTTTATCATATCAATTAACAGCCAATTAGCACATTGTGATCAGTGTTATTAGGGTGAATACAGAATGCCTTTTAAAGGAGCATCAGGTTATTTTTACTATATTCAGTGACATTACTGGACTTCAGAGATGTAACATAAAGCAGATCCAAGAACAGACACAAATATTCCTTGCAAAGACCATTGATTCCTCTTGCACCTTACACCTTAGTTTGACTTCCCAGTCCAAAACTCAGCCAAGTCCTGGGCTGCATCCAAAGCAGTGTGGCCAGCAGGTCGAGGGAGGGGATTCTGCCCCTCTGCTCTGGTGAGACCCCACCAGGAGAGCTGCAGACACTTCTGATGCCCCCAACATAAGGACATGGAGCTCTTGGAACAAGTGCAGGAGGCAATGAAGTTGGTAAGAGGACTGGAACACCTTCCCTGTGGAGACAGGCTGAGAGAGTTGGGGCTGCTCAGCCTGGAGAATGGAAGGTTCTGTGGAGACCTCTTAGGAACCTTCCAGTGTCTGAGGGGGGCCTAGAAGGAGAGGGACCCTTTGTCAGGAACTGTAGTGACAGGACAAGGAGCAATGGGTACAAACTGAAAGAGAGGAAATTTGGGTTAGATACTAGGAAGAAATTCTTTACCATGAGGGTGGTGACATACCGGGACAAGCTTGCCCATGGAGGCTGCGGATGCCCCAACCCTGGAAGTGTTCAAGGCCAGGATGGATAAGGCCTTGAGCAACCTGGTCTAGTGGAAGGTGCCCCTGCACATGGCAGGATGACCTTTAAGGTTCCTTCCAACCCAAACCATTCTTTGAGT
The DNA here is from genome assembly GCF_024509145.1 of Vidua macroura. Classification (NCBI taxonomy): domain Eukaryota; kingdom Metazoa; phylum Chordata; class Aves; order Passeriformes; family Viduidae; genus Vidua; species Vidua macroura. The sequence continues at coordinate 8,404,544 of NC_071586.1, read as the reverse complement.
CTGTCACTTAACATTTGAGAGGTAACACCCTTGGAAGCACAAAAAAAGAGGAAGACCACTATTTACAGGTGCCTGTGTCACACAGTCTTAAGAAGAAACTAAAAAAAAAAAAAGATTTTTAAGCTTGGCTCTCAGGACAGACTCGCAGACCATTCCCAGCTCAGAGTCAAAACTTGTGAAGCCCAACCAGCTCATCACTGCAATCAGGAGCAGCTCCTGAGTGCACCAGTTCCATGACAACACTCCCAAGATAAAAGGGAAAACAGTAGTCCTGTCTTTTTTGGCTAACACATAAAGTGTGAGAGTTTTCTCACTGTGTGGAGCCACACTCTGAGAGAAAGCTCACTGCAGGAGGAGACACTTCATTGAGCTCTTGTGCTCCAAGAGCTGACTTGTGCTCGTTACGGGGGGAAAGGTTACAGAAGGCAAGAAGTAAAAGGATTGAAATGAAGCACATGTTTAGTTCTCTTATCCACAACTGGTTGTTGCTAAGGTTGCTCCCATCAACAGCCCCAAACTGATGAGAACAGGAATTTGTCATACAAGAGAAGTCATCCCACCACTCCCAAGAAAACTGATGACACAAACCCAGACTGAAATATTTATAAAACCTCATTCACAGTTTGCATTTTCTGAACAATCAACTACTGATTTAGGTGGCCTGAATTGCACCCCAGAGGCTGCCAGCCCTGGTGCTGCAGATGGATTACATCCCAACTGGAACACCAGTGATAGCCTCACCACCCTTCACGCCAAAATCAACAATGGGCTTTGGAATCAGCTCTTCTCTGAAGAGCCTCACTCCCTTCCCTCCGAAAAGCCTTTAGATTTCTTGTGCAGGACAAGAAGATAATGTAGAAAATGCCCTTATTTCAGTTCAGACTTTCTCTTCTGCCTCAAATCATCGGGAAGTTTAAGCCTTCAAGGAACAGAAACTTGAAAGTCAATCAGTTACTATGGAACAACCAACATAACAAACACTAAGCAAAACAGCAACAGAAGTATATCAAGGCTTATACTTCAAATTAGCATTTGAAACAGCCTTTGCTGATTGGAGTGTCTGTTCCAGTGTGTTTGGAGACTGGCACGCCATAACCTTTACACCATCTCTTCCTCTCATGCTCACAGCAAGAATAATCAATAAGGAGTGAAAACACAAGCAATTACACACATCTCTACTTCACATAACCTCCCAGGAGATATTATGTACCGCTGAGACAGTAAGAAAAGAATAGGTAGATAAAAGCGTGTTTGTTACCTGCCTGATCAATGTTTTCCCTTTCTGTTTTATTGTGCTGTCATCTTTCAAGTCCAATGTAAAGTATCTCTTCCCCCAAATAATCTTAAGAAATTAACAGTTAATCATTACAATCAGCTGGTGTAAGGCCAGGACCAAGTTAATTTATACCATATGAGTATCTGGTCTGTTAACTCAAAGTTAATCCTCCCTTTGAGATTCCATTACATCTGTCTCCTATTTTTTGAATGTAGAATTGGAAGGACAGAGTCTGCCTTTATTCTCTGTTCAAGATAATTATGAACATAGTGTTGGAAACAGACCAAAAAAGTAAAGACTTTCACATGTATTTTACACAGCTAGTTTGAAAAGGTCAAGTTAGGTACTGAGAATAAAGGCAGCACTAGCAAAAGCAAGAATCAACCCTCATACCTGTTCCCTGTGTCAACACGGTGCAAAATGGGAAAGTTTAGTCTCATGTTTTAGCTGGCACTTGTAGTGTGAGTGAAATTAATGGGAATTTCACAATACAGTCAAAAGAGAGAGAAAAGATAAATAGCACAGCTCTGTGCAGATTCACTCCAAAGCTGTCATGATCTGCTTCCCCTGCATCCCATTGAGTTAAACTTTACAGGTTTCAAAGGCTGCAGGGCTGCAACTAAGTGCTGCTAAGAACCACACGCTGTGGCAATAAAAGATGTGCCAGACATCAGATTCACGTATGTGTGGGTACAATAAATACATATATGCCTCAAGTTTGTATACACTGGTAGATTAGCTAGGAAACAGTGGGAATCGAAGCATTGAAAGTAAAACAGCACACCTAAAAAACAAGCTTCCCCCAGAAACAAATGCAGTTTCTCTACTCAGAGTATACATTTTTCAGCATAACTGATTTTTTGACACATAACTGTTGTCAAATATGCATTATGTCAAAGGACACTGGCAAGCAATGGCTTTGTCAAATGACCCAAAGTACTTTTCATTTGCCCATGTGAATAGTAACATATGAATTATTTTATAATTGATCAGCTTTTGTGCTTCCAGAAAGCACCTGTGTATTCCTTGCTACCATGTGTATTACATAAAGGATTATTGTGGAATGTGAATAATTTTACTCAACAGAGAAGGAAGAAAGGACCAATCTTCTCTGAGTATATTGCTTGTCAGACAGAGGAACACAACATAATAATATTGTGACATTTCCACCAGCAAATAGATTCTACTGCAAGCAATTAACACTGGTTCCTTCAGCAGACTTCAAAAATGTAATTGTATGGTATGCTCAGTTACAATAACATCTGATTAATAAATGACACTGCACTACTTGAGCTAGATTTTAGCATATACAGACAAGCTAAAACACAAGACAAATAGATGGATGTTAATTCTTGCACAAGCCACCCTTACACCCCAAAATTGTTCATTAATATGGAAAATGTTAAGGACATAAATATTCACATTTTCAGAAAAAACAAGCACCAGTGACAATGAGTGCTCTGGATCTAACTAAAATAGAGACTTTTGTTCTGTGCAGTGCATATACAGCCTATGTCTCTCCTTCTGGAGAAGGGCAAGGTAGGGCTGGGCTCTCCTTCCTAGCTGGAATGCTTTCCAGAAGCTGCTTCTGATCAAGAGGGATTAGTAAAGATGGTTTAAGAAGGGAAAAAAAAATCATCAGGCATTAATCCTCTAAACATTTCATAGCCAACATATCTTTAACACAATCCCTCTAATCCAATTAGGGTGCCTTGAAAATCATATCTTGAATTCCATGTTTCATTGTGCTGGGCTCTGCGCGAGTGAAACACGCACTCAGCAGAGAGCTGCTGAGCACCTGCTCTGCTCCACAGCCCCCTCCCCACCCTGAACTGAGCCCAGCCCTGCCTGGAGCAGCCCAGCTCCAGCTGCAGCAGCACCAAACCTGAGCCCTGACACATCTCTCAGGGTCAGCACTTTCAACATTCACCCCTTTGAAACAGCTGGGAAAACAACTCTTAATACAAAGCTTTCGCCAGCAAGGAACAAATTAATATGAATTAACTGAGCTCGTTTTTTTAAATGTTCTCATGAAAATTGTTTGGACTGGTATTCACGAGGATGTATATTCGCACTTGAAGTGATGGGCAAAGGATAGAACAAAACAGCATGGTCTTGTTGCTAAAATAAAGGACTTGCACTCCATTACTCCATCACAGAATAAAAAGATCCCATTAACATTCCACTAGAGAAAAACAAAGGGAAAATCAAATTGCCAGCATCAGAAAATGCTCAACAAAAGCAACATAAAGTGATTCTTCTGTATTTCAATTGACATTACAGTTTTGTTAAAAAAATCCAATGTGCAGAAAACATCACGTTATTGACTAAATAAATTACTGGCTGCTGTTAAAAGCATCTAGGGAGAATTTGTATGCAAAATGCATTCTTGCACTAATACCATAACTTATACGTGAGTTATAAATTTCTCTCAGATTTTAACAAGTCTATGACGCCCTTGGATGTCAGGGAGCTGCTTAAACAGTAACTTGTAAAGGGTCTTCTCTATACTGCACAAGAGGAGTATCTGTGCACTGTCTGAAAGCAAAAATTCATGCTGACTTCTTACAGAGAAAAATAATAATGGGATCATTTCTAAAATTATCCTAACTCTGCCCCTCAGAGTCTCTCTTCCCATTCTGCAACTTCATTTCATGTCAGCAGTCAGAGGTACTAAATTTGGCCCCAGGCACGTCCCATTTCCTGCAGCTGGGACTGATCCTGCCTCCCAACACTGCTGCCTGTGTGCTGGCAGGGTTTGAGCAGGACCTTGGCACAGGGAGGCTCTGCTTGTGCACAGCTCATCCCACCCCTCTGAATTTGGGCCTGGCAGAGGTGAGCTGTGCAATAGTGTGGCTCTCCAGGAATAACTCAAAGGTGCAGCACACTGTGAGATAGGGCACACATCCAAGTTGTTATGCATTTTAATTAGGTAAAGCAAGTGCTAAAAACTGCTTTGAAGGTCTAGATGTAATCCAGCGGTACTGCTTTCCTATATTTGGGTTTTCCTCTTGCCATCTCTCATTCATACACAAGCTATTTGATCATCTCTATCACATGGGGAGACTTAAAAGAGGAAAATTAAAAAAAAAACAATCTCAAACAACTCGTGTTGAGATGTAATTCAGTTTCTCCTCCTCTAAAATGACAGAGCCCCAAACAAATTCATTCACAACTTGGCTTTTATGGTACAGTAGGGCATGAAAATCATCAACTGGCTGCAAAACTGCTAAGTAAACCTAATTTAGGAGATGAAAATGTGTGAAATGCAAGAAGCATCTCACAGATTGTAAAATTACATGTTTATTTAAAAAAGAGACCAGGAAAAATAAGAAATGTTGGCAGAGGATTGCAGTAACAACCCAAAGGCTCCCTGGCTGTCGGGTGGTCAGAGCTGCCCATGACCTGCACACTCCCAGCCAGGGCAGGTGCTCACAGCCCTCAGACACCCAGCACCTCAGAGAGGGAGGCAGGAAAAAAGCAAGCCCCAGCAGGTCTGTTGCAGAAATAGTTCTGTACTTCACTATGCAGAGGGGTAGGGCCAGCAGGGACCCCAATGGCAGCAGCTCAGCACAGAGAGGAACAAACAGCACCGGAGAGCCAGGAACCATCGAGGTCTCCAGCGAGGTCTGCTCTCACTGCAGCAGCTGCTCTGCACACACTCCTGGGAGGCTCTGCCTGTCAGGAACTCAACCTCCTCACAGCTTAAAAGCTAACCCCCCCCCAAGATGATTTGCAATTGAGCCAAGAAGAAATACTATTTGTTAAGGCAAGGAGGTAGTTATTGAATAGTAACAACAAAACTTCATTCAGTTCATCTGCTGAATTCATTTCAGTCCATCTCCTGCTCTGCAGCCCCTCTGAAGTCAATGGAGAATGGACAGTGTAAAATCAGTATCAAAAGAGAATTAGCATATCTGTGCCAAATTCTGCTCATATTCCAGTTCTGAACAACCCCTGATCTATAAAAATGCAGATTAACTTTGAGTCTCCTTAACAATCCTCCATTATGGCTAAAAGAATCAAAAACACCTGAGCTGCATTTTCTTTCAAGTATAATTTAATTTCCCCTATCTTTATTTTGACATAAAAAGAATGATGAAAAATCTCTTCATGTTATTTCTCAAGACACAACTGCTAGAAGATGAACTGTTTATCCACACACACACACCATTCATTCTCACCCTTTTTCTATGAGACTGGATCTCCTTGCCCTTATTGTCACAGCAAGTACCAACTTTATGAAAGAACACTTAATTTCTGGAATGACTTTTTATGTAAACTAACCCAATGTCTCCTGACAACAAATACTGTTCAACAGCACAACTTTGTTAGAGTTGAAGACAACATCTGAAATAGAATGCCTGTGCTGACAACATTTTTATTAGAACAAAATAATTTTATAAATCCAAAAGTGAACCAGTATGGAAAAGTTTAATATTATTGTAAATGAAGAAGTATTTAAAAGTAAAAATTATACTTGACACTGTAATTACATTGCCCCAGAGTATAATCCCAAAAGAACACAGAGACCTTTTGCCAAAGGTGATTTGAGTGTTAATATGAAACTCAACGTGGGCTCATTTTAATTACATATGTGCCTGCTGAGAACATATGATCAAGCCCAAAAAGCTAATTCATTGTCAGCATGACAGCAGGACCTAATATTAAATCTTGCACACCAAGTAAATTTTCCAGGTTACCAATTACTACACAAAAATAGGACACATTGCAAAAGTGGTAATCAGCGTGAAAGCAAAAATACAAAAAAATATTGCCAAACAGAGCTCAGCTCTGGGCCAGCAGTGGGTACAGGAAATCTCCCAGCAGTTCAACCTTTTTTCTTCAAAAGCAGCAACATTCTCTAGGTCCATCTCTAACCCTACTGACACCAGGTTTGCACTGACTTCCACAGCATTGATCCTCACTGGCACTGTAATAAAGTGGCACTGTTGTCTATAAAACTCTTTAGCAATATATAACAGCACTTCAAAGTAGATTTTAGTGTGCTTTTTTCTTTCTCTTTTTTTTAGACTTAGCCCTAAATTTTCTTCATTTAAAGGAAATTACTGAGCGATTTTGTGTTCTCACAAGTTCCTGACAGGTTTCTGGCACTGAAAAAAATGTTAGGAGTAAGTTTATAACTCTTAATGCTAACAGGCATTTTGGTTTACTTTTAATTGTGGATAAATTCGTGCATCAGTCAGTATTTTCTATAGAAAGTGCCTGGAGTATGAAGAGGAGAACCCAGAGTCACAAGGATGAGCTAACGCTGGGGAAACGAGACTTAACCACAATTCTGGAGGCAGCAGAGACCCAGCCAATTCTTTTAACTGCATCTTTACCTGCCCTTTTGTTGCTTTACTGATGCATTATTAATTAATAACTACTGAGCGTTCCCAACAGAGCATTTTAAATAACAGCTGAATTTCTTTATGGATGATACTGAATCATAAAAGTAAGTCTGCAATGTTCAAAGCAATAAACAAGCCCAGGTAGGGAGCCTGAACTGCTACAAAAACTGCCCTTTGAAGCTTGAGGTTTTGGGGGTTCCTACATGTCTCCTGTGTAGTATTACACAATTTCCAGTCCAGCTTAATCCAATTAGTCTGAAGAAATGTAGGATTTCCTCTGTTTTGCCTCAGCACAGGCAGATGCTGTTCGAAAGGGAGATGATGGCATTTTAGAAAAGCTGCAGGGTTGGTTTGGTTCACTGCTTTATCCAAATGAAGCTACACCAATTTAGGCCAGCTAACAATTATAGTTTTCAGTTCTCAACTCAGATAAGGAAAAGAAAATTGTCAAATCACAATTACTTCCAAACAAGATTTATGCAAATGATGAAAAATATTTCAGCAGCTCTGAAATGTATTATTCAGAGATGATGCAAAGTTTTTACATTCTACTTGAATTCTGGACAAAACTTACCAAGTACTGAAGGTGTACTTAGGGCACCTCTGTGGAATTGCAGCTGGATAGTTTTAGGCATAGTTGAAATAAATTTGTAATGCTTTAAGATGAAAACTCATTTGGAGATTCTATTTATCCATAGGATAATTTTTTCTATCTCCACCTCAAAAAATGAAAAGCCTCCTACTATTTGAATAAAATTCCAGCATTAGTTTTCAAAAATATTGCTGCCTTTAAGGCAGAAAGGAACTCATGTTCCTATTCACTCTTCACTAGATTTAGTTACTATCTGAATAAAGATTTTTTTTTTTCCTATAGACTATGTTTAGTATTTCTTTCTGGTGTTTAAACTGGTACTTGCACAGGAAAAAGGCGGCTTCAGCTGTGCTTGCTGATCCTTTTATCTGCCTCCTGACAAATAATCCAGGCCCTTGCCATATAACACTTGGTAGATGGGGTAGAAAACAAGTTGCCTACACCATTTTCTGAACAATGCAATACAGAATTACTAAGCCGTATTTAGGCAAAGTGCAGACAAAAGGACACCAGTAAGACGCCACACAGGGCAGGGCACTCAGGTCCCCAGCACAGAACACGAACACAAATGGGCTGTTTTGCTGGCCATTTGCAGGGGAACAGCCTCACCCCCAGCTCCCAGGGACAAATCCCAAAGCCCCCTGTGCTCTTGCCAAGCCACTGTGCTCTTGCTGCTGTTGTGCCATGCAGCCTGCCCTTGCACACCTGAGCAGGAGCAGCTCAGTCCCTGGGCCAGGCGCCCCATGTGCCCTGGGGCCACTCTGCTCCTCCAGGCCCTGCTGTGCCCCCCGGGACAGCAGCAGGGGAAGGTCAGCTCAGCTCACACTGCTCTGCTCAGCCCTGGGGACAACTTTTACTCATCTTTCAAAGCAGACAGAATTTGCTCTTGATTCCCCAGACAAACTACTACTATGCTTTTACTTTCTGGTATTTCTTTCTGTCTTCAAATCTTCATTCTTCTGGTTTATGGTTCAGTCCTTCTACAGGGATTCATAGAAAATAGAAGGAATAACACCTTTTTTACTTTCAGATATTAAGATGGATCATTATTCCTCCTGATGTGTTAGAAGATATTTATCAGTTTGACTTATGAGGCCTTTCTGACTGTGAAGACTTAAACATTGATTTAATGCCAACTTAAAGACTACTAAAAGTGTAGGAGATTGCATTAGATAAATAATTTAACAATAAAAGGTATATCAAGGCAGACATTATTGCAACCTTCCACCAATCAATCACCATTTTCCATGTTTATCCAATTTTCATCTCAAGGTTCTGTATATCAAATTGCCCAGACATACACTAAACAACTGAAATAACTTCATCATTGAATAAAATTGCATAGCCATTAAAATTCTCTAATATCAAGATAGCTGACATTATGTTAAATATTGGCCTCAGTTCCATAGAGTAATAAATTTTGACCTAAATCCAATCTTTCATGGATAGCTGATTCATAATGAAAAATTACTGGTTTGTCACTTTACCATGGGAAATTTATTGTGGAAACTAATATAGCACCAGGCAGGCTTTGAAATATATGATAAGTAAAACCACAGTTCCCTTCCTAAGCACCCTGAAACAAAGGGAAGAGATTTGGTCTGGTACAAAAACATCAGACATACTGATAGCTACCAGAAAAAGAGAGAAAGAGAGAAAAGAGAGAATTTTTCTTCCTTAAAGATACTTTTGTTCAGCAAACTCCCTTAGGGAATTCAGAAAAAAAAACCTGTTATTTTTTAACAAAATTATTTCGAAGTCTCTTGATAAACAGGATTTAAAATCCACATAAATACCAAACTAACTGTAACATCACCACCCTCATTTTGCCTCTGCATGTGTCTGCAATGGAGTTAAATACCTGGTCTGTACATGACATGAGCTGTCTGAGGTGTCCCAACGAGCCTGTGCCACATCAAAGAACAAAACCCAAGTTTCCCTGGTATTAGTCTAGAACTTAACTTCTATAAGTGCTTATTTGGTTGGCCCTTGATATGGTGTAATGGAGCATATTCCTGCTGTCCCTCCTTACTTTAGAGCTCTTTAATAACTTCTAGAGCAATCACATTGCAGATTCCTTTTTCTTCTTCTTGAAGCGATCCTTCTGCTGGAATGGGTTTCAGTAGAATTTTCTGAGTGATTTCAAGTTTGCACGTTAGGGATCCCCTAACATCCCTGATTTATTTCCTAAAAGTTTGCAGGGTGCAGCAATGTAAAGCAAATGCCATGACAACACAAATGTTTGCATGTTTGGCAAATTATGTCTACAAATGTCCAGAAATGATTGAGAGAAATGAAAATGACTGAACTTATGTGCTAACTGCAGCATTTTCAATTGTAAATGATGGAGCTGAATCTAGTAGGATTTCTCACTAAGATTTCCTTTTTGATGATCAGGTTAAGAATGCCAGAGATGTCTGAAGCTTCCTTGTAATATTCCTCATGAGCCTGTCAGAAGTGATTTTCTCATTTGCTTTTCAGGGATCTGCAAGGTAGAACATTTTCAGAATCAGAACTGCTGTACAACTGTTCTTATTCCCAAATGCTGGATGGATGGGCTTTGCTTTGGACTATAAACTTCCACAGACTGGTAAGACAAGAATCTCTACCTCTTTATCTGTGCTTGCTCCTATAAGAACAAAATAGTCTTGTTTATTTCTCAGTGAATCTAAAATTTTGGTGATAGAAGTGCATAGAGACATTTTATGGTTCACTGATAAAGGTTACAGAATAAATTTACTGAAGTAAGACATCACTTAAGAGGGGTCAGCAAAGCTACTTTATTACATCAGTTAAACCTCTAGCCCACTTTGCTTTGAACACTTCACAGGAAGCTTGGGTTTGTGATCCCCTCCTGGCAGAAAATTACAGATTTGTTTACAAAACCCTATCAGCTCTGTGTAGCTCCCTCTGCTCTGGGGCTTGGCAAGCCCAGTGTGTGTTATACACAAATCTTTTCCACAATGTCTCTTGGTAGCTCTCCTCACAATTAATCTCAAACACATCTTTCCTTAGCCATTTGTTTCTCTGACAAGGTGGCCAAATGAGCCATGCTGGACTCTCCTGTCCAGCTTTCCCTTCTGTAAGGGAGTATATTCCTCACATGCTTTTGAATAAATGACCAAAGAAAGTGACTGTCTCAGACAGAGAGAATGACTTGGGGATAGATCCTCAAACCTGCTCAGTGTCACAGGGAAATTCTTCCAGAGCACCTACAACCTCATCCCATGCAAAAGAGAAAGTACAAATGGGTAAAACATATATTGCAGTAAATTTCTCTTTTGAACTTCCCTATTCCTCTCCACTATTCACTAAATTGCCCAGAATGAATCACAGCCCAAAAATAGATGAAGAACATGAAAATGTATGGTTCTGTTCAGTCATACTACTGTCGAGCTCCACACGATTATGCAGCACAGTAACACACACAGAGCTTTCAGCCTGAGAGTAGCAGGGTTTGCAATGCTCCACTGCACAGCAATATCCAGGCTGGCTGGAACCCTTCATTTGCAATTAAAACCACAGGTGAGTAAGCAGCCAGACTGCTTAAGCTGCTGTTTACAGCCACTCACCAACAAAGGTGCATTCTCACCAGCAAAGTGTTTCTCTTACAACTTGTAATGAGTTACAGAAATTGATCAAGACTTCAACAAAACACTTCCATTAGTATGGGCAAGGAAGTCTCCAGGAAAGAGACACAATCACCTTGCAACAAAGGGAATGATCCAAGCCATTATATTCTAGTTCCACCGAGGGCTGCCCTGAACTTCAGCTGAGTAGTGAGGCTTCCAATGAGATTTGTAGAAAAAGATCCTTTTGACTGACAGCTCTTTTCTGTGGTGCTCTCTGACAGGACCTACAACTGTTGCAGACTATTGGGGGAGGTTTAGGTTGAATATTAGAAAAAGGTTCTTCACCCAGAGGGTGGTTGGGCACTGGACCAGTCTCCCCACGGAGGTGGTCCGTGCTCCAAGGCTGACAGAGTCCAGGGAGTGTTTGGACAGTGCTCTCAGGCACAAGGCTCTGTTTTAAAAGGCAACAAGCAATTCAGGCCTTCATAAGAAATCCTACAAATATCACAATTTGAAAGGACATACAATTGCTATTCAAATTATTTTCCAGAACCACTGAGTTCGAGTTATTAAACAATGATTTTCCTGCAGCATTATTTTACTTTTTGGCTTAAATCTTCCACCATTTTTACAGTAACATCTGTGAATGAGGACAAATGGATGAGCACTGAACACAGAAGTTGATAGAGATCATTCAGCTTTCAGCAAGTCCTAAAAGAAAGGACTGAAAAATTCTTTGGCCTCCCTGGGGGCTGGTGAGAAGGCTAGAGAGGAAAAATGATGGACTTCTGCCATGGGCCTTCAGTAGGGCCAAGACTTTAAACCAATGTCTTATTTTATAGTAGAACTGTGAAAGGCTTCAGACTTTACTGTGCATTCAGCTGAGCCTGTTGGTGACAGCAGTAGGGACTGGGAGATGGGAATGCTCCATTCCTCCTTACAAAGGTGCCAATCAGGAGTAACTTATTTGACACAACTAAGTGATAAATCAGTGAGGTAGTTGGATATTAAAATAGTGTGAGCAGTGAATCAGGGCTATTCACTTCTAACACGCTCTCAAACTATCAAAGACAAGCATTTACTTGGAAGACTAAATATACAATGAGCAATTTCAAAATCTTTTTCAAGGTTGCTCAGCTACAGATTCTTGTCATTCAGTTCTTCTAAGGAAGTCATGATTACCCATGGAGAAAAAAAGATGGATGTTTTAAAACTACCTTCTGCATAAGAAATATTTTCAACAGAAACAAATTATGGTTTGGAATCTTAAAATGGCAATAATGTCCTGTAAGATTGGCTTCCTGCCTAGATTGCTGGCATTTTAATTCAGAGTTAGATCTCTTAAACAACTCTTCCCTCATTTCCAGGGGAAGCCATTACAAATCAGTGATCTCATAAAGCTCAGTGACTCCCGAAATACATCAAAGAAATGTACCCTTTTAAAAACCTTCCTGAAACAGGGTGCATTCCCTTTAATTATATTTTTAATACAGTAACAAACTCTGTATATACTTAAGGCATTGTTTCAAGAAGCCACAAAACAGAAAAATTCTTCGCCTTGGCTCAGGAGGATGAAATTAAACGTCAATATTTCCCACCCCAATTATTTTAAAAATAATACACTCAGTGCCACTGGCTTCAAACTAAACTGTGGCAGCCTTGAGCTGCAGCTAGCATGGCATTTCTGGAACATAACATTTCCCCATTTTCAAAATAATAGTTCATCAGCTGCAGATTCCCATAAAAACTGAGTATTTGCTAAGTAATGGTACTTGGAGAAGTGCAGTGGTTAGAAAGACAGAGCTGAATCTGTGCTCCTTTGTCCTTGGTGGCATTTTAGACTTAAAACAAAAAGCAAATCTAAAAGCTGCCTGCTTACAATTACCATGTTACACTGACACCCTGACACAGTTTTGTTATGGTTGGAATGTCGAATTAGGAAAGAATAACATTGAAGCTTAACTCAAGCTCAGTCCAGTACTAATGTACACAGCTGCTTGCTTTGCATTGAATAAAATTAAGATAATTAGATGCCATGTTTCCTCTTCAGGGTCTGTCTACTAAAATCAGCATAATGGATCCACTCTAGAGGTCCAACAACAATTTATATGAAAAGCATTATGTATGAAAAAGAGTAGGGCTCAAATTTTCCTTGTACAGGGGGAGGCTGGGTTTGGTGCTTTTGTTTTGGGTTGGGTTTCTTGGTCCTTCTGATTCTTCTCCCCATTCCCCCAGCTCATACCTTCATACCAACAATTTTCTTTAGCCATAGTTGTATTTGACTTTCCCCACCAACACTGACCACACATTTCAGGATCACTGGGAAGCATTAACGATCACTTAAGTACTTCTCTTTCATCTCTGTACATACACAGTAATCTTTATCAAAATATTCACTGAGCTTCTGCTACCCTCACACTCTCTTCCCAGGAGGTTTGCAGCAAGGACGTACTCAGCCATTATCCTCTCCCATGCTTGCCCACGCTCCCTCTTTAATGTTCCATAAAATGATAACATTTTCCAAAACAGAGGCTTGGTGAGAACTAGGACTGCTGACCATAAATTTTCCATCCCTTCTGCCCCTGACTCCTTGTGTCATGTAATGCTCCCAGCATTTCCTTGGGATGCCATGTGCCAGATGATTTCTGCAAGTCTGCTCTTGGGGACCAATTCTGCAGCCTCCAGACCCACAGGTGATCAGACAAGCCTAACGTGGAGAAACGTGACCAGACAGTAGCACCACTCATTTTTCTCCTGACAGTGCCACAGCTTCACTGGTTTTATTAGAGTTGGTTCTGCTTCACACACGTTAAGGGAAGAGACACATCACTTATTTCATAAATTCACTTAGCCTAAAATGCAAGTACTGAATCTTGAAATGGCCCTTTATAATGAAAGCAGTGCTGGAAACATGGTTTCCAGAACAGAACACAATCTCTGTACACGGTGTAATTACATCTTAGCATTCTGCAGAATACCAGTGCATGGCTTAAATGCTATTAATTGTAAGCAGTTTTGTTCCACAGGATGTTGTTTGCTGATAACTACTCAATTAGGGTTATTTTGCAATTAGTCTACTCACAGTAAATTTACTGCAACCAGAGTCATCTGTGGAGTAGCAAATTAAAATGCTGTCTGGGCTGCATGTGCAGTGGCTCTTACATGCTCCTTAAACTGTGTATAGCTCACCACAGTGATTCTGTCACACTAACAGATTAACACACAGGAAAGCAGCAGCAGCCAATGTCATTTGGAATCCTGAAACCAGCAGAAAAAGACAAATCTGGGGTTCAATGATCTGTAGATCAAACCCAGTGAGTCCAAAAATGCACTGCCAAAACCTTAAAAGCTAAACAAACCACACATTTATATGTCACTGTGTGCATACACATGCATATTGAGCAGATGAAATCCTCTACTTGCTTCATTACAGTTCCCATTCTTTTAAAGTTCTGTAGAGGATGCTCTCATTTCCATGCCTTGAAAAGCAGCTCTGCTCCACCCCACAAGTATTTGGCATCTCGTGGCTTTTCCTCTCCCTTCCCATGAATCACACCTCTTTCTGCTGAGTGCTTTCAAGTCATCAGATAAAAACATTTTGGATATTCAGATTGCTATTACCTGTGTGTTGTTCAGTCAGCAGAGCTCCAGAGCCCTTTTCTGTCAGTTTGAAAACCAAAAGGTTGTGTTTCTAAAATAAAATGGAAATTTTTCTTCCCAGCAGCCTCTAAGAAGCTGAAAGCACTTGCTTCTGTGTGCCAGAGCAGCATTATCAATAAGTAACCAGGGAGAAGGCAGTTTTGGAATGAGGGAGGCTCGATTATTTTCCTACTTTATTGTAAGCTGGGTTTACCCTACAAGGATGAAGGTAGCGAAAAACCTGCTTGACTTAAAAACTAAGAAAAGACAACAGAAACGCCCGTGGGAAATAAATCAGGATCAGTTGAGGCTCTCTGCTTTCCTAGGGACTTCTCATTTGCTAGAACTACATCTTAGAAAATACTTCTCAAAAAACTCTGCTATGTATTTTGGTCTATCTAGGGCCATAGACCTGGGCCAAGAATAAAGCCAGTTGGATAATTAATGACAAGGATTGGGCCAGAGGCTCCCCTGGGGATATGGCAGCTGAGAGAAGCTGGCCCAGAGGAGGCCTGGTGCAGAGACCACCTGGGACTGTGCCTGTGATGACCCCTGACCTGGTGGCAATAACCAAGCAGGAATTGTGCTCTGTGTCCATCCAGCAACCCTGCAAAGCAAGGGGTGCAGAGCTGCAAACTACCATGATCCACATGGAAGTGAAAACCAGAGAACGTGGGGACTGAATCCAGCCACTGGTAAGCAGCTAGGCTTTTTTTCATCTCAGGAGGACAGGAAGTAGAAATCACAAGTTCAGTATCATGTTGAAATGTGGAGTTGTGTAGTTGCAGCTGCAGTGCTGCCCATTGCTGTTGGGCAGGGTCAGGGCCACAGTGGCCATTCTAGGACTGTGCTCCTGCCCACAGTAATAATGGATTCTGTGGGGGGTAACGTGGCACAGAGCAGGTCATTTGTGCTTTGTTCAAGGGGATTTTATCTAGGTACAGAGTGATGGGTATTTTAGAGACAAGAATTCTCATTTAAACTTCTGCTGCTTCCCAGTATCTCTGTGCAAGAGGAGGGCCATGCATGATGATGGACAAAGAAGGGAGCAGCTGGTCCATGTGCACCAACAGCTTGGGCGAGCAGAAGAATGTCTGGCCCACCAGGACAATCAGTGTCTGTACAGGACTAGGCCATAGATGGCCCCAGCAAGGAAACATCTGCCACATTGTCCACAGGCTGCTGATCCCTGTACCATGTCTCCTGAGACAAAAGGAACTCCCCAAAGGATGTCTGTGGGTATCTTCTCAACCCGCACAGGACTGGATTTGCTATTTCCTCATCTAACCTTGTGCTGAGCCTACACGTCCCATCTCACATTTGCTGAATGCATTTTCTCCAAAACTCACTTCTACGAAGGCCAAACATTCCCTTCTGAGCCAAGGGAGAATTGCAAGCTGCCCATTGCCCTGCTCTCAGCAGTGACTGGGTAAGGCTGCACCTAAAGCCTTTGACACCAATCTCCTGTGCCATAGATTTGTGCCGTGTTTTTAGAACCACTTGCAGGGAAATGTCAGCTCACCTGCTCTGCAAGTCAGGTGACTGGTGAAGGTGCCATGTCCTGTTCTACTGCTCCAGCAGCAGTGCCCTTAGAGGGACTGCAGCCCTCATGGAAATAACACCTGCACGTCAGATAGGGGACATCATGCTCCTGATTTTAACAATCCTTCCTTTTATCACTGAAGATCCTTATAATCAACTTCCTTTGCCTGTTGCCTTTGGAAACAATAAAACACTTTAAAAAGTAACAGCTTGTATGATCCTGTTCTTGTTGATAACCACTGAAGTGAATGTATCACTTAACATTTATGACAATCCAGCTGGATGGAGTCCTGGCCATGATTGATAGCTACACTTAGCAGCGTCATGGTTTTGATCAGCTGAGACAAGATCCAAGGGGATTAAATGCTGGATGACATCTCAATGGAAACCACAGCACTGGGAACACGTTTATATGTTGGGATAATGGATGAATGTGCTGCTCCAACGCATAAATATTTATACTTCACAGTTTTGCTGAAAACAGACAGGAAACCTTTGTTCAAACCAAACTGATGGGAACAACACTCACATGCTGAACACACAGACTCAGACCCCAGATGTCTGACTGCTGCTGAAAAACACCAGATTGCTTTTTTAATACATGAAGTGCCTCTACCCACATCTCCCCCTACCAGCAATCCTACCAATGGGGTGTCTTACATTCCCAAAAGCTGATGTCCAGTACTTCACAAACTCTCCTGTAACCAAGCTCAATTATTTTCAAGGACTAACAGAGTTGTTAAAGTCACCTTTCATGAGGGATGGAGTCACTGTGTGAGTGAAGAAGAGCAGTATTTATGTTTTACAGTGGGAGGAGAGATATGGGACCACAACACACTGAAACTCAAGACAATGGATCTTCAACAGGCCTATAAAATTCAAGAGATCTACCAAATTATATCCATACAAGGCCTTCCAGTAGGCACTGTGTGCTTTCAGTTTTGGGGATCCCCCATGTCTCTCTTGACAATTCTGTATTGAAACATTTGGGAAATTACTTCAAGGTCTGGATCTCCTCTGTAGGTTTGGTGACCCAATCTTCTTGTGCATTGGTGCTTCCTGCATTAGCAACTCACGTCCCATTCCACATGCTGCTGCATTACCACTTCTCCACAGCAAAGCTCCCCATTCTGCTCTAGGGCAACCTCGTATGGAACACAGGATGTCCAGACTTTCTGCCAAGGAAATCTGGCAGTTGAAGTGGTTAACTTCAGCTGTCAGCATAGGCAGGAGGAAATAACCTTGAGGCAAAGGAAAGTCAACATTTTCCACATGTATACATCTGGCTAGGCTAACATGTCTCTCAATTATCCTTTTTAAACAAGTGTCACCACTTAAAATAAAAAACTAAATGAAACTCTAGCTCAGCAAACCTAAAAATTTCAGACACAATCTAAAATTGTGTCTAAAATCTAAAGTCTAAAATCTAAAAATTTTAGACACAATGCACCTAATTTTTTAATGTGGTATATATCCATACCACATGAGTTTTTCCTAAATTAATCACATTTGGACAGTTTCATCATTTTTCTAGACATATTTGTAGCTCCCAGTTTTACTGAGAATTTTACTATGACATTACAATGGAAACATTTATACCAACATGCTATGTACATATATGCTGAAAGGCTTCAAGTATAAAATATGACACTGTTCTTGGTTCTAATATCACACTATTATCCTGACTGCAGGGCATAAGAGATAAATCCTGTATTTAGAAAAGAAGCAGTAAATATTTATTGAGAAGCCTGTTTTTAAGGATGGCAGTTGTTTAAAACTTCTGGAAAGTCACCCTGCACCCCTGGGAGACAGATTACCAAGCAGGGCATGGAAGCATAGGTGTGTGCAAAATTGCAGTGTCTGCCCACACTAATGACAATATACCTTCCAGCTCTGGCCAGGATATCACTTGCATATTTGTGTACAGGATACATTTACCTACACAAGGTTTATAGCATTGGTCCCATTACTAAGACATCTTCTTGATCCCTAAAGTGTAGGGCAGTGTCTGCAAGGTGCTGGCCTCCCTCAGCTTTCTCACAGACCACAGCTGACTGCCCTGCCCTTAGGGAAGAAGGGGGAAGAAGAGGGAAGGACTAGCAAGGACATGTTTATCACAGTGGGTTCCACCAATGGCACCTCAGTGGTGCCCAGGGGTATTCACTGATGCTCATCCTGTTACTGATGTCTGCTTTTGCTCCATTTTTAACTCTCTACTGTTCTCTTGTCTTCCCTTCAACTTGTGCTGCCTTTACTGTCCCTCTTCCCTTCTTCCCACTGAAAACTGTGTCTTCTGCCTGCTCCATTAATTGTCTCCAGTGTCTGCCCACCCAGCTTAACAATTTGGAGTATTACTGTGATAAGAAAGGCAGAAAAAACACCAGAAGAGACATGGTAAAAAACCAAAACAGAACAGTCACAGATGCACTGGAGTGGGGAATGGGGGTGCTCAGACCATTCATCCTGGTAAGATGCACCATCTAAATTAAAAGCCTAAGAATCTTGTTACAGGGAGATGTGGTTTTTTTGATACATTCTCTGGGGCAGCTCCTCTTTTTCACTGTCTGTACAGGGAATTTAACCTCCTAATCCCTGTAATAGCAATGCTGTCCTTCTCTCTACCACACTGAAATCACCCTGCAGTAACCACTGCTTTGTGATGGTGCAGCAAACAAGCCATTAGAGGATGCTCCCAGTGAAAGGAACTAAACATCCCCTGGTTCCCATGGATCCCCATGTCTATTCTACAGTCTCAAAGCAAGACCTATTCTCTAGTTTATAAATCCTCTCTGCACTTTCAGCTTGGACAAAGACATGGCATATCCTTCTGTGCATGGCCAATTACAGGGTTGGGACTCTGGACTGTTGTATAAACAAATGCTGCTGTGGGTAATGCTGCTCCTTGATCAATACCCACTTTGATCAACTGATCAATGCTGTTTTCTTTTAAAAGGCATTTTACTCTATGGAGAGCTTATGGCTGGATGAATGGTGGCACATGAAGCACTCTGAAAAGTAGAAAAAGGTCAGCTCAGACGTGCAAACTGACAGCAAGCTGAGAGGTAACATCTGAGGGCATGGGGAAACCAAAGCAACAAATCAAAGCTTGGCTTAGGCCAGCAGAGGTAACTGACTTTCCAGCAGTGATTTTGAAAATAACTTTTGATGATTCAAGAACATTAAAAATAGAAGTCAGCCACAAAATTGGATTTTTCCCTGTGCTTTTGGAATTTTTTTATATGCTTCTGATAATTACCTGGGTTATCAAAATGCTTAGGAGTCGAGTGTGACAGAAAAATAGCCATACAGCCATAACAGCAATGCCACTCATGTATTGGTTAGCATAAAGCTCCAGAATTCACTGTTTCACTGAATTACTCTTCTGATTACCAAGAAGCACACAACTCCTGCACAGCATGGCAAGATTTTGACTATTCTTCTCTGTGTCTGTAGATTAAGAACTAAAAGAAACAGGAGTAGCAGCTGAATACCTAGATCACATTGTGCAATAAAAATCTGGTGGAAGTGAATTCTACAGGAACCCACCAGGGATCTTGTGACATCCACATTATTCCCTTTTTCAAAGGGAATTCAAAGCCTCCCTTGTTTTCACAGGCCAAGTCCATTACACATTCCTGCAATAAAGCCATTTCTGTCATCAGAAGGCCATTCCAATTAGAGAGAATGTTTCCCCCAAGACAGTGTTTTACTTCTCCATCTCCCAACTTACCCTCCAGGGCACAGAAACGTGTCACCTGCTCCGGCATCAGCTTCCCAAGCTTGTGCTGGCAGTAAACGTCCGCGATCTCCTGGCGACACTGCTGGGACTTGGCGCGGGACATGGCCGAGATAGCCTCCTTGCCTGTCACCTCACACTTGGGTGGCTGGTCGTATTTCAGTTCAGGGGAGCTGTTCTCAATTTTTTGTAAAAGATGCTGTGTGGGAGGCCTGTCAATCTCCTTCAGGTTGTTGCTGTTGCTGCTGTTTTTTCCCAGGTGATCGCTGAACTGCACCACCTCGTTGGAGTTCTTCCCCAGCAGCAAGTTCTCCTTCATTTTTTCCTCTTCCAGTTTCTTTCTCAAGTGCTCCTTTTGTTTGCTAAGGGGTTTTTTCACCAGCTCAGACTGGTGTTTTTGTCTCTGAGTCCTGGGAGCAAAGTTACTGTTATCAATAGTTTCAAAGTCCTTGGGGACTGAATTTTCATTATTGCTGTCTGTTCGCATTTTCTCTTTCGGTCGGTGGGAAAAATAGCCATCCTATAAATGGGAGAAAAATTATACTCATCTTACTAAACAGTCACATCCCATGCATGACAAGCATTTCTTACATGAAAACACAGATCAATTACAATCCTACATACTGCAGAAAATCCCTGTGTTGGGGTTTGCAGCAGAAGAAGCTGAGAGGCCTCTGGGGTGCCCAAGTCACCTGCACTGGCATCTCTTCTTCACTGGGCCAGAGTCCAAGCCCTATCTCAGATGGAGCAGGGAGGTTTTACACAGGTTTGTGAGCAGTGATTAACCAGACACTTCACCCTGACACCATTAAATATCCATGAGAAAACAGACACAGGTTTCAAAGGAGCAAGAGCAGGGCCTTCAATGCTTCCTTTCACTCCTTGTGAACCATCACAGTTTGGTATCCCAGAATTTCTCATTGCTCTGCAGAAAGCACCACCTGACCACAGCCTGAGCTTTCTTTCAATGCAGTAATTTTGCCACAAAACAAATCCCTCCCAGTTTTGCCCTGTTTTTTTTTTTTTTTTTTCTTCTTTTCTGAGTTCCTACACGTTTGAACCCTCCCTGGGAAGGTCAGAGTCAGGCTCGGGTGTCAGCTCTTAACCATCATGATCCTCCCCTCAATGCTCTTTGATAAATATACAGCCCATAACTTTGCAACATTCAAAATCTATCATATAAAGGAAAAGGAATAGACCATGTAAAATATTTGTCTGCATCAGGGATGGGTTAGGTTGAGCTGCCTTTGCTCCAGCTGTGGAAATTTGTGGGGGGACACAATTTTTAGATTCGTGGACATGGAAATATCTCTGTTTGCAAAAGTGAACAGTAGCAGATAAAATCAATGATGAATAGTTATTAAAACATCTGAAGACAGGAGTAAAAATATTGATAGACTTTTTGAGTCCATCCTGTTTCCTTTTCACTTGTGGAACACATAACCAAAAATCAGAGACTGGGAAATGACAGCATCACTAATGATGGGAGCATCTTTTAGCACCTATCAACCACATTTTGTATTCAAAACATTTTATCAGCATGAGCTAATTGTTTCTCACAACTCTTCTGGGAGGAACTATTTAACAGTCAGGGTTTGCAGAGAAAAGAGACAGAGAGGATGACTTATCCCAGGCCATGCAGGGAGTCAGTATCAGTTTGACCTCTGAAGCTTGGCAATGGGAAATGTTTGAATCATTAATTCATTAGAAGTTTTTTAGTGAGTGAATAAAGTGATTCTCTCTCCATGAAAATGTCCAGTTTGCAGCTAGCTCGAGCTGTCAGACACAGATGAATGCAAAGGAGTTTAAAAAAAAAAAAACGAAACAACACCATAAACTAAAATCCAAACATTTTTCAAACAAACAAAATAATTCTAGTTTGGGGAGAAATAATTTTTTTTTAATAAAATGTAACATTTAAGTGAAAGCATGAAATCAATTTCTTTTCTCAGACTTACTTTAAGGAAAAGAATAGCATTTATACAGAAACACAGGTTCAGTTAAATAGAAGACGACTTTCAGGATTGAAGCCCAACCATTAATCCAGCACTGCCAAGTCCACCACTAAACCATGTCTTCTAGTGCCACATCTACACAGCTTTTAAATCCCTCCAGGGATGGTGACCCCAGCCCTTCCCTGGGCAGCCCGTTCCAGTGCCTGACAACACTTTCCATGAATAAATTTTTCCTAATATCCAATCTAAAGCTTCCCTGGCACAACTTGAGGTCACTTCCTCTTGTCCTGTCACATGTTACCTGGGAGACAGGACCAACCCTGACCTGGCTGCAGCCTCCACTCAGGGAGGTGTAGAGAGCCATAAAGTCTCCCCTGAGGCTCCTTTGCTCCAGTCTAAAGAATCCCCACTCCCTCCTCTGCTCCTCATAGGCCGTGTGCTTCAGCCCCTTCCCCAGCTTTGTTGGTGTTCATTGAAAACCAAAGAGAAACAAAATAAACAAAACATAGTTTCAAGGCAACCTTAATTCCCAGGAATGACCAAACTAAAATAAAAAAACTACTTTCAGAGCCTGGCTCCCACCATTTGTCCTGTATCTTGAATGGATCTTCAAAGAAAAAAAAACAACCCTCTCTTCAATAAACCTTTTCTAAGGTCTCTAAGGCAATGCCACGATGGGATATTTCTACGTATCTTGGCAACATTCTCTCTCACAGGCTGACTCTTGCTAAATTATTTTTGTCTTCAAATTAAAAAAAAAATCCTCATCTAAAAAGCAAATGCATGTTGATAAAAGCGAAAGGAAGGGAGAGGAGATTTGCTATTGGCTTTTCACAGTAATTCTTATTACCCACAAAGGAGACCCTGGCCTGCACCAGAGCAACAGGCACACACCTCCCACGTCCTGGGGAGCGCAGAGCCCTGCCTGCACTCTGCCCTCCTGCTCCTTCCAAACCTCTCTGGAGCATGACAAAGTGCCCAAAGATGAGGTGTGGGCATGTTCTTGTCTCACACAGCATCTGACACTACACTTATGTGATGTTTCAGTGGGAATCTTTGCTCTCCAGTTTGCCAGCCCTGCAGCAGGAGTGCAGGACAAGCTGTGCAGCTTCCCTGGGGCTGCCAGGGGCTGCAGCTCCGGCGTTGCAGCAATGATCCCACCACGCTGGGACAGAGCACAGAGCTGGGATGGAACCTCAGGAGAAAAGGCAAAGCAAACAGCAGATTTATTGGTGTATGCTTCACCTCTTTAAACTATTTTGCTCCTTCAAGTGCTTTGCCCCTTCTGGGAAATGCTTCTCCAAGTCTATATGATGGAATCTGAAATAAACAAGTGAATTCTAAATGCTTCCAAAGCAGACACAAAATGAAGCTGGGCCACAACTCTTCCCTGCCGACAGGGACAATGAACACCACAGAAACTCCCACCACACAGGACACCCAGTGTCTGCAGGGAGATCTCTTTGGGAGGGGCAGGGACTAAAAATAAAGCAGGGTCTGTACAACAAATGTAAAACCAAGAGCTATAGATATACATTGAAACATAAGGACATGTAACAAATGCCCCAGTTGGAAAATCAAATCCAGTCTCACGCAATCTCACACCTGTTGGTGCAAGTGTTAAATGCAAAAAAACCAAAATCTCCACCCACCTTTGGTCTGCATTTCCTTCTTGATTGCTTTCACCAAAGCCAAGCGTGATTTTTACAGTACAATGATTTCAAGATAGGCTCCACACATGAGAGCAGAATGCACACGTTTACAGTGCAGAGGAAATGAAACTCAGCACTCCCAGCTTAGAACAGTAGCAGCTGCTGACAGTAACTTGTGTTCATTTGTGAAGTTCAGGGGTACAAGCAAAAAGCAGCACATCAGGTGTTCAGCTGGCAACAGGAAGATGGGTTTTGCTTGCTCTGCAATACTTTATTTTTACAGTGCTGGATTAATTGCAGATTTTATTCATCACGGATGTCTAAGACATTCAAGACAGGGCAGAATCATCTCACAGAGAGACAGTCTTGAAACCAGGCAATCACAGTTCTGACAGTACCATGGGACATACATCAGCAGGTTCACTGTCTGAATCATCATTTATTTAAACTTTTATCAAGCTCTTTGTTAGCAGCACCTCCTTATCTCTGTGCTTGCAAATCACTGAAAAAATGGAAGGCCATACCAGGACCAAACGAGAAGCAAAAGCCCATTAATACAGTCTGTGTCCACAGCCTGTGTCCACAGCCAAAGATGAAAGCAGTGTTTTCAAACCAACACCTAACACTGCTATTGAAAGCACCATTTTGGTCTTTGCAATACAGCAATTCTCTCTAGGCATAGACCAGAAGAGGCTACATCCAAAATCAACTCATTTGAGAGGCCACCTTATTAAATTACTCAGTATTGCAGGTGTCACACACAAGATGTGCCACCCAAGAGCACATATTTCACCTGTGCCTTTCCTGCAGTGCTAACCTCTGTGAGTGTAAAGCCATCCCCTCTCATCCAATCACTCCATGCCCTTGCTCAAAGTCCCTCTCCAGCTCTCCTGTAGCTGTTTCAGGTACTGGAAGATGCTGTAAAGAAACCTCTGGAGACTTTGCAGCACCATATTCCAATATGAATTATGACACTGTGGATGTCTATCACAGATCACAGGCCTAAGAGAAGGATTGCCACAAGCAGAAATGTTCTGTCCTAACTTTATCTGGTTCTCAGAAGATACAAGGAGAGGTTAACTGCTGAGTGCTCAATGGCAAGAGCCCTGGCAGGGAGAGTTTTAATGACTGTGTGGCCTCTTCTGAGCGTGTGGACACTGCAGTTCAGGAATAACAAGCAAATACTCCAAAACTGAAAAAGAACAGTCTGTACCCAGGAGTGTGCATGAGATCACTGCCAATTACATACTGATTGCCATTAATGTTAAAAATAGTATTACAATATTAATGCAAAAACAACATTTTAAACTCAGAGCCATTTTATATACTGTGAGAATTTGATTTCTGCTCCAAATTCTGCTCCCTGTTGAACACACAAATTTTAATTCTCCAAACTCCACCTCTGGTGTGCTTTATTAGAGTTTGTCAGACACAATGTATGCTCTTTGGTGAATTAGCCACTTCATCTGCAGTGATTGAGGATCTGGGGCTTAGGTACTCTGAGCTTGATTGAATTCAAAGTCCCATCTATCTCAGGAGGGAAAGCCTGGGTTTCTGCAGAGACTTTGCAATCTACTGAGGAAACCATGGAATAAATTGCTGCTGTCACCTACTACAGACCCAACAACAGCTGCTGCTGCTCGCTGCACCTAGCACAAATACAGAGAATTTGGAAGAACTTCCCAGCTGTCTGCAATGACAAATGGATTTTAATGACAGCCTGTAAACAGTCTCAGAGGCTTTTGCAAGTACAAACCACACCAGTTCAGCCAGACCCCAGGTAAGTGTACACACCTGCAGACTGCCTCACTTCACATTTTGCTTGCCTATATTTGCAAGACACATCTGTCAGCTGTATTTGCATCCAAGCTAAGCATGTTCAAGCATAAACATGCGTTTGGGGTTACCCAGGCCACAAATTCCCCTGTACTCTTTCAGGTACATTTCTGTATCCTGCATGCTAAAGACAGGAGATTAAAGATAGAGACCATGGCTCCAATGCTGGGCACAGGAAACCTCCAACAAGCCAGCCCTTTCTCAGTGGGGCATCCCACTGCAGGATCAGAATACACTGCAAAGCCATTAGGTACAACTCACAGAGTGTCCCACTGCTCCTGGAAGGAGTTCTGTGCCAACAGCCTGGATTAGGCAACAGGACTGGTAATTTTTGCAATACACAAAAAAACAGCACTAGACAAATTCCAAATCTGCTTTCAGAGAGAGAACCTAATGTGCATTTAAATCAGCAGAGACCTAAACATCAGCAGACAGGGGTGTACCAGTTCTGCAGACAGCATGGGCACACAGACTGAGGATCCAACTCGAGGCACCAAAGCCAAGGGAAGAGCCCACACTGTGCAGGCAGGCACTGTTCCAGCATCCCCTGCCACACCCCTGCAGAGGCACAGTGCTGCTGGAAGGCTCCTTCTGCAGAGGCTTTGTAGGGAACCTAAAAGAAAACCCTACTCAGCTCACAAAGGCACACAATAGGAGCTTGCATTTATCTGCCAGAGGTGTTCATTGCATTGTGCAGAGCACTTCCTGACAGAAAGAAAATGCTCCCTTCTTAGGAAAAGTTATTCACTGTACAATTTCTTTATCAACAAAGTCCTATAAATACTATACAGATGGATGGACCATGTGCAACCAAGCCCTGAATGGCAAATGTTCACAGTTACAGTTTATCTGACAACTCATTTTCTCCCCAGCATGGAAGGATTTCCTGCCTTTTTGTACTGAGAACATATTCTCATTTTCTTCCTCTGGCAAAGCTTGGTACCTCAAAGATACAGCAAAACAAACCAGAAATATGCACATGAACACAGAGCAACAGCAAAACACACAGATCTTCCTCAAAGTACTGAACATGCTGGCATTGAGAACCAGCTATAAATCTAACACCTGTACTATAAAAAACTACGCATTTTTCCTCCTTTCACATAGTAAAGCACCCAATTATTGACCTGTGAAAATATGCAATGCCTGGGCAGTCATGCAGGATCACACACAGCTGAAAGCTGGGGCAGGCACTTGCTGCTTTGCTGGGGTGAACTGCTCAGGATCCAACCAGCTCAAAGAGCTGGGGAATAGCTTCAAAATCTGCATCATATGTCAAAGCCTCAGAGACCTGCTCAGCTTTCACAGGACCATCTATTTTATCTGTCCTATGACGGAGAAGAATTTAAACAGAACTATGAAAAGATAATTAAAACAAGATTCTGTTCCATGTCAATCACAGCTCTACATATTACTTGGTAGTGCTTGTTAATTACTTCAGTAAAGACACCTTCCAAGTGCCAGAGGATAGCATCTCTACATTTAAATCTTTTTTCTTCTGGTCTTATCTTTGTGCATTTGTGGGCTGTTTCTTAGTTGAAATCAAAACCTTTTGCATCCAGAATGACAAACTTTACGCTGTGGTCACCCCATTGTCTGCTGTCCTACCACACTCACATCTTGAGGCTCACCTACCACCACTGCTCTGCTTGAAGCCCTCATGCAGCCACGTGGATGCAGAGCAGACATCCCATTGTGCCATCAAAACAAACAAGAAATTGGGAACTTTAATTGAAGATGTGGTTGATGTGCCACGAGACCATTGGAAAATGAGCACTTTTGGCAGGTTTGAACAAAAGTGAGGCCAAAGAGAGCAGATGGAGGAAAGGCAGCAGATGTTAATGTAGTTATATTTTTCCATATGTTTTTCTGTTTTGTTGTAATAAGTACATTGTACTTTAATTGTCAGTGGCTGAAGACTCAGGAGAAATATTTTGTGAGAGATATATTACATTACTTTATGCCTTTCATTAGAGAGGGAGATGCAAAAGGTGAAAATAGATTTATTGATTTGCAAGCTGGCAATGATGAAAGATGTAATTGCTTCAAACACAGTGCTTTCTGTAAATGTAAAAGGAAAATGAGACAAAGCAATAATTTGGGTTAAAAGGGGAATTCTGATACTTGAAAAAGCAGGAGTCCTTCAGGTTCAGTTCTAACAGATACAGGCACAGCCAGCCCAAAACTATTGCAACACTTGGCATTTTAAAATGCAAAGAAACAGATGGACCACCACAAAGTGCACAGGGGACCCCTCAGTGGAACATCTGCATTGGTAAGTGATTGTTTGGAGGATTATTTTTCCTTTCCAAAACTGTTGCCATCCATTTTTATTTTTTCTTAACATCAATTTCAGCAGTGCGATTCAAAACACTAGAAATAACATCATAAAAACATCATTAATAGAAGTTGCTTTTATCCCTTTCTACATGCATACATTAAGGGAAGATTCTCTGGTTTGAAATCTAATGAAAACAGCTTCAAAACTTTGCCTGCTTTCCTCAAAATAGTTTTTCTGGTGCTTGCTAACATGTGACTTATTTTCAGAGTGATTAGGGAGTAAAATAATATTGCATCCCTCAAGAGACCAAACAGATTTTCACATTTGCTCCAGCTTAGCACAGTAACTGTACAAAAAGCCATAATTGTATCAACAGTAATTTTAGATGTTCTGGTTATTAAAAAGTTTGGAATACTGCTAGAGGGAGCTGGGAAGGTACACATCCGTAGTCCTTCCAAAACAGACCACTTTGTTTTCTGCTAATTTAAACTTCTCAGGAAAGTTTGGACTTTGACAGCACAGACCACTCAAATGTATTCAATCTGTAACAGAACTTGATTTATAACCAGTAACTGCCCCCACTTGACACATTTTATTCTCTTTCAAATGACACTGAATCTCATCAGGCCTCCAGATTCAGGCACAAGCCCTGCCTTTGGCAAAGGTCCCTCCCAGGGATTCACCACCAGGAACAGGAACACTCCCTGGGCTGGGGCAGTGACAACGCTGAGCTGGGGCAGGTTTTTGGTCTGTGTATACACACACACTTCAATAGCTCCCACCTCTGCTTTGCAGCAGCTTTAGCTCTGCCTGGGTGTGGAACCCACCCTGCATGATACAACACATTGCCCGGTTCCCAGGCAAAGCAGCCCTCAAAAGATCGTTCATTCCAGCATCTGTCCTGCAACATTAACCAGGGTTATTGAGCCTCCTGGATCCACTTCAGCACAACCACATCTTTAAACAGAATTCCACAAAACCAGGAAAGACATGAAGGAGGACTGGCCTGCAAGTGCAAAATGCAGCTCCTGAGAAAGTTCAGGAAAACCCTGGAGGTTTATTTTCCTACAGCTTCTTCCCTAGAGAAGCTGAATCTTACAACAAAGAGTTCAGACATGAAGGAGCTTACAAGGAAGTCAGTCTTCTTTCAAGGGAAAGTATTTATGTGGATTTTTATAAGAATGTCTATACTTCGTGATCCTTGAACAGAACCCTCAGTTGAAAAGACATGGTAGAGCAGCAGCAGACACTAATTAATGCCACACAACTTCGAAACAGGAGTTCAGAAGGTGAGGTCAAGAACTGATAAATCTACATGACAGTTTCTCCTGATAGCTATTCTGATACTGAAAGGAAAATGTGAGATGTTCTGTGTTTTTATTTCTCACCAGATTGTACTGCTTCATTATTTGACAAAGGTGCCCTGAAGAGATAGTATTTAAATAAGTAACACAAAGTAAGAACAGGAGTAAAGCTCAGTCATTTCCATGTTTAAACTATGGACATGATAACCACACTGAATACCCGTTACCAGCTAAACTTTCATTTTTATTTTTTTACCTTCCCCTCTCAATGACCTAACCCATAAAAAAATAGCACAGTTAATCTGAATTGAATTCCTCAGCTTTCATCTTTATTTCTTTCATCCAGAAATCAGCCAATATAGATTTTATATCTTTCAGAGCAGTAGTAAACATGTGAAATTGCTTCTTGGTGACTTGTTATTAACTAGATTCCAAGTAAATTCATGAGGATGCCTATTCCAACTCCAATCTAAACAATCTTGAGCAACCCAGGGTGAATTGCTGAGACACACAATAGATCTCTGGCAGCTATAGAAATTAAACATAATCAGAATATGGATGGTAGAAACCAAAGACGCCCTCACACACAAATGAAAACATCCTTGTAAAATACAGTCAGTTTAGCACAAACGTATTCAGCCTTAATTAGGTAGAAAATCTATTTAGATTAATACAATACAAAAAATAATAATGAACTTCAGGATTACATTTTGTTACTTGGAGGGGAAAAACAACACAAATAAATGGGAAGTAATTGGACCTTATTTAATAGTCTCAGACTATCAGCTCGAACAACTGTAATCATTAAAGGCCCTGCAGTGATCTTCTACTGATAAATGCTGTTAAATCAGAATTACAATACAACAAGCATGAAGAGCAAAGCCTATTAAAATGAGCAACACTGAAAGAAATAGATTAATTCAAATCTTTTTTTCACCAGCACCACAAGGAGTCTTTGAGCCAAACACATAGAAAAGAAAGGCTTCCATGTTTCCTCTTGTTTTGGGTGAGATTGAAATATTAATACTTCCACACAGGTGATTACTGCAGGGGGACTGCAGATGAGCAGCAGTTACCTGCTGTTGGATTTGTGGATGTGTCAGATACTGCAAGTGAATACTGGTTTGTACCTTCACAGAAAGTTCTTCTGCAAAACCAATAGTTACATTCATAAAATAAAAATTGCAAAAGCCAGAGGATTATTATGGGCTCTGCCACCTACCTCCTTAGCTACCCTGTCAGCAGTTCAGCCTGGGACTGGCCTCAGCAAGGGTGGTCTGTGTGGTACTGCATTCTCAGTTTTTGCAAATTCATTCAGAGCTATACAAATGAGCAGTTTTAACAATATGATGAAAGATGACAGAGTTCTTGGATTAAAAGACCAAAAATTATGCACCTTAAGTTCAAAAACTTGTAATTTTATTAGCTCCAGCAAAGATCATGAAGAGCATATGCATTAGGAAAATACATCAAAACGTTTTCTAGGAAACTGCCCTCTTCCCTTTCTTGAATAGATACTCACTTTGGAGACCAAACCCTTTTTCTGTACTGTACTAAACATACTGACTACACTTGAGCCAAACACCAGATTGTATAGTGCCCAAGTTTCTTTAGCCACAGAGCAGCTTTCCTCTCATGCTGTAAGCACAGTGCTGTCAAAACAGTTATTTGTAATTACACTGCATTTAACAAAGGTCATGTTTCCATAACTCCACACTTACAATTGTGTCAGAAACAAGGACTCCCTCCACACACAGTCAGTGATCACATCCCCGCATATCCACATCCTCAGCTGACAGAACCAGATGGGCAGCACAGCATAATGTTAACTTGGTCACTACTCAAAGACTATGCCTCACAGAAAAATCAAATCACTATATACTCCATTGTTTTAATGAACATCATTATGTTAGAGCATTAAAAAAATGCCAGGCAGAGAAACAGTGATGAAAAATGAGTCCTGTCTATCTAGAAATTCTTGCTTGTGTCTTCCTCATACCTTGCTATTCTAAACCAGAAGAATAATGTAAAGTGACCTGGAAGCTTTAAATTTGCACCTGCAAATAGATATTGTGTGAATTTTATCAGATTTATCAGAGATTTTGGTAAGTTGTCTTCTATAACATCAGCACTAGTCCAAAACATGCTGCGAGGGAATAGAACAGTAGTGAGACTCAACAGTGGCATTATTTCCACTTAATTGGAATTAAATGGGCAGTGGAAGGATGATTGCAGGATGAGATTACTACTTTTGGCTTTCTAAACAGTTGCTCTTTGGATTTTTTTCTTGATTTTGCAGCACTCATCATCTCCCACTGAACACTGTGATAGGGTGAAAGGCAAAGACACGTTTCAGTTCCAGGGACAAGATGTCAGTGATGTCACATATCCAGTGGTGCATTCTCTCATGGAACCAATGGGAAAATTTCTGGTTTTATATCTCAAACCTGGCGTATAGGACAGGATTTAGTCTTTTATACACTAGAGAGTTCTCTTTTACAAGCATATTTAATAATCTACAGCAACCTTGGTGCACATACTACTATGGTAGTGCATTGTAATTCTTTAGAAAGAAACTCTTTTTAGAATTTTTTTCTGATTGCTAGAACACGGTTTCACTTGCAGAGACAGCACAATGATAGCTCATACATCATGCTATGTATATCTTTCAAAACATGTATTTCTCATTAGTAATTTTACTATGCCAACCATTCCAAATATCAAAGTGACACCTGACAATTATAATGCTACATGTTCACCAACATAATAATAACGCTTCAGCAGAGTGGTATTTGCATGGGTTTAAAAGGAAGAAAATCTCTACCTAAAATCTCGCGTAGGATGCATAAACTGCAGAGATGAGGGCACTGCCAGAAATCAGCCTAAGGGAACTATTGGTATTACAGATTTGAAGCTAACAGCTTCTAATGCATGGTTTGTAAGGACCGATCCCTCCACATGAAGCAATGCCAGGGAGAAACATACACACACTGCTACTCTTTAGTGATGGGGGCAGATCAAGTACTGCTGTTTTGCAGGCTTTGGCCCTTTGGTCATATATATCCAAGAATATATATCCATATATCCAAGAGAAGAGACTTTCAGTATCCTATTTCGTCTGATGAGCTGCTGTCTCTCAGTGACACGATGCTGCTGTGAAAGGTGCAAATTCAGCAAGTGTCCTTGTGCACATCTGCCGACAGCAGATCGCCTCCCCTGGAAGCAGCCCGGAAAACCCACGGACGCCTCAAGGCTTTCCCGGAGAAGCCCCTTGTGGTGACAGGTTGTACATAATTCCCCTTCTGAACGCCGGGACGTTTCGGGAGAAGCAGCACGGCAAAGATGCCGAAACTCGGCCTTTTGCCGCTCCCCCGCCGGGCCAGCCCTGCCGCGATGGCACAGAAATGTTTGCTCAAGCCCGAGCTGGCCGGAATACCAATGCAGGCCAGCAATGAGCTGAAGGGCAAACAGGAAGGAGGGAAAAGCCCCTGTGACACAAAGGAAACAAACAGCCGGAGATGAGCTTTCCAGCAGGTACCGCAGCGCAGTTCCGAGCGGCGGGCCCAGCGCTCAGCAGATGGGCGGCGACGCCGGGACACGCTCCGGGCTCCGATCGCTTCCAGGGCAGGAGCAGTGCTCGTTGCCAGCGGATCTCAAAGCGTTGCCCTTTCTTATTCTTTATTAGCATGAAATGATGTTAGCCGAGCGGATTTGAAGAAGGCTGATGCGAGCCGAAGCCTGCTGTAAATCCGCATGTGAAAGGATGCATTTCGCAGGCGATGAAAGCCGAGAACGAGCTGTCGTCTTCGCTTAGTTTAATTCCTGTGTGTCCTTTAGTGCAGCAAAAGCCGTCATCAAGAAGAAACAACAAGCGTCTCTGTCGATGGCCCAGATTCTCAGTTTATGCCCAAATAAATTTTATATTCGTCTGAAAGTAGATCCTTTGAATGGCTGTTAAAATGGGCTATTTTTGGCTTCTCGAATTGCTCAAGGAACTTAAAAAAGAGCAGACTTAGGAATGTGTTAGGCAACATTTTCTCATTGCGTTGAAATCTCCAAGATAATGAATGTCTTGGAAAGAGCAATAAGATCGTTATCATCCTTAACTCTTTGACCGAAGGCATGAGCTGGGCTGCTTCCAGTAAACAAGTGGTTCGTGTTAATTTTATAGACGTGATTGAAATAAGTAAAGAGTCACTTGAATTATTTTCTTCCTTTGCAGTTAGTGAATAAATGTGGGCTAGTTGGCCGAAAGTCCCCACTGACACAGAATATTGCAGCAAGACAGTAGTGGGTGAAAAACTCCTGTTCATCTTATCTGCCATCAATCGACCACCGAGAGAGGGAATGACAATTGCAATGTTACACATCTATAAATACAAATTCCTCTGTTCTCTACAGCCAACAGGACTGTTCCCACGCATAAGAGTATTGCTTCAGTGCTGGTTTTACAAATAAGGTGAAATTCTGGCAGTGCCCAGCCAGAAGTCAATGGACAGGAGGAAGTCTTCCACTCCCGGTGAGCCACGTCAGCCCCACAGGGATCCAGCCCGTTCCAGCACAGTCCTGCTCACAAAATACACCCCAGTGTCTGAACTCAGAGCAAATCTAGATGATGAGCCACAACTGCTTGCAGTGCTAATTTTTCTATGCAGTACCCGTATTCTAATGAATCTCCTATAAAGAACCGGTACTTTTTTACAATATAATTCCATTTATGTGTGAACTGGCTGGCAATGAGATTTCTGAAGCTCTAAACACATCTACCTTGAAAACTGACTCCAAGTATGTTCAAAGAAACAGGCTGCTGAGCAAGGAACAAAAACCAGGATGGTATTGCATGGGGCAGAAAAGTAAATTGACTTTCACTGCTCTTTCAGGCATTTGGAGGGGCAGAGTGGGGGAGAATGGTGAAATAAAGGATATCCAACACCAGAAAAAAGCATACATGAACTCGTGATAAAAATCTGAGCAAGGAAATGGCCTACCCATTGCACAGAGGAGTAAAACTGCAGATACATTGCTCAGTGCACAGGAAAAGGGCAGAGCCAAGAGTGCAAACTGAAAGGCAACTATCTGACATGAAAAACGTAATTGACAAGTATTTGTAGGAAATTGTTTAACACCAGCCCTCTTGACTGTCAGCCTGACATTCATTAAGTGCAAAGAAAATGTCTTTTAAAAGCAGCATTTAGTTACTTACTGAGTTGCTATTACAAAGCAGTTGTTTTTAATCACAGATCACATTAATACAAATATGATCCGATCCTGATCATTAGGATTAACTACAGTGATCTTGTTTGCCAACAATAATATCTTTGTATTTAAAGTAAAATGTCATTAAAAAGCCATGGGAAGTTCATCATTAATGTGCAAGCAGTGTAATCTTAATTTCCTCCTGCAGATACTGAAGTGAGACCAATCATGCAAGATTTTCCAGTATGTAAAATAACTGTCAGTTTTCATTACAAAGAATATGAAGCAAAAGGAACACAGAAATAACAAGGCTGAAACAATTTTCCAGATTTAGAAAAACCCATGCCACACTTTTTCTAAGAGCTAAAGAGATTTTTTTTCAAGGGGTAAATTTTCCCAGGAATCCTGAAAACAAAATGTCATGTTCCTTTGTTCAGAGTTCAGTGCTGGGCTGGTAAGTAAAACTACAGTAGGCTGATTATTCAGCCTACCTCTCATACAGATGATGGTACAACCTCAAGTGTATGGCAGATATTATTTATTTAAGAAAAACTGACTGAAGATCAGTGAAATTGCCAGCAGTTAAAGATTTTAGTTCTTGATAGTACGAAAATGATCAAGCAGACTTAATGACAAAATGTACCAAAGGCAAGAATAATGCATGGCTCAGAAAAGGGTATTACAAGGGAAGAAATCCAACCTTTGATAATAACTTAAGCAAGTGCAGACTGTGACATCAGCACACATGGATGTGAAGGTAGACAGCTTTCAGGAATGTTAAACAAAGGGCTGAGATCTCCAGGATCCTGAGCAATTTACAAAAATTGGGCAAGAAGTAAGGAAAACAAAGCAGCTAAGTGTAAATGTATAGGGAGCAAAAGTTGTACATATTACTCGCGACGTACATGGTATAAACAATGAGAAAGAATGAGTTTGATAAATATTTAGATTATTCTCTAGAAATTATGGGCAGTTTGAAGACATGAACTCTGGATTAAGTGTATTTAACACTTACTTAGCCTCAATCTCCTTCAGACTATAATTTCTGACCCCATCTTGAACCTTGCTGCTGGGCACCCATCCTGTCAGATGCTATCCATAGCAAATACAATGTGTTTTATGTTTGTCTTTTAATCTTATCTCTCAGCTTCTGCTTTGGTGTTCAATAGTTCACCTTTTGTCTGATTGCTACCCTTGCTTGGGTTCCAATCTTTGCAGAGCTGCAAACCTGTCAGACAAGGAACAAAAAACTCATTTCTAAATAGATAAGGGAGCATAAAAACAGCCATGGGTCCGGTTCTGCCTGAAGTTAGGACAGCAGGTTTTGTGAAGTGCTGCCAAGATGAGTCAGGCTTCCTCCTCTACTGCCTTGCTGGTGAAAGCACATGAAATGTCCCAAAACTTTTCAACCTTAAAGCTCTAATAGAGCTTCAGGCAAGGATCAAGGGCTGCACTGTTTTCTACCTCTTCCATCCTTACCCTCCATCCACCTCAGTGAGGCTGCCCCTTGCACTGCTGGACTGGCACAGGTGTATCAACAGGGAGGCCTCAATTGGGCTGGCTCAGGAGCCCTGAGCAGGGTCAGAAAAGCCACTAGTATTTTCAATTCTTTGTCAGCAATGAAAGCCATCAAACAAAACTTCAAAGCCTCTCCCTAATAACTCCTCAGGTCAACATCTTACCTCTTCTTTCTCAGAGTGACACAACATTGGGATCAACAGTTTGCTTTCTCTTTCTTCTCTCTACTATTCTTTCTCAAGTTCCAGATAAAATGACATTTTCACGTTTAGTTTAGCACTAAAGGCTTATTAGTCAAACTGGAAAAGATCTGGGTATAACTGAAAACATGGGTTTTACATTTTTAGCAGTTAACTCCCCAGGACACTGCATTTCCATTGTTGTCAAAGTGCTGGAATAAGCCTCAAGACTGCACCATGCAAAGCTGAAACAAGCATGGGCTGAGGGCTCCTAGGGTTTTCCAAATCCACGAGCCCCACACTGCAGTGTGCCCCAGAGACCCCCACGGGAACAACAGAGCCTCCTCCCCCAGCTACAGCCACAGCAGATGAATCTGCAGGTGTTGGTCCACAGGGCACAGACTGACCCAGCTGGCACAAGAGCACATTTAAGTGGTTCTGCAACCACAGCCGTCGTGGCCATGACATGGTTAGTGGGGACAAATCAATGGCAGTCACTGGAAAAGCTACAGTGTCCTAAACCAGAGTCCTGTCCGTTGTGGCACTGCTGAGCCAGCAAGCCACGGGTACAAGGATTTGTCAAGGTCTATCACGCATTTATCACCCCCACAGCACAGGCTGGGGCAGCTCATAATGTTCAAAGGAACATGTACTTTTTCCTATTACAAATAAAATGGTTTGAGGTGACGCTCCCTGCATGGTAACACTGTCCCAGTGTTTATGCTGAACATCTTTCACATGGTTTTGTTACCCAGACTCCCCCCTACATCTATGATGGTGGTCTTGGAAAGACAAGAAAGAGGCATTCAAAAATGCATGCAGACTGCATGTATTCTTTAACAGGAATATTTTCATGTCTGTAAAATGAAAAGTTAATCAAGCAATTCACAGTCAGGATAAAGCTACTCCAATACAAAAACTTTCTGTCCCTCTAAAATCTGGCTAATGTTATCACAGAAAACAAATAAAAATGGATTCCTTGTTCCTTTTCCAGACATTTCAATCAAATTTTTGACTCCCTGCACGACTCTGCCTGTCCTGCTGGTAATGACCTTCATCCAGGAGACAGGGCATGGAAGAGCACTGAGTGTTTTCGTAACTTTCTGCCTTCCTTTAATTTGCCATCTCTAACAGTCCCAAGTCTCTCTTGAATTATCACTCCTCAAACAGGCTTGCATTGACACTGGAGATCTTCCTCCTACTCCTTCAAGTATCATTAAAGTCCTTATGAAGATGCACACAAAATGGAAATATTTATAAAACTGTGAAACTGAAATATGCTACATATGCTGAAGACTAAAGTAAAAACAGCAGATGTCATTATTATGCATACTTATTATATATTTACATTTTATATATCATTTATATATTACACACTTCCTGATTTTTTTTTTTTAAATATCAACACACTTATGTATCAAATAGCTTTTAAATAAAAGCCTGGAAAAAGCCAGTTTGTCTTCTCTGCAACCTCATAAATTTGCAACATCTCTTATAAAGATCTGTTTTGCAACAAAGTAAGCAAGGAGTGGGTGGAGGGAAAAATCCTTTTTTTGACAGGCATCCTCTTTGCTGATCCAGTTAAAGGAAGCTGGATATTCAGACGAATGGTTAAAATGTAAAAAAAATTTCCATGTTTTGCAATGGCAACAGATAAAGCTGCTGATGTGGCACCTTCCCAGTGCTAAGAATGACAAGGTTTGTGATTGGAAGCTTTTCCTGCTCCAGTGAAATTTTAGGTGCTAAGGCACAGAGAGGCAACTCCTGCTGTTTGCTCAGAAAAGGTTAAGGGAACAAAGGAAAAATCAGCACATTTGCTTCATCTCTGACACTCACTCAATCCAGGGTGACTCATGCCTGCTGACAAAGCCTGGGCTCTGGAGGAAGCCTAAGGCTTTTTGGTCTCATTTTTTTAATTTCGAAGTGAGAATAGCTGTAATTATCACGTAGCTGACACTCATCCCACTAAAACTAGTATGTGCATAAAACAGCTAATAAAACAAATAAATTAGAGCTGGATAAGAGCTGGTTATGGGACCGGTTCTGTGCAGCCTGCACAGCCCAGCAGCAGCTCTGGGAGGCAACCAGCTCCCAGTGGTTTTCCAGCAGCTCAGCTCCAGCAGAAGGCGTTTCCTCAGCCACAGGGAACTGCTCTGGACACAGACACAGGTCCCTCTGAGGAGTACAGATGTGGGAGCACAGCACTGTGTAAGTAGAACAATCATGAAGAAGTACAAACAGAACTAAGCAGGGCTGTACTCCGACAGTACTGCAAGAATTCAAAAATCAATGATAATAGTCAGGTGAGAGAGTTGCCCAGACCTGTAAGTGAAACAGAGGCGTTTTTCATGGGAAAACTAGAGCTCATCTAAAGCAAAACAGGAGGCAGCAAACTCAATTTGCAGATTCAGCAAATTCAGAGGGAGAAAACAAGGATGATTTATCTGTGTTCTTGCTGCAGTCTGTGGCCAGCTTTCACTAAAATGCAATATATCTAATGCTTATACAGCATCTTCCATCCCAAACACTCCATGACACACAGCTCCACTGAAATATTGGACATTTCAGTATCAGCACAAGCAATGAGTAATTTCTACTGAAAAATTAAAACAAGTATCTTCCTGAACTGCTTCAGAAAGCTGTGGGCAAGTATCCTACATAAGTATCAAAACAGGACTCCTTTAACCAACATTCCCTTTCTAAAAAATCTAAACAAAATCTCATTTGGGCTGACAGCTCATTTTACATAAGGGAGCCTTCAGAACCAACTCACAAAGTCTATATATGAGAATGTGTGCCAATATTAAATTTTGATAAGTCATGAAGTCTTTCTGACAGAGTTCTGGCAGCTGCCAGTTTGTGTTTCACTGATTTTATAGGTCAAATAATAGACATTCTGATGTCAGACATTTCAGTACATGATCATTAAGCAATACTTTAGCAAATCCAAAAGAGCTTAGAAGCTACACATATGGTCCACAGCTGATTTTAGCCACCAGTAAAGCAACTCTACGTTGCTATAATAAGAGATGCAACTGCTGCACTCAGATGACACCATTAATTTAGAAACTACTGAGCAGCAAGCAGGCCCTGCTATCCTGATTGCTCATCTGCAGCAAAGAATGACTTGTCAAGTGAGCCACCCTGGTTACTCAGTGACATACAAACTGGGACCAGGCAGCTTTTCAGCAGTGCGTGGCCATCACTGAATTGTTGTGGTCTGTACTGTTGCTCAGCGCCACGTTGATGCCAAGACAGTTTTTTGCCTTTTCTTTTATATACCTTTTAGGTATTCTCAATGCTCTTAGCAAGCACACTTATAATTCTTTAAGTCTGATAACTTAACACAGTCTTGGTATTCTGTTAAACTAAAAGACCAAACATCCTAAAGGCCTCGCAGTTGGGGGCTGGAAAACCCTATGCCATCATAGGAAACCAAGGCCCCCTCTAGAATACATCCTGTAAACTAAGATTAAACCCATCTAAAGAAGAATATTTTGAAATAGAAAAATATCAGGCTATTCATTCAAGCCTCTCATTGAGATGTCTTTGTTAGATATGCTAATTTGTGAGGTCTATAAAATTGTATGCGTAATCTACCGTGTGTGTGCATTTCAACATATTCCACCTTGGCAAAGTGTTGCACCATAAAGATCCTTATTAAATACAGAAAGAAAAGCCCTTTACCCTTAAACATGTCTAACTCTTAATTTTAGGATCAAGGAAAAGGCATCAACGTAAAGAGACAGAAAATTGACCACACATGAACATAAAGAAGTGACAGAAGGTAGAAATGTAGGAGAAAAGAAAACAGGGAGATGGTGCTTGTCTCAGGGCCTCAAGAAGACAATTTCAGATGAGGCAGAAGTCTCTACAGCTGCCATCCAATAAAGGGTAAGTGTCACACTGTACTGCAGTTCTGTACCTCGCTGCCAGCCCTGCCTGGCCCCAAAGAGCAGTGCAGATCAGACAGCTGCACTGCCACAGCACACACAGAGCAGTTATGTGGACAGCAAAAGGGACACAACCCACCCAGTGCTGGGCTCAGCAGCTGTGGAGAGGTGTCTGCAGCTACCATGGCACACGTACAGGTTACTGCAACCAGCAGCCACCAACACAGCCCACGCTCCCTGCACAGCTGAGCCAAACGGGGAGCTGCTGCCCACGGCCACTGTCCAGGGCTCCTCCCTTCAGTCAGTCCTGCTCAGCTCCAGCCACCTGCACCCAGGTGTGCCCAGTGCCTTTGCCATTGATCTGCCCCACAAACCAGGGAGCACAGCAGCCCCTGCCTCACCCACACGCCTCCCAGGGAAACTGCTGGCACATTTTGGCAGCTGCACCTTTCCTGAGCACCAACAGAAAACATGGGGTGCCACATTTCCCACAGGTAAAGCACAAGGATCTCACTGTATTTTCCCTACATGGTTAGGATGGGTAAAATAGAAAATAGTATCAAAGTTAGGTATTTTCCAGGAATTATCTATATGCCTCATTAACATCTTCACCTGATAACCTCCTAGTAGCTATTACAAAAAGCACATGGACAGGAACATAGTAACTTCTCAGTTCCTATATCCCACCATAACCCTTGTCCAGTTGTCTCTCTTTGTTCAGATTTCCTTCTGGAAATGACAGAAATGTGAATCATTTAAGATGTGTAATCTGCTATGCAAGAAGAATGACACAAATTGGGAGGTAACTGAGACAAGCCATAAAATTCTATTTACACATGGCTCTGAATTTCTGTTGCCATTTGAAGGAGCACAAGGGATCATTTAGAGCTAACAAATGACAATATTTTGTTTTGCATCTCCTGGGTTTTTAACAAATCAGCTGTTGCAAGAATGCTTTTTAGCTCCACACAGGGACTTCCATATGAAGAAGTTTCCTAATATAGAAGAAGAATTAACCAAACAAGGACCCAAAGTAGGTCCTAATACATACTGAATTTGAACAACTAGCCTATGAGATATGAACCCCCAAACACTCTCTACCTTATTTACATAAATATATACACAAAGGATGATGGTCAGGGCTATGAAATTACCTACAAATCCATGCAGGAGATATATGTAGCACATCACTGCAAATTATCCCTTAAGTAGGAGGGGTGTGGGAAAACCTGGAGGAGAAAAGATTGCTCATGCTATTTCTCCTGGTTAATATCTTTGACTAAATGAAATTACATGCTATTGTTACTCTTAACAGTATTGCTCTTAACAGAGCAATAGCCAAAAAGGCACCTTTTTGTGGTGCCAGGAGGAGCCCAACACAGCCCAGGGGCTCAGCACCAGCATATTTCCACAGGCTCTGCCTTTTCTAGATCCTCAGCAAACCTACAGCTTATACACAAGCTATAAAGACTCTTACAAGATTTCCCTGCAACTAATTTAAAGGCTTTTTCAAGCAATAAGATAAATGAGAAACAGACTTAATGTATATTTTTTTAATCCCACTATGATTAGCAGGAAGATATCAATAAAATTATAATTAAAAATATTTTATTCCAGCCTTACTTTATGTGAAATAAAGACCACCAGGAAAATGAAGATCACTTTTTTACTCTAAAGCTCTGTGATTTTCTGTATTTGCCTTTCACCCTTACAAGAAGGCCAGAAAAGACACTATGAAGTGATACATCCAATGGATAATACGCCAAGTAATGACAGGTTTATAACTCTAGTTAAAGATTTAACTTTCATACTGAGGCCATGCAGGCTATAAAATATGAACTCATTGCTGTAACCTCCAGTTAACCAGTCTGCCAATTTTACCTCACCCTTTCTTTCTCATTTGTTTCAAAATACTTTGTAGTTGAGATTTTGATCAGACAAAGACCTGAAACTGTGACCCAAGGCAGAGCAAAACTGTAACCACCATGATGTGATAGCAAAGGAGGCAAGAGGGCATCTGGATTTTGAGATTTTAAGATCTAGGATGTCATTAAGTGTCTGAAGTACAAACACAGAGCAGATCAATGCAAACATGTTCAAAGAAACATCTTTTGGTGTTAGTGGCAAACCAAAGACCAAAAAGGTTTCCTTTGGTACAGTCAACTTTTTTGACTCAGCTGAAAAAAACTACGTTCACTGCTAATTTTTAAATTTATTTTTACTACAGAAGAGGAGTTCTTTCGCAGATGTACCTTGGAGATTCTGTTCAGGGCCGTGTTTTTCCTGCCAGCACAACGTGACAGTCAGGCAGCTGCTGAAAGAGCGCCCTGTGCGCAGCTGCAGCCGTGCGCCATCGTTACCCTGCCCACGTACCCTGGGCAGCCCTGCTGCCTGGGACAGGCTCTGCACAAAAAGGGCCTGTGCAGGAGCACAGAGCTGCTTTCAGTGCCCAGCAGGGCTCAGGCTCGGCCACCTCGGCACTGATGGAGCCTTGCTGGGAGGGAACGAGCCCCAAACTCAGCCCAACTCCAAGAGTCACCAGTTCTGTCACTGTCCCCCGGAGCTGCAGGAAAACAATCTCACCATGAGCCCTTTCAGGGGAATTCTCAGTGTAATTCTCTTAAAAGTAGCTTGTTTCCATAGAAGCCTTCAACATCCCTTGATTGCTGCTGCAATAATTCAGGAATCCAAATAACAGTTCAGTAGTTATGTTTGGAAAATAAAATAACCTACAGAAAATTACCACATGCAAACAAACAAATAGAAGTCAAAAACCCCCACCCAAATGAGGCCTTCTCTATCAGGGCAGATCTTCAGTCAGTAAATCAAAGAATTTCTACTGCTCAGTAAAGGATTGAGTTAAAACCAGAAAAATGCTTGGATGGAGTAAATTGATTTCCTTTTCTTCCATCTTTTATAAGCAGCAATGGTAAGAGAAAGAGAAGAAAGTCAAAATTTTCCTGGTCCTGCCAGGTGGGCTGACAGGCTGCTGCTCCACACCTCACTGGCAATGGCCCCAGCTGGGAGCCTCGGGGCTCTCACTCACTTCAGGTTTGTGCCTGCCCTCGAAGGGGGTGGCTTTTCTCAGTCATACACACCAAACCTTTTGGGGTACCTTGTGAGAAAAACCACTACAGATCACTTTGACAGCTTGAATCCCACAGATTTAAGGCCAAATGATATTTATTAAGGAAG
This sequence comes from Vidua macroura, assembly GCF_024509145.1. Taxonomy (NCBI): domain Eukaryota; kingdom Metazoa; phylum Chordata; class Aves; order Passeriformes; family Viduidae; genus Vidua; species Vidua macroura. The sequence continues at coordinate 8,361,824 of NC_071586.1, read as the reverse complement.
ACTCCTGTGCATTTCATAGCTGTAGGAGCTCTCTGTACTGGAAAGGGTGGGGTGAGTCCTGGCTGAGAAAGGACCTGGCTCTGGGGCTGATGAAATCATCTCTTCCACACCCTCAGCTCATGGCAGCCCACAACTAAACAAGGAAAGTGATGACTGTTTAAGTGAAAAACAGAGTATTACCTTTTTAACCAGCTCCACAGGATGTCCCACAGCAAGACATGCATTTGTGAGATTCAAAATAAATCTACTCCAATTCTAATGCAGTATTATCTCTAAAGAGAAGTTCTGCTGGTTGACACAGTTGGTACAGTCTGAACTTAACAGTCTAAAGGAAGCAGCTCTCTGGAGTCCCTAAGGATTAGTGGAGACAAATTTTAATGAGCACTCAGTGGCACAATTGCACAGCATCCCAAGAAGCAAAGAACAGAAAGTTTTGTGTTCTTTGTTGCTAACTAAAAATATTAAAAAATAACAGTTTAAAAAAATTTGTCAGCCAATTACTGCACTTGGCTTATTTCTAGATGCAAGATTAGGCAATGAGAAATTCCAGCAGCAGCTGCCAAGGCTGCTGGAGCTGCTGCAAGGATGGTACATCTTCCCCTTTGCCCAAACATGGGTTGGCCATGGCTGACAGCTGCAGGAGAACCTCTACAACAGCATTTATGCAATCAGTGCTTGCATGGTAGTTACTTATTTAAATTCAGGTTCAGAAGCACAAGACAGGATTATACAAGTGCAATGACATTGCAGGTGATTTTTCAGCTCTAAAGCAGGTTTTACAATCCTGCTGTTTAAATGCACTGCTGGTGAGACAGAGATTAGAATTAATTATTCACATGTGTGTATTTAAAACCCTACAGGTATTATCAGTGCACCGCTCCAAGGTAATTTCCAAGGTGTCTCAGGGGGGCAGATAATGCTGGAGAGCACTTACTGTCAGAAGGGACATGTGGCAGGATTTGCCTCCTGCTTCCCCAAAGCTGGGCAATTCCTCAAACCCGCTTGAGCACAGGCCATTGTTGCCAGCAGCAAAGCTGCCAGCAGCAGAGCTGCCAGCTGGCCTCTTCCCTTCAGTTTCTTTTGGGCAACTTGGCTTTGGTTTCCAGAAGTACTCTGCAGAATGTGAATGTACAGAATCAATGTACATTTCTAACAATGAGAGCATTTATGCTACCGTAGAATGTATCTGTGTCTGATAGGTTAAGTATTTGTAAGGCTAATGATCCCTTAACTGCACAATGGTACTCTGGTGCTCTCTGTTCATTCCCATCAGACATTTCAGGGCTCGGTTTATGAAAGAAATTCTCTTAAGTGTACCAAACGGAAAGCCATGACAGAAAAATCCTTCCTCTTTACTAGTAATAACAGCAGCTTCCACCGTGAGAAAAGTGTTTTGCCTTACCTCTGAGGTGAAAGGATTAATGTAAAACTCTGATGCTGCTGTGCTCTCTGTACCTACCTTCAAATTCTCTGCCCATTTCCAGCTCATCCTAGTGGTATCAGTAATTGAGCTCACTAACTCTCCCAACTGTTTTTTTGTTGTTTTCAAGACATTTCCTGAAATATGAAGTTAAGAAAATGTTGCAACCATTTTTACTTCTAGAGAAATCAGAGACTGACAATGGAGGAAGGCAACTTAATAATTAACACAGCTCCACAAGGCTTTTGTGCAGAGAATTTCATATATTCAGCATGTAGTCTGCTAAGTCTGTGTTTTCTCTTATGGGAATTCAGAACAGTAGGGATGTACTGTCAGAAGTGGTAAAATAAAAAAGTTGGTTCCATTTACTGTGATTACAGAGCTGGTGGGAAGACATCCTGACCCCACAAGGCCTGTCTCAGTCGCTGGTTCCAACACACTGCCAGAAATCACACACAAGAAACCCGAGGGGTGCAACAGGTCGCACATTTACTGCAATCTCAAAATTTCCTGTCCTGAAATCCTCTGCTTTTATGTGTGGAAGCACTAACAGTAGCCCAGCTTATTTATGCTGATTTAAAGAAATCTTTATGGGATTACACCTCAGCATCAATATAAATGGTCAGCTAATTAATGCCTAGATCAGCTTCCTCCTGTGACTGATGGAAAGCAGTAACTGCTTCTTGCAGAGAACCCAGGCTAAATTCTCCAGCCTTTTCCATCTTATATTGATTCAATTCTTCTGATTTCAATACTTTAACTAGCCTAGACTGTTTAGTATCTCTTACAGTGTAAGGAGGTGCTGCCTACATTGTATAAGACTTAGCTGTGTTCAGGCTCACAGGTTTAAGCTCTACATGAAATGAAACAACAGCAGAATTCTGCTGGCAGATTGTGTTGGTAGTGAAATTCAACTGGACAGATGGGCTGTCTGGGGCAGAAATGGTCCTCTGCACAACAGCAATGTTCACACATGTTGGAGTTTATCATATTCATACTTAAAACCAGCCAGTATCATGAAAGACAATCACACACTTTTCCTAAACAGGCTGAGGTTTTGCGCCACCCTGAAAAAAAATACAAGAATCCATAAAAAATATGGAGAGATTGTGTCACCACCCTGTAGTATTTAACTTTCATCAGGCCTTCCCAGGTACAAACCTACTTCAGTGGATCAATTTTAATGCTGTTACTACAAAGCACAAGTGAAATTATCACTAAATTGAATCTATCAAGTACTGCTCCTAATAGAACAAACATGGTTATGTGTTTTTGAGGTCACTGGGATCACATATGGTTATTTCTTCTTTCTACTTTTAATCAGGTCTATAAACTGGAAAATTATAGATAAACTGTTGAGAAAAAAATGGCATCTTTCTTCTGTCCTTCCACATGTATATTACAGTCAGAAAGAATAAGAGAGTTGTAAAAAGCCAAGCCTGTTTAATCAGTGCTTGGCTGTGGGCAGTTTCACATTTCAGTAATATCCAGCTTCACAACATTGAGCACTTGCACAGTGGCTTCCCCAAAAAGACTCAGATGAGTGGAAATATGGGTTTAGGTGCAACAAAACCTTATTTCTCTACACTCGTAATGAGGATAACATTACCTTACTTCATGGGACTTAAGCAAGAGCAAACCCTTCAAGCCCTAGAGCATTGCTGGGTGTATGCCTAGAGGAAGCCTCTCCCAGCTCTGTGCCACACCTGCACTCTGACAGCAAAAACCTGAGCACATGCTGCCAGTTCTGCTGGTGACACTGGAGCACAGAGGGTCTGAAATGTCAGCAGAAGACATAAAAGGTTGTATCAACTACTTTATAAAAACATAGCACCAGCCAAAATATTCACATTTCTACAGTCTGTGACTACAACCATTACTACAGTAATTACATTCCTCTAGAAGTGCTCACTTTACACTCACAAATGGTCACTTTAGACTGCATGACCTAACTTAAATCTGCATTTTCCAAGAGCATTACTCCTATTTTTCCCACGTGCATTGATACTTGAAGCCAAATTTACAAAGGTATTTAGGGACTTTGCAGTAATAATTGGTATTTTAGCAGATAGCTCAACACCATCAAAGCAGGCATGGGAGCTGTACTTCTATGTCATTAAGTACTTTTCCTGTATTTTTACATGTCTATGTATCACAATCCATTCTGAAACAGATCTAACACATATGCTTGTGCAGAAATATTCTTTGCAAAGTAAAATTCCCCAACACAAATGCACCACTGCAGAGGAGCTTTGAACCTCAGAATAAAAAATCACTGCTAAACTTAAGATTAAAAACATGTCTCTTTGGGGAATATTCTGCAATTGTCCATATCTAACAATGCAACTGTTTTGCACGGGGGTAAAAATCACCCTCTCCTTAAAACTGGATGGGCACTAAACCTAGGGGCAGCAAAGATTATTGTCAGAGCTTGTACAAGAGCTTCACACAGGATAGAGCCTCTGCAAGATCCCCAAAGGCTTCTCTGCAAAAGATTGTTTTCTGGTGTTTTCCCCAAAACTGGGCAGTAAAGCCATCCCAGAAGAATTGGTTATAAACCAACTTTACAAAGCAATCTGCACTTCATGGTAACTGCTCTTTATCATTTTCCAATCAACACTAGTTGGCTTCTAATTGATTTTATATTATGTCCCTTACCAGAAGTAAGAATATTGTGTTTACTAGGGCAGCACAAAGAGGGCAGGCCTATTCTTACTGCTGTATTTAATGCTGCTGCTAATCATGGAGATTAGACTGAAACAATTACAACAGCTAATTAAAGAACAATGCGGTTTTTGGCATCTTTTCTCAGACAGCACTACTGGGAATTCCTAACTCAGGCAAAGCAGGGATAATTAAAAATCGAGCTCCGGTTTCCCCTGCACTGGCAGCTGGATCATGCTGATTAAACTGCAAATAAAACACATGAAACCAACACTTTGTAGTGTATCCAATTTCACTTAAAAGGGTCTTTAAACTGAATCATAAACAGAGAAACAGTGCACAACAAATTATTTAGCTGAAGCTAAATAAGTCTTCACTGCAGTTGCTTCACAGCTCACTGTCTCTGGCACAGAACATGGGACACTCATTAGTGCAGGGCCTGGTGAGCCACTTGAATCATCCATGGCCCTTCCAAAGAGAGCACTGCTCAAAACATCACACCAGAAGCCACTGAGCTCAATCAAACACCACCATAAAAATTTGGAACACCCCTGTGGAAAACGCAGAATTGCACCCAGTGACACTCAGGTCTTCCTGAAGAGTAAGACAGGGCCAGAGTGAGACTCTTCCAGTGAGACTCTGGAGGGTGGATGAGGTGCTGAAGAGCAGCTGGTTTATGACAGCTACAAGTTCAAGAGAAACTTGCAGAAATATAAGTAGAATTAAGCCTTGTCCAACATTATCTGGTGCTTCTGCTGTAAGACACCACGGACAGAAGAGCAGTCAGAGCATCCCTTTGTCCTGCTCAGATCTCAGCATTACCTGGGCTCAACATGCAGTGACCCAGAGACAGCTTAACTTTGTTACAATGACAATAAAAATAATAACCTTTACTCTTGGCTAGCATTTGCCTGTATACTTTTGAGTCACACAAGAGCAGTAAGAACACAAACAAACCCTAAGAATAAGACATGAAAGGTAATGCAAAAATTCCAAATTACTTGCCTTAAGCTTGTTTGGGTGTTTAAAAATCTTCCTGAAGGTTGTTACTGTGCTCTCTGGACAAGTACTTAGTGCTTTGTTAAATAACAAGGGGATCTTGTTAACAATTTTTAGCTAATGCCAAGAAATTCTGTATTCATGCAGCTCTGTGGAGAAACATCAGCACTAACTCATTTTCAGTGATCCCACTAACTGGGCATACCTCATATGAATTTGATACTGGTAGAGCTCAGCTACACCGAGTCTGTAAATCAGCAAGAGAACCACATTCCTTCAAAAGCACAACTATTTTCAGCTTTATATATTTAACAGCAACAGATAATATCAAAAAGCAGGGAGGCTGCACTTGGCACCTGCAACACTTGCACTAAAGCAAAGTGCTTAAGGGACAGAGTGCTGATGCCAGCAGATGCAAAGGAAGGCATAAAACTAAGGGGAAGTTTTCTAAGACAAGGCCCTTTCAAGTTTTTGGTAAGCATTTGAGAGTTTGGGCTACAGGACAAAAAATCTGATACAAAAAAAGAATTAGAGACCAAAAGGGGAAATATATTGTTTTCTACCTACCTACATATGGTGCACAGATTACACAGCAGTCCTGCTTTAGCCACATGTCATGGGAACAGTTTGGAAGGCTGGCTCAGAGTTAATTAAGAATAAAATTATGCTAAAGGTCCTTGTGGAAAAAGCCCAGTTAGCACAGTAGTACTTCAGAGGAAACGCTCAGCTGCTCAAGAAACAACCAGCCTGGGCACAGAGGTGTTACAGACATTGGGCTGGCTTTAGTCAGGAAAATACCAGTGGGGAGCAACTCCTCTGAGCCCTCCCTTGCCCTCTGCCCCAGGGAACTGGCCTGGCCAGTGCAGCTGGACACTGTCTGCCAGTGCAGCTCGCTGCTACCCCGGGTCAGCTCTCTGTGCAGAGCAGACAGGTACACATGTGAACAGTCACAGCCCTGCCTCAGCTTAGTATGAATTTGGTGACATTTCAAAGCTCACAGAGGATTTTCAGAACCTAAATTCTGGAGACCTCAGAGATTCCACTGAGGCTTCACATCTATTTCACCCAGAGTCATCCTGAACTGCCACCTTTTATTCTCTTCATTACCTCAGACAGAGTAATTTTTGCATTTCCATCCATTTCATTAACCTTATTTACTTAAGACAAACTTTAAAAATAATTTTAGCAGCGTGGACTGCCTAGAAATCAACGGCGGCAGCAAGCAGTAAAGACAACATCACCTTGCAAAGGGTTCTCCTTGCAAAGGGCTGCAAGGAGAAGTGGCTGTTGAACACCAGTAACAGGAGAGAAGAACCAAAAAGCCAAATAAAGAAACTTAGTGGCCTGGCTGGCAACTTGCAGTGTGGTCTTGAAGGTTTCTCCTCCACCTGATCAAAGGACTGTGCTGATTCCTTTTTGTCCACTTTCTTCCTTAGATGCACATATGCTTTTTTACAGGGACACAAGATACTCTTTATTTTAAGCTATTTGTTATTTCTTATTACTTTTGTTAGTCTCTGGTTACACATAACAAAAGTTTATACTGGAGAAGCAGCTTTCATATTTTTCTCTGAAATTACAAGTTTGTTCTCAATCCCTGAGATGATATCTCATGCTTAAATGAAATTTTGGCAAAGAAAAGCAAAGCACTTTACAGCTATCCTTCTCCATCTAGTACCATTATGTCTTTATATACCTGTGTAAAAGCAAGCTATGCAAATTTTCCTAAAAATAATGATGCTAGTGTAATTGTTCTTTCTAGGCTATGTTCCAAAACCAATTTTAAACTTGAAAAAAACATGAAAGTGGGATAGCTGGGAAAAAATACTTAGTTTTTTACTTAATAATAAATGCTTGAAAGGATCACAGCATTTTATAAGGTCATATGTAACACTAGTTATGACACCACAGTAATGCATTATTCAGTGCCAGCAAAGAATATAAATCCTTGTAATGTACATGGGTGAAATGTGGTTTAATTCTTATTATCCTTTGGCTTTGACTCAAAGTTCCTGCTGAGCGTTATAATGTTTAGATGATGCAAATTCCCTGAGATGCTTTAATTAAAGCTGCAATGTAAGACTTTGCCTCTGGCTGTTGGTCACAGTACCTGGCACTTCCATTTCCAGAGGTACCACTCACCAGGCTCCACTGCCCAGCCTGAGCTCGGGCCCCCGTGAAATGGGCATTTCTGGTACTGCTCAGGCTGGGGCAGACTGGTGCTTTGGGCAGACATTCTGTCTTTGCTACTGCATGGCTGAGATTTATCAGGAAAATATGACAACTAGGAGACTGAGAAAATAAAATTCCTGCTCTAACCTCTCCTTTTTTAACAAGGAATTTCTCTGGGGGACTACATGGATGTTTAAGACCAGGAGTTTGCAGCACACATGCTACTTCTCAACAGCATGCATTGCCACTGTGCTCCAAACATTGGTAAAGAAAAGACTTGTGGAATTTGAATTACCTGGTGACTGCCATAATTCTCTCCTGCTCAGCAGCAGGACAAACCCCTGAACCTCCAGGACCTCTCTGGTATGTGCATGCATATAGCACTGGGCTTAAGGATTATCTTCTGCTCGCCTTTTATGAAATTATCAAAAGACATGGTTTTGTTTTGAAGTGAAAAACCACCTCAGATCTCTAAACCCTACAATTGCCAAGAAAAGCTTTTCCTACTCAGCTTTATGGGACTCTCATTCACAGGCAAGGACAGCTGGATGCCTTCAAGTAGTCTGGCAAACACCCTTCAGCATTTTTAGGAATTTCACTCAGTCTTTGCACAGCATTTGCACTCCTGTGATTGTGACCAGCCTAATGGATCCTTCTCTCCTATTGAATGCTGAAGCAGGCATTTTAAAGGCAGTTGTTCACATTTGTTGACTCAAAGTGCACACATCCTGGAAATTCACCGCCTTTCAGCATCGCTGCCAATAAATAATTAAAAAGCCTATTAAGACAGCAAAAGCCAATTCACTGAAATTATAAGCATCTATTTTTGCATCAGGGCCCAGGACTTGGGGAAACACTTAAACAGCACCTTCAATCCAAAGCAAGTGAGCATTCACATAGATGCAACTGCCTGACTTGCAAGTCTTGTGTTTTACTGAGTAAGAGCTATTACTCAGCTCTGTAAATTACTTTCTCTTGTGGAAACATACAGTTATTCAAGATTTCAAAATATCTAGCAAAACCAACAGTTTCATAAGTAGAAAGACACATCTGATTTCAGCCTAAGTCCTATAATTTTGAATATGGATAGAAAAAACAAATAGTACTGACAGAATTTAGCCCCCACTGTATTTTTCAGACATCAAAATACTTAAGTTATTCAGATACACCCAATACCACAAAGGCAGACAATAATGGAAATAAGGACATCAAGAAAGTGTTCTACTTCAGGCAGCATATTTACAAATATTACTGGAACAAAATTAACTGCCACAGAGGGAACGCAGACATTAGGCACAAGGAATCTCAGTTTGAAAAACATTCAGAAAATGGGACACATCAAACTAAAAGTTAAATTCTAATTAAGAACATGAAACCTAGGAGGAAAAGCATATGCTGTCAGAGCCACAGCAGTTACATCAGTGAGGTGACAAGGGAGGAAAATCTGAAGAGGAACAGGGATACTTAAGAGAAACATTCTGAGAAAGAAAAAAACCTTCTTTTGGGAACAGAGCATCTCTGCCAGACAGCACATGTGTCTGACAGCACACCTTGGCAGAGAGGCAAGCCCTGCTGACCCTTTATAGTTTGAATTTCCCAGGATGACCTTCCCCAGCTTTCCAATTCTGCATTTTCATGACCAGCTGAGATGATGGGAGCGAGGGGCAGGAGAGGGTTTGATGATCCCAATGAAAATTAGAATTACCAGCTGGGACACCACTGGTCTTTGACTGACTGCAATGCCGACTCTCCCACTCAACAGATGGACAAATGCCATTTTCTGAATTATGCCAATATTTGGATTGGTGTTGGATGGAGCACACAGGCTCAGACTGCTGTTTCAGGAGCATTTGCAAGGAAATCACACTTTTGAAAATATACAACCTATTCCTGGAGTTGAACGGATTAGCTCAAGATGTAGGACTGTCTACTGTGGAAAGTCATTTAAGCTAAAACAGAGCAAGAATTCACCTTGGACCAACAATTTTTGATTAACTTCCTTTGCTGGCAAGCTTAGTATAAACTAGGCACTATGCCAAAGCCTCCCAATCCACTCTGGAGCAGATGCAATTTGAAATGATGCTCTCATCTTTTAACAGCATGGACTTCAGGGTGAATTTTCAGGTAATGGTCAGAAGAGGCTCACACCTATGGATCAGTCATGATACTTTGTGTAACAATAAATCAAAACAGGTCTTTACTAACTTCCTTTACTGCACAGTAAAGGAACAGCTCCCAAACTGGCGTGTGCATCATGGTGTATGGCCTGCAAGGAAAAACTGTTACCTCTAAGCTGGAACCACAATTTACCAAAATAATCAATGTTTAGTACAAGCTGGAACAGTGGGAAATTCAAATTAAATATATTTTTAAATATAGTACATACCCAGACACAATCCCTAAATGTCTTTAACATGAATGAGATCTGCACAGCCCCGGATTCACAGGCACCACGCCAGCTCCACCAACTCTGCAGAAGCTGCTTGGTGTTTTGCTGTGACTTCTGTGGCATCCTCCAGGCAATGGACACGACCTGACTTTCCAGTCTCTGGCACCACAAGAAACAGATACATGCCAGAAACCTGTTTGTCATGGAGATGGAAGCCAGTCACTTCATCAAATCTGCAGGCTACTCACACACATTGCCTGTACACAGCCCCTCATGGTCACTACAGCTGAGTATGAACCCCGACAAGAGCTTCATTTGAGTTTTAGCTTCTCTAAAGCTTTTGGGCTTTCCAAGTCCATCAGTTTGCCTCAGACCAGCTGGAGCCATGCTGGGACTTGCAGCCTTCCTGTGGGAAAGCCAGAGGAGCTCTGCCCAGCAAACATGCACCCACTGAAACCACAGAGACCTCGCCAGCTGCAACTGGGGCAGCTCCTCCTGCACAGCACAACCTGCATCTGTCAGGGACCTTTTAAATAAAAATGCTGAACTAACTAATTTCCTTATGAATGGCCAAGTTTTACGTGTGCTAAATCTCCCACACAAACACCGATTCACTGACAGGAGCAGTGCTGACACATCATCAGCACTTTCTGTGCCAGGCTACCCAACTGCCACAGGACCACGAGAGCCAGAAAGGGACTCCTGCACTGGGTGACACAAGAAATCTGGAGCAGGGACATGTGCATGTTTAAACTTAGGCTCCACGTCAGAATTTAAAGACAAGATAAAAAAACATCAACAGTTTTCTGTGTGTCAGTTTTGAAAGGCTGGGCTATAAAGAACACAAAGCTATTCAACAAGAGAATAAAAAATGAATGTGAAGAATAGGTCCGTTTGATGCCTAAAATAAAAACTTAATAACCCCCATTTACACAACATTTCTTGTTTTCATAGGCAAAGGAACAGCCAGCACACCTTTAGAAAAGGTTCACAAAAGGCTGACTTGGTGCCTTATTTGTAATTTAAACTGTCTTTTGCTTTTTTGCCCTTAAAAAACCAACAAACCACCTATTAGCCAAGGCTAACTTTTTGACCTCCATAAGACACTATGTTCAGCTAGCAAGTACGGTGATAACAGTGCCAACACAAGTTCAAAGCTGAGCTGCCAGAAAAGGTGCTCTGTAAGCCGTGATCAAACATCGCTTGTTTCCTGCTTACTAAGAAACCAAATGTCGAAGACCACAACCAAATTAGCATCTAGATAATTTGTAAATAATTAACTTAGTGTCATTTTACAGACACTAAGTGCTTGCTCTTCTAATACCATGATTTAATTATCAGCATTTATTAAAAATATTTTGTTTGCTGTATGTAAACGCAATCATTAGAAGACAGTCAAAAGCAATTAGAAATGTAGGTAACACTTACTACATAGGATAAAGCACAATTAAATGCTAAAAGACACAGGAACAAAGAAATAATAATAATTCTTTTTTTCCTTTCTTTCTTTCTGGTTCCTGTGGAGTCATTGAATAACACATATAATAAATTGTATTGTGCAATAAGCAGCAAGACGAAAACTATTTCAGGTTTACAATTGTTTTACAGCTGACTCTCTAAGTAGAGCAAGGAGCTCATCAAACCTGCTTGTAGCAAAACCTTTCTTGGAAGCTCCACTTCAAGCTTGGCCTTACAAATTATCAACCCATTACCAATGGCAGCCCCTGGCACTTGCTACCTAACAGCAGCCGGCACCACAGGCTCCCCAGCCACGATTTCCATCCTAAAACTGCTGATTTTTTTCCTCCAGTTTAGCAGCACATATGACGTAGAGAAACAGTCCTGCAACAAGGGGCAGGGAACTGAGCTGTCCTGCCAGGGACAGAGTGGCTTGCACTCTCCAAAGTCTCAGTGCCCACGTGTGGGGCACAGGGCAGCGTGGCCAGGCCACCCTGGGCTGCAGTCACAGAGGGGTTGTGCCACCCCAGCCTAAGGACAGGGCTTCTCTGGGGCTCCCACCTCTCAGGCAAGAGCTCCCCACCAGAGAAAACTCCACCCCTTTCACAGACAGAAGGAATCCTGGCAGGGTGGTATGTTTGGTTTTGTTTTGCTTCGAGGATATAAGCAATGCTTTGTGGTGATGGGCTGTGAATGCCAAACACCGGAGAGGCACACTCTGGCTCTGCCCCAGGGCTGTGCTGCTGCGAGAGGCACGACTCTCACAACCTCGCTATTTTTGCTGCATGACAGATTTTGCTAATCCTGTTCTGAGGCTGACAGCTCTACACACACACACAATGCACTGAGCTCAGGCAGTAATGCAGGCTCTGGCTGGAGCTTTAAAAGGCAAGCCTCAAATTCAGATGCTCTGTCAATTACTGGACACACTTCCAAGAGCTCATACAGCCTTATCTAATGCATGGCTTGCTGGAAATCCAACTGATAGAGGAGTGCAAGGCTGCCTGTGTGACTGGATGGGATGGGTCACAGCCAGGGCTGTCCCTGTAATCACAACTGGGATGCCACAAAAAGGTGCTGAAGGGGAGGGGAGTAGCTGGTGCCTGTGGGACGTGCCATTTCCACTGCAAAAGTCGCCTGTTTGGCCTGGGCCAGCACAAGATTTCCAGTCAGGGAAAGGAACCACACATTTCCCACCAGTACTAACAAGGGGCCACACCAGCAAGTCACAATTTTGGTTTCTTTTTCCTGAAAAGGAAATACAGGGATTATTTCAAATAACCCAAAATTATTAGCTTCCTTCCTTAATTTCCCATGGCAAGATGTTTTTGGACAAATTTTATCACTTCCACAAATGTCCAGCTAGCAGCTTTGGGAGTGACAACTGGCAGATTGCCCACTGCCTCAGCATCATCATCAACTGTGGCAATAAACTGTGCCTTGTTGTAAGGCAAGACAATCAAACATTTGTGTCTTTTAAATCTTGCTTTGGCTTCAGCACTACAGCCCACCAGTTGCAGTCATTTTCCCAATCAGAAGCCAGAACACAGGAGCAGGTAACACAGAGCTCTGTATCTCTGTGGGATTTACCAACTACGGATAGACTTTTACTGGGCCTACAGCCCAGTTAATTCCCCACCAAGGGATACTGGGGAGCTCTGCAGTGAGCCAGACTCCAGGGATGTACAGCTGCATCAACAGGGCTGTAAAACAAGGCAGCCAGAGGAGGAGGAAGGTGAATGTGAAAAATGCCTGTGTGATCTGTGCAGCAGCCCAGGCAGGTGAGCAAAAGAATCTTCCACAGGAATCTTCCCTGTGCACTGGGAACAAGAGCTCTGGGAGTGGGTTCTCCTTGTGCTGGGGGCTGCAGGACTCAAGGGAGGGGCAATTACAGAAACAGACACAAGTCTCAGTGTATTACATGGAAGTGGGCGCAGCCACTTCAAAGCTGCCCTGGCTACAAAATTATTGTAACTAGATCTGGAAAGTGCTGCATGTAAAACACAGCTGTGCACGTCTATATTTATCCAATTATTATCTGATTGTTTGTAAGAAATTCTTGGTGCATTTTTATTTTCTGTGCTGTGCTTCTCCATGCCAATAATGGAATTAACACTTTAAATCACTTTGCTATGAAGAAGCTATTTATGCCACTGAGGTCTATTCCCAGCATAACCTGAGAAAAATTGCAGGAGGGTGTGTGGGGGAAAAAAGCAGCATCACAAAAGCCTTTTCAGTTGTGTTCAGCTGTAGCTATTACAGAAAATGAAATAAAACACAAACAGACCCCACGTTTCAGTGTCATTTCAAACCAACCCCAAAGCAAAATGCACCCCAGATAGATTTCAAGAAATGCTGTGCAGAAAACACCCACAGAGGGTAACGTGAACCAGGTCACCTGCACACAGCTTTTTGTCCTGCCTGCTGCACAGCCTTCACCCTGGCAAGTCAACTCACATTTTCCTCACTGCTCACTGGGTGCTTGTGATTAAGCACACTCTCCAGTGTAAGCCTAGGAGGGGAGGAATGGGACCCACCCAGCACACGACTGGAAAATAACAGGTGAGTTCCTCCTGTTTCGATGTTCTGGCAGCAAGTGACACACAGGAAAAAGTAAGCAGCGCTAAAATCTTTTACAGCCCTCACTTCAACATCACAACTATCACAAATACATATTGTATTTGCAATCAGTGAGATATGAAGTATTTCTTTATTCCTAGATATATTTATCAGAACAACTTCTACATTTAGTTCACTTAAAGAAATGAAACAGATACCCAAGCATTCAATTAGTCTCCAAATATTTTTGGTAGTACAACTATTTGTTATGAGCAAAGATGTGCCTTAGAGCTTTATTTAAGCAATTAGCCAGACCTCATGCTATCAAATATTAGTATTTTATGTTTTATCTCCACAATCATTACTCTGAAAAAAATCAAGATTTTTCCTGTTCTGTGATGTCACTTGAAATACAGCACAGAATAGCTTTACAGTACAGCAGAAACAGAATCAGAATGACACATTTGGCTCTGAGAGCAATTGATTATAATTAACTTAATATAGATACTTTATAATTTGTATATCTTCCCTTTTGCTAATTTGCCCTATACAATAAAAACAGACAAGCACAGAACTCAATTTTCTTTCCTTCACCAAACTTAGCTATTGCTGCTAAGCATTTTGAATGCAGTTCAAATTAAAAGGGTACTGCTGGGAAATAGAATATTTTCCCTAATTTTTTAAAATCATAGCTTGGAAGCATAAGGCTTTGGTAAGTGCACTGTTAAAAATATTCATAATTAAAGACAACTGCATAAGAACATCCCATGTTCCTGAAGCTTCACCATGCTTGAATGAGCTTAGGGACAATTAAAACTTGCCCATTTATAGAAAAGACAAGTATGTTTTATCAAATAAGCATATAGAAGGGACAGAAAAGCCACTGGACAGCTCAGGAATACTTTTGGGAACAAAAAGAAATCCAACCCAGAGCTGACATGCAGAGAATACAAGCTGTAGTTCAGGCTTAATTAAATGAGAGCAAGGATGCTTAGCAAGCTGTGGCTGCAGCGTTCAGGTAAGAGTAGAAAATACCCTCCTGTCCATCACAGAGGTTCCCTTCTGCATGTGCTGGCTCTGGGAAGTTTGCCCAGGCTGCAGCTCTCACAGAGGAGATTTCATTCTCAGTCCTGTCCATGGGACAGCTTTTACAAGCACCAAGCAGACTGAAAACATGCTGAAAATATCAAACACCCTGCAAAGAACAAGAGAAAGGAATTACATTATTACAAGCACCCAGGTCACTGTGAGCTGAAAAGTGCTTTTTTTTCTTACATAAATTAGAAAGCTTTATGTAAGCTTTAAAAAAAAAACAAAAAAAAACAAAAAAAAAAACAAACTTGATTTTTAAAAGAGGTTTCATATAAAATTCAAGCTTTCCAACATTGGAAGAAGGTTTCCAACACACAATGTGTTGCCTTTTCATGCAAGACTATTGCAAAGAACTCCAGTGGCTTTCAATGGCAGACTTCTCAGTTTGTTCATAGTGTCCAAGCTCAAAGCCATTAAGTGCTTCCTTTCTGTGTCCATGGCTGAATCCCATACAAGGACTGTAGGTAAGAAAAGTTACACAGTGTGTGTAGGAGAAGTTAAAACCTCCCAAAATACTGCAAGAGATTGTACCTCAGTATCTTCAATGCAAATAATACCCAGTTAATGCTGCAGGCAATTTTCTACCCATATCCAAAGGGACCCATTCAGCAGATAGATTTGAAGATGCATTCCCCTTATAATACCTAAACTCCTTCCTGTGTGGTTTAACAATGGGGACATTTCTAGCCACTGTGTTTCTGAGCTTATCTTTGCTAAAATCAGAGTACCTGATTATTAGAGAACAGCAGCTCAGCAATTTGATTGCAGTGGGGACTGCTTTATGAAGATTTCAGAAGGAAGTTCATGAATTCTACTTATTTTCATGCTCCTCAGCAGGAAGGAAAACACACTGTTTCCTCTTCATTTTGACAGCTGAGTGCAAAATCGTCAATTACTGTGTGCACAGTCACCACAAGAAATTGCAGAATTTTCCCCAGTGGCCATGTCCCCTTAGACAGGTCAGCTCTTTACTTGCCTTGGCACATCATGGACTGGCATGGATCCCTCCTCACTCCCCAAACTAATGCTTCGGAAGAAAAATATTTATCTGCATTCTGAAAAGCAATTACCCTGGAAGTTTCCTTTTATCTTCACAACAGGATTTTACTAAAGACTCCATGCTTGTGGTGTTACCAATCACAATTATCTTGTCACAAAAACTACAAGGCATTCTTTTTCTACAGGCTCCAAGCTTCCTGGATTCATGTGTTTTTTTCACTAATATTTACTAAAACCGAAAATATCCCCAGGTTTCTAACACATGAGGCAACAATAAAACTCAAAGAAATTCCAAGAGACACAAAACCAACCACTTCCCACCCAGCCACGAGGCTTAGCCCAGCACCCCTCAGAGAGCAGCTCTCAGAGCAGGCACTGAGCACTGCCAGGCTGAGGCCAACACAGGGCAAGGTTCACCTCACACAGGTGAGGGCAGAGGTAAAAGCTGCCACAGCTGCACTGATTGCTCAGTCCCTCTGTTGCACAGAGCCCCTTTCCCTCTGCCAGGTACAATATTCCATGCTCCTGTACCAGCCAGCCTTGGAGGGCTCCACAGCATCCCATCACACAGCTTGTAACAGGCACAAAGCCCCAGCTTTGGAAGGACAGCAACAACTACCTCTGTGACCCAAAGACAATAACAAACTCCATTGCTCCAAGGGAATGGAAAACCCGGCCAAAATTTATCTCTGGGCTAAATGCTGCTAAAGGTGTCCCATTTGGCTCCTGCTATTTCTGTGAAATGGAGGATGGGAAGTGCAAAATGGAAACAGCCACAATCTCATTAATGGAGATAACTTCTGAAATCATGAGAAAAGGAGTCACAAACAGTCACAGCTGCTTCAGATGTAATGTATAAACATCTAAGCTGCTGAAAACAGCTTTCATTCTCTTTTTGTTTGCTTCACCCCAGAGTTTGCTCAGTTTCTCTTTGTGTGATAGTGCAGGCAAACACGCCTGAGCCCTCCAAAAGAATCCTGATGTGACCTTATCAAACACCTCAGGGGTATCTGGATTTGGCATTAGCCTATGGTGAGATTTAGAGATAGGAAATGGGAGGCTTGTTTAAAATGTTTGTTGTTTTTTTTTTCTCCCAATTAAGACCAAGTTTCTAGGTTTTACCCTAGATGAAAATCATCTGCAACACACTGCAAATAAATTTGCCACTCCCTTGAACTTAAGTGATTAAGTAGTTGTTAATCTGTTGCACCAAATTTATAAATTACATGATTCATGCTTTTTACACACCATTTAACGTGAGAAAAGCTAAAGAATATTTTTTTGTGAGCTATATAATCACACTTGGGGGAAAGAAAATCAAATGAGGAATAACAGAAACTTATCTGACTGTATCAAGTTGTGACACACTGTCCCAGCACAGGTAGGTATGAAGGAATCACACTTATCCCCACTATAGTATTTGATTAGCACAAGTAGTGTGATTTGGCAGGTCCAATTTGAACAAACTGCTTTGATAAGCCTCTAAAAGAGAGAACATGAAGGAATTGTGCATCTTTTCCTTGAAAAAGTATCAGGGAGAACACTTGCTTAGCTCTCAAGTCAATACTTTCCTCTCTTCATTTGCACACAAACCAAAGTATATCTTTATATGGGAGTTCAAAGAGATCTGCTGAAGCTGAACACGCTGGAAGAGTACCCACTCTCTCTTCAGAAGGCCACTTGCAGCCATACCTGTAAAATTTTCAACAGCTGATTGAAAGACCAGGCAAAGGAGGGGAAATTATACGAAAAATTAATGAGAAAGCCTCCAGAGCACAGCATGGGTTTGAAATGTCAACATTCAAAATACCAACCAAACCAAGGCGAGACAGGAAACCAGAAGGCAGTGGAGAAAAATTCTAAAATGAGCTGATTCATGCCAAGATTGTGCAGGAAACCACCCAGCAGAGAAGCTGCTCACCAGTCTACTCAAATGAACAAAGTGCAATGCTCTGCTCTCATCTGCCCCCAAAGAAAGAGGAGATTAAAGCATATAGGAAACTTCTGCAAATTTGGAGATTCTTTACTAACCATAGGAGCTAACATCTCATTCAAGTCTGTAAAACGTTAAAGCTGCTGATGTTATTCTTCTGCTTTCTCACAGCAGAGAAAACAGAGACACTTGCAGCTAAGACTGCTAATTTCTTAGTCAGGATGTAAACCATCAGCTTCCATTGTTAATCTGAATCTGTTTACTTCAGGTAAAAAGAAATACATCCCTAGAAACCAAAGCTGCTGACCCTCAGCTGAGAAGGTCCTCCAGATGTACTTCTGCCTCTCACAGAGACACAGTCTGTTCCCTCCCCACTCCAGGACACCTTCTGCTCTCAGCTCCTGCATGTGAGCAGCCCCCAGTCTACAACACTTTGGGACACAAGTGCATTGCCTATAAGAAGTTTTGACTCTACTCATCTATTTCAACATCAGAAGAAATCAGCTTTCTACAGAAAATGGATTCAGAAGCAGACGTGGCTTTCAGTAATGCTGACAGAAATTCCAATACATAAGAGGACACACCTAATTTCTACCTTTATTATTCATTAAATAATGCATCTGTGCCTTCCCTGACCACAACAATATTAAGGTCCCTTGAAAATATGGAAACTTTGGGACTGGCAGTCTTGCTGGGAGTCTTAGCAAGGAGGTAATGGGCCAGAAGAGGAAATGCCATGCAGGTCAGAGAGGATGCAGGCTGGCAGGGCAGGGTAAGGAGGAGGTCTGTTGGGGCTGAGGGCACTCCCTCAGCCATAATTCACAGCAGCTGGAGCACTCCACCAGCTGGAGCTGATGATCTTGTCACTTCCTTCTTCTCCACATGAAAAGTTCTCTTGCTCATATTCACATATGCATTCTCCCCTAGCACCTTCCCTAACACAAACTCATGTTCTTACACTATTTCAAGTCAGTAATAATGTAAAAACTTACATTATTACTTCAACAGCATGCACAGATCAGTACTTTATTACGTACACTGTATTTTGATACCACTTTCTAATGCCACTGTGTTTAACAAACTCTGTGTGATCCTTCCTTGCCAGTTTTTACTCACAAGGACTTGGCTCTGAAATTAGGTCCATAAAACAGATGTAGTAGGCTTGTTGAAACAAATAACAAAACAGTCAAAAGCTTTCTCCAGAGAAAGGCCAGCAGAAGACAAAGGTAGAAATATTTATGCAGTCACTCAGGGGCATTGGAAATGTGTTCTGAATAAACACTTATCTTCAGTATGCAAGTTCCATAGCCTTTGCTGTCTCCCAAAGATCAGCAAGAATGGAAATCAATGATGCTGCCTTGTTAGAAAACAGAAATCAAAGCATCAGTGACTTTGTAAAATCCCTTCTGTCACTTTGACCTTCTGGTGCCAGGCAGCTCCACAGATTCATTACCTTTCATTGTAATGTCTAAAGAAAAAATCAGCAGCACAAGTGTTTGAGAGTAACACCAGCAGCAGGAATTGGAAAAAGGCTGGGAAGCAGAATACATGAAAAGAAATGAGAACACCATGAAAGGATGCTCACTCTGCCTTGAGGACTGTGTCCTCTCTTCCAACACATACAAGTCAATTCTGCTGCTGTCCAGCCTCACACCAGGTCCTTCCTCACCATCTGCACCTGCTGCTTCCTGTCAGGAAGCTGCTTCTCTCCTTGCCCAGCCAGTCATGTCAGGAGCTACTGCTACAGCTGCACCCTGTCCAGGGACACCACCAGTGGTAAACACCATAAATATGGAGGGCAACACCAGCCCAGCCCTCTCTTTCAGAGAATCTCTTGCCAGAAAGAAGTGGGATGGGGGTAGTACTAACCTGAGTCTCCAAGCTGGTGTAGGGACTAGGAGGTTCAATCTACAAAGAGAGCAGACAGAAAGAGCCATTACTCTGGAATAGTGGAAAAGGAGGTGTTCTGAGCTGTTACTGGTCTAAAGTGGCGATATCGGGAACAAACACACCTGCTTGAACAAGGATGGCAGGATTATCTTTTTAAGATTTACCACTTTTCCATACATCTAGAAATCACACAGAACTTACAGAATCTCTACAATATTTGGAAGAGCAAAAAAACTTGCAGTAACAGGAGTATACCAGAGGGCCATGTGCAGGCTTTGATTTGATGCTGTTTTACAATTCTTAGATTACAGCTGACTGGTTTTAGATCAGACTAATATTTGATTGGTGCTTCTGTAATTTCAAGGCATTAAGACCTTTTCAGAAAGTTGATCAAGACTTGATGGTGAAAGGGTTGGCCATCCTTGCCAAAATTTTTCTTCTCAACAGCTGCAGTTAGCTGTAGTTATTTTGTTTTCCATTACATTTCTTAAAGCTTCTCTTTTGCATTATAATGCAAGTGCACTGTACATTTTCTGCAGTCTGGCATCTCCCTTGGTGTCAAAATCTGAACTCTTAGCTTAGCTTGGCCAGAGGATTCAAACCTCATTAAAGAACTTCTAAACACAAAAGCACAAAATCGTCTATTTAGCCTGTTAATTAAAAGATTAGCAAGAGATGACATCCCTGTAGGAAACTCTATCATTACTGTTCTGGGATTAGCACTCAAGCAAAATCTTTAAAAGCACATATTTTAAAACATAAGGAACATTTAAAACCTCAGTCCTGCCAGTCCAGGTGTTACTCTGCAAGGTCTTACTCTCCACATCTTGTTTAATTGGAAAGCCTAACAGAGTGGAACCAGGTCAATGGTGCTCTCTCTTAAATCCATCACATCTGTCTCAATTAGACACTTTTAGTTCAGAAAATTCTTGTCTATCTGATTATTGGGCTCCTGAGACTAATTTTGAATTTTGAGCCATTGTGAGTCTCACTTTGGCTAAATCACAGAACAGAATGAAAAGGAAAAAAAAAAGTCAGCTTCCTCCAAGAAACTATATATCGCTTTTACTTTTAATTATGTCTATAAAGCAGCTTTTGTTTTAACCATCACCATAAATATACTAATGAAGAAACAAGCTTCAACCAGGAAAAAAAGGTTAAGGAGGAAATGTGCCTTGAAAGCCTTGACACACCTTCCCTCCACTCAGCAAGCCATGGGTCAGGCAGCACAGTGTGCACAGGTGAAAACGCCCATGATTACCCCTGTCACACTGCTAACTTACAACAGCTGATGAAAGGTTACATTTAACACCAGAGCACCATTATGACACAGCTGTAGTAGATATTATCTGACTAACTGGCCAAATGACACCAAGACTGCAAGGAAACTGAGAAACCACAATTGAAATCCAAATATCATGTCATCAGCTAAGCTAGAGAAGGAAAGAAATTATCTGAAGGTGAGAGATGAGGTGAGAGGACTCTTGTCCTTGTACTGCCTTACTCTAAAACAAATGAAGGCAACACTCACTGCTCGTCTTATACAGACTTAGCTGGGATAAACTCATCCATTTTGCAGCTGGACTCTTAAGCAATGCTAGTTTGGTCACAACACTGTCCTCCATTGTCCCACTCACATTTATATCGTAGCAAGAGGATCACAACATTAGCAGGTGTGTGGGACAGACAGAATACAAAGTGTGTTTAATACAAAAAGCAAAATACTACTGTAACAAAGAACAGCTCAGCTGCACAGGCTCCCCTTTGGGAGATCATCTGGATTTTCTCAGTTGGTGCCAATTTGACTACAGACAAAAGCCTTTTCAACATGTACTGTTCACTTCCAAATGACAATATTTCCGTAAGAGGAAGTAGCTACTGTATGTATAAAACATCCTGGAAAGATCAGGGGATTCCTGTAAGAGATAAGGCTTCAGACTACTTAAAAGCTAGACAAACTCAGTCCAATATTTCCTGAATAGAATGGATTTCTTACATTAATTACTAATTTCCAAAACTTCCTGGACCAATGAAAGCTGTAAATATAAACCAGGTTTTGAATGGCATTATTTCACCATGCATCAGCATGGGCCTGTGATCTACAGTTTTTCCTGTTTATTTCCCCCCTCATTTTGGCTGTGGTGAATTGTATTCACTTGTGCAGTCACCATTGTGCAGCACTGCAAGGGGGATTGTTTTGTACCATCATTAGAACCCACAACACTCAAATGTCACATTCTCTTACAAATTATCTGAGGAAAAAGAACAAAGCTTGGCTTTTATGTGCAAAAGTATGAACAATCCAAGCTAACTCATTGCCCAGCTCACACTTTTTTGCACAATTGCTAGAGATGGTGATAGGGAAAAACCCAAACCTTTCTCCCAGCTGCAGATCAATGTACAACACTGCTGCCTCTCAACCTGCACTCCACTGACTGAAACAAAGAGATGTGGCTGGATTGTCTCTGGATGCCACCTCTGCCCTGCAAAGAGGTGTTTTCTTTCACCCCATTCCCAGCTGCCCACTCTACTTTCCTGCTTCCCTCCTGCAGTTACAGATACACTCAGGACAGCTCTTGGAGCCAACCTGAGGGTCCCCAAAACACAACTGCAGAGAATACATCCCAATTCTCCTCTTTAAGCAAGGCAATAAGGAAACTGAGGAGGGCAAAGAAGATGGAAGGACATAAATACAGTCAAATTTGATTTTCAACAGCAAAAAATAGTTTTAAAATTCAAGCTCAAAGTCAGAAAGACTTTCACTCTTATTGCAGGAAGAGACATGCTCTTAAAATCATCTGCCTATCACGAGTGCCAAATAAATGTCATATTTTGGCAAATCCCAGAGTTCTCCTCCAGCTCCTATGCATGGCCTGATGCACAGTGATGGATGACTGTGTGCCCAGGAATAGCCCACATGTGAGAGATGAGGGTACACACTTCTTTTTTTAAAGGTACAACTTCTGTGCTTTGTCCAACCTGCCTGCCCTCATTGATTATCAGTTGCTAACAAAAAGTAAGAGAGCAAATTATCACACAAACACTCAGGAAAAACAGCAGAATAACTGGCACCATTCCAAGCAAAGTTTTGGTTGGTCTGTTATGTTCCACTTTAATTCTAGCAGGTTTCAGCAGCCTGACACAGAACCACAAGATCTGTGATAACTAAACCCCAGGGACAACAGCAATCATCCCATCTGAAATTTCAGACTGCCATTTTTCAAGTGCTATGAATCATTAATCTCCAGTGCTTGTGATCAAATGAAATCTGTAGTGGGGTTGGAGTGTAAACACTATGACAGTGCTGTATAAACAGCCTGACACACTGATCACCTTTAAAGACTGATCAGGGTAAGACTGTTTACTATTGAAAGGTGACACTGAGAACAGCAGCTCAGCTCTGGGGTTTGGCCACTGTGTCTTTCCTAATGGGTTAATGTCTCACTCCCATGGGGGAAATACACTTTGCAATTTTCCCAAAACAAAACTAAAAGATAGGAAGGGTTGGAGGAACTGAGGTACAGACTAATAAACAAAGTATTCCAAAGCCACATGGGAAATATGAGAAAAACCTGCAAAGTCTAGGACCTTGACCATAAGACATGCCTCTCCCCCATGCCACAAAAGATGTTCTTCCAGCAGTTTGAAGAGACACCAGGTTTGACTATGGTAACTCCAACTTTGCTTCAATCTAATCACACGTGACCTCAGCCTGACTGCAGGAAAGCCCAGGGCTTAGACTCCAAGTGCTGTGGGCTGCACTGGACCTGTTCCTGCAGACAAACCTCCTGCTCACTGCCCCTCCCATCACTTCTGGACTGCACACCTTTGGTACCAGGGCAGCTCTGTGCAGCTTTGGTGAGTGGGGCAGAAACTTCAAAGGATATTTTATACTTGATGAGCAATTTTCACTCATTTCTAGTCACTTCTCTCCATCCCTGCAGGCAGCAGAGATCTGTGTGTGGCTTAGCACAAGGCAATGGCCCCCAGTATCAGTGCCAGTCACAGGTGCCCTCACCCCAGAACCTCAGCACCTGCACTACAGCAGGTTTTCCAGGTTTTGTGCAGCTGGACCCTGAGACATACAGGGAAACTGGCTTGTAAACTTCTTTTTTAGTTTTATTGATTTGTTCTATGTCACTTTACAACTGAATCAGTTCTTTCAGTCAGCTCATGCCACTAGGGCTGAGCTGATGCAGCAGAGGTGGCCAGTAAAGGCAGGAGCAGGAGGATACCAAGAAAGAACCAGCAGTTAGGACAGGGCAAGAAGGCAAGTAGCAGTAACAAATGCCAGCACCACCACCAAATACTTCTTCCCATGAAACCACAGGTTCAGACAAAGATACAAAATATTCACCAGAAGTGACATTTCACATGTTCTCTCCAATTGCTCTGCAACCTGCAAGGCAGGACCACGTAACAGCAGCTCCCTGTGTGGGCAGTGCTGTTTTTACAATTTGCAGTTGAGGATTACAGCTATCCCAGGGCACTGTTGCTTCGTCTCTTCTGCTGACTCATTTTATGACCCAGAGGTTTGTTAGCCTGCCAGCCTGTGTTTTTTTTCCTACATTTGAATGTGGCTCAAAACCTTTGTTTATTCACAGAAACGAAAAGTAAAACAAAACAACAGGATTTGGAGGGACTGCCTGGACTGCCATTTCCCTGTGTTTCTGCCACCTCTCCACTAGTGAGGTGGAACACAAGTCAGGTAACATCCCACACATCCTAAGGATGGTGGTGACACGAGTGCCCTGGAGCAGCAGCCAGGGCACCAACGCTCGGAGTTTCCCTGCAGACATGTCCCTGCAGTGAAACCCAGCCTCTAATTACAGGAAGTGTTCAGTAACCTTAATTGTAACCCTTAGCTACAAGTCACATTAACAGCTGCCTCTGCACCACCAGCTATCTCACATGCTGACTTATTTGGGGAAGAGTGACTTCCCAGCAGTGCCAGTCCTGCCAGCTGGGCACGAGCTGCAGGGCAAGGTACAGGAAACTCTGCAGTCACCCAGAAAATGGAATTGCAGATCTGACTTTCATCATGTTGCCCACCATCAGAAGCTGCACCAATGTCTGTAAAGAGTGAGCATTTCCAGGGCGGTCTGAGTGGCAGTGCAGTGACAAGATGTGGTTGTGGAACAGCCCCAGTCAGAGGCGTTGGGTGGTCCTGCAGCTCCTGGGAGCTCTCAGGCCACCAGAGCGTGCAGAGGCTGCTCCAAACCACTGAGCTGCCATCAGTGCCAACAACCTCACTGGTGCACAGCTTAACAAACCTGCTCTTCAGTAGTAACGTGAGCCCACGTGGCTTCTGCCAGCCCTTAATTTTGACAAATGAATGTTTGTGTGGCCAAATTGCAGAACTGATCCTAACTAAACAAAAACCACTGGGTGAAAATGTATTTACTGCAGATCGCTTTCTCAACTAGTTTGCTGAGAAGCTGCAAAGAATGGGAGAGCATCTTAAGCCAGGACACCCATCAAAATTTACGATGCAGACTTTCATGATCAGCTCCATAAAAGTACTGTCTTGGGCAACACCCCTACGTATAAAATACAGGCTCTAGACAATCAAAACAGCCCCTCACATACCGGGCTACCCCACTTCCTCTCCTCCCCTGCCTATTCCAACTCTGGATATTTTGCCGCCAGAAACAATTGCAGCCTTTAACAGTTGATGGCTTTGGTACAAAGTGTTCTAGTCCTTGGCTAGTAAAACAGATCTGTATAGCTCCTTCAAAGCCAAAAATCTGAGGGTCTGTGTCTTCTCCCAGGAAGGCGCAGTTCCTCATGAACAATCGCATGCTTATCCATCAGTGAAAGAGCAGCTCAGTTAAATCTAAGGCCTGCTAGCTCCTTGCTTTTTAGTAAAGATAAAACTGTTCTTTTGTCTGCAGGAGTTGTACAGAAGACTATAGGAATTTACAGAACCTAAACTGCAGCAACACCTATGATTCCTTAGCTTACAATAAGAGTCAGTGCCCAGAAATAGCCCAGAACTCCCTAATACCTCCATAAAAACCATTACCCAGAATAAATCCATACCATCTTACTGAACATTTAAGCCACACACTGAATCTTCTGTCTATTACTGTTCCAGTTACAAATGAAGCTGGAATTATTCCTATCTCTGGTGTCTTTTACCACCTGAAAAGTATCTGCAGCAGCCAGCTCAGCACAGACATGTGAACATAGCCAGGGCCAGCGACTGCAGCACACTGATAGCAGCAGGGAGCTTTCCCAGATGTCTGTAAAATATGCCTGGCCACTGAGATGCTGCTGTCCCAGGCTGCTCTGACATTTTGAATATGTCAGCTCCCCAGGCCACACGTGCTGTCTCACAGGTAGGAGCGACAGCAAATGTTTTCACTTATTAACTCCAGGCACACTTATCTTTCAGCCCTGACACCTCAATACAGCTCAGCTGCTCCAACACCACTTTCCAAATCTGTGCTTAAGAATGATACATCTGACCAACTCACAGCAAGGGTCAACTGTCCTGCTTTCCTTAATAATTTATTAAGAGCTGGCAGGAGCCACAGCTTTGCTGCACTGTTCAGTTGTTCTAACAAACTGCTCAGCTGGTTTCAGGTGGCAGACGAAATTTTAGCATAAAATGCAAATGTGTAAAAAGACAAGGAACACTAATCTAATAGATCAATATAACTGGGCTGCTTAGAGATGGCAAAGTGCACCGGATGCTGCTGACAAAGATCTTTTCCCCCCATGGCCCAGCTCATCTCTGTACATCCCACACACCCTCACTGCTGTGAACCACAGCTTCATGCCCACTTCCCCAGCAGATGCTGCTATGGAAGCCTCCACGAGGGCACCCCAGGAGGTACTGCCTGGGTATGATTTCAAGTGTACTTACACTCATGGATGTGGGTTATTTGTAGTTCTAGTGATGGAAAGGAAAAAAAAAAAAAAAAAGAAGAAAAAATGACATGTGTCCTTATGCAACATTTTAATAGAGCTGGAGGAGTCTATATTTATAGAGTAACCAAGTGTCTTAAACAGCTACATAAAAAGGCACATGGAAGGAGACACTAATTCACTTGAGAATATAAGCATTGCATTTATAGGGGAAAAAATGTCCTGTCTGACAACCATTCCAGTTGTCAACTCTTATGAGAACAAGCTGCCTGAATATTATCTGACACAGGACACAATGTAAAAAAATCAGCAAGAAAACCTTGGCCAAATTTAAAGATCAGGCTCATTTGAAGTTTCTAGACCAGTAAGTTACCAGAAGCAAATTAAAGCCTGCACAGAAAGGAACACGTTCCAAAGTTAAAGGAGCAGCTGAAGGGAACAGGGCAGGGCCAGTTTCAAAGCTGAGGCGGGCTGTGAACAGAAATCAGCCAGTCAGCACAAGGGCTGCATGCTGCACTTGGAGCTATTGCAGGTAATCAAGCTGGAAATCCACATCAAAGCACTTGGAAAAGAGAGAGACACGATGGTGGGCCAGCTTAAGTGGTGTTGGCATTACCCCAACAACAACAAAAAGAAAGCACATTTTCACCAGATTTGGCACTACACACAGAAGAAGACACCCATGCAGTCCCTGCTCTCAAAGCAGAGCAAAGCACGGCTGTTCAGTGACAGCCACACTGGGGAGTCACCAAACGCTGCTGTGAGCAGCAGCTTCAGGTCTGTACCCTCCTGAACCACCCAGGGCTCTCCCAGAGAGCAGCAGAGCTTGGCACAGAACCAGGGTCCTGCCCTGAGCCTTTCCATCCTGCTATTCTCATGAGAAGGATCTTTCAAAAGAATAAACTGAGGACACCAAGAGGCTAGGAACACAGCCCTGGGTCTTTCTTGAGGGAAAGGGAAAGGCAAGGGAAAATCAGCTTTAAGAAAATCCAGCTAAAAATCTTGAGGGTAATAGAACGAGAAGCAGCCCATATAGCTTCATACAGAATAAAGCCTGCCAGACAAATTTAATTGCTTTATTTGTTCTTTGATAGAGTTAGAGAGCAGTGGATGAAAGGAACACAGAGGAGGTCATATTTTCTGGATTTTAGGACAGCATATGTGTCCCACGAAATCCTAATTGAAAAATTAATTCAAAAAGACTTGGGAAGGGGCAAGCACAGCACTGGAATTGAGAACTGGCTGCAGGACTGTAAACAAACGATAATGATAAATGGCACTGTATTGAGCTGAGGGGAGGTCATATTGAACAAATTCATTAATGACCTGGAACGAGGATTAAAGAGCACGCCAACAAAATCTGATGATTGCATTAAAGCTCGATTGTGTCTGACGGGTGCAAGGATGCTGTAAGGTGAAGGGGACACGTCCAGCACCAGGATCCTGCTCCCAGATCCTTGGCAGGCAGGGCTGGCATGCTCCAGCCACAGCAGCCTGTCATCCATCGCCCTCACCCCGAGCACACAGTACTGCACATCTCCTCCCCTGCTGGCCACCCTGAAATAACAGAACTTCCTGCTGCCCAAGAGCCAAACGAGACGTGTGGCAGCAACGCAGCCCTTGGCACATGGCAGGAATGCACTGACAAGAGGAAGGCTGAGACGCCCCAGTCAAACATAGCCAGGAAAAGAAAATCCCACCACTAAAAATTACACAAATGCCTTAAATCCCATCAAGTTGTGTTTTCATGATCTCCCTGATACAGCTTAAAAATTTGTGGGGTTATGGATTAAAGTCCCTGATAAATCCATATAGGACCAGACACTTCCTCTACATGAACTTACTACATTCCAATCTTTATGACAGGGGAGGAGAAAATTAAAGAAACAAATAAACAAAAATTCCTAACCCAGAACAACAGATATGACCAAAAAAATCCTGACCAAACAAACAACTTTTTGAAAAATTTGAATGAAACTTTTAACAACAGAATTTGTTACAACAGGTAACGCTGATCTTTAAATGATGAAATAGATAATTTACTTTTTTAAAGTACAGCTGCTGATTTTCAGCTTTGGTAGTATTGAGGGTTTAGCACTAGACTTTGAGTTTTATCAATAAGCTACAGGAAAAGATAAAGAATATGCAGGTAGAACAGCAATTTTGGCTCCCTTCTGCAGTTTTCATGCCAGAACTAAAACATATTTTTCCCAAATAACAGAACCTATCCATCATTTTTATTATCAGTCTGGATGCAGATCCAAGTTTCATCACTTGGTAAGTTAGAAAAACTCTCATTAGCATCTGTGTGTGTAGGGAGCCCATAAGAACACCTCATTAACTCATTAAAGAGGATTCTCACAGAGATTAGCTTCGTCAATCCTTCATTTAGCTACCAATCCATTCATGTGATGCTATTAAGCCCCTCATAAACAGCCAAGTGCTTAGTAATACACTGTAGGAGCTCAGGTTTGAACCCTACACTGGTGCACACTGCAGCTGTATTTGTGCTGCACCACCATGAAAATCACTGCAGCCCCACAGGATCATTTATTTCCAACTGACGAGCTGAAGCCAACACGTTGTACTAAGATGGGACACAATAACAGTACCCAAACCCCATGATTTCAAACCATTCTTAAACAAACCTTGCTCCAACATCACACATTTGATGGCATGACAAGAAACATGCACAGGCAAAAGAAAGGGCTGCAGTATTACAGTGCAAAGCAACTGCTGCTTGTTGACTGAACGGGGAAGCAGTCAGTGAGGAACCTCTCACCTCCATCCTTAATTTCCAGGTTTTTCTTCTTTTCCTTCCCTCTAAACCCTCTTCTTTGCATCACTGCTGTCACACCATCTGCAATCTATTTTGAATAAGCCACCCCTGCATACACAGCACACCTGCCTCTGCCAAGAGAGGCTCCCTCTCTCTTCTGGAACAGGCTTCCAGCACTGCTTTGGCTCACTACAGTCACAATGATGACAGAGAGGCAAAATCTGCCACTTCCACATATCAGACAGGTATTGTGTGTTGGTAAACAGCAATTGTCATCCAGATGGACCTACAGCAGCTTCATTTTGCACTGGCCTTCAGATGGCACAGTGACAATTGCCCATGTAAGAACATGAACATGAGTCCTTCAATTCCTGCCAAAGCATCTCCATTCCCTGCACTGCAGTCAGTGCTGCTTCCACACTGGGAAGGATTTCAGCCCATCTAAATTCATACCTTTAATACAGATGCATAATTTTATTTTCAAGCTGAATAATTCAAAGAGCATTAATTCACTCCCATCTGCTTCAATGAAACAGATTTGTAAGATCCTAATTAGCTTGTATGCCCATAGTACCCTTTTTACCAAGAGCATGGGTTGGTTTTGGCTGTGGCTGTGCATAAAAGGCCCCACAACTCTTTACTGCAACTCACTTAGTATCAGCTCACAAACATTCAGCTCAGTCCTAGCAACTGCTCTGTCACATCCAATCCACTTTGGAAAACATAAAATAATCTCTGTTACTGGAGGATAAACATGGCAGCTTGCAGGATGTGCAGGGGAGGACGAGCTGCCTGCCTGAGCCCCGGCAGCTGCCTGGGACTGAAGCTGTGTAATAAGTGGCTTTCCAGATCTCAGGAACTCAGACAATGGCACTGGGGGCTGGAGGGGGGAAATCCTTGAATGTAAAGTTTCAAGTCACTGCACATTGAGGAAGAAGAGTAAACAACAAGAAAAACTTGCCCACAGTAAAGGATTTTGTGAAAGGGAACTCCACAGCTTGGTAGTATCACAAGCACCCTAGGAATCTGGAGAATGAGATGGGAGAAACTGTGGGGAGACTGAAGTTAAAAACTGCACACTGCATGGTTCATTTTCCTGTAATTCCTTTTATTCATTGCTATAATCAACTTGACATGCAAAGCTGTTCCCAATTTACTGACAGCTTTTCAGCTGACATCTAGCTCTCAAGGTATTTTTTTTTTAAACTTAAATAGCTAATTATTCATCGCCTTAAACCAGGATATATAACAATGTCAGGAAATCATCTGTTCAAGTTATATCAAAAAGCCTTTGGGGATTAGTTCATCTCTTCTGTATGCTGCAGAAAACACTCACTTGTAAACAATTAAATCATCATTTGAAATCTGTCTACACTTTAAGCATCTCTGAATGTAGACTGAAAAACCATATAAACAAGTACCTTATTGTTGCATCTAGAACCCAGGGCTGAAAGGTTTTCCTCCACAGTCTCTTATTTGGTGGAGGCTGAAGGCTGAATTTACAGGCTAATACAGGTTTTCTCCGTAAAACCTGTAAAAAAAAATCTAAACAAAACACAGTAGCTGCTTAAGGAGACCAGAGTTACTCTATTCTTAGGTTATGCTCAGAGCAGAAGTCATGCCATGAGAATATCAACACATTTTAGCACAAGGGAACTTGACCTCCATGTAACAGAGTCATGGCTGATAAGAAAAAAAGCATTTAAATTTAGCCATAAAGGCTCAGCCATTGGCCTGAATCTACACTAACCAAACCTCAGAGTACCCGGCTTCAAAATGCAAGCTCCTGCATAACACACATTAGAAGAGACCAAGGGACATCACTGGAGCAGAAATATTTAAAACTGGTTTTAGATTCCTATTTGAAATTAGTCTTTCTTTTCGGTCTCCTACTGATTCCTTGACTACATTTTTAAGGGCTGTAGCTTTGTGGAATACAAACACAATGTAAGCAGAACATCCCATAGGAGAAAGCTCCTTTCTAAGTCGGTCTTGGGCTGAGCACTGCAGCAGAAAGTTACCAAGCCTGGACAGTGCTCGTTTGCACATCTCACTACAGCTGTGCAGATGCAGCCTGAGAGCTTCCATCACCACCCCTGAAAGAGAGCAGTAGTATTCCACTATCCAAAGTGTTCCTTAGTTTTGAAAATTTGCTTGGGCAAATATATATTTTACAACTACCCTGGTCACTCGAGGTTTTCATTACAGAATTGTAATGCCCTATGCTCAAGAATTTAACTCAACTCTCTATTCTACTTCTCTGAATCAAAAATGTGTAAAAGTATTGAGATGAAAGGCAAACTTGCTGTTACTGCTTCACCAGTAATTGTGTGATTTCTTGGCTTTAGTACCTTGATAAATGTTTTGGCTAATTGATTTGAATCGCTGCAGCCATATCCTTTTTATGATATAATTGCTGACCCAGTCAAGAGAACAAAACAAAACAAATTATCTTCCTCATGGAACGAAAGCCAAGTAGGTTCTTGTGAAACTACAACTTCCTGTCAGTTAGTGGAAGAAAACATAGAGCACACAGACAGGGGATGCAAACAGCACTTCATTGTTTCCGAGAGGAACTCCTCCATAGCCAAGAAATCCATGAGATGGGATCACTGAGGCACAGAGCCCTGAGCTCTCTGGCACTCAGGAAGCCTTTGGCCACAGAAACGGGCCATGGGCACTTTCTGCCTGTAAGTCAGTGCCCAGATCTGGGATAGTGAGTTACTATGGTGGAAATTAAAAGTATGACAAGACAGAAATGAATTTGACGTATTCAAAGGGTGTTTCCCAGCATCTTGAGTCCTCAGCTGCACAGAAAAACTCACCTAGAACTAAAGAATGGTTAAACAGAATGGTTAAAGCCAGTTCATCTCAAATGCCCAGAGGAGAGGTTTGGATTTATTGCTTGTTTCTTTATGATTGTTTGGTTAGTGGGTTTTGTTTGTTTGCTTATTTGATTTTTTAACTAAAACTGAGGAGTACATGCTTCAGTTTCTGACATGGTACCTTCAAGTAAGTCAACTTACAGAAACTGTAAACTAGTGGGAAGTTGTAGGCAGGTTCTCACCCAAGCATAAGGAAAAGTTTCCTACTTGCTGGAACAAACCAGAACTTCTGAGGAGAGTGCAGACTGATCATCCAGGCTTAGTAAAAAAAAAATAATTACAAGAAGTTGCTACATGCACAAAATCTCTTTTCTTGAAGATACCATCACTGATCTAAAGTGTAAATAAACACTTGCTCTGTCAGAGGCAGATAATTTACTGAACATGACATTGCTAATGGCAATATTCTACAAGACACAAGTGTTTCAGACAAAAAAAAATCTGAAGAAGGTATTTCTCATTCTAACAATTCTGCAAGTGACAGGTGACTGCTGGGCTGCAGATAGGAAATTCAGTTTTATCTAAGAGGAAACACAGCTCAGCTCATTCTTTAGGTAGTTTCCGAGAGCAACAGTTCCTTTAAGTAAAGTCAATGCATATATCAAACACCTCTTAAAGTATAAATAACAAGATTCCTGTATTTGAAAAATAATGCAGGTTTTCAACATTATCTCCCTCCTGGAGTAATTATTTTTAGAGAGGTAACAACTTTTAAAATACAAAATTTCCACAGCAAAATCTGTCAATGTAATCAACACTGTTCAGTTTTTTTCTAAGGAAATGGCTTTATTTTTTAAACAGTCTACTAATTTACCTTTAGAAGAAAACACTTAATTTATTTGTATTATTTTGATTGAAAATAAACTGAAAATTTCAGGGGGAATAAACCATAAATCTACTTGAATGTGGGCTAAGACTGCTCCTGCCCTATCACGCACGTATGTTTGAGCTGACACTGCTCATGCCTATCACGTACCATATCTGTATCATATCAGAATTTGACTTTGGGGATGTTTTTAATTTGAATTAAAAGTCACCACATCTGACATTGGAAAGGGCATAAGGGGTAGGTTTGTAAAGAAAGGATCATCAAAATAGCAATCACTGCCTTTTTAAACAGATGTCTTTAAAAGCAACCAAACACATCCTCTCATTCATTCATTCATTCCTTAATGGCCAGGAGAAAGCCTGTTCCCCTGAAGCAGAGCTCATACTATCTAAGACAGGGCTTTCTCAGTAAGCAAGAAATATCATTGTTCTAAGCTAAGCAGAAACTTAATGCACAGCCCTTCTGATCTGTTTTAATGGACTGAAGGTTAAGAAACTTAATGACCTTCTTCAACATGTGCTAATCAGGATCTTTAAATAGTAATGGATGGGCCTTATCCTCAAGTTCTCCTAAAAAAGACAGCTCATTTCCGAAAAAGGAAGCAAGGAAATGAGCCTCTGAATTTTTGATTGCTAGCTGAGGAAAAGTAATACACAAAGCCCTAAAAAGGAGGAGTTACAATGCTGAAGTGAGATGACTCAGAGTACTGCAATTAAGAGCTCAAACCTGCAGACAGCCCTCAGGAGGACAGGAGCAGGGGCCAGGGTGGTCTGGCTTGCATCAATCCTGGCCATGATTTTCTGGAAGTAATGAAAGATCCAGATGAGAAGATCACTGATGAGGAGATAAAAATACCATAAAGTAATGTTTGAAACACATAATTAATAAGTCCTTCACAGCAGCAGAAAGGAAGCATTACTCTCCATGAACACGGGGACTCATTCATTCCAACCCTGATGTGCTCAGCACTACCCCAGTACAATCAAGATGCCTTTTTACCATTAAGAGATTATAATCCTTTACTCTGTTTATACTCAGAGATATGGAAGTCTCTATTTCAGAGCATTACTCTGCAGTAAGTGACCATTAAAGATGTCCACACCCTTCCCACCAGGAGATACATTGCAATGGTTTTTTGACCAATGCTCTCCCGAGACTTCAGATGGACTGGATTATTTTCCTTCCTATGCTGCATCACAAAGGTTGTGACGCAGAAAACCTCTCTCTGAATTTACCAGAGCAAGTCCTTTATACCTTCAATAACTTCAGGCTGTAAGAAAGACTTAAGCCTAAATTTCTCATGAAAAATTAAAAATCAAATTTTAAGAGAAACCTCCATATTCATTAACATGAGTTGATCACCTACTCAGGAGCCAATAAAAATGTATTTTTTGAAATGCTTAACACTTTATAAATCCATTTGACTACTCAGTAACTTTGCTTTTTGTATTAATTTCTCCAAAATCCACTTTCTTACTGCATGGGATGTAAGAGCAATTAGAATGCTCTTTCCTTTCACATGTACATCCTGGGAAGAAAACAATGCCATAGAAATCAGACTTTTACTGAACAGGGAGATTATTGTATCGCTTTACAGCAATCTACTACAATCTAATTCCTTCCAATCTAAAGCCGATGGTGTCTAAGGAAAAGAAAAAGTATCAGGCAATGAATAAACTCTAACAGCAATTCAAGAACAGGTCTTGAAGGCAAATCCTTTAGTACTGCACAATCAGTCCTTGTTAATGGCAAGGCAGAGAGCTCTGAGAATGCAAACACTCGTTGTGCTGGCATCCTATAACATCGGCACCAGGGCTCTAACTTTGTTATTTCCCCGAGGAGCAGCAACTTTCTTTGTGCAGCAGCAAGGCAGCGTGGCTTTCCAAGGGCCCCTCGCAGCCAAGTTTTACACTTGGGTGAAAGAAGGCCATTGAGTGTGGCTGCCAGCAGGCACCCTGCTCCCAGGGACACGGGGCACAGACAGGGCTCCTGCCAGGCTGCCCTCACCTGTGACACCAGGGGGACACTTAACACCTGGGATTATTACAGAGAGAGGCGGCCAAATTAAACGAATAATGATTATGAGGCTTTAAAAGCAGTTATGAATGTTATGGGGCCTTGCTTTTCTTTACCTTGGACAAAAAACTACTTGACTGAACCCAAAAGAAAGCCAGGACTGACTCCTGAAAATAGCAGTTACCCACGAGAGCCAACCCTCAAAATGCAGCTGAGACAGGGCTAACCTGAGACACCAGCTGAACATTATCTCCATTTACACACCATTTAGTCTGTAGTTCTTGCAAAATATTAGCCAATTTTTTTCTCTTTTCACTACATGAAACAATGGTGATATTTACTTTTCAATTTTTAGGAGGCCATCAACAGTTTTAGTGTAACCATAACATTCTGAATAGTATTTTCCAAACTCTTTGTAATGGACACATAGACACAAACAGTCAAGCCCATTGAAATTCACAATATGAAGCAGATGCATGTACAAGGTACACCAGAGCTAACATTTTGCACCACAATATATTTAAACATTTCTGAGCTGACATCAGACACTGCTTAAATTCCATGCAGACAATGGATGGACAGTAGCACCCACAGCTCAAAGCTCTGGGCAACTTCTGCATCAACAAGTTGCAAAGCACAGTCAAAGGTAACTAGACATGTTCAGGGCAGGAGTGGAAGCAATCTGCACTAATGCAGGAGTGTGGGGAAGGAGAGCCATTCTGCACTGCTCTGCTCCCAAAGGAACCAAAGGTAAGGCCAGTCTAGTCAGCAGAACAAGAGTTACCCCATCCTGCTTGGTCTAATGCTTAAAAATAAAAAAAAAAGTGCAAAACAAAACAGTGGTGTTAGGCAAGAAACCTAATTTACAAGTCTTTTTTACTGTCAGCATGAGTAGAAGTCTGAAGTATGCCATCACAGAGTATTCTGAAAGTGATAAAAAGATCTCCAGCTAAAAAGAAGCAAAGGCCTCCTACACCTTAATATGTAATGCAAAAGCTCTTTACTTTGGTTCATACAAAAATAGCAGAGCTAAGTTGATCACTCACAGACTATCAATTAACATGTTCTTATTCATATCCTCCCAACAACAGCCAACAGCTGGGAGCCAGTGGTACCACTTGTCACAGATGACCTGGCACACCACGGCCACCTTAACCATGAAGCCAGTTCAGGGTTATACAGATGGTTCTTAAAATATTCTATACACTGTCACTGAAAATTGTGGCCAAGAGCAATTTGAATTGTGTAGCTTAGAAAAATCACAACAGCAGCCTGCCCACATATCAGTAAATAACAAGGATAAGCAAGTTATTAATAAATTAAACCAACCTACACAGAGTGCTTAGCAGGAGAGGACTTGTTTGGGATTTCTGCAGGGTATATTTAAGTATTTCTGCCTGACGTAGCTTTTATGTCAGGGAGGTAACACAGTAGAGCTCACTGAACTTAATTTATGCTCACTATGCAAACCACAGCCAGCTGTGAATTTATTAAAATCCTTATTGCAATAACCATATCACTTCAAGCATGAAAGTCATAGTTCCACTTTCAGGCTTAGTCAACTGATTTTTTAAAAAGGAGGGTAGGGTTAAGATAATGGTGTTAATAGTGTTTAGGTGATGAAATTGAAAACATGAGCAACTGAGCAGCTCCTACAGAGCAGGCCTGCTCCTCCCTGCAGCTGTCCCCAGCAGAATCTCCTGTGGAAGGGCCCAAGCCATGGGCTTGGGGCTCTGATCCCAGCCAGGCTGGGACACCAGGCCTGGCAACCCAGAGAAACACAACTGGGTTTTGGTAAAGATGAATGATGCATGCACACACACAAAATGAACTGCTGAACACTTGGACACACCCTTCCATCACCATTTTAGAGAAATCCAGCAGCTCCAGTTTTCCATTCACTTGGCAAATAACTGAATTTTTCAAAAGTGCTGAGACTACCTGCAATGGCTAAAGGTAATGCTACCTGTGGATAACGTGGAGAGAGAGATTCCTCTTTGGTGAAAAGAAAACACGGATCCAGACAAACAAGGGCAGATTCAGGCAGCCAAGAGACAAGGTCTTGATTTCTGATTGCAGATCTGCCACCAACCCTTTGAGGCCTGGGACGTACCTTTTGTTTCCTCATCAGATGTGGCAGCATATTCATACACATTTACAAGGCATCACACTTGTACTGAGGTCAAAAAAATCAGGAATCTTTTTACCAGATCATCTTAACAGATTTCCAGCATTACTATCAAGTGGATTACTCTAACCTAATCCAATCTAAAACAATTTGATGGGAAAAAAGCCCTCAGACATTTCAAATGCATATTACAGCCCAAATTCAGCAAAATATCATGGGGGTACTCCTTTGCCTGAGGGCTCTCACCCTTTTCAGAGTTCAAACGCTCACCACAAAAACAGGTGTGACAGCATTTCAAAAGAGGCTGCAATCCCATTTTCTTGTCAAATTGCAATCCGTAGTTTGCAACAGAGTAACTGCAATGACAAAAATTACTTTTGTGATAATCTCTGCATTTATCTTCTTTTTCAAAATCATGTAAGATGGCTTTACCCTAAAGGGATGACACCTGAAATGAATATAATCATAAGTCCTCATTGGCCTATTCAAAACTGTAAGGAGATAAAAGTTAGCAATAAAAAATTAACTTAGTTCCTACCTAAAGATGGGTGGAAATTTCACTGTATTAACTGAAATCTGTTTGCAGCCAGGCCTTGCTCTCTGCCTCAGTAAACTGCATCCCATTAAAACAACGTTGTGGAAATGAACCAAGCTCTAGCAGTGCTGCCTCTCAGGTACCAGCCCCAGCTCTCTGCAGCTGATACCCACTCCAGGGTGCCTGGTCTGTGTTCTTATCACCTGCCTTGCCCCAGGAAGGACAGCCACAGGGCACTACAACAACAACACCTATCCCAAACCCAAACTGCATAGTGCAGGCATCCAGATCCCACTCAGGGCAGCATTTCCTGAGTAAACATGCAATACATTAGACTTTATTGTTGTTGTTTAAATGCTGTGTTTGTAGAATGGAGCAATAAAACTTATTGCAGGTAATGCTGGCAGGCTACTAGGTGGGAAATTGTATGAGAGAAACAAGGGCATCCCAACATGATGTAAGTAGGAAGCAATTGAGATCCCAGTGAAGGGGAACTGTCCCACTGAAGGACACACAGTTGAGGTTTCCCAAAGGAGCCAACTTCACTCAAAACTAATGTCTGCATGCCTAAGTGTCAAACACTCTTCAAAATTACAAGTGTTAACAAATATTCAACCGGGACTTAAATAAAAAGTGGCAAATGCCCTCTGGATGGTGCCAGAGATCTGCACTCTATTGAAGTTCTTGAAAATTGTGGGTAGTTGCACCCATAATGAAGTGGGTTCCACATATGTACCCCAAAAATCCCAAGGCTCGGCTTGAGAGCAGTCTTTACTTTAAATGATGCATTTTGACTGCCTAGCCTCACATTTCAACAGAAAATCAATTGGAGACAGCAGATGAGTGAGAGAAAAAAATAAAATAAAATACACTATTTGCTTCTCACATGTGATGTTGGCTCATCCTTGTCAATAAAAACAGCTGAGATGCTCCTAATTGTGTCTGTGTAACCACTGACCTTTAAAAGAAAAAGTCACTTCATTTCAGATCATTCAAGATTCCTGAAAAATAAAATAAAATAAATCTGTTTGGTCAACAGAGGACACGTCATCACAACAAGCAGATATATAATACCATAGGCAGCAGCAAATTGCTTTCAGCACTACACCAAGTACACAGCTTATCTGAGCAATTATTTATGCAAAGCTGTGAGGTGCTAAATGTACACCATGGATGATGCTCTGAGCTGGCCAACTTCAGCCACTACAGAAATGTAAACCAGCCCTCAGCAAAACCACAGAGCAACCCTGCTCATGTTTACAGGAGCAGGAGACATTTCTACAGCACCCTGGCTGTGTTCAGGCCTGGCCTCACTGCAGAACACATCTGTACAACAATAACAACTTTCTTAAAACGCTGTAGCCCAGTACAATGACATATGTTAAATATAGCCACGAGAGAGCTGGGAGCAGAAATCCATGAATAACTGTATTGATTGCAGTAAAGAAAACCTGGACGTATTTGGAGTGGAGACATTTCCTGATGAAATTCTTTCCATGTGGTAAAAACTCAGACATTGTCTTACACCTTTCCACACACTAAAACAGTAAAACAAAACTCCAGACACTACTGTTAGGAGTTCAAGTATCTGCTCAACTATTGTTGCAGAGAGGGACAGAAAATGGATCTTCCAGTACAAAGAAAACCTGATGCTTTGAAATTAACCATAATTCTTAATATCAAACAGAAGTTGGAAACATTGAATTTAGTTCTATGAAAATTCTAGATAAAATTTCTTGAATGTTTTCTATGCTTTCACTTTAGGAGATAAAGAATTTACTCTAATGCCCACATTATCCCACATGTGTAGTCATTACCAGGTACTGTATGTTCAGACCATATTATAAGTGATGGCATAGAACAAGATGACAACAACACTAGGAGGGTGGCAGAACAGCAATGTCTCTTCTGGTCTCTAGTTCTTTAAAATCTTACACTGAGTTTTCACACGTGAAAGTGCATTTTCCAATGTTAACTGCTCTGTTAATAAATAAATTAAAAGTCAGATATTCTACACTCACTGTCACTCTACATACAATCTGTATGTGAAATTCCTCAAGACTCTGGCTGAGACACAAAATAAGGATGATTTTACTACCTCTGAATATTCAGGCAGTTACTTTATGCAAGTATTACTGGTTTCAAAAATTCGCTCTATTGCCAACAAATGTTAGGAAACTTCCCCAGAAACAACTCTGTCCCTCTGAAAGCCACAGGCAGCACTTCTGAGAGTCACCTCTCAGGGATCCATGGCAGTAACTTGCCTGGCACATTATCCCTTAACACCCTAACTTTGTGTGCTGCTGGTCCCAGTTTCCCCTGCCACAGCAGATGACAGGAGCTAGTGCTGGGTGGCCTCACAGCTGGGTCATTTTGTGCCATTTTGTGGCCACCACACAGCACTGTGAGCAAACAGGAACTGGCTCAGCCATGGCCTGGCCTCAGGCACAGGGTGCCACGAGCACCCAGCAAAGCTGGGCTGGGGCTCCAAGCAGAAACCCTGAAGAGGAAGCACCACAGCAGTGAGAGTACAGCACACACGGCTGGGATTCACAGGGGGAAAGAGAAAAATGAAAACCAAGAGTGGTTACAAGATGAGGAACAGCAATAACAGCCAGGGGAAGGGAGGAAGAAGTAGAGATAGTAAGTTTAAATGTGGAAAGCTGAGAAAGATCTTTACAGGAAGCACAGATGGGAGCTCATCTTCGTGAGAATCTACCTGTCTGCAGGGGCTGGCAGAACATAGCGAAGCACCAATGCCAGCATCATCTCCGTGACAGGCACTTCAAAAATAAAATCTTTCTCCTCCTGAAAGCTTAAGCTCTGTCCTGAAACATAATCCTCTGCTGTTTGCTTTTCTGCTCGTCTCCTTCCATCAATCACTTCAAGTGCTAGGAACCCGCAGTCCTTGCTGTACCTAACACAGTTTTCATTAATGATACCTCTGCTACCTTATTCAAAAGATCAGAGTTTCAAAGTCTGCATTGTAGGACACATCTAAATTACCTTTAAAAAAAAAAAAGGCCTAAACATGTAATGAACGTGCAATAACCTATGTTGCTGCTGTGTTTGTCAAACTTCCTCAGGGAATCTTCTGCATAGCATTTAGAATCCCTTTGCACAAGATTTTCAGCTACGCGTGAATTAGATTTGCAGTGAAAAACTGTATGAGAAACTCATCCTTTCCTCAACAGGCAGGTGAAACAGCTATGTTCTAGCACAGAACAGCTCCCCTACACCCAATAAAACTCTTGCCTTGTCATTTACTCACATTTAAGTGTTTGTCTTTCTGTTACCTAAGCAGCAGCATGGAAGGTTTCTGTCACACTAACCCACACTGTGTGAAACAGAGATTTTAAGCAGGTAAGCAATGTTGAAAGTACTTCCAACCAACACAGTAAGGAGCAAGAGCAGTACATCCTAATCTGGGGGCTCAGGATCATCCCTTACTTACAAATCTGCTGCAACTGAGAAATCAACACCAACACAATGACAGCTCACACCAACTCATTACTGAAGACAAAGTGCTTGCAATGACCAGAGTACATGTGCAGGAGAGTACAAGCAAAACCTGCACTTGTGCAGGACACACAACCTGTTCACTTCAGATGAGACTGGTGAAAATAAATATGCAGATGAAGACAGAGGCTACCCGCACTGTTACCAAAGCCCAGTTAATTTACTTTTCCATCCATTATGCCTAGAATGTTTGGGCAGAAAAAAGCAAATTTATTTATTTTTCCAAAGCTTTTGTTCTCTCTGCTCACACACATGCATGTGGAGGCAGTGTTTAATGTCTGTTCTTCCCTGGAAGCACATGCCCCAAGGAGCCCCCTGTCTGAGCAGAGCTGCTGAGGGATGTGATGCTCAGCTGCCCTGACCCTGCAGGGCGGGCATCCCGCTGCTGCAGCTCCTGGGAGAGCAGCACTGCGGTCACTGAGAGCCCACTGGCGCTGCTGCCCGAGGCAAGTGCACACAGGTGGAATTCTGATGGGCTCCCCACCACTCCCAGGCTTTGCAATGTACAGTTTTAACAGGGCTGGCAGCTTTTGAGGCACTGTGAATGAGCCAGTATCTATAACTGTGATTTTACAACGCGACTGAAGTGTCACATCCCAAGCAGTGCCTGCAAAAGACTGTCCAAATGCAGATCAGGCCACAGCATCCAGAGATCCCAGAGAGGGAAAAGCTCTGCAGCCCCATCATACAAACCCATCTGACAGGATCTTGAAATAAAGCCTAATATAAGTTTCTCACTGATAGAGTCCACATCAGGCCTCTTGCTCTCCAGAGAAACAAAACAGGCATTTTTGTATGGAAACACTCTGCTCCTTTGCCTCCTGAAGACTTTGAAATCACACACACTTATTAGTTATTCCATGCAGGCGTGTGAACCTTTGCACTTGGATGTTGAAGGAAAAATTTATCCTTGACACAAAAATCAATCACATTAACAGTGCAACTTTCCAAACTCCTGCAGGTTCACTCCAAAGAGAGCACTAATTCTTTTTTTAACTTTGAATGAGTCAGATAAGTGTCTGCTCAGGGCTTTGTTTGTAGGAATTAAACATTTATGTGATATCCTTGAGAATTTTATGTAGCAGCATTTAGCAGAAAAATAATGCTTCCAGCCAATTTTTATTTGAATTTGTATTCAATACCACAACATTTTCTTATGGTATTGTATTGTAGCAACTGTTTCAGAGCTCCCAAACTTGTTCTCTTCCAAACTAGGAAAATTTGGCAAATCGACCAGAACTTATGAGGTGTTTAAAACAAAAGGATAAGTGACAATGGGAAAAGTTTGACAAGCTGATGAATAATCAGAAAGCTAAAGGAAGAACATCTTAGCAGAAAATCTTACAAAGAAGTAATTTATTCCTCACAGAGTAATAAGCCTCTATGAGATAAAATTCAAATTTAAAGTTTTTAAAAGGTTTACCATCCCTGCAGTTCATGGATTGGTTTGACTACCATAGTTAGAAAACTGTGGCATTTTGTTGCCAATATGACATTTCTGAAAGCATCAAACAGCAACATGTACCAAACCATGTCTGTAAATCAATCTGCTGGGAGACAAGAAGTGCTAAATGAATCAAAACTCCTAGCAAATAGTATGCTGTAGAATAGCTCTTCAAAGATGGATGCAAACAGAGTAACAGAGCTCTGAAGACAAACTGGGAGAGCAATGTAAAGGTAAACCCCACTAAGCACAGTTTCAGGAGATAATAATAAAGCTCTAAGAGTCTTGCCATCAGATCCAAGAGGCTTGAATAGAAAGCAAGCAGCCTGTCTCTGCTCCACAGAAGTCCTAGGACCAACTACTTTTGTTAAAAAAGCAAAATACTCATTTGGAAAAGGCATTTTCCTGAACCATTTAAATGCAGGGAGGAAGAAAAAAAACCCTGAAAATCTGGAAGTGTGTGGAAAGCTGCAGCTAAACATTTCTTTTGTGACAAACTGCAGTTTCCTGAAGTCAAATAGATATTTATGTGCAAAGCTGCCTTCAAACCAGAAGCACATTCTCCTCTCTGGGTTTGTTTGCTTTGCCTTTTTTACAATGCAGACCATCGTTGCACGTTACACAAAGCCCCTGAATAACCCCACTGAGAGTGGGGGCCTCTCTGTGCTGAACATATAGTAAAATAACATTCCTGCTTCAAAGAAAACTTACAAGATCCAAAGAGACAAAAGACTCAATCCAGAAAGAAAATGAGGCACAGAGGCCACCAAAGGCCACAAAAAAAGGTCAGCAGGAATAAAACTTCCGAGTTCTGTCGCCTTGCATGCAGCATTACCCCTGCGGAGTCAAGAGGTCTCCCAGCATCGACTGATCCTTTCTCCCATTCCCAGTAATAAACTGTAACATCCTCTGAAGTCAGGAGGAGACACAGGACAATGAGGGAAGCTACTCTTGCACTGTGCAGAACAAAAGTCATCCCTATAGGCTCTGCCTCACAAGGCTTAAGTGTAGAGTTCACTTCTCTACAGGAACCAATTCAAAGATCACTCTATATTTAATTTAACTGAGGTGAAGTTACTGCAGAGTTGCTGGACAACTTCACTGAGGCCTGAGTTGCAACTTGTAACATTAATTTGAAATTCATGCTAGAACTCAGAAATTCAAGGTTTATTAAATTATCAATGCTTTAGTAATCAAAAAATAATTCAGGCTATGAATTAATTTGAAATTATAAAACTAGAGACTCTTCACATAATATTAATTTATCCATCTTTGGATGCTTTATCATGAATAGTCATTGGTTCATTATACATCCTTACCCTAAGATACATTTTAAATGTGGTTTAAAATTCTAAAGATGGCATTACCAACTGAAATGTGGTAGCAAGAACTAATTTAAATAGAGAACAAATAATGAATACAGCGATACTTTCTGAAAAACTGCCAGGTGACAAAGAAAAACTAACAAGGTCAGCACCTCACTTGTTATGTCATCTTGTATTTCTCCAAGTTTAATACAGGACTTAATTTGGAGCATAAAATAATACGCTTTTCTAACTGCAAACATGTTTTACTTTCTGAAAGAAGGCTTGGAGGTCATTGCACGTTACATTTTGCTGTCATATCTGTCCTTTCAATTTTTTCAAGCTAG
Source organism: Vidua macroura (assembly GCF_024509145.1). NCBI lineage: Eukaryota > Metazoa > Chordata > Aves > Passeriformes > Viduidae > Vidua > Vidua macroura. The sequence goes on along the minus strand of NC_071586.1, from coordinate 8,317,590 downwards.
AAAGATGCCAACAGGCAACAGGAAATAGAAGTGCATGACAGTTACTTTGCACATCAGTTCCTGTAAGGTTTTAACTGGCATCACCTCTCCATCCAAGGTGGTACTTCTGATAAGTTGTTACCTCAGCCGAGGTTACAAGGTTGTGCTAAATATCACTCAACCATGAGATGCTCCAATCACTCCTGACCAAGAGGACACACAATCCTTTCTTCATGATGACATGCCCTGTCTGCTACTGAGAAGCAACTCAAACACACAGAGAAAACACCTCTTCAGATCTCTTAAAAGTAGAGGAAAAAAAATAAGCCAAGAAAGGAGAATCAGCTATTTATTTGACAAAGAGATTTTTAATACAGCTTTTAAAACAAAGCTATAATCTCCATGACACAAAAAAGCACTACCAATCTTATTTCAGGTTTTAGTCAGAGAAACTCTCAACAAATGTATTGCAACAATAAAAATGGGTAATTTATTTTGAATATTTATTTCTAATCTTTCAGGCAATGCCCAATCATGGTAGGATGCTGCTCATCACTTTCTGTCAACTTTCTCTAGCAGTGGCCTGTCAACAGCTCTGGAATGGAATTTTTCATTACTATTCTGCAGACTCATAATTCCTCACCTCTTTATAATCTATTTTGCTGATAACTTCTAGCAGACCAGCAAGAGCTCGTTTTTCCTTTGCAGGAAATTTGTTTCTGCTCTAAACTCCTGATGATACAAACATAAAAACTAGGGGTAAAAACACTGAAATTGGTAAAAGATGGGCAGGATCCCACTACAACATCTATAACCAAGGAGACTGCAAATAAATACAAGATATCACACCTTTATGCTGTTAGATAGGTCACCAGATTATCAACATTTGTTTTAGATAGAAACAGACTACTTCCCTTTCCAAATCTTTACTTTATTGTGCTTTCTCTTCCAGCTATAAAAGAAAAATTTGTGCCAATTATGTACTTTGTCATGGAGTGAACATGAAACAAAACTTAGTTAGCAGTTTTTGTTATAAATACCAAAGAGAAAAGTTTCAAAAAGGAAAAAAAAAAAAAGTAGCAGGTAGACATTGCTTCCCAGTTAACAGAGTAGAAAAATTTAAAGTTCCTTTAAAAAAAACCTGAAGGCTTTACACAGCTTTAACCTGAAATCAAATGTGACAAGAGCTTTTGGATGTGCTACAAGAGACTAATAGCAACAATTTTGTTAAGAATAAAAAGCTAGTTTGTCACAGCAGCACAACTCTGTGCACAGCCTGTATCCCATACACCTGAGCTGTGTATGAATACAAATTTCATCTTGTTATTTGTTGAAGTTCTTTTTCCTCAAGATTCACTCTCCACAGATCCTTGTCTTCCTCTATGCAACAAAACAATGTTCACTGGGAATCTAAAGCTGCTTCATGCAGCATCAAAGTCCTACATCAATCTTTTTATACAGTAGCTGGGATGTGTTGACACCCTACTGTCTTTCAGGGTGAGCATTCACCCTTTGATCTCCAGTTTCACATAGCAAGAAATCTCCTCCACAATATAGATATGCATATATATGCACATAAACATATCAACGTACATATAAGTACATATACATATTTAAGTAAGGGTGGCTGGTTTGTCAACAAATGGGGCATAGGGGAGCATTTATTCTAAGTGCATTTGTTTATACCGTATTTGAGACAAGTGTGTTTCATAAGCAGGGAGAAAAATCCATAAATGCATTGCATTGGAAAAAGAAGCCTAAACATCAGCTCAGGATGTTGGTGCATCTGCCACAGTATAAATGTCACAGCACAGCACACTGCACTGCCTCAGCTTAGGGCAGAGCTTGCTTTGCCTCTTTGGTGATGTGAACCAAAGCTGAACTTGATTTCAATTAAGAAATGTTAAAGGAAACATCAACCTGAGCTTAGAGAACGAAATGTCAACTTGGTGAAAAGCTCCAGGTGACTTTGACTGCAGTCAGTCACTACCAATCACTACTGAATATTTCAGTTCTTACAGCTCTGCCAGGACTTTATAACTCAAAGGACAACAAGCCTTAAGGTAAGTCCTAACTCCTTCAAAGTAATAGGTTAGACTTGATATCAAAGGTCTTTTCCAACCTAGTTAATTCTGTGATTTTGTAATTGGGAATTTTCCCACCAACTTCAGAGGAGTTAAGAATTTGCTACATATTCAGTGCTCCATATTAAAGGATAACGGACATTGCAATTTTATTTTAACTCATAAGAGATCTTGAAAAGATAGAAACTGGAAATATCAAGCACAGTGTCCTTGAGCCCAGCTAACAGAAACATTAGCACCACATAAAGCTCCTGCACAGTGATGTGGATGAATCACACACAAATCTATCAAGAACTTCACCTTCAGCCTGAGCTCCACTACCTGCCTGCCCTTTGATATCCCAACACACCACAAGCACAGACATGTCCTACTAAGGGCAGGACATTACCCCAGATACCTGTACTAACTTCCAGTTCCCCTAGAGACTCTAGTCTTCATTTAACATATTTCAACATTAGAAAATTCACAGTTTTCCTAAGAAATTCCTTCCACATTTAATTGCTTTTACTGTTGATACAGTTTATCGTATTTCAAACACTGTTTGCAACCTTCCCATTACACCACACTATATTATGCCATCGTTGTAGGGCACAAACTGCAGTGCTTTTTGAGAAGATGCTGATAACCCCTCATTCATATTATTCAATATCTGAAAGGACTGTGAGTTCATATCAAACATGAAGCATTTGCCAGGGTCCCTTGCTGCACAAATAAAAGCTACATGCCAGAAATACATTTCCAGAGGCATTATGCTAAGCACCAGCTACAAAGACACTCTACAGAGTATGTGAGTGCATAATGTGAATTTCTACAACCACTTTCTTTTGCTACTGATCAAAGTTGGTCTATCTCTGCAAAAAGGTGACAAAACTGTTATTCAAATGCTCAGAAACAATAAATTATCTTTGTTCAGAAAAGGGATGGAAGCACAGAAGTAGAGATACACATCAGTGAGAATAAAAAATGAAATGGAGAACAGGAAAATCTGATCTTTAGAAAGAAGAAAGGTGCGAGCAAAGAGGAGCACAGACGTGGACATGAATGCAAGTTTCCATGGCATGCTAAGGGAGAACCCAAACAGAAAGTTTGTCTCTGCCCCAGTGAAGAGTTGTCTTGCAGATGAATCAGCCACGTTGTGTGGGGTGAGGGGTGCTGAAGGTGCAGCCTGCTTCAATGGGCCCCGGGCAGCAGCCGTGCCACAGGGCAGGGAGAACAGGAGCTGACCTTCCATGGGCCACTCACTGCCTGGGGCTGACAGCAACTGCAGCTCAGCCTGCTGGGGGAATGGACCAGCCAGCTTTCAACAAAAAGGGACTGGAGGAGAAGCGCAGCAACAGAGCTACCAAGAAGTCAGGAGTTAGTAGCATAGTAACAGAAATCAGCTGCTCTAAAATAATTTAATCCTACACAAGTTGCTTTGAACTTCTCATGAGCAAAGTGACTAAAGTTACCTTCCAGTAGCAACTGATACCTCTAAAAATCCAATAAATGCATAGTCTGAAATCGTTATTAAAACACAAGTTCTCTCAAACATATGCCAAATGTTTATTTTTTATTTTTATATTTATTTTTATAACACAACAGCAGGTCCTGCAGCAACAACAGAGCCTAAGTGGTGAGATTCCTCAAGCTTGCCTAAAGCCTTAACATACTCCTGCTCTCCTCTACAAACCACGACCTTGTCTGTAGGCAAACTGTGAGAGCTGTCTAAGATCAGGGCATCCTGCAGGCACCTTCTGCTCCCAGGGCACATCCACTGCTGTGGCACAGCTTCACTGAAGATCTGGACATTGTTTTTGGCTTTTCCTTCACAGCTACATTATCAAACTTTGTTCTATAAACCTAAAGACCTTACTCTCACCAAAAAAAAAAAAAAAAAAAAGCAGGGAGGCAACAGAGTAATAGCGAAGAGCTTCTTTGTCACAAGATACAGTCTGCAACCAATTCAGAGTTATTCATCTTTCATCATATGTAGGAAGTTTCTTACAAAATTGTTAAAACCAGCATAACCAGAGTTTACCCAGAATTAAAACAGCTGTGAAGGATTTCTGTACAGTACTGATTTTGATTCTGGTTTTGCTCAACTATGAGCCAGATAATTGCCCCTCAGAACAGCAGGCAAATGTCTGTTCATGGGGTCATTCCTCCAAGGATGGGACTTGACCTCAGCAGCACATTGCAGCATCCTCACAGCATTTCCATGTGGCAAGAAATGAGCTTTTGGCTAATTTAAACACATCTGGGTAATTCGTTAAGTGGTTAATAAACTGTTAACACAAAAGATATTACTCAGCAAACCTGTTCAACTTCACAGGAAGTTTCCTTGGGTAGGACTGAATTGTTTGGTCCACATATTTCTGCACACAGAAATTGCAGCTGAGCAATGCCTTGAGTAGTGTCTTCCTATGAACTGTATCACCAGCGAGGAAACATCTGTGTTCATGTTGTTTATTCAGCAAGCTTTGGAGCATTAGGGATAATAGAAAAGCTTCTTCTCAAGGACTTATGCTCACAGTCAGCAGCTGGAATGGCCAAAGGTTTGGGGGTTTGCTAGTTTCTTTTTCTCCCTCATACACACACTTAAGGAGATTGGTAATCTTAGAAGAAATATTAGTCTTGCAACTGGGTATGTTCAGAAGATACTCTTATTTATGCTGATACATGCAAACCAAATGACTTCATAAATATCTGTGTTAAATCCTGAAAAATAAAATGCATAGAATTGAAGCAGCATAAGCTGCTTCTGCTACTGGCAAGTGAGAGCTGAGCTGTGGGAAACGTTACCTTTCACTGACTTCCTCCAGGCTGAGACAGGTTTGGGGCCACAGATGTGTGCAGCTCACAGAAAAATGATCCCGATTACTGATGTAGCAGAGAGAAGATAAAATTAGTTCCCTCCACCAACTGCTCCAAAACACAACCAGCTGCTGCAAAGTGAGCCAGGCACAATCCCAGCCTGTAGCACTGGTAACAGAATCTAACCATCACTGTCCAGACCTGAACCACCCATCCCAGCAAATCAGGGCCAATCAGACAGCTGAAGTAGAAGGGTCTCTTCTCTTGGGGCAGGAAAGGTGCCTGCACAACCCACCTGGGCACCTCGAGGGCTGGCAACTGTTCTGTAAACTGACTATTTCAGGTTTGGCTCAAACAAATTCAAGACTCAGAAACTGAAACAGAGAAAAGAGCTCGCCTGCTTCTGGGAATCCTGCACAAGGTGATGCCAGGCACATGATTTACACTCAGAACCTATAGGCAACAGCCACTTTTTGCACTGGTATTGGAATAAGAATTTGTCACAGCAAAGTACATTTATACCATCTCCTTAGTCACAGCAATCCCCAACAGATATTGTGGCAAAAAACCATCTCATGCTTTTCTTCAAATGCACCTTCTCTTCTGCATTTCTCAGTGAGTCACTTACCAAGTCATGAATGCCCTGTAAACCTTCCAGCTCCTTTGGGTGACTGCTCTATCCAGGATAGTCATCCTGTCACTAAAAAGACCCCAAACAACAAACAGACATGGATGTGTGGCAAACATCACTCCTCAGAGCAGCTTCAATCCATGTGTTTGTTGTCTGCCAGGCACTGGTACACACCAACCTGGTCCCTGTCCAGTGACTCAGTGCTTCTGTTTGGCTGGGAAGCAGAGACAGCCAGCCTGTGTTTTCCTCCTCCAGGAGAGGCCACACAAGCAGCATTTGTAAACCTGGGAGGTGAATCTACGTCCACTTGCTGCCACACAGACAGAGCACCTTTCTTCTAGACCCTGAGGCTTGGTCTTATTTTTCATCAAAGTTCAGTTCATACAATCATGGCATCATTTAGGTTGGAAATGACAGTAAGATCGCTGAGGCCAACTGTTAAAAACACCACAAACCAGCCACTGTACAAGCTGACCTGAATACAAGACAACATAAATGTTTGCATAAACATAAACTTCAACATAAATGTTTGCAGTTTAATCTCACACTGGCAGATGCCTGGGCTGATCATCACTTATGGGTAATTTGGATAACTCCTTAGGTGGGGATCAATACATTTAAATTGAATTCTAACACAGGTAATCCACTTGAATACAAAGCAGGCATTTTAAACCCATTCAGAACCCCCACCCAGTCCCTTCAAATCTGACCCAGGGAAGTCCACCAGTTACACACTGAAGCACATGACCTCTAAAAAGCTGAGAGAATCAGAGCTAAAGCACAATGCAACAGAGATGGATTCAACACAGCTGCCATCAATGTAATAGCTCCATAATGCAAAACTCAGCAGTCTTCCTGCATGAGCATCCTTAGTAATTCAGCATGGGATTAAATTATTAACTTTCCACAACTTTCACTGAGACCAAACAAGGCCAGCAGAATACGAAGAGCCCTTAAAAAAAAAATCCTGAATTTTAAGGTTTTGCACTCATAAAACCACTAAAAATGGAGAGTGATTGTTAAATAATTCCACCACTGCCAAGAGAAATATGCAGGATCTCAAGCTGTAACTGCCCAGCACCACCAATCTCTCCTATCACAGGTAATTCCATTCAGAACACAGAAAAGAACATTATATATTAGTTTTCAGAACCAATATTTCTAAAAGCCAGTTAAAGAAGTATTACTATAAAATATTTTTTTTTTTTTTCTAGTATCCTGGAGCACTTTAGGGTAACAGAACAATCTTTATTTTAAGACTCTTTTCACTTTAACCCAGCCTAACACAATCATATTCACAAGATCATTCTTGACTGATTTTATATCTACATCTTCACTCCATGTCCTAATGAAGACGCTGTGGCTGTGAAGAACTACAGGTTATTCTCAGTGTGCTGTTTTACTTGAGCTCTTCCACATCTGCATCTTCATCCTATAGCAAACAACTGAGAACACTGAAAAAGGTGGAATTTAGCTGACAAAGGTGTCTCAGTATCAGTCCTGTACAAAAATCTCTCACACATCATGCTTACACAGGATAATGATCAGAGGTGGAATCAACCCTAAACATGGAGATTTTCTAAAAGAATCTGCTACTAAAAGGGCACAAACTTGAAGTGATGACTTGCCACATCCTAGACTTGTTTAAACTGCATGCTGCAAAGCAAAATATTTCTAAGTAACATTCAGTCTGGAAAATTCTAGCCTGAGCAACTCTTTGACCACAAATATTTGACCACTATGGAATACAGGTATGCATGTATGCCTCTGTTTGCATGAAAGTTGCAGAACTGAATCTTGAACATATTTTACTCTAGTAAACAGGAAGGGGAGAAACATAGAAACCGCCAAACCACCAACTCTCTACTAAAGAGATGATTGTAACACCTGTGGTATCTCTGTTGCTACAAAACTACCATCCTAACCGGAGCAACAGATTTAAACCTTTAAGGACACATTTTGCTCTCTGTAGGCAACATAAAACAGGAAAATGCTGCAGAATAGTTTATTTTAAGCCAACAGGAAACAGTATTTCAAACTGGACAACACAAGTTAGGAAGACAGCAATTTACCAATGACAGCAAGCAAGGGGAAAAAAAAAACCCACACAAATTTATTCAACAGTGAAACAGTATTTCATAATGGAGGCACTATTTACCAAGTGCGGAATAGAGACCTGAAGCACTTTCCTCACCAGTTACCATAATCCATTTCCTACCAACACAGTCCCAGCTGAGCTACTCAAGTCACTGCCATAACTCCCAGCTGGAGTCTGGACCAGCCTCTGCAACCACTGACAACAGCCCCGGGAACAGGAGGGAATTGTTCAAGGACAAGGAGGAAGTGAGTACACAAGGCTGTGTTAAAACACTTACAAGCAAACAAAACACACAGCACCTCATTCATTGCCTACCAAAAGCTTGAAAGCACTGAAGCTTAGGTGGCAGAATTTAGAGCAAAGCTGGGCTGGTTCTGGTAACTACACTGGAAACACACCTCTGAGGCTGAAGCCAGGGGAGTATGAACATCAAGGGCTTCCTTCCACTTATCCCTTCCAGGTGACACCACTCCACAAACAGGGAACATCTGAAGCACAGTGCATGACTGCTGAATACGCTCTGCAAAATTGCACTGACACTTCAAAAGCAACAAAATGCTCCAGCAGTTGCTGAGCTGTCCACATTGTCCAAAAATGGAAACCTTGAAGAACCATTTGACTTGCAAGACCCTTTTTTTTCCTTCCACAGTTATTCATTCATAGGCCCTGGATATGAGAATTACTGTAAATTTACATCAGTGCAACTAGAAAGTGAAAATCCCCTGAAGAACTTAAACTACAGAATAAGCTATTGACAACATTCTGGGAGAACACGAGATCATTGTTCAGACTCATCATGGTATTAAAATGGATAAACCCCAAACCGCTTTAAATAACTGTACCAAATTTGTCTGAAATCTTTTAACTTATACATTTGGTTGTATAATGGCAAACAAACCCTATAACAACTTTCACATAGAATACCTTCAGGTCAAATTTTGCTGTGTGAAATAAATGCTTAAACCCATGGATCCCACAGCACCTGTGGAATTACAGTCCCAGGCTACACAAACGTACTCAAAATTCCAAATTAACCTGGTTCTTTCTCTTCATCAACTACCTCTTAAAATGGCTATTTCTTATGAGATTCGCTTCTGGAAAATTCCTGCCCTCTGAAAGCACAATAAATGCATTTATATTTATCCAACTTTTAAACCAGTTGTGCTCTCAGAGGTTTCATGGAGCCTTGCAGCTGACCTAACTTTTTGTTCTTCTCCCACAGCTGCAGTACAAGCTTGTCCTCCTGCCCATTTCATGTCACATTTCACTGAAGCCCTAACCAAGGGGAGCAAGCACCCCTAAACTCACACTCTAGATGCCCACTGCAGCTTCACACAGGGGGACAGGAAAAGGCCAGTGCAGTCTTCTTTTCCTAGGCATCTGGGGACAAAAAAATTCAACTTCAAAAGAAAGCAAAGAGAAAAAACACTGTATTTTTAAACTGGGGATTGAGGGTGAGGAGCAGAAATCTCTGTTTACACTGTCTGTGAAGTGAGCAGGTTTGAGACCATCTTCTCCTAATAAATAGTCATTAATCACTTGCTGTCACTTAGCACAGGAGGTCATGTGGTGGCAGCCTGGCCAGTGTAAATGTTTAATACTGAATTAGATTAGAAAGGCTCAGAACAGTGTCATCACAGCTACAGTGCTACCTGCAAAACCTCCCCAACTCTCCTTTTCCTCAGTACCACTGAGGCCTGACCCAGGCTTTGGGGATGGGATGATGTGGTCTTGCTATGAAGGTGAGACACAGAGCTAACTACAGAAAGCCAGATGGCCGGGAGCTTATTGCACCATTTTATCACTGTACTGCTGTAAAACACTATCACCTATTGGATCATATCTCTGTTATTAGGAACGTGAACACAGGGGTGATGAGCTGCCTGTAGGGCAGACTGCAAAGGAATCTCCAGCTCTCTCCTGGGGGGACCCACCCAGCACACGGGCACTGGCACAGCACATGCAAAAATACAGACAAAAACACCCTCATTTGTGTGCACAGAGCTGGAGGAGCAGCACTCAGATGGCTTTACAAGAATATTCCATAACCCTCCTCTCCCTGTCCTCTACTCAGTTAGCAGCTCAGTCAGAGCCAACTACAGCTATAATTATTGTCATAATTATTATTTTAATAAGAATCAATGACTTATCAAAATATTGCACTGAAGACTTTCACGTCTTTTGTTGTAAGACTGCCAAAAAGGCAGTTCATTGCTGAGGTACTGCTCCATGTACTCTGCTAGCAGGCAGCACCTCCAAGTTTCTATTTCTGCCACTGAGTGACTAAACTCAATTCCAGTGAATGCCAAAACGTAAGCAGTTTGAGGCACAGTAGCTGTGCAAAGTATTATTATTCTCGTAGTGCATACACACTAACAGCTTTGTTTACTACATTCACTCCTCTTCTGCTTGTTTCCTTGGTTTTACACACTGTGGGCCAAGTTGCTGAACTTAGATGCCATAAGGTGGCCACCTGAATTCTTATTTACATATTTAAACAGCTGTCAGGCACCCACAGCAAGTTTTAAGAGCATAAGCAAGCCTGTAAACATCTAAGTAAATATAGTTAGGTGCCAAGATGTATCCCCAGCTAGCCAAATGTGGCTCTCTGCAGACTAGATGCTAGTTTTTGTGAGACTATTTTTTTCTAGAAGGCGGGATTAGCTTGATAACAGATTATTTTTTATTTACACGCTTGTTCAAGATGACTCCAATCCAGATCTCTGGTAACACTCCATTTCCACAGAGAACTCCAGTTTACATTTTCATAATTAGCAGATAGCTATTTATTTAGTCAGGGCTCCAGGTACACAGAGAAAAAAGTTCCTTAAATAACTAATGACACTGGCAACTGTGGGACTCCTCATCATGGGTGTCAGCTGTCACCCCACTGAGTTCACAGGTAGAACACGAAGGACTCTACTTGCCTCTGTGACGTGCAGCTGTGCAACTCTAAAGAACCAAAAAATTCCTCTGGAAATGTCATTTTTCAGGTTCATTGTGCCTCTCCCAAGTAAGGGTGAACAGGCTGGATGTAGTTTCAGGGAGCTTGCCTCACTTTAGTCAATACAGTCACGACCTCACACGCTTTTTCTTTGAAAGAAGACACTTTAACTGAACTATGTGTGCTCCTGAATCAGAAAGAATGCAATTATAAAGAACAAAGATAACTAGAAACAGGTTGAGTTTTAAGAACAAAATGAGATTTGTCTCAGAAATTCAGACAGCATGAAATCCAAAACTGACCACCACAAAAAGTCAGCAAATAGCATCAGCTTGAAGAAAAATACTCAGATTTCACCAATATAACTGAACCAAAAAGTACATCTGAAGGGCAAGCAAAGGCTGCAGCATGAAGCAGAAATGAGTATCCATGACTCATTCAACCAAATCCAAGTTAAACTGAAGTTTGCAGTGTCATTCAGCTTTGTAGAATTGTTTTAAATAAGCATCCCACTTACTCTCTAATAATAGAACAGCAACAGAACAGTAGCTTGAAAACAAAATATATGTGGGAAGCATTCACGATCTGACCTCAGAGTCAACCACACACTAGTGTGAAATCTTTTTTAGCTAACTTTTTTAATTAACTGGTATTCGTTTTTTGGTTTAATTTCATCATAAAAAAAAAAAAAGCAGCAAATTATAGATGTGTTATAAATAGTTTGTCCCTTGGAGGAATTCTCTAATCATCTCTAAAAATAAGCAGTCATATGATTGCAGTGTCCTGTACTGACCCTTTCAGTACTCAGCAAGGTTACACTGTATATATGTTTAGGTAATGCTATGTGTTGCTCAATTTTTATATCCATACAGTTACAAAAGCCTGGTCTCTTCACTTCAAGAGCATACTCACACTCAGTAGAGCATTCAGTCCTATATTTGTTGTAAAGCTTGGGAATTACTCCATGGGAAGCACAGGTCCACAAGGCATGAAAACCATTTTGTGCTTCCAAGTGAAGCCTGGAAATATCCTTTACTTGCCCAAAACTAGCTAGGCAGCCAATTTATGACACTAGCCTCTTGCTGTGCTCTTTCTTGATCCATCCATGCTAATCAATCCTTGAACTTATCCCACCTCTAGGCTGTATAGTGCCAATCACAGAGAAATTCTGAGTGGGAATCGCTGAAGCAGGGTTTGTGGAAGTAATACTGCAAAGTTCCATTGTGACTCTGGTTATCTGCTAATAGCTCTAACTTGCTATTCAGCCTGCAAACTCTTCAAGACAGGGACCTTTCCTCACATGTGTCTGTGAAGCTTCTAGTGCCCAGATGGTGCCATACAAATGAATAATAATTATATTTTCATGTAGACCATTATTGTGCATAATGTAAATTACTTTCACTGATCCAAGAGGAAATAATTTTCTCATTTTGAAATGAAAAGAGAGAGTAAAAATAATGATTACTTGTTTGATGCTGTCATTATAACAATAATTACATTTGTGGGTCCAGAATCCCCAGCTGGTCTGTACTGGCTTTAATGGAGTTATACCAATGCATGGCAGCTGACAAGCTCCTGGTCCTTGCTGAAGATCACAACTGCTTCACAAGAACAGATTACTTCAAACCCACACTGTTTCCATCAAGGATGGGATGCTAATTAAGCAATCAAGCACACTTTGCAGACTGGGGAAGACAAGCACCAGACCTGGCACCTAGAGAAATGGATTCCTACACGCATGGCAGGTACCTGAGCATCACTGCCATGGCCCCTGCCTTGCTGGCACAGAGGCACAGGCTTCTGCACAGATGCACGCTGAAAATGAGCTGAACTGCCTTCTGGAGACAGACACACAACTCTGCTCATGAGAAGGCCTCAGACCCCAGATGTCTGTGAGATTCAACCCAAGCTTAAAAAGGAAACACCCAAACACCCAAAAGGAAACAGCCATAATCAGCAGCACCAAGTGTGAAAGGGAAGAATAAAGTTGTGACCTGCCAGGGCTTGGCTCCTCTGGAGGAAAGAGATAAAAACCACAATGATCAGACCAAAGAGGACTAATCTGGAGTACCAATAACTGAAAAACCCAAAACTACCTGTCACCCTCAGCTCTGTGGCCCTAAACACTTTGCTAAAGATGTCAAGATGTTACTGATGAGAGTAGGCAACCAAGACTTCAACTTTCCCTTGTCCCACAGAGCTGTCTCCCATTCAATATGTGCTCTGTGGAACAGCATCAAAGGCCTACCATTACTTTAAAAAATGAAGGCCTGAGGTTCCAAGTCTAAAAATCAGACTCAAACACTTGGAACTGCTAGTCCTCAAAACTCCAGTCATACACACCAGAACCCATGTGCCCTCTGAGAATCCACACAGGGATGCTCCTGCCTCTGCCCAAATCAGCCTAAGCCAAAAGAAAAAAATACAGGACATTGTATTCCAATTAAAGAGTAATTGCAAAAGCTTCAGCGAAGTGCCAGATCTAATTTTAACACTATAAAGAAAAATCAGGAAGTATTTGATTAAAATTAATCCTTGAGGTTATATAATTTGACTATTGCTACAAATTAAGATCACTTCATGCTTCCATTGTACTCCTGGCCCTTCAGCAAGCACTAATAAGATGCCATATCACAGATCACAGACTTCCAATGCTGAAAGGAAAAAATATTTTGAAAAATGTTTCTGAATAGAGCCAAAACATGTGGCAGGTAATGAGGGCCTTTTACACCAAAATGTACCCATTTTGCAATAGCAGACAGGAAGTAAATGGGATTTGTACGTCCCCTGTACAACAGCTGGTCTTCTCTTGCTAAAAAATTAAAACGCTTCTATTTCAAAGGGAACATCTGCAAAATTCCATCACACATTAAGGAATAAAAAAACAACACAACAAAAAAATACACCAGTGGCCTGGAAAAGGCTTCTGATCCATCTCATATAACACATTCCCACAGAGAAGATGCTTAACAAGGTAACCAACAGTCTAATCTGGCTCTAATACTCCCCTTAAATGATGCATACATTACTTCTCTTGCTGCAAAGATTTGTTTGTTTTATTAATGTGTGCCTTGTTAAGTGCTAAGACTGTGTAAAAATGATTATGCACCTTCCAGCTGCAGATGAATTGTCTCCCTCCTTTGCCATTACTAAATGATGAGTTGTCTCCATTCTCCTTCTCAATTGTTATTAAAGCCATATTACAGCATGATTAAGATCCTGATAATAAGTAGAACTGTATTTAACAGTCAAGTCAGTACTATGGACCCATTCTCTAAGAAATATATCATTTTGGGCCACATAATAGCTTGATGCTATTAATTTTATTCACAATGCAGGGTACCTTAACTCAGCAGTTTCACTGAGCCTGGTGTACTAAAGTGAGACTCAGTTTCAAGAGACTGATTCATTCGGGACTGAAGTTTAACACACAAAATGATTACCTCACATTAAGCTTCTTTGCACTTTTCAGGTCGGGATTTTTTTCTGAAAACCAGTTTTCCCTCATTTCCTGTGTTCAGATTAAATTACTGAGGCCACAGGTCTACATCAACAAGATACTTAGAGTGGAATATATTTAAATAGGTACCATTTGATTGTGTCTACACATATGGAACTATATATTCATTGATTGAAGCAAAAAGGATAAATCAGTGGTGGAAAAGTTCCTTTTTTCTTGAAAACTCATTTGGTTAATGGAGCTCAGCAGCTTATTTGACACTTAAATGCATCTCTGTAGAGTGAACTCCCAGGGACTACAGTGACTCTTGCAGCAGTAGCCCAGCTCCCCACCCACAGCAGAGGCTCCCTCCTTCAAGGCACACCTTCTGCCACCCCCGTGCAAAGCTGAGCTTTATCACTGGAGCTGCACTCAAAGTTGTGCTCCATCCAGAAACTCACTTGTCCTGTACCTCCCACACAGATGCTCAGCACAGGGTAGGTCCAGGCTGTCTGTTTGTTTCTGGCAAAACAGTGCTGGGAATCCACCTGCACAATCTAAACATTCCAGGGGCAAATACACTTCAAAAGAAAACACTCATTTCCAAACCTGAAAGAATCCCAAGCTTTTATATGATGTACAAGGTGAATTCTGCACTGGTCTTACTTTGGGGAAGCATTTGGAAAAGGCTGGGTGAAATAATTGATGGATGAACCTTAGAGAAAGTGAAGTAAAGCCTCCTGGGTTTTCTTTCCTGTATGATTCCCACGGTATTTTCCAGCATTAGAGTTGCTGCTGCTTTGCTTCTAGTTACAACAACTGATCCCAGTTTTTATAACCCTTAGCGTGGAGCAGAGCAGCTCCTGGATGCCTTTCCTAGCTTCAGTAGCCAACAGGGATTAGAGAGTTTAGGCACACATTGTAATTACTTTTTGCTTCTTGCACCTTTAACCTGGTGGAGCATGAATCACCAGGAGGTGACAAGGATGGAAAAAAGCAAGAAAAAACAAGCTTGAGCACATTCAGCTGATCAACCCATGGAGGACCCAGCCTCACTCTCCACACTGCCAGGAGAAATCCCTACATTTCCCACTACAGACATGAAATTAAGGAGAGGCACTGGTGATCCTCAGGACTGTCCTCCCTGGCTGAACTTTTGCTTGGAATTAAAACTGCTCACTGACCCCAAACACACTCTCTTTTCATTCTACAGTTCTCAACATTTTGAGCTATCGATATGTCTGGTTCCTGTGACAGCTTCGTGCTGAAAGAAATGCACCATTTCTTTAAAAGAACACACAAAATTTCAGACTGAAGAACTGCTTTGATCCCACACCAGCAGGCGAGAGCTGTATTTCACTGAACTGACAGTAACAGTGCCCTGGCATTTCTGCTTTATGGCAAAACAGGCAGCAGTGAAAACCCAAGGCTAGCAGGAGGCACAAAGGAGCAGCACGTACCCGCTGACAGTGCCTTCAACACCCAGTTCCAAGGCAGGGGCCACAGCTGGGCAGCACAAGTGCATCCCTGTGATGCACAACAGCCTGTCAGTGCAACATCACAGCGGCAGATGCTCTGCTGTCACATCTCTCTCATCCTCAGCAGCCTCAAAGCAGAGATTTGCATCCCATGTTCTTCCCTTTGGGCTCCCAACACACAACATCCACAAGCCACTTCCACCATCACTAGCAGGCTGCACTAAGGAAACCTTTGTGGTTTAGACTGAGCAGCATGCTTACAGTATTTTCACAAAAAGCTGTTGCACACTTTTCAAAAAGAAAAACCCCTCCATAAAAATCAACTCATTCTCAGAAGGGAGCTTAATTCTTCTGTGCTTTTGACACTTGAGTTGTGCTGCATGAATAAAGCTTGTGCAAAAGGTGCAGCTGCCAGAACGGTTGCAAGTATGCACTGAAATCAGTGCTAACAATACAGTTGATAATTCTTTAGAAGTATCTGTAAGATGGTTTCATTAAATATGGAACGACTGCAGGAAACTGCTTATGACTAATGAAAGCTCCAGGTGTAGCTGGTCAGGGGATCTAGCACAGTAAGTGTTTTCAGTTGCAAAATTGCTCAATTCAAAATTGTTTCTTCCTGCCAAGTTGGCAATTCCCATTCAATTACATGCAGGTACAGTGGCAAACCTTTTACTACAGTACAATGTTATTTTATCTACCAAATGATGGTGCCTATTGCACGTATCTGACAGTACTTAATAAAAATCTAAACATATTTTAAACACCTGGTTCAAAGGATTATGGTTCTTTTCCTGCAGACACAAATTACCAAATACTCACACTACTTATGTCTAACTCAGTAAAGTAAAATAGGGATCCCCATTTCAGTCTTTTACACACAACTGAGACAAATTAAAACCAAGATAAATAAAAGCACTGTAGCCTCATATGGCAACTTTCAGACATAGGTTTGAAAAGAACCGTATTCTGCCAAGTGTCCAAAATCTGGTTTGCATAACTATTTAGTATAAAGGCTCATCTAAGGGTAGTTAGCAGGGCAAGTGAAAAAAGTACAAAAATCATGATCAAGTACTACATCACAGACTAACATTTAGCTGCCTTTCAAAAATATACTCCTCAAAATGTATTAAAACTCACCACACCACTAATAGACACACACATTGAAATTAACACTATTTCTGGTTAAAATGCAAGAATGAGAAATCATTGAAAAATCCTTGGAGGGCCCCTCAGATGTGCTTAACCCAAGACATGTGGATATAATGGAACCACTGTATTCACACCAGTCAGCTTCTCCAGCTGTTGCAAAACAATTTGACATACAAAAACAATGGGAAACTCAGATTGAGAGGATAGTAACTTTGCTTGGATATTACATAAATTGCATTCTAATGCGCAAACAAAGCAACAGGAAAAAAATCTTCCTTTATAGAGATGGTACACAATTCCATTTCTCAGAGATTTTCCTCGTGAACCAAGTCAGAAATCAAGACTGGTAACTTTACCTACCAATTTAATACAGGTGCCAAGTGCTTAAGGCAGAAGGCTACACAAAGACAATTTCCCTATCACTTTTCCACCAAGCACACATTAAAGTCAATAGATGGATACTTAAGTGTGAGATTTTGTATTCTGACCAAGTAATTTTAAGGATGGCGGCTCCTTCCCAGTGTGCAGGCTAAGCAAAACCACAAGTTCCATAAAGTCATCTTGAAGAAGCCTTGCCAAATCACCTCTTGACAAAGTGTCGTTAAGTATGCTGCCACTTGCTTTGAGTATTGTTGCCCCCTTTTTTTTTTTTTTTTTAATATCAAAGTCAGACATTGTGGCACAGCCCAGTGTGATCCATACCAGTCATTTAGATAATGAGGGGAAAATAGGTGCACTCAGCATGTGTTTTAAAACATGTTTTCTATTCAGAACCCCAGTGCTCCATCTTTAGGTCTTTGATCAAAACTGTATGCAAAAGGCATGATTCATAGCTGCCAGCATCAAAATACTCATATTCAGTGTCTGCATGTGGCCAGCACGGAAACAATGAGCTCTCAACCCAAACCCGGTGCTCGTTCCAGCGCATCGGGTGCAAACTGGACACTGTGCCAGGACATTTGTAGGACAACTGCTTAGAGTACATGTTCCAACAGAGCCCCGAGCCCACAGAAGAGGATCATTTCCTAGAAAGTCTGGGGAGCTGGGAAGCAGGGCTGAAGCTCCAGGTGCAGCCTGCCCTCTCCCGGCCCCCTGCCTGCCCAGGTACCAGCATCCGTCAACCTTGATAACCCACAGTGGAGAGATCAGGAAGGATGGAGAGATGAAAGCATAAAAGACTTGATGGACAGGAAAAAAGGCAGAGGGCAAGGTGATGGAGGAAAAATAGTGGAGCCTAAATAGCAACATTTGTGAACGCAACAAACACCAAGATAAGATTATGTGTAGAAACAAAAACTGAATTCAGTAAACTAGAATTTTCATTTTCACATCTACAAAGCAGAGCAGGATCTGCACACAGTGGATGGGTATGTACTACAAGTTGTCCTAAATGTTAGTGATGGAGTACTCGTGTGCTGGGAGCTCAGCTCTTTGCAACCTTTCGAGGCCAAACCACTCATTGTAATTTACAAGGGTACGTCACCTCTGAGCCCCAAGTTCTTGCTTTCTCTCTCAAGGATGTAAACAAAAATACAGAAACTGACAAAACTAAGTATGCACTTTGAGAGGCATCACGTACTTAATGAAAGCCTACTGCTGAAAGAATAAAGTGAAAACCAAAAGAAGCTTCTCCTGAGCTGGGGACTACCAGTACTGGTGCTGCATATCTGAGGTTTGCAAGAACACTGTTAATTTGCTTTTTCATATGCCTAATAGAAAATTCAAAAATAGAAAATTCAAAAGTAGAAAATTCAACTGGCAATAGAGCCAGATTTACAACCCCTTCTGGTTTCAGGCCTGAATCATTTGAATGAAAACCAGAGAGTTCGCAAAAGAATAAGATAAGAGACAAGGTCCTCATCCCGTGTGGGCACAGTTTCAGTGTCCCCGAGCTGTCAGCGGTAAATAAAATGATTGCATTACATTTCACTGCCCATCACCTCCTGGGCCTGTTAGAGTTGTGCAATAAAGAATAGCGCCCGTGAGATTTTCCGGGTGGAAAAAGCAAAGTAGCACTAAAACAAACCCCTAGGACGGTGTGGGGCAGGCGGCTCTCCCGCGAAGTTCGGGGATGCTGGGATGCCCGCGGCAGGCAGCGCCGGGAATGGGACGAGAGATCCCTCTCTCGGAGGAGGGAGAGGATCCCACGGATGCATTTTCCGCCTCTGCACCGCGGGCCCCCGGGCGCTCCCGCCGGACCGGAGCAGGACCGGCCCCGCACCGCGACACCTGCGGGAGGCTCCCACGCGAGGTGCGGGAACGCGAGCCCCGGGGCGACTTCCCCAACTTCCCCGCGCCGCAGTCCCGGCACAAGTGCCGCCAGACGCCGTGAGACACCGCCGCTCCCGCTCCCCGCCTACCATCGCCTTGCCGTGCGGGGCGGCGGGTCCGCGCCGCTGCGGCTGCCCCCGCTGCTCTCCGCCGCGGTCTCGCTTCTCGCGGCCGCCGCGCTGCTCCTCGCCGGCGTCGAGGGAGCTGAAATTCCAGACGAGGAGGGTCTGCAGGAGCAGCACGGTGAGCGCCGCCACCAGCGCCGAGCGGGAGCGCCGCGCCAGCCGCCGGGCGCACGGAGCCGCCACCATCTTCGCTGCTGCTGCCGCCGCCGCGCTCCCGAGAGCCGCCGCATCCGCCGCGGCACCGAGTTTTCAGCCGGGCAGAGCCAGACGTCAGCAGGAGGAGGGCGGAGGTGGGGAAGGAGGGAGGGGGGGAAGAAGGAGGAGGTGTTCGCGGCGCGTGGGGATGGGGGAAGCCGGCGGGGAGCCCTGGCGGCGCGGCAGCCCGCGGCCGGGCCAGCCCGGGGCCAGGGGTGGGGTTGGCGGAGGAAGAGGAAGGAGGAGGAGGAGGAGGAGGAGGGTGGGCTGGAGGCGGAGGAGGAGCGGTGCGGGGGCTCGGCGGGCGAGCCCCGGCGCTGCGTGAGGGGAAGGGGCCGGGCGGGGCGGTGGCGGCTCCCGGCGGGCGGGCGGGCGGGCGGAGGGGAGGGGGCGGCCGGCGGCGGGGCGGGCGGTGACTGCCATCTTCTGAGGGAACGCGGCCTCACGCCGGGCCGGGCCGGGCCGCGGCACCTGGCGGGCGGCAGCCCCTGCCTGCGGACCGCTCACCGGCAAAAATGGCCCAAATTCCCCGAGGCTGAGGTGATGTTTTGGATTTGGTTTTTTTTTTTGGTTTTTGGTTTGTTTGTTTTTTTTTTTTTTTTTCCTGAAGCATAAAGGGTCCCTGGCATCATTTCGCCTCAGCGGATTGAGAGTGAGAGCAAGGTGCAACACCCCACAGTCCGGTGAGGTCTGCGACCAGGCACAAGGCGGCTGTAACTAGATGCCCAGCGTCTCAAAAAGTGAACATAACGGACCAGTTCAGTTGCCTTTTTCTCCCATACTGATATTGGCTTTCTAATCTGAAAGATCTCATTATCTGATGATAAGACTGAAGTAGGGAGGTTTTTTTAATCTGCCTGCACAGTGCTTCTTTTTCTAAGTCTAATTCCACTTTACAAACCAAATCCAAACTATCTCCTGGTAAGAACAGTTGCTTTTAAAAATGATAGCCAGGTAGGATTTGCACAGACCAGCGGGATTTTGTTTCCATTGTAAGTGCTTTAGTTTCTGATCTGAAGAAAATGGAACAAGTAATAAGATTCAGAAGCATCCTTTATTAAGGATCCAGTGAGGCTACAAATAAAATTTTACAGAATGTATCCTTGGTTGCAACTTTTCACAAGCAGATAAAGTATGTGTCAGTTTCAAAGGGTGCCACTCTCTGAGTATCACTGGCTGCAAGGTGTCTCTAAAACAGAGAGGTCAAAATACATCATTAGTAAATTCCAGGAAAGTCAGCCCAGAAAGGCTCCTCTCTGTGTGACAGCAGAGCATGGTCTGGCTGACCTTCCACTCATGCAGTGGAGCCGTGTCCCATTTTTGCCAGCTGGGGTGATGGCAGAGAGCCCGTGATAACAAATTTTGACAGTGTCGGGCTTCCACACCAGTTGCACATGCATCAGATTTGCTGGTCCCACAGTACAGTGAAGTGGGCTATTAGAACAAAGAAATGAAAAAGGCTCAAAGTGTTCCTCAATATTCGGACAGATTCTGTGCAGCTCGGGATGAAGATGGATAATTTTTATTCCAAACTATCAAATAATTGGGCATTATAAACACAGTCAAGCAAATTTGCTGACAAATACAAGATAAAAGCATCTTCCATTTGAGATTAAATGCTTTGCTCTTCAAAAGGAAGTTATGGTCCTAGTAAGTGATTGCTCCCTGCAGCCTTCCCTTGGGCTTGTAGATGGCAGGAGGTGCTCATGGTGCCAGAAAAGAAACAGACTCTGAACAGGCCAAATGACCAAGCGCTCTCAAGAGCCTCAGGACCTGATTCCAATCCTGCATGCCTCACTGGGAAATGGGAGACTCATTCCCATGGATACCCTAAAATGGCTAAAAGCCCTAACAGCAACATCCAAGGCAGGCAATACTTCAGCACAGGGCAACACTGCTTTCTATAAAAGGAGCATAGCAGTAATTGTGATGAGCTTGTGATCCATGATTCTTCAAATTTTTATGACCTATTGGAAAATTTCCTCCAGATTTTATGAGGTAACATATATGCTGGAGAATGTCTCTGGATGTTCCTAATCTCTGTATATAATTACTGTGACTGATAGGGCAGTGAGGAACGGCAGTACATGCTCAGTTGCACACATGTCCTACTGAAAGCCCTTCTGGAGAGAAGATTTGTATCCAAACCACAATAATTTATAGGCCATAAAGATCTGAGTCTTCAGTGTAAAGTCAGCCCTGTGTATGGGTGGGAGCCCCAGCATGAGACACTTCTGCACTGACAGAAAAAGCAGAGCAGAGAGAGGAGCAGACTCCTCCTCCTTTATCATCCTCCTTTCCCCATATTTAGAGACATGTAAAATCTGGAAAGGACATTGCAGTAGGTATGGCATTCATTTTTGAAACTGTGGTATAACCAATGACCACTAACTGTTCAAAACATCCTTCTTCTGAGCTAAAGAAAACAGCCAAATAGAAGGAAGAGAATATAACTAATAACATTTTTTTCTTGTGCTGATTCAAACTAAAAAGGGAAAAGGGCAAGGCTGAGCATCTTGAGAATATGAAGATGAAAAATATCATAGAAACTGAAGAAATTAACTGTACCGATCCAAAGAACAAACTAAAATCAGAAATTGCATAAAACTATTAAATGAATTTTCTTATAATGTTAATGAATAATGGCAGCTTGATTGAGCTATGTTTTATTAGAAAATATTTGATCAGGTTACACAGAAGACACTTGAGAGAGTTACCTCTGAAAATTCCCCATGTTGCCCATGTTAGGTGAGAATTAGTATCTAGTACCAAGTATATAAGAGAAAAACCAGATTTGATTCTTATATAAGTATTATGATGGTTGCTCATGACTGTCAAAGAAACAGTGTTTTAAGCACAGGTAACAACTGTGACTTGGCTAATTTGCTCTAAAATCTCAAGACATAATTGATTTAAATATTTTTTTGCCACTGCACAGGTATGTCAATTCAGTGTGGGAGTGTTTGAGAGATGGCGGCTATCAATCTTGCCTACTTAAAATGATGTAATAAAGGAACCATGCTCAGTTCCATTTTAGTCTGATCTACTTTGATAGATTTACCTATCCTGTTATAAAAAAAAATGTTTCCTCCTCCTAATAGTGTAAATATAGTCTCAAATTGCATCAAGTAACCAGACTTTGTACAAAGAAATAAGTGAAGTTGGGAGCAGTGTTAATAAGCAATATCCTTTGCTCCACTTTGCAGAGCTTATGGTCCATCTGGTGAACAAACACTGCAGGCTTATCTGAACTCCAACTCACAGCCTGACTCATAGGCGGTTTTGAATCACATTCTGTAATCAGTGGAAGACTAAGTTATTTCAGAGTGAAGATTAGCATTTTTCTTAAAAACAGTCAAGTCCTTATCACATCAAAAGTTAGATTTTGGATATGTGTTATGAGATGAAGGGGAAAAAGGTGAATGAACTGATTTGTCTAAGAGTGCGTATCTCATACGCGGTCTTAAATCTGTGGAGAATACAGAACAAATAGCAAATTTGTGTATATTCCTATGATATCAAAAAAATCACAGCACCTAAGGAATGTGCCTTAGGAATAGAAAAGGTTGGAAATAGGCCATGAGCAGTGTTTAATGAGTACTTTGCAGTAGCAATGTCTTCTGAAGACTGGTCTTCTTTCCTGAAGTGACAAAGTCTTTCTTTTTTTTCCTTCCATCACTACCAGAACAATAGAAGACTCCTAATCCCTTTAGTGCATATGGAGGACATAGACCTTTTTCCTGAGAGTCTGGCAGTCTTACTAGTCTAAGCATGAAATCTGAAAGAACAAAACAGGGTAGGGAATTACTCCTTGAGAATTTCACCATCTCAGACTACAGGTCACTGCCTGCTCTGCAACAAGTTCCCAAAAGATTGCTTTTTGTTTTAAACACTGCTATATCGCTAGACTTAAAAGGTAGAGGAAGTGTATTTTGATTTTTTGGAACCACAGAACCACCATTAACTTCATGTTCTGCAATTCTGTCATTTTATGGTTTACATGTGTGTTCTTCACCACTCAGGTATCCTGTACCATGGATATGCACTCTTCCATATTTTCTTTTCATAAACAAAACCAAGATGCTTTGCCAGGTACTCATTTTACATCAGGCTATTCTCCAAGTGGGTTATAAAATTCAGGTTCTCTCTTATGTACATGGGCAGAACTAAAGTCAAAGGAGATGTGACCACTGCATGCAAGAAATGCCTTCCATTCTGGTGGTTTTGTAAAACTTGAGATTCCAGCAAACCTTTCTTAATCCACTCTGGTTTCATTTTGCCACATCACAAATGGAAACTCTGGTGTCAATGAATATGCAAAAGCCAAATTTTTGACACCAACATTTCACTGTGGTAACACTGTCTATAAATTATCAAGTGAACATATTGTGTCAGGACTCAAAGACAATAAAAGCAGGTTCCATGTTCAGTTTGTATGAAATACGTAATATGGATGTGGAATGTATATTACACCTTCCTTCTGAGAGATCAATTTAGTTCAGGTCCTTGACATATGCTCCACTTCAGGAAGTGAAGGAAAATGGAAGAATTATTCCCTTCATTAAAGCGTCCCTTTTTCTTTATAATCTCTTGCATATAAAACCTTTTACTATCAATGGGGGGAAATGGCTGTATATATACTTTATATACAGCCCTCCATGTTGTGACAGCTTTTTCTTTCAGCCAGTGGTCGAGGATAATCACGGAAGGATTACCCATCTGTTCTTGCCATGTGGCATTCTGTCTCAGTAAGGAGATACTGCAGTTCACAGCTTCCTGCAGTTCTTTTTTTTTTTTTCTGATGTTCTCTCATTAACTAAAAATTGTTTTATTATCCGAGTTGCTAAGTTGGAAAGTCTGGAAGACTCATGAAGGTGACCTACTTTGGATTATCTAAATTAGCACTAGCTGCTGCCTGTTGCAAATAGCATTTTGTTTAGATGCAGAAGGTTTCTTTGGCTTGGGCTTTCATTCTAGGTTTTGCTTTTTTCCTATCCATCTGATGGAAAAAGACAAGTGGTACATAAAGAAGGGTAATCATAGGACAAGAGATGGAAAAAAGAGACTTTTTCACTAAGAGTGACTTCATAGGTTGTGTTTACATGATCAGCCAGTTTTTCAGAACACCCAACAGTTTTTAGACTACATTTACTATGATGTCATACCATTGCAAAGTATATGTAGAGATTTATCCCATTAATCACCTGAAACATGTTCTATGTGTCTAAACTTCTACTGTGATATCACTATCACTTGCTGCAGGAATAATAACTAGAAAGGAAACAAGGTTTTAAAGACTTCAATAGACTTTCATTTTTCCTAACACTGGAAAACACAGTACTTTAAAGACAAAGTTTTATTCTTAACCTCCTGATATGATACAAATTCATCTGTATGAAAGCTTGCTCTGAAAACATATCTGATTAAATAGTGTGACTGTTTTTCATTAACAGAGCCATTTTGTGGTAATTGATTTAATACAAGCTTTTCTGTCAGGAAACATTGTTTATGATGGGATGTCAAGCCCAGTATTGACAGCCTCAACAGATCATTTGCTACCACCAATGCACTCGTGTCCCTTGTGCACACTGGGCAGTTCCACAGAGCAGAACATGTCACTCTTTGCCAGTGTGTGACAGGGACATTTGCCTGAGCTTTGGCATAAAGTCTCCAAACCCTTGGACAAAGCTTCCCAGGGCAGGAAGTGGGAGAAGTGCATTTGTGCCATTGTCCCTAGGAGAGGGGAACTGAACAGATAGCTTGATTTCCTGCTGCAGTTTCTAACAGCTTAATTGGCAAAAGAATGCTTCAGCTTCCCTCTGACACTGGTCTGCCAACACCATGGGGCTGTGTGGGATATTACAGAGCAAAGACAATTATACAAATTTAAGCAAACAAACTTGATAACTATCATTAATCTTTCTGTATTTAGAAAGTCATTAGCAAAAGCAGGTGCAAAAACCTGTTTGGCTGTAATTTGGATGCTACAAGAAAAGGAAGTTTTCAGACAAGGTATTTGATGTGCCTTAAAAGATATACAGGTGTCTTTTTTTGTAAGAGTAAGGCATTAGTCCATGTATGGCAAAGATGACCGTGTCATACATTTTATCTTCTGAGCTGGAAGGGACCCACAAGGATCATCAAGTCCAAGCGAATGGCCCATACAGAGATCCAACCCACAACCTTGGCATTATTAGCACCATGCTCCAACTAACTGAGCTAATCCCAGTGTTGGTCTGTATGGTTTGGGCTTTGTAATGATTTCTGCTTTGATGAACTTGAGGGCTGGAAGGAAAAAGAGCTGGTAAACCTATCTGTCCACATCAGCAACCTCACACAAAACACACCAGCTCCCTGCAATTTGCAGAGCTGTGCTGCTGACCGTGCTTGAGCAGAGGCTACTACTTAGTGCTGGCTTGCACACACTTGTAATCACTGGTTTGTCTGCTGGTGTGTCAGCCTGCAGCTGCACAAATCAGGTGTGCTTGGACATGGCCCAGTTACACCACAGTACAGCACATACTATTGTAACCACTTTTAAGGAGAGAGCATGGTCTGGTGCCCACCACTGCAGCTCCATCAGTTTTGAAAATTGATTCTCATCTCACATAGAAGCACTGTGGATGTGCTGACTCTTCAGTGAGGGCTGCTGGAGGCACAGGCTTGTTTGCTCTGTGGTCTCACGGAGATACTAAATCCTGCTGCTTCTACTTCATTCAGGTCTGCCTTATAAGATGGAGATATTTACATGACTGTAGTTCTACCTTTTGAATAGTACAGTTCTTGCCATGACAACTCAGTGCTGAAATTACTGGTTCCTTCCACCTATTTCATTATTAAGCTGTGGGTATGACACACATCTGACAACTCGTTTGCCTGGAGAACATTCTGCTCCAAAAAACCAGGAGGCATTTGCCACTGTTGTGGTGGTGAGGTGATGTGCAGGAGACACTGTCTGTGTAGTTCATGTGCTGCATTGCAGAATTGCTCAAATACCTAAATGCCTGTATGCACAAAACCCAGGATATACATGTATAGGCCTTTTGAATAGACAAGTAGATGCCATGGATTAAAGTGTGGCTCACAGAATACAGATTAGGGATTGGAATTTAAATTGCAATACTTTGCCCCAGGACTGATGCTAGATTTCTTGTACAGGCAGAGAAAATTAAGAAAAGAAACTAAATATTATTCAGTGAAAGAGAAAATAAGCAGACTCTAAATGATTACACCATGCTCTTAAAACAATTCAAGTATTCTGCAAATTACAGCAGAAGATAAATTCTTCAGGAAATCCATATTACAAGTTATTTGTATATATTGTGCAAGTCACCCATAAGATCAAACAAAATGTTATGATGAATTTTAATCCAACTTCTGAATTGTAGTAAATTTTGACAACACATGAATGATCCACTTCAACCAATCTGCATTTTCAGCAAAGTGACTCATGTGACATATGGCTCTTTTGCCCTGGGATGGCTTCTAGTATTGCAATTTGACGTAATAGTGACACACACCTTTCTTGATTAGTGAAAGTAAAGTTTTGCATTAGATCTTTCTTTCACTGAAAAGTACTACAATAAAATATTTTATATCTCTCATGATTTAAATAAGCACCTGAACTTCCTATAAATTCACACAATTAGGTCTCGACCCAAGAAAGCACTTAATGACATGTATGGTTCCATTGAATCTGGGGACATATGCAAGGGCTTCAAACAAAACATGTACTTAGGAGCTTTGCTGAGTTAAGGCCTTACAAAATGATGCTCTGCAGATCAGCTACTATTCATAAAATATTATTTGGTGAGTAAGGTAATCTGCTTGTTAGCCAAAAAAGAGGCTCTAGATTCCTTCTCAAAAAATTATATACAGGCAGATTTCACATTGCTATTACCTCCAGATCCTGATCCTCCAGATTTACACAACTGTTGATGAGACTATAGCTGATCCTATATAACATTGAAACTTCTCAAATGGCCACATTCTTGCCTGGAAACTGAACCAACAAATTTGGTACAGCTAGATGAACTCCACTGAAACAGATTCTTACCTCAGACTTAGATTTACCTGAGCAGAGATGAAAAATGCAAAGAGGATCTGTATCATTTATTTTTAAGCCCCATGTGGTGAAGAAAAAGGCATATTATGCATTTCATGCATTATTCTCTACTTTGTGCTGTATATAATTGGCAGAGCTTTTC
This sequence comes from Vidua macroura, assembly GCF_024509145.1. Classification (NCBI taxonomy): domain Eukaryota; kingdom Metazoa; phylum Chordata; class Aves; order Passeriformes; family Viduidae; genus Vidua; species Vidua macroura. The sequence goes on along the minus strand of NC_071586.1, from coordinate 8,290,191 downwards.
AGTGAAAAAACTATCTGGCCAAATTCTCAGAGCCTCATGCTCTGCAAAAATCTGTCTTAAGTTAATCTATATTAGGGGTAATATTCAAGTTGACTGCACTCATATGAAAAATGTATTTAAAAAGGTCTAGAAGATACAATCTGCTATTTCTTGCCCAACTTTGTTCCCTGTTGTTGTTGGTCTCTCATGGGATTTCTTGCAGAGTGGTTAAGTGATCCATACTGAGGTTTCAAAAGCAAAGATAATAGGAGTTCTATTCATGGGTTAAACACTTAACTGCTATAATACAAGATGTGTAGGAGCAGGCCCTAATGACATTCAAATCTTGTTTTTGCTGTGCTTCAGTATAGGATATACTTGGTTTTGTGGCTGCAAGAAGCAATTGCCAGAGATGACTGTAAATCCTGAACATCAAATAATCCCAGCACATGGAAAAGATGCCTGATTTTGCTCTTACAGCAGGGCATCTTTGGACTTCACCGTGCTGGCTCCTGACTTACAGCAATGCAAGTGGCCCAGAGCAGTCAGTGGTTGGTACCATACCTACCCTGGGGTCTGGCTGCAGGGGCACTAACACAACTTCACATTGGCCTAACATTTCTAATCCTTTTGCAAAACACTATTGCCTGTTCTTAGGGTCTTGGCCATTCCCCTAAAAACAGTTTTGTGGCAAGCTCTGAGCCTTCAGTGTCTTTGAATCACATGTCCAACTTATTTTTCTTACATCCTCCAAGGCTTGCTAGTACTTGTCACCATTCCCTGGTAGAGATAATTCTACTGAAAACATTTACAGGAACACTCCTACAGTTCCTCAAGCAAATTTGTCTGACACAGCTCGGACTATCCATTTATAAATTTTAAACTTACCCAGCTGGCTCTGTCAGAAGCCTATTAGGCAGCATTCTCACAGACTGCTCTCCTTCAGAGTAGTAAAGACTATTTGAGAATGGTGATTTTGTCCTCTGACACAGCTGGACTGGAAAGGAAGTGGAAATGAGTGAAAAGAGCAACCCCTCCCCGGGTTTCTAAGTAATTGTGCAAAAGGGCTAAACAACCACTTAGTCTTACTATAGAGAAATGAAAATGAGTGCTCTGAACAAGGAGAAACACTTCTGGCTCTGCTGTTCTTTGTCTCACATTGCCATTTGCTTCCTCCTCTGGACTAACCTCTGCAAAATATTACTGTTGACCAAGCACAAGTGTCACAGGAACAATTAAAAATCTTGTGGGGGAGAAAGTGCTGTACCACCCCTTGCTAAAAGTCAATGAGCAAACCATCCAAGTCCTTAACTCAGCATGGGGTAACACTGGAAATGGTAAATTCTGTGACACAGACTATCTCTGCTCTGTCATAAGGGGAAAAAAAGATAAATGAAAATATGTATTATGTATCTTGGGACAATATTAGTAGATATGGTCATGGCCTTGAAATATACATAAGACTGTTGCAAACAGAAAAGCAATTAATTGTTCTGAGTATAATTACAACAAGAAAATGTTTAGAAAGACACTAATAAAGCTTTCTAGGCACTGTTAAGATAATGTAGGGAAGTTGTGAGGTTTTTCAAAAACAGTTTAGATTAATAAGCTGTAGGAATGGCTTCAGTGCTTCTGATTTTCCCCGAGGTCAAAATGAGTTTTCAGGATCCCTTCCATCCCAATATGCTGCAACACTACGTACTAGCAGGTGAACCAAAGGGGCAGGAGCCTGCCAGGTCCACATGGAAACACAGATTAATTTGATGATTCCTATCTGCAAATCAGGATGCTAGAAAAATAAACAGTATTAATAGATAGCATTATTTCATTGAAAGAATCTAGAGAAACGATTGCAATGAGAAGATCCAATCATGCCTTAAGAAATGCTTGCAAAGAGCAGAAGCAGGAGACCTGAATTCAGTGTTTGTGGCAGGCTGGCAGCATCTGCCAAGGGAGTGCTGCATTTCCCACCCCAGCGGGCAGTGGCAGCGTGAGGTCGGGCAGTGCCTGTGTGGGCAGCTCCTCTGCGTCCCTCATTTAGAGGCTAATTCAGCTTTTAATTGACTGAGCTCAGCCTTTGGCTGGCAGCAGTCATTCTGCATCTAGATCCCTGGCTGTCTCTTGCACGTTGCATGCACTGCAACTGCATGGCTGAGATTGCTCTTCTCCTTCAGAATTCATGGTGAGCACAGCCATTACAGCAAACAGCTAAATACGGCTTTTGGCCGCCAAATTTCAGTTTCATTGCTGTCAGAACATCACTTATCATGGCTGGGCTATAATTTTCAGGCTTGTAAAACCTCAATTGTCATGTTTGGATTTTCTTTAACACTTATTATAAATGCATGAATTTGATTTGTGTAGAATGGAATGACTCTCAGTGGCTCAGGGATTTGGCAAAAAGCTTCATACATTTAATCAAAATTCTGTTTGGCCTAGAGAGGCGTTACAATTCTAGATAAAAAATATGCTTTTTTTAATACAGAAGTAATTTGTAATAGAATGTTCCAAAATAATTCTGTATTAAAGATGAACTGAAACAAAAGCAACATGATCTTTTTCTCTCCACCATGGGAATTAATTCAGATTGAGAAAATGGAATTGAGAGAGTCTGATTTGACACATTTTGCAAAATACATGGTGGGTGAGTGCAGGGGAAGGAAGCAATTCCATCACCTTGAGCAGGAGGCCAAGAAGTGAGCACATACAGTTCCTTGCAGTAATCCTTGAAGCTCTCTAGGAGCCTTTAGATAGTGTTGGGGAGCAGCAATATTTGTGTAAATCATAATTAGTAACAAAGCAAATTACAGTAAGAGCTCTTCGGTACACAGAAAGAGGAAGCCTGCTGAAGTTTGCTTCCTTTTAGTAGGACAATTTGGATTACTTATAGGCATCTGAACATTTGGAAAAATCTAGGAAGTATCTTAAAATGCCATATTTCTAAAACAAAAGATAAAATTTTACCCTTTTTGGGTCATATAACTTGGAGCTATATTTACATTTGGTTGAAGTATTTGACTAAGCAAATACATATGTATGAGGTCTTATTTTTACACTTAATTTTGGTGTTTTGGTAAATGCAAATGATGGAAGAAGTTGATATGAATAAATTGGCACCAGCTTAGAAGTCACCTCATTGCAAAGCGAGAGACATTTGGGACTGTTCATCACCTTGCTACAGGGAAAGCTTCTGGTGTTAAGTCAGTCAGTCACATGTTATGTATCAGGAATGTTTTCAACTCTATGCTGAGGAACTACAAGCTCTTGAAGGAGCCAAGAAACAAATGTAATACTTGAGCATGTTTACTGTAAAATGAAGGGCTATTTTATCTCAATAAATAAACCAACAAGTGAACTGCAAATCTGATACTGAAATAAATCCAATTTACTCTTGTGTAATTGCTTATTTGATTCTCAACTATGACATGAAGTTAGAAAACAAATTGATATTCTGTCACTTCTGTTTCAGTAAACTTAACTCAAACAAGTTGCCCTTTAGGTGCATCTTGGATGGAACGGTACTTTATCTTCATCCCAAGGAAATCAGTGTATTAAATTTGTTTGAAAAATTATTATCCAAACCATGACTCCTTTTCAGACAGTGTTTGAACTGCATACTAAAAAGGCCAAATTTCCCCCGAGAGCCAGCACAATCACAAAGATAAGTACTGTAGTATATCCTCCCCCTGCAAGAAAGTGTACCAGCAGCAAAGACACAACACAACCACAGACAAACTCAGTAGGCACAGAAACTGCAGAGATCTTGAGGGCATGGGCATCTTCTTCTTTCCTCATGGCCAAAACACAATCCTGATGTGAGTCAGCATTTAAAGAATAAGCTAAATAGACCCTATACTGTCTCAGCCATGATCAGAATACTAAATCCAACACCACATCCACAGTGGGTGAAGTTAATAAACTGAAAGGTGTCAAAACCAAAGGAGTAATGAAAGGGCAGGGGAGAGGAGGAGCACCCTTTCTGCTGAGAAGTTCTAGGGGCTGAAGATGTTTGTTAAAATAAAAGAGAATCAAGATTCACACCAAAAAAACAAAGCTAGGTTGTTTAGCGCAGCAGAGGTCAGCGAAACGGGCTGGCTGACTCTGCAGCTGGGCACCGTATGGAAAGGCTGGGATCGAAACCGCCGGTAGAGCACCTCACCCTGGACTCGCAGGGAACAAGCTTCATCATCTCTAAAGGTCGAATCAAGGCAGGTTTAGGGACAAAAAAATCCCTTTAAAAGGTCCAAGGCATAACTAATTCGTGTCTGTGCAAGCTGAGAGAAGATTACAAAAATGGTCCCTGTGATGTTTTTATATTTTTTAAATTTATAAATGTAGGGAAAATGCTGGACAAATTACCATTTTTAGTGATATGTTCTACTTTAACTATAAACAATTTCAGATTAGTTCATATGCTTAAAGCTACACTATTAAAATTAGTGTTACAGAAACTAATATTAATTAAATAATGAGGTAGGTCAAGTTAAGACATGGCACTAAGTACCAATAGGGATGTGGTAGCAGTTTGTAGGAACCAGGAACATTAACAGAGAATTTCCAGAACAATCCAATTCTCCCCATTCAAAAATTCTATTAATGTATATTTCTACTCTTTATACAATAACCATAACTACTGCTAAAATATTTAGATTTGATGTAATATGTAGTAGTTCCTCTGCCGTGGTACCCTTGGCCCTTAGATAATAAATAACAATTGTTTTTTAGGCTTGTCGAGGCATGTCTCTAGGAGACTCTGTGGATAACATCCAGATGACCCTTTCTTATATTTTCCTTGAATAAGAAGGTTGCCATATTCTTCATGCTGTACTCTTTGCTGACTAATTTCATTCAGATCTCACTGTGATTCTACATTTTCTGGTTTACTTTGTGTATTCTTCTGGCACATACTTGCCTCTAAATAAATTCAGGCTATTACATGTAGAGGGAGCTTATTTTGCAAGATCTTTCTCAAAATCAAAAGTATTAGAGCTTGTAAAAATAAGATCTCTAAGACTGGGTAAACTCGGATTTTTCAACAAATCCTCAGTTCTAAACCATCATCACTTTCTCTGATTGGGAGTTTTCTACAGACAAACTATATCTTCTTTTCAATTTGCTCTTCACAGTTACTTAAAAAATTGATGTTTCACTACCAGAATCTGTGCTTTACAATTGATTACCCACATTGTGGTTGTCCGTGGAAAGCATCCCATGGGAGAGCCATGAGGCCCACAAAGAATTTTCAAGACCAATGTATGAGCACCTTCAAAGCAGAAGCAAAAATCCATTTACATTTGCACATGTAGCCGCTTTCATTAAAACCATGGATTTATCTGTATAAGTAAGCACAGGGCAGCATTACTTTCAAAAGAAATCAGTGTTTTGAAGAACTCTTCCCCCCACTTCATCCCATTGTAAGTAACAGTGTGTTGATTCTTTTAATAATAACAAAAAATGAAGAAAGAACAGACCCCAAAGAAGATATAAGTGATCTGTAATGTGCAATGAAGTGTAGGTCTGGGAGTGAAAGAAGGGCCTGGCGGGGCTCTTCATGCTGGGAGAAGCTGAAGTTGCTGTGTCACAGTGCCAGGGTCTGTGCTGCTCTGAGAGCCCTCCCCAGGACCTGCCCAGCAGAGGTCCCTGGGTGCAAATCAGCTCTTGTCTCCAGCCCAGACAATCCTGTTTCTCTCACCAGGGTTTTACATGCAATAAGCACCTTCCTTGGCAGCTGAGGGTCACAGCTGGGACAGAGAGAATAGAGGTGGCACAGAGAAATGTGCTGGAGGGACAAACTGAGGGGGGTTTGGATTAGAAGATTCAGAGGTTGTGGTGAATTTGGTGAAAAAACACCATTTTTTGGCATTTAACCAGAATTATTCTGTTTAGAACTCAACCAAAAAAACCTAATGTTAGCATAACACCAGAACAGAACAACCTCTTCAGCCCCAGTATGTAGTCATGCTTTCCTGCTTTTTCAAAATTGTGGAATAAATACCTGTCCTGATTTACATGTAATACAGTGTATTAAATTTTTAATGTTTTTTTCTGGGCTCAGTACAGCTCTTTCATCCCCACTATCATTATGTTAATGATGTAGTGAAATAACATTGATTTTAAAACTCTCATTTTCTGCCTTGTTAAAAAAAAAAAAAAAAACAAAAACAGATGTAAAGCCTAAAATATGATTTCTGCCCCAAAAGCAGAATATTGTTGGCCTGCCCTACAGCACCTGAATGAGGAACAAAGGTGAAGTCACAAACCTGAGTATCAGGAACTCCCTTGAAATGGGAGTGGAGAGGCAACACACAACCCACAAACAACAAAATATCTGAAGGAAGAAACGCAATAAAAATTGGGTAAAATCATCCCCTGAGTAATGCTGGATGAAATCCAAACTAAAATCACTGAACAGTGAAGCTATTCCAATTTATGCCACAGTAACATCAAAATACTTCCTTCTCCTCTATAAACATCCTTTAATTCTTTCTGGAAAATGGAAGAGTACCACATGTGACAAGTGTTCCTAAGCAGCATGCTGAGCACCAAATGTGAACTATAATTCATAATTCATGCTCAATTAATCATAATGTATAAGGAATGGCTCTGTTAATGCTTCTGCTAACTACCTAACCTATTTTGAGAGATGCAGGCAGAATTTCAGCTCTTGTGACTTGCTGTTGTGAGTGACAGACTATGGATACCCCAGCAGCTGTCAAAGTCACCAGCCTTCCCTCAATGAAGAGAAAAGCAATTCTCAGTATTGCAGGAAGCTAAGAAAAGCTCTGAAAAGCAGAAATGAAAGTCTGTGAGGGTGGAGAACGCTATCTTTTCTCATGTAAATCCCACTGAAAAGCAGCCTGTGTAATCCAAGACTTGCATCAAACTAAGATTTGGAACAACCTTAATTTAGCAAATGAGCAATTTCCAAGTGATTAAACTGAAAGAGGAGAGGTCTGGTGTCTCCAGATATTGTTCTGGAGTTATTTTTACATGGCAGCCAGGGAGCAAATTCTAATTTAGGGGAAGAAGCTTTACCTTCACGTGCTACTATTTCTGTTAATCAGAAAGAGGAGTTAAAAATGGACTGGCTCTTTTCTCTGCTCCATTCAGATTCTGACAGAGGAAACTGATTGGAATCATTAAAGCCACATTCACAGCTGATGGACCTGGAATCAGCCTCTCTGCCCCACAATCTGTTTGTGGATGTTAGAAAGCTGGACTTCGTGGTCCACAAAGAATGGGAATTTGATGAATCCTTGAAATCCTCTGGCCTAATTTATGTTGTGTACCCCACAGGTACACAGTGATATTCTAGAATGCCCACAGCATATTCAGGTAAGTGCTTATGTTAGAAAACACATATAAAATTACCATGATGAAAGAGTAGAATTACATAAGGAACTCTGATGTGTTCTACCAATGAAATTTGGCTGTTTCACCCTGCCACCTAAAGCTTAAGGACAATATGGAACACATTTTTCGAGCTTCTTGCAAGAGTCTCCTGCAGCCCTCGGTATTGCAGGGCTTTCCAGCCAGGAGAAGCTCAGATAATTGTATTCCAACCTGTCATCACTAGACTTTGGGGTGTTTTCTTTTTCCTCACTCTCCATTTTTAACAGCTATTTTCCATCTCAAACCAGTAAAACCTGCCATGGGAAGCTGAGCTCAGCATTTGAGCACCGCTCTTGGAAAATGTCTCGGAAAACTATTAAAACACGTAGCATTCTTCTTTCTTGAATACCAATTCCCGGCTGTTTTGAACATCAGGAGAGCACGACCGGACAGAACCCGGAGCAGGGAGCGCAGGGCGGGGCCGTGCGTATGGAGGGACAGCGCTCCGGCCCGTGTTTAACCGAGACCGGCAAAGCTGGGCAAAGGGAGGGGCGACGCCGGCGCCCTGGGTCACAACACGGGTGTACCGGGCCGGAGGGGCGGCCGGTGCCCACCTGAGCCCACCTGTGCTCACCTGAACTCACCTGAGCTCTCCTGTGCTCACCTGAACTCACCTGAGCTCTCCTGTGCTCACCTGAACTCACCTGAGGTCCCCTGTACTCACCTGAGCCCTCCTGCGCTCACCTGAACTCACCTGAGCTCTCCTGTGCTCACGTGAACTCACCTGAGCCCTCCTGTGCTCGCCTAAACTCACCTGAGCCCTCCTGCGCTCACCTGAACTCACCTGAGGTCCCCTGTGCTCCCCTGAGCGCCCGCGGGAGCGGCCGCGCCTCCGCCCCCTTGCCGCCAGGTGGCGCCGCAGCACCGGCTCAGGGGGGGCGCGGAGCCCGCGCGGGACCGGGATCGGGATCGGGATCGGGATCGGGGATCGGGATCGGGATCGGGACCGGGATCGGGATCGAGGACCGGGACTGGGACCAGGATCGGGATCGAGGGCCGGGGGCCGGGATCTGGACCGGAACCGGGGAGCCGCTCAGGGCTAGCAGCTCGCCCGACCGTCAGAGAGCGCACCCTGAGCCTGCCCTGCAGCTTTTATTCGGAATAATTTCTCGTGCTGCTGTGGTTGCGGCGGTGCCGTGGCCGCAGTGCCGAGCGCTGCCCAGGAGATGGGATCTGCGCCGCCAGGGTCAGACACCACCTCTCCCGCAGCCACCGTGAAATTGTTCCTCTGCGACAACGAAAGTACTCGCAACAGCCTGATCCTCAGGCAGCACCCACACATGAATAAGTGTACTCAAATTCACAGTCCCACAGAATCCAATTAAACAACGCAAGAGCATAAAGTTACTCATGTATTCCTGGATATGGATAGCTGCGTCCAACATTTACTTTGGTCTGGTGCCAGTTACAGTAACCATCCCTTATCTGCATTTCATTTCTCAGCTCTACAATTAAAAGTTACATTCAAGCTTCCTCCTCCCAAGTGGGCCCACAAGGATGAAACTTTTATAGGTCTTGAAATACATTATGTATCCACTACTTGTGTTTGTTGTCCAGGAAATTTCCAATGGACTCTACAGGGAAACCACAAAACAATGTACTATGTATTCAGGATTTTGTGCTCGTCTCAATAATTGTTACAATGTCAGAATAGAAGGAACATAGCTATTTGACAATTAATTACACTCTAATTGCATTCACCTGGGAAAAATAGATAGCACTAAGGGGCACACGGGGTCAATAATATTAGTATAGGTGATAACCAATCTTGCATATACAAGCACCAATTAGTTAAGCAGAGTCAGTGATAATTTGCATAAAGGTTTTGGAATGTAGAGATAAATTAAACACATGGAAAATAAGAGAAATAAAGCTACAACTTAATCTAAACTAGTGATCCATTTTCCTTTTCTATGGCTGCAGCAGCAGGTTAACCCCTGGGAGGAATGAGAGCACCGATGCCACCTCCACAGCTGAACTGTGCACAATCCACCTCTGCAAAGAGCGTCCCTGCACGTTTTGGAGTGCAGCAGTGCTATATTAATGTGTGTTAGAGAGATGGAAAACCAGGGCTGTTCACTCCTGTGTAATGACAAGCAGATGGTGCAGTGTAACTTGGCCCAGACGTGGCTGGAGCTGGCTCTCTGCTCAGGCAACACAGTTGGGCCATCCACAAGCAGAAGGAACTGCTGGTGAAACTTTCTTACTCAAGCGTGGGGCCCTGGTCTTACATCTCACAGAGGGGAAAAAATAGATGGAAACAAGGCTTGACTGCTGCTGATTCATAGGGTATTGCACCAAGCCACAAAGAGAGGTAAACTTTGGGCTGCTATTTTGAGGCCTCTTACTAGCCTTCAGTGTAGCAGAGCTTTTCCCCAGCCCTCAGCTCAGCAGCAATGACACAACTGAATGGACTCTTTCATGGGTTTGGTAGCACAGAGCTCCCCCAGGACTCCTTGGCTTGTGCCTACAGAAACTGGGAGTCACACATGAACCCCACCCAAGCAGCATAAAAACCACTGCTGCTGATCCTGGCATTCAATCACGTTGATGAGCAGTCAAGAAACAACAGCTTAACACAACCAATGAAAACATGAAATTTGCGATCCCTGAACTAACAACTTCCAAGCTCAAAGACCTGTGGCTCTATTCAGTTGGTTCAGCCCAAATGGCTGAGCATTCCTCGGGGAAAGCAAGAGTCAGAGAAGTGCTTATACAGCACTGCACTTCCAGAGCTGCTGGGTTTAGAGGAGCTCAGCTCTGCCCTCAGCCTGAGCCAGGCTGCCTTGCAATCAGATATTCTCCTCAGGCATTGCCAGGGTAGGGGAGGAGACATTCACCAAAAAGGAGCCTTGCAGCATGCAGAGAGAGCAGCATGCAGAGAGAGCACCGTGCTCTGCTACTGAAGTGCAGGGTCTGCTCCTGCACATCTGTGTTGCCGTTTAGTCCTTACACACAGATTCCTTCTCTCCTGGGACTTGGAGCCGGTTCAGCATTTCCATTGCCTTTTCCTTTGCTGATATGCAGTGGGTGTAACTACTGCCCATCTGCTACATGGACTCCATGCATGGTCAAGTAGTTCTGTACAATTTTGTTATTATCATGCAAACTACTGCCCTTAGGACTGAAAAGCATCTGCTTCTCAGATGGAAGCATGGAAGTTCTTGGCCAGGGTGAGGAATCATTATATACCTACTATTCAAAGTGCAGTTTATTTAAACTGAACTATGATGAAAAATACCAATTGTAAAAATAACTGTGATGAAGTTTCCAGGCCTCATAAGGACTCTGGGACTCCTGCGTGGTTGTTGGATAAAAAAAGAATGTGCAGTCATTTCACAAGCAGCAATAAACCCCTGTTCTCTTTGGTTATAGCCATTGGTGAAATGACAATTTCTCATTAGGCCCTTTCTGTGGTCCATGGAATGAAGAGCAGGTTGTCCAGCATGAGGCCAGGACAGGCCCCAGCAGAACATCTGAAATCCAGCTGCTAATCCAAGAATGCCTTTGCTGATGGGATCCATAACTGGAATTGATTACGGACCCATCCAAAGCCATGCATCCCAGATCCTCGGGAGCATTATTCTCACACAACTGTTCTAACCTTGAGGATGACTTGAGCTCTCATCAGCCATCTGCCTTACAATAAGTTGACATCCTTATGTATTCTCTCCGCCAAAAGGCAACTTTAAAAATGCTATTTAAAAAAACTGTGTACAAATTAAACAGTCAACACATTTTACTGCTGCTCAGTAACTAAAATGCTTTCACTATGCTATGCAATCTATAACTGCTGAAATTACTTTCATGTGTGTTTATAAGTCTTCCTATATTTTCTCCTCATTACTCCAAATACATTTTAAAAGCTTGTTAAGATAGATTTGTTGGTATTTTGTATCTAGCTGACTGTGCATGTTAAAGGCTTCAACTGTAACTTTCCTAACTTGAAACACACTATTCTTCATGCTGCTTGTTAAAACACATATCATTCCAACCATGTACATTAATTGGCTTGTCTGGGGAAACAGAACTCAGTTTATGAAGTCTGTCATCCTGCGTTGTAGCTTAATTATAGAATAAAATTAATTTTCCTTTCCCCCAGCCAGACTATTTGCTCTGCGTTTTTCTCTCCCCCCCCCCATCCACCCCTTCCTCACACTGCTGTTTAAATTCCAGGGCTGAGTAACTGATCCTGTTTCAGCAGCTGCTCCCAGAGCTGGTGGTGAGTGCAGCATTCCTCAGGGAATGCAGGCTCTGCCAGGGTCCTAAACTGCACTGGTAACCACCTGGGGCTGAGAGGTGCTGGCAGAAAATCATGCCCAAGCTGAAGTCTGCCATTTCCAACAGAGGCAAAGGATTATTTAAGTTTTTGCACACTGACTTGTGATGTTCTGTGTACACCCAGTCCCTCTACAGTGCAGCAGGGGCTGCCACATACCCAAAAAGCAGAGAAGCTCAGACATTTCCAGGGACAAAGGAACAACAAACCTGTAGAAAAAAGGTGGAGTAACTCACGTCGGAGCCAACCCTCAATGAGAGCTGACATCAAGCTCCTTTGAGACCAACACTCTGAATGAAGTGCCCACCATTGGTAACTCCGGTTTGCCCTAAGGGTTTTATTTTCCAATAGCAGTCCTTACTCACAGGTCAATGGCACAGCCAGAAGTCAAGAGCAGCCCAAATTAGACTGCCTACACTGAGGAAAACTCAGGTGGCTCACTACAAACCACAGAACTGAAGGATTTAGTCACAGGTCAGCAGCTGCAGTCACAGCAGGACTCCCACTGACTTCAGAGGCACCAGGAACCCCCCAATGGAAGGGAAAAAAGAGTTTATTCCTACCAACTGAAACCTAATATACTAAAGAAGGGATTTAAAAAAACATCCAGAACTATAAGAGATCTCTATGAAAATTAACTTTTTTAGTACACCATCCTGCTCAGGGTCTAAATCCAGAGCTCCCATCCAGCAAGTCCCAGCTCCCTAAACCTCCACTCTTCTGAGAGTCCCCTTGATAGGTCGATTTTAAGGCAACGCTCCAGCAGTGGAACAGTGTAAAACAGCAGGAACCTGAAGCACTATACATCCCTTACAACACCCAGGTATGCTAATTGTTTCTTCCTTCTCTAACACACAATTCTGCATGTTTTAGAGGTCAGATCCTGTAAAAAGTCTTCTGAATCAGAAGCCAGAATATTAACTCAGAGCTGTGATAATTTGAGATAGAAAATAAAATTATTAAACTTCACAATGCACATGTTACTGCAAATTTGGTTTCTTATCACAAAAAACCTAATTTCCCTTTACAAGGGGATCAATCTAGGTCAAGACACATGTCTTCCAGCAAGCAGCCCCTCTGTAAAAAATTTCAGGTAAAAATCCTTACTTTAAGAAAGGCACCAGGATCCTCCAAGTTCTCCCTTCTGACTGCACCAGCCCACTCCCCCCCACAATGGTAGGAAGGCTGTATATGCCAAGAGTTATTGGCATCATCTCTAACTAGGCATTCTGCTAGTGATTTAGGAAATCTGTTAATGGGAAATTAATTGGAATCAGGATCAGCCAATTGCACAAATTTTCCCCTTGATTAACACACCCACTTGTCGACAGGATGAATTACAAGTCGTGCCATTCACTGACGTAGCTGGGCCCCGGGGAACTCGGTGCTCTTGCAGTGTGGTGGCATTTAATGTGTCCAGGAACTGGTGATGCTGGCAGGGTTTGCAAGGCTGGGGGTGTCACAGCAGCAACTGAGCAGGGAGAGCAAAGCTCAGTCCCACCCAGCCCCTGCCTGACCTGCCCTGGGCTGGGGCTGGAGCCGATTGCTCGGCTCTGCAGAGTGACAGTGGCACAAACACGGTGTGACCAGCCAGGAGCTCCACAGCTGGACCTGCACCAGCCCTAAGAAAGCACAAAGTGGGGAAAGGTGAGCTCAGCAGAGCCCAGCACAGCGTGTGGTGCCTCCCTGCTGCTGGGAGGGCTGCAGGTCTGGTTGCTGCACACCCCTCCTGCCTGGCTTGGCCAGCACCGCTGCCACCAGAGCCAGCCTGCACACAGCACAGCTGGCAGCCTTGCTCTGCTGCCCCCCACAAGCAGCCAGCTTATTCCCGTGCCATTTCTTCTGGCCTCAAATCTTCATCTTTCTTACGTTTGTAACTTAAGAAACCTTGGTGAAGCCACTGAACTTAGAGTAGTGCAAGGCAAGTGTGGAGTCAAATGGGGTCAGCAGATGCCCAGCAGAGCTCTGGGCTGAGGGCACTCTGACCCAGGAGCACCCAGCACCCTGAGCTCTCTCCTCTGTCCCACTGTGTCCTGGAGCAGCCTCTCCAGAGTGTGCCAAAAATACCCACAGCAAACACCAGCGGGTACATGGATATTCATTTCTTCAGTGCCATGAGTATTACCAAATTATTTCTGAATAAAAGCCACACAGGGTTGCCACAAGTATTTAGATTTGGCCTAATGCTGCCCCAGCACCATGGGAAGAACATGGCTTGCTAGGATATCTTGCAGTTGGCCTTGGGACTTAAGGCAGGCTGTTTTCCTCGAGTTCAGTGTTCTACAATTCCACATTAAGTACAGTGAATGCTAATGAGGCAGCCCTGGAGCTGCTGGGGTGGTCTGTAAGAAGGGATGACAGGTCCCCAAGGAGAGCATCAGACTCCCCTCTAATGTGACAAGTGTGGCTGTGTGATTCTCTGCTCTCCCGACACACTTCCCCTGCTGCCTTGTGAGGAAGGACAGCCTTTTATCTCAGGGAAGAGGCAGTGGGTTGGAAGAAGCTGATGATCAGCTTTGCTCTCACATGGAGGAGGATGAGTTGCAAATTACCTGCTGTCAGTGGAAGGCCAAAGCCAGAGCAGAATGCTGGGCAGGGTGCTGGGCTGGAAACGAGATGTGTGTTAAAAGGGGAATGGAATGCTTGAAGGGTACTGAGTGTTTTGAGGCAGAAAACATTTCGCAGAAGAGACGTCTGCATAAGTAACATCTTTATAAGCAGGGAGGTATGGAGATTAGAAATTGCTCCTAGAGTTCTGAGAAAATGAAGATTTACTGCTTTAAGTAAAAAGGGAAAAGGAGATGCCAGGCTGTGCTCCTACTTTGCAGAGAAAGCATTACTGTGTGAGGTTTAAATGAATAGCTGTAAGGAAGGCTCAGTAGGCTCTGCTCACTGTCAAAGACAGATTGAACCTGAGCTCACTTATGGCAGAGAATGATCAACCTCTGCCTCCGAGAGAGAGCAGTGGTGTCACCCTGCCTGCCCCAGTGCTCCCGGGGTGCCCGGGGTGCCCTGCAGCAGTGTGTGCCCTCCTGGCCCCAGGCAGCCCGGCCACACACAGGGCCCAAGGCTGGGCAGGATTTGAGCACTGGGAATCCCCCAGTGTCATGGGGCTGGGAAACTGCTTTAGACACAGTCAGGGAAGCACTGGAGTTCTTTGCTGGCAGGTGCAACAGGAGTTCCTGGAACAGCAGACAGTGTGGCACAGTCCCAGTGAACTGCAGCCAGAGACAGCAGCGTGTGCCCAGGAGGGGTGAGCAGCCAACAGACACCAAATCCATCTCCTGAGCCCAGAGCCAGCCCAGGGGCACACAGCACCCAGGCACATCCTGCAGCAGTCACTCACTGCCTGTCACAAATGCATAAATCATGGGCTTTGCATCCAATTAGTACTCAAAGGTGTGAAGGCTTTTCTGCATTTAGAAATTTCTAAGAAATTAATCTCCAAACCAGTTGCTTTCAGTCTAATGCCTCCTGAGGATTTGGAGGGAGTTATTTGTATGGATTTTTTTTCCTGACTGTTGTCAGGCTTACTCTGAATGCCAAGCTCCTGTTGCTTTACCTGTGCATAAGAGGATGTTGCAAATGCCAGAGATGACAGTTTTCCTTGCAGGAGCCCGGGGCTTCCAACCAGTCAGTAATGGCAAACACCACCCCCATCATCTTGGAATGCCCACATTCTGTACAGAGAGCACTGTGGATACATTAGTGATCAAACTCTGTCAGCTATGACAGAATAAAAGTCTTTGAAGATTAAGCAGGAAAAAAAAAGTCTTTGAAATATATTTTGAAAAGTTATGTTGTCCTTTTACTTATCTAAATCTTCCAACAGTGGTCTTGCAGAACAGAACTGACCAGAGATTTCTTTACCATGCATGAAATGATTTTATTTCATCCTGGTGCAGGAAATGACATGAAAACCATGCAGAAAATAGTAACGTTTTAAGTCTGACAGGAAAAAAGGCAAATAGAATGATTCATGCTAATCTCAGAAATACTATCCCTTCTTACCCACTGACCATCCCAAACCTGGTCTCTGTGTGGAGCCAAGAATTAAAAATACATCAAACTCCATTCAATTTGCAGGTAACAGAGAGGTATCAACTGGAAAAGATTAACTCATTCCTTCCTCTGATGCCATTTGCAGAAACCACACAGTGCAGAGAGTCCCAACAGAAAATGGGATCTCATTTTTCTGCAAGACAAAGTTGCACAGCTTTTCTTCAATCAATCAAGCTCTTAGGAATTACTACAGAAGTAGTAGCATTTTGTACACCTTAGAAAACTTCAGGAGCCATAGTATACAAGAGCTCAGTTCCCAGCATTAACAAAAGTAAAAACTCATATCAACAGGTTTTTTTTTTTTTTTTTTTCTTTTTAATCAGAACAGCTTTTAAAGACACTGCAAATGAAAATATCTTCTGTGATATTTTCCTTGTGAGAGGGCAGGGGCTGTGTTCTCTGAGCCAAAGGTGTGAGCTCATCCACCTGAACCCACACTCACACCACACCTTTCCCACTCAAGGAGTGCCACCACAGGAACGCCACGTTGTATTTTCCTGGTGCAACGGTAGGCTTCTGTCAGAACAGCAGTTTGCATTCCCTCCCACAACCTGTCCCCTTGCCTGTGCTGAAATCGATGACTGGGCTGGTCAAAGGGGACAGGCAGGGCATGGGATTTTGTGGGGGTATTTTTACTGAGATAGTTTCCTGTCAAATTTGGCCAACCACCTCTGCAAGATCCAGTGCAGGAGGGACAGCAGGAATGCAATGCCAAGAGTGGAGCTGGGAGCATTTCTGACAGCAGCAGTCATTAAATAGGTGTAACACCAGACTGCACCTTATGGGGACTAAGGATCTTTGTTTATATAATCTGAAAGTCAGAAACAATTCTGAGGAAGAGAGTGAAAATTGGAGATAAGTAGGAAAAGGCATTCAAATAGCAGAGAAATCCATTAATTGACTCTGATTCCAGGCAACAAATCTGATTTTCCTTTGGCTCATATCAAGCAAAATCTGTCTGCCTTACTCACATTGTTCTGAACTCTGCTAGGATTTGTTCAAAGTCTCACAGCCCACCCAAAAACTCTGCAGGGTTTCATTGATTTTTGTACTTGGGTGAGATCAAACACACATAACCTTGCAAAATTCAAAAGGCAGATCACGTGCAAAGAAATTACCAGATACTCTGCCTCCCCATGATGCTTGTAGGTAAGCTTTTACACAACTCTGTATTTAGCTATTCCCACCTTTGATGTTACCAGATCTCAGATGGCATTTCCCCTTTCCTTTATACATCCTTTAAGCCACAGTGGCATTTTTTAACTAGAAGCAAAAATCTCTTGGATTCTGACAGCTGCTTTCCATTGTCAGCCAGAGAATAAAAGGGTCTAACTTCTAATCTCGCATTGTCTTTTAAACTAAAAACTGCCAAAATCTTCTGCTAATGGAGGCAGAAACATTTGCATGCTAATTTGCTTCCGAGTGATTTTAAAACGATGTTACTGGCAGCCTGGAGAAATAACTATTTAAGAAGTCTATCCAATTTAATATTTTTATTATCATGTGCTATTCATACAATAACACTGATGTCCCTGGTGTTTAACAGGGACATTTATCACTTTACACATTAACTGCCTAATCCTAGCAAAATCCCTGTTTGGAAGACAAGTATTGTAATCTTTCCTCTGCAGATGAGGATGTTTCAGTGCCACATCTCTGCTTCTTGCCCAGGAGCACAATTCAAGAGGCAAGAGCAGGCTGGCAAAGGGACACCTTGTGCTTGGGGCCAGCTCTGGCCACGCCAGGAGGGTTTCCTCAGCAGGAGGACAGCCTCACCTTATGAAGAGTGCTTACATTCCTGGGCTGCTGCCCATTTCCTTGGATGGGCCTTACTGCCTCTCTGTTTATCCATGGATATGAAGCAGTCCAGCCCAAATTAGAGCAGACTTTGTACCTGTGTGTGGTTGGTGCTTGTGTGCAGTGTATGCTGTGACACTGTGTAACCTGACTGCTGCAGACATACAGAACAACCCAGCTCCTGGACCTGCAGCCTTACAGACTCCAGGAATGGGCACCATGGATGCAGACCTGAGCATTCCATACCCTGACTGATGGACACAGTGTTAACCTTTACTTATGGAACTATCACCTGCACAGGTGCAAAATATCTTCCATGTGATCCTTGAACAGTGCAAGGGTCAGACCAGCCTCCAGCAGACACTCAGTGTCACAGATACTTTGCTTGTTACCCAAAACCTCTGGGGATTGGCCTTGCTCCACCTGGGCTCCCAGGACTGACCCCACTGCTGCCTGCACTGGAACCTCACTTCAGAGCAGAACAAGAAATAAATATTTGTTTATTTTCAGGCCTTAAGGTGGTGCCTCCTTCCTAGAACTGCTGCCTTGTCTATTAAAACAACACAAAATGGTTTCTCATTTCATATAGACACATCTTGAATTTCCCAGCTGTCATCTGACAGATAGGAGCATTGGGAGAGAAAAAAAAAAAAACAAGAATAGTGTATAAACAACCCTGGGGAATAAATTTTGCAGATTCTGAACATCAATGATGTGCCATTCTTTGTTTGCTGAAGTGAGCAAGTACACAGGGAGAACTGTACACAACAATTATATTAAAACACTGCACAGGGCTTGAGCTTTAAATATCTCAGAGGAAGAAAACATAAATGCAAAGATATTTTCAGCTGTTTCTTTAAGAGGGAGAGGTGAAGGTTGTACGCAGGGTGTGAAGTACCTTGGGCTCTTGTATCAGGAGAACTGCAGCCATCCCTGGGCTGTGACTTTGGACCTGAGCTAGAGACCCTGCAGGAATCAAACACAAGTATTGCTCCCAGGATTTCTGATTAAAAAGCTAAAAAAGAATAAACTAATGAGTTTTATTCCACACAGTATTTCTATTAAAATCCAGTGGGGTTTGTGACGTAACAAAGGGGACACACACTCTCAATGTCTCCCACTGCAGGTGCCAAAAGGTTTGCTTGTGAAGGAGAGCTCACATTTTGGGGATGTCTTTGGAGGGACCAAAGCTCTACAGTGACAGCTCCTAAAACAATGCTTCCCCTGGCAAGATCTGTAAAGTCAATAGCAATACAGGGCCTCAGATGCATCCCTCTTCTCTTTGAGACAGAAACCCCTTTATAAAAACAGATCTCAACACCTGATTATTTGTCTTTGTTTGAGAAAAACATCTTATCTGCAACCACACCTAATTTCTCACCAGCATCCTCCACTCTTTCAAATTTCTTCAAATTATTTGACAGATGTACTCCTTAAGCTTTATTTTGAACAATTTGCTGACACAAAACTCCCCAGTAATTCCAAAGATCTCAGTTCACTCTTCCACAGACCCTTTTCCCAACCACTCAGCCCTAAGTGTGAGTTTAAGAGCAAAGTATAAAGAGCACAAGGAAAGTAACCAAGAAAGCTTTAAGTAGCAGAAAAGTGCCAATCATTTCTTTACTATAAATAATGTTGTCCAAGCACACCTATCAATGACAATTCACAACACTAAAGGAAGACAAAATACATTACCTTATAATGGCACCAGAGTGATTACAGCAATGGTTCACCCCTACAGGAGTGACAGAGATGTGACATTAACCCTTTCAGCAAGGAACCTCCCTTGGGCTGCAAAGACAGTGCCATGCATGTCAGGAAAAACTGTCCCATGAGAGGCCAGCACTGCCCTTCAGCGTGCCCAGTCAGATCTGGAAAATCTGTTGTAGCTACAGCTTGCCTCCAGCCTTTTCCTTCCAGCAATTACTGATCTCAGGTCTCACTGATCCCTGTGGCAGGTCTGTTAGAACAAAACACTCAAAATAAATGAACAAAGTTAATGAGCAAAATTAACAAACAGAAAAAAAGCAGAAACCTGCTTTTATTCAAGCAATATAAATACTTACATTCCATTAAGCCTGTTTTAATCCATATGTGGAAGATATGAAGTATTCTGCACTACTTACACCAATGAAACCCTTGGTGGCCAACAGAAGGGGCATACATTTATTAACTAGAAAGAATAGACCAATATTTTTCAGACAAATTGAGACAGTAAGGACTAGAGAGCAATCAGATCTATTTAAGGATCAGCCTGGGAGTCTTACAACTACAAACAGAAATAGGATTTTGCTGTAAGCATGCTAAAAATGTAGAGCCACAGCAGACAGGGAGACAGTCTTCCAGCATTTATAAGGACATCAAAGCAAGGAGGACAGAAATAAGCTTTAGTTCTCAAAAAATATTTTAAGTTATTAGGAAAAACTTGTGAAGTTTCACAAATATCCTAAAGGTTTGGGATCTTCCCATTGGCTGTTAACAAAAGCAGTGTTTTACCTACACCAAAGTTTAAAAGTGTACTTCCTAAATGGAGTGGGAGTTGTGTTTCCTTGACAGTCACCTGATACCAAGAAACCACAAAGGCACAGAAATTCACGGAACAAGGTGTATTTTCAAGCATCTTGGCAGAAATACAAGCAGATAAAGGCCGTCAAAAAGCATCCCTTGGTGACAGGGTAATGAGGGGTGGATGCAGCAAATGTGTGTCAGCCTTCACCAAGATTTTTCTTCCTTCTTCTCTCTGTTCTTTAAGTGTTTTCAATGTGATTTTAACACAATGTGTGTTGTGTGAATGGAACAGTGCAACGGAGGCGTGAGCTGAAATCTTTCCAAAATTTCAACAGATCAGGAAAGAATGCTTTCCCAGAGGTTTGCAATGTGCAGAGTTTACACCTGCTGGTACAAGAGGACATTGTACTGATGCTCGGGGTTTGACAGCCAAGGACACGAGCAAACGGCCTTTGGTCAAGATTTCCAGCTGCATCTCAGAGGGGTCATGGGCTGGGAGTGGTGGTAGATCAGTGGTAGGTCAAAATCTGTCCCCGTGAGGGACAGCTGAAGCTGCTGGTGACTGAAACCCGGAGCGTGGTGTCACCGGGGGAGAGTGGCTGTGGCGCCAGACAGGAGCTGTGCTGAGGGAAGCCCCGCAGCGCTCCTGACTCACAGCCGGCTGCCTGCAGCCCCGTGCCGCTCCTCCTCCCCAGCCAGAGCCGGGACAGCAGCCAGCAGGCTGCCAGCTCGGTGCCGTTCACAGCGGGTCACCTGCGGTGGCACAGCCCCGCCCGGCTGGCTCTGTGTGTGCGGTGCGCGGCGCTCGGCGTCACCCTCGGCTGCTGCCGCTGAACGCCCGCGCCTCAGCAGCTCACAGAGCTCTCACTCAAGCTTAGGTGAGGCTGAGATCGTAAAAAGAAAGGGTGTTGTTATAACACTTACAAGCCGTAGTGTATTTCTGGGGGAAGAACCAGTGTTGAAGCCGCCCTCGGCTGTGGGAGCAGAGCTGAGGAGTTTGTCAGCAGCATCACCTCAGCACTCTCTGCCCAGCCAAACCCTGTGCCCAGCTGGGGAGAAGTCACAAGTGGAGGCTAGGACGGTGTAATATCTCTAAGTGGAGGCACGGCAACGCTATCAGTAATACTTATTTAATATTTATGTTAAGTTGCAGTCAGAAGCTTTGAAGAAAAAAAGGGCGGTGATATGTTAAAGAGCTGTGATGGAAAAATCCCACAATTTCGTCCTCATACGATCTTCTATACTAAAAAGTTGAATATGAAGTGCACACCATAAAATGCAACCAGCAGAAAGATGTGAATTGTTCCTTATATTTGTGTTTTTCTAAGTTCACCTTTCAGACACTGTGAATTGTACAGCTGAGCTCTCTGCTCCAGAAACTTTTCGTGCATTCACGTGCAATCAGTGGCCAAGTCGCAGGGGCTCCGTCAGATCTGAGCGTGGTGTCGCACAAGTAAGGATGAAGGAATGTGAGAAGACCAAAGTCATCCAGACTGTAGGTTGAGTAGATTTCTGTCAAGAGCTACATGTAAGATAACTTCAAACCTGAAAATCAAGAGTGTAGGGATTTATTACATTTTTACAGAAGTTAACTAACCTTCCCAAAATGGCCCAGATATTTTAGTTTGGGTTCACTTTGAATTTTGAACCAGACATGCAGATTTTTTGCTTCTTCCCCCAAAAATGTTTCCACAAACTTATCTACAGTGTTCCTTAGGAGAACAGGTGTTGGAGATGCGTTACTGAGCCACTCTGCATATCATGGATAAATCTTAAATGCCACAGGCTACATCTAACTGTGGTGCTGCATGTGCATTTAAGACATGACTGAACTACCTGTACATCTCAACCTTTGCTGTAGCAATTTTCTTTGAACAACTGAATCAAGAATCCATGAGTCACTTAAGCATTTTTATCAGCCTGTAAGCATCAGCAGCACATCTCAGACTTTGCCCTTTACACTCGACTGGGACAAGAGGGACATGCACAGGTATCCAGAGCTTTGCTGTGCCAGCACAGGAAAACACTTATTCCATAGCATCAGCATCCTTTACTATAATCCTGGTGTTATTCCAGTAGAGCTTGGGCACAAAGGACAAAAAACCCCAAAGTGCTGAAGAAGTGGTGCACCCAGAGAGATCTACTGAACCAGTGAAGTACCCTCTGCACTCCAGGGAACCCGAGCAGGTCTCAGCCATCGTCTTTGCTACTGCCCACAAAGGCCAAGGAAGGAATATCCCCACACACACAGAGCTGGATTTTGTCAGTCACACAAACACCTCTGTGGATCTCTATGGTGCTTTAGCATAAGAACAGAGAGCTCTTGCCAGCACTTCAGATTATTTTTTCCATGGTGAACTTCTACTGTGTTTTTCACATTACATCATTTTCTTAGACTCTTCAGCTGCTCTCAAAACCTGCTGAAGTTACTAGTTCTGGCTTTCATTTTCACTTGGTGAAGTGTAATCTAGAAAACCCTACTTAACTTCTCCCACTTGTGCATCTTAATGTGAAGAGAATGCCCAGGCAGAAGCGGAGCTGGGGAAGGAGCAGGTTTCTGGAGTACAGCAAAG
Organism: Vidua macroura; assembly: GCF_024509145.1. Lineage (NCBI taxonomy): Eukaryota > Metazoa > Chordata > Aves > Passeriformes > Viduidae > Vidua > Vidua macroura. The sequence goes on along the minus strand of NC_071586.1, from coordinate 8,267,601 downwards.
CTCCACGGTGTTACTTTGGTGCAAGCTTTTATATGATTTCAATACAGATTTCCTGCTCTTAGGAAAGCCAGTGCTTGCTGAGACTCAAGTGACAACAGCTCCCTTCCCAAACAAATGGCTTGAGTAGCCCCTGGCAGCAGCCAGGCTGTTCAGAACAGACCCATTTCCCACTCCCTGCCCAGCCCACAGCTCCAGTCAGTGCAGTCCAGGAGCACAATCATATTTATTTTTTACAGCTGGGGACTTTGACAAACAGCAGGCGGCAGGCAGCAAAGGCCAGTCTATTTCTATTTCTATTTATATTTCTTACAGTATATATTCTTAAGAATGGCAGTCACCATTATGGAAGCTATCAAAAAGCTAGCTCTGACCTTAAATAAGTGTGCTCCTATGTCAGGCAGTCCCAGGAAGGAGAATTTATGAGGCAAGATGCTGAATTCAGGGAAGGAAGGATTGCTCTTGCCAGAGATGCAGCCCAGGATGCAGTTGCCCAAATTTGGCTTAATTCTTTGTGCTCCTTTAGGACAGGAATTTAACCAAGATTTTAACCTCCACCTCTGGGTCGAACTGGCTTCTGCTCTGTTCCACAGGACATCTAAACCCAGCGTGTGAACTCACAAGGCCCCCAAAGTGCAGGGGACAAACTGAGTCACACGTGGTTGCATTAACATTGTATGAGGAGCTCAGCAGAGTACAATTAATTCTGGGAATTTATAGACAAGAAAAACTGCTGGAGGAGCAGTTCTACAGCAGGTTGGATACCTTTTGCATATGCTTTCCTTGATGAAAATCCTGCATAATAACTGAAAATCTTTCATATCTCCTTTGACATTTCAGAGGATGAGACCATTAAGTATTAATTTTCCTTGACAAAGCACACCTTTCCTTTGCAAAACTGAAATCCTAGTCAGAGCACAATGTTGTCTTGTTTACATCTCTTCCTGCTTTAATAGTGCTTTGCAAAATATGCTTATTTATTTTTATGAAGCCAGCTGAAAATTATATTGCTCAAATTTATTTTATGTATTAATTTGGAAAAAAAATCAATAAATTACTTGGCCTTCCCTTCAGCTCTATTGCATTTGTTATCATTTATTAAATGGACTTATTTTAAGTTCATTTGCAAGCAAAATAGTGTTAACTGAAGACCCATTCATCATTTTCTTCCTAAGAAAATACCAATGAATGCTACCTAATTACAAAAGAAGGAATTTAAAAAAAGGGGGAAAAAAAGGAAAAAAGAAAAGAATATGCACTTTTTACAAAGAGATAATTGGAAAAAAGGATATTTTTTGAGCCTGCTCCTCATCCTGGCTGTGACCCCTCTGGGCTGCAGCCAGGCTCCCACAATCCATCCTGATATTTGACTTGTCCTGAGGGAAGCAGCATTTTCCATGTCACAGAATCACAGACCACAGAATGGGTTGGGTTGGAAGGGACCTTAAAGATCACTTTGTTCCACCCCCTTGCCTTGAGCAGGGACTCCTTTAACGAGACCAGGTTGCTCAGAGCCCCATCCAGCCTGGCCTTGCACACTCCCAGGGATGTACAGCTGTTTTCAGATTTTAGTTCTAGAAAGGATTGCCTGGGAGGAGAGGGAATCAAGGAAAAAGGAGTATTTTCCTTCATTTTGCACAGAGCCAGTAGAAATGAGAAAAATTAGAAAATGGCAAAGACAGAAGCAGCATCAGTTGTAGGAGGAAGGAGTGAAAGGCAAAATGTTTTTAAAGCATTTTCCTCATAGTTTGATTAACTTAAAAACAATTTAAAGCAAAAGTTGGCTCTATACAGAGCACAGGCCCAGCAGCACCTCCTTCACATCACTTCCCATTCAGCATGGGGGGAATCACTCCCTCCCTGCTCCCTGCCAGCCACCACTTCACTTTTTCTTGTCTGCTCTCACCACTTCTGCTGTCTCCCCTCCTGTCTTTGTCTCTTCATGAAGCGTCCTGGAACCCAGCCCAACTTGTTCAAGCTCCCAACACATCTTGAATTTTAATTCTCTCTCATTTGAAGTCATCTATCTCTGTTTTAAACTCAGACACAAAGAGAATGAGCCAATTTATTATTACTTAAAACCAAAACAAATCTGCAGAGAAAGCCTGGTCCACTCTCAGCACATCACAGCGTGTCCAGCTTGGTGCTAACACTGACTTGAAGGGAAGTGACCTGGGGCACAAAACTCTGCACAGAGACAGCCTGCTTTGGAAAGGTGCCCTGCACCAGGCACCCAGGGCAGTGTGAAAGCACATCAGTTAAGAGGAAAGATGACAACAGAAGGTGTAAAAGCAGCACAACCTGTTCTCAGAGCACATTACAGCCTTATCTGGACTCCAAGGCTGCCTGGCAGGTGAGCTTTCCTGCCAGGCAATGCTGCATTTCACTCTAATTGGCATTAAAGACATTGCAATGAAACCCCTTTACTCTATACTTCATAAAGAACAAGGAAAAACAGAACCTCATTTTTGTCAGTGAATGCAAAATTTCCAACAATAATAAATGAGGCAGGGGAAAATGGGATTCTCTGTTGAACATGACGATAGTTCACAAATACTTTCCATTAAATAAAAAGATGTTAGAGTACGGTAAAACAAATAAAGAATTCAAAATAAACACATGCGGAAAAAGTAAAAGGTGCAACAAATATTTGCCAGTGGTCACCCTGGAACTGCACATAAGCACAGATCATAGAACCATAGAATCACTGAGGCTGGAAAAGACCTCCAGGATCATTGAGCCCAGCATTTGATAAAACACCACCATGGCAACCAAACTGTAGCACTGGATGCCACATGGAGTCATTCCCTGAACACTTCCAGGGTGGTGACCCCACTGCCTCCCCGGGCAGCCCATTCCAGAGCCTGGCCACCCTTTCAGTGGAGGATCTCTCCTTTCTGCCTCCTGCCTGTTCTGTGCGCTGCCCAGCACCCGTTTGTAAATGATATATAGTGGACACAGATTTAAACAGAAGTAATCTATAAAAGCAATTTAAATCACCAGTATCAATATTATTTTAGTGTGTTAGGCTTTTAATTCTTGTCATAATTCATTGATTAATCATCTTAATGGATGAGAAGGCAATTCCTTTCCCATTTTCCTGCAATCCAGCAATCCTTGCCCATTGCAACTCTCTGTCATCAATACAAAAACTGCAACTGCTTCAACTGCTGATTGCAGAGACACATTTTATGTTCCCTTCCATGGGAATGCATTTCTAGGGATAACAAAATAGAGGATTATTTATTGCATTTCTTTGATCTATAAATAGGACTCCTCTGTAGAGGATATTTTTACTGCATTTGGAACAATCTTGACACACTCATTCTAAAGTGTAACCAAGTAATTTTCGTCTCATTTTGAAGTTCTGTGCTGCAAGAAGTAACTATATCAGAGTGAAAAGTCAAATGAGAAACCTGGAGGTCCAAGTGAGGCAGAGTTTGGGAGCAGAACACAGAGCTGCTTTGCTTTTCAGCTCAGAATAAAACCTCTTTCCTTTGTGTCTTTTCTGGTGGCCTGCAAGAAATGAGTTGAAAGTGGCAAAATATCTACTCAGAGCTGTTTAGTTCAAAGCCAACATGAGGTGGGGGCAGTGGCAGGAGAGCTTTGACCTGGGGCAGGATCATCCATGGCACTGGGGTAAAATGTTTCTGTATGATGGCCTGGTCCTGCTGTTCCTGCTGCCTTCATCAGGCTGGAGCCCTTCAGCTTCAGATGATCTCATTCACACTTCTATATAAAGAAATCTTGTATCACCAGCACATGTTATTTTTTTTTTTCTAGATTTGCAAGTCCTATTCATAACTTGTCACTTCTGTCCCTGGAAAACTCATCTGTTTGGGCAATTTGGTATTGAAAACCCCCTAAAGGTTGTAATTCTCAAAATAATTCCAAAATGGCAGGTGTGCACAGTGGAACACATCACCCTGGCACTTTGCAATCAACCCAAAGCACAACCATGATCAAGGCACACGCATGCCAGCTTTTAAAATAAGGCTACACCCTAAGACACCATTTAGTTTTGCTACCAAAAAAAAAAAAAAAAAAGCAAAGAAAAACCTGTATAGCATTCAGAGGACAAGAGACCAGCTCCTACATGTATTGGGTATTTATAGTTACATTTGGGAATGCAAATTGAAATGAATCAATGCCAGTAGGGATGCCTAAAAGACATAAGTGAGAATTACAGCAATTAAGAATGCTGTCTCAAAGGAAATTAGTAGAGTCCATTAATTACAACGCCTTCAAGGAAAATGTATCAAAATAAGAAGGAAAGAAATTAAAATATCAGGAAATTAGCAGAAAAAAATTGGGGTGTAGAAAAGATAATGAGCACAGTAGGTATTTGTTACCCTTCTTTTATTAATAAGGAAATGAAACAAAGAAACCACCAGGAATAACAGAGCAATATATTCTGCCACAAGCTCAATGGCCAGCTTGCTCAAGGCTTTGCTGACCTAAGTCCAATTTGTCATCAAATTCTGTAGAAACTGGTTCCATGGAAAAGAGTGCAAAAAGAAAGTGCCAGGCTAATAGGTACAGCAAAAGTTGTATTTATGGTACAACACTGCTGGAGTGTCAAAGGGCTTTGAGGAGAAAAATATATGTTTCATTCTCTGTGGATAAGTGGATTTCACTGTGCTGGGACCCTGTGCACACTGGCAAACCAGCAGCTCTCTCGTTTCACCTGCTGAGGTGAAAATGGGACTGGGTTTGCCCAGCCTATCCCAGGTGAGAGTTGTTGCAAACCCTGCCAAACCCTCTGAATTCCACACTCACTGTTCAGAGATGGCCCCTGATGGCCTCAGGTTACTTTTGATACATGATAAAACTGACATTTTACAAAACTTTGATGGGGAGCCTGAATGTCAAGATGCTGGAAACAACAAGTCTCAATGCAGTACATCTGCCAGCAGGAAAGTGAAACACTAGTGGCCTGTTTGAGTCTGTATGGAACCTTGGATAAACAGCACTCTGCTGTCTGCTGCTTGTGGACTTCAATTCTCATTCTAATTGTGTGCCTCAGACACCACAGGCAGGAAGAAACTGAAATGCATAAACCCCAACAACAAGATTTGAATGGAAAGACAGGAACTCCTTGCAAAACATAACCATTGATGTTTCTTGCTGATGGCATCATCACGCTGGTTTTCAGGTTCATGGAGAGCATTTCTGCAGCTCTGGAAAGGTGTTTCCAATTCTCTGAGTTGCAATGGCTTGCTTCTCCTCCTTCAGGCTCAGCCAGATGAATCCTGATGATCTGGCTGGAGCCAATCACTGCTGCTTGACTGGGTTTTAGCAGGAAGAGGTTCAGATATGGAAACTACAGAAACTTGTGATAAAAGGGAAAGAACCATCTCCGTGCTACACTCCCAGTTAGGATAAACTGGCTTGGCCATGTTTACTCTCTGGAGGATCTGGGCCCGTATCTTTTCTTCCTACTTTCTGTCTGCAATGTACAATGTCTTTTCAAATACATGCATTTTAGTGACATTTGAGGCATTCAGTTATTTCTCTAAGTGCAAATTCTGCATTCCTTCATCTGTTAGCTCCATATATTTAGTATGGATTGAACAGCACCTGCTGACTGGATGAATAATTTGCATCCAAGCCACAAAATGGGAACTAAAGGACCTCCAGTGCTGCTGTTGAAATTGATGCTACTGATGCTGCCAATTCAACTCCTGTTGCTGGTACTAATCAACACCTCTTTAAAATGATTACAGCATTCACATAGGGCCATAAAAGTACCAGGTGGGCTATATTTTGTACTGCTTCCTGGTTTTTCTACACTCTTCCCTGTGGGAAAGGATTTATTGGTCCCATCAATCTCTCTTACAGTCTTTAGCATGGGAAGGAGAAGTCACAGAGCTTTAATGTCTCATATATTTCCTCAATTACATGATCATTATAACCAGTTTGGCACAAAATACTGGTTTCATCAAACTCGGTATTTAAGGCAAAAAGTAGCATTTGTTAACTTAGCTGCAGATTAATGTAAATTTATATGCATGGATGAAACAGAAGATATTCATTGTTTATTTAAAAGTCTTCCAAAGTACATTTACATGAGAACTTTATTTAAAACCACACAACTTTGTTCTCCAGCAAAAGCTGGCACAGTGAATGCAAGTCAGTAAATCTGAACCTGCTGAATCCAGCTCCACTGCATGTCAGGGAGCTTGATAAAAGATTTTTTTTTTTTAAAGGAGAACTCACGTGGGCTAAAGAATGGCTCAGAACAAGAGAGTCCCTTGTGTCTGGAGCATTTTCCAATCCTTTTTACAGCCCCATCAGAAATACCTCAAGTGCCTCTGGTATCCCCTAATGAAGCCCCTGGGGCTCACAAGAGCACGGGGGGTTTTCCCTGTTGCCATCAGTCTGATGACAGTCACTGGTGGTGCTCTCCTTGTGAGCAGCTGGGCCACAGAGCTTACAACAGCCTGGCTGGCAGCAGGGCTAAGGGCTGCAGAAGCTTTCCACCCCTGCTGGGGGAGGCAGGGAGGAACTGCAGCCAGGACTGTCCCACTGCAGTCATGGGATGGGGTCTCTCTCCCGGGACAGACCTCTGGAGGGTCACTCTGACACCGCCCCGGTGCCAGCTCAGTCCCAGAACAGGCTGCATGTGCTGCCTGGGGCACTGAAATTGCTGCTGAGCCATAGCACCATGCTCGGAATAAAGCAAATATAGGTCCTTCTGCTGGAGGTTATTTGCCAGAGTCAGACACGAAAGAGGAAAGAAAAATAGGCCAAATAATCCAGCTAAGTGATTACACACGAGGCCATTGCCAGTTCCCTGATGCAGACTTCAGGGAACATCAGTACATTTGGAAAGTTCATGAGTCTGGCTTTGGTTCTCTAACAATCAACTGTGAGTTTAAATTGTTCATTATCTTTAATTAAGGAGGGAAGAATTACTTTCTCCTTCACCAGTGTATTTCCCCAGTGCTGCTTTGGCCTTTCAGCTTCACAATGTAAAACACACAAACTCGGTGAAAAGGACAGGTTTCTATCTGTGCTCTCTTTTTGCTTTTCCAAAGTTCAGTGAGCTAACACCATTCTCACTAATTGATTTTAAATTTTAGCAATAGCTTTAATACAAACTATTGAGAAATTGTAGTCCAGCTCTAAAACCTGTTCAGAAAATTTACCAAAGAATACTTGCCCTTGAGAAGCATGAAGAAGAAATTAAATCAGTGTGAGCTTATTTTTCCATAAAACATTATTATTGGCCCCATGATGAATATATTATAGTTATAGCCACTACAGACTTTCACAGAGATTCCTATACAAGAGGTTCAAATATTTCTATAAAGATTTTCATAGGACTTATTGCTTCTTGCCCTTTATACTTTCTCCATCCCCTTCAATATCCCTCAGGGCTGTCTGTACCTCTGTAAAGTCTTTAGGTCCTAACCAGATGTCCAGTCACTGTCTCCCAACAGTGACCACCCTCCAGCATTCCCTCTTTCCCACCACAGCATCCTGGTCTCCTTCATGTCTCCTTCTCCTGGTCCTGTGTCCACATTTGCTTTTTGCACAATTTTCCCATGGCTTTGTGCTGACCTCCCACTTTCCTGCTTTGGCCCTGCCATCCCAGCATCCCAGGAACACACAGAGGTCAGCAAACACACAGGTGCAAGGAAGGGACTGTGGGCCAAGTTTCCTTTAACCAACGCTGGGAGTGTTAAAGGAGGCTTAGGCCAGTCCCACACCCAGTCCCACACCCAGTCAAGAAAACTGAGATAGCTGGAAAATGATGCCTCAGACCACAGGCACCTCATCTTTGCTACAGCTCAAAATTCAGGCACGAAATTCTCCCCTGCACTCTGCCTCTCCCCTGAGCAGCTCACATAATGAGTGCCACGAACCAGGAAGAAGGTGCTGCTCAGGGTGCTAATCAGCATCCCTGGGGCAGCATTCCCTGGATGTGCTCCTGTAAACACAAGGCAGGCACGTGCTGAATGCACAATATGGGACAGAATTAAGAGAAGCCTAATCTTCAATTCAGCAAAAATCCTCTGCTCATATGTGCACACTCTGCTTTCCACTCCCTGATATCCAGCTAATATTTCTAAGATGTCCATATTGACTGGTTTTATTTCTTTTTAATAGCAAATATTCTTCCAGTAGCAATACAGTAAATGGATAGGAAAGATTATTTTCTGAGTATTTGGGATAATGCAGCTTTTCAGCTATTATGAAGCCATATTGTTTTATAGATTCACTGTCTCAGTCTTTCTTTTATGTCCCTTGAATTTGTGTGTGCATCATCCTAGAGCAGCACAGCACACAAGCTCTCTACCAAACACAGGGAAATCATCACCACGGGAAAATAGCTGGAATAATCTCCTTAAAACTTTTAAATTATGACTTATACTTACTATATTTTTGAAGGCTTTGTCTGAAAACTTTGGGAACTGCTGCAGAGATAGAACTGAAATGTATTAAATATGCAAGAATAGTACTAATGTAACACAAGTTTGAATGACTAAAGTTATAATGTCAAAAAAATGTCATTAAAAAAATGTTAAATTTCAAAAACAAGAAGCAGTGTGTAATACATTTGACACAACAATCCAGCAGAGTTCCACATCCAGTAATAGCAATGTTTGATGCAGTCTGAGACATTTAAATAAAGTCTATATAATAAAAATTGAACAGAACTAGAAAGCATGAAAATGACACATCTAAATTCCCTGAGATGTTTCAAAGTCTCCAGAAGGAACTTAAATGAATGTCAAACTTTGTTTAAAATCTTTTTCTTCCCACAGCCTGTTTCTGAAAGATTTTCACCATGGTTGCTGTCAGGGGTGAAAGCAGTGGGAGAAGCTGATAGAACATTTCAGTGTTCTGTGACCTTCAGATCAAACTGGTGAAGGGGAGATGCCATATTCCCAATTTGCTCTTGGGGAAACCCCAGTGATATACACGAGGTGTGTGTGTCACTGAATGCCCTCAAATGAACATCTGAACTCCAGCTGACAGAGCTATATAAGGAGTGGAAACAAATCCGTGATCTGCTGAGCTGGAGAAGGGACAGAACATCTCCAACCAGGTTTTGAGCAGCTTGAAATAAGCACCTCATTAGGCACCACTGCCACTTTGAACAGCCTGAGATAAAATATGCCAAGTGCTTCTGGTGCCTGGCTGTGTTAGAACTTGGGGTGAGCAAGGGTGGGGCTGAGGGCTTCTACCATGACTTTTTTCCCAGAGCTGACAAGCTTTGCCTGAGTCCCACTCTGCATATCAATTCCTCAGCAAGAGAAGTCTCCTGAGCTACTCCTCCCAAAGCAGACAGCACCTGGCAAGCAGAGACCCCACCAGCTGTGTCCTCTGCCCTGCCCACAAGGAGCAGTGACAGTGCCCTGTTTCTGCAGGAGGCTGCCCACAGAGAGCAAAGATGCTCACAAACCATCCTGCACAAATCCCACGAGAGACACTGCTGTTCTGTGCCATCTGCAGAACAAAACCTGTCCATGAGGTCCTTGTGAGAAGCCTGAGCCAGGCCAGGGTGCCCAGAGTGTGCTCCTCACAACCATTCCCTTCCTTCCTCCCCAGTGGATTGAAGCTCAGTGCTCACAACTGGAGTTACAGGTTAAGCAACATCTGTTTAGCAATGTCACGTGCAGCAAGGGCTGATGTGGGAGTACAGGAGTAGCAGCATTTAAAATGTTATCTACCCTGTCTGTCAAAGAGGCTTTGAACTGGTTCCCTTGCCCCCAGCTCCTGTTCATCCCTATCTGTTTCCTGACACCAGCACTGCTCCTCTGCCCCTTGCAGGAGCACAGAGCTCCCAGGCACTGCCTGCAGCAGCACCTGAGCTCCTGCCAGCAAAGGTTACTTACACCTGCCAGCTGGGGAGACTCCCCAGATGAAGGGAAATAGGGCTATCAATCAGACACAGAAAACATGTTGGCAGCCTCAGGCTTTTGGGTCTTTTCACAGAGAGTCAGGCAAACCAGAAAAAAACAGTTTTTTTTCCAAGTCTATCTTGGGTCCTTGGAAATAATTTCCCATCTCAGCACAGTCCTGGGCAGTCAGAGCAGGAGACAGCAGTGCCCACTATCTTTCCAAACAAATGGTGTGTTATCCTTCTCTATGTCTTTACCTGACATCAAAAAATCAGCTCCATTTACACAAGGTTACTCTTTAGAAATTTTTCCTCTTGATTATTCCATTTATGTAATTTATTTTGGTCCTCTGATTCCTATTAGTGGGATCAATATTAATTTAAATCACAAGGCATTTTCTCCTGCTCCATTCATGCAGATCAGGCACACTGCATTTCCCCTGCTTGTATTGCTGACAAATTAACCTCAACTGAGATTACCAAGATCAAGGGAGAAGAATGACTACAGCCAGTTTCTCCACTCTGTTTTAGGCAGGGATCAAATGGTTAGCCCACAGGTAAACTTCTACAGAATTCCATACATCAGACTTGGGGAAAAGCATAGAATAAAACTGGTCAATGCCTGAGAAAACCAGATCACACTTAGGATAACACCTTCCTCCATAAAAAGTGACCAAATGCTGCAGCAGTCATCCTGTGGGGCAGGGATGAAGGATTTGCCCTCCTGGACAAAGGTGTGGAGCCAAGGTGGGACTGGGTGTAGAAGAGGGCACAAGCTGAGGTAACAGAACTTTAGCTTCCAGGCGGGTAATAATTTAGATAGGAAGGTAGAAAATCATGGATTCATAGAATGGTTTGGGTTGGAAGGGACCTGAAAGCCCATTTTGTTCCACCCCCTGCCACGGGCAGGGACACCTTCCACTATCCCAAACCCTGTCCAACTGGCCTTGAACATTCCTAGGGAGGTGGCAGCCACAGCTTCTCTGGGCAATGTAAGTCCTTACAAACCAAGAGGTAGCACAGTGAATCACCTGTGTGGAAGTAGGGGGTAAATACCACGTGAGCAGCAATGCAAAAGGCAGAGTGAGACTGGAATAGCAGTGGAGGACACTGGACAGCCTTTGGACACTGCTCTGAGCAGGTGTGGCTGTTCAGGTGGTGGATACTGAGGCAGCCAAGGCTGATTGCCAGTGACTGCCAACAGCTGATGGTCATTAGCAGGTGGCCTGTGCTGGGCCACTGAGCTGAGAGTAAGGAAGGAGTTAAACTCCAGATAGGTCTGATAAAGGGTCAAGGGCCAAACGATTAACCCATCACAGCGTGTGCAACTCTGGGGGCCACACCACCCCTGGCAGGTACCCTAGGGATCCAGAGAGATCCACCTGTGAGCTCAGATCAGTACTTTCACACAAAACCTGACCCAATCCAGAAATACCTTATTTTCAGTTTATTTAGAATTTACTGTTTGAGAGAATTGCTGGATGTAAGAAGTGGATGATTCACATTGTTCAGGAGTTTCAGATTTCAAATAGGTCTTTTTAGGAAAGAAATGCATGGAGAGGGAATATGTTTTATCTTCCAGTTATTTGGAAGGTATAATGACGATGATACAGAAACTGCCATCTACTCAAAAAATGTCTCTGCCACAATCTCTCCAACAAGCCCCTGCCAGCCAGGGTGGGAAGCTGCTCTCACACGTGGGCAGGCACCTGGGAGTGGAGGTGCTGCTGCCAGCACAGCACCCACAGCCTCAGCCAAGCCTCTCCTCAACACTTAACATTTCATCCAGAAAAATGGTCTCTGAATACTACTGTGATACAAGCAGTTAGCAGCATTGTTAATGCAATTATTAATATTATTAACTAGGGTGGTGTCTGTGATGAATAATCACTGCAGGCCAATGCTGAGCCCTTCTGAGCAGCAGGGTTTGCCCTTGGCCAGCAGTGGCAGGGCCCCTGCAGCTGACACTGGGGCACAAATGAGCTCCTCTGCTCAGCAGCTCCAGGCTTAGTCACTGATTCCACTTTTCCCTGGCAGACTCAGCTGTGCCAATGACTTCCACTGCCAGATCTAAGTTGGTCTTCACAGAATTAACTAGGTTAGAAAAGACTTTTGGGATCATTGAATCCAACCTATGACCTCACACCACCTTGTGAACTAGGCCACAGCACTGAGTGCCACATCCAGTCTTTTCTTAAACACTCTTCCTCAGGTTTCATAACTATAGTGCAACTATTTCCAACCATGTTCAATTAATTCCATTGCATTTCTTGCATCAGAATTAAATTATCTTTTCTCAGTTCCAGGCTCCCTGATAAACTTCCCACCACTTCGTAAATCTGGCCCCTTATTTTCTTCTTCTTCCCCCTGAGAAGAGTGAGGTTTCTTTATTAATGTGAGAGGAATGAAGTCCAAGATGCTAAGACACTTAACCAACAAGAGCTTTTGCTATTCTAGACTCGATCTTGTAAGCAATGAGGGCATGACAGGTGTGACTTTGAACAATAAATTGGTATTGAGCAGGAAGAAGGTGATTCTGTTTAAATTAAATGAAAAGATAATCAAAACCAAACCTGAAGGACAAACTTTGCTATATTAAAGAACCTAGAAACCATCTGGGCCAATGTGTTCAGGGTCCATGGGTACCTGACAGCCTGGAAATTCTTGAATTCAGGATGGTGAATTTCCCAAGAGCTTTTCTCAAAGTCAGGGAGAGAAAAAATGGAGGGCTCTAAGTTCAGATGAACAAGCTCTCCAAAAAAAGCATATCATAAGTAAACAGAGACTGCACAAAGAATGGGGAAAAGGTACAATCAGCAGAGAAATCCCACTCAGACGCTAGAAGATACAGAGAGGTTGAGGATATTTACAAATCAGTCTGAATTACATCTTCAAAGGGCCACAAAACCACACAGCTACAGACCCTTCAGCAATGTAGCCATGGAGTCCTGAGACAATGAAAGAGTGAAGCAGCCAAACAGTGAAAATAAGGTTAAAAACAACCAAAGTTATAATTACAACTCAAATACTTTTAATCAGTTTTCAATCCCTCCCCCCTTCTATTCCTCTACTCCTGTTTTAAACACTCCACACAGCTTGGAAAATCTGAGCCATTCCCAGCAGCCTATTCACACAGTGCTCCCAGCTGGCTGCAAGAAATAAAGCACAGCGGTGGCACTGGGGACAGCCAGTGGTGCTGCTCTGACACAGCCAGGCTGAGCATGGACAGGGCAGGCTGGCCCCAGGAGACACGTTTGGAAGTCTTAATTTCAGTCCAAGTAGGGGAAGGACGTGTGCACAGATGACTTTTCCTGAATTATGCATTGGTGAAATACATTTTTTAGCAATGAATGCTTTCTCTTTTAGGACTACATCTGACTTATTTAGATAATTTTTTTTTTCTGATACATGTTTTAGCTATAGTAAGTCATCATTCTATTGTCTGATGGGTAACCACACTAAATTGTACTAAAAATAATGCCTAAGAGAGCTATTGGGAAGAGATTTACAACAAAGCAGATTTTTTCAGGGCAGTTTGTCTGCCTTATCTCACCGAAGCTGATGTGGTTACCTCCACTCCTGCATTACAAAATCCAGCACAGACCCTTCCTGTTTGTCTGCAGAAGGACAGAGGTGGTGCCATCTCTGCCTGGGACTGAGGCAGAAGAGAAAGTGCTGTAAAAGGCACAGCAGAGTGCAGGGGTTTCATTGCTCTGGTGGGCCAGGGACCAACTCCAAATTCTGACTGCTGGAGACTGCTTTAAAGTAGTGAAACCAGACCAAGCAGAACAAAAATTCACCTTCTGGCTATGTACTGCTGGAACACAGCAGCTTAGAAAGGATAAATTTCAAAGTGTGCCCATCCTTTTGGACAGGCCAGTGACACTTTGTTACCTGTATAATAAAATACCCATTTGTCCACAGGTGGTCCTGCAGACCTGGCTGTTGCTCTCAGCCTTGCAACTCCCTGACAGATTGTGGAAGTGCTCCTGGCCTCTCCAGCACAAAGTGTGGATTTTTGCTTCACATATGGATTCAGCCAAAGCACAACTGCTGATGCCCAGAAGGCAGAGGGGTATTGCAGCATGCAGAGAGATTGAGCTGTATGAGAATCTTGCTTAGACATCTATAAATCAGTTAAGCAAAACCACCTGCCTGCCTTGCATTCAATCTCTTAAAGGATTTCTCTGACCTTCAGTCCCACAGCAAGCTCCCTGGTCAGTGGGAAGGGAGTAGCTGCATCCTGCTTGCCTTCCCTTTGCTCTCCCTTCCACTTTCCTGTTCAAGAAGAAAACAAGTGAAAAGGCCTGATGCTTCAGGATTCAGCTTATACCAGCTCCTTAAAGTCGTCAATAAATCAGAAAAGAGCATAGGAAGAGAAATTGTGGCCCAGATCCATTATCACTCAGAGTTTCCAACTCTGGAGGTTTTTTCACTGCACAAAGCCGAGCGAGCACCACAGCAGTGACCTGACAGAGCAGCCCTTGGTGGCTCCTGTGGCTCCCTTGGCTCTTCTTCCTTTGATTCATTTTAATGAACTAAGCAGAGTCTGAAGCATAAATTTCAGCCTTAATTCCTTTTATTTTTGGCTAATCCCATGATCAGAATGAAATCTTGGCTTCAAATACACACAGTGCTTTTGGAATATGCCATTTATGTCTGGATCAATCACAGATTATCAAAAACTCCCCAAAGCATTATGTGTGGGGGGTTTCCTTCCCTTTCATTAAATACTGAACTGAAAAATGAGAAGCCTAAATGGGCTAAGGTGACATTTTTTTACAGCAAAAAATTCCTCACATACTCAGCTCTTTCCCTCTTAGAACCTCCCATCATTTTCCATTATTTGTTAGGTCTTCATGACTTTATCACGCAAGTTATATACATTTTTCCCTTCCACACTGAGGGTATCTAGGAATTACATTAACTACATTTGATATGAAAGGCTGTATTCACCCATGTGACACACAAGGCCAAAAAATCCTGTTATAAGAGCAGTGAATTAACTGTTTACGTGGCACAGCATGATCCTGAATGAGTCCCAAAAAGACACTGAAATATGAAAACCCCAGTTTTAAATCTCAGATTGTTTTTCTGAAGATTTTGGTTTTCTCTTAGTACTGGCTGAGACTGGCTGTTCCATTGAAATTTAGAGATCTATCTGCAATGAGGTGTGAAGAAAAATATCTTGGAAAAATTCATTATAATCTGTGTGCTGTTCTCAGCCCCTCGTGCAGTGAAGCCACTGTCATATTTTCTTCCTATTGCTGTCACCCAAGTTCTCAGTTAAAAATAAAACTGTGTATTTTTTCAAAGAAGCCTTTGCACAGCCAATGGGAAAGTCCCTCTTGGTTTAGAAACTAAGAACCATTTTACCTCTAGTTCATTATTGACTTTGGCCAATGAGTTTATTTTCAAGGTCTGGTTTGGGTTGTTTTTTTTTTTGTTTTTTAGCATACAAGATAGCTTTTAAAAACAGGGTCCTTGTGACCTTTTGAAAGAGTAACATTGTTTTAAAAATAAATTCATTAACTCAGCAGACAGAAAATCTGATTCTCTCTAGGATATCTGTATTAGCTTGTGATATAATCATGACTTAAACAGATGTCTCTTTAGGCTTTTTATTTGCAAAGCTGTATTTTAGGCTCAGTCCTTCCCTTTCTGCAACTGACTGCTCTCCCACATGAAGAGCATCAGCCATGGCAATGTGCAGTGTCAGAGAGAGCCCTCACATCCCCCAGTCCCACCACCTGGACAGGTTCCTTCTGGATCAAATGCTGATATCTCCCAAACAGGGAGACAGCATCACCTGGATCCATCAGGGGACAGTTCTCATCTCATCCTACAGCCTGCTCAGACACAGCTATGAAGTGAGTAGAACTTGGATGACAGAACTCTTCAGGTTCATAAAAGCTCTTTTCTGTGGCTTGAGAGTAGAAAGTTTTGAAGATGAGAGTTAGGCAACAATTTCAGTTCAAACTGGGTCATGTGTTTGTTTTATTTCCTTCTGGAAATTCCAGTGCAAAGCAAGGACAGTTGGGTATCCCAGAGGAACCTTCACAAGCAGAGTGTTCTGGTTGTTGGTTTGGTTTTGTTCTCTGGAAAGGTTCAGGCCTTCAGGAAAAGATCTTTTGAATTTGACTGCACCTCTACAGGGATCTGAGCACTCAGCTGCCCTTGTAGTGTCTTTGGTGATGAACATGCAGAATCTTCAGCTTCCACAAGGCTTTCCTTGTTTGTCCTGACAGTTAAATGCCATTGCCTCTTCTCCTGAGAAAATTTATTAATGAAAGATGAGACACTACATTTCATAGTAAAAAATTAATGCTCCACCAGTAACTGCTGAGAGCTCAAAGCATGGAAAGGTGAAGCAGCAAGGCAGCTTGCTTCCAAAGGAAAGCAAAATATTCCTCAAATATTTGTCTCAGAACCATTCATATCTTCCTGAAACTTCAAATTACACTAAGCTCCAAGTCCCCTGTGTTCATGGCTTTTAAAAAGCAGTCATATTTGGAGAATGAGCTTCTGTACTGAGCTCTGTGGGTATCTGACACATGTCAGGCTACGCAGTCTCCTTAAATCTGGATGAATGACATTACTGAGACTTTTTTCTAGGAATTCCTGCTGGTAATCTGTGTCCACAATGCTCAAGAGTCTTGCAAGGATTTTGGCTTGACAGAGGCAAAAGACAGGTTGTATGGGGTCGTTCAAAGGTCCAGGTTCCTGTGCCTAGGTGCCAAGGGCAGAGTGCCTGACATATCTGTCACTCCAGGGAGTGAGAGCTCCCTGCTGCTCCTCATGACTGACCAGCAGCTCAGATCCTTGCAGAGCCAGAGGTAGGTACTTACACAGACCTCTGCATGAACGTACCTCACTGCTCTGAGAATTCACCTACCTGCTCCTTCCATCCCCACAACAATACATGGCACAGTTTCACAGCTCACAACAGCTCTGTGAAGAAGCACCTCCTTTCAGCTGATCTTACATGAGACCATTCTCACCTGAAAGTGGCTTGCTCCCAGCTGTGCCATCGCTTTTTGAAATGGGAGAGGGAGGTCTGTAGGATATTAAAATTGGATAAAATGTTTAAAATGTAGGCACACAACAGATCTATACAGCTGCACAGCAATGCTTTCTGTTTTATTCTCCAGTCTTTTCCTTGTAATTACTCCCATTCTAGCTGGGGTTTTGGTTTGTTTAGTTTTGCTTTGCTGCTGAATTGACAATATAATGGATAGTCCTATAAAACCACCCAGGAAAGAGATCTTGGAGTTAATAGCTAGCTCACAGACTATCACTGAGTGTGTTTTTTTCCTCCCATGTGCATCACTGCACATTTATCAACAAGGAATTTCATCTGCCATTTTGTCAAAGTGTTTGACAATATGAGCTTGGGGATCCATTCCTGCAAACTCCACTTGCCCTGCAGGACTGGCTCAGCTGAGCTCATGGACAGACTGCTTGGAGCTCTCTCATCAGCACAGGGGGAGCAAATCTGCTGGCAAACTGCACCAACACAGAATAGTTAACTCTAGTTAAAGAAAAATGTGGCCTAAAAGAAGTACAGCAGGGCTGCTCTTCAAAGCTGTGGGAAGCAGGAAGGAACTGGGGGGTTTTTCCCACCAGCCTGGGAGCATGGGGACTTGGAAAGCACATAGTCCCAAATCAACACTGCATTTGCAAACACCAAAACACAGTGCAAATGCACATTAAGAGAGAATACAAATGAACAAGCCCTCAAAGAGGCACTGTATCATTTTTATGTTACCCTACGACTCCCTGTGGTGCGATTTCATGTACAGAGCAGGCTGCTTTTCTTACTTGGTGCTTTCCCTCTGAGAGAGCTTACACACTCCCCCACCCTACCCCCAGTTCAAGGAATCAGTAGTGACTCTTATGGTTAATCTGTTCCTCACAGAGACACTCGCCTTCTCTTCTCAGAGTGCCCTGTGTTTCTGCTGAAGGCAAGGACAGCTCCTGTGAGAGACAGCTGCTTTTGGAGAGCTGATTCAGACAAAGCACCTCAGAGAGAGGAGTCATCTCAAGGCAGTGAATAATGCCACAGTTATGAGCCTCTATAAAAGAGAAAAGAGCCTGCAGTCTGGGACAGGAGTGTTTAGTCATGTCACAGCTCCACGGTCTCCAACATGATGCAGTTGTTAGTCATGAAAGACAAGGAATGCTCTAAATTCAGGAATTAAGATTTGCTCCAAAACCTAGCAATGTGAATAGAAAACCTGGGTTTGGTTTTGGTGGACTCTGAGTGGTTCAAGCTTTTAAATTCATATTTTAGCAACAGTTATAAAAAAAGTCCTTACTTCAGACATATTGGATATTTGCTCAACTTGTGTGTTCAACAATCAAGACAAAGAGACCTCAAAATTCAGCCCACAGACAGCCTGGGTTATCCTTCTGAAGGAAAAGTCACAGCAGTAGACACATGAGAACCATATGGCCTTATCAAGAGCTTCATCAACACAGACGCAGACAAGCCTTGCTCATTCTGCACCCAGAGTCCAGGTGAGAATCCCGAGGTGGTGCTGATGGCTCCCCAGTCACAGCCTCTCTGCAGAGATCTCCCTGCAACAGCCACACAGAGGAGCATCTCTCTGTACAGGGGCACACACACCTACGAGCTCAGATTTCTGCAAATCCAGAGTTTGACAGAATCTAATGAGCTGACAGCTTCACTGGCACTGACCAGTGCGTAATTTTTTTTATTGTGAGCATCTGCAGTCAGCAATATGCAGAATAATAAGATGCAGCTAGAGAGCCTGACTTTCAGGAAAGGAGAATGCTATAGCTCCCTCCTATGGCATGATTCATACCCTTTTTCCTGGTCTTTTTTGACTGTGATCATCCTATTCTATTATTTCATTAACTTTCTTCATTTAGTCAACTAACCTGCAGTGACAATCTCAGGGAAGCCACACTCTATTTGTGCTGTGCCATTCTGCTTTCCCTTAAATTAGAGATGTCTGTCCACAGGGATGCTGGCCATGATATAAATTACTTAAGGAAAATGGATAAAACTCATCAATCGGGCAAAATAATTTATGATCTTTCCACACACGATAATCTGTCTTGTAATAATTTCCTTCATGAAATGTCATCCTAGAGTGGGCCAGCCTTGAATGGCCCAGTTCAGGACCACATTGAGAAGAGACCAAATGCAAGTAGACTGACACTTCTGGCTTGTGAGATTTGTCAGTACAGAGGGTACTGGGTTTCATGGGGTTTCTCTGACACTTCTTGCTTTCAGAGCCACCTCCCCCACACCACTGCTCTCCTTGATCCCTTCAATCCCAACGGTTGTTATGCTGTCCTTCAAAGTATCTGCTTGAATGGAAGCCTAGAAAACATCAGTACAGGCAATGAAGCTGATGCCATTATATGAAAAGGGCCATTAAATCACCATTTAAAAATAATTTTTAACCTACACTATTGGGGTCACTAATTAAAAATCAATTCCTCTCTGTGTTGCAAATCTGACAGTAATTCTGCCTCCAATGGGTACAGCAAGATTAACAGCACATCAGGTAAATGCAGCTGGGAAATGACATTTTCATTAGTGATTTATTGGGTGTGAAATTTCCACCATGGTGAAATATTCATGAACAAAGCAGGTTAGAATGTCTCCATAAATATCCATGTTACTAATTACTGCTGAAGCCCACGCTGGATTAAATGTTCACAAAGCAAAGCATTCACAAGCCACAGGAGAATTCTCTAGGACAAGACTTTTAGGGAGAAACCGAAAACACACAAAACCCAATAAGCAGCAAATTAAGAGCTTTCCTACTAATCATGGTATATCACTTCTCCCATCCCCAGAAAAACAATCAAACCAACCCCAAAACCCCAGGAGAAAGCAAAGCAAAGCGCTACAGTCTCCATTAGCTGTTTTTCCTGATAATGAAGAGTGCCAGGGAGTGATCCTGGGCCTGAGGACCAAATGGTGGAAAAGGCAGCAGCTGCTCCATGGCCCCATCCCTTGAGCTGGGGCAAAGCGTGTCCAGGTGAGCATGTCCAGGTGACCTCACTCAGGCTCCAGGACTGGAGAGCACTTGCTGTGTCCTCACCAGCAGCCCAGAGTGACCAGTGGTGGCCAGGTCACCTTGTCCCTGTGCTCTGTCACCTCAGTGCAGTGACACCTCACTGCAGTGGCCCCAGCCCTGCTTGCCTTTAGCACCTGGCTGCTCTGTGTTACCCTGTGGGATGGAATCAGAGGAAGCTGGATTGCCACAGCACCCAGAAAGCTTCAGACAGCCCATGCAGCCCCAGCCAACAGACACCTGCAGCTTTCTCAGGGCATAAATGGCAAAGTGAGCAGAGCAAGAGGCACTAACAGCCCGTGCATTTTCTGTCTGCTGACTTCAGGTAGACAAAGTAGCCACTCTGGGACTGGTCAGCACCTGGTGTATGAGCTTGTGCCAGCTTTATGGGCAGCCACATAAGGGTCTGGGCACATCCAGAACCTGAAAAGGTGAATTAAAAACACATTGGCTCCCAGTCATTGGTACTGGTTTTTTGTATTCAATTAGATCACATCACAGCTTTGTGTTAAAGCACAACCACACAGATGTGCACAGAGACCACCACTCTCTGGTGGAAGAGGATGAAGAGGAAGCCACTGGGGAGCCTTGGATTGGGATGGACACCCCATAAACCACTTGTGCTGTCAACAGATTGGCAACATAGGGCCCCAGACATAAATACATTTTACCTTAACATGAATGTTTATGGGCAACAAGATAAATCTTCATTGTTGAGCAACCAGGCTTTTCCTTCTTTGCTTTTGTACAAATCTTCCACATGATCAATTGCTTAAGCCAAGGTAACAAATTCTGTCAAATGTGGTACTTGATCACACCAAATATTTCTCATGTTTGGTACCTTCCAACTGGCACAGCTTCAATAGGATTCATTTCCAGTGGAATGAGCTGCACTGTGCAACAAGGCCCAGAATGGGAGAATCAATAGCTGGCCACAGTTAATAATCTGTTAGGTGTCCTCTGGCTTTAATAGCCCCTGAATAACAACATGCAACATAAAGATATTTAGAGAGAAGTGCGATCCTCAGAATGTTTCATATCCTGTCGATTGGAAGCTCCAAACTGTTTAAGAATAGCTTTATGAAATCCAATTTTGCACAGTTTTGACTAAACAGAAGAAACTGAAGAAGCTGATGAAAATGCAAAAGCAGCAAGTTTAAATGAATTGAACCTCAGAAGCTGTTGGAAGATAATGGCTTCAGGAGTCATCCATTCTGTTCACTGCCAGCTTTACACCAGGGCTTCTGCATCTCTTTTTGAGCTCATTGCTAAAAGCATCACTACATATTACCAACATTGTTGTTGCTGACTAAAATACTTTGTAATGACACAAACATCATTCAAAATCAAATTATCAGATGTACTGACAACAGACTCTAGAATTTAATAGCATGTTAAATGATTGTGGGGAAATGTTCTGTGAAGTCAGTGAAGCAGCAGCAAAAACTAATTCAATTCTCAAATGAGTAAAAGTGAGAAACTGTTCTTATAAAACCAATATAGTAAATATACATGCCGGCATACACTGCTGACTTCTAGGGGAAGGAGAAAGAATTTCTTCCTCTAGCAATAACCACCTAATTTTGGTGACTGATGTAGTTGACCTTGAATCAAAACTGCTCCATGTGCCTGGAGTAAGAGTGTCCAAAATAATGCATTGAGGAATGTCATACATTCAAAATACCAGTCATGACTCAAAACTATTTATCATGATACGATGAACATATGGATCTCAAGTTAAATTAAATTCATCCTAAATTTCTGGAAACTGCTAAAGAGCAAGAGCAGAGTCTGTCTCTTACCTTCTGGAGCAAACAGCACCCTGACATGAAATTTGCATGGAACACGAAGGTTTCACATTGCCCTAAATTAGTGAAATGTGCATTGATGATCACGCAGCTCCATCAGCCTTGCTCTGGCAGCCTGTCCAAGGAGAGCTGTAATGCTACAGCCATTATCAGCTTCCAAACACCTCACACCAACAAGGAAGAGTTTTCATAGTACACCATCCCTTGGAGATGGGTTATAATGGTGCTTGAGATTAAGTAACATGAACGGAGAGAATAAAATTATGGAAATTTTAAAAAATTGATGAAAGTTTTAATAAAATGCATGTCAAAATAAAAAAAAAGAACACAAATCTTGTTATAAACAAGAAAGCACAGTATGTTTGAACTTTATGCCTCTTATAAGCTCTTTTTTATTGATGGTTTCTTTACAAAGCTCAGCATGTCTTTAAAGCATTGAGCAAGTCACAGCATTCACAGTGGGCCCATATATTGGCTTAGAATGGCTGGTGATGTGCTCCCCATCTGTGACAGAAATCAAGATTTATAAACAAATAAAACAGGCAAAAAAGCTATAAAGTTCAACAAATTCATGCTCCCTAGTTTACACAGAGTTGGTTTGTGTGAATGAAGGAACACCAGGAAACTCACTCCCATTTATGCATTCATCCCAGCCCAAAGATCTGCTGTCCTGCACTGAGTATCCACCCCAAGCCAGGCTCCAGTCCCTGCCCTAATTAACAGATGCAGCACCCAGGAGAAGGACTGCCTTCACCCAGACCTGCTGAGACCCTGTGGGCTTGCAGCCCTCCTCATCCTCTCTTCTCTCCTGCTGGAGGCAGACTTTAGCTCAGGAGACACAGGGCAGGAGCAGTGCCCAACTCCCCTGGGTGCAAACACTCTGTTTTAGCTGGGAACATCAGGAATGCCCCCACACCCCTGCACTCCCAGAAGTGACTATTGCAGAGCTTCTAGCAGAAGACTCACACTGAAGAAATTCCCCCATATCTGGAGAGAAATATCATAGTCCTGGATCTGTGGCTTTGGTGAGCAAAATGCCAACACCAATGGAAAGGATTTATCCCTGTGGTACAGAAGGGGAGTGTGACATGAATGTTAACAATATTCCAACACTGCTGGAAGCAGGGAGCTCACACACCCCCCTCCCCTCCACAGCAGACACTGACTGAGGTGCAGATTCAGCCAGCATCTGAACTGAACTCGCACAGAGCTGCAGGAGAGTCACAATCCATTTTACTTATTGCATATTGTACTTTACATTTAGTCTTTCCTGCTTCTAGCTGTATTATTTAATAACATACTAATAGCCAAATTACAAACCTTACTATTTTGCTGAGCTGTCCAGGGTCAAAAACTATCCCTAATGTAAAGCAATCTCTAGCTGCTCTCTGTATGTGGGGAAAATGGGCAGCCAAATTAAACAGATGTAATGCACAGTTCTTTTGATAGGAATCCGTAAATCATCTTCCCAGAAATGGAATTTATTTGCTTTCTAGCAATGACATCTTTTTATGCCATTTATGAACTCAATAGGAAAAAAAAATCAGAGGAACCTAATAGATATTAGATATTCTGTTTTGGGGTTCTCAAATGGAGTATTTAAGAATATCGATTTTTGAAGAGCTGTTACATTGTATTCCTGAACATTAAACATTAAAGTGTTTTTAGGCAGATACTTGACAACAGACATCAAATTTCCATTAGCTACTTTCTTGTAGAGACCTTGCTTTTAGAAAAGTGCTCAAGACAGGGAGACAAATCCTAAGGATTTTTAATTACATTTATAATCGTATCTCTGTCTGGTATTTTTGAAAATAAAAAAAAAGCACAGAAAGACAAACAAAACAGCAACTCAGGAAAGACAGCCCCATGGTGAGCACTCAGTGCCTTGGTTCACTTCCCAGCTTTGTTTTTAGCTATGGGCCACTCAATTTGTCTTTCTTTTTCTCCCCTACAGCAGGTATAACACTCTGATCAGGAAATACTTAATAGGCACATCTGGGAAGAGGCCATTTGCTGACACAATTTAAAGGGTAAGAAAGACTGCTTTAATAATCAAATAGCATATTTAAAATTCCAGATAGGGAAAAAAAAAAGGTAATTCCAAAAGAGAAGGTAGCACACATAGCCACTCCAAAGTCAATGGGAGTTTTGCCTCGACTTTACTGCAATCAAGATTTCTGCATTAAACACTCAGGAATCCTGTGTCCAGTCCCTGAACCTGTTCCATCTGATGCAGTATCACAATATCTGCACATATTTCACAACATGTTAAAAGAAGCGTACAAGGGGAACACTGAAAACCTGCAGCCAGCATGCTCAGAGGAGGACAACGTGCTGGCATGTGTGAATTAGGATTGTTTCAGCTTATAAAATCATCTTTTATAAAGACAGGAGGATGACTCCTGCAGCATTCACATTTCCAACACAGCCAGACTCTTTCAAAGCCCAGCATGCTCAGAATGAGATCCCAAGTCCCATGTATTACATTGATTTTATAATTGATTATCTTCCCAGGGTCACTATCTGGAAAGCTGTAAGACATAATTTTTTCCAACTGATTTGTCTCCCTGGACAGCTGCTGCTTACAACTTCCAACTTTCCAATAGATGATGACAACACAGTGAAGGATGGCTCAAGTACTGTGATCATTCACTTCCACCCTGTGGGCTGCAATCCAAAACTTTCCTACACCTCATTTTTTCATGCAGTAAATCATCATTGGGAAGAAAGTGTCCAGATTTCCACTAATGTGAGGGCATTTAATTGCTCACCAAAAATGTTGTGAGGGTTGATTCAAACACATCTGGTGTGAAGCAACGTGTTCACTCCCACTACTGACCACGGTTGCCCCTACTCAGCAGTTCATCTGAAGACACATCTTCCATTTGCAGCTCAATATTTCCAATACCTTGGTATTTTAAAGCCTGTCTTTCCAGGCACTTACTGCCTTGTAACTATATAGCTAAGAATCCAAAGTCCTCTAAAATCAATGGGAGTCTTCCACTGACTGTGTGAGCTTAGATTTAACCCCAGAAAGATTTGGCAATATCAGGCTTTCATACAGAAGTACAGTCCTTATAACCTGAGAGCCAGTCACTGATCTCTGAGGTCCCTTTGTGGGTCACAGACATCAAGGACAGTGGTGAGGCTGAGGATGTGGCATTGCCATTGCTCCTTGCAGGAATGCAACTGCAGGGAGCAAAATCATACATCAGGAGCAAATGAGTAACTGGCTGTGAGTTTGTCACCTGTGCCTGCTCATCTCCCAAGGCAATCCATACAGGCAATTCCTGTGAAGAATTCACTTACACACCCCAGCAGGACATTGCCAGAGCTGTGTGCAAGCAGAGGCCAGCACCACTACTCAGCCTGCAGGGAAGATGAAATGGGAAAACCATCCATGAAAGACTGGGGAAAGCTAAGAATGCAGAGAACACATCCTCTTAGTGGGGGCTGTGCAGCAGCAGCATCCCCTCTGCCATTCCACCATGCTTCCAGCAGGCTGGAAAAGGATCTGGCATTGGCCCCTCTGGCAAGGACAGCCAGCTTAGTGAGCCTGACCTGTCCAGAGATCTCAGAGACCCTGCAGGTGAGGAGGTCACTGGTGGGGAGTCCAGCCCTGCAAGCAAGAAGAAACCAGGCTGGTGGTTCCTCTCCAGAGCCCTTGCTCCTCTCCAGGATGGGATTTGTCTCTCCAAGTGCAGAGGGATCACTTTGTAATTTTTACTAAATACCACCACTTTAGCTGGCTTTGATTCCTGATTACTTCTTCAGAGGTTACCACTTCACCTTAGCTGGCAATCATTTTGCTGTGATTAATTACTGGTTTCAAAAGTACCACCTTCATATTTACTGGGCTATATTATAAAGAGCTTTAAACCTCTAAACCTTTGCATTTTATTCACAGTAGGACAGAAGTCCAGTTATGGTCCTCTAGTACAAAATGCATTATACAGACCTACCAGAAACCAATTCCTGCTCCAAAGACTTTACAATTTAAAGCTGTGATTGAACATTTGTTCACATCCTTATCTTGAAGGAGGTAGGTTGTTCCAAAGACTCCAAAGTGATTATTCATCCTATTCATGAATTCAAGAGCATGCATATGTATTTCCACAACTGGAAAAGGCCACAAGAGTTGGAATAACAGCAGGAGAAAATAAAGAGAGATAATTGTGACTAATGCAATAAGCAGTGGTTAGAGAAGAGTAGCTGCCAAGCTGTTGCTGAATATTTTATTGGCAGTGCACTAGGGGCAAAAGTCAAGGAGAGATTTGAAAAAGGACATTGTAGTATTTTGTTGGCTATTAGGAGAGCCTTTCTTGTGCATTATTATAAGAAAAAGCACAAAAATTTCTGATGGAGACTGGATTAATGGCTTAATTTCTAGGGAGTATTAAATTACCTGGCATAATGTAGAAACATTTATAATTTATAAGTAAAACGACATTAGCAATTTACATGAAGCTTAGAGAAATAGTCTAGACAAGAATTGTTATATTGAAATCCCAAGTTCACGCTACAGGAGTGTGTTTAACACCCATATCCTGTAAGAGGATCCACTACACAGAGGAAGACATCAGTTTTCCTTCTTTCCCTGCTTCTGCCCTCATGCAGACAGGAGACAGGATTGAACAGCAGTGCTGGGAAGAGGCAGCCCAGGGAAGCACTCTGTGACTGCAGGTGAATGCAATCCCACCCCAGCTGCACCACGTGTGGATTGCAGAGCATCAGGAACTGGGCAGGATCCTTCACAACATCATCCATCACTGAAATGCATTACAGAGATGGAAGCTAGAAAACAACATAAAAATCTCTTTCAGCTAAATGATGTTATGGATTGTGGGTTTCCTTCACATGCGTCAGCATTTTACTTTTAGAGGGATGCTTCCCTGTTGTGACTAAAACAAATGTTGCAAGCAATAAAAATAGTATAAGGCTACAAAGAGTAATTTATCAGCTTGCAAAGGCCACACAACTAAGATCTGCAGGCCCAGGACAGGAATCATGGCTAGCTCAGAATTACTGCAAGCTCAGGGATGGGGGTGTCATCCCCTTCTCTTTTATTGCCCATTGAACATTCACATTTCAAAATCCACTTTACTCCCCAGCTGTATAATTTCTAACCCTCCCTATTTTTAGCTACTATTTTATATTCCTGTGACATTCACATTCTCTGGACAGAGAGACATAATTCTGTCTGTCAGGAGAAGCACAGAGAGAAGAAGAGAAAACAATCTTTATCTCTGCTCCTTTGTTTTCCCCATGAGGAATGTGGTGTGGAGATTGTTCACCTGCAGTGATTGCTGGGTTGGATTCTGGTGAAGGTTGTTTGGGGTCAGTGACCAATGGGATCCTGCTGTGGCTCGGGCTCTCAGCAGAGTCACGAGTTTGTTAGTTAGGTAAGTAAGAAGTAAGTATGTAGAGTAGTATAGTATCTCTTTAAATTGTATATTAATGTAATATAGTATAGTTTTAATAAAACTATCCTTCAGCCTTCTGATCTGGTGCCAGACATCATCATTTCTTCCCCTATCTGGGGTTCGCTGCATTTTTACAATATATTCCCTCATTTTTCAGGCCATCAAGAGGTGCAGACAGCATTGCCTGCCTTTTAATAGGCATTTTGGGATTTGTAGCAGCAAATTTTGCCCCCAGAAAACCACACCAGGGTGATGAGCATTGCTGATATGGGGGTCTAGCCATCCCACAGAGATAAAGGACAAGCTGCCAAGAGCCTGACTGGCAAACAGTCACGTCACAAGGGAATATGTGATATCTTCCTTCCAGGGGTGCAAGGAGGTCACAACCAGCCCCCAGCTGCTCTGTGACACCACAGGGCTGCCTGCAGAGTGTGGCACTATTCCTAGCAAAGAGGGGGACACAGTCTAGATGCAAATCATTTAAACCTAAGTCCAAGTCTACTATCTGAATGTAAATTGAATCCTGTACTCTCCTCATGCCCAAAACTCTCTGTGCAGGGTCAGGGGGCTCTGGGAGCTGGTTGGGTTTGTTGGAAGGTGCCCTGTCCTGTGTTTGCTCTACATCCTGTGCCAGGGAGATGGGGAGCATGAGGACATTCCAGACCTGCTGGAGCAAGACAAACAGCAGCACTGTCACAGAGCTGCTGTGAGTTAGGGCTGGAAGCTAGGAACAACACAGTAGAGACAAGAAGGTAATAAATACCGGATGGCAAAAACATTCCAGCTGCTGGTTAGCTGGTGAAAAAGGGATCAAAACTCTTGGGTTTTAACATCTTTGTAGATAGCTGTGGCTAGGCAGTTTTCTTCAGGAGCTGCCAATACAATTTGTTTTAAAATAGTCTAAATATAATGCTAAAAATAATGGAAAAGTGAATTACTCACAAGGAGTGCCCTTTCTAATAATCTTTAAAACACATCTACACTTAATGTCACATTTTCAACTTCTGCAAAATGCACTCGAGCAATGGATTCTGTGCAGCAGGGAGGTATTCATTTAGCATTTTAGTGTGAGCCTGTTTTTGCTCAGTTAACTTTAGGCTATTGATGTTTTATTGAGTGAATAAATTAGTCAGTTCCTATTTATTACATATCTTTATTTGACTTTACATCTTTCTTGTGAGCGCTGAGGGTGAATGGAGGCAGCTGAGGCCAGAGACTGGGGAGCTGTTGGGCACATCAAGACCTTAGACTCTTCTGAGCCACTGGCCAAACCCTTGAACATCATAAGCTGCATTTTATCTTGCAGGAAGCCTGTGATGTGCAGGGGGAGGCCATGAGCCTGCCTGCTCAGGAGCTGCCTGGTCCCACAGGAACACGGTCCCACTGAGCAGCACCTTGCTGCAATGGCTTGGTAAGGGCTCTTCATTCTGGAGGCCAAATCAATGTTCCAAAGGGGAGAAAGCTCACCTTGGGAGAAATGCAGTACCTCACTTGATAACTTTGAACAAAACACATCTTTAAATGCTGGAAGACTTTGCTCATTCTTTAAAAACCCTGGCAATTTCAGTGACTTTACTTCTCTCTCTCTTGCCCTAGTATGATTTCACTGTCTCTGCTGCACACTGGAGCATTCCAGAAATGGAGGAAGCATTAAAGTTGTTTGGGTGCAAGCAGCACGCTGGCACTACTGGGATTCAAGCATCTCCTAGCAACCAAGAGGGGCTGGCTATCCCCAGAACACTCTGCTTGTTTTGAGGAGCCACGCTGGAGCTGAGCTCTAGATAGAAGGCCAAAGTAAATCATTTTACCTGTTTGGTAACTCCTACCATATAACCAAGATATAAACCTGCTCTTGTACAAATCCTGAGCTGAAGCAGCTGCTAAATCCCTCTCCTCCAATGACTTCTGCTGTGAAGCAAAGTAATTGTTTTTAAATGCTGCTCAACACTTAGCAAAACTAAACTGAAGATTAATGGCTTATAGTTTTCATTGGTATTTCCACTAGAAACAAGAAAAGCAACCAAGCAAATGTCCAATTGCCTCTGTGCACAGCTCTGGTGTAATGTGCTATTTAGTAATATGCTATTAACTATGACCAAGCAAATGAGTTCTGTGCTTTCCAAAGAAAAGGAAAAAATCCGTCCTGCAACAAACTTGCCTTTACCTCTTTAAACTTTGGCTGTTGTGAATTTTCAAGTCAACAGTTTGCCTTCTGAGATTATTTCTTCTGCTTGCAGGAAAAAAATCAAATCCTGGGATGGGGTTATTATAGACCCATCTTTTCCACAGGGTACAGTAACTGATCATGTGTGTTCCGATGCCTCTTCACAGTTCTGTTTAATAAATGCTAATGACTAATTTATATAAACAGTATCAGGTTTTTATCTAAAAGAGGTTTAATTCAGTACTGATCAGATTTGGGCTCCTTGGCCTGCCAGCCAGTTTGGATTTGGACAGGGACACTGTGGATGGGTCACTCCAAGGTTTAGAGGAAAGTTTCAAGAGTCCCAGTGAAAACTGTGCTTGAAGCAACTGCTCATGCTTGAGATGTCCCTGCTGTGTGACAGGCCTGAGCACAGAGATTTATTCCAGCTGCCATTTTGCCACTCTTCTACATAAGAGGCCAAGTGGGGAAAAACACAGTGCACACAGGTGATACTTCTTATATTTTGGGAAGATTTTAATGACTTTTTTTTCCCCACTATATACTATTACTCATGAAATTCATAAAGGGCTTTGCAAGAAGTATTTCATTGTAGTTAACACAATGAGACACTAAACTTCCAGGAACACTGGGACATTATGAAAGTGATTTATAAAACACCATCACTATGGTCAGTGTAGCTGCAGTTGCCCCACACAGCTGTGTATAACGCATACCTTTCCAATTACCCAGGTGTCCATCCCTTTTTCAACTCAGATGATACTGAGAAATCAGAAATGCCTTGCAAAATAGTTTTGCAAGTTCATAGGTTAAAGTCTTCAATATTTTATAGGATTTATGGAGTGGAATCTCATCTTTTCAGAATTTAAAACAATCTCAAAATATAATTTCTTGGAATTTACTTTACGTTTCAAGACAGAAACATACTATAAAAGTATAATAAAACAGCATTTTCCACTGAATCCTAAATTATTAAATGCACTGCTTTTAAGGGATATTTTAAATACTAACTAGGAAGATAAATAAAACCTTGCACAGGCCACAGGTCTGCAAAATCTCCCCTCAAGGAGCAGGGATGCCCCAGGCTCTGTGTTTCTCTCCAGTTGTTCTCCAGAAGCACAAAATCTCCTTTGTTACTCAAAGGGCTCATTTCAGAGCCCTGTCTTGGTCCTGACAACCTCACAAACACCAGAAAACAATTCAGTGAAACTGAAGTTTCACCTTCAAAAAAGAAACAAAGAACTTCTGTACAAATATTGAATTCTGTGAACAGATTCTTTTTTTTATCACCTACTTCAAAAAGTCATTTTACAGCAAGTGTTGCATGAGCTCACAATACCATTTGTCACACGGGACAATACCAATGCTGGTATTGACTTTTTCCTGGCTGTTCACTGTAACTATGAATAAGATATTAACTTGTCCCATTTAAGTGTTTCTCCTGCTCTTACTCCACAAGCACAAATAGAGTTGTGCATAAATATGTACCTTTTTGTTAAATACAAAAATCCATTTTGCAGGGAGGTGGATGTGAAACACAGCAGGGACTATTATTGCATGTACCATGAATTAACTGATTCATCTATTGAGACATTCATGTTTTCAAGACTTCAGCAATTACATCTATATATAATTATTATGCAAAGCATACTCATATCTGAGTACTTAAAAGGATCTTGATGCAAGCACTTGGGGATCTGCTCCCATATTCTGTGTGTGTGTGTGTAAGGGTAATTGTGAAAACTCTCCTGCAATGTGTGTACTTTAGAAGTTCCTTCTGGGGCCAGCCAGGACATGAGGCACCAAGAAATGCACTCCTGTGACACTGATAGATGACTCCAGAAAAGGATCAATTCAGGCTCAGCACTGCAAAACCCACAATGAAGTCTTTTTTCTCAAAACACAACTTCTAAGCCCCTGAAAGTGTTTGGAGAAAACAACAGAGCAGTAATGGAAGAAATAAGAAAATAATGAAACCATGAATATGACACCTAATCACAGATGCCTGTAAAAAGATCAAGCTATTATTACTGGATACAATTGTAACAAAACAGCAGTATCTCTCTAACACAACATTTCAGGATTTCAAGTAAGAGTAGAATAATGTCATGTTAGTGCCTCTTGCAAACAGGCAACTGCAAAAAGGTGATGTTCCCCTATAGAGGGAGCAAGGTACTGGCTGCTAGTGGGGCTCTGAACCTTCCTACCCTGGGCTAATGCATTTTGGGGAAAGAAACTTTAATCTGACATGTATTTAAACTGCCTTTCAATGTAGGAATGTATGAAATTATTTTCTTTCTTTGATGCCAATCCCTTCTCTATGGTTATACCAATGCAAGGGATCTAGGATGTAGCAGACAGTAGGAGATGATCTAAGATGCTCTAAGTGGAAATTTAAAACAGTCTCTGGGTAAGGATTGAAGTTAAGAGCTGTAGCAAAGAAGATAAAATCTGATTCAGGTCTGAGTTTTGGTTAACCATGTAGGTATCATTTAAGGAGTCAGGACACTGTCATCAGGAGTTAGTGAGTCATAAATGATGGAATTTGATAAGGAAAAGGAAGTTCCCAAAATACAAAGATTTCATTAAAAAAGCCCCAAAACACCTCACACACTCACTGACACTAAAGGTAACTCTGTCCATTAGGCAGTATCATTTTGATAGGCTGGGAGGGAAGGAATGTTTTAATAAACTAATAAAGAGATACAGATGATTAGACCAACAGAACCAGGAAGATGGAGTTTCATTACCCTGTCCTGTACTGCATACTGTGCACCCAAGTGTGCACAGCAAATGGAAACCTTCAGCTGCATGACTTCAGGATGTTAAAAACAACACAATAACAACATGTACTTGGGTCTACTAACGGCACTGTAAATAGACATCCATTCCAGCAATCAAGGCCACCAGAGCACAGCTGTCATTAAATGCATAATAAAAACCTCCAACTCAACAAAGTGGGAGTAAAAAGCAAATCAGGGTTGCCTGGCTGCTCTGCAGGCATTGGTTGTGCTGACACCACATAGAGTTTAGCAAATAAAATTAGGTATGGACTTGTAGCACTGGACTCTCAGGGCTTTTTTATTCCCTCACAAGTTTGTTGGTGCCTTTTGGAGATGATATGACTTCACATTTGATGTTCAATCGAATCACTAAGTATTTTTTATATATTTTTAATATATTTTTATATCATTTTTTACTAGAAACTGTTAAATTTGAGGAACATTAAAGGATTAGAAAGGGATAAATGTAAGAAGGACATTATCAAGACCATCCACTGAACAGCCAGTATATCAGTCTATCTGCCAACATAGTTTTACTGAATTGTCTCAAGCACCAAAATCCTTTCAGACACATTTGCAAATAATACTTTAACTAATCAATTAGTTTGCTTCCCCAAATGCATATATGTATAAAGTGAGAGTTCATGTTAAAAAAGTCACCTAACAATTAATCTTCCACTTTCCATTTAGAAAGTACCAATGTCTTCCTATCTGTTTCCTTGATATTACTAAGTACAGCAGAAATAAACAAGGATAACATTATTCAAACCACTCAGCATATTAGTCTCCTTTTAACATGCTTTGATGAGGCAAGTCACCATCATAATGCTGTTTAAAAACTAATTTGTGTGTCAAGTACAGACCAATGAACATCATCCTAAAAGCCATGCAGAGTGAAGAAAACTGCACAAAGCAATGAGCTCGATCCCAGTTCAGTTCTGTCTCCTGGCACACTGGTGTTTGCACTGGTGGCTGCAGATCACCAGCTGGTGCCAGTGCCCTCCCTCTGCTGTCCCCCTGCTCCAGCCATCCTTCCAGGGCACTGCTGTCACCACTCTGAGACTGTAAAACTCAGAGGTAATGGAACTAAACATGGGACTAAAATACTGCCTAAAGTAGGACTAGGAAAAGATTTAGATTTAACAAAAGACTTCTGCATTCAAAAACAAATCAATTACATATGGTTTCACTTATACCATATTAAAGTATGTTGTGATAGGATTCTGTTATCCAAATGTAACTTCTGATACCAAAAAATTTCAATACAGAAAAGAAATCTACGGAATTATCATGCTTGAGACTCTGTGCTCCTGTACTCACTTCATACCAGATTTACAAGGCATCAGTGATGCTACTCTGAATTAAGTACAAGAGAGCTTTGCTTCACTCTGCAGAACATGTCACTAATAGAAAATGAGAGGCTGCAAGTACCACAAAGCCTCAGAGAGGAAAATGGAGACACTCCTTTCCTATGATCCTTTGTAAATGGTCTCTTGAATTCTCAATCCAGCTCTGCCATTGACATTCCCAGACTATTCAAAGTCTGTCACAAAAAGTTTTACAGACAATGCAATGCACCATGGATGGAGAGAAGAGACATGCTGTGCTATCTGCCACTGGCAGACACTCCCCCTCCTAACACAAACACCTCAGTGTGACAGCAACTCAGGAGGTGTGAATATCATGTCCCACCCAAGAAGTTAGGATAACTGTTTGAACCTTTTTTGCGTTTTTTTTGTTTTGTTTTGGGTTTTTTTGGGTTTTTTTAGTTGGTTGGTTTTTTTAGCTGGCTTTTGTTGTTGTGTTTGTTTGTTTGGGTTTTTGTTTGTTTTCTTTTGTTTCCCCAGAATTGCAAATAGATTTGGATATTCAGAAAATTCATTCTCTCACTGCTCAGACTGGTGCAGTGGCAGTGACTGGGCACAAGGATGCCTGCCAGTGCCTCAGAGGGCCAGCCAAGACCTCTCAGGGTGCCTGTGTAACTCGTATTTGCTGCCAAGTGTGTTCTACAGAGAGCACACAGGTCTGGATACATCAAAATGTGTCATTCAAAGTGATGCAGCACAATCTGAGCGTGGCACAGTGCTGAGACCACACGGAGAGCTACCAGCAGAGGTTCAGCCACAGCCTGGGTGCCCAGGCTGCTGCAGGACTGGCTCCCCCATGGAAAGGGCACTGCTCCAGCATCCTCCCAGGGCACAGCTCCCTGGGAAATGGCTGAAGTGACAGTCAGTACTTGGAGCTGCTCTCCAGACTGCCATTTAACAAGCTGTCAGGATGACTTAAAAATAGCACAGGATCTAACTGCAAAACAGAGTTCTGGTTTGCTTGTTCTGCTTTCCCTGCTGTGATTTTATCAGGAATTGGCCAGCTTAATATAGCTTTGCTAGTTGCCAGGAAATAGCATAGTTTTGTTTTAAATTTGCTTCTTGGCTGGGTTTTCCAAACTAACCCAGTCCCAATTGCCCCTCAGTGACGGGCTGCAGCAGTTTGCACCAGAGCCTGGACCAGGAGAGCTGGGCTGAGGACAACGTGGCCACCAGGCAACCCTCGTGTCCCCTCGTGCTTCCGTGCCCACATTTATAAAAACAAGCTATAGTTACTGCCTACAAAAAAAGCTGACACTTTTATAAATGCTCAGAAGCAGAAATCCCTCATTACAGGGTTACCTTGTGAAGGTGTAAGCTTTTGGGTTGAGCTGGGAGGAGGTGTGAAATAAAGGAATGTAAAGCACCTGCAGCACTGACACTGAAGTTGAGGCATCTTCCAACTGGCTGTGACTTTAAATTGCTTGCAAGACTGAGATCCTCCTCCAGCTCAGGCAAGAGCTGTTTTGTCAGTTTGAAACTAATCCAGCTAAGGTAAATATCAAGGTTTAATTAGCACAGATAAAATGAGAGTGATCATGCAGCTCTTCAAAGGGTAATCCATTACCTTGCTTAAAACTTAATATTCAGAAAAAAATAATAACATGCTTTTGAACAGGATTTAAGATTACTAAAAGTAGAGAGGTCATTTGGAAAATGTCACAGCCTTGGTCAGCAGATCTGGGGATGGCTGAAAGTACCCAGGGGCATATTAAAAGATAAATCTTGCATATTTAGAATTCATCAAAATATAGTATGGATTTCTGGTTTATCTGTCTCTATCTTTCAGTTTGCCTTTTTACATTATATTTCAATGTCTTGAACTTGACTTCCTCCTTCAGATACAAATTAAAACTATCACCAAGGAATTAAAAAAATTCTTCTAGTAAAGAAGTGCTAACTCTACTGTCTGTTTGCAGAAAGACTTCAACACAGCTAATCCCTGGGTAGCTTTTCTTTTCACTTTCCTTTAGGTGTTCTGTTAGAAAAATACTTCCAATATTTTTGAGATCAGATTCTCTTCTAACAATCCTATTTTTATCTTGCTTTTATGAGATTCTGAAGAACATTGCTTGGTCATCATCCAGAACTGTATTTCTTTTCATGTATCAAATTCCATCTGTAACTGTTATCTAACTGCACTAAGACTATTCTTTAGCTAAGCAATCTAGAAATATTGCTTTGCCACCCATTTCCTTTTCCAGTCTTTCCAGTTCTCAGTCTTCCTCAGTAAAATCTAAACCTGCCCCAGCCCTGGTTCATTTCTTGTCCCATCACACAGATCAAACTAGTCGAAGGCTCTTTTGCAATCAAGACACATGACCTTGTGTTGCTGAGTTGTTATGTAAGAAACCAAGCCTGACCTTATTTCCCAGAGAGCACTTCCTCCACCTCCCACTTTCACAGGTGTCTGGCTCCCTGCCAGGCTCTTTAGGGACCCAGGACTTCCCAGACTCTGGCAGTGGCTGCCTACATTCCCAGTTTCAAGATGGGAACCAAGATGTCTTTGTGTCAGCCCCAGACATGATCCTGCTGCTCTCTCTGGTTCTCTGAAGTCTTACCTGCCTAAAATCCCCCCCAAGGTTCATGGATGCTGCTCCAGGTAAACTTCTGCTGTCCCCCCTGCTCACAGTAATATATCTGAAACAGCAAGCTTCTATTTGTTTTTGTAGATTTGAATAAATCCCTCCCCAAAAAAATGCAAACTCTTCCTGTTTTTACTGAAAAAAAAATTAATTTACACGTGTATGGAGGATGCTGCTGCTTTTAGGAAGTGCCCCTTGTGCACACTAAAGAGGAAATCGGGAGTTGTCAGACATGAGTTTGTCTTTTTTTGTTATCCTCACATAACCCTCCCCAAAAGAAATAATTAGAAAGCAAAATTCTCCAAGCTCCAAGTATGGAGAGGAAATGTGGGAAAAAAAAAAAAAAAATTTAAAGGTTCCAAGAA
The DNA here is from genome assembly GCF_024509145.1 of Vidua macroura. Classification (NCBI taxonomy): domain Eukaryota; kingdom Metazoa; phylum Chordata; class Aves; order Passeriformes; family Viduidae; genus Vidua; species Vidua macroura. The sequence goes on along the minus strand of NC_071586.1, from coordinate 8,231,198 downwards.
ACAGAATTTGCATATCTTAAATCTGTAGGCAGCCCTGCAAACCATATTTCTTTCTCTTTTGAAAGCAACTTCCCTCTGCATTCACAATTCAGCCCAATAAATTTCATAGCAACCCTGTGAAGTGCACAAATAACAGACCTCAATAAGTCACAGTAAGAACTCAGAGAGCCTGGGACAGAAAGAGGTCCCAAAGCTGCCTTAAAATACCTGATTGCTCAGGACAGTTAGCACCCAGCATTGACACTGCCTCTTCCAATACTCCAAAGGCAGTCTGTGTCTCAAGTGCCTTCATTTTCCCCTGCAGCAATGCCACCCCTGCTCTGCAGGACTCAGCAGTCCCTGCAAGAGCAGGGCTTGAGGTCAGTTCTGCTGTCACAGCATCCTCACAGGCAGCTGTGAGCAGGGACAGGAGCAGCCAGAGGCAGGGAAGCACCCATCAGAAAACAGGCCATTGATCCATTCATTGGTCATCATCCAGAACTGCATTGCTTTCCATGTACCAAATTCCATCTGTGGCTGTTATCCAGCTGCACTAACCCTAACCCAGCAGTCCATTGGTGTGCATGGTTTGTGTTGTAACACAGATTTGTGATCTTGCCACAGTAACATAACAAATACCTAAGAAGTAACATAAGATATAAGAAAAGCATATTCTTGGTTGCAATAACTATTGAAAATTTTAGTTAAGAATTACATGAATGTTTATCCTCTCTCAATCTCTATTTATCCTCTCTCAATCCTCTTTCTCCACTTAGCTGCAAGAAGAAAATACTTGGATATGCACATTATCTGGTTCCACATAAGTCACAGAAAATGAACATTAAAAAAAAATCAGGGCTAAAATTATTTCTTAGGAGATTCAAATAACTGCTTGTTCCTCTAGCAACACTGAGCATTGACAGGGATAAACCCAGGCAGGAGATTGCTTGGGTTTCCTGAAGAAAACACCAGGACCTGTCCACTTGGAATATTGCAGCAGCCTGGGTGCATCCACAGATCCTCATCTTGTAATGCCAAGGACTGAGTGTGAGGACATGGCAAGCTCTAGTAATGGTTTTGCTGGTGCTAGAATAGGAACAAACTCCACTGCAGGTGCAGGTGAGAGCTGGGAAGCCAGGGAGAGGACACAGCAGCCCAGCAGGCAGCCTTGGAGCCAGCTGGAGGGAGCAGCCTTCAGGGAGACCATGCCAGGAGCACTCAAAGGCTTCAGTCTCCAAAGCTGTTTAAAAAGAACACAAAATCCTAAACAAGAACAACACAACTCTCTGGATACAAAACACAAATCTTCTGACTTCAAAACAAATCCTGCCTCCCTTCCCCCCACTGTGTCCTTGAAGAGCTGCCTTCTTTCCGCCTTTGCTTTCCACACACCTGCCCTGACTCTCCAGCCCACATTCCCTTTGCCTGCAGCAATCCCATTTCCCTTCTCCCACTGCCATCTGTGCCCCCAGCTCATGCCCTGTGTATGTCTGCTCCTGGAGTTTGTCCTACACCACTGCTCCGTCTCTGCTGTGGAGGGGAGTGCTCCTGCCATCCATCCATCCATCCATCCATCCATCCATGAATCCATCCATCCATCCATCCTCCATCATCCATCCATCCATCCATCCATGAATCCATCCATCCATCCATCCTCCATCATCCATCCATCCATCCATCCATCCATCCATCCATCCATCCATCCATCATCCATCCATCCATCCATCCATCCATCCATCCATCCATCCATCATCCATCCATCCTCCATCCTCCATCATCCATCCATCATCCATCCATCATCCATCCATCCTCCATCATCCATCATCCATCCATCATCCATCCATCATCCATCCATCATCCATCCATCATCCATCCATCCATCCATCCATCCATCCATCCATCCATCCATCCATCCATCCATCCATCCATCTATCCCTCCCTCCCTCTCTCCCAGGAGGTCTCTCTGGGCAGACCTCAGAGATCCACAAAGCAGTCCTGACATCACAAATGCTTGTCCTTGGAAAATTCAGAACGGAGGAACGAGAGCACCTCTCATGCTGTAAAGGACCAAGCCAGTGATAGGAAACCCACCAGCCCCTTGCTTTTCCTGTAATGTCAGCCCTGGGTCAGTACACTGAGCATTTGGGAGAGAGCAGCAATGAATCTGGAATAATGGCATGCAGGCAGAGAGACAGCTCAGAGGCAGCTCAGAGGCAGCTCTGTGCATGCAGCTCTTCAGGCAAGGTGTCCCATCAGGGGAACAATCAGGGCTCTGCCTCACAGGGAAATGCCAACAGGCGCTGCTGGGGAGTTTGCTCACCCTTCCTGCAGCTCCATTCCCACTCCTGCCCTGGGGGAGTCCCAGCCATCACCATCAAGGCAATTGTGATAGCTCCAATAGCTAAACCATTTCTGGTTTACAGGATTTATGTTTTTACTTTTTCTATTTATCTGAAAAACTGTCAAGATCCTCTTTCATGTGACCAGTAAACTTTTAGGAACACACACACATCTCATGTTGGAAATGTTTTAAACTACTGATTAATCTCCTTGAAACCTGATTGCTTATTAGCACTGCTCTGACAAGCAGTTCAGGATTTCTATCACAATCTCATTTTTTCCTACATCTCCTGGCGTTACTATTTTAAGTACAGAACTAAGAATGGGAGAACACAAAGACAGGAATTATTATACTTCCCAGAAAAAGTTTTGCTCTTTGAATTTTGTTCTAGGAGCCAGCAGAAATCCAATCCTGTTGTGCTTTTTATCTGTCATTTTTCCCTGGAAGGTGTTATTAGCTCAATTAGCAGAGCTATCCATACTGAAATTTCTCCTTCTATTCTTAGTTTACAGCTCTTGAATGTAAAATTCAAGAGGCAGAACTTTGAGACACAATTTATGGCAAGTTTGAGAATCTTTCTGTCTTTTACCTCGTTACCATCCACTAAGCTGTGTATTTAATTCTATTCTAGGTTGTGGTAACAGAGCTTGTCTGCAGTCAGAGCACCCCTCAGCAGAGCCTCTGTGGACATTCAGGCACTCAGAATGTCACTGCAAAGGCCTGGCAGCTCCTGTTGGGGACACAGGACCTGCACAGCTCAACTGGCCAGCGTGGCCAGCAGCTGTGGAACTGGGCAGGTGAGGTATCCACACAAGAGCACGTGGGCACAGAGACCACCTTTGAAAACACAAAGTTAATGGTTTGATCGAATGCTAGTCCTGCCTTGCTGCAACAAAGTCATCTCAGGCCATAAGGCAGCCTATCATTGTTATTCTATGAACACACTCTACCTTTTATTCTGCCTGAAATAACATTGACTCATACCTTTCCTTAAGGGCGGTTTTAGGATGTGAGTGAGCTGCTACCTCTGCAGTATCTGAAACAGAGCAAACGTTTTCTATCAAGTCTTCACCTCTTCAAGCAACACACACCTCCACTTGTGTGCATTCAGTGCTGTGCCTGGGAGGGATGCTCACAGTGTCTGCTTCAGCTTGGGACTCAAAGGGAAGCAACTTCCAGGGGCTGCCTGCCTGCCATGGCAGGTGCTCAGTGGGAGCCAGGAGCGAGTGCCTGACATTTCCAAAGCTGTGCTTTGTGACTGCAGAAACCAAGCACTCCTTACATCTTCCTGTAAGCCCAGCAGCTAAGTCAGAGAGCTGCCACACAGGAAAGAATAGGTTTTTCTTCTCAGTCTCCCTTTCCCTCCAGATCCATTCTTTCATTACCGTGTACCCTGTGCAGAACAGGAGGTTGAAGGATGCAACCCAAGATCTCCCAGCCCTAGGGTAGCCCTACAAACACAATCCCTACAAGAACTCAACTTTGAGAATGAGCTTCCAGGAGAATTCCAAATGCTGTCAATAGGGTTGTTCAACCCTCTGAAAGGGCAAAAATACTAATAAAGGAGTCAAAAGAGATGAATTGTATGAGTCAATGTGGCCTGTGCAGAATACATGTAATACTTTTGCAGAAGGCAATGCAAGTAAAGGGGAAGCATTCAGTAGCTTGGTGTTATATTGTCACCATTGTTACCATCACAGGATAGTGGCCCCAGCAGGATCTGTAAATTTTTCTTTAGAATAAAGAGGCATTTCAAATATTACAGCTGTATATGCAAACACCATACTTTCAACAACACAAATTAGGTGCTCATTTTAATAAAATGCTCTATTTAATAAACTCCAGTGCAAAATATGTCAAAAGCATCCCTTTATCTGGGATAAAAAATCCTTTATTGGTAGACTGACAATCACTGCTGTTTCTGTAAACTGTGAATCAACTTCCCACACCTTAAATCAGCAAATTACTGTATTATTTCTCTTGTGCTTGTCATTCAGAGCACTTCACCTTGAGAGGAAAGAAAGAATTTTTTTCTTTGACAGTGGCTGATAATGAGTATACTTGTAGAAAAGCATTTTATAGGGGTCAGTAGCCTGTTACAGAGGGATTCTTCTGTAGCTTTTCATCACAGAGCAAATGGAGAACATGCTTTTGCTGCTATTGAATCATATCCATTCCTGAAAATTACTGTGGTTCCTCAATTTACAGTGTGATTGAGACAGAGAAAGAAAAATATAGGGTCAGTACTCACAGCATGAATCAACAAAATCAGTATTACAACAATGCAGAAATTCTGAATATCATAAAGCAGTAGAAAACATTATGTTACCATGTCTCTCCTATTATCACCTGCCATGCTGGACTGTAATGGAGGTAGGGCAAGGCTTCAGAGCACTAAATGCATCAATCCACGAGGATCAGGCAATTTGTGTTGTATTATTCTAGCTGTACTACAGCTTCCATTGATTGGTCATGACTTTACTTGAAAAGCAGGAATATACCTCTATGTAAATGTAAGCAGTAATACTAGTCTTCTATTTCTTTTATATTAATTTCTTTGGTATTATCCAACATTTGTGGAATGTCTCTCATTAAACCATAATTCTGCATTGAAATAGGATTAGTAATTTTTCTACTCTGAATCTACTGGTGTTCCTATCAGTACTTTGACATTCAGAATTGAATTTCTGCTTCTGAACCACATTTCAGAAGGTTATTTTTGCCAGCAATTTATATTGTATTATTCTTATTAAGAAACAGGCTTAAAAAGAGAGCAATATCAAAGGCTTTTGGTTTTCAAAAGCTGAAGAGCTGATGGGACAGAGGGAGCCCCATTTCTAACCCAGAACCACAAACCCAAATTGGCACAGTGTGTTAGCAAAAAAAAAAACAAAAAAAAAACAACAAAAAAAAAAACAATTCAGAAGAACAGAAATTAGATCATGTAACAGACAGAAAGAATTGATTAATCTTATTGATTCAGAGCAGCACTATCTGCATTTAACACTATCTAGAAATGAGACCCTTCCTAGTTTAGAATTTACATATCTAATGGAAATACCATTACATTGAGGACAATGCACATTGGGAAACAGAGCCACCACCCCCATCTCCAAACAGTACAAGAGACTTTCCAGCTGGAGGCCTAAGACAGTTGAGTCCACACACCTGAGCTGCCTTTCATAATACAGAATCATAACCTTATATGTAATCTGATATCAGATGATCAGCTGATCTTTAGAGTCTTTTCCAAGGGTCATCTCTTTCACAACACCTCTGAAACAGACACATCTCCAAGGCAACTTTCACACTCTAGATAATAATCATTATGTGTGTACAAACAGTGGACATTTAGGGCAGATAAGGACAGAACAAGCTCAGTGCTTGGTCTGAAGGTGCTTGGAGAAAAGGAATTATGGGATTCCAGGTGACTAAGTCGATTTTAAGCTACTCTCACATTCAGATCACTGTCCCATGGACCTTTTCCTCAGGCACTCCAATTCATTGGCTAGGATATTTAAACTGCCATTCACATTAAAATGTGAATTGTAGGGGCAAGACAGAAACAGAGATTTGTCTCAAGCATCTCTGCTGCACTGGCTGCAACCTCTGACAACAGGGCAGAGCTGGAGCCCAGGAGTAGCAATGGCTGAGTCACTGTTAACGGAGGCAAAAACTATACCCAGAATCATGACTGGTGGGAAGCAAGGATCTTGAGGATAGAGATATCAAAATTTAAGACAATAGGTATTTAAAGAAATAGAACTGAAACTGCAGCATCAAATCTCCACTAAATCTCTTGCTGTAAATAAAAATCAATGATAATCTTGTCTCTAACTTTTTAGGATGTGTTCAACAGATATATTTCAAAGCCTCTGAAAACTAATGGAGCCTGGAATATGAGTTTCATGCTTAAAACAATATGTAACACAATTATGCATAATGTTCTACTGTGTTACAAACTTACAGGAGAAAATTGACTTCTGTATAATTGCTTATTTGACATTAGTGTCTGTGTAACTGAAACCACGTTGAGCTTTCAGCTTGTCAAATATTTTGTGCCTTTCCACCTGTGAAACATTAGAATTAGCCTGACTTTTCCACTCAAATCTAGCCCATGTGAAATGTCCCTCTGATCTTCTTGGCTTAGGTATTGTTTGAAGCTACCCACAGCCACCTACATTGTCACCATGAGAAGCAAATATCCTTCTCAAGGACATGAGGCACAAACAGTACCAAATCCAGAAAAGAGAGAAACGGGTTTCTCATGTTTCTCAGCATTTCCTGTGCAGTAGAGGAAACCTGATTACAAGCAGCAGTATTTACCCAGTTCTAAGGTAACATAAAGGTTAAGAGAGTCCCCCCTCTAGGACACAAGGTCATGACTCACACATGGGTGATCAGTATCCATTCCCCTCTGCACAGGATTTCCTCTCCTACACATTCTACTTTCATGACATGGGGGATTATTTGGATCCAGACAGCACAAAGAACCTGCATCAGTCCCGTGCTAGGCAGAAACTTGAAGCGAGCTGAAAGAGCACCCTTGGTCAGCAATTAGCTCCTTCTCACCAAAGGATCTACTTAAAAAAAAAAAAAAGTTGAGCTGAAGATCAAACAGACTGGCAAGTTTAGCTGCAGTCAAAGGTGAGCATCCTCTGCACCTACTACAATGTTCCCTCCCAGTAACAGGTATTATACCCAAGGGGCTCCAGGCATTGCTATATGAGCACACTATAACACCAAAATACCCAGGCTCTAAGTAGCCAGAATTTTTATTTGAATGCACTGCTACCTTGGTAAGGGATTTCTGTTTTAAATTAACAACAAGGACAATATGAATAAAGATGATTTTAAATTCATAAAGCTGATATTATTTGGATTAAAGGAACGGGCATGCAAACATCTGACACAGCTAAGCTTCTGTTTTCTGGCAGCAAAAACAAAGGCAACACCACAAAATCACTAGAAACTAGGTTAAAAAAGACAGTGTGAAAAGAAGATTGGAAAAGGTGAAAACCAACAGCAATGAAGGTTAAAACCCAATCCACATACTCTGCCTTTTCATACACATAATTCACTGCAAAGAAAAAAACATTATCTCCCACCAGTGGAATGGCTCATTGCCTCAAGGAAATACAAAACAATTACTGTTACAGAATAGAAAAAAAACATAGGATATGGGGAGAAATACTGTCCCCTGCCAAAAAAAAAAAAAAAAAAAAAAAAAAACAAAAAACAAAAAAACCACCAAAAAAAAACCAAAACCAAAATACAAAAACAACCTTACTGCATACAAATAAATAAAAACACATAGCAAAATGACATCACAAAACCCTGGGCAAAGTCATGCAATACAAACACTTATAAACTGAGTTCTCCCAAAAACAATGGGAATGTTCTCCCCACATTAAATTTTGCCCACTCAAGCAATCAGCCCATGCAAAAATCCATGAAGCTCTACCTGGGCCTCACACAGAAGAAAATAATTTCATAATGCATGGCAACAAAAGAAGAACTTATCCTGATTTTTCATTGTTATTATAAATTAGGAACTATTTTACAGCACCCACTAAAATTACTGTACCCAGACAGAAACTCTGCAGATGTAAAATGAAATTCAGGCTCAAGAGGAAACACTGACTCCCTATTTTTGAATCCTCCTGCAGGAGAAGGTCTTTTTTTATTAACACAAGGAAGGAAAACACAAACAGCACATCACTTTTGACCATCTTCTCAGTTTATGATTAACATAAAACAATTTCCACATTTTTTTTCATCGCTCTTTTGGTGCTTATAGCACTTCCATCACTGATCTAACATCATGGAATGAATATTTTAAAGAAAAAACAACACAAGTGGCAGGACAAAGTTTGTTTCTCAGGCAGGCAAGCTGCCATCCCTCAGAAGACAGCTGAGTCACAGAGTGTATAAATAACTCTGTCAGGAGAATAACTTAGTCTCACTGTGAAACCACTCAGCAGAGCCAGAAAGGGGGGACACAGCGGGTGTTGCCAGGGCTCAAGCAGTTCTCTTTCTCCCCACATCATTTGCAACAGCTTTTGCCTCTTTCCAGCAGCATGAAGGCAGATGGGAATGTTTGTTCCCAAGTGGAGGCATCAGGTTTTGTGAGAATTCATTAACTGTGACAATTCACAAATCTTAACTGTGCTGGGAGGTCACTGGAGCGACCATGTGTCACTTAGATGTGGAAAGAAAGGGAGCCATACACAGCCATGGTGAGGAGAAGTGGAGAGGCACATCCCACCCAGCAGGATTTCTCTGCTCTCAGACACAACACACCCTTCACCTGCCCCAGCCTGAGCAGCCAGAACACACTGAGAAGAAACTCAAGGTCATTGGAATAGTGGCAGCAGAGAGGCAGAGAATCTCTGGACCACACTTATGGAAGAACATAGAAACATTTGCCTGCATCAAGTATTGCTTTGGGGAACAGGCTTCCTTTAAATTAACAAAGCTTATACAAGAGTTTTGGGGCATTAAACCACATATAACTTAACTCATGACCTCGGCACTTTATATAAAAATTAAGATGTAAATGCACACATTCTTCAGCTAAGACTTTTCTTGTACCTTAACTCTTTCTTCTTTACATCCAGAAGTAACAAATAGTCTTTTAAGCCTGTCCTTAGAACTGTATTTAGCCAAACCCTTCTGGTACAAAGTCTAGGGAAATCCACTTCATCACTGAGACAATCACACCACTTCCAACATTAACACAATATTGTCTCATCTGTTGGCATGCTCAAGAACTCAAGGCTGAATGAAGATCACAATACTTTATATAACTTCATAAACATATGCAACATAAGGCACTGAAGAACCACTTTACAAACTGTTTGCTCTTCTGCTCTTGTGTTCCTTCAAGTCCATTTGTCTCTCAGAAAGTTCAGTCCTCCAAAAAAATTCTGAAAAAAAGCTCCCAATTTAAATGCAAAGTTATGCCATGGATTTCTGACAGGTAAAATGTGAGGAGTCTTTTGAGTCTCATCCCGAAAGCTGTGTGCAGTCACCATTTCCACTGACTTCAGGGAGAAGTCTGATGGAAATATAAGCCTAAAAAGAAATGTAAAGATCCAAAATAAAGATGCAATTCTGGATGTATTTTTGCTCTAAAGACATGTCTTGTATGACTTGTATTTCCTTAAGAGAAAAAACCAATTCGTTGGTTCCTGGGCTGCCAAATATTGTTCCAAATCATGTGATGCAATATGAACAGCTGGAAACATCAAACCATGTTTTACTCTCCACCTGTAACCTGCCCTCCTTGGTAAACACCATTATAGACTTGAATCCTCAGCTATAGCAATTTCTTATTTTTAGCTGGAGTAAATGTAGACGTTAGCATAATCCATGGCCAAATATTATTGTATTTCATTTTCTTTTAACAGAGGCAACAGCTAAGGTCAAGTCATCCATAGCTCAATGCCCTGTCTCAAAAACAAAGCTTTCTCTGGCTAGTAATGCTTATTATTCTATTTTGTCCACTCCTTTGCCTTCCTCTATCCTCTCCATCTATGCAGCAGATATTTCTTTATTTTGTACTTTATTTTTATGCTCATTTTACATCTGTGCCTGTCACGTCCTCAGGTAAGGATTACAAAAATTATGCTGAAGGCTTCCACACTGCTGATATTTTCTTTCTATTTGATTTCTATAGAAAAAAACCCTGGGCTTCTACCTACTGTCATCACTTTATCGTAACACGGCAAAACGTTTCAGGCTTGAACTGAAAAATTAACTTCTCTCCTGTATCTTAGGAGTAATTGGTGCCCTGGTGAGCATTGAATGCAGAGAGGGGCAGGCTGTGCTGCCAAGGCTGCTCTCTGGCTGTGGGACAGGGAGGCTCCTCGCTGCCAGGCTCCAGCAGGCAGGCATGATCCCACTGCTGCATCCCATCGGGACAGCAGGAAGGCTGCAGCACAGTGCAGCTTTCACATTTATCTCCCTTTCACAGATGCCCAACACCCATGAATACAAATGAAGGGATACGATGAAAATAAGTTTGTTTGTCATTGAGGGTCAACTGTGAATGACTAACAATCAATGAATAACCCAGTGGGTGTTTGATTACATGGCCTGCATGTTAGGTTTTTGAAGACTAACCTCTCAAAGCATATTTCCATCCTCTTGGCTCCCTATGAGAGGATAAACTTTTCAAAGAAGGCACTGTCTCCTGCAGTATTTGTTTGTACAGTGCCCTAGCACAATGGGGCTCTGTTCTCCAAGCAGTTCTTAATGAGAAGTTCAACACCCATTTCCTTTTACAATCACACAATAAACAGTTTGTGTTTAGTCTTCTACTTTCGTGGTAGGCAAAAGCTTTATTGATCAGATTCCCTGTTAGTTAGTTAGTTGTTCACCTCAGCAAGAATCCTCTTTCTAGGTAAGAGAGGAGAAAGAAATTGTTTTCCTCAGCAGCTGCATTCTTGCTTGTGTTCACTTCCACAAATAATTTCAGCTAAAGACTACTTTCTTTTTTCCTCCAAGACAGGCATTTGTTGAAATTCAGTTTGACAGATGAGTTGAGCAGAAGTGAAATTCTTAGAGAGCACTTCAGCAGTGAATACTGGTCTCTTTGCTTTGCACCTTTGAAGATGTCTTCCTGAGCTACTAGTGATCAAGATTCCAAACTGAATACTTACTGTTAGAAGCAAGATATTGTTCTAAAGAGTGAGCATGTCTGCAGCACCTTTGTGTCTCTTTAGATGAAGCATTCTTAGGCGGGTTGACTCCCAGATGCACCTATTCTGCACTTTGCCTCATCAATTTTTGTTAACAAAGAAAAAGTGACTTAAGCCCTGCTTGTGCTTCTAGGCTTGGAGAACTGTTTTTGTGTAACAGGCCCCCCCAGGAGCAGCTCCACTGCAGCAGCAAACATCCAGAGGCCAAGCTCCAGCAGTGCCCACCTTTCCTCTGCCCCGGGGAGGAACGGGCGATTCTCCCCAGCAGGGCTGGAAGAAGCTGTGCAGTGTTTGCCAGGGCCACCGGCAAATCCGCCTCCTCTTCTGCCCTTTGTGCTCCTCCATCTTTTTTTTACTGATAATTGGTGTGGCCACTTTCATTTCATAGCTCTGCCTCATAATGGTTCAGTGCTATTTGGTGTTGGAAGGCAGATTAAAATCTTTAGATACAAGGTACCACCCTCCTATAAAACTGAGCAGTTATTTATGAATAACGCAAATGATGTAAAGCACTAGAGGAATCTGCAAGACTAAGACTTATAAACTCTGGGTTTGTACCCTTTTTTGGACATATTTCTGCTGGAAATCCTGATAAATAGGAAAGACATTCCCAACATTCATTGAGAAATGTGTAAGTTGAGGAGCAAACCTGAGAATGTTAATTTTACAGAATGCAATAATGTTAACTGCCACAAACATGTAAAGGGTGGGGATGATGAATTTCCAGAAATGCTATCTGGCCACTTTTGCAAGTTTGAAAGCTTGGAAAGATTAGTAAATATAACTGGCTTACATGGCTGAAGGTGTTGCTACAAGTGCCAACTGATAAAATAAAGAACAAACTACTTGTTCTAAATGCAACAAAGCCTTTGGAAAGGAAAAGGGGTTGAACAACATCTAAATATTAAGGGAAAGGAGGAAGGCCAAAGGGCAAAGAAAAAAGAGAGGGCACTCTCTATTTTGATTTTGCCTTACACTGACTGTAATGCTTTCCATAAGCCAAACCACTTGTCAATCTACCTCAAGAACAACATGAATGAGGCTTTTCAAGCTATGGCAACTCACTGAAGTTGCACCTTTTATGGATGAGCATCCATGGAAATTCCTCCTGGTGCCCACTGTTACACTTTGCACTGGACCCTGTAGGATAGCATTGCCCCAGATATGTCATGGTGAATTAGGACATCAGTGGAGAGTAATGAGATCCATGAAACCAACATAACAGAGACAGAAATAGTCCCTTGATAAAGGCAACCTTCACTTCTTATCTGCCTTAGATTCACTGTCGAGCTGAGACAGCTCACAAAAGTATCAATTTAGAGTCACCTGTAAGGGTATTTTCATATAATGGGCAGCTGGTCTGCTCCCAGTGAGTCTGAGCCCACCAATTTATTTCATGCAGCAATCAAACATTAATGGGTTTCTGTTTTAACCTGTTCAGAGAAGAAATGGTGACTGAAAGAGATTAAATTGCATTCCATCATGGGTCTGCAAAGAGGTCCTTTCATCTTGCAATCACTTTTTTTCCTTTGTGGTAAAAGGAAAGTTGGGATCTGTAAAAACTTCAAACACATTGCATTCTCCAAGCAGGAACTTCCCTGTCAATTTATCATAGATTTCAGCCTCTTGATCTTTTCTTTGTGTCTCATGATAAGACCCAATGCCAAGAAAGACTTTTCTTAAAGGGCCAGCCTATAAAAATAAGCAAGGGGATTTTATTTCATACCTTAAAATTATAAATGCATTATTGATAGAATCATTAATTATATATTTTGGATTTATAACCGAGATTTGAAGATAAGTACAATATTTGAACGTACATAATTGCTATCACAGCATACAATCACTTTTTTTATTAAGCACAGACCCCATTTCCTCCTTGTATGAATATTTTATTCTGAATATGTGTTCCAGTTATTTGGCAATATCTCCTTTTCCATTTCAGCCCTTATTTTGAAAGAAGGAAACTCAGATGTGAAGATTTCCTACTGATATAATCTAGTTTCTACTTCTAAATCAAAATAAATTGGAAGTGCGATGTCTTAAAAAACCCAAATCCTCCCAGCTCTCTCAGGGCCTCAGACCCACAGGCTGGGGGAACTGCAGGCACTTCAGGCCCTGGATGCATCTTCCCAGCCCTCTCTAAGTCACAGGGCAGGACCTGCCTTGCCATGGTTTGCACAGAATATTCCCATTGCTGAAGGGTTTTGCATGGCAGTGAGGTGAGCTGCAGCCCTTCAGAGAGCTCTCTGTGTTTGTGTGTACATGTGCATCGTTTTCTCTCAGAATAGGAGCAGAGAAGGAACCTCTACCAGGTTTTCAGCCACCCTAAGGAAACTGCACTATTTTCTAAGTGAAGGCTTCATCCAAGACTCCAGGGAGATTTAGCAAAATATAAACCAGGCCAAGCAATGTAGATGTACAAGAAGGAAGATTATAAACTTTTGTGGACATTTGTCCCATCATTTTCCCCTTGTGTGCTACGATGTGCCCCAGGAGCTGTGGGAGCTCTGGCCCAAAGCCTGGCAGGGAGGATGAGCTGGGAGAGCCAGGGCACAGGAGAGGCAGCAGATCTGCAGGGCCAAGAGGCTGTGATTCCCCCCAGCCTCACCAACTTCTTTGTTCCGTGACAAAAGGCAGATCTTGTACATTAAATGCACTGACAAGTGACAGTGTAAGTCAGGCTTCCTTCACATAAAATTAGAGTCTTGGATTGAAGGATCTTTGGGTTATTTTTTCCTTCCATGGAATAATGAAGCTGTTTGATTCCCACAAACACACACAAAACTTCCAAGCTTAGACAAGTACAGCAGAAGTAAGAGATGATAATCCATGCTCTAATCTTGTCATTCATTCAGCAGTGACAAATATTTATAAAACCTTAATTTTCAGAACCACAGCTAAGAGTCCATGCTCAGCTGACATGCTTTGAAGATGCAGATTCAGTACTCCAAGTTACCACATGGGATTTAGGAGAGAAAACCTGATCTTCAGCCTTCCTGTTGCACCTCCCCACTGGTACAACAGGGAAGCCAGCTGCACCAGCCCCAGTCTGCTCAAAGCAGGGCAAAAATGTTTTATGGAGACAAAAGCAATTCATAACTACAGGTAACTACAGAAGTCAGTTGTAACCAGCTGCTACATTAAGTAACTGAGAGCAAAGAATCTGATACTCTACTATTACTTTGCATTTCAAATCTCTAGGTATGACTACACTAATAGAAAAACTTGAAAGTTACTGAGACTTAGAAAACGGGATCCTTGATGTCTTTTATGCTTACTTCATTTGTAGTGTAGATACTAAACCTCCTGCTTTAGAAACTGAAGACTGCTTCATTACTAAATGGCTGTGCATCATGGCCCTTACAAATCTCTATTAAACTGAGGATTAGGCAAGGGCTGGAACAGATAGACAGTATATTTTCATTCAATCTCCTTTAAAATAATGATGCATGCAACTTCATGTCATTACTCTTTAATGGTCTTAAGCCCATTTAATAGCACAGTAATATTCCAAAAAGGAAAAGGGAATTATTTCCACATTTAATTTTCATCGCAAAAGTGAATATGGTTCTTTCCATGGCAGATAAGCAGCTAAAGCTGCTTGGTACCTTAACTGGGATATGACTGCATTAGCTCTGCTACATTACAGCTGGACTAATGAAACAAAGCAAAATTATTAGCTTCAGGCTCCCTGGAGTAACATTTGGCTTGTTTCTAGGGATGTCCATAGGGGCGATGGGATGTGCAGGTGACAGACCCGGCTGGGATCAGGCTGGGTCTGTGTGACCAGCCTGGCTCCCTACACAGGTCCCTGGCACAGCTCCTGTGTGGGGCTGCACAGGGACTGTTATGGCCCTGGCCATGGCACCTCTGGTGCAGCAGGAATTGGGTGTTGCCAAGGGAAGAGTTACTCTTACCGTACCAATGCTTTGTTCTGCCCTTATTTACACTGCTGGAACTCTGCAAATGCTGTAGATCCACTCCTGCTGCACCTCTGCAAAAAGGAGCTGACACTTGGGCTTCCCAGCTCCTGCATCTCAAGTGGAAATAAGAAGTTTTTCCTTCTTTAAAAAAAAAAAAAAAATCACAATTCACTAGTTGTTACCTCAGAGAATCTCCTACTAGTCAACTTTAAAAAAATAATATTCAGATGGAGGTTGTGCAATTGAGAACACAAAGGATATCTGAGTTAAGGTTCAAATTCTTTCTTTTAATGCAATTATGTGATTGATTTTTTCCCTACTGGGAGGTGTTACTATATTCATATTTCAGCTTTAATTATCTTCTCCTGGATTGCTAGTGCTTCCACAAGATTCCTTCCAAGTTCTAATTATACATACTGGATAGATTAGCCAGTGTTTGATAACCTTTTATAGCCAATTGACTTCAGCTTAATGTGTACAAAAATCCAAGCTGGAGAAGTTGTATCAAATGACTAAAATCAAGTCATTGAAGTAGAGCAGCTGTGCCCCTGCCTTCCTGTGCTGGTGCATGAGCCTCACCAGAGAAAAAACTCTCACTACCCAGGCAGCAGCAAAGAGCCTGCTTATAAGCAGGACCCAAGAGATATCACACAGATATTTAATATAAAGTTCTACTCTTTAACAGAAAATATGTCTGTGGACCAAAAATATAGGGTTATTTGCACTAGGGTTATTAATCTAGTCTAAGTGGCACTGTAATCTAAAATATTTAAAGATTTTCCTTGCCAGGCTGCACTAGTCCTTAAAATCTACAAACATTTCATTGACTTTTCCCAAGAATTTTTCCCAAGGATATAAGAACAAAAATTGCATTAATTTTTTTCAAATATATTATTTTCAACTATGAAAATTCTAAAAAGTTCCACCTTTGAAGATATTATAAGACTGTAAATGTGGACAGAAACACATAAAACTAGGGAACTTCACTAGGTAAACACACTGACTGGTAAAATAAAACATAACTTTGCTCCTCATGCAGGAATAAAGATCTGTTGGTTTTTTTTTTTTACCTTAACCATTAATTAATGAGGTTTCAACAGTATGAATGATTTACAGTGACATGCTCTGACAGGTTATACATGGTGAGTAATGCCTTGTCAGACACCTCAGTATTTATATTGAGATGAATGGCACATTATGTGATGCACATGCTAACAATGAACATCAATATTTAGTACTCCCAGCAAAGCCTGCTGGTATGATAAATTTGGCCTTAACTTCATATCTATCTGCAGACTTGCCTATCAGCTATTTATGTAGAGAAATATTTCCAGAGAACTCTTATCAAGTATATTTACACATTTTCACTGCTTTGGCAAGGACTTCTACTTCTCCTTGGAGCTGTGAGCTCCACTCACATCTCTTTACATGACCTGAAGTCCATCAAGGCCAGCCAGGCTTGCAGTGTCCTGTTAAGAGCCCAGCAAACTCACAGTAACCAGCAAGGCTGCTGGGCAGACAGACACCTCTCACATTTATACACCTTGCTCTCCATGGACTTGGCAATCTTGAAAGACCCCTTCCAACCCCAATAATGATGTAATTTCCTTCAGGAAAGGCAACGACACAGCAAATGCAGTTCTGATAAAAGCCATGGAGAAGGTATCATAATGCCAAGCACCATCACACAAATCAACAGATCAAACACAGGCAACAGCTACATCCCTATCCATGCTCTTCCTGCAGTTTTGTAGTGTTGTTTCCTGACACCCAAGTCCCTTTCATCCTGTGATACATTCATGATGGTGCCATTCTCAGTGACTGGGCTCAAAACCTCACTGTTTTGTATGGTCTGAAGTGATCCTGTAAAGAATTCTTTGAAAGCTACTATTAGGATGATGTATGGCCTAATTTTGGTTGCTACAGTATTTAGAGTCAGACTTATGACTGGGGAAACAATCTCCCACTCACTTGAAATGCAGGAAAAGCTTTCAGTGCTGCAAGAAAAGGCTTTCTGGCTGAAAAGTCATATTTTAAAGTTTACAGCTCCTGCTTCTGGCTCAGTGCTGCTACAGCAGCATGGAGAGGAGAGCCAGCCTGGCAGGGCTGTGCAGGGCCCTGGCTGAGGCCACTCCAGAATTCTGCTGTAGCTGCTTTATGGGATGAATGTAGCAGCAGTTTATTACCAGAAGTACCAAGCTGCCATTCGAATTTTTCTACAGTTTTAAAAGCAGCACGTTTTTATTAAGATAGAAATGGCTGTGAGGAACCAAGTGCATTTTAACACAGGCAGTGAGATGGAATGCAAGAACACTGTGCAGGCCTTTACGGCTGGCAATAGACACCATTGCTATCAGCCTTTTCTGTTGCCTTCCATCAAGTTTAATGTGCATAACCTTGGTGACAGAACCTCATCTCACACTCTCTGGCCTTGGGGCCATGTAAACAAATAAATCAAACTAAAGCCAAACCCAAAAGCAGACAGGAGAACCTCCTTTTCTCTCTTCATTCTACATGTATCTGTTCATATGACAGAGAACCCCAAAGTATTGTTGAGTATATGCATTGTACTCTATGAAAACCAATACTAATTTTACAAATGAACAGAGGAAAGTCAAATTTAAAACCTTCCTCCAGTTCTGAATCCTTCAGCTCATCTATTTTAGCAGGATTTTACAAGTGCTAAGCACCAGTTTCAGAAGCAGCTTATACTCGTACCTAGCTTCACTGATGTTCAAACAGACCTTTAGGAGTCATGAACTAGGTTCTCAAGTATTAGGAAATGGCTTTAAAACATGATTTTCAAGGCAGGAAAAATGTCCTGTTATTAATAATGTACCTTAGATAAATCCAGCCAAGCCAATCAGAATAACCTATCAATTTCTTGGATATGTGACAAACTCTTTTACATGCAACCACAACTCTCCAGACTGAGAATGTACACGTGAGTCATTTAGTTCAGCTTTACTTACTTTCAGGTAACTTTTCCAGCTGGGGAAAAGAATCTTTTTTAAGAGCACACCTACTTATGACAGATACTAAACTAGCTAATGTGCTTCATGTTGCTTCTGCAGATTTTCACCAACCTGAGGCATGAGGTACCTGTGGCTTACACAATGCACGTGGTTGATGAATTTTAAATTAATCCCTGGTACTGTTCTCACTCCCAGCAATTTTAGCAGTGCCCACTCCCATTGCTACACTGAAAAGTCACTCCCTGATTGCAAAGCAGATGTTTGGGTATCCCCCAGAGAACAGAAATGCCCTGCTCAGTGTGGTTCCAGGGCTGCTAAAGAACTTTTCATTTCCTACCACTGACACTCTGTCTTGCCTCTAAACCTTAAATAGGTGCAACTCTGAGTTCTTACATACAACACAACCTTTTCCCCAAAGATTAATGCCCTTGTTTTGTTGATACCAGAATCTTTGGTCTGGCCAACCATAGTACTTGTGTGATCTCAAAATGTCACCTTCTGTAACTCCATCTTTCTTACTCTCTCTCCGTCCCCTCTGAATGCCAGCCTGCTCTGCTGCAGGAAAGCCATCACTTCCTAAGAGTTTCACAGGCAGCTGCTGCAACCACACAGCACTCCCAGATCCAGCTGAGCTGGCAATGCAGCATCCCAGGGGACAGCACAGCATTTAAAATTCCTGTACTCTGGCAAAATTCCACATTTGCACTAAGCATTTAAACACACATAATACAGAATATGTTCTTTCTTATCATTAAAAATTCTCTCCAAGAAATAATAATTTTCTGGCAAAATTCACTTGGGCTTTTTTGTGGTCTGATTGCTTGTTTGGGGTTTGTTGGGGTTGGGGTTTTTTTTGCAGGGGGGGAGGGGGCAAGGATTTTTTTTTTTTTCTTAAGAAAAAAACCCATAATTTAGTGATTTTTCAGTGAAATCCTTATATGTTTCCTTAAGAAATCCACAAAACATTATCTAGAAGGTCTGTACTGAGAGACTGGATGCTAAAAGACTCAGCCTTAAAGAGCTTTTTATTTATTATTTTGTTTCTTCCTTGTTTTACTTCAGACATTTTCCCAGCAGTTCTAATCTGTAATAGAATATTAAGCTGTATCTCCTGTAGCTCTGTTGGTCACAGTTACGGATGAGATTTGATTCCCACTGTTGTTAAAATGCAAGGGACAGGCTTTGCCAGGGCATGCATGACCTTTCCAGAGCCATGGCCTGGTAGGAGCTGCAATGATTGCTCTGACCTGTCGATGGGCAAGAGCTGCAAAGCCAGCAGGAGAACACGTTCTGACGCCTGTAGTTAAATAACAGCACCTCAGGAGAGCACATATATGAAATATCTGAAGGCGGAAAGGTCATTCTCAATGAATCTCCCCTCTCCTTGGGAGCAAGAGCTGCCATTTCCCAGCCGCTCCTCTGGCTGGGCGGGCTGTACCACAGCGGCCTGGATCTGCAGGGCTCCAGGCCACTTCAGAAGAGGAAGTATTTTCATAGATATGAGCTTTTTTCCATAATTTATCCTACTTAAAGCAACACCAAACTTCTGGCAGAAATTAAAAAAAAAAACCCCAAGGGGTGGAAGTTCTTTAAACCAGCAGTAAGGCCCACCTGCCTTTTCACACAGGTTCACAGAGGTCTCCCACTCTCCCTTCTGGGGCCAAGGGCCTCCAAACACCACCCACAGCTTTTATCCCTTCAAACATCCCACACTTCGAGTTTGAAAGCCTTCCAGAACTTATCACAACATGCTAGGAATCAAGGCATTCCTCCAAACTTTTAACCTAGACAGCTCAGTACACCCACAGAGCTCTCATCACACCACACTGCGCTGGCCCGAACTTGGCAGCCCCAAGCTCCTGCCCCACTCCCTTCACTGCCAATTCCTGCAAATCCTCAAAGCTCCATGCAGCAAGCAACTCTTCATTGAGCAGAAACTTACTTTCAGGAAAGTAAGTTTCACACACCCCAAGGACCGTAGCTCCTACCTTTGCCTCTTTCTTTGTGTTTTCTCCTGATCTCCACGCTGCTCTCCTGCTGCTTTTAGGTGCCTCTATACCATAGCACAACATCCCCAACAGGGTAATAATTACCATTGACTCCATGATTTCAGAAGGCTGATCAATCACTTTATTATACTATACTATACTTATTAAGAAACTCATCGCCCTTGCAGACAGTCTGATACAGACAGACCACATTAGTCCTTGATTCCAAAGCACCATCACCATTGGCCAATGAAGAAATCACCCTTTGGTAAACAAATCTCCATGACACGTTCCACATGTTCACAACAACCGGTGCAGCAAGGGAAGATAAGAATTGCTTCTCATTCTTTTCTCTGATCTTCTCACAGCCTTCCCCAGGACAATGCCTGGGAAAGTTGTGTTTCTCTCTGTGGCCAGAGAGCTGCTGCCACATCTCCACACCTCTTCAAATGACAGATGAAAATCAAATTGATACTGTGCCTCTGTTGGTACACACTCTGGTCTTTGGATACTTCAGCTTACTTTTAGAGAAAGTACATTTAGAGTTTCCTGTTCTTAGCCCAAGTGAAGGGAGCTGGTATGGGTATCAGTCTCTAAGTCTGTTGTGCTGCTTTTTAGTCTGTACTCGTCCATCAGCATAACAACAGGCACATCTAAGAGCTAAACAGGTTTTTTTTTTTTTTTACAGTGAGCTGTTTTGTTGCCAGCTTAAAGATCAAGTGTCTCAAAACTAGATATTTAATTACAAACATCATGAGCTTGAAGTAAGACAAGCAGTTTACTTTTAAAATTTTTTTCATTTCCTCAAATCTGCCATCTCTTGACACCTTCCCTCCCTTGTTTAAAAGCTTTTCTAATCCAGAATGGCATAAGAAACAGAACACTGTAAAGTGCATACATTGAAGTCTGACTGGGTAATTTGGCAATAGTCTTACAATAACTGTTTTTCCAAAACCACTAGTACAGTTTCTCAGTGTTCCAGTTAGTATATAAAAAATAATGCTTAAACTGTACAACTTCTATAAAAACCTAGAGCGGGCAATACATTCCTTGGCACAACCACACATTTCAAAAATGGGATTTTTATCACAGTATTTCATTTCCAGTCAATCGAGGTCTGCATTCATAGATCATTTTGCACACACATTACTCAGCCACTGCTGCTTCTATCTCTAGTCTGGTAAATATTTTTTGCCTTGTGCAAAGGATATATGGGCAACACAGCCAAGATGAATCGTTGCATTAGTCTTGCCGCCCTGATGACAGTGACATACAGCAAGATATTAGAGCACTATGGTATCAGAAATGTACAGTAAGCCTGAGTAAAGGATGTAGCCTAGGGTTTTATAGCCTTAAGACCCAGGAAAACAAAGATAAAAGGTACACTTCCACTGTAGCATACGGCCAAGTTTAGTCATTCAGAATAATACACCACATCAATTAAATGTAACCTATGGATTCATCATCTTCCTGGAGCCAGCCCAGGTGCCCGAGACGACAGCTTGGCCTATTTCATGCAGTACAATAGAGATCAATAAGGAGGTGCTATGGGGTAGTAGATGGTGCCCATGTGTCTAGCTAAGAAAAAAAATATATAACTTAGAGTTATTAAACTGTTTTACTGCTTCTAAATGGACATCAGTATTCTATAACATAATCCAGTAGTAAAGCAGTAGAGAAGTTTGGCTCTTGAAAGTGTTAAAAGGCTGCTGTGATTTTCTAAGGGGCAGCAGGATACTGCTCGCAGCAAGTTCCCAGTTCTGGGAGCAGGCTGCTGTCAGTTTTATGGGCACACCAGAGGCAGCTGCAGAGCAGTGCATAATCAGTCTGTCATGAGCAAAGAATACTTTGTTTTTCTACACTGATGGGAAATCTTCATTTCTCTTTACAGGCATTAATCCACTGAAATCAGGCATATTTAAAAGAGAGTTCAGGTTAAGCCATTCTTTCTACAGCCCAGCAATGCTGCACGTACAGCATTTATGCTTCCAGCCTTATCAGCATTCAAAGCCACATCAGTTTAGCTAACAGTACTAACATTTTTAAACAGATAATGAATTCTGAGCATGGCCAGCACTACTTTAATTCAAATTTGCCTTATAGTGAGTTCTCTCAGCTCAGCAAAGAAGGCAGTTTAATGTGCAATTAAGGCTCTCTCTGCTATGTAAGCTGTTTCTATTATATCAAAAATCATAAATTAGAAGAATTAACACATTGGAGAGTCAGTGTAAGGTGATGAAGAAGAGGCAAGTTTATGCAAAATACAGACTCTACCCAAGTTTCAGTCACCTTGAAGACCGTAGAAACACCAAACAGCTCATTTAAGATTTTATTCGTCGATTTGCTAAAATGATACCGAAGGACCATAGAGCTTTAGCAGAGTGACTACTGAAATCCCTTCATACATGACCTGTACTATCCTGTTCTTATTTGTAAATTTATATGAGATGTCATAAACACATAGATAAATAACACAGAAACAATCTTGTGATAGTAAGTAATCCACACAAATTCTATCAGAGCAATAAACTCTCAGAATTTTATCCTCAGGACTCCAGATAACCTCATCCACTGAGGAATTCAATAACTCCATCACTCAAGAACCAGAAAGCAGTGTGGTAACTGGGTTTGGAAGTAATGCTAGTGAAATTCTACAGATGCAGCTTCTCAAACTGAATTAATTTGATGAGAATAGAACAGAGAGAATCATTTCTGGCTTATTTTTTGACATCTTTCAAAGTTAGAATACTTTCAAATTTATATGCTCGAAACCCTAGCAACTGCCTCAATTTTCTAATGTAATAGCTTTGTGAGTAGAATCCTGGAAGACAAAAATTTATTAGAACATGGCAGCATTATTTAATCCAACTTGGTCTGCAGGCTCAAAACACTTAATCTAAATTCCGATGGAATTAACCATATTTAGTGTTACTATGACTGAATTTTAATAACCTGAAATTAAAACTGGGCCAGTTGGAGGAGAGAGACATAAAAACTGAGCTACTCATTTTTTGCTTTCAAACACTTGCAAGTTCTTAATTTTTAACAAGTGAGAGAACTTCAGGCATGGAAGATATCAGAGTTTGGCACGTAAAATAAGATAAAATCTATATAAGATGAAGCTAAAAAAATGAATACTTTTCTTTCTTCCAAATAACTTTCAATTAAAATATGAAAAAAAAAAATTAAAAAGACCAAACAGATTGAGGTATGAAGAAACAGCACTGCTTTATGAAAGCTTAGTGGTTTAATGCCAAGTGTCCCAGATTTTTTCCCAACAGAAATATTTTGAGGCATTTGATGGTGTGATGGGCTTGTGTGGAAGTGGGAACATGGAAAAATTTCAAATAGGTGTCTCACAGTAACACACTGGGAAGATGAACTGGAGGGAAAGGCTGAACAGAGGGAAGGATCTCTTAGAAGAGAAGACATGGTAGAAGGGTCACACTGACAGCCTGGGTCAGTGTTCAGTGGAAGAGAGGGAAGAAGTCAAGGAAGAGCTGAATCCAGAGCAGGATGAGCTCAAAGAAACTGTCTCAAAAGTTGTCTTAGCAACTGCACAGGGTAACTCACGTATGCCAGAAGACCCTCCCATTTCAAAATTTAGACCATAATTACCTTTGCACTTAGAGATACAGGTTAACTGGGACTAACAGACTTTGTAAATCGGGACCAACTGTGCTGGCTACTGTCATTTCTGCTGCTAAGGTTCTAACCACATCTAGGGGAAAAAACACATCTGAAAAAGAAATTATGTTTTTGACATGTGATACTAACAGTAAAGTGTCACAAGTTGTCAAGGGTGTGTTGCCATTCTAAGACGCAGAATCAAACAAAACATTGTAACTCAGAGAAGCTGCATAACTTCAGGCATTTATCTTTGACAGGAATGGCCTGTGGGAAGCATATCTCTCTTATTTATATAGAAAAATTCATGCTTCTAAACAGAGAGGGTCTGCATCTCCACATTGACTCAGGCTGTCAAACATAACCACAATAAAAAGCACCATCCTATTTGGATTTCTTAGTGATCCGTGTTCTACCATGAATGGCATTATTTTCTTCCTTGACCTCAGTTCAGGGAACAATTTAGAAGCTTTTCAAAATCTGCTTTTCTATTATTCAGAAACAGATTTGAATTTATTGAACAAGAACGCTTTTTACAAATGGTTTGGGTTTTTTTTTTCTGGATTATTTTTTTCTTTCCATCCTGCTTTTCTGTCCTCTCCCTCCTGTCCCAAGGTGGATGTGAACCTCAGGCTGCCTGAGCAGCTTTTAAACATTAAAAAAACACATCAGTTTGCCATGTCTGTCTCAGCAGAAAGTCAATATTCACTCCAGGAGCAATCAAGCACCCAAGCACAGAGGCTATAGCAAAAGGCTGTAAAAAATGTAGTAACAATGCCTGAAAGTGCTTTGAGTAAAGGCTTTCTTGTAAACCTGCACTTGAAACCAACTTTATGTAAGAAATTACGAAGGCTTTGATCAATCTGAACTAAATTTTTATATTACAAACCCAATATGTGGCCAAGTGTAATTTTGAGCCAAGCAATGCACGAGGACCTTCTACCAAGTTTACTGAAATTCTAGTAATAAAGTTTTTGTATAAATTTTGCAATTCTATACCTTTGATTTGCACAGAATTTTAGCTAACCTGCATTTCAGGATCTTTATTGCTTCTATAAATGCAAATAGTGAGAAAAATATTGGTTTTCTAGCAGTATAGCTTTGAAAATCTTTACCTAATAAATAAACAAACTTATTTCACATATGTCACTGATGACGCACTGGATGACAAATGTTTTTTATCACTAGCAATCTCAAGAGGAGTTTCAATGAAGAAACACCTAAGTCAAGAACAATACACGCTATAAATTACTTTTTTCCCCAGAATAACTCAAAAAAAAAAAATGTAGTTAACCCAGCAAAGATTTTAATCTTCATCCTATGAAAGTAGAAATGCTTTCTTTGTTGCGAAAAATCTGCATAAATAAAACGACTAAAGATTCTACAGACTTAAAAAATAAATTGCATATTATTAAATAGCCCAGATAAGTGCTACATAATTTCACCCTTAAATAAGTAACCTTGAGAAACATTTCTAAATCTGGATATTGGGTGGTCACTGTCAAAGCTACATGCTGAGATGCAGAATGGACAGGAAATTGGTTCTGTACTTATCCAGCTCTTGCCACCAAAAGATACAAGCACCTGTGTCTTCAAGTACTTGCTGAGGTACAAGAAAATTATTTAATTTCTATTTAATAGCATTTTGTTTCTTCAAAGGAAAAGTCCAAACTAATTTCTACTGTAATTTATCCAGTAATTCAGACTCAGAATGCTTTCCATTCTCAGCCATGCAGCGCTCCAGGCAAAATGGTGGGGAAAAGAAAAGGAGGAACTCGCAGGAAAAAAAAAAACATTATGAAGAACTAGGATTTCCTGTAAGGGCTACTAAAGATTTCGTGACAGACTAGCACCTAACAAGGTAATAATTTCTGTATATCTAACAAAGGCCAAATCCCACCATGTCTTATGAGCACTCTCAGCATTCCCTGCAGCTGAACTAAGTGAGTGCAACCAAGTCCCACCATGAAACAAAAGAAATGCTTGTAGAATGAGAGGCTTATGAGGTCAAACAGAAAGCTATTCAAATTAAAATGGGGTACAGCAGGCACTTGATATGGGTAGGTATGTCAGTGAACAAAACTAGTTTTCATTTTTCTAACAAAAAAATAAATCTTGACATTATAAAGCAGGATTCAATAAAAGAGACAGAGACTAATCCTGGGAAACAGGAGTGGGAGGTGAAAACAGGACTTTTACCTGAAATACAATCAGAGTAGCAAGCATTCGGCTTTCCACTCAAAATTTAGAAAATAACTCGGCCTCAAATCTCTGAAGGTCTGTTATATCATCTAAAATCAGCTTGAATTTTCAAGCTCAAGATGATTGTGGAAAGTGCTGAAGGCCCGAGAAACACAAATCTCATTAAAATTGCAATTTTTTTTGTGAAGAAAGGTTCATTAATATGAGTTAGACTGTGAGTCTAACAGCAATGCTGGCAACCTTGCTAACACAATGAGGTGGTCCCAGCTCAGGAGCCTTAAATGTGGAAGCAAACAACACTAGCAGAACACTGGCTCTGGAGTGTAAGCATTTATCATCAAGAGAAACTGATCCTGCTCCTGACTTTCTGGGCTTTAGGTCTTCTTATAATTTGCAGTGTTTGCACAAAAATACTGGGGAAAAAATTCTACAACGAGTAATGTGTAAAACTACAGAGTTGAAACATTTCAGACAAGGAAAATCATGTCAAGGAAACACCAATTCCTCATGCTTTCAGATATGTAAATATTTTACACTTAGAAAAACATTTAAATGCTTATAATTGCAATGGGTACTTATCCCCTGAGAGCTCAGTTGATTCAGGAACAGACACATCAGCAGACATGCCTGTTCAAATGTAACTTAAAAAAATAAGTGAGAACAGTAGTTATCATGGAAACAATATTATTTTACAACAGGTGTCGTGGAAACACTCATCAGCCCCCAAAAAAGCCACATCAAAAGAACAACTTCAGCACCTTAAATCAGGATTTATGAGCAATCACAAGCTCCAAATTATCTACAAATTATGATTATATGTCCCAGAATTACACAGCCATCTTGCACACAAGCATGACTGTTCTGGAGCTCATGACTTTTTTAAAGCCAAACTTCTGTGTCAGGAGCAGAATTTAATCTCTCTTATTTATGGTTCTCCCAATTCCCTAAACAATTAGGTGGCAGCAGAAAGAGGGAGGCACTGACAGAGGCTGATGTCTCTTCCCACGCCACAGCCATCGGGCACTCCTCCTTTCTGGCACTCTGGAGTCAGGGTGGCATCACAAGGTCATGATGATTTGCAGCACCAGAGGATTGCAGAAGCCTCAGGCAATTGTCAGAAGCCTTGGCTTCCTAGTAGAGCTCACTGAATTATTTCCAAATTTATTACTATGGCAAACAGCTGCCAAATAATCTCAGCGCCCACAGCCCAGAAAGGCAGAGAGGAGTGAATTAAGTTCAGAGGAGATGCAAAGGTTCTGTGTATACAAGGTGTCACCATCACATCAACACAGGTTGATTTACTTTTGGCATCCTTTCAGTGCCTGACCATTCTGGAGGCCATGAGAAAGATGACACTTCTCCAATAACAGGTTAATTATAAACTTATACAGTAGGAGACAGAGTACTGATGTTATAGATCAAGATTCTCCCTAATACTTATTGAGAAGAAAAGAAAGGGTATTTCTGCAGCTTTACTTAGCAACTGTTAAATGGGTGCAAAAGGCAAAGCCTGAGTTAGAGACTGAGGGGCTGTATAACAGAGCAGTTACAGCACACCTGGAACACAAAGACCAGTTTTTAGTTCACACTTCCTCTTACCTCTGCCTCTGCTTACTAATCTCTAAAGCAGAACTGCAATTTCATACAATCTTACCTGATACATTTGGAGGATTTTGTTATTTGAGACACATGACATGGTACCAGCATGGGCTGTGGCTGTGGCTGTGACTGAGGAACAGTTTGCCAAGTCAGGGAGTGGATGTGTCACCAGTGTGTGTGCAGTGCAAGCCAAAGTGCCTTACTGTCCTCACCCAGCTCATTTTCCTGCTGATGGAAAAACACAGGCATGGTCCTGCCTAGAGCCTTTGGAGAAGCCAGGGATGCAGTGATGACCCCCAGGATTTGGAGTCGGGGGTATAGGGAGCCCAAGGCCCACCAAGGCCCCACTGAAACAGAGATAGTAGCAGCATATGAAGGGGTTGGAGCTGCTCCAGAAGCAGTCAGTGGAGAAGCACAGCTCCTCTTGGCACCACAGTGTTGAATTATTTGTTCCCCACACTGGTCTGTTTTTTCCCTTATCTGCTCCCATAGCACACTCCCTTCATTACATCAAACTCACTATTATTTTTAAATAATGATCTGCCAAAATTTTAAGAAGCATTTTATTTTAGTAAGATATTTTCAGCTGATTATGAACAACAAAACCAAAAGATTATATCTTGAGTAACAGTACAAGTAATTTGGGTAGCTGATCCATATCTTCAGAAATGACAGCTTGCTAAAAGCAATGTGTAACTCTAAAAATGTCTGTACTAGCATTAAAAAAAAAAAAGCAGAATGAAAAACTTGTAATTGCTGCTCCTTAAAATTGTGTATTTCTTAAAAAACTACTCTGAATGTTCATATTAAATCACTATATTAATAAAATATCAGTTTATATATATTTATATGCAGCTCAATGACTAACATGCATATTAAAAAAAGAAAGTGCTATTTAGTTTAGATAGGGTGGTTTAGAAAATACTTTTTTGCATTTGGCAAGCTAGATTAGGAGTCTTCCAGAGAACAGAAGAGAGCAGATTTTAATATGTGAAAGAAATTAACTACAATTGTTACAGAATTACCCTAACCCTTACACCACCACTACTGCACTTCCTCTTGCAGCCTCCCTTCTGCAGTAACCTCTTCTACTGTGAGACAGGCCTAATGAAAAAAGCACAAATATACTCAAGTCCTTTAAGCCAACCAAAGTTCATCCCAGCTAATTCTCTTCCAAACTTCTCCTATTTACCAAATTCAGCAAGGCTGTGTACAGTGCTGCAGTAATAAAAATGTCATTTTTTGCTCTTTGCTGCTGGCCCAGCTTTTGTGTCATCCCTTTGATATAATGTATTCTCCCTGCCTACAATGTATTAAAAGTCTCTCCTACTGTTGCTATCAGGTTTTGCTCTTAAATGAGGTGTATGAAACAAAGGACATCAGTGACTATTACCTGGTAATTTTGCTTTCTCAGTTATGAAAGAAGTTTTCCAATATAGCTGCAATCTGCTCTGCTCTCAGTAAGCCCAGCTCCCTAAGTTAAGGGAGCCAAACCCTTCTGTCATTCATTTGCACTGAGGATTATCCACAGCTGCCTGGAAACAGCTCCTTCTCCTCCTCCCTCACCCCATTCTCTCTAATAGTGTTTGCCTCTTCCCTTTCCCTACTACTCATTTGGAGAAATTAATTCATTTTTAGCTCCACATAATTTCAAAAACTTCTTTGTGTGTCACACTCTGCCCACAAGCCAGTTTGTTCCTCTCTGGGAGCAGCAGGGAGCTGCACAGCTGCTTACACACACACAGGCTTGGCTGTTTTCTCCTAAGAAAGGCAAAACTACCCCAAACCTTCACATGCTCCATGTGCCCAGCTGCTCACTCCCACCACGGACACCAGCCCTGGGAGCCCTCTGCTGTTTTCATTTGCTTACTCTGATCTCTGACTTTTCCTTCTAGAGGATATTCCCATTCGGGACACCTCTCTATGCCTCTCCCTCCCTCTTGTGAAGTGGTTTTTCCTCAGTTCCCTTCCCTGACTGATTCAGGTCACTACCGAGCTGCTGCTGGGGGAAAAGCCCTGCTCACATGGCAGAGCCAGAGTCTGACCTGGAGGCTTCGGAGCTTGACAGGACAGCACAGGGAGGAGACACATGTTGCCCTGATTTTTAGAAGTGTTAAGTTTTCTTTTATAGTTCTTTTGAAAGTTTTAAAATTCTTATAAAACTTCTTTAGCTTTCTGATAATGTTTACATATTTGAGAGTCAGAGTTCCCATGCAATTTAATGTATAAATAGAATAGTTTACATATTTCTCAGTGGGTGGAGAGAAATGATTGATTGATCTTTGGACCAGTGTGGTTGGAGAGGTGGTAATTCCATCCTCCAATCCATGGTCACCTTTGGAATTCTATAAATACCAAATATTTGACTAAAACTTACTCTTTTTCTCTTTTGAGCTTACCAAGCTTCTGTGTACTCATTTTGTGTCCAATAGCAACAGACACCCACACAGTCCTGGAGCTGTGAGACAGCCTTGTGAGCTCAGGGACACCCAGGAGCTGGACACAGCTCAGGGACTGCCCATCCTGAACAGCCAGGACACACTCACCTGCTGGGAACACACCTTGAAAGGGTATTATCTGCCTGTAAAACTAGAAGGAAAAAAGAAAAAAAATCAGCCCATGTTTTTTCCTCAATTTCTTTCAATTAGCTGAGTGAACTCTAAATGCATCTGGACATGAGCACATCTCTATCAGGCAGAATAATTTGAGGGAGATTTTCAAAAATTTATGAACAAAAGATAGGGATGTTTTACAGGCACTAAGGATGGCTTTGGACATTTCTGCCTTCAGAAAGCAGAACATTTGAACAGAGTAGGAGAAAAAGGGTCACGTCCAGCAAATGAAAGTATCGGTAATGGTACAATCAGTCTGGCCCAGAAGACTGCAGAAATCCCGTGCACAAAAGAAAACAGTTCTGGTTCAAATGACAAGCTGTCAAAAAAGGTGCTGCCCCCTAAACATACCAGAGAGAGATTTAGCTTTAAAACTACTGAACAAAAAAAGAGCCAAGAAGAGGAGAGGAGGCTGCTATGATGGAACATGCAGGAACAATGATCTTAGGGCACAGGTACCAGCTATTCCCAAGGGATTAACACCTACAGCAAAGCCACAGTGACAGGCAAGGAGCCAGGCATGGTAAAGAAGATAGATGGAAAACTTCCAAGGTCTAGTGATCATGGTAATATTAACTTCAAGATTTTCCTGTGGTAATATTAACTTCTAAATTTTCAGAAAAAGCAATTCTAATTTATTAAGACTTCTTAAGAAATCCACACTTGAATGCAAGTGATAGAAAACTGATAGTAATCGGGTTTTTTCTACAACAGTTAGGAATGGAGCAACAAAAAAGCATTTAACTCATGGTTAAAGACAGAACTACAATCAGCCTGCAAACCACACCTGAGTAATTTTTGAGGAGTTAAATCACTCAAACCTTAATCACAATCCATGCTGAAATTTCTGTGAGTTGAGTTTTGTGGCTGTCTCAGTACACACCCAAAGCATCATAAAACTTGTAGGAATCAGCAGTAAATAAATGAGCATATAACTAGTTGTTTGACATAAAGGATCAAAATTCTTTACAAGAATTCTTTACAAGAATTTAGCCGTTGGATGGATGAGGCCAACATCTGATAAGACAGGAATATATAAAAGAAAAGCAGCATTCAACATCAAATTGCAGAACACTTATAGGCAGTACTACCTTTTTCCTTCGAAGAGGTCTTGAAAAAGAGAAGCCTGTTCCCCTCTTGACTCTTTGGGCCAGGTTCACAACACCACCACACTTCTTTTACTGTGATCAGGTAGGATTAAGGACCTCATCTGAAAGCATGGACCTCTCCTCTGTGCAATTTACCCATCTCTGTTCTCAAATTCAAGTAATAATATTTAATACCTCATTCCCACATAACATCTGTGAAAAGAGATTAAAATAAACATCATACAAGTGGAAAGTCTTATTTCTATGGCAGCACTGATGGTAATAGAAACCTCAGAGATAATGGGAACATCATTCTCCTCTGCAAGGCCACTCACCAGTTTTCGTGCTATCAAGGAAAAACAAATAAAGGAAATCAGGAGGAATCCAGTTCCTAAGCAACGCTGTATTTCTGTACCCCACTCAGGCTCTGGCAGAGGTTTATCTTGCTCCAGGCTCTGAAACAGGACACAAAAGGTCTGTGGGACTGTCTGGGATGCACAGTACAGCTTGCAATGGCACCTTATTAAATCACACCCTTCTTGGGCTGTTATTACTAACCTGTATGATGAAAATAATTTCTTTTCCTTTTTTCAGGCCTCTGTGTTTCTCATCTATCTACCTAATAGAGCCATCAGGGCAGTGATCAGACCTTTCTGAGGCTGCACAATGCCAGGCAACAGGAAGCCCTGAATTCAGAGGGAGGATCTCTGATGTGACTGCAACACAAAACGTAACAGCACCAAACAGCCTGGACAAAACCCCAACTTTTCCTCCTGCCAGTTGCTACATTTGGCGTTTGTTTCTCTGAACACTTCACCTGCAGCAAACAGAATCTCCTGCAAGCAGAATCAGGTTAAATTGCAGCACTGCCACAGACCAAGAGCACAGCAGGGCTGTGAGGTGAGGAGTGTCCATGTGCACAGGAGAGGCACCCAATGCACCCTGGTTATAAACTCCTGGCCTCCTGGCAGCCCCTCGTGCATGACACTGTAGCAGGACCTGTGGAAACAAGAATATCTGCCATCTGTTCAGGAGGATATGGCACAACTTAAAACATACAGGTAAGTGGGGGGGTGGTGAAAATCACCTTTTCATAGTTATCACTGCAGTATTTCTTACATACACCAACCACAAAGCGGTGGCATAGATCACCAAAACATCACTGTTACAGGACAACAAACCAAAAAAAACTGGTTTTCCCTAGCACACAGACATACACAAATTTGCATCCTCTGATTGCATAAAGCTCCATGGACAATTTTGTAGAAGGATTATTTTGTCTTCATGTAGTTGCCTAGTGATAATATTTGTCCATCTGTTGTAAGGCATATTTCCATATCCAAAGGCACAGTACACATTGCCATGTGCTGGAAGGGATGCAGGATTCTTGCCTTGCAAATCAGCCCATTGATTGTGATGAAAAATGGCAAAATGCCAATAGTTCATGCACTGAGACATCTCAAGGATTCACAGCTGAATAGCTATTTAAATTATAAACCTACCCTACTTCAAGTCACATTTAGAGCTAAGTATCACCAGACTAACAACTTTTTCAGCAGTACAATGTTCTTTATAAGTAATAAGCAATGTAAATTTTTGCAAGCTGAAACATAAAGCCATAACTATACAAACAAACACTACATATAAAGGTAGAACTTTCAGCCTCAGTACAGTTATTTCACTCAGAGGAATACTTCTATTTATGAAGGGTTTATTTGTTCTGGCCCCACTTCTTCTAATGATGGTCTGCTAGAATCACAAATGGATGTGGCGTTGATTTGAATGACTTCTTTTGCTCTTAAAATTGGTATTTACATGTAAGCATTAGTGCACAAAGTCCAAGTTGTTCCGCAACATGACTTTAGCCACAAGTAAAGGAGAAAATGCTCTCCAAACAAAATTTCTCCTATATATCTTATGTTTTAACAGCAGAACCAGCCATTACTAAATGGAAATTATCACCTTACTATTAATCTAACTGTTGACCAATTACAGTAATTGAACAGATGTCATTAGGGAGTCTGGGTTCACTCTGGTGAAAGCACACATGCTCCCTGAATCCCAGACAGGTGAAATTTCAATGCTCACCCTGGTTTTCAGGAGTCTCACGTACTCCTGCCTTTCTAAACTACATCAACAAAACTGTAGCATTCAGTTACAAATGATTAGCACTGAAGAAACACAGGTTTAACTTTTATGGAGATGTTTGCAGCATAGGCAAAGCACAGCACTCTGAGAGTTCACCACTAATGACTTTAACCCAGTCTAGATGAGCCAGACTTTCAAGTGGTTAAAGCTAATTTAGATTAGATGCTAATTTAGGTCTGGGCCTCTCCTGTGAGCAGCTTGTGCCATATTGAATATGGTGCTCTTGTGATATGGGATTACAATAAAAGAATTAAGGAACAGCTACCTAATTAATTTCAGTTAATAGTATTTAAAGACACACAGCTGTATACAAACCAGCTTCCCAGCACCGAGGAGTGCAATAACATTGCATCCACAAAGCCACCGAGTGCCCGTAGCGTGGCCACACTCACAGGCACGTGGCTGGTGCCACAGCCCTGCCTTTGCCTAGCTGGGAAGCACAAGCAGGTCCCTTGTCCCCTCTCTGGCACAGTGTGACAGCACATCCTGCCCTCTGCCCGGATCACTGCTGCAAGTGAGGCACGTAGGATGGGCAAGAAACAGCTGCAATGAAAGGTTCAAGGTATGAAAAATGCAGTTTTCCAATATTTTCTTTCCAAGAGCTCTGCAGCCCCTCTGCCCAGCGCAGGTCTCTGGCACAGCCTCGGGTGGCTCAGCTGTCCCAGGGGACAACTTCCATGGCTGTCACTGGGCTTCCCACACAGACAGTGAGGAGCCAAAGAACCCACTGCTATGAAGAGTCCCACTGAAGGGAGACTTTTGCATGGTAAGACACCTTTGTGCAGCTGCTGCAGAGGGTTATCTGAGCCTCGACACCCCATGGGAACCTTGCTGTGAGAAGCTTCTCCCTGTTTTTGTACACAAGTCCTGCATTTAGCTCAGTGGTGCTGCTCAGGGACTGTGGGACATCAGGGATGTGCTGCCAGCACTGGGGACTGCCTCTAAGGGAGTGAGCTTTGCTGACATGTGGGCTGCAGAAAGGGCTTCTCAGTATAGGAATGTGACACCAAACAAAAAGGATCTGCTTTATGTATGCTCAGCCTGGTGTTGGTTTTGACCCCGCAGCGAAGAAAATGGAGAGCTGGATACTGAGTGTTGTTAAAATACTCTTCTGGGTCAAACTCCAAGGCCACCAACCCAACCTAAATTCTCCTCCAGTCTTTCCCTGACCTCCCCATTTTCAAGTCATAATTGTATCACTTTCTTTCCTGCACAGCAAATTAAAAGTACATAAAAATTATTACCTATGCCAAAAGCTATCTGTATTTTTTAATGCACATTGAAGATACTATAAAAATGTGCAAGGCTTGTAAAGAGTGCAACACTGAAATCGCAAGCAGGATCTCCACTGAAAATTGATACCAAGAATTTGCTGCCTTTTAAAAATTTTCAACCTAATGCTATCAACTCTTTTTTTTTTTGCTTTACATAAAAATACCACCGCAGAAAGTCAGATCCCCTCTACCCCCTCAGAGGTGGTAAAATATAAATGTTCAGAGACGTCTGGATCATTATTTTAAATGTCACCAAATCCAAACCTCAGCATTACAGGAGTTATTAGCTAAATCCATGTTCTGTACATGCCAAAACATTTGCTCTCTCATCAACCATTCTTTTTTTTCTATGTTGCTTTTAATTTACTAAGTTCTGAACTCACAGATGGCTTCAGTAAGTTTAGCTTACAGAGTAAGCAATAGAGGAGAAAAAGTACAGCAATGAAGAATGTTTTTAACAAGTCACACTTAAGGAGATCGATAACATCTAACTTTTGAAAGAATGCAGTAAATCCCTCTTACCTGTCACATTCACATACTCACAGACAATCATGGCAATCTGAGCTTATTTTAATAAACTGAAAAGATAAAACTGATAATTTAAATCACTAAAGCATATTCACTTTTGCTTTTACCAATTTAAAAGAAGTAATTTGCAGACAAGATGTCTTCATTTATGGGTGGATTGAATAAGGAGCAGATAATCTGACCACACAGAGGAGAAACTAAGTTCACCTAATGCATCCTCTCATGAGAGGGGGGAACAAGAAGAACTATGAACAACCAAAATACATGGATTTATTGGAAACCTGCTCATCATGATGATTCCATTAAAATGGAATACCAATAAAAATGGCAGTGATGGTCTCTAATGAACCTGTGATAGCAGATTACAGGTCTGGGTGTGAAATTTTAGCCTGAGTGCCAAATGCTAGGCTGAATATTTTGTGTTTTCACAGCTCCAAGCAGTTTCTCCCCTCACTTTCAGCGAATACCAGGGTAACATTTGAAGCAGTCACTTGCTCATACTGTATCCCAGTGACCTGGAGATATCCTCCTGGAGGGGTGATAAGGTTATAGCTCTGCATTTCTGCTCTCCTCTTTCAATTAAGGCTTTTAATGTCACCAAAATATGTTTTACATAAATGCAAATCAAGGATTTGTTACTGAGCTGCATTTGGTATTTATAAACTTCTGAGAGAGCAGGAAGTGAGTCCCGAGGTTTATTGCTGCTTTAAGCCCATTGTAATCTACAAAATATGATCAATTATTGTGGCAGCTCCGAGTATTTAAAGCAAAATCCATTTTTCTTTGTCAACCACTTTATGTGATATGAGATGTTAGACACACAGACTGAGTCATCTTCTCATTATCCCAGCCAAGCACATACATCTTTCCCCATCCACTCCTTGAATTTATGTTATGAAAAGATACATATTTTGAAGTAAACCATTTTCTCTGCATGTTAAAAACAAAACGAAGTTGGAGACTGAGAAGGGGAGAAAGGGAACAGCTGAAAGTAATCTGAATCCCAGAATACATTTAAAGGAAAGAACAATGTATACTTCTATTGGAGATAAACCATATTGAGCTTATCAAAAAGACAGTCCTTGGATGCCACAGTTTGCATGTGGCTTAAAGATAAAGAAACAATGCTGCTTTCTTCCACTCTCTAATCCTTCAAATGTGCAGCTTTAAAATATCCCATAATTTAAGTATGGATTTATGATCAGAAATCAGGTACATTTATTTTTTACAGCTAATTACATTCAGAGTGATTCAGAAATCAGTATATTCTAGAGCTTTTGGAAAATAAGTAGTGAAGTTCTAGGACTATTTCTACAGTGCTGCTCACTGGGCTCATAGTCAGGATTACTCTATCCAACACAGCTTTGCTAAACTTTAGAGAGTTCTAAACCAGAGAGTTCTGCTGCATTCTATTTATTCAAAATGAGTATAGTTTTAATGTCATTAACTGCAAGAAATGGAGAGAACAAATCAGGAATTGTTACATTTGTAACAATTCAAAGAGAGAGAAACCAAGGCTGTCTCAAAAAAGCAAAAGACTGAAATTCCAAATACCAGATTTCCAGCCTCTCCAACACCTGAGTAACTTAAATACACAGTTCATCCCATTAAAGCCACAAGAGAGGTGCATGCTTGACTAGGACCACATGCTTTTAGACAAATTGATTTATGTGAACAGAGCTCACTCCTCTGACCACAGCCTGGGTGAGACTGAGGTGGGAATTTTTCCGTCGAGTCAGTCAATGGCCAGGTTTTCACTCTGGAAACACAGCACAGCTCTCTCAGCCTCACACTGTTGTACCCTCAGTAAAACACAGCTGGGTCCTGTGCAGGCACAGCTCTGCCCAGGGAAACAGAAGTGCCAGTCCAACCCTTCCTGCTCAAACTGAAACACGACAGCCTGGCTGTGCCTTGGCCAAGCTGAGCGACACCAGCACCCTGCAAACTGCTGCAGGGAGAGGGGGTGTCTGTAAAACTCCCCTGCACTATAACATTTAGTCTCTGTTGTTCCACAAGACATATCCCCATGCAAAAGTAATACAATATTCCATTCAGATGTACTTTAATTTGTGTTTTAGGGAAACAATAGCTTGTTATTTTTGAACACATCAGAAGCAATAGAGGTTTCAAAGCACAAACTGTGTAACCAACAAATACTAATGCCTGCTTGAGCTGCTCTGTAATATTTTATATGGAGATCTGCCAAATTCAGCTGAAGTTTGAGGATCACAAGTAGAATAGCTATTTTTGTATGCAATACACATGTTGTCAGGAATAAAAAGACAAATTGTCAAGTGAATGGCACTGTTGTTTAAAGGTGATATTTAAACAATTGGAGAACTTAGAAGTAAATAGAAAGCAACCAGCCAATTCCACATTGCTTCAAATGACATTTTCACAAAGCTCCATTTTCCAATTATTTCACATAACATGCTCTGCTCTATGGGATTGGATCTCCAGTGCAAGGCTGCAACACAAACTCCATAGAGTGCTGGGAAAAGAGACTTCTTAGGCTATTTTGAAAAGCACTTATTTTAAAATAACTAAAGCCAGAAGGACAATTTTCATGCATAAACACAGTTTTCTGGCTCTTTATCACTGCTGTCAGGCAAATATTAGCTGTGCTCAGCATGGCATTTCCCCTCAGCTTTATTTTGTAACTTCCATTGCATACTGGAAATGGGGCTCACCAAGAAAAGTGTTTATAAAAGGTTTACTGCTAAGGATAAACTAATTCATGAAAATTTCATCCACACATTAAACATCCCACAACATGATAACAATTACAATATCACTTTCTATCCCATCTGCTTCTCCAAGTCTGGAAGTGCACATTCTCTCCCAATTTATGTGACACTGCCAACACTCACAAACTCCTATCACACCCAGTCCCTCAGGCACCCTGCATTTCCTTTTCTATATCACAGTTAGCCCAGTGTCTCGTCCCTTTCAATGACTTTTTAGACACCAACTGTCTCTAGATGCCCTATGCCCCTTGTCCTTGTTCTTGCTCCTGTCTCCACGTGGTAGCAAAGTATAATCTTCTCACAAAACAGACTCATCAGGATAAATTTCCTTCTTCTGGTTTCAACAGGAAAAAGAGCAATGGATCTAGAGCTCAGTGTTATAACCTCCCCAGAATTATGAATTCTTCTAAAGCCCTTTAAAACAAATCCAAAGACTCATGTTTCATTTCATTTATTAAATAGCACCCATGACAATATATCTTTTGCCTACAGATGCTTGCTTTGGGGGTCACCAAATACTGAGCAGTCTCACTTTTCACCTGTGAACATTCTCCCCTCTTGACCCAAAAGCTGCTGGAGGAGAGGAAAAAGGAATGACTGAATTAGCAGAAAGATGGTCTCTCTCCTTGTTCCATTAGTCATAAAGACACACATTTTATTACTCAAAATAAAATGGCTTTAAGTTTTGCTTGCTAAAACAGTGCTGCCATCTCCCCCACAGTCTCCCAGCCATCTCTGCCAGTGGCAGATGGGCTCAGGAGAAACCTCCACAGAGCAGCCATCAACAGCATGTGCAGAGATTTGCTCCAGAGGAACACAAAGGGAAGGAGCTCTCTTCAGCAGCAGCTGTTCTAGGAACAGCCTCACCAGGTGACTGACAACAGCC
This sequence comes from Vidua macroura, assembly GCF_024509145.1. Taxonomy (NCBI): domain Eukaryota; kingdom Metazoa; phylum Chordata; class Aves; order Passeriformes; family Viduidae; genus Vidua; species Vidua macroura. Next base: position 8,192,573 of record NC_071586.1, on the reverse strand, counting down.
TTATGTCATCTCAAACTTATCCACCACGATTTATATTTTCCCTACGGCTAACTTTTTGAAAGAAGATATACACTGATCATGTCTTGTCTTCGTCTGCTCACAACTCAATCTCTATTTTTTAAAACTTAACTTGCTCATCTCTAACATGCACAGGCTCTTTCATCAACCACAGGCTGCCTAGACATATGCTGTGTGACATGTCCAACCTGAGCACTTTATGCAAAAATCCCAAATCCTGCTGTATTGTGGTCCAAGGTTGTTCTGGTTTGTATCTCTCTGCCTTCAGGCATCCCACACTCTGTCCCACACCTTAACAGCTGGCAAACCAGATGTGAATTTGAGACAATCTCGAGCATGTTCCTGTCAGAAGCACTGTAAGCTGGAATGCTTATTCTGGCTGCAGTGACCTGATCTGCCTCTGATTCCCTGGAAGGCTTTTCCCTCCCACTGTGTGTGCACCATTATCTCTTGCCCGGAGCACTGCAACTGAGCTCTTACATTTTTAGTGCCTCTTTGCTTTATGTCATGAGGACACTGGTTAAATAAACAATATCAAACAGACCTGTGGTCCCAGACAGGTAAACTTCTGCCAGTATAAAAATGTAACAAATCATCACATTTATGCTATTGTAAGCTATTATGTAAGGTACTTGCAGCAGATACCAAAATCAGTATTGAGAGCAACAGCTTGAAATAGAAAAAAAATAAAGAACAAGAAAAGAAAATTACCCAGACATTTAAGTTCAAATGTTCCAAAATTTGCAGACACAACCAGCTGCAGCAAATGGGATGTCCTGGGTGCTGCAGCCCAACACTGTGGCTCACCCAATTCAAACCACTCTTACACCTCAACACAGCTGCAATACTGCAAGTCTTCCCCATGGAGCTGTAACTGCACCAAGAATGCCCTTAAAGAAGAATATTCATTTACTGAGCAGCATCACCCAGGGAAACCAAGCTGACTCTAAGCACTCCACTCAGTTGCCAGCCACAAACCTCAGCATTCCTGGGCTCCATAAGCAATCCTCAACTCTCAGCACTAAAGGGACAAGTTCATTGTAAACATTTAGTTATTCACCCAGCCTGATAAAAGGCCTGCAGGCCACCTCCCTTGCTCATTCACAGAGAGCAGCATGGTTTGCTGATGAAGTGTATTTCCATTCTGTGAGATGATGATTATGGTTGCTGGAAGTGATGATAGCCTCCCAGGACATTATCATGATTCATAGCCTGCTTTGGCAATGACATTTATTTAATTATCCAAGGGGCATTTAGGAAAATGTTTTTGTTATATATATGTAATGAATGAGCACTACACTGTGGTTATCCATACGTCAATCAAGTGTGATTACAGGGGTGACTGCCACATTCTCCCACAATTTTTTTAGAAAGTAGGAAATGAGAGAACAAATTTTCTTTAAATCCTCTTCTTTTCCCATCATCACTTAGGCAGATATCATTTTCATTATTCTGTAAATACCAGGTCTCCTCTTCCCTGTGGTCTCATCCTGTCTAATAATTACTGTCAGAAAACTCATTTAAGACCCTATACCTAAACATTTCAGCAGAGAACCTAGGAAAAAAAATAAATTGCTAAGCACTAGGCTTATTTTTTGCCTAAGTATGAGACTTCAGATGACCATAAAATAATCATCCTAAGTGGACAGAAGTAAAAATATCTAAAGACCTGACTGTATATTTAAAATAACAATTTATTATGGTGCCATAGACATAAGGTATATTAAGTAGGATTAGTTCAGAAGTATATTTAAAATGTCTATCTTAAAAGTACATCTCATTTCTCAAAGAGAACACACCACAGTCTCTCTTGCTTGAATACAACAGAATTTATGAATGTGGATGAGGATTCTCAGCAGGAAAGTCTTTTGAACAGGATCAGGTTTTTACCTTCAAAAGAAGAGCAATTCTTGTCTCCACTGCCAATCCCACATTGCCTGGGAGTTGTGCTGAATACTCATCTCATCAGTCAATGCTTTGATTTTACCCTTGTACATATATTGAAGACAGAGCACCTCAAAATGTAATCACTGGAATATCGTGACATACACAATAATTTAAGAGGTTCAAGCCTTCCACTTACTATCCTTTATTATAAAAGATGTTTGTCCTTGTCAAAGGCATTTAGCAGGGTGTGAAAAATAACTATAATATTTAGCACCGCACATTAACAATGTGTCACTACAACTTTAAAGCTGAAGTTTTTGCTGTTTCATGCCCACTTCAAAAGTAAAACCCAAGCCCAGCCTTTTAGCCATTTTGCTCTGCTTGCTCTGAAGGTGCCAAATCACTGGGGGAAAACGTTATTAGATTGCAGCAACTTTCTACCACTTCTACTTGGACTGTACTTCACTGTACTGAGTCCCAGCTTTCTCCTACTGCTTACAGATTGGCCTCAATTCTATTTGCCTACAGATATAGGAACTCACGTATCTACATACCTATCTACACATCAAAAACACAGCTTATTGTTCCTGATTTTAATTATTTAGTTGAAATTCTTAAGGAGGCCTTAAAGGAATTATTTTTCTGCAGAACAGAAACACTGAAGGAATCCTGATCCTGCAGGCACAGAAAACTGCATTTGAGTGCTCGGTATATGCAGTAAGGCTGGAGTGACTCATACAAACACATGGCTGCAGAATAAATGTTTTTATTAATTATTTATTAATCTTCAGTGTTTCGGTGCCATACTGAGTTAGCATAACTTTCTGAATAAATAATTCAGCTTTTCACAGTTCAACCCAAGCACAGCTCAGCTCAGAAGAGATGACAAACCTGTGACATATATCACATACCCACTAAACCCCTTCTCTCTTTGAGCTCTTGATATTTTAATCACATTTCTACCCAGGGATGCACTCCTTAGCATCAGGCAGTGTAAATCAGAGGAATTCAGTTGTAAATACTACAGAAATTCAGTGGCTGTCCCAGTTGTTGCCACAACAACATACTAAAAACCCTGAAAGGAGGAGGAGGTCCCAGCATCAGGATGCTCCCACGGGGCAGCCAGGCTGGCTCAGGGTCCAGCTTGCCCTGACCCTCTGGCAGTGTCACAGGGACTGGCAGAGCAGCCAGGAACACTTCCCCACCTGCAGGGAAGTGCTCCCTCATGAACCATTGTCTGGTGACCTGAGGCTATGGCATCTTCATAATTTGCCAAATTCATGTTTTCCACTCTTGATGCTGCAGCTCTGAAGAATCTTGCACATGTATAAAAGGCCAGTTTAAAATCTTGCCAAGTTTATGGCCTAGGTGGTGTTGTACAGCAATGAAATCCAGAAGCTCACTGTGTATTATGGTGCTTAAAAATAAAAAAAGGAGTTATAAAATGTCAATGCCTGAGGAAAAATTTACCCATAATGCAAACTAGATGAGAAGGTTTTTGAGCATTTCCTTCTGCAGAGTTACCTTCACTGGAGCAACCTCTCCTGCCCAGGGAGAGCAAACTGTGCCCCACTTGTTCCTGCAGCTCTGCAGATCCTGACTGTGCCCAGCACAGGACTGGAGCAAGGGCAGAAATTGCAATGTACCCTGTGCTGCTGAGTAAAGCACCTCCTCCAAAAATGAACCAATCCCTGATTTAATTTACATTGGCACAGTCCCCAGGCCCAGGGAGGGAGGATTTGGTTCATCATACAAACTGCTCCCCACAAAGGGATAAGAGTGTCCTGCTTGAAGCACTCCTGAGATCTGAGATCCTCAAGAATGTGCCAGCAGCCTGGGATTTCTGGTGTGCCCAAGGCCTCACATGCTTCGGGCACTTTACTCTGTTCAGCTCCTTTTCTGTGCCTCTGCCTACACAAGAAAACAACTGCAACAGAAAATACAACCACCCAAAACAACCTCCAGCCAACCTCTATTGGCAAAGCACAAAACCCAGATAAAGGGAGTAAGAGGCAACAAAAAAAAAAAAAAAAAAAAAAAAAAAAAGAAAAAACCAAACCAACTTCCTAATGGATTATAAATTATAGAAAGAACATTCTTTGCTATGTAATTAATGGAAATTTACTATTTTTAAGCTTCCTGAGGGAAATTTTCCATGTCAAATCAATTTGTAGGTAGGACCCAAGAGGCAGAAAATCACAACTGCTTCAGTATGCTTCTTCATTACACTGTTGCTGGGGGTTTAATTTTCAGTCACGTTCTTTGGTGACTTTGATCTTTGATGACAGTGTTAACTCTATTTGGTTCTCAGTACTGCATTGATTTTAAAAAGCCTTTTGAGATACCCTCACTAATTATTTCAGTGGAAGTTTAATTAAATCTTGTCACACAGGAATAAGCTGCTTCTTGGAATAGCTGCTAAACATTATACAGCATGTAATTGGAGAAAAAGGAGGATGGATAATTATAGTTGGACAGACAAGCACATGAAGAAAAAGCAGAAAGCTTTTTCTAAATATGAAGTTAAGTGCAAGTGTCTGTGAACCTTCTCAGCCTCCTTTGTGCACAGAAGTAGCAGATTTCTTGCACTTGTTCTGTTTTCCATCCAACTACTTCTATATCAACACTTCCATTCCCAGATCTCATCCTAATTTCTGCAATAGAGGCAAATTTGTAATATACAAATTTATTGAGATTCCTATTGGAAAGAAATTATTAACATTTAGTCAAGAATACTTTAGGAGTAGATGTCTTACTTCAGACAACTGATCTGCTCATGTTTATTTAGCAATGCAACAAAAGAAAAGTTGCAAGGATTTCTTTTTCATTAAATCCTTGTACCCAGAATTCCTCCCTGTTGATCTGTAACTTCCTTTTATTTTCCATATGGAGTCCCATATATTCATAAATAAAGGATACTAGATTTTAGCAGAGATTGAATTTATTCCTCAGCCAGATATACACACACAAAAAATGGGGCCTGTTATTTCTTTTTGTAAAAGATTTCACTATCTTTCTATTTCCTACTGATTCTTTGATTCCCTAGAGCAATGAATAAGCCTTTTACTACAGGTATTTCACCCAGCTTTAATGTTGAATGTCACATGTATATATTTCATACTGAGCCAGCAGCTAGTCTAGGATGTTCCACTTGGAAAACTCAGCAAAAAAAAAAAGAAGTAAATCTATATGCCTAAGGTTAAGCACATACTTTTTGCAAGCCAATATATTTTCATATCAACTGATATAAATATGGCACTCATACACACCATACTTTTATGATGATGCCAATATTTCTTTCTGGGGGAAATGAAAGATAACCTGATTTTGAATGATCTTTAAGAGCAGAAGAACCTGTTTGGAAGGTGTATCAACCAGAACAAAACAGGAAAAAGTAAAATTGAAGCTCAATGGTAAACAAAATAAAACAGCAAAATGTATCCATTTCCTAATCTGAATTTTAATACATGAATGGCATAAGACTGCAGGATCATACTCAAAGTTCCCTAGAGATTGAATAAAAGCCTCAAGAGGTTTGTATGATAAACAAAAATGGACAAATTGAACTCAACAGAAGGAAAGCAACACCATCTGTTTTGAGGGGGAGGGTAACAGCAGTGGCAGCAACCAACAAAGAGAAGAGCTGAACAGGAAAGCCAGGCCTTGGTCTGTGTTCTAAGAAACCCCTTAAGGGAAATTAAGGACTTGAACAAGGCATTACTTTTAATCTCATTAATACATCTACAATATGGCTGGAATGTTCAAGAACAGGAATTTGCTTTCCAGCCCTTGAACAAATGAGTGTGGCCATCTGGAGAGATTGTTCTTCATCCAAATGGGCTGGAATGTCTCTGAGAATAAACCCTCCTGCTTGGAAATTAAGAATAAAATCTCTGTCATTGGCACTTCTTTGACACTTTTCTCAGGTCTAGCAGAAGCACCAAAGGGCAGAAGTTTGTTTCTTGTTTAAGGAGAGAATAAAACAGCACTTTGTCATGTTACTTCAGAAGCATTCCAATGAATATTATAGGATTGTATCCCCTGTACAAAGATGTGGGGGCTCTCTAAAACGCCCCCAGTAAGGGTTTAATTATCAGGTTCTGCAGAATTTCATCATTCTCTTCCTCATGCTGCACAATAGTTTTCCCCTCTGTACATTATTTTACTCCTATTAATTATCATCTTGTGTTCTTACTATAGGCCTCTCACCTCTGAAATAAATCTAACAAATCCTTTAAAATTCATGACCTCTAAAGCAGTATCCAAGCTTTTCTGCCACATTCATCCTACCTGAGAGAGCTTCCAGCAGGATGTCTGCTATGGCTGAACTCAGTAACAAACCCTTCAGAGCAGCTGACCTCGTGTCTGATCACTCCCAGTGGATTTTCACATCACAATAACAGAATTCAGTCGTTTTACTTCAAAGTAAAGCTTCAGACCCCTGATCTCTCCTCTGATGGGTTTATTTTGCCCACAGGCTGTTTTCAAGCACTTGCAGGCTGGGAGAGGCTGATCCTGCAGAAGCCAGCCCCCAGCCCAGCTCCAGCACCTCCATGAGGCCAAGTCCCAGTGGCCATGACTGCAGCATCCCAGGGATGTTAGTAGTGCAGGTATTACTGGAGTTAGGGATGGCAGGGGATGACACGTGGATCACCTGCCCTTCTGTCACCAGGGATCAGCAGACACACTGAAGTTACTGATTAGGTCAGCACCACAGCACAGCTCCAGGCTGGGGAATCTATATCATCCTTTATTCTCTGCGGTTTTGGAGCTTCCCACAGATTAATCTCTTCAGGCTGGGGCTGAAACATCCTCTGAACACATGTTGGAGCTGTACTCACACGAGTTTTCTTGGTTTTTTCCTAGCTCCCTTTCCTTTCCAATAACAGCCTGGCTGACACCAGCAGATCAGGGTGTTCATTAACTGAGGAAGGACTGGAGCAGAGGAGGCTGTAAAACATCCCTCTCCTGCACTGAAAGCTGGCACACTGACAGTGCTCAGCAAAGTCATTTTCTGTGTCTTCCTAGTCACCATTTTACAGAAAATGCCATCATGTTCTGTTTACACGCTCAGCTCCTGAGGGCAGGAGTCCCACACTGTATGTTCCTGGGATAACACCTACATTTTCAGCTGTGGGTACTGGAATTCAAAGATGTAACTCTCCAGGGGAAATAGTTAAAATAACTGTATAGAAGGACAGAAAAGAGAATATTGTTTTTCCTTCTCTTAGCCATGTTCAAGCAAAATAACTTTGGGTGCTACCTTGTTAAAAAAATAAAAGTATAATATTTCAATATTTGCAGACAGTATGATCCTCAAATAGTGTCTCTCTTGTTGAATAAAGCTTAGCAGAATGATGGAACCAGATATCACTCTGAAGTACAATATAATTCATTTGTTTCTAACCTCTCTGAGACTGGCTTTCCTTGATAAATAAAAAAAAATTAAACAAAAAACAGACAAAACAAAACACAAACACTACCAAACCAGAAGAGTAATGGGAAGATGAAATACCCCAAAGTAAACAAACTTCAATCAAATCAGATATGAAAGGGAAGAAAAGTGAGCAGACCTCTATTATGGAGACTGATTATCAGCAAATGTATAAGCACTTAGTTCTAAGTCCTTCTTGATCTGAGTAGGAAGCAATGCAGACCTCTGTAGAAATAATGCCAAAAGGGATTTTCCTGCAAGGTTCTGTGGGAGCAGCAGGCAGTGACCCTTCACAAACTATTTGTTTGACTTCACAGTAGTGAAAAACAGCAGTCCCTGCAACATAATTTCTGATTTCTCTGCTAAATTGTTTGAGACCTCCAGAAGGACACTCAGCAATTTGCTCTGCTGAGCAGTAAACAACCCCTGCACACAGCAGGAACATGTGCAAAGCAAACTCCACCTGCATGTTCTTCTCCAAATTGCCAGAAGCTGTTAGAACAACTGCATCTCATTTTTTAAAAAGAAAAAAAGGAAAAAACACCACAGGAAAATTGCATCACTTTCCAGAACAAGTTGTTAAAGCTCCACATAAAGAGGAAGTACCATCTGATGTACTGTCAATAACTAAAATTAAACTCACATTTAACATGGCAATAACAAAGCAGGCAGCCAAGCTTCAGTTTGTTCTTTGCAAACATTTTTAAGTTATATGCAGGTGTTCCAGACCCTGCTGATGGCTATGTTATCCCTACAAGTTCTGATTTGTCACTAATGAATCCCACCAAGGGCAGCCACAGTCATGTTTGAAAATGTTTTATCCAGTGTCTGTGGAAGAAGTAAGGAAAATGTGTGTAGCTCACAAAAAAAAAAAAAAAAAAAATTAAAAATTTTAGAAGACAATTTGCATAGCCAAGTGTTCATATTGAGGAGTTCTATGATACTGTAGAATTAAAAGACAAATTAATAGATTTCACATTGATCAGTTTTATTGTTCACAGAATGGCCCAAGGATCCTTTGGAGAAGTTATTGCAGGAGATGGCGAAAGAGTCTGGAATAACCTCTGCAATCTGTGAGAGTGTGATATTATGATAAGGAAAACAAGAGTCATGATAGATCAGTCACCTACACCCAGGATAGACTTCCTTGACTTCTGTTAAGTAACACAAGAAATGCACTCACAGAAGTGCAGAGCCTAGGAAGTACTTTTAAAAGTGTTTTTCAATCATTCCTTTTGTTACTTGAAGACATCTAAGGGGATTTTCAGCCTACTGTCTCCCTTTTAGATGAATGTTTTAGGCAAAAATCTGATAACTATTGTATGGTCACAAATTGTATAATATTAACAAGAGAAAATGTAGCTAAGGGCAATGTTTGTTGTCTGTATGATTCTGTCAACTATATGGTTTACAAAAGAAAAGAGACCCCTACCTCTGTTATCTGTGAATTTTACTGAATTTCACAGAACCTTGCAAAGACAGGTCTTTATGACTAACGACAAAATGAAATTATAGAATGACCTAGGTTGAAAAAGACTTTTAAGATTGTTGAGTCCAACTGTTAACCTATTTTTTGAAGTTTTGCAGGCCAGTTGTTGGCCTGCAGCCACAGCAGAGATAATTATGGTAAAGATAAAAGACTCCATCTAAAACACTTGAATTGTTGTTGTTAGAAGCATAGAATGATTTAGTTTGGAAAAGAGCTCTAAGATCCTCAAATCAACCATTAACTACCACATCCACCAGCAAACCCCTTAAATGCCTCCAAGGATGGTGACTCCAGCACTGCCCTGGGCAGCCTGTTCCAGTCCTTGGCAATTCTTTGGGGAAGAAATGTTCCCCAATACCTACTCCAATTTTCATATATCTACCCCATCCCACTTTAGCACAACCTGAGGCCATTTCCTCTCATCCTATTGCTTGTTCCCTGGGAGCAAAGCCTGCCCACACCTGGCTCCTGTCGTGGAGAGAAGTTTCTCCTTTCCTCCAGGAAAAACTCCCTCAGCCACTGCTCGTCAGATTTGTGCTTTCATTAAAATTATTTTATTACCAGTCTTTCTCTTGTGTCTACTAAAGCATGGTACCCCTCAGGGAAAGGCAAAACCCACAAATCTTTGTAACTGAGATGTTCTGTGGGAAACCAAAGATGTTTTGAAAGAAAAATATCTGAGGAAGAGTCTGCCAGAATCCTTCCCAGGACCATTCCCCTCCCAGGACCTTGTAGTTCAGTTGCATCTAAACTCATCTGTGATTAATGAATTAGAAATGCCTGAAATGTATAGATTTACTGCTCATTTACCACAGTAGGGTGGTGATTTGGTCTTTGTTTTTCCAGAAATTGTTTAGCCATAATTTCCACATTAACTGAAATATCAATTTTATGTGAAAAATTTATAGCAGCACCTCACACAGTAAATTTTTTAGGACAGTCAGATAGCTATTTGCCCAAACAGAATTAAGAAAAAATACATACCTATTTTACAGAAGCAGGAAACATTAAAGAACATGGTTTACAGCCATATTCATTGTGTCTCAGTGTTAACCTCGGGGTATGTTGAACGGAGGGACACTTTATGAGAAATCAATGCCTGTTGTGTACACACAGGCTTTTTTCAAATATTAGTGTACAGATTGACATGTGTTTTAATGGAAATGTCATTTACTGCATGCAGCCAGCCCTAACAGTATTGAAAGATGTGATTGTATTTGCACTGATGGTATTACGATGCTGCAGCTCCAGGCTTGACATCTCAAAGCTGTAATGTCCCTAGAGTAGTCAGAAGCCTGTACAGGGGGAATTACCAGGGATACTCAATTAATACTCCTCTACGAGTTGGGAATGAGAGCCCTGACACCTCTGCTGTGCTGCAGCTGCTGCAGTGTAAATCCCCTGCTCACAGGGGCCCTGCAGGAGCACCAAGTGCTTTGCAGAAACAATCAATTGTCATATTTGTTATTACTTACCTATACTCAGTAAATTGAGGGCCACGCCTAAAGACAGCTTGTCTGGTAACACTTCAGAGAAAAGTGGCTGTTAGCAGACTAAATGCCAACACCAAAACTGTTAAAAACAGTTAAACCCAGCCTACACTCTCAGCTCCACAACCTGCTGCCCTTACCTATGAAAGCAAGAACTGGGTGCTCTACAGCCTTTAGGAAGGATTTAGCAATCTGTAGGATAAGCTAATTAAACCCAGATAAGTACTGAAGAAAATCTTAAATCAGAAAAAAAGTTGCATGAGGTTAGGCACGAATTCAAAGGTCAATACTCAGGCTTACAGATCCAGATGTTCAATCAGGACATTAATTAAGGCAACTTTTCTTTTTTTACAGAACTGTAGAAACAAACACATATTTGTTTTTCAAGAGACAGGGGCTGGTCCTGGGTGGTTCTGAATATTCTGATTCCCTGAAAATGATGGTGTTAAAAAGACATCTGTGATATACTGAGGAAAACCAATTCTGCAAACCCTGAATTACCCACAATACTCTTTATAATGTGTACAAACAAACCTCCACATGTTTTGTGTTAACACAGAGGATCAGTGCAGAACAAAAAGATGTACTTGTGCTGCTATTTCTCTGTCTCATTTGCTTATTTGGGGCACGCTTAGTCATAATTAAACAATATTGAAGGGATGTTTAAACAATTTCTGTATGGATTTGCCCACAAGGGCTCCCAGCAAACTATCTCTTCCTGTTCAAATGAGCAAAACAATTCAAGAGTTTTCACCAGACATGCACATTTTAACTGTCTTTTAATGACAGAATAATGAATATTTTATGGCTGCAGCTTCTGCTTTAAATGAAATATCTTTATTGATGTTGGGATTGTCCTGGAATGGTTCCATTTCAAAGCGGGTAGGAATATGATGAGGTATTTTTCTAAATATTTGTTACTTTTTCTGATCATTCTGATAGGTACAATTTTTGTATAGCTGAATATGCCAATCATTAAAATGACTCCGTTGTAAAGCAAATAGATCTGTTTGATCAAAAATGCAGTGTAACAGATTATGAATGTTTTTTAAATTGCACATTCACGTCTTTGAACATACTTTTGAAATACACATTACAACAGAACCAGCAAAACTTATATTTTTAACAACATGTCCAATTTTTCTTAGTTTTAGTCATGAAAACTTAGTTTTATGCTACAGAAAAAAACCAAGAGAATTTTATTGTGTCAATGTAGAGAAAAGATTCTGCATTAAACAACAGCAGTGCTGGCTATATGGAAAGAAATGTACAACCTCTATAAATCTCTTTAATTTGGGAAACGCGTGAGTTCTAGTCACTGTTTTTTTCTCTTTTCTCATGATCTAACAATTTTGCAAGTACACACAGACTGTCTGTCAGGATTAACAAGAAAGTGGATTGCAAAGCTCTCTGAGTGCCCTGGGCAGGCCATGCAGAGGTGACCAACCCTTGGGGCTGTGCTGGGAGCACTGAGGCACCAGGAACCCCCAGCAGCCACATGCCCTCAGTAGCCACAGGTTCAGCTTCCTGAAGAAGATAATTGTAGCATGTGTTGAGTTTTACTAATTTAGAGAATCAGACATCCTCCAGTGAGTTCAATAGAATAATTTTCACAGAATTCACAGAATAACTGGGTTGGAAGAGACCTTAAAGATCAAGTCCAACCCATGCCCTAACACCTCAACTAAATCATGGTCTCAAGTGCCACATCCAGGCTTTTTTAAAACACATCCACATGTTCATATCCATCTGACAAAGGCATACAATTTAATGACTTTATTACTTGTCTCAATTTTACAAAGAAATGTTCACATTTCATTAATTGAAAGTATTAGAAAATAGCCTAAAATTGAATAAGGAATTAAGAAAATATGCTTACTCTAGAAAACCAAATTTGAAAAACAAATGGAACATTCAACACTGTATTAAAATTACATCAATAAACAAAATTATAGGGAAGCAGAGATTACTGTAAAGTGGCAACAGTAATGGTGGTTATTCAATGTTACACTTCATCTTGAAATGATGGACTACCTTGTCAGCAAAGAAAATTCTTAGTTCTTGTCTGCTAAGAGTCCTAACAAGCAATAAAAGAGAAGGTTTTGGTTCATTTACCCCTAAAAGTCGACTCCAATTCAAAAGTTATTTGAGTAAATGATGTATGTATGACCCGAAGGGTATAATATAGATTTAGCCAATGGGAAAGTCTCATACCTGATGTATGGCAAAGTATGCAACCCCACCAGTCCTGATGCCTGTATGGTGCCGTGTTCTGATGTTTCTTAGGTTTCTAAGGAAAGGGGGTTCAGCCTGCTAGAGTCATCTGGACAATGAGCACTTTGGCAAAGACTCTTATCATCACTTTCCTCTCATTTCCCTTCAGAATTTTGCTTAGGAGACACATTTCCATTCCATTCTTAACGACGAGTGTGCTCACACATTACTTCCCCTGTTCTCTAGGGTATGCTGCAGGGGTTCTGAGCCTCCTGCCATCACAGCTCTCCATGCACAGTTCTGTTCCAAGGGATGGTAAGTGGTAAGAATGGATTGTGTACTGCAGATCTGATTATGCAGCTTAGTCAATGGGCAGCTTCCCATTGACTTTTAGCAACTGCATTGGGAAGTGATGTGTTCCTAGCAGAGTGCTGGGGAGAGCTGTTTGTTGGGGGTTTTTTTAGGTTTTTTACAGGAAAAGGAAAAAAAAAGGTTGCTGGTGCAAAACATTTCCTTGCTGCATTGTGCTCAATTTTCAGGCCAAGGATAGACATGTGGTGCAACACCTGACTCCCCTGTTTGGAGTTAGGTGTCATCAAAACATGGATGGAAGGAATTGAAGAAACACATTGTGACCTGTTTTGCATGCTCACAAATCTTCGTGGTCTGGTTTGTTGCACACATTTTTGGTGGGAAGTTTTTGCAGCATGGTTCCATTCACCTGGATTTCCAGATGAGGTACTTTCAGTACTTTCAGATTATGATCTTGCAAGACATATTTCATTCTCAGACAAATTTTCAAAAACATTCTCTATTCCTGGGGATGATATTTTGCAAAATATATGCGTTCTCAGCTTTCTCTCTCCTCCCCCTGCATGGAGTTTCTAACAACCTAGAATTAAGGTGGGAGAAATGAGTAACACAGAATTGAAAATATCATCATGGCTCTTGCATATGCAACAACAGCTTTGGAAGTGCTAGCTGATAAGTTTTCTTCAGATTTGCATGTAAAAGCACTCAACTTTGCCTTCCCACTTCCTAGTGTGGAATTAAATACATTTCTCTCCATGACAATCAGATTCTACCTCTGTAGAAGTGATGAGAAGAAGCCTGTTATTGTGTGATGTATGGTCATTTAAGCAGCTCTAAATCTTTCAGGGGTTCATTTATCTCGCTCTGATGTGGTAATGGTGATAATCCCATTTACTGCAATCGTGCCATATTAACAGGAGGATCAGCACATTCAGGCAGCTGACCTGGGGACTTGGAGCATGCTCTGCTCCCACCTTGCTGCTGACTTCCTGTATGACCTTCCAAAGGCTCCAGCCTTTCTTGGGACTGCCAGAAATCTCCCCATTACCAAGGGTAATGATACTGAAATACCTTTGTAATAGGATAGGAGATCCTTGGAAGTAATAGACTTGCTGCACATACCTTGCCATGTATGCTAAATTCTCTTCTTCTTTTAGTATAATGTTGCTCCCAAGAGAATATTAAGTGGACAGGGTGACATTTTCTGTAACACAAAGTTCTGTTCTAATTCCACTCTTATAAAAGTTTATGAGCACTTTGACTTCACTGTCCTGTGAATCATTCACTGTACTGAACTCTGTCTGACAGCTGTTCCAGAAGATGGTGCAACACTTTTTCCTACGATTTCCTTGTCTACTCATATTACATAAAGTGCTTTTTAATCTGAATTGGCAGAAACCAGTGGAACCTCAGGGGATGATTTTGTGTTTTCAAGCCATACATGGTTTAGGTGCTGAGTGTCTGAAAGACCATTTATTTTTTTCAGGTGATGACATAATGTTTGTCTCAAGATGGTGTAAGTTCTAGCACACCTGCTTGGAAAGAAATGAAGCTGTTGACAAGGCCTTATTTAAAATGATTCTGTCAGTCCAGGGTGGTTTTCAAGATCCAGTGGTCCAAACTAAAGCCCATTTTTAATCATAAAAAGAGATTGAAGAAAGGAATGTCATTTTTTATGTGCTTTTATGGCATCATTCACAATGGGATGCAGGCTGGGTTGAATTCTGCTCACGACTGCAATAGCAGTGTTTTAAATCAATAGCAATGGCATTGCAGTCACGGTGCTCTAAGGATGTAAAAAATATAATGTTCACACTGTGAAGTTATATCTTTTGTTCAACCAGTGCAACCAGATAAAGCAGGTAAACTTTCAGGCAACAGTGGTAATTGTAAAATCATAATGTTTATAGTAAATGTTAATGTTAATAAAAACATTGCATGTTTCTTAGCAATACAGAGTTAGAAAAGCTTTATACCAAATATAAAATAATTGCTAAGCTAAAAATTCTACTGTGTTTGAATCACTGCAAAAGGCCTTAGCATTAGTAATCTGTTAGACTTTCATGAAATGCAGTTATTATAATAATAATTGTGGTTATAAGCTTAATTATAATCACTTGTGCAAGGACTGCAACCATGCTCATGCCAATATATTGGTCTAATAATTTAATTTTCTACTTTAGAGAAGGCTTACCAGGAAAAGCATAAAAATATGTGTATAGTAAATTCGTATTAAAGGAAATCAAATGAACTTCAGAATACTATTACAGCAGTTGGTTAAAAACATTTTTTAAAAATGCCTGGTTCCCCAAACACATCTGGGATGTGTTCTCTGATTTGGGACCAAATGATTCTATTTTTGTGAATAGCTGCCAGTTCAGTGTCTTGTGGCTGAGGCTCTTGTGCCAGAGGAGGGGCTGATCTGGCTCCTGAGCAAACCAGCACAGCAGTCCTTTCTTCTGGCCCTAGTGGAAAGCTTGGCAAGAGAAGCATGAGGGACTGCCCAGCAGGAGAGAGAAATACTGGATGCTGGGTTAGCCCCTCCTGTGTTTAGGTCAGGTTGAGTACAGAGCAGAAACCCTGCTACACTAAATGGGCTGGGCAAGAATCTTACAGACAGCAATCCCATGGCAAACAACTGGTTACTTCAGAGCACGTTGAGCAGGACAGCTTCCTCAGATTCGTTCTTTTCTGCAAGCTATAAAAAAAGTGCATGCTGTCTAGTTATGGGAGTTATTTTTAGCTGGTTGCATGCTGTTCTGGTCGTGGTTGTGGAATATTCAGAACAGGAACTCCACTTTTCCTGTCTATCATCTCTTAGAGACTTTCCACAAGTGAAGATTTTCTCCGTTTGTACCTGTTTGAAGAAATCCTCTCAGCAGCTGTCAGAGGTTTGTGGGGGGAGAGAGGTGTCTAAACCTCCTCCCAGCAGAGAAAGGCAGCCCTGTGCTGGCCTGGGACTGCTCAGTGATGGATAATGTGGTAGTTCCAGAGCCAGGTATGAACTCTGGATATTTTTTTATAACATCCTGCCACAAATTCATTTTGCTTAGTGGTACAAAACAATGCTATCCTGAAATATTAGTGTGTGTGCAATCACTGCATATCATTGCAATTATTCAGGTGTTTTTATGCTCATTGCAAAGAACTTAGTCCAGCACAGCTGTAAATAAAGAGACAGAACTCTGGCTAAGAATGATTTAGGCCACTGGGGAAAATTCTGTGTCCCTCCTCAGCATACAGATTGCTTGGGACCTGCTGCACTGTGAGAAGTAGTTGACTTTAGCCAAGCAGCCCCAAGGTGGAGCAGAAGGATTGAAATCTTCACCAACGTGTAGAAACTGCTGTTCCAACACTCTGCATGAATGTCATCTGAGCAGCCTGAGGGACACACAGGCTCCTAAACACCAAGCCACAATAAAAAGGGAAGCAGCAAGTGTGGAAGTCTCTCTTGCTGCATGGGTGACAACATTTTGCCAAACTTCACCCTGTGGTTTGATCTTTCCAGGGAGGAGAGCTCAGCCTTGTCAGAGCTCTGGTGCCTGGCTCAAGGCCACCAAGCTGATGGGAGCCACTGCCTTGTCTGCATCTGCAGATAACTGAAAGTGATTTTTAGTTTGGCCTCCAAGAGCAGAACAAAAAAGGAAAATAAAGGATATATTTCTTGTTTTGTGACCATTTTCATACCCTCTTTACAGGTTTGACCCCTTGGGTTGTCTGTGCCTTTGTCTTAACTGTGTTGTTCTTTCTTAGAGGAGGCACTCACTTCTTTCCTCCTAGAGCAGCAAAGCACACACTTTATTTGTAAATTCTTTTTCCCACTGCTCTTTTTGTAAAAGTTGTATCAAAACAACTTGTAATTTTGCCCCCTAAGATTTAATCATTATTTTGTATTTGAAACCTTTGTCCAAGTATACTTTGGCTTCCTAATAGCAGTCATGGTCTTCCAGGCAAAACTACCCAGGTAACTGTAGAATTTTAGAGAAAATTCCCTGACTGCAATAATAGCTTTTAACATGTTATTTTCACCATATTTCAAATTTTTTGTGCTGTTCATATCTTGTTTGGATACAGGCAGTGGACTGTCATACTGATTTCCATATTGCTCTCACTGCACTGATTTAAACCTTCCTGGTATTTAGGTGCCTTTCCCTTTGTGTTGTGTGTAGGAGACATTTGATAGGAGGAAACCTAAGTGGCAAGATGATGAATTTGTAACTCGGTGCATTTTTTATTGGAAGGAAATTCCTAATCCCTTGTAGTTTTATTTCTTGACTTTGTTCATTCACTTAGAAATAAGGTTGGAAATGAAATCAGTGTTTGACTTTGCTGATGGTCCATAACTAGATCTGCACTTCTAAGAGCTGAGCTCCAGCTTAGCACTGAACAAGGGACACCAGGATTTCCAAAAGCATTTGGCATCCTCAGCTTTATTGGAAATCTGAGCTGGTGCATTTGCAAGTTAAACTTTTTAAATGCTCTGTCACTGTTGTCAGCATTTCATTATTCAGTGATGAATTAGCCAAGTAGAAACATTAACTTTTCTCTGAGATGCAAATTTGCTGTTGCTATTTTTTCCTACTTATTTTTGAGACATTTATTTTTATATAAAAAGCATGAAGTGATGATGATGGAAAAAACCCAGTTTCTTTCATTATTTTCTCCTTTTCCCTCGATGAATTCTGCTCTGTAATGTTAATGTGAATGAAGCCATTCAAATTTTAATTCTCTAGCTTGGTGCAGCCTTTCAGGGGGACAGTTTTAACTTGACAATGTATTAATTCCTGGGGAAACCATCCAAAAAATATGCTTTGGCTATCATTTCACCCACTCCCATCTTCCACTCTGCACTGACAATCAGTTTTCCAATGGTATGTTACTAACACTTTAAACAGAAATATCATTATTTATCTAGCAGGCTTTCCTTGCCTGCTGCTGTCTTGGTTGCAAAATTAGACATAACTTTTTTTCTTAACTTGCAAGGCCCTCGCCAAAAAGTAGATCAGAAAGAAATGGAGTCTAGGAAAGGGAAGAAATGGAAAGCATTTGGCAGTGTTTCTCTGCAGGTTTTTTTTTTCTAGCAAATCTTAAGAGGAGGTGCTGTAGGCTCCCTTCAAAGCAGGGTGACATGCCTCCTGCTGGGATAGGAATTTTGTTCCTCACTGGAAGTGCAAAGGTGTCTTTACATGTGTAAAAGATGTATAGTTGCAGGGAAAAGACAAACAGCTCAGCACTGTTTAAAGAGGAAAAAAAAAAGTATTTTTTGTCACTTAAGAGAGGAGATAAGATGCATCTCACCCATAGGTAAGCAGCAGAAAGCAGTCACAGCTGGTCACTCATCCCTTGGGGTAATCAAACAGAACACTGGTTCTTAGTCTTAATTGAGAAAGTGGCTTCAAGTAAAATTAATAATATGATAATTAATTTTACTGACAACAAAAATCTTCACATAACTCCAGATGTACACACTTAAAAATAACACTCTCTGCAAATTAAATTAAGTTAGCACGGGCAGTGCAGTTCTCCAGGATTAGATGGCAGCATTAAGAACACTGTAAAAAATTTCCATTCGTTTTCTCTGGTTTTGCTTTGCAATCAATATGAATCAGTGAGAAATATGTTGTTGGAATGCAAAAAGCAGAAGTATAATTTCTTATCGATTATTCTAACACAGCCAGACACAAAAGAAAACAGTGCTTCAAATGCTAAAACAGGCAGGAAACAAGTTAAAGAGCACAATCAATTTATTGAATTCCAAAAGCTTGTGGCTTGTTTTGAAAAAAATTCACCATGAGTTTCCAGTGATTTGATTAATGAAACTCTTCCTTGATCTTCTCTGGACAGAGTTACAAAGAAGGCAGAATTTAGAGCAAAGTGTGCATGGAAAAGCCTGTCTCCCATGAGGATGGGAGATCCCAGTCCTAACTCTGTTAGATTGTCTCAGTAAGAGAAGAGTTAAAGGCTAACCGAATTACTCTGTGTAAGAAACTTTTATGCAAACTGTTCCAAAACCTTTTTCCATCAAGATGTACCACCTAGGTCAATAACTCATTTGATTACTTTGTGCTGCATGCTCTGGGTTACAAAAAACTGTTTAAACTCAAGGAACTGTCTGGTCTCCTTATTCTGTCTCTCCTGATTTCACCCTTGAAGCATCACTTTGAGTTCTGGGATTTTTTTCAGTACTAGGACAAAGTTGGTAAGATCTTTAAAATGTGTACTTAGAGGTATAAAGATAAAAATCTGGGTAAATGTGAGGAGTTTCCTCTTCCCATTTAACCAAACATTAAGATCTCTCACTTCCATTTTCTTTGCTGAGGATTAAATTCTTCTCTAATTTTGGGGATAGTGCTGTATGAAGAAGGCAGAAGTGTTGCATCCTGGCTCCCCACTGCTCCTTGCTGCTGACAGATTGTATTATCCACCCTCAGCCAGGGCAATGCAGTGAGGATGCAAGCTTCAGGATCTTGTGTTTTATCTTGGTATTTGTGTGTGTTTCACCTGTGAAAACAGTAGATTTTAGTTGTCTGAGCCAGGTCTGTGTCTGGCTTGTTTTTATTTGAGAGAACAGTCTCTGCTTATGTGGGGAGCAAAATGGAAAAGGAGCCCGAGTTCCTCTGTAGCAGACCTGACATGCAATCTTACTAAAAGTCCCATAGGTAGCCTAGGCTTGCTCGAACTGTTGTCACTGTGGTTTTAAGGACATCTGATGGCATTATAATTGGAAATTCTATTCTGGAAATACATTTCATGTGGTAGTAAAGTGCTTTGATGAGGTAGTGTAAATAACAGAGTCAACATGTTTGGGATAGTGCAACTCTGGAGATTTAATTTCATAAGGAAGACATCCTATCCAAAACATGAGAGTGAATCTGAGGGGCCAGCACTTATGGTAATAAATATAGCTTGATGTTGGATTGTGGAATGCATTTGATGTGGCTGTTCTTGGAGATATTCAGCATTAAATTATCTAAGTGTTAAGATTGTGATCTGGTCTTTTCTTGTTAGAGTGCAGTGTCTAGTTGTTTTCTACATTTTTAGGGGAAAATATAAAAACTAGAAAGAGGTATTTAGAGTTGAAAGACATTTTTCAGCATATGTCGATGGAAACTGCTGGGAAGAAATGGTAAAAAAGCTTCTCAAACCCAGCACCACTCACCCTCCTCCTCCAGCCCTGCAGAAGACTCAAAGTTCAAATCTTATCAGTGTGATACAGCTTATGCTCAGAGCTGCTGCAATTCAGGAGATGCTTCTGGGAGCACTTGTGAATGAGATGTAGAATCTGTATCTTTTCTTCCTTTTTATAGAATAATTTGCTAAGTTTATTGGTTCTTCTCCAAGTATTGGCTCTGGTTTACGTGTGGATTAAGGCTGTGTTGGTTGACCTGCCCTATATCTTTGTCTTCTCAGCTGTGACTGCAGAAAGTGGCCCTAAGGCACATGTCCCACAGATGATCAGAGAAGCCTTGTGTTTGAGCTTTCAAATCCTCTCATAATTGGAATTTGTCCCTAATACTGAATGACACTGAAAACACCAGAATGTGCGAAAAAAATCTTTGCCATTTTGAAATATCATCATCTGCTCTTTGCTGGAATGTAATTTAATTCATCAAACTGCTTCATTAATCCAACAGACTCATTCAGAGAGACATTTGATCACATGCATTGAGTCATCATGTCATCCTAACTACTTCTGAAATCATCTGAAAATCTATTCCTGTCACAGAAGCAGTAACAAGACTGTAAATTTGAAATGAAATAGAAAGGCAGATAACTGGATCGATGATTTGTTAATGATGATATTGAACTTCCTTACTCTTGATCCACAACAAAATTTTCAAAAACTAGTGTGGGCAGGGTGTCCAAAACTGACAAGGTGCCAACACAGAGCTTGTGTGCAGGGATAATGATACTGCTTTTAGGGCTCTAAGCAGCCATGCCAGGGAGCAAAGCTTTTGGCACAGCTGGCTGTGATGGAAACCCATCTGTATTTCTCCCTGCACAGCTTTGGCTTTTGTTAGATGAGAGGGAGCAATTGTTCTTGACTGTTGCTTTTCAATATGCTGTGCAGGAATTACGAGTGCCAAACCCAAAGCACGCATTAGTTCAGCCTTTTGGTCCTTCCTCTGGGCCAAGCCAGCTCTGAACGTCAGAGCAGCTGCAGCCCAGTGCTGTGGAGACATGACCCATGGCTGCTTTGGGCATTGCTTTTGGTATTAATGACAATGCCAGCCTCAAACTGGCACATTCTGCTGCTTCAGCACAGTGGCAGGGGCTGGGCAGAGCCTGCCTGTCCCCGTGCCTGGCTGGGGACGGAGCTGCTGCCACCGCTGGCGTGGGGCTGGGACCCTCTGCAGGCCATCACATGCTGAGGGCTGACAGCAAACAAATTTCTAAATCTTAGCTCAGTATCTACCACACAAATGCCTGGGAAAAAGGCCTGATTTTAAGTTTTTTTGGGTACAGTGACTCAGGTATGCAAACCTGGGTGTTGATTGCAGATGTGGGTGAGTGGCCACATGTGACCTGGTGTTTCACCCCATCTGCCCTCTGCAATGGATGTTGCTCCCTGCAGGATGATGTTTAGCTGTAAGCACAGGAGGCTGTTGCCTAGAGCAGTGAGTTTCTGCAGATGGGCAGCCAGGACCCCATCACCTCTCTCCTCCTGGCAATCCACTGCTGTACTTGCTGCTGCTGAGGGGGCAGGGGAGCAGCTAATGGCAAGGTGTTGCCACCCTGCCGTGCCACAAGGGTGGGAGCAATTCCCTGGCACAATAGTCCAAATAAATCCCTTATTTGGATAAGTGGAAAGTAGCTCCAAATATTTGCTTGTGCTTCTCTAAATTCCTGAGCTGGCTCTAGTAAATTAGATATGTGGAACTCATTGCTCTGTCTCAAAAATGAAATTGCAATCACCTATTACAAAAGATCACTTTCAATTTCAGATGGCCTTAAGCTCCTTATGCCTCTGGGCATGTGCTAGCTAATGCCACTGTTTAGCAGTCCTGTTTGCAATATATATTTTGTAAATTATTTCTGCCTAAATTTCCCCAAACAAATTTAGTTTGCTGTTTAAATGAGTCTCAGATACAGTCCCAGGCTTTGCTTTCAACAAGCAGTTGTCTGAACAAAACATAGTGCTCATAAATATTTGCTGAAAGCAAACAGCTGGGGCGAAATTCTGGGCTTTAAGTGGCTGAAATGGCTCTGAATATATTTGTTCTTTGCTCATTGTGATTATTCATCACTCTTCATCTTGAAAGGAGAATGAAGCTGAAATTATATGCAGTGCTGCTAAGTAAGAAAAACAAAGGCTTTGTTAGAGAAACTGGGTGTTACATGTCTTTAGGTCAGATCCCTTTACTGCTTGTATTTATTTCTTCACTGAAACAGTAATTTCAGGAAGTACATCTTGCTCATCCTGTGTGCAGGCTTGTGGGGCTTTTTTCTCTAGTATCACTGTCATAACAATTTACTGATGAGCTAATGGCAGAATCCATGGACTTTTGATCTTTTATGTGAAATGTAAGATAAATTGGTACCTTATCACATACCCCTGTCACTGATGTCAGAATCCAGTAGTTACTAATCACTAAAGGTTGGCTGACATTTACACTGGAGTTTCCACAGCTATTCAAGTGCTGTCTCATCAGAAGGGGGACTTTTGCTGAAGTGACAGCTGCTATCTGCTACCTGCAGCTGATCCCGTCTTGATTTCCAAGATATGACCCTGCCTACAAGACAATAATTGCCTGGATAATGCAATGGGTAAATGTACAGTGAGGGAACATATGATATTAAGGATTTGATTTTAGCCAGATGCTTTTACTCCCTGTATGCCAAAGAATAAGATTTGCCTTAATTCATTAATTTATAAATTGGTCTAAAAATTTCTTTTTAAAACTTTGTCTGGTTTCTAGAAGGGAATAGAATATTAACAAGGAGAAATGACTGTGCCACCAACCATCTAGAGTTTCATCAAAACCTCTGTGAAAGCAATCATCTGATGATAAAGTTTGGGCACTAAATTGCAGAGGGTATGTTTTTAAAAAATAGTTGTACCCTTGTCAAGGGTACAACTTTCCAGTGTGTAGCAGGTACAGGTGTGGATGTGTGTGGATGAGTTTCCCAGAGTGCTGGAGAAGGTGTGAAGATGCCTGTTGAAGAGCCTTGGGTTTTCAAAGCCATGCTACCACATTCTATTGCCAGTGCCAGAGCCAATGAGCAGCAGACATGGATGGGGGGCTCAGCAGGAAATGCACATGACATGTGCCATTCTCTAGTGCTTTTGAAGAGGAAGAGATGTCCCAGTCTTAACTTTTAGGTATCCTGCATTCCTTGGGAGATATAAGTAATTACAGTGTCCAGTTTTAGATTACTTTTGAATCTGCAAATACTTCCTGAGATGATTAAATGCAAGCAAAGAGTCTACAATTAAATTAGGTAGTAATTTACTTTCTTTTAATTAGATTTTGTCCAAATCTCCTTTCCATTTTTGTTGGCTCCTGTGTATATTTTTCTGTTTAAATACTTAAGCTAGTTGATCTGTTTTTGGAAATGCTGTTCTTTTGTACATGGATAATTAAAAGTATGTCATTACAACATTCTTGTTTATTTAGTTGCTGTCTCTTAAAGTCTGTTCCCTGGCTTACATCCCTCCCTCTACCCAGTGGAGTAAATTACAGGTCCCCTCTTGGAGGACAAATGTATGTGGGCCAGGTAATAGAAGGAAAGGAAACAGTTTTCAGAAGAATAACACCGAGTTCTAAATTTTTATGCAATAAATCTTAACACCAAAGTAAAATTAGATATGAAAAAAAATAGTATTAAATTTTTATGCAATAAATCTTGAGAGTAACAAGATGAAATTCAAGTTCAGGTCCTGCAGGAGCCCAAGGGCATAGAGGAAGCCTTATCTGCTGCAGGAATCTGCTGCAGGATGTCCTGGTAAGGTCCATTTTTTCAACTCACCTGTGGAAACAGAGAATGTATTTTTCCAGGGAATGAAAAAATTCCAGTCTTTGTTCTGCCCTCATTTGAAACTGTACAAATGCAACTGCAGAGGATTATGTAGGATGTCTTAAGTCTGTTCTGCTTTTATCAAAGGTGATGAGAATTAGCATTAAGGCCACTGAACACGTTTTCACAACATAGATCATGCAGTTTCTATAAATCATTACTCAGTTTCTGTATTCTCTTAGTTTATATGTTGTTTGGTTTGTTTTTCTTTAATGAAATTGCTACAATTTAGGCTCTTTCCTGTTATTTAATACCTGTCATTGAAAGAAATTATTGTAGAATATCTGTTTCTAGAATATCTATCTATCTATCTATCTATCTATATATCTATCTATCTATCTATCTATCTATCATAACGATTTCTGTTTCTAACAAAAATGGCACCTTGCAAGTGCCACCAGTCCCCAGTATAAATTCTCTTTAGTCATGCTGCTGTATTTCAGTCTTGGCTGTTTGAAAGAAGCCAGTGCAATCAGAAATGCTAAATTGCTAGGATTATAACCAAAGTGAAAAAATGCTTTGGGTATTTGTCCAACATAAAACTGTTAAGATATATTTTATTATTATTCCATAATATACCTATATTTAAGCTTCCTGAAATGAGTACTTAAACTAGAGTTTTTCTTTCCAATATGAAATAGTCTGAGGAGAATGGCCTGGAAAGGTTAGATAATATATCCTAGTTATAGAACTTAAGCCCAATAGGCTTTATCAAAATACAGTAAATGATGAAGTATAAACTAAAGGAAAACAATTTTGCTTGAGTGATTGGAGCCTATATAAAAGAAGAAAGCAGGAAAGATTAGTTTCATAAGATTGGTTTGAAACAACATAAAGCAAGCTAAAATATCTGGGTTACAAGCACATGGGGAGATCATGGGACCATGGAAAGCTGAAGATGCAACCTTGTGTGTATAATGCAGTATTTATAATTAATGTGAAAATGGTTTGCATCCCCTTTACCTGCCCTTGTTATACAAGTAAGATAAAAATAAATTGTGCATGGCTTAAACTCTTCATTGTCAGGATAAACATTTCTTGGAGCTGTTTAAAGCTCCAATCTAAAAGTATATCATCATGGGGCTTGAGCATAAATTGGCAAAATCTGTTCATATGATTAAATTATAAGTCTAAAACCACCTCATAAATAGAATACCTTGTGGAGGAAGCCTGTAAGAATGAAAATAGTTTGTTTTATATTAAAGATATAATAGATAAGAAGCCCTAGATCTCTGGCTGGAGAGCACAGAAGCTAAATCACAGTGATTACTTTTGTATTGGAATACAAACCACATAGTATTATGCAGTCCTTCTTTTAAGAGCACTCTCCTTCTACAAAAAGGTGAGAATTTTAATATAGTTGTGTGTTACCAATGCTCTAAATAGAGCTATTATTAGCAGCTGCAGATTGGCAAAATGTGTCAGTGTGCAGTGACCCTGGGAATTAAACTGGGCAAGGACTTGTCCTGTGCATCTCTGGTACCTGCAGTATCCGAGGGCTGGTCCTTTATCAGCTCACTAACTAAACTTCTGAAGAAGTTCAAATTATCTTTTGCATCAGAAAAGCTCTGTCATAAAGATGTTATGGTTATTTGTAATTCTCAAGGATAAACTGTATATCTGATCTTTTGAAATGCTGCTGTGCCTAGTCAGTGATTCCTTGAACTAATTCTGTTGTAATTAATGAAGACACTATCTAATCCCTTTTTACCAGTCATCAAGCTGGCTCATATCTTCTCTGCCAAATCATCAGAGAGCTGGACCATTCCCACTGTACCTTTTTAGGGAGATAAACATAGCCTGAGTTCAGCGGCAAGGTTCCACAATTTTAATATAAAAATGCCCTTCTGTTGGGCAACCAGGTGGCAGCAGGAGAGAGATGCACACCAGTTCCACAGGTGCTAAGGGGAAAGGGTGTTCTGAGCCTTTGCTCTGTAACCAAGAACAAAAAGGGAGGAAATTACTGATCTGCTGCTGTGATCTAATCCTAGAATAGAAGCTATACAAGAGCTTCTGCTTTAGAGAAAGATTCCTTTAGTTAATTTTGGGTGCATGCTGGGGTCAGGATTTGGGCTCTTGTCACTTATTTTTTGAAGCATCTGCAGAGAAAAGCAACACGTGCTCCACTGTGCTATTCTGAACTTGCTGGCTTTGCTGTCAGGCTAATGAGCCTGTCACATGAGGCTGCATTCCAAATGGTAGGAATTATTTGGATGAAATAATACGAGAATGTGTAAGAGAAAAAAAAAATGTATTCTATTTTTAATGTAAAGGGGAAAAAATTACCCAGCAAATCCAGCAGCATCTGCTGCTCTCAGGTCATTGCACAGTCAATGGGCTCTGGGCTTTGTGGCACAGAAATGGGCGTCAATGCAATTAGAAGTTACTTCTGGGATCTGAAAACCTGGCACTTTCTAGACCCTTTACCTGGTGGACTTTGAAGCTTACACTTTCTAGAGCATTTCTTCAAGTACATGCCAGCTCAGTGGGCATGCAGCATATTCCTGAAATAACATCCATTCTGGTGCTGGGTGCTGCCTGGATGGCAGCAGTGATGCTTCCAACCCTTGTTACATTTGGCTCATATTTGGGAAATATGGTACAGTGAAAAACTAGAGATTTCTCAGCAGTCACTGGCCTGAGAACTTACTGAAAATGTGGTTGAACATGTTTTGCTTGTTAGATAGAATGTGGGGAACTGCAAGTAGATTGAGTTTTTTGGTAAGGAATTGTGAGACTGTATTGCCATTTCAACTTCTATTCTGACTAATAGAGGAGTGTGGCTATTTGTCTCTGGTTCCCAATATCACATACTCTCTCTTGAAGACATAGGCAAAAACAGGCAAAAAACATTTGTTAGTTAGCATGGCAGTATTTTTAAGGATCATTTATTATGTTTTGTTACTGGTTTTAGAGTATTGCAAGGAATTGACTGAAAAGAGATATCTCTGGTTGAGAGATGAAAAATACAGTGTAATAAATATAAAAGGTCAAATGGTCAGAAGAATGAAGTTTGAAAGCCTCTGAAATTTTTTTGGAAGAGGAATTCCCTCTAAGAATAATAAATGTTGATCTTTTGCCATAGGTAACCTGACTTAGGTGAGTTCAGAGTTGAACAGAATCATTTTTAGAGTATCTCCTCTGGGACAGCTGGAGGCTCTCCCAGCCACACACATGTGCAAAAAAGGCTGTAGCAGACAGAGGGCTGGTGCTGGAAACAAACCAGCATTGCCAGGTTAAGGGAAGTGGATATAAATGGAAGGGAGCAAATAGAACACATAAAAGGGAACAAGACCATTGCTTGGGATGGAAACCACAGCAACCATCTTAGAGGCAGCCTCAGCAGTTTCCAGCAGTCCTTATCAGGACCAGGATAATTGTTCAGACAGCTTCAGCAGAGCAGTTGATTTCCAGCGGGAATAACCTTTACCAAAACATAAAAAAGAAGCCTTGAGTTAGTTTTGAAGGCAAAAAGAAAGTGAAGGGGCAGCTGAATCTCCAGCCCAGCAAGTTCTGAGACTCACTTGCAATCAGCTTCTCTGCTAAAGAGACATTGGCACTCCCTGTCCTCTCTCATAATCAGGAACCTCTGGTTTCTACAGCTCTGCCTGGTGCAAATTTCTGTTTTGAAAGTGCAGAGCAGTCTGTGGGTGTGGGCCATTACAGGCAGTGGTTAATGCTCACCTGGTTTTGATAAACCTTTCTGCTTCTGAACTTTCAGCTTGCACGCGAGTTCTGTGTAACCTTTTCTCAGCATCCTTGAGGGCTAGAAGCTGGTAAGGAAGGAACTGAGTTTCTCAACTAATTACATCAGTCTCGGCAAAAAGTTTCAACAACTGCCTCAAATATTGTAGGACTCCAGATAAAACTTAAATAACTGAGATGACATATTCTGGGAAAGGAATTGAAATGACAGATATGGCAAAATCAGGAACAGTGGCATGCTTGGAGCTGTGATTGGCCTCATCATATGCAAACACATTTCCAAGCACCAAACTGTATTTTAGGTCAAAGAACATTTAAAAGGAAGAAAATTAAGGTCTTTAAACAAATGTGAAGTTTTAGCATCAGTTAATTTCTGACAACAGATATGTTTCTCTTTCTCTGCAAATAGGAAGTATTCTTAGTTATCCACTCTGCTGCTGAATACTGACAAGTATTACTGTCAATGTAATAAGTAAACTGTCATTTTAAATTATAAGGATGTTCTTGCATTTAAAAGTTAATTTTTTATAATGATGTCAACTTGGAAAGCAGTTCTCAAAACTGCTACCAAAATTCAAACATTCTTGCGGGCAGTAGTTGTAGAAAAGAGCTGCTTCTAAAAAGAGGATAAGTTTGGGAACTCCTGTTATTTGTAACAATTTCTTCAGCAAGCAGAAGAATCTTCTGTGAATATTAAAAGTGTTCTGTGGGGCCATGGTGGAGTTTTGGGGGACTTAGGGGAGCGCTGGGCTTGCAGGACAGCTGGGGGTCCCTGCTACCTGTTGGGAGACAAAAGGTCTGTGAAGCATCCTGCTGATGAGTCTGGGCAGTGCCTGCAGGAGGCTCCTTGGGCTGTGCTGGGGACATGGGAGGGCCCCGTGCCTGGTGAGGGGCTGCTGGCTGTGCCACCTGCCTGCAGAGCAGAGACCCCAGACCCCAGAGCTGTGGAGACTTCTCCCATGGCCAGGGAGATCACAGCCCTTTGTCTCCTTGCCTTTGGGAGCAGGGGTTGATGGAATGTTCATTTCTGCAGACAGCCCAGCATTCCAGCACCACTGTTCATAGCGCCTCTTGCCATGTTTTATTAAAGCAGCAAGTGGGAAAAGAGCTCTTCTGACAGAAAGGAAAAGTGTTTAATACTGGAGAATACATTTAATATGTTTCCCTTTCATTAAACTGGAATAGAATTCACTCTTTTATTGATGCAAGGCAACACATTTTATTAAGAGAAAGGCATTTTATGCATGGGGAGCAGTTCATGTTTGGGAAGTTTTGTTGTTATGAAACTTTAATTGCTCCTTGTATAAAAAGTTTTATACAGGAAATGGAAGGATTTGAAAGAATCAGGTCTCTGGAAGGCTGAGGCATTAATGGTCAGCCAAGAGAAGGCAGGATGAATTTGGGAACAACACTGAGCAGTAAATGTTGCATTCTCTTGCTTTGGGTGAGTCCTGTCGCAGCTGACCTGAGCTGCAGCCTCCGGGGCTTTGAGGGCTCAGTGCTGGGTCCCAGCTGCCTGTGCTGCCTCACCCTGCACCTGCACCTTGGTGCTGCAAACTGCATTGCCTGAGAGACCTTTTGCTGCTAAAAAGAAGCTCACCTGCACCTTTAATGATGAGTTTCTGGGTGTCAGATCTAGCAGCAAAGCATTTCACTGACCAGACTGTTTATCCTTACATGATGTTTCTATAGAGAGGTTGCCTGTAGCAACCAATAGCAAAAAATCTTCCAAGGAGTTTACTCTTTGGACCTAACAGAAATATTCAAGGATTTCAGTAAAAGGGTAGTATTTAACAGGAGATGTCTTTGGTGTTTTTATGTGACAGAAAATACTGAACTTGAAACAATCAGCTTTTCTTTTGAAAGAGAATTTTGGCCTCATAACAAAATTGGGAAAAAGAAATCCTTCTCAAACAGAAACAAAGAAGAATTACAGACTGCTTTCAAAGTTTTTTGTGTTTTACAGCAGGAAAAAAGTTATTCCCTTTTAGAGGTTCTGTTTATTATTAGAATAATAATGGGTTATTTAAAAATTTCTGTACAGTTGGGTTTTGTCACGCATTCAGGTCCATTTTTACAAACAGATACTTGGTACTCATTACTTAGACAAAGATACATCTTAACACTTGAGATGACAAAATTCTCTGGAGGGCAATGCAAAAGTATGAGGAATATCCAAAATACAACCAGGAGAAACAGGTGCCACTAACACCTGACAGAGGAAAACTGAGTGGCTAAAAGAGTGCCTGTGAAAAACACACATGCTCTGCACTGCCTGATTGAGTGAGCTTGGAATGAAAACACTGCAGAGTTTTATATGGATTGATGCTGCTCTTTGCTGTAATTTCCAACACCTCTTTCATCAAATTAATAGCTGGAGCTTTACCTAATATTCTTCTTCAGGAGAAAATCCCCTTGCATGGGGGAAAACCAGCAGCCACTCTTGTTTTGGTCTTTGCATGCATCTGCTTGGGAAAAGAATGCCTCATGCTGAAAAAGCGAGGGGGTGACCAGAGGGAGCAGAGGCAGCCTGGAGGGAAATGTAATAAGCTCAATTAATCCACAAGTGGCATGAGTTTGGCAGTCTGTGATTTCACAGGTCTGGTTTCAGGTACCTAAGGCCACCCCATGGTTTTGTGCATCTGTCAGGTCTGCTCTGCAATTTAGATCTAGGCAAGGGGCACTGCAAGAGAGCAGAGCTGGACAGGCTCTTCAGTGTGGGGGTGGTCTGTGGGGAGCACCTGTGTGTGCAGCTGTGGCTCATGGAAACAGATTGCTAAGGGAAGTTCAAATTTTGGGTGATGCTTAAATCACAGTTTGTAAATAGCCAAGTTCAGAGGCTGCAGCTCTGCAGCCATGGAGAATGAGGTGCAGTAACCAGCAATCAGTTGTGATTACATGAAAACACAAATAGCTGGTTGTTACTGAGGCTTGGCTCTCCTCTTACACCATCACACACTGCACTGGACTTTGTGGAACAAGCACTTGAGGGAGATCTGGCACTAAAGAATGTTTCTCATGGGTGCTGACCAACTTAGGGTCAAGAGTGAAATTTATCAGTGTATAGAGGGACAAACAAGAGGATATAATGTCTGATAAAGCAGCTGGCTGCCATTATAGATGAAACTTCATTAAAAGGTATAAAGCCAATTAGCTTTTCCCCAAGCAGAGCACAGGCTGATGCTCCAGACTGTGCTCTTGCTACAGGAGCACAGAAGTGAACAGCAACCCAGAGGGGCAGGCTGCTGTGTCCTACACTCCTGGGAACTGTACAGCATGGATGAGGTTCCAGGTATGGTGTGTGAGCTCTACAGAAAATGGGATTTTCCTGTATAGTTTACAGACAATCTGATATTCTTTGGGGTAGCTGAGAAGCTTGGATGTCACTGCTAGGGTTTGGAAGCCCATTCAGAGAAAGGGCTGGGCTATCTGGACCCAGGGCTTCAGACAAGGTTGTCTGTTGAGAGCCAACAGAGCCAACATTTAATCCTAAATGTAAAAAAGAAAATCAACTTTAGGTGTCACAGTTTTATTTTCAGCTGCAGCAAAAGCATTGTACCACAGTAGCAGAGCAGTCAGAAGTCTGATGCTAACCAGGACATGATGTTGCTTTATGAACTGGTAGTTTCAGTATTCAATGAGAAGTGAATAACCTCTCCAGCAGAATTATGCACTCAGCAAAACACATGGCTGAAAGTGCCAGGGGCCACCAGTGCTGGAGAGCTGCCTGTCTCATCCCATGGCACTGGATGGGGACTAAGGAAGAGATTTGGTTCCCAGCTCTGCTCCCAGGACAATGGGATTTCAGGTAGGTTGGTTTGCCTTGTTTTGTCATAAGGTTTCTGTCTAAGATGGGTTAATGCAACAGGTGAATAGACAATTCAGTAGAAAAGCAGAAGGATGTGTTTACAAGCACAAGTCTCTGGTGTATACACACAGTTTTGTTCTAGAAACCAATTTCCAGGGAGCTTTCTCAAGCATTCTGAAAGAATAATATCTGTTGACTTCTGTTACATACTTGCTTTGTTTTCAACTTTACATCCTTAGCTGGCCTGGATGGTTTCATTTTTGTGAATATACCAAATGTTTAAGGTGTAGTTTCATGTGGCATTTGTTCTCTTGCTGTGTGAGGATTAGTCTCAATATTTTGAGACTAATATTTTGGTGAAGGAAAGCAATGCTTTTCAACAGAAAAAGATTATTTTGTCAACAGATCTCCTTACTCTTATTTCAAAGAATGTTTCCAACACACTGTCAGGCAGAGATAGAACACCTTATTGCTTTAATATTCAGTGCTACTTTGTCTGTATCTTTTATTTCAATAGCTACCCTAATTTATGGCAGATGAGCATGTGACCGATAATTAATTTCAATTTTAATACTAATGATGGACAACATAAAATCTGTAAGGGCTTACATGTAAACAGCTTTATGCAAGGAACTATGAATAATAGAAAAGGGCAAATAGAATGAAAGTTTATCTGTTCATTGCCTTTTTACTCATATTTCAAATATGAGTTTCTAAATGAGGAAGTCTCTTTAAATCTATTTGTGGATCACTGAGTGTCAGTTGGAGGAAGGTTATCTGGGTTCTAAACATTGATGTTCAGATTTTCAGACATTTTCTTAGTGTTTCTTTATTGCATCTGACCTTTAGTATTAATTTTTCTTCATTCAAAATTTCCATGATATTTGTCTGAAAATGCCAGGTTCAGGAACATAAAAAATCAGTAACTGTTTGCTTTGCTTTTCATCAGTGGTCTGATTGGCAAATCCTATTTCACAGGAGCCCTGCTTATGTAGAAACAATTATACCTGGAGTAGGCTCATCAGGAAATAATATTATATATATTTTAAATATCACTAAAGGGAAAAAAATCTGGTTATTGATGTTTGGATCTAAGATTTTTTTTGCTAGTTACTAGAAAGCCACACCTGTATATGTAAACTATGTTGTTTTCTCTCTTTTTCAGCCTACTTAAAAACTGTCTCCCTCCTCTGCTTATGTTTTTATGCTTTGAAGAAACCATTAAAAAAAAAAAAAAGCAGCTGGTAGTGGTTACTTTGATTTTTCATAGGCCAGACAAGGAGCCCATGGGTATTTCCTGACTGACCACATAAATATCTCTGGTGTGCCCCAGAGTCCATGGGGGTAGGGGTGATTATGAACAGATGATGATGCTCCCTCAGTGTCATTCCAGTTGTGCACGAGAGACACAGTCCTGCAAAGCCCACGGCTGAATCATTAGCCCAGTTTCCATTCAGTTCTACTCTATAAACATGTATATAAATACATCACTTTGGGCACTAGTAGAAGACCTGGACTTGGCTTCCTCTTGTGCAATAAATGTACTGTGTGACCTTGGATGAGACATGGGCCATGCTTTTTCCACAGCAATCCCTTATTTTTGCATGTCCAAATTATTGCAGCAAATTCATTTTGTTCTCCTTAATTAATTTTTTAGGAATGCTGATAACCTTCAGCTCCTAATGGTTCAGTGGGACTTGTGTGTAATTGGTGCTTCTGCTAGATGGGGTCTGTCAGCTCCAGCTGGGCTCTCAAGCATGGCAAACACAGGAGCACTGCAAAAATCAGTAGCCAGTTTGGAAATGTTGGTCCTCAGTGCTCAGTGCACGTCTTCCCAAAAATTCAAAGGTGGGATAATAATTCCTTTGGCAATGCTTTCAGAGCTGTGAGAGGAAAATGCTGCCATAAATGAGTGTGATTTGTTACTGAAGCATTGTGATGGTTTCTGTGCTCAGAATGCTGTTGTAACTGGTACACCCTTCCCAAGTTTGTTACCAAATCTCACCTGTGCTCCTCCACAGTCTTTGGAATCAGATCTCAGTGGACTGAAGTGGGTCATGGCAAACATCTTTAGTTTGATGGAAGAAACAAAAGTTTCACTATTGTTGCAGTATTTAACAAATATTGGTGAGAGGAAAATGGGTTTAAATGCAAGAATTTCAGCATTTTCATGCTGGGGCTCCTGGATGGAAGCTCCTTTCTGAAAGGGAGTGCAGGCTCTGACACCTCCCTGAGGGTTCAACAGTGCTGCCCTGTGTGTGTCCTTAACTGTGTGCATAAAATGCTGACCTGTTTTCCTTCTGGCACCCAGGAACCACTAGCTGGGCATTATTTCCAGAGATCACATTTCAGAAAAGGAAGATCAGATTTTTCACAGCACAGAGAGGTTTGGCTTCTTCCTCCCACTGTGATGGGGGAAAAAAAAATCACTTTTTAATTCCCACCTGTGTCTCATCATACTCAGGCATTTACTGGGGTAATGCAGTTGTTCAGAAATTATGCTAAAAGTATCATGAAGAAGGGCTAAGCTTTAATTGAAGTTTTGCTGTTATCTACAACAAGGGAATAGTGGCATAATTAGCTGGTTTGACACAAGATATTCTGTATATGCACCTGAAGGAGGCACAGGCACGGGGAATGTCATCTACTAATATTCCCATCAGAAAGCAATACTGTCTTAACAAAAAAAAAAAAAAAAAAAAAAAAAAAAAAAAGTCACTTCAGCACAGAACAATTACTGGTGCAGGTGAAAAAGACAGGGGACTTGGGGAATTCCAGGAAGCTTCTGTTGGCTTAGGCAGGAGGTTAGGGGTTGAAGGGAAGCACATCCAAGGCTGGGATAGGTTCAGCCTGTTCTTCCCAGCAAACTCCAGTGAGTGTGAGCAGGAACCCCTGGCTTGGCTCCCTGGGGTGTCCAGGTTGTGTTCAGCCCAGCTGTACATCCCAGGGGGGAGCAGTCTGGTCCCACAGTGCTCTGAGCTCCCTGTGACCTGGTGGAGAGGCAGTGTCAGATCCCAGGTGTGAGCAGACCCTGCCTGACCCTCTGGGGAGCTGATGTGCAAAGGGAGGAGGAAGTGCAGGGAGCAGCTCTGCAGAATGATATGGAAGCAAGTGTTTGGAAGGTCTGGAGCAAATTTTTACTTTTTCCATAGAGAAATGAATGAGCCACTTTGAAATTTGCCCTGTCTTCTAATGATGTAAAAACTTTTGTTCTGTATGGTTCTGTCTCTCCTGTTTGATATACACACAGAAATGTAGAAAGTCCTGCAAAATATAGATAATTAAAATGTCTGCTGAAAAGGTCAAGGATGCAATGGAAAGCAATAGCACAACTGGGGAATGTCTATCTGAATGATAATTTTGAGTTTGGTATTGAATATATTGTCTGGCTATGGAAGTGATCGATAGAGAAGTATCTTAGACTGACAAGCTGATTTTATATTGTTGGTTGCTGCTCTCTCCCCTCAGCTGACATTGTATTCCTTGAATGTTTCTGGAACACAAGGAAAAATAAAAAAATACATTCACCCCTGTGTTGTTTCCAATTGATATAATTGATTTTTGAGCAGGACCTCCACTGTGAAGGGAGCCTTACTGTTTAAAATGTGAAGTAGTGCCAGGCAGGAGTTTTACTCTCTGGTCAAGCTGGTGAGATGGAATAAAGAAGGATCTGTATTCAAAAAAAAAAAATAAAAAATCACAGTAGCTGGAAAATTAATTATTTTGAGGAACCTCTGAACAAGGTTGCCTTTCTCAGCAACACCTGTGAATGCATACGAGATAATGGGTGGATCCCCTAAATCAGTACTTCCTGAGGAGAAGTCTTTTGTTGCTGATGACATTGAGATATATCATGCTGAGTTATGGTAACAATTAAGAGGTTGTACTACTGAAGCCTGTTTTCATCAGAGTCCCCTTGGATCAAAGCACTTTTATATCTTTCAGCTTCTGTATCCTAGAAGACTTTGATCATAGGGAAGGGATTTAGTGTGATAAATTTAGCAAAGAATGAAAAATGCTGTAAGACTTCTGAACAGCAAGTAATGACTTTAGTCAGGATCTTGTGTAATTCAAAGGATTTATCCTGCCTACAGGATACAAAGGCCACAAAATCTTTTATTTTCCTGTTTATAGCCCCTGCCACTTTCTGTCTTAAGTCCTGATGTGATGATCTGCCCCTTAAGATAGGAATATTTATGAAAGCAAAGCCTTTTATTTCCTTTACCAGGAGTCATTTCCTGCAAGTGTGTAACCAAAGGGGCGGCTGGTCTGATGAAGAAACTGTAGCATGGACACAAAGGGCTGTGATAATGTAGAACATGTTTTTGATGTTTTGGGTTGGGATTTTCTTTTCCCCTGATGGAGGCAACGGGAGAGAGGAAATAAAGCCAGTGAAGAATGAAGGATGTCTCATCCTTTGAAGATCTGAAGAAAAAATTTTAAAACCTCTGCCATTCCATATAGTCTAACAGCAAAAACATTGATCTTGAGAAGCAGCTTGAGGTAGGAATAAAAGTCATACCAAAAGGGATCAGCACTGTCCAGAGAAGGCAGCAAACTTTCCTGGGGTCTGGAAATCTCCATTCTTTCAACTGCCTCAGAAATGTTTTAGGAAGAGACCACCTCAGTTTGGTCCTTTGGGATCATCTGGAGCCCCTTTGCTTTTATCAGCCAGTTACTACACTATCACTAGAAGAGCAGCTTTACTCTGGAACACTTTTGCAAACAGAAGTGTCTTTATCCCAAAGTGAGGCTGTCCCACAGCTGTAGTGCATCTTAGGCTGTGCAGCCACTGCAGGTGAAGATGTGACCATGGTGTGGAGATGCCTGCTCAGTTTTTTGGTTGGTAACTGTCAGAAAACATCTTAGTTGGACACTTTTCTGTCCCATTTGGAGGAGGACACTACAGCACTACTTGTGGGCTTCTCCACCACTTGCGTGCTTGGTTGTATGTAATTGATGGATTAAGCACAGTAACTGCTACTGCCTGTTCAGCTTGTAAGCAGACAGCTTAATCAGCCACAATTTTAAACTGTAATTCTGTGCTCAAAGATTGAGTTTTTCCATTTCAAAAAACAGCCAAAGTATAAAATCAGTATTTATTATTTAAATAGGTTTCTATTTTTCAGCTTAAATATTTAAAATAGATCTGGAATTTGAAGGTGTTATTTTAAACTTAAAGTATAATAGAACTTTATGCCTGCAGTAATGCTGTACAGTACCAAATGAAATATACTAACATAGAATCTGTTCTTGTGAAGTGTACATTTTATTCTTGTAAACATGTTCCCCTTTTGTAAACAAACACAATCCAAAGATAAAAACCTTTACAAGGAACACAGCAGGTCCTTTGAATTAATGTGATGACCTGAATAGCTTTCTCATTGTTGAAACTATACAGTCAAATACTATAGATTTCCACCTTTCTAGTGTCCCGAAGGATTAGCTCTGAAGAACACAGACTGGGGTAGTTTACTGAAGAATTCTCTGTAGCAGACATTGTGTTTCCATTTTGTGTTCTGCAATAGTTCTCTTTAGCAGACATTGTGTTTCCATTTTGTGTTCTGCCCTTTCTCATGGACTATCCCACAGAGAAAATCCTCACGTCCATGATCCAGTGTTGTCAAAGTCTGACGAGGTTTCTGTTGATACTGGGCAGCCCCCAGTATCAATGCAGGCTGGCAGATGAATGGATGGATGGAGAGGAACCCTGCCAAAAATAACTTGGAGGTGGATGAGCTGGTAATGTGTACTAGCAGTCCAGAAAACCAGTCATATCTTGGGCTGCAGGAAAAGAAGCATGGCCAGAAGGTTGAGGGAGATGCCCCTGGATCTCTAGAAGTGTCCAAGGACTGGTTGGAGAGAGCTTTGAGCAACCTGGTCCAGTGGAAGGTGTCCCTGCCCAGGGCAGGGGGGTGGGAATGGGATGAGCTGTAAGGTCTCTTCCAATCCAAACCACTCCATGACTTGATGGAAGCTAAATAAGATCACCTTCTTTGTTTAAGTTTTGGACCAGATTGTCTCTAAAACATGCAATGAACACAACTGACTCTTTCTAATTCCTGGTGAAGCTGCAGAAAGTGCCATGGGTGAACCTGACAAGTCTTGTTGAATGTGAGTTTTGTGTTGTCCTGTGAATTGTGTGTAAATCTTCTGTGAACAATTTTTGCCTCCAGAAATTCACTGTGTTCTGCCTTACTCTCTTTTTTCTTTAAAAAGTCCAAGGCTGACCTCCTGCCAGGTGCTGCTATTTCAGTTATCAGTCTGTCTTCCTGTCCCTTAGCCAAGATATTTCCCAGAGTCCTGCCATTCACAATGAAGAAAGAATCGAAAGACAAGGCATTTTCCTTCCTCACTTATCACCCAGGGGACTGTGTGTCTGTTAAGTGTTAAGTGAAAGTCAGTGACATCCGTGTCTTAATTATAGCAGACTTTAGGAGCTGGATATGCCCACAAGACTTTATTATGATAGAGGCAGCCTGAAGAAGTGGTATCAACAGACTCATTAGTAACCATGGAAGGAAGGTGTTAATTAGGGAATGTGTGATCCTACCATAAGACCAATTTGGGGCAAAAAAAAACTAGGTGAATGATATGGAGATGAGCTGCCAGTGATATATTATATCAAAATTATTGTGCACATTGGACTGGCATTAATGGTAGTGGCATAGCAGAGTGGGATGCTGGTTGATTCACATTAGTGTCAAGTCAGGCAGTTAAAACCCTAAAAATGAAATGAGGAAGTCTAATTGCCTGTTCAGAATCAAATAACATGCACTTTATTACCAAATTCCACCATTAACAGCCCAGAAAACCAATTGTGGCTGTCAGGGAAAGGGACAGCTGAATGACAAATGTAAGGGGGGAACCATCTGGCTGGGGATTGGGTACCAGTGCTGGTCCTGGTTCAGCAGCACTGCAGGAGCACAGGGCTCAGGAGAGCAGCTGCTCATGCTGAACACATCTGATCATATGCTGGAGACTCTAGA
This sequence comes from Vidua macroura, assembly GCF_024509145.1. NCBI lineage: Eukaryota > Metazoa > Chordata > Aves > Passeriformes > Viduidae > Vidua > Vidua macroura. Next base: position 8,154,208 of record NC_071586.1, on the reverse strand, counting down.
AACAGAAGTCATGTGCAGGTTAAGGATAAACTGCAGCTTCATGCAGTCAGTACTTGACAGAGATTTCCATGGAGATTTGGAACAGAAAGAAGCAGGGAAGCTTGGTCTGAGAGTGGAGATCCTGTGACTAAAATGCAGACAGGCAGAGGCTGAATAATCTTGCCCATGGAGAGGTTTTTCTAACAACTTTCAAATATTTAGAGCTTGATTTAAAAAGTGGCTTCACAGCATATGTCCAGCCGTGTTGATGGAACGAACTGTAGTTTCTACCCCTGGGAGCTGGGCCCGTGCTCTGAGCCCTGTTGATTCTCCCCAGGTAACTGCACCCAGCTCAGCTCAGAACTCCAGACAGCTTGGCCAGACTGTCTGTAGGTTTTTCAAGAGGAAGTGGGTATATAGTCCATGATCCTTTTACCCTTCACTAATCTTCTCTGCACCAGCATATTCTGTGCTGGTTTCCCTTTAATGCTGTTCAGTTCCAGTGCTCACACACTGTCAGTCTCTGTGCCAAATGAAGGGCCTCAATCAAGGCAGTGCTATTTCTAATCAGCACAGGCATCCCAGGGTAATTCAGTGATTTCCTTCTGGGCAATGTGAAGCCATTGGCAAGTTCATACCATTTTGCTCTTATTTAATTACATCCCAAGGAGAGGACTGAGCTGGCAGGACAGCTGAAGGCTGAGGTGACCCAGTAAGGACTCCAGGCATGAAGGTTTCTTTTTTAAAATTGGTTTCACTCAATGAACACATGCAATGTTTCTGTCCACAGCCACAGAAATACCCATTGCTGAGGCTATCATACAGAATCATCAAATGGGAATTAGCTTTCTGAGGTCCAACAACACTTCCCACACGAGCTGATTAAGCCAGAGAGAGAGAGAGAGACGGTATGCTGAGAACTCCTTTTATTCTCTTGGGCTTGCAGTGTTTATGTCTGTCAGAGAAACTCACAGCATTAATGAAGTCCACTGTGCTCTGAAGGGATGTTTTGGCTCAGCCCCTGTGCACCTTACCAGCCTTTACTCTGAAGGAGCCTGCAATGATGTCTTGGGGAGGGTGTGATTGTAGGATTCACTGACATCCTGTAGCCTGAGACTTTGACAGGAGCTCTTTTGATCAGTGCTGAACAGCCACCAGTGGCTTGCAGTCATCTGGTTCCACATTTCACAGGGCTGCACACACCTCTGGATGTGTGTGCATTAGAACACACACACAAGGAATTAGGTAAAAGGGACAAAACAATATCCAGAAATTAGAGGTGCTCGAGATTTGTCCAGTAAAAGATAATAAGAGAAAGGTAACAAACAGAATCATAGTCACAGTTTTTTTAAAAATGCAGAGTGTTCTATTTCTAAAATGTATGTTCTATTTCTATTGTACACAGAAGCTTAGGTAACTAAGGGCTTTATAAGGTAATTAACATTTTCTACTGATAAGATTCATACTGTTTTTCCCCGTCTTATTTTCTTGTGTCTTTTATTTTCTCAGCTTGCTTTTGATCTACCTTTCCAGCAGAGAAAAATAACTACTTGCTGCTAAATTAACACTCATAGATGGACATTTTTTATAGGAATTCATTCTTCTGGTCTAATTAATGATGCCTAAATTTCCACTGGTGCCTCCAGTAATCCTTTGACAAAGGGTGTCTTCAAAACCTCTGGAAGTTTTAACTTTTCAAGGAGAGAATGAAGTGAAGCTGGAACTATTTAGGATGGGATTAAGGAGGAAGCAGAATTAATAACAAATGTGCTTTGGAGTGCCTTTTTGATAAGGGAGTGAATCCTATGCTAGCTTCTATGGAAAGTGTTCTTTACTGGATTGATTCAGATCTCACTGGGACTGATCAGAATATTTCTTTTGGTTTCAGTGGCCTTTGGGTCTGGTTCAGGGATTAAGGTCTGCCTTGAGTTTGCTTTAATTGAAAGCAACTTAGCATCACTTAGCATCACTTTAGCATCACTGTTAGCCACAAGGAGATGGAGAATGTACAGGTCAGAACCACATATCTGCATTATAGAAGGGAATAAAAGGTGAGTCTGGCCAATAACTTCATAAAGAAAAAGCATAAAATGTTGCAATACCTGTAAACAGAAATGTGAACCAAATATGAATGGAAAACTATTACAGATTCCTGGGTTTGTGTATAGCCCATACTTTGTATTGTTCTGTTTCCTGCTGTCAAGTCCTCCCCTCCTGATGGTTAAACTGTGCAAATTGGAACCATTCAGGCTGGTTTATTTTATTTTGTTTTATTGTAGTCACTGCTGTTAAGACCCCAGAATTGAATGGGAGAGGAAAATGTATTGTCTGGCATTCCTGAAAGGATCTGTTGACACATCTTGGAGCTCTCTGGCTGTGCTGCTCTCTGGGACATGGACTTGAATGGCTGAAGGCTGTTAGGGATGTTCCTTTTGCTGAGTGCCTGAATGGATTCAGTCTTAAGCCTGTGATAAACAATGCTTGTGCAGTGTTGTGTGAGCTGTTCAGCTGTCACAGAGCTGTTGTGGGTGCTGAGCTGCTCAGCTGGGCTGTGCCTGGGGCAGGTCCTGGCCCACAGGGATGGGACACATCCCTTGGGCTCCCAGCAGGGCTGCTGGTGGCTACCAGAGCTTCTCACAGCTTTCCTGCACACATCAGTCAGACCCAAAGCTGTACAGCTGCACCACATCCAAGCTGCCTTGGAGCACAAGCAGCCAAACTCCAGGGGAGGGGGAGAGGTCCTTACTCTGCTCCAGGCTTTCAGGAGTCAGGTTAGCAGAGTAAAGATGCACCAGCTCTGCAAATTACTGCCCAGGACTAGGGGACCCCAAGTCTCTTCCCTGTAATTTTTTTTTTTTTTTTTTTTTTTTTTGAGGTGCTCTAGGCTGAGGTATGGCTGGACACAGCACTGGATTAGAGCCTGTCTCCTTTGCTCTCAGGGATTCAGTTGCTGACTCAAAATCAGAATAGGCAATACCACATCCTAAGAGCTGAACAGACTGGGATTCAGAGTCTGGGAGCTGAGAATGATAGTGAGAGAGAAACTTTATCATGCTTAGCAGGGCAATAGCTCCCGGACCCACTGGAGGAAACAGTAGCAAAGAACTCCACAGAGAGGCTAAGGTGGGAGGGGGGACTGGGGAAATTTGTTGACTGAGAAAGGAAACTTGAGTAGGAAAATGAAGGGAACAAGAGAGAGTAAACTTACCTGGGGGAGACATAGCAGAGCAGAGGTGAAGCATCTTGCCTGCTTCTCCCCTGACATTCCACACTGACAAGTGCTTAGTGTTATAAAGAAGAGTGTTCCAAAGCACACAGGGAGACTCAGGTGCACAGCTCCCACTCATTTTCATTTACTGGAAATTTGGGAGCTGCTGCTGTGGATTTTACAGGGTCTCCCACCATCTGATCAGAAATAACACCTATTACTTTATCCAAAGCATGCTGAAAGCAAGAGCCTCCCCCACGAATTTCAGTGTGACTTCTAGTGTGCTTTAATAGAATGTCAATGTGCTGTGGCAAATTACTCAAATGAAGCTGTCAGTCAGGACTGAGAGCATCAGTCTGTATTTCCTGAGCTGGGACATACATCACCCAGAAAGTCTGAAAGCATAGTTGGCTGAATTAGCTTCTGCTATATAATTATGGTAAACCTGTTGATCAATATTGTGTGCATTTTTAATACCTTCATATTGAGGCTTCTGATCTCTCTATATTAATGCTGATAATAGTTCTGCTTCTCTCTGCAATCAAAGAGCTTAAGCTTGAGGTTTCTTTCTTCTTGCCTCTTGCTCCCACAGTTAATTACTCTTTAGCTTGGTAAAGCAAATGGGGATTCTATTATTTTATTCTTTTACTAACTTTGAAAGAAAAGAAAATAAAAATGTCCACACCAGGAGATGGGCTGATGGAGAGTGGGCCCATGAGGGCTCTATTAGTGCAGTCCCTAATAATAATCCTTCATAAATCCTTTAAATATTGAAGGCTAAAAGAGCAGCATTTCACCAATAAGAGCTTATTATTTACCTGTCTCTAAAAAGGAATTAAGCAGTATAATCCTGTGTTCATCCTTCCCCAGAACTTGGTTCCAGTTTTCTGTTTCCTCTGCTTTCCCCCCTGCATTGTGCTGTTTCACCTCAGGTGTTCCAGCACCATCACACTTGCTCCAGCTCCAGAGCTCAGGCAGGACACACAGCACAGCTGCTCCTCAGGAAGCACTTCAAGCTCTACCTGCCTGCCATGCCACCCTGTTAGAGGTTAGACGATTTTCAAGGCTATAAATCATCTTCATCAGAATTCAATTTGAAGACTAATGTATTTGAGATCCTAAGATGACGTTGAATTCTGTTATGTGCAAGTCAAACTTGAAGATGCCCACAGCCAAGGACATCAGGAGCCATTTAAGTAGCTTTCATGGTCTATCCAAATATATAAAAAGCAAATTAATAGATAAAGAGAGAAGTAGGACTCTTCTTTTCTGCTATAGATTCTGGTTTTTTGAGTCACTGATTTCACTACCTGTAACAGAGTGCAGATCACATCTTCACCTTACAACCCTGCCTGTCATTACTGTGGTGCAACCCATGCACCTTAACATGAATTGTATTTTACAGAGGATTTTAGCTGAAGCTCTGATTTGACTCTCACTGTATTTATGAAAACCTTTAGTTACCACAGGGGATATTTTTTACCAAGTACCGTGCAGGGAGCCCCCTGCATCAGTTAAACCCCATCAGTGTCAAATGGGAGCTTGGCATAACAAACCAGCAGCAATATCAAAGTGTGCAAAATGTGCAAAGCTTACAGCTGCTCACCAGAAAAGGCAGTTTATAATTCCCCTTCTCCTACAGGACTTCCATGAACTGCACAATTTAACACATTCATGCAAATGCCAGTCTAACTTTCCTAATGAATGCAAATCCTAATAATCCAATATATGTCAGAATATAGCCACAGACTCATAATCCTCTCTGTCTGCTGTTTGATTCATTCCATTCAGATCCTAATTCATAGTAAATCTTGTATTTGGAAGCTGCTGTGGCTCATAGCATTTGTGACAAGGCCAAACTGGTAACAGGACTTCTATCTGCTGATGAAATGTTGCAATCAAACCCCTGTATGTAATGGGTTCTTCAGTAAAAAGTGGCACAGGTGATTATCTCAGCTATTTTCAGTAGGATTGCAGTCCTAAGTTCCTTTTCAAAATGTCCACCAGGATGTACAATTTCTTTTCTGTGAAAAATTGCAGCCCAAATAGTTTGAAAAGATTGAAAATTAATTATTTTTTTTCTAATAGAACAAAAATGTTTAAAAATAGATTAGGAAATGGCCATTTACCATTCAAGGGAAATTTTATTTTCTATTAAATGCAATTAAATTTATTTATTTTTAAGTTAGTTTAGTACAGAAATTCTGTTGCCCAAAGCACCACGTTCCCTGGTGCTCATGTAGGGTCATACTTGTTGCACTTGGTGAACTTGAATTAGGCATATCAGTTCAGTTCAACAACAGGTCACCACCACATTAGCTTCAGCTGAAATAACTTCATTTCATTTTCCAAAGCAAGGTTTTCTTTATGTTGAACATGTTTATTTTCTGAAAAGCTGTTGGTTCGGTGGAAATGAAGTGTTTAGTCAAAAACCATTCCAATGTCAAGAGATGAACTGGACCAGTTTTACTGGTCCATTGTGCCAGTGCCACAGCAAAGGCAATGCTTTGGTCCCAGGGTGGGTATTGCCAAGCTGGCTTTAAAGTAAAGCTCTTTGGATGCTGGGCATGGTTAAATTGCAGCAGCACAGGTTTGGAGTCCTGCTGAGAAGCAAAGCAAACTGCTCCATGCTGAGAAGTGACTCAGCAGTGTGGGCATAATCCACCTTGAGAGGCTGCATGTGAAAATGTGAAAATTACCCAAAGGCTCTGAGCTGCATCAGGCTCGGTGCTCTGGTGGTGTTTGGCTTCACTGGCAGGCACATTTCCTCCTGGTGGAATGCTTGCACCTGCCCTAAACACCTCTTGGAGTGAGGTCTCTGACACAGCTCCCACCAGTAAAAAGGGTAAAAGCAAAACTGGAATGTTCTCTTTCTTCACAGAGGGTTTTAATCACTTAAAGTTAAGGGATAAAGTGATGCTGCATTATTGAAGCAAATAGCCTAAGTACCTAATGCATAATATAGCAACTTGCTAAAATCTTATTTCAGGGTGAATCATGACTGATGAGAAATGAAACAGGAATTGCACTTCACACAGTGACTCATCCTCTGCTAAAATAGCTGACAGCACCTGAAACAAACCAGTAAGGATCATGTCAAGGTTCATACTGGTTCATTTGAGCAAGAACTTACAATATGATATGTTTGTGCTTTTAACATCAGGAATATAAAAGTTTATTTTTGGAAATTATTCTCTGAAGGTGACTGAGAAGCAAAATATGATTTTGGAGATGTGCAGAAAAGAAAATCACTTTCAAACTGAAAACAGAATTTATTTTCTTGAACAATGGTTATTGATTTTCTTTTTTTAAACAAAAGTCTCCTGTGGGATGAAAAAAACCCACCATTGGTAACACACTTGTGGCATAAAAATACTTCACCTAAAATATATTGACATAAAAATACTTAAGATATATTGATATAAAAATTGTATTAAAATTTTTCCACATTTCAGGACTTCCCATTTTCTAAATCTGCTGCCATGCTTTTGGAGTTCAGATATGTTTGGTTCTGACAACAGAGCTTCATGAAACTAATCTCTGATTTCCTTGCCTCTGAGATAATTCACTTTTTTAATTCTAGAAAACAAATTGTGCAGCAGTTTCATGTACATTCAAGCTGACAGGAATTCCAAAATGTTTTTTTTTTTCCCAAAACTCTTAGTTATGGGATTAGTGCAATAGAAGTTGTTCCTGTTCCCGTGCTCCTCATGATCTCAGCTCGAAGGCAGTGCAGAGTTTCACGGTTCCATGCAGAGTTGGCATTCCAGGGCAGGCAGGAGCCAGGTGTGCCTGTGCAGGAGGGAAGCAATGCTTCAGGGCTCTGTGTTTGCTCATTTGACCCCAGGGGCCAAAATGAGCCCTCCAAAGATGTCTCTCCTACAGGAGAGATGATCAGTTAGTGTTGTTCTGATACTCAGTCATCAGTGCTCAATAGCTGTCACTTTATTTAGCTGCTGTTGGTTGCACATTGCTGCCTTATGCTTATGAGTTCTGATATGTTTTTTAATGGTAAGTAGGTTAATCCCTCTTCCTGGCTGAAAAACATGAAGTTAGATGCAAAAGTCCCCAAAGCAAGAAGACTTAGTTGGAAAAAATTGCAGAAGTGTAAATCAAGAAAGCAATATTGAACTTTAGAAGACAGCATACAATAATATGACACTTTATTCTGCTGCTGCCTGAGGTTTATATATACTACTGTCACTTTCTTGCTGTTCTCCACCAGTAGTAATTTTCTTTCAATCTAAATTTTATTTCCCAAGGGTTTGCTAAGGTTAAAAGTGCTAGAAAACCAATGACTATTCACTTGCCAAAGGACAATAAATTAAATTAACCACTGTTGGTAGCCAAGTCAGGTCTGAACTATTTATATGTAAATAGGTGCAAAACCCTGATGGCATAGTGCATGATTATTAGCAGCTCATTGTAGACTCCATATTGAAAATTAAATACACTGGAAAAGCAATGTGTTTCCTTTAAATTCTGCCTGCAAGAAAAACTTCTGAATTTCTGTTTTCATGGTGGCTTGTTATTACTGGCCTTACTATGCATTAGAAACCTAATTATTCAAGGTCAAACTTAATGGGATTTTTTACTAACTTGTTTTATTTTAATTATCTTAATAATCATAACCACATAACCATAGTAGTGATTTCCAATTGATGGGGTAATTTTAATAAGGGTCACATTGCTCTGCTGTTGTCCAGGAAATGACTGCTACTGTAAGTGGTATTTACTGACCACATTGGTGTGCTGAGATCAAACCTCTTAGTGACCCTTTCCCACATCCAATTTGGTGGCCAGGTAACAGCAATTCATCTGTCAGTGTCACGTTTCTGTGGCACATCATCTTCTCACAAGATCCTTGGGATTTTAGGTATGGTAGGAATTGTTTGTTCTCTCTGGGATCTCTAGGATGGCAGCTGGAGTTGTACCACCCCAAGCTCAGCAGCATCATCACTGAGAACATTTGGTTAATAACAAAGATCCAGCCAAAGTCGTGTTTGATAGCACATTTATATTTAGTTATATTTACTGGTCCTTCATCAGTTTCACTTCCTTCTTCATGAGGTCTAAGAAAAGGCTGGAAAAGCATGAATCAGCCCTTCTGGGTATCAGGAATAAATGCTGTGGAGTGCCTGTCACACTGTCATTCAGGCAGTCTGATGCAACAGCAGTTAAAAGATTATGAGCCCACAGGTCTGCACTTCCAGTCCTGGCTGCACAGGAAGGACACCACTGATACGTGTTCAGAGAGGAGCTGTGACACTCGGGGCACAGTGCACAAGGGACACATCCGGGTGCTGAGCAACAGAGTTAAATGCATCCGTTCATGGATAATGAACTTGTTTCTGGAATCATCCACACTCCGAGGCAGATGGAAAAGTTAACTTTCATAAATGAAATGAAATGAAGTTAACTTCCATAATAATTCCATAAATAATAAAAGTTAACTTCCATAAATCCACTGGATTTTAAATTCAAGGAACTTGCCCTGATCTGCCACGTGTGAAGAGCAAACCAAAAACATCTGATTAAAGCTAATAAGGATCAAACAACCAATTGCTATCAGTAAATATAAATGTTCTAACTGTGCAAATCCTGCATTCTGGAGACAGAGCACTGATCCTGCAAAGATGTCTCCAGTTATTCATGTGTGTGTTGGCGCTGCTCGCACTCCTGTGAGCTTATACAGATTTCCCCTTCTCTGTGCTGTGCTGGGGTTCAGCAAGAGGTAATGACTTCAGCACTAAATATCAAACTACACTGGAACAGGTTTAGAGACCAAATCTTAAGCTTAACTGCAGGAAGGCTGGTGGAACACAGATCTGACCACAGAACTTCCACCCCTGGAAATCAGTGTAGAGGAGGCCTGGTCAGTAGCTACAGTGTTAATCTGCTATCAAATCCTCCATTTCTCTTAATAACCACAAGATCCAGTCATCATTTTCTTTTCACATGTTGGCATTTCTAATGTGTTGCTTACAAAAGTCATCTGTGTTTGGGGAAAAACAGTTTAATTGATTTTATTATTGCAGGAAAATAGAATAACTACTTGCACCTTTGTTTGCAGATAAAAAAAAACAAAATTAATGGTTGCATACAGCTGAATTAAGCACTTAAAGTTCAGTCTCTACAAAATGCTGACAGTGTAAGCTTAGATCAATACCAAAACAATTTACACTTTAGGAGCACTGGCTCTGGCTATTAACTAGTAATTATGCCAAGTTTACTGTGGAATTGCTTTAACTGTTTCCAAGGTGTAACTGAATTATGGCAAAACTTGTTAACACTCAGAATGGGAACTCTCAGCACAGTCCCAAGCAGGCAACACCTTGCACAGTTCCAGCTTTGACCTCTTACACCTCAGATTCTGGGTCTGCTACACACTGCAACTTACTCAGCAGGGTGAACTTCTCCTGGGTGAGAAACTGCAGCCAACACGAGCCCTGCTTAGCCCCATACTGGCCCTGAGGCAGTACAGGAACTGCGAAAATTTTTCCAATATTTTCACAAGTTGGAGGAAATTGCAACTAAACTTTGGACTTCATCTCCAGACTAGAATCATGATCCTTCCCAGAAAACAAAGTCTAGAGTTTGGCTTTGGCCTCTTGCAGGAAAAAAAAACCATTTTCCTCAGTTAGTAAATGAAGTTCCCAAACAATAATGTAAAGATACAAACACTGCAAGTTTACTTATAAGCAAAAGCAAGGTTTAAAACCCCTTCACATTAAGTTCCCTTTGTGACTTGCATTTATCCCACAACAGCTGCTGAAATTAATCTTCTTTGCCATGGAAGGACCAGTTTCTCCTTCACATATTACCCATGTGATGATGAAAAATGCAAAAAGAAGTTATGCCAAAGACACAAAGCAGAGCAATGTGTCAGGAAATCTGTTGTTAATCGAGTTGGACCAGCAAGCCTAGGAAAAGGAGAGCTAATTGCCTACCCCAGAGTATGCTCTCTGTCCCCTGTGCCCACTTTAACAAAACTACATTGTCACACTAATCCTGAAAGCAACTGAGGAGTTAGTTTTAATAATGTTTAAATCAATGTGTACCAAAGACTCACCTGAGTGTACTACAGCATCTCCTCTAATTAATGACTCCTGCTGTGGGCTTCATCCCCCTCTGCTTTCCACAATACTCAACCCAAAAAGCAGCCAACACTTCATCAACAGAGCATGCACATTCAAAAAACATTCATGCACAGTCATAAAACATATTAGTCTCATCCTTGCTGATTATCTCTATAGCTATATATTTGGCTTTCTTGTATGAAAAATAAAAACTGATGTGAAGAAACAGCCCCAGCACTTAATAGACCTCAGGTCCCTCGCTGACATCTCCCTCAGCTGATGAGTTAACATTACCCACTGCACATGGGGCTTTAACAGCTTATTAAGACCAGCTTTAAACAGAGAAAGATAGTAGAAGATAAATTGATTGAGCAAATATGGCTAAATTAGGCACTACAGAATTCCATCTGCAGAGTTATTTTTAAGCTAATAAAAAGCCTTGGTCATTCACTTGCTGAAAAGGGAAAAGAGCTTCAGCCTGTTTGCTGTTTTTAATCAGCTTGGTTTGTTGCCAAACATTATTTGAAGATGGTGTCAAAAGAAAACAAGGTGAGCTCTCACAGCACAGTTCAGCTAATAATGTGATGGTAATTTTATAGAGTGGAATGGTTCTTTAGCTATGGGAAACATAATTTTTGAGGATAAACACATTACCCAGCTGGGTACCTCAACTTAGGCGACTTTCCCTGTACCATCAACAGCAGGAGGGAGTCACAAACAATGCAAGAACAGCTGAAGTATTTATTTGCCAGCCCCTTGTGCACCCTGAAACAAAGCTTGTGCACCAGGAAACAAAGCTTTTAGTAGATTCCTGTGTTGGACAGCATGAGAACAGCTGAGACTGACAGCACCTAAAATTTTAATTCCTCCTTTTGGCTTCTCCTTCTCCAATTCTTCCTTTCCTATCATCTGTTGCATTCATCTCTTTGCACCATTTCTGTTTGTTTCAGAAGGCTGCCCTGCCTTTAACAAGTGCCATGGACTCAGCTGCCTGTCCCACAACACAAACAACACAAACACCCTCAGTGCCTCCAAACCAGCTACTGCTCCTGCCCAAAAACATTTCACCGGCCTCCTTCTAGTGCCACTGCAGAAAACCTGCCATTCCCACACATGGCACTTTCCTGGCTACGCAGATCAGCTTCATCCCTGTCTTTATGTGTTGATGTTGTTCTACCAAAACACTCATGAAGATGGGGACATTTGAGTTATGAAGGTGTGACCTTGACCTGCTGAAGGCCTGAGCCCTCCAGACTCCACCAAGTACTCACTGCCTGAAAGTGGAACCTTTTACCCATCAGATTCAGAATCTCAAGACACAAACATCAGAAAAAATTATGGGTAAAAATTTGCTGGCATGTCTTGAAGTGAAACCATCAATTCTGATTAAATCTCTTTTTTTGCCAGTGATTTTTACCTCCCCTGAAACATATGGCATCTCCTGGCTCTTGTGAAATATTTTGACTGACAATACAGAAGCCAGGGAAATAAGAAAATTGTCTCACCCAAGACTTTTGAAGTCATTTAGTCTGAGGAAAACTTTAGTTATAACCTTCTTATAATTGTAATACACACTTTCCAAGCAGAAATGTCTCCGCAGAAATTTAAAAAAAAAAAAGAAAAGCAAATACACTGTCAAATATGTCAATTTCTTAAGCTGATATTTTTTTTCAGAAATGTGATGAGAAAGTGCAAAACCAAGATTGCAAAGTCGGTAAGAATCCCAAATCCTATCTACTAAATACTATAAATTGGACACTTACTTGGGCTTCAAAGATAAAAAAAAGAGGGTTTAGACAAGACAGATTAGCTTTGCAAACTAGAATTTTTCCATTACATAAAATGATTTGATAAAAGATCAGGTTGTTTATGAAGCAGTGAGCACTTGCCTTCAGCATTTTCTCGTTCTGCCGAGCGCTGACAGAGGCGCAGGGCAGGCAGGATGGGCAGGGTGGGAAGGATGGGCAGGATTCCAAAAAAAAGCTGGGTTTTTGTCATCCCACACTGCTCTGCTGGGACTGCAAGGTCCCCACAGTGACCTCACTGGGGTGGCACCAGGAGTGACTCAGGGAACATGACTGCACTCAGGGCTCAGTCTGCCTCCCTTACCCAGCGCAGACAGGCACTGCTTGTCCCACTCACACAGCACTGCTGTCTCTGGAAATTGGGATTTCCATTGGAAGTTGGGATTTCCCCTTGCTGCTTCCTTTAATCCATTAAATATTTGACTACGCAAAATCAGCATTAATTCAAAAATTATCTTCTAGGGAGAGGAGGAAGGGGCAATATGCAGAAAAACCAGCTCCCACCATTTTATCTCAGCTTCCCAAAGGCTGGGCAGGCTCTGCAATATCCCAAACCCAGGAACCATGTGAGCGAATCATTTTTTTAAAAACAAAAAAAGAAACTTTACAATTATAGCAAGACACTTGCAAACAGAGGGAAAACAACAAGTGTTTTCAGCACTGGGGAGGGACTTCATTGCTGACCTTTTATTTTTGGAACTGGCAGTGATGAAATCACTTTTTTGTGGCTGCAAACCTGACCGCAAAGAGCAGACAATAGGTGCATTTTGCTTGTTTTGCTCAACAAATGTTTCTCCTGGCTGGAGAAAGTATGTTTGCCCAGGTCAGTGCTGTTCTCCTGCTTTTTATTATGCTTTTTCTTCACGTTATTTTTCATCCACCTTACCAGGACTAGGTGGAGGCAGTCCCATCTCTGCATATAACTGCCACGTAACTCTGCACATCAAGGAAAAATCATCCCTAGGCAGAGCTGCTCCATAAGGGCCCAGCATGAATAAGCCTCCATGATGGGCAGATATTTTTAGGTGACATTTAGGACCTTTCCTGCATGCTGCAGATTTACAAAATCAGCAAGGCAAGCTCAGGAGGAGGAAGATTGTGCCTGGATCCCCTAGAGGGAAAAATCTTGTGGAGACAGAATAATTAATTCACACCTCTTTCTCACTCCCTACCACTGACAAGTTGCCAAAGTCACAAATCCCAGGGAGCTGCTGCCAAGAAAGTTGCTCTTTCTTGGGAATAATTTTCATGGTGGCTGTGGGATAAGCAGCCCCCCTTCCCTGGTGCCAGCCCACCCAGCTGCTTGGAGAGAGTGCAGTATGTGACAAGCAGGGTGCCACAGCCTGCTCTGCAGCAGGGAGCCGTGGCTCTGGGACAGCCTGGCTGCCTGGGCTTCCTCCGAGCAGCTCCTGGCTCTGTTCCCCCTGCTCTGCACAACGAGGTTGTCACCTGTCAGCTGTGACACTGGCACAGAGATTGGCCTGCTCCCAGCGTGCAGGGTGCCATTTATTATTATTATGGCATATATATAATATATATATATATATATATTATTTATGTCCCTCTGCTGCGCCTGTGCTCCAGTGTGGCAGCAGCCTCTCTTCCCAAATACCAAGAAGGCTGCAGCACCACACACCAGCCTGCAGTTCCTCTACAGGCTGTGCTCCAGCTCACTGGAACATGCAAGAGCCACAGGAGGCACCAAAACACTTCTGCCCACTCAAGCATCATCCCTTACCTGCCCCAACTCCCAGCTGGTCTTCCCAAAATCCATCTCACTCAAGTGAGGCACTCAACAGCATCAGATGCCTCAGAAACACAGCGGGGTCCATCTGCAGCACCGCTGCCGTGGGGAAGCATGACTCCAGAGGGGTCTGGAAAGAACAGACACCGGGAACACTCGTGTGCTTGAGCTGCACTGGAGACCACCTCTCCCTCCTGGACAGGAGTCAGCACGAGCAGCAGGAACAAACTGGAGCACTTGGAGAGCTGGCAGGGGTTAGTTGGGCTGAATTTAGGGAGCTCTCACAAAAGGCACACAATTCATCAGTGATGTACTTCTCCCGAAGTAATTACAAATTACCCTCAGGGCTCAGGGTGGCTGTGTTGAGCTGATCATCTACATCTCTGCACAGTAAGTGCATAACTTAGGAAGTCAAACCTGTGATCAACTCAGTTCAGAGATCAGGTAAGTCAGTTCTTGCACAGAACATGTCAAGTACCCAAAGCCTAATTTTTTTTTTTGTTGTTGTTTAGCATGAAGGAGGTTTGACTCCAAAGGAGTAGGTTCATTATTCATCAAATACACTTAGAAAATTTTCTCAAAATAAAAAGTCCTGTGCCACATGTATATTTCTCTGCTACTTTTCCTATGGGGTAATAGATAAGGATTGACTTTGTGAAATTGCTGCAGCAAGCTGAGAATGTCGCATGATGAGAGGAATTCTGCCCAATGCACAGAGAATATGGATGTGTTATGTTACTTGCTGTGCATTACACACATTCACAATATTCATCTCAGTCAGAGCAGTAGCCAGTAAAGCCTTCAAAGCCCAGACTGTTGTGCACACCTGATACAAAAGCCCAGCAAAGCTGATGGCTCACTCCTCATGGAGTCCTGATAGCAAAAAGGGGAGGTGGATAAATGCGTGTAAATAAAGAGGAGGTGAGGGAAAGCAGAGGGTACCAGAGGGCAGCAGGGGGGAAGCAAAAGCCAGCATCAAGAGTATAAGAAGCTCTGTAAGGATTAAGTCTCATCATGAGCACAATACATGTGTGGAGATGCACAGAAGGGATTAAACTCCAAAAGAGAACAAGAGCAGCACGGCTGTGTGTGAAGATACCCCAAAGGGCATGTAGGAACACTTGTAATGGCTTTAAAACACACCTGACTTTGGGATTTCCCTCCTAAACCACTAAATTGCTACTTATTGCTCTTAGTGCCCACCATATATTTGGCAGTACTCAAGAGAGAACAGTAAAGGCATGAGAAGGGTAACAGCTGCATCCCATGCTTCATCAAACAGTTAATCCATTTTCCCTGTTCTCCTAACTGTGTAGGCATCTGAAAAAAATCCACAACCACCTTTGTGGGAACTACCTCCTCTTCCAAACATGTGCTGCTACAGGGAGCCTCCTTGGCTACACTCCACGTTTCTCTTTTCTGCCACAAGAGCACAGAGCACTGAGCTACCAAGCCAGCAAATCTCCCCTTTTCTCACCAGCTCCATCTGCCCAGGAGCAGGGCCTGAGGCATCCCTAGCTGGTTCCTCCACCTGACCTACACCTCCTCATTACAGGAGAGGGGATTCTGTCTCCATCTGTGCTGGGATTTCTAAAGTGCACCTGCAAAGGAGCTCAAAGACAACATCACCTTGTTTTAAGAATGATGCAGCTGCCCCTCTCTTTGGCCCATTGCTTCCCTGTAGCATCCCAGGTCTCCTTTGATCACTCTTTGCCCCACAGCCTGCTGAGGCTCTCAATCTCCAAAGACCTGACCAGTTTATTTTGCTTTAAGAGCACATTCTGTGAAGAGATCTGCTGCATGCAAAAATCAGCTTTGTATGGGAATGGAGGTGTGAAAGAGCAGCACTGAATAATAACAACCTGGAACAAAGTCCATGCTGACCTACAGCTGACCTTCCTGCTCTCAGTCACACAAGTGAGAAGTCCCTTTGCAAATCCATGCTGAAATATCTCCTTTTCCAGGACCCAAGAAAATATCAAATGTATAAAAAGCAAAATCACCTCCTTCCTTTTTTTGTTCCTGCATATGCAGGACATATCCCTTGTGTCTTTGTGAGAGTGCGTAAAAAAGTCTTCATGTGACCCTGGGAGCTTGCTGGCCACGTCAGTGATTCTGTGCTCAGTGCCACAGGCTACCTGACCTGCATTTCAAAGAAACAAAACAGTTTTATTATTCCAGAAACTCAACTCATTACAGAGCACTGCACTCACAGCAATCTGTGCGCAGCTCAGCTCCCTGGGCAGATGGAAAGTCAGTGGTGCTGTACAAGAGATATGCTGCTTGCTGGTGATTTTAAAATTCTTGTGGAAAACTAAACAGCAAGACATGCTCAGCAGAAAAAGAACAAAAAAATCCAAAACGATGAAAAATCTGGGTCTCTGCTATAAATAGTGCTAAAAATTAAAAGCTAACAGTAAGGTCCTTTTTCTTCTTTTATTGTCATTTTGCTAACAAATTACACTGGGAATTCTCCTGTCCAAAACCATCTACACCACCCTTCATCTCTGATAAGGATTCCCAGTCCTACAGATTTCTCATCAATACCTGCTAAGGCCTTTGCAGAAGCATTAGTGTGCAGTATGGACCATTCCTTCCAGCAGCTCCTCCCTTCCCTCTCCACCCTCACTGTCTCAGGGTAGGATCTGCTCCAGACTCCTGGCCCTGCTGAGCACTCTCACAGCACAGCCAGCCTCCACCTCCTGCCCAGCCTCTCCTGTGGCTGAAGATGGAGTGAGTGACTGCTTAACACTGCCAAAAAACAACCAAGCTGACACTGCAAGCATCATATCAATGCTCCCCTAAAGGCATTTAAATATACATTTATTTATCTTTGTAGGGAAAGGAACACGTTCAAACTTCTCTACACGCTCTGTGCACCATCCCCTTTCCCCTGCAGCCCCACCAGGTGCAATTAAGACACTGATTAAAAATTAATCCGACATTGTTTGGCTTTCAGGGAACAATTGTTGTTGGGTGTTTTTTTAACCTTAAGGTATTATTCAAAGGAATCCTTTAATATTTCCAGGATAAAAGCAATGTAAGTTAAAATCAATTTTCTTTCCATTTCAACATCTTGCACATTCTCATGATCTTTGTGACTTTTGTATAGAAGTTGTCACAAACTTTTATGGAAGAAGAGCACAGCTAAGGGAGGTCCTTGGTTGAAGATTTAGCATTAATTTTGCAGGCATGTTCATTCTAGGATTTGAAGACAGACTTAAAAATCTCTGGTCCA
This sequence comes from Vidua macroura, assembly GCF_024509145.1. Taxonomy (NCBI): domain Eukaryota; kingdom Metazoa; phylum Chordata; class Aves; order Passeriformes; family Viduidae; genus Vidua; species Vidua macroura. Next base: position 8,137,155 of record NC_071586.1, on the reverse strand, counting down.
AAAACAAAACTGAACCTAGGCATTTAAAATATAAATGTAAGTATTAGGCAATTACTTTTCCTCAATTTTCAAAATGTTGCATAAATTGTTAATAACCCCACAGTGAGGAAATAATTCTATCATATATGATTAGCTATTTTCTGAAGGAAATAGCAGAGTGAAAAGTACAAATTGACAGAATTCTACTATTTTTCCTCTTTAAAGTTGCAGATCAACATATTCATCTCATCTTCTTCCCTCTCTAATTATCATGCAATGGCGTGTCTTGAAGAAAATAAATGATATGTGCGTTTCTGTGACAAGTGAAGAAATTCTCTGACATTAACTACAAAATACTTGGGAATCCATAAAGGACAAAAAACACCCAATAAGAAATCTAGATAGCACCAGTTCTTCATGCTGATAGAGTCTAAAATTAAAAACTGAAAGTCTAGAATAACTGCACAGAATCTACACATAGAAATGAAAAGCTCAAGACAGCACAGCCTCATCTCATTTTATGTAATAGTTACTGCCATCCATCCACCAGCACCTGTGATAGCCAGAGCCACAAGTTCTTAGATAGAAGTTACTCATTTTGGAATTCTCATTTTCCTTAAAGGGCTCAGAGGAAGAATAATAATTCAACAGTTTACAGCAAACTGGCCACATCTTGAACAAAAGCATGCAAACACCATCTTAATTAACGCCACACAATTACCTCTGCTCATCTAACTTCCCAGAGCCTGAGAGAGCCTTGGGCAGGTTTTCCTAACAATAAAATGCAATAAATGAATTTATGTCCTGAAGGACTCTAAGCTGCAATGTCACAAAGCCATGAAAGATAAATGATGTCCTAACTAATTTTCTGATTTATTATTCCCCCAACTTTGCTCATTTTGTGATGAGAACTCATTTTTCTGTTTGGCAGATAGCTGTGTCAATCTTGTTAATAGCTACTATTACTATCACATGAGCATGTTTGTGAAAACAAGTGTAGTTTCATTCTGACACTGACCTCACAGCACTTCAGTTTTATTACAAACACAAGATCTGTCAGTAACAAAAATTGATGCACTTATCCACAGATTCTGCTTGTCTGCCACTAGCACTCTATTCATTTTTCTTTTGCAAAAGTTCATCTTTAAGCAAGGGCAGATTCATAGTTTAAATTACTGTCTTGACACATCATCTGTTGCTTTGTAAATTCGTACAGAGAACATAATTTCCACAGTCTTTAGGAGATAAAGGATTACTTTTAACCATCACTGCAGGCACTGTACTGATCTGAATGTAACTTGAACTGTGTAAACCTAAATGGGCTTAAAAGTGGCTGCTAGAAGGATTTCCTCATGAAACATTCAGACTGAGAATAATCTGAACTGAGTAACCCCATTTAATGCTAATAACATGCTCTTAGGTGTCAGGACTCAACAGATGAATTTAAGCGTGAGATTTTCCAAATTTCAACTGTCTGAAATTGAGGACTTTTTGGTATTTAATGGGAGGTGGTTAGGAAAATACTGAAATTCTGTCCATTCTGCCACTTGAAGTGTCTATATTTAACTATTATTTCTGAACATGATTCTCATTCTGGGTGTCCTTGATTTGGTCCTCCTAACACATACAAATAAATACACACATCCCTTCAAGGATTTTGTACCTGCTTGATGTGTCTCAATTGGCTTCTCACATCCCCAGATACAATTATTTGTGGATGATCTTGGTGATCATTCTTCTTGCCAAGATGTTTGCTTCTGGAAGAAGCCAACAGAACTGAAGTCAAGAAGGAACTTCTGAATTTCTCCTCGGGTGGAATCTCAATTCAGCAGCCAGATTGACTAGATCACAGAGGTCTAAGTTAGGATTCTTCCTTACTTAGGACTAACATATCAATGCCTAGAAATTCTGGCAATTACTGTAATGCCACCTTTTCATGTACTAAGAAAAAGATAAGAAGGAAATTACCTTTTTTTTCATTTTCATTTCCTTTACACAAGGGCTATCATACCCCAAAGATTTTCCCACAGTTAAGCTTCATTGTTTTCTCTTGGCAAGAAAGAGCTACTGATTTTTCAAGACCACCAGCAGGTTATGTGGTATAGTCAGAAACTCTTTGCAGCAGTTAGGTTTAGAGATTCTTAGAGTATCAGCTGTTAGAACAGTCTGCATTGCAGGAGCAGGAACAGTCCTGGGTAATCTCCTAATTCAGGGAAACCAAACCAAAGTCAGCTTTCCCTGCCATCCCACCTTGTGCAACTCTGCTCAGAGCTTTGGGCTTCATTATGCATGGCAGAAAAAAAAAAAAAACTTGTTTACTATTATACCCTCAAATGACACAAAACATTCCAATGTCTCAAGTGTTTTCTAAGGGAATCAGTTGCTTGTTGTTTCTGTAGGGTTTTGATGCAACACAGTCATAGCTGAGCTTGACTATAGGACAGCAATGTCCTCTTGGAGGATACTGCGTGCCCTACCTCGACTCAATCCATCCCATCTGCCCAGAGGTGTTAGAAAAGGAAGAAAAAAAAACCAAAAATGAGAAAAACTTACAGTTGCTTTCTCAAGAGGCAATATGTGTTTTAAAAAGTTAGTACATGTTATCCCTCAGAGAGAAGGTTTAGTATACTTTTTCCATTTAAATGAGCATAACTAAAACAGCAAACAGTACTTTTTTTTCCCTTAAACTATTTGCTGTTTTACAAGGTGCATTTTGCTCAGGCTGTATTTTTGAGATATAGCTATGTGAACAACCTGCTTGTTTTTTCAAAATAATTTAAAAACCTTTCTAATCTTCCACTTTGCCCATAAGTTGGTGTGAGCTGCCTACCAACAGGAGAGAGACAAGAGAAAAGAATGAAACAACAGCCAAAAGTCTTGTATTCACTATCATCCCTGTATGACATTCTCTAAAGCCAAAGAAAGCAGCTAATAATTGGAAACCCTTCTTTTTCCACAAAGGTGTATTAAAATCAACATATGCACATGCAGGCCACTGTGGTAAGTGGGTGATTAACTGCTTTGTGCTAGATTCTGAAGTTGGTACAAAGCATTTTGCCTTCCCCATCTTTGCAATCTATCCTGTTTTACTCTGTCACAAACACCTGCTGTTCAGACAACTGCATTTAAGATGGGCTTAAACATTCTAAGGTTGGGCTAAAACACTGCAATATTGGTCTTAAATTAGAGCCTGAGCTGGGCCCAGGGAAAATGCCATCCCATTGGGAGGCACATCACGAGGGGCTGGGGGGCTGCAGTGAGGGCACAGCCAGACTGGAGTTTGGAGAAGCTGCTCTGCAGGGCAGGGAGCCTCGGGAGGTGACAGTGTCCCAGCAGGGGACAACAGAATAATGCCTGAAGAGAAGGGTGTGCATTTACACCTAAGGGAAGCCAGGAGGAAATGGGGTGAAAAGCATGAGGTGTCTGCACAGCAGTGAATTGCAAAGCCCTTTCATCCTGCAGGGTTTGGGATCTCTGGAGGCAATGGATGCTGTGGCTCTGGCTCTGCAGGGACAGCTTTTCTGCATTAGGACTGCCAAGACCCACTGAGGGCTGAGACACAACTGATGCCAAGTGCCCATTGCAACAGCTCCTCTGAAGCAAAAGGCATTTTCTCACCTGCCAGGCCCCACAGGGGTTAGCTCCAGCAGGTTTGACACCCACACCCAGGATCACCGCTTACTTTGGACTGAGCAGCACATCTGTTCTGTTCTCTTGTAGATGATCTTTTGTTTTCTCGCTCAGCAGAGATCATATTAACCCCAGACTGACTTTTACTGCATCATCTTCTGGATGAAAACCCTTCCATCATGTACTGTATTAAAGACATTATTAACATCCATGGCAGAAACATGGGCTGGGTGACACCTCCTATGTGAAGTTGATTCATGCTTGTGCTAAACCTGGGTCTGGTCCAGCTGACACAGTCAGCTAAGTTACTGCACTGCCAGTTTAATATTTTGCCATCTGCTAACTGAGAGCTCTGCTGCCTGCTGGGTCCCATAAAGACTTTTATTTATTACATTATACATGGCAACATCTGCCACAGGATTCAGCTCAGCTTAGCTTCCTAATTAAACAAACAAACACTACATCTCCTGTACATGATTGGGTCTAACTATTATTTATAAAATCTGAGATAGGTATTTAGAACATATACATTGCCTGTTCCAGATGAATAAATACCCCTCCCACCATTTGGAGAGGGACTGTTAGAATAAGCTTAAGGGTCTCAAACACTCCATTTTACTACAACAAAGCAACCAGAAGTTATTGCATTTGTTGTTGTTTTGCTCTTATTTTATTCCTTAAATTATTCAATTTTACACTAATTAGAAAAATCAGATTATTTCAAATTCTTGTTAGCTCCTCTCCTGAGTACTGTCTGTAAAAGCAGAGGAGAATAGAACAGACTTCCTCTGTGTTTGATTTCAGAGAAGAAATCAAACAGGAACATCACACCATCAGCCACCACCAAAGGCACCATGAATGTACTATCCAAGTCCATTTCAAACTTAATTGCAAAGGGAGGAATCCCTGAACAATATCACTGGCCACACACCTACATCGAGGCTCTCCCATCTGTTCCAGTCACCTGCAGTTAAATCAAGCTGGGAGAAAACCTGGATGAAATCCAGGCCTAATGGATTCAGTAGGAATGTCACAAGTTCTTCATGTTTTTTAAAATCAGTTCTAAACAAAAAGCTAAAATTTATTTAAACTTTAACCTTCCTTTAATTAATCTCTACTCTTTTAACAAATCTCTTATTTTAAAGATTAAAGGGTATCTACAATTCCAAATATGCCTGCTCTCAAAAAAAAAAAAAAAAAATTCCCAGGTTTCACTTTCAAAAATCAAATGGGCAGTATAGCAGAACTAGAGTTTCATTTCCAGTAGTAGAGTTTCATTTTCCAGTCTTCCACTCTTTCATCTGAGTTCTTGTTTCCTGCGTTCAGTTGCAAAAAAAAAACCAAAAACCACACCCAACCAGATAAACCAAACCAAAAAACCACAAGCCAGTAACCAAGCCTTCTGTAGGGAAAAAAACCCCAAAAAACTAAAATCCATTCTTAGCTCTAATTCTTTAAAAATACTTTGATCTTGATTTCATTTTTAACCAAGTCCAGTTGCCCCCAGTGCTCTGTCACACCAAAGCAGTTCTTTCATTGTCTTTAAAAATTTGGCCTCATTCCTCCTTTAATCAAGAAATAGAAGCCATTTAATTTGCACCCCAATGACAGGAGTGTGCTGGCTGCCAACACCCCCAGTGCCTTGGGGCAGAAAGTCATCCCAAAGAAAAGAATTGCTTTATTTATGAAAGCAACATTGATTTTTTCAGTTAAAATCATTGCCTTTACAGTTTTTTTGCGAAGTCGCTGATAGCCTAGGCAGTTTTTATGCCTACACTTAGTGTTCAGGACCACGGGCACCCTCCCAGCCACTGCCAGGCCAGGATGGGGATCCCCAGGATGGAGATCCCAGCCGTGCAGCTCCCTCAGGGGGCTGATTCAAGGCCACAGCTCCTCTCTGAGGTGCCAAAATAGGCACCTCTACAGCCACAGCAATTAACCAGTAACATAACGCAGGCTGCCAAACCATCAGCTGTTAAATAGCTCCACACCCTGAGCTGGTCAGGAGTGACTTCACAGACTGCCCACCCACCTTCGCCTCCCAGCATTACAAAGTCCTTACCTAAGAATATAAAGCTCAACTGTACAATTCCTTTGCCACAACACAGATAAGACAAGATCATAATAAACAACTTATCAGCTCCATGATCCATAGCACCTATATATGTAACATTTATAAAATTCCTTTTATTTCCAAGCCTGGAAAAAGTGCCAGTTCCACATATTCAGATTAAACGAGATGTGTTACATGATATATTTGATATAACTGCTTTTATTTAATTTTTGAGTGTAACATTTGGATATTTACAGACTCAAGGAAATTATGAATCTTTTTTCTGTACCCCAGTACCTGCACAATGAATTATTTATGATTCAATCATCACAAACAGATGACCCCCCCCAACAACATGTGACCTTTATTATCTCTCTTCTCTAGTTCAAATATTAAGTCTGACATTGCTTTTCTTTAGACCCTGTGTTCCTTTGGCACAAAAAAAGGTGGTGATAAAGAGGCAGAAGCTTAATTACTTGCACATGAAAAGATGAGCACATCTGCCAAGCGCTCTCAGCACCAACCAACAAAGATGAGGATGAAACAGTTGGAAATTGGCCCTTGAGATGACAACTCCCATGTGCCCAAGGAGCTTATGGGCACACTGCACACCTTCCCAGGTAGACTTTTTAATTTAAAACGCCACTTTCCCACTTCCCCTGTCCTGTTCTGGCCTCAGCCCTGGTTTCAAGGGAATTCTAGGAGCTCATGGCATTTGGTGCCAGTGAGACCCTCCTGCCTCACTCCCCACACCAGGAGCTTCCCCTGGCAGCAAATGATGCTCTGGAAAGGGGGAGAGGACAGAAGGGACTCCTGATGAGACATTCTCTCTGTCCCAGGCAGGTGCTGAATCAGTGTCTGGAGGCTCTGTGCATTGAGCCAGCTGAGTCGATGCTGGAGGAACAAGTGCCTGTAAGTTTGCTGTGTTACACTGCCTCTTAACACCTCACACATCGTGGGCGAGCAGGACATTTCAAATACTTAAGGAGATGTTAACAGAATTTGACAATTTGCAGCACCAAAAACGTGTCCAGCCCTCAGGAGAGTCCCGAGAAAAGGTTCTGACCGCTCACACAGAGGCACAGAACGCCTCAGCCAGGAGGGAATTTATCTCAAGGCTTGCCAATCAGACATGCACTTCAGCAGGGGAATTACTGCTCCCGGGTGACATGGGCTGTGCAGCATGTTTGTCAGGCTGACAGGCCTCCCCTTCTGTGGAGCTCTTTGTTCTGTGCACGTTCAGCTGTGGCTCCTGCGGCTGCTGAGCCCAGCTGAACCAAATCCCAGCCTTCCCAGTGAAGCAGAAGATTCTCCCACTGAAACAGCAAATCCTTCTTTATGCCACATAATTCCTTGGGCTCCTGGGTCAGTTCCCAATTCAGTCAGGAGCATATCCCTGATGTTTCCTAGCCTTGTCAAAGGAACAGCTCATTTCTGTTCAGAACTATTGTGGTTTAACCTCAGCTGGCAACTAAGCACCTCACAGCTGCTCGCTCACTCTCCCCACATGGGTCGGGGTGAGAGCTGAAGAGCTAAAGTGAGAAAGCTCACGGGTTGAGATAAGGACAGTTCAACAGGTAAAGCAAGAGCTGCACACACAGGCAAAGCAGGAGGAATTCATTGGCCATGGGCAGGCAGGTGTTCAGGAGAGCAGGGCTCCATCACTGCCAGTGGTGTCCTGGAAGGAGAAATGCCACCACTCCAAATGTGTGTGTGTTGCCTGTCCCCCTCCTTCCCCAGCCTTATACACTGAGCACAATGTCCTGAGGTCTGGAACATCCCCTGGGTCACTTGGGCTCAGCTGTCCCAGCTGTGTCCCCTCCCTGCTGCTCGTGCATCCCCAGGCTCCTCACTGTGGGGTGAGGAGCAGAAAAGGCCTCGGCTCTGTGCTGACCAGAAATAAACAAAACATCTCTGAGCTATCAACACTTTTTCCAGCACAAATCCAAAACACAGCCCCTTATCAGCTACTGTGAAGAAAACCAATTCTGTGCCAGCTAAAACCAGCACAGGGATCATTGCTGGGAGATGTCTGTTGACAGGATTATCCTCTCCTCACAGGAAGACAATTCCAAGAAGGTACATGTACAGTTTATTTTAATTATCTCCTACAGAAAGCATGAGAGTTTGCTGTGTAATTGTACAAAATTCTAGTCATTGCACGAAGAATTTTCTCCATGTAATAGACTCCTACTTTGTGCATGGGGCGGGGAGTGGGGGCATTTACATTCAGTAGAGGTTTTTCACAAAAATTCCCTCAACTGTATCTCTACTAAATTCCTTTTGGTTCAAATAATAGAACTCAATTCCCAGACCCCTCTCTGACCCAAAGAGCCCTAAATCTGTATCATTCTGCACTTTTCATCCACAGATTTCCTTGAAAGCACTGACCTAGTCTTTTCTTGCCAAAATACTAAATAAGAGTGAAAATAAAAGAAACAATCCTATCAAAAAACATACTGAAAGTAACTGCTGGGACTTTCACTTCTGAAGTCATACAGAATACAACTCCAAAAATGACAAGTGAAACTTCAGTCTACTGAAGAGAAAATTGGCAAGAATAACAAAGTTCTCCCTGAAATGGCTGATTCAGTATGCATGGAAAAGCTAGATAAACATCACATGATCTCCCTGGACCCTCTAGACATAAACAATGCAATTAAAAGGAAACATTTACTTCCACTCCTGATGGTATTACCTGAGGGATAGCAGATGCCAGATAGTTCAGTGTTTATTAGAAGAAAGTAGCAAGTTTGGCAACTGGAACTGGCTCAAGCCTCTCTCACATTTTTGTAATTTTATAAGACCATATGGTCACTACAGATCTCTCTGAAAATCTCCTGGTTTAAGTTCAGCTGTTTCACAGAACATTTAAGCTGAAGTTAAGCATATTGAAGATATAATGGTAAGCAGCAAGGATATTTCAGAGAGGGCTGCAAAATCCCTGAGAAATGCAGATTGCCATTTGAATGAGTCAATATTTGTTAGTAAAATGCTTAGTACCTTTGGGCTTTGGGTGTATGCTGAACCCCAGCCTCACAAGGCCACAACAAGGCTGCTGGGCTGAAGCAAAGCATGATCCTGAGGTGCTGCTGAACCCCCTGAGGGCTGGTGACACACCAGGGCTGCCGACAGCCTGGGAGAGAAGCACAGTGACAGAAACCAGCTTGACCTCCACTGACTGCATTTACATTCAGTATTCCAGTTCTTGCTGCCAGGGAAATTACCCACGGGCTGATGCTTAAGGAGATTGGCCTGCTCATAGTGGAGCCCTGCTCCTAAAACTAAATATGAGCACTGATGCTGGCTAGAGGACAGGCAACTCCAGTCATGGTCAATTGGCTTATTATGTGCCAATCAAATGCCACTGACTTCCCAGGGAATTGAGGGCAACTAGAGCTCCAGCTAATAAAGTCCTGCATTTACTGGATTATCAACAAAATGTATTTTCTAAAAATGCATCAGTATGACACAGCAATTGGTTTTGCTAGCAACTTATTTAACTGTCTAATTTATTGATGATATCTACAGCAAGAAAAAGTATCCACAAGTCCTTGCCCCTCCAAGGCTGAAAGCATAAATATATAAATCATATGAAACAGAAAAACTCAAGAGAGTATTTAAAGCCTGCTTTTATTTTAGCTCCACAGACTTAAACAACTTGACACTATGGTAATGCAATGGGTCTGGGCCTCATTAATTTTTAATCAACCTTTATCCACCATAGCTTTTGAAACGAACTGTTACTAATGACAAGTCATATGTCAGTGTAATGAATGGGATGCAAACTTCCATTAAAATAATGAAATTAGCTTGTTTGACTTTTGTTCCGGTTCCATGGCACACAGCCCCAGGTAATTACAGTTTGCACTACTTGCCCATATAAACGTCTGTTTATTTACTTAAGGTATTTAGTCAAGACATCCCAATTTAGCTCATGTCAACTGTTTTTTATGAGTCTAAGAGTATTTGTCTTATTAACAAAGAGATACGCACATGCAGGCAGTGCAAATTGCTAAAACATCAATTATGCACACATGGAACATTGTGAAAAAACAGAATAGAATAAGCACACAATCCCTATTGATACAAACACATCCCAATGTTTCCCTGTGGCACCAGCAATTACTTTTGGAAAATGGAACAAGGTCTGAAAGGCATCTTTGCTGGGTATAATTTGGCCTCTTCCAGCAACCTTTGCCCTTTAGGATTCCAAGTATAGACTAAAAAAAAACCCCAAAACTAAATTTCTAAATATTATTGTGCTCTAGAGTACACGAGTCATGACACACTGCAATGACCTTGTTTTTAAAAGTGTATCACTCTGGCTCAGCAATGTGCCCCTGAGGAATGAAGGCCTTTCTGACTAACTTGCAGTGAAAAGCTGTTATCAATATGTTATTACATAAAGATATGTTACAGCATCAATAACGTCAGCAGGTCATATTCCAACTTCACAACAGCTTCTTCCAAAGTTCCTTCAGCAAGCCCCTACATCCCATAATCACAGATAACATCTGAAAGTGATGTAGATCAGCCCTCCAGAGATGATTTTGGAGCAGCTGAGGTTTTGGTGTGAGCTTGCTCCTGTGCACAGCAGATTTAACTGCTAACAGAGGACTTCCTAAAGAGCAGCCTCTCTTTCATAAACTAAAAATAATCTGCAACAAATAACCTGAAATGCCAAAGCAAGATCTGTTAAAGGAAGAACCATCACTAAAGATACCTGAGAAATGAATACAAGTCTCTGCTTACTCAGAGAATGCATTGGAGTCATTTTTATACTGTTAACGTCTCTTAGGTTTTCAGTGAACAATTCTGATCTGTCCTGAGGTTTACAAGCAAGGCTGTGTGTGACACTGCAGAGAGCCAGCAGCCACTCCTGCTCAGCCCTCCCTGCTGTGCCCCGCAGGAACCAGGCAGGAACTGAACCTTCTGCAGACACAGGGCCTGCCCTGCAAACAGGTGAAAACATTTCCCACTCACACAGCTCAGAGGCACAGCCAGGGAAAGCCATGGATGCTTCTTCCCAGCATGGCAGGGAGAGCCATAACTCTGTCTACCAGACACAGAATATCTCACCTGAAGGGCAGACAAATGAGGAATTTAACTGAGGAAATCTTCCTCAAAGAACACCAATAATACCTAAAGCCAAGTTTTCCCCCCACTTCCCTTTTTTCTCCAAAAGTACACAGAATATTGATCTAGATTCTCTCCCCAGTACCTGCTTGACCTCTGGTCTGTGAAAACCCAGAGAAGACAATTTCTCTCTTCTTGCTCTGACTGATGGATCCTCACCTCTCCCTTCCCAGAAGTCTCCAAAAGATCTTTTGTCTCATTGCTAATGGAAAAATACACAGCTTTCTAACAATCCGCACAAGACAAGGAGAAAAAGAACTTTGCCTGGCACCGTTTATGTGCTTGCAATGAATTGTATTCAGAAACACAAAAATCCATCATTATTTATACAGAAACTGCTACTTTCTGAATTCATTCTCAAATTGAGCACAACAGGAATATCTGTGAAACAAACTTTTTTTTTTTTTTTCCTCAGACAGATCCAGCCACCTATAAACAGAGATCTGGAATAAATACAAGCCAAGAGAGAGCTTGTGATTTAACAGGATTTAACAGGAAAGACTCTGAGTTACCCCAGCTGACAGCTGTAAAAAAAAAAAATAACCAAAGAAAAGTAGGGTGAGAGCTACGTCCAGTGCCAGTCACCATGTCAGAGCTGACATCAAAGGCTGGATTCTCCCAGCTCAGAGCCTGACACTTGTGACTGACAGTGCAAATGCCAGCTTGAAAACCCATCAAAGCCTGCACTGAAAGGACATGCTGTGCTCACAGAGGACTGACTGTCTCATGCAGGAGAGATCAAGGAGCTGCCTTCCTGTCCTGCTCAAAGCACATGAGATTTGATGAGCATCTGACTATTAAAAGCCACCATTGAATACATTGTGGGTTTTTTTCCTGAACATATAGAGTACACAAGTGTTAAAATAATATTTGTAAAAAGACAGAACAAAGGAAAAATGTTATCAGGTTTGCTTTCCTCTCTATTGTTATCTTCCTCCTGAAAAATAAAAACACTGACTTTACCAGACACTCTTTCTGGGAGAGCCAGGCACAAAAATAAGCAAGCTCATGTTACTGGTTTGTCCCTCTCCCCACAAGCCAGAGGACACATTGATCTCAGCTAACTTGATTTAGCTCAATCTGCAGTCTTTCTTCTTTTCTATTACATTAGGCCCGGATCTGTCTTTCAAATTACCTTTGGCAATTAACTGAGGTGGCTAATTCAGGAGCTTAATTGCTCTCTGTTAGTCATGTAATCAATATAGGCAAACCTCTGCATTAGCATACCAGGTAACTCTGGTATAATAGTTAAAGCTGTCAGGGATGGATTCAAGCCTTAGTGCCCAACAGCCCCTACTAGAAACAAGTCCAGGTGACTTTCCCATATTAATGCAAAAGCTCAGCACAGCAAAGAACCAAGCTCAGACACCCAGGGACCAACACCATCACTTCTACCAAAAATTACTTCCCCTTTCACCAGGGCCCAGTATAGAAGGTCACACAAATGATTCGTGACCAATTCCTGAGAGATTTCCTGTGCCTCAGTATGTCAGCCAGGGTGTTCCTGTGGCTGAACTCTTACCTGATGCTTCGGGGAGGATTTAGAAACAGATAATCAGGTGTACAAGAGGTCAGTTCCCAGCTCTCATTAGGTCAAAGTGAGCTTGAACTCTGAAGCACAAGGGTGTTTTTGGTTTTTTGTTTTGTTTTTTTTGTTTGTTTTGTTTTGTTTCCCCAAAGACTGCTAGATTAAATAGTCCTGTTACTTTTGTAGATTCCCGGTTCTACCCTGAATTTTTAGACCCCAGTTAAACTTCATGGCAATGAGTCCTGTGCAGTGGGTGAGAATTAATCTCTTTTGCCATGTCAGAATTTCCTGAACACCTGGTAAAAGGTATTCAAAAATATTTGAAGGTAAAAAGGAGAAACAAATGTTGTATTTTCAAAAACACCCTGAATCAATTATTAATTACCTTTTCAATTACCATAAAGGAATCAGCTTTTTAAATATTTCTTTATTTAACTGTTCCCTCCTCCCCAAACCTGCCCCAGGTCTGCAACAAATTTGGAGACAGATAACTGCAGCTCACTGTGCATTGACATCTTCCCAGCTGGATCATCACTTGTCACATTTCTCGTGCATGGAAAAATTGTATTTTTTTATTGCAGCTGCACATGAAGTACCCCACAGTGACACCTTAGTGTCAGACCTGGACAGATATTTAAATCTCAATATGATACATTGTGTAATTTAAGTTTTTCCTCTGGTATGTACTAGCAACAGCTGTATTTAGCAAAATCCATCACTTTTCACTTGTTTCACAAGTCCCCCTGAGTGAAACCCTCAATTCAAATTATGTCTCAAAAAATTAATGAGTTGCTTTTGCAAGAATTGCTGTATTTTTAAAATAACATAAAACTTGTAAAGAATAATGACTGCAGAAACAAATAGCTAAAATTAAGTATTTAGGAAATGTATTTGCAAAGTTCTATGAGCTTTCCTGTATCATATGCTAGCAGTTAGAATTATAAAAACTAAGATGAAATAGGAAAAATATTTCCTTTCTTCTGGCAATGCATAAACTGCCTTTATTTAGAATTATTGCCATAAATTTTCAGCACTGTCAAACAAGCCTGTACTGTTAACAGCATTCAGTGATTACTGTGAAGAGTAAGACTCATTTATATCATACCATAAATACATAAGGAAAATGAATTTTTAAACGTCATTAAGCAGTATTCCACAGTGATGTAAAAAAAAAAAACCCAAATCAAATATTCTCCTTGAAAGTGATCTGTAACATTTGCATTTTGCTAGCTCAGATCTAAAGATCCAGATCTGAAGTCAGCAAGATGACTGAAAAGGGCTTCACACCAGGCTCCAGCATCCCAAATCCTGGATTCAAATACCTCTGAACTATCAGTGCCTCAGTTCAAGGGACACACAATCACAAATGTACATATTTCACAGAACCAGCCAGGCTGGAAAAGACCTCTGAGATCAAGTCCAACCTATAACCAAACATGACCTTGTCAACTAAACCTCCTTCTGCCTTTGCTGTACAGGTAATTTCTCTTTTTTAAATGAGCAGTGATATGACACAAGTTAACTGCAAATTCAACACAATATATAGCCAGGTATTTTATGGTTTGTAACTCTTCCTGGACCCTCCTGCTTTAGAGGGAGTTAATTTCTCTGCAAAACTTTGTTTTACATTTCTGTCAAAGTGGAAAAAGTTAGGAACACCCTTCTATAATACAAGGGGTAGGGAATTACAGACATTATGTGACCATACACAGATATCAACTAATTAACCTTCAGCATTTAATTCAGCCAGTGTGCTGAACTGGGCAGACAGCTATAACTGCAGGCTGCCTCAACAATTGTGCAGAAAGATAATTTTGTGTGAAAAGTTGCCTTTTTTTTTTTTTTTTTTTAGGTAGAACACAATAATACATTTATGCATGTCCATGTTCCACATTTTCATGGGTTCCCATGAGAGTTTTAGGAGCCCCATCAGAGCAGTAAGGCCAGTGTAGGTGCACAGACACCCGTGGGTCAATGCCCAGCCTATCCCTTGGCTGCAGGGAAACAGGGAAATGGGGAAATTCCCCAGTGAAACAGGGAAATGGGAAAATCCACAAGCCTGGCCTGAGTTTGCAGGGCTGGCATAGACCTGCCTTGGGATTTCTGCCTCACCTTTCCTGCTAGCACTAACTCCCTAAATGCCAACCATAAATTTACTTAACAGGTTGCAAATGCCATGCCCATATTTGCTCAGTCTTCCAGACGCTCCTGGGAATGCAGACAACATCATTTTTATTGCTGCAACAAATAACAATGAATTTTCATTTTTCCAATGTTCTGCCTACAACTGCTGCAGGCAGGCAGGTGTGTGTTCCACAGGCAGCCATCCTAAAGCTCCCAGCTCTTCCCAGCTGCTGTCAGCCCAGTCAGTAATTTCCAAAAGGTATTAGAATATTCATAGCCACTTCCAAGCAGATTTGGCATAGGCAGTAAATCATATGAGATTAATTTGGCAAAACATTTTTATCCTTTCGTGTGCAGCTGTTCAAATGTCTGTAGCAAAAAGAGATTGTTTCATTCAGCTCTAATATTTGGATTTACCTTTGCAACACAGAGGTATAGAAAGTATGAAGAGAGATCAAGTAACTCAAGTTTCACCCAGTATGCAAAACAGTGGGTTTGTTTTAAAACTCTAAAGCACACAGACATACCCACATTATAGATATCCTCCCTGCAAAAGCAGTGGGAAACTCCAGAATAAGAACAGATCAATAAACAAAAGGTTAACAGCAAGAAGAAATAACAAAAAAAAGAAAAGTGCGTTTTTTTAATTTTAAAACCTACACAATAAAAAGTGAAAAGGCATATGATAAGCAGGAATGGACTCCACCTGCCACATAAACACCAAACAGCAAGCACACTTAAAACTTGGATTCTTCAGATATTTGCTCACCTGAGTTCAACGGAAGTAAATTCAATTCAGATTGAAATTCCAATTTTTGTGAGACTATTTTTTCTTAATTGAATTAGGGTTTCACTCTTCTAGTTGCTTTTAAAATTTAAATATAATCTGTGGACATGGGATGCCAGCTCTGCAGCTGGACTGACTTGCACTTGTGTGCTGTGACAAGCCAGTAAATATCTTCTCAGACATCAACAGAAAGAGAGAATTTTTGTTCATTGACCATCCTATGCTTCCCATTGCACCCCACACAAAATGGACAGGAATCTCTGATAACACATCTCATGACAGCTTAACCAAATTAAATTAACTCTGCTCTGACAATGAACTTTGATCAGGCTCTCTGCTGGTCCACAGTGTTTACACGTGCTGGCAAAAGGTGCTCGCTGCCAAGCTTCTGAATTGTGAAAATACTTGCACAAACCACCATCCAGCCTTCATGAGAGCTTGCAAGGGTAATTCCTGCCCTTCTCACATTTAATGTGAAAGGAGTAATGAGGGACACTAAAGCAACACAAGAGCAGACATTTTACTTGGAAAGAACAAAATATACTTTCAGGTTGCACAATGCCACACAATACTTCCAGCTGAGCCACCTCAGTTCTCCCCAAACTTTCTGTCTCCATGCATTAAGCATGTTTGAAGGAGGGTCACATATTCCATAGTTTATTTCAGGATACTCAGATACTTATATTAGAGCAGACTGACTACACTCCTGAGGAACCCAACTGCTGCATGGTAACATATGAAATCATCATCCTAAAGGCCATTAACACTTCAGCAAGAGCTTTTTTCATTGGCATCAAATATACTTTGGGTCAGGCCCAACAGGGGCATAGCAATTACCAAGATTTCACTAACATAGAATCGTTTCTTTTCCTACCATCTCACTCCAAATTCTCTTCCTTCTACTCCCTGCTGTCCTGCAGCTATCAGGATTGAAATGTGGTAGCAAACTCTTCCTCCTTGACAGAGCCAAACCCATAAAACAAGCACTTAAATGGAGAACAAAGCTGTATTATGATAAATTTTTAGCAGCAAGGTACTGTATTTCAAGTGCAAAAGTGTGCACAAATGTTAGAAAGCTGCTGGCTTTTCTCTACAGAAAAAACAAGATCATTTGCTGAGGCACTTTTTAGGGCAGAGAAACCAATACTCTTGAGCTTCTGGTTGACTTCCTCAAATATAACTACCCAGCTTTGTGAGCACAAACAAGATTTGTGCCAGTGAACAGAACAGCTCTTGAAGCCTCTCTGATTCAGGAGCCAAAGACTAACAGGGTTAATGAACTTGGAGTCCAGCCAACATAAAATACAGCATAAAAGCAACCTGTCTTGTAATGTTCCTGTCCAAATAAATTAATATTGTCCTTGTCACATCTACATCAGCCCAAGGCCACTTGTTTGGCTCTCCTGGGAAAGGCTGAGCAGGGGAGGCCCAGCAGGTTTGGGCTCACCTGGCTGCCTGGTCAGGGAGAGCCTGCACACAAGTTCTGTGCTCAATCTTTGTGAGCCTGGCTATTGAATTTATTCAAGGAAAAGGAGCTGCTTCCACTTTGTTTCCATGACAACAACCCTGAGAATTTTGTCTTCGTATAAGTGAGTTATTGCTTTTTGTGCTTCCATAGTCAAGGCAGAAAAATTAACATAATATGGTCTCAAGAAAGACAATCAAATCTTCCTATCCTCCCAACACTCCTACAGGCAGCAAATTCTTGGATTTCATTACTAGAGAGGTATAAATAGGTTGAAGAACAATCCTCATTGTTTATTACGGAGAGATTTAATTTCAACTAAAAACTACAATTAAAGAAGATTCTTTTGCTGACCATGTTTGTGTACACATTAAGGACAGAACAGCCTAGTGTATTATTGCCTATCCATAGTCTTTTGGAAGCAGCTTTGGGATGTTTATCCATAAATTTTGGTCTCTATTCCTCTCCATAGATGATTTCAACTTTTATTTCTTGGTGATGCAGTCAAAATATTTTCAGTGATACGAAGTAAATTTTTCCAGAACACAAAGATCAAAATCTATACAAGATAGACATTTAAAACATAAAAACACTGGTATATATCTTTGAATTACTCAGGCTAAATCTGTACTGTATGCACCAAAAACCCACAGAATAAGTACAAGGCTGTAGTATCATTTCCCTTGAACCAGCAGTGAAACTGCTCTCCTGTGAAAACTGCATCTGGTTTTAGAGATCCTCATCACAAAAGGAGGACACTTCAGAAGAGTCTTGAACTGAACAGCTTGGTGACTGATTTGGTTGAGAAAATATTTCAGGATATCTGTGAGAAATTCTAAGCAGTCCCAGCCGAGAAAAGTCAAATGTATTTGATTTGCTTCACATCATTCAGTCCACAGTTAAATACTTCAGAGATGTGAAATGAACATAGAAAACAGCTTTTCAGGGAAAAAAAAAAAAAAATAAGGTCATTCTCTTTCCATCTCATTCAGTCTTGTCTCCTGAATTACAAGAACCACCAGATCCTCACATCACAGTGCTCCTAGCAAAGGACATAGATCATGAATAAAAGTACCACTACAGGAATTGCACAGCACAGCTGGGACACTTTTCTCAAAAACAAGTGACACAACGAGACAGATCTCATTGTGTGCTGCAAATTGT
Source organism: Vidua macroura (assembly GCF_024509145.1). NCBI lineage: Eukaryota > Metazoa > Chordata > Aves > Passeriformes > Viduidae > Vidua > Vidua macroura. The sequence continues at coordinate 8,119,286 of NC_071586.1, read as the reverse complement.
TGCAATTCCACTGCCTTCACTGGAAGGCTTATTACACCAGATGAAAATTTGGACCCGGCACCAGACATTTTCATGATTGTGGCTATCCTGGAGTTGACTCACAAGGAGCAGCTCTGATGGATCCAGAGCACCTTTCAGCACTTGAAGACAGATGGGATCACAAGCATGGCATTTATGCTGTCACCAGGCATGTAAGTGAGCACACTAAATCACCACAGAACAATGAATGCTTTAAGGTCAGCTGAGCAGGGGAATCCAACTCTGTAAACAGTAAGAGCACAGAAGTTTTTCTTCAATGAGAAAAGAGGTGAGGGGAAAAAAAGCAAAGCACCTGTTAACTAAAATATGGTCAAAATAGTGAAGAGCCAGGAGAAGGCACAAATGGAGGGAAGCTCCACGAGGTGCAGTGCTTGCAGTCACTGCTCTGTAAAGCACACACCTGCTTGCACAGCTGGGCTGGCAGCCAGGAGCTGGCTTGGGGCTAACCCCAAACCTGGCTGGTCCACAAGGTAATCAGGATTATCAGAGCAAGGACACCAGCTCTGAGGAACCTCCAAGTCTGACCCTGATTCCTACAAGGGAGGGGCATAAGGGTCACTGAGGTAGTTAAGCAAGTCAGACCCATTTTATAAGGCCACACTTTCAAACCCAGTGTCTGCATATTCCTGGTTAGCATGGGGAGAAAAAGATTGTTTCTATTTAACCCTGAACATGTAGCTCAGTCCAATCTGACATCTTAAAACACTGATAAATTCTGAATAAAACCAATAAATTGAAAAGGCAGTGTGTTCTCAAAAGGAATAGGGGAATACCAGGAAATGGCTGGTAATTTACAGGAATAATAGATGCAAAGTCAAACTGGATCTTCAATAGGAATCATTCTAGTCAGAAATGCAAGTGAACAAAGCCGTGCAGACTATCACTCTGAAGAGCAAGGACTGATGTCTGGGGATATAAAAGATTAGGAAACCATGAAGTGGCAGGAACAGATGGGTTTTTTTGAACTGAACTTCACTTAGTTCTAATCTCTCTAATTCCCATTATTATTTTTAGGCAGAAGAAGGTTTCATTTTCCAAACATAATTGCCTTGCTATTTTCTGTGGTATTGCAAGTCTCACATTGTATCCACCATATATTATTTTTGCTCCTACATTATTTTCTTTTTTATATAATTTACCAAGGCTGATGCTTCTTTCTAATCTCTCTGCAGTCTCCTATTTCATTGCTAAAATGTTGCCTTGAGATGACTGATGACATGTTTGACATTTACATTTTATTGGAAAGAATATAGATTGCATCTTTCTTATCTGTTCCTAAAATATTTCCTCCATTCTCTCACAACGCATTTTTGGGGACAACAGTTGCTTCCCCATCAATTTTCTCCAATTCATTACATACTTCTTCGAATACTGACTTTTCAAAGTTTAATATTTGTGTGCCATTACTCTTTGTACATATGGTATCATCATGAATATTTCAAATCCAATAGCAGTATAATCACTCAACCTTATAAAAGCTCACCAGCATCTTATTTATCATACAGGTCCTGCTTCAATTCCTGGGATTATGTCCAAAATATCCTCTGAGATTGTTTTCTCTTATAATGTGTATAAGCAAGTGAAAAACCCTCACACTAACACATGTATCATTTCTCAAGCATTAAGCAATTATTATTCCAGTCAAACTTGAAGTAATTGAAATCCTCTGTGATCAGTGCACCATCCCTTTAATGAGTCCCCACAAGTATTTCTTGATTTTCCTGCTTAGGATCATGCCTTTAACCACTTCTGGAATCTATTTTAACTCCGGCATCTTAAGTTTTTTGTTACCAACTGAAGCCTAAACATGATAACACCCCCCTACCTGTTCTTCCATTTTTCTGTGTACCCCACTCCTGAGCTCAGCTGTAAAATTCTACATTTCACTGACTAGTATTCCTTAAAAACATCTCAGATCCCTAATTTACCCAGGATTTTACTTCCAACAACTCACAAACAAGAGTGAAGGTTTAGAGGATTCTCTTTTTATTGAAGAGAATAATTTAAGGTCCCACTCTGAATTTTTTTGAAATCATCAAAGGGCAACAGCTCTTCCTGCAGGTCTTACAGAGCAGGCTGAGGTGGGTGCTGTTTGCCCCAGTGATTTCACTCACTGGGGTGACCTGTGGAGCATGAGCTGCTTGGTCAGGCCACAGAACTGTCCCTGCCACAGTTGTGGGTGCTGTGGATTCTGGCACAAGCCAAAGCTGCTGCAACCTGGCCTTCAGCTCACTCCTCCCCTCCTGCAGCACAGGCTCCCTCCAGGAGCAGGCTGGGGCTCCTGCCACAGCTGCTGTCAGGGGGGCTCTGCAGCAGGACCCAGCTGCTCCACACGTGTGGTGAAAGGAGCCCAAAACCCATCCTGCAGGCTGAGAGCCCACCACAGCCACCGAGCTTCTGCAGGAATAGACTTGCTGCAGCAAGATCAAGCAGTACATAAGTTATTTCCAAATGATGACATTATTATATCCATCTGCCAAAATCTATGTTTGTTCACCAGAGAGTGCTGGCAAGAACAGATGAAGAACTGGCCAATTAATGAACTTCTCTGCACACATCTGTGGGAAAAATACTGAATATTTTACCACCTGCATAGAAGAGAAGCAGCTCCACTGAGGAGCCAACTTCAGCCATGTGAGCAACAGCTCCCAAGAGACAAATCAACTGGTGGGTGCAAAGCCCCTCTTGGCTTGAAAATATTTTTCACTAATTTATTTCTTACAAAACTCAGTCTTTATGTAAGATCCACAAGTTGCCATAGGTTTAAAAATAACTGTAGCATAATAGATTAACAAACAATTTCCCAGCCTAAGTAACAGGTGCCCAGGTCTATACTGCTTCAAAAAGCTGCTCTGAAGACAAGAGAGGCAAAGCAATACAGAATTTCAGAATACATTGCTTTTCTATGCCTGCCTGAAAAAACAGCTCAATGGACTATGACAGAACAGAGTTCTCACCTTCCAGAGGAACAAGGTCATGAAAATTCTGAAACTTCCCATTGCATGGTGTGGCATGCAGGAAGCTAATGAAACAAGGCAAGAAACCTTTTCTCCCTACGCACTTTCTTTCCGATAAAGAAGATGCTTTACCCTGCACAGACACAGTAAAACCTCCAAAACAACTGTGATCCAAGTAAAAAGTCAGCTGTCAAGGGCAAATAAAAACTCTTTGGTTAGAGAACTCCACAGCTTCCAATTGGTTTATTTAGGATTTTAATCCCTCTAGGCTTCTCTAATTAAAATCAGATGAATTTCCAAGTGATTTCCATCCTCAACAGCTCATATTCCCTGAGATCTCCATCATTTCCACACAGACCCTGCTCTGCCAGTCACCTCTTGGTACCAATCATTAAAACTATTCATCAAGATCCATCTCTCCAGGTTCGCCTACAAAAATTAAGGTCATTTACTCTCAAAGCTCTTGGCTGCTATCCTATATTATCCAAAGTTCCTTTTCCACAATGTTTCTCTGCTCTGGGATTGAAGAAAATAGGAACAGGGAGTAATAGGGGACTACATGCAAGTTTTTCATTTTTACACCACAGCCTTTTCAAACCCAGGGTGAATCCTTTCCTGGATGTGCTCAAATGCACAGAATGCACAAGGAAACGGTCACCCAGGTGTCCACTTCCAGTTACCCCAGCCCCCACAGTTCGAGACTTCTCTTTAAGACTCTCAGCAGATTAAACTGCTTTTCATCTGTATTTTCTTAAATACAAGGGAACCCCAGACTGCCTGATGCACTTTTGTTTCTCCTAATGGAGGCAGTTCTATTTCAGCAGCATGAAAATCTTCACTGAGCATTGTTTGTGAGCTGTTTTCTCATCTTCCAGCCTGAAAGTCACTACATGGTAAGCTGTTAATAATAACAATGGGGTGGCTATTTTAATTGTGTTTAAGTAGCCCTCCCTTAGACTATTCTTCTTCAAAAAAACTAGGACTCAATCATTTCAGTTATTAAGGCAAGATAAAAAAATCAAAATAATATTTGGGAAAAGCCAAACCTAGGTACAACACTCTCACAGACAAAGGTGGGTATTTTCTGGGCTTTAAAGAAAAAGCAAAGCCCATCCCAGCTCTAGGAATTCACCTTTAACTGAATCTCAGGGTGGAGCAGCCCCAAAGCTTTGAGCATCCTTTGGCTTCCAGCCTCTGAAGAACAGCACAAGAACACCCAGCCTGCAGTCCCTGTACCACACCGTGTCCTACCAGGTAAAACTGATGGTGGTGCAGCAGAGGCAGTACAACAATAATGCCCTCTAATATAATTTTAAATTAACAACAAAATGTTATTAATAGGATTTCAGTGATTGGGGTCACGGGCTTGGTCCACGGACAGAAGTGAATTTCTCCATAAGAAAATTTGTTTAGCATTAAAAAAAAAAAGGTATTTGTGGCTTGCACCCAGCTGAAACCAACAACATTCACCTTCTGCAGACTACTCAGATAAACAATTACCTTACTCATCCATTCCAGTTCAGGTATCTTTTCTGTGTATATTTGGTCTGGAGGCTCTGTGAAGAATGTTATTGATCCTTTTAATGGGAAAGGACCTCGCTAAGTGATGAACTGTCCACCCACTTTCCCTAATTAAGAAAAATCCAATTACGACACACAAGTGTTGACTGCGAGACTGTAAATACCACCCATCAGTCTTCAGGAGCTGGTACAACTGGCAGTGTGTTCCCAAACCATCTGTACACCAAAGGACTCATTAAAAATTGAAAATGACAACTTCTGAACTGGATTGCAGGACAGCAACTTGACTGAAAAGCATCAGCCTTTGGAAATGGTTACAAAGGACCTCCAAATTGCCCACGTTCTCATCAGGAGAGTGATGTGTTCAGAGAGGGTTTCCAGAGCCTGAAGCAGAGAGTTCTCCTCTAAGTTCTGTGGAACAGCTGTACAGATCGATCTTCTCCCCACAATCCCCAAGAGAAGATGAAGTGAGAAAAGCTCCTGGGGAGGTGGAAATGCAGAACAGCTCTGCAGAACACACAGAACCCATGGAGCTGCCAGAGGGGAGCAGAGCAAACAAGGGCTCATCCTGGAGGTGATGTGATGCCCCACCTGGGAAACCAGGCTTCCAAAATGACACTTACAGGGGCAGAAGCCATGGGAAGGAACAGATCTGCAACATAAAATCAAGATTTGAGGGAAAAGGCAGGGATTGCCAATGCAATTAAGAATATACAAAAATCTTGGAAAAAAAACAGCAGTGGCACAAGAGATCCTCTTGAATAATTAAAGCAAGCCCTCCACTCCTTGCTACAGTGCAAATCAAATTAAGGGCTCAGAGCAAAACAGCGTTTTATTTCTCTCTTCCTTCCATTCCTGAAGTTCCAGAACATTGCAATATGATGGTAAAATTATTCTGCATTGATCAAAAGAATCTTTGAAAGGAGGACTACAGAAATTTAGGTCATCATCCCCTAGGATACAGTGAACATGTGCTGTCATGCCTGTCATAGATTACTCTAAAAAAATAAGAAAATAATTATAGTCCACTTTATTAAATGGGCAGACTTAAAATTTCTTTTTAAATTTTTCTTTAATCATTAAAAACAGCATAAAGGAGGAAAATTACACTGAAAGGTAAAACATCCAGTAAGGCAGACAGAGACAGTAATAGCAAGGCTGACAAGCAAATTTATAAATGTGAAAGATGATACCAAAGGGACTATAGGAGTCTTAAGTAGTCAAAAAGATTCAGAAGACTGGATAGTAATAGAAAAAAAGGGGTAAGTGCCCATATGAAAAAAAAAAAAAAAAAAAAAAAAAAAAAAAAAAAAAAAAAGAAAATGGGAAAATAACTGTAAATGCCAGGGCTAAAAGCAAAGGGTAGGAAAAAAGACACATCACAAAATAATTACAGGTAGAGTTGGGATGTAGCCTAGAGAACTGCATTATACTTGTACCAACGTTGGAAACCAGAGTTCGAGGAGAGAGATCAGGCCTTAGGGAATGAGAACTCCACCAGATACTGTCAGTGTAAGGTTGTTACTCAAACCAAGGCTACCACAACTGCTGTTAACAGTCACACTGCATGGGCTGATACAGAGCAGGGAAGGTTTGGGCAAAGGAACACAAAATAGAGATAAAACTCATCCCCTTGTTCTGGCCAGCTGAAGTAATCAATGAAAGTTAGAGAAGAAACCTATCAACTTCCGTACAAATTTTACATTATAAACCTTTTTTAGAACGTGAATAAATGCTATAATCTATACCCCAAGCTCTGTTTTCCAGTGGTGTGTGAACACACCATGGGTGGGTCAGATCTTGTGGAAGCTCATGGCACACAAAGGCAGGATCCTGTTTGACACACAGCTGTGACCACTGTGTGATCCTCCTAAGAACATTCACATCATGCCAAACACAATTGTGTTCTGCCTGATGTTTATCTCCTAGACCAGGAATAAGGTGTGCTCTACAACCCATGGGATTTGCAAAGAACAGAGACACCCAGCAAGGGAAAATACAAAATTAAGAAGAGGCAAGAGAAAGATGCTTCAAACACCAAATTTTCATGTCTTGATTTATTGATTTATGTAGTGAACAAAAAGTCCAATTCACCAATTCCCTATACTCCCTTGTCTGCATAATTCAGTACAAGCAAATAATACCAATCAAGGTGATTTGTTAAGTTAATTTATGTCTTGCAATGTTGATGGTGGGTGCCATGCTTGTCGTACAAGGGTTAGCTCCATTTCCTACAAAATTTGAACACAACTCACTTCATTTGAATAGTACAAGTGTATTTCATTGAAGGGCTGAATTCTAACCAACTGAAAAAACACCTATTTAAAAATTACTTGTCCTGTGATGCCTTGGGTTTTAGTTTTCATATTTTTGGATTCTGTGCTGCCTTGCTGTAGCTCTGCGCTTCACGTTAGCTGTCAGTAAACTCTCTTCACAGGGTAGGTAGGTAAAACAATCCCTCTCCAGTTTGAGACCAAGGACAAACATTACAAGTTTCAGGCCCAAAAGGTAAAAACAACAGAGAGTGAAGAGAGCTCAAGGAGGATGGAACTGCATAACGTGAAGCTGTAATTGGACAATTAACTCCAACATGCAAGTGGAACAGAACTTATGAAAGTGAGAGACCCCGTGACGAGTTGTCCATTTTGTGACCATTTTGGGGCCATCTTGGATATTGCCCTGGCCAGACTCTTGTACTGCTCAAGGTGTGTCCATTGAGGCCTTGTAATAAATCCCTACTTCATTCTCTTAGCTCTGCCCAGTCTGTGTGCCAGGTCAGCCTCTCAAGGCATCACCTGCACGCAGCATTCAGCCCCCCTACACCTCAGCAGACCTCTCCAGAACAGGGCTGAGGGCCACAGACACAAAGAGGGGCTGGGCAGGATGCAAGCAATGGATCAGTCCCTGTGTTCCATCCCCAAATCCCTACACCCCTTAGGGCACACAGGACAATGAATCAGCCTTCCCTGCCTGTGTGAGCCTGTCAGGGATGAGCTCAGGAGCGTGGCTGGAGGTCAGCGGGACAGGACTCGGAATTGATGGCTGCACCAGGCAGCCTGGAGCAGAATTTATTTCCTTTGCTGGCAAGCACTAACTGTTCCTTCTGCTGAAGAAAATAGCCAGTAATGGAAATCCTGCCACCACCTTAATTATAACATCTCCAGCTTGGTGCCAGATTAATGAATAGCTGTGGAATAACATTTTTAAAGTTTGAGTAATGGTGATGTAGGTAATGGCTGAAGCATTAAAGCATCTGCACCCAGAAATGCTCTAGGTTTGGACAAATTTGTCCTATTACATCTGAAAATATGACAAAAAATAAAACAAAATTGTGACTTGGGAATTGGGAAACTGATTTAAGGCATTTTATTTCCTTATGATGATCAGACATGGGAAACCACGAACACTTAAAAAAGAATATTTTTAACCTGAAAAATGCTAAATATCACATCTGTCTAAGAAAATGCAAATGGCCAATTTAGGACATATATAATACCATACATAATAACCATACATAAATGTTCTCTATTTCTGTGCAAACAGTGAAATAAGGAGGAAGCTTCTGACACAACATTATAATTCTATTTCACTTTTTTTTTTCAGCAGCACCGCTTCCACCAAAAAATGAAAACCAAACAGGAAAAAAGACTTCTGCATAAAATGAAAACAGACACACAGCTCTGAAGTAAAAAACAGAGAAATATGACATTGAAAAGCTTTCCCATGTTCAAAGGACAAGTCCAGCAAAACTAAGGAAGATTAACTGCTCCAAATACATCTGTGGTCAAGAACCAGGAAAGCAAATAAACAAATAATTCCAGCTCATCTCTATGCATCATAAAACAAATTAAATTAGGTTTTTGTTCACTGTGTTGTGCAAAAAAGTAATTTCATCAAGAGTCAGTGTGATAAAGTCAGGCTGCTTCTCAATCACTGCACAAACAACTTTTTCCTCAAAGGTTGTCTTCCAAGGACATTTTAAATACAAATACACATACAAGAAGTTTATGCCTTCCATACCTAGCATGTTTACTTCAAATGCGTGCTGGGATACTAAACCTACCAATATTGTTGATATTGTTGTAGTTTATACATTTTATTAAAACTAAAGCTGCAGGAATTCTCACTGGCATAAAGGAAAGTACACTTTTTATGACTACCTACTGGCAGGATCAAAAGACATCTTGAAAAACAACCAATAAAGCTACAAATAGGAATTTTGTGTATTAGCCCACAGTTTCATAAATATAATAGAAGAGTGGATATGAAGCTGACATTGACACTTCTTCAATAAAGCCAGAATGGCAGAAGTAGAGGTACTCTGACAGTGCCTAAAAAACTTAATTACAAGTTTTGCCAGTGACAGACTCCTTATGAACTTGTTCCACATTCACATAAGGAAGACACAAAGTTTTGCCTGTTCTCTAGAGAATACCATTTTCAAATGTTTGCTTCATTCTCTATGTAGATATATTTAATATTTATAAAGTCCACACCTTACCCTGACAAGCTTTAAGTGCTTTTTTAGGTGTAGTAAGCAGGTTAAATAGCTGCCACATTTTCAAAAGAAATGCAATGGTAGATGCAGAAATACAGGAGCAATTTTCAAGATGATAACTATGCTGCTAGAAATGAGTTGGCATACATAGATATAGAGATATATAGATATATATATGACTGTAGACAAGTAAGATTGATAGATCTATATTAAGCTTTTGCATTTTGACAGTAGGATAGAAATATGCCAAATAATTTAGAGATCATAGCAAAAATGTATTTGCAAGAGAAGCTTGCAATAAAAACTTCTCTCCAAGAGAAAATCCTACCAAGCAAGGATGTCTGGGAAAGTTTTCAATTACAAAGTTGAGGAGGGGGAAAAAGAAATTTAAAAACATGGAAGTGATTTATTGACTTCAGCACAGGCAATTAATTAACAGAAAGCAAGCTTTCCACCTACTTCAAGCTTCACTTTCAAAAGGATATATAGTCCTATGGCAAATAATTTTTTAACCAAAGTTGTTGCTGTGTTAACAATAGATGTTCTCAAATATGCTGAATGTTGCCTCTGCATTTTACACTAACAGCTGTTTAGAGCAATGCAGCTGGAAAGCTATGGCATGCACATGGAGAGAAAGCTGCTGGAGTCTCCACCTGACACTGGAGTAAAGCCAGCACTCCCCCAAGGGTTCGTGCCCAGGTGGTGATTTTCTGTTCAGATACCAGCTGGGGGCCTGTGGACCAACCCACGGGATAAAGGGCACTCTGCTTTCTGCAGAAACAGATTTGTGTTACCCTACTGTCTCACAAGCAAACAGCACTGGATTGCTTCTCACATCGGCAATAAGAGAAGTTTCCTGGGAACAGATGACCTGGTCTGACACCTCAGGCCAGCAATCCCCCTCTTCTGATCCTGTCAGCTTGCAAAGGTGGGCCCAGGTGCACACACCACCACTGGAGCACTCCTTCCAGAGCTATTAAATTGTTCTTACGGTCTGTTTCAATTATTAAACTGTTCTTATCTCCACCAATGAGTTTTACTTCTTCCACAAGCAATTCTCATCCATAGTGGGGTGACAGGAAGGACAAGAGGAGTGAGTGGCTGCACAGTATTTGTCAGTATTTGTCAGATTAACTGGGGTTAATCCATAACAAGATTGGTTCCTGAAGATTTCTTAAGAGGTGCACTTTTTGTATTTTTTTCTGGGTGGATGGATGGCACAGACTTAGCCAAATAGAACAAAGAGCTAATAAATATATAAGATTACAATATGCAATTACAAGAAACACTCCTAATTATTATGTTAAAATTATCAATGGGATTCTATGGAGGTGTTTGAGAATACAACAGGTTTACCTTAATGAGACAAAAAAGACCAACACACATTGATGCCAGCTAGAGACAGAGCTGCCTTTGGTTCAGCTTGTGTGAGATAGAGCTGCCTTTGGTTCAGCTTGTGTGAATCAGCACAGCTCAAGCTCTCATCCATTCTGTTCACACCCTGGCTGCAGCTCCTTCCTGTTAGATGGGCACTGGGAGTGAAGAAAAGGTTCTCCCACTTCCAGAGAACTTCTAACATATCACAGGCTCCCATCTCCAAGGTCTGCACACACTTTATACTTCTCCTTTCCACTTCTACATCCTATTATGGTGCAAATGTATCCTTTCCCTCAAACCCAAGTTTAGTGGCAGAGGTTTAACTTCCATGAAAACACTCCACATACAGTATCACACAAACTGTGTGTATATATTTGATCACCACTAACGGCTGGTCTTACTACAGAACAGACAAAACAGTAAGTTAAAAAATCACTCCGTTTTAAAATAACAACAACAAATATCCCCACAACCTTTAAAATCCGAAAATTCATCACTTAAAAGTTAGGGTTTCCAAGCACAGGCAGTAGTCACACAGTGTCTCAGGGAAATGTGATATACCTTTTTTCTCCCATGCACACAAAGTGAGAGCACTGCCTCCACTGCCAAAGCATTTTGGTGACAGCTGAAGCTGGTGGAGCCTTTGGGTAACACCCAGCTTGAGTGAAACAGAGAGTCACAGGCTTTGACCTTCAGCAATGTCTCTTCTCTAATTAACAAAGCCTGATACTGGGAAGTGGAAAGAATTGTTTTGTTTGCAAGAAAAAGACAATTCTGGCTGCAGAATAAGCTGAACAAAGAGCAGTGTTTGTAAGATAATTGAAACTTCCAGGTTACAAGCAAAGACAAACAAAGGTTAAAGACATAATTTTAACAATACACTGTACTTCACATACAAAACCAAGTGTGACACCCTGTCATCTATTCACAGCAATCTCTGTCTCCTCCCAGACTGAGCAAACAACCAAACCCTGTAAATGTATTGTTGCTAAAAACACAGGAGAGAACTACAGCAACACAGTATTTCCATCAGTTCATCACACATTTACTCTGTGGTGACCTACTTTCAAATCACCTTGGGATACGCAGGAAAGGATTTTAGTTATAGACTGCTAATAAATGAAAAAAGAAAGGTTAAATGAAAATCTGAGCCCTCTTTTTGTTTGTGCAAAATAGTCATTACACAGCTGAAGAGACAAATCAAGCACCAGTTACAAGTTCACTTATAACTAATGGAAAAGGTCCAAGGTTGAAAGCTTTAGTGTTGATTCCCCTTAAAACTTGAGGGTAATGGCTTTTAAAATGTTACAGAATTCCTATGCCTCTGTATGCAGCCAAGGCTGGAATTCATCAGATGATGAGAGAGCTGTCCAGGTTTTCCCAGCTAAGCACAAGAGAGAGCTAGAAGGCATCCTCACAGATTACAAAGAATTATTTCAACAGTCACAGTATTTAATAAATAACCACTGAAAAAAGCCCAGCAATCAGGTGCCAAGACTGGGAATTCCTCCTTACCATCTCTTTTCTTCCCTTTCCTCTCCCTTGTCTCACAGTATCACAATAAACAGAGAAAACATGCCTTTCACCAGAATTAAGAATAACTTATTGAACATTAGAGGCAGAACATAATACAGGTTTAGATAAAATACAAAACTACATAAAGGTACAGGCTAAGCTGTGGCAAAAATCAGTAACCCTGTGAACAAAATGTTCAATTAACATTAAAAACAATGCACATGTTAAGAGTTTGAGCTAAATTAATCAGTCACTTCTTCCATTTCAAATCTGTATTTGCATATGTAAACAGTGCATCACTCACAGATTTATCTGAAATAAAATGAGAAAATGGGCAATTTCCCTCTAGAGGGGCAGATGTTTAAGTTGTTCTTGTGATTTTTCACAGATGTTCCCCTCCTAGTATATTTTAAATGGGATTTCCGTCTCAGTTGTGAAAATCCACATTCTCATGCCAAAATGCAGACAGCTGCTAAAGGCTGTGTGCACATTTTGTGATACCTGCACAAGCAGCCAGGACCAGGAGGAAAGGACTTCTGCATCCACATGTACCCACAGCAGGCTCCCACTGGGATATGCCCCACCTTGGCTGCTGCAGCTTTTCTGTGGTAACTAAGGACATGACTGATGGATCTTCTCCATAAAGAGTGAAAATTGTGGGATTTATTACAAATATTACAAAATACCACGAGGCCCCAGAGCACAGGGTCTCCTTGTTCTGAGCATTGCACAATCCTCTGCAAGGAGCTTGCACCTGCCTCAGGAGCTTCCAGGATAAAAAGGTGAGGCTAAAAGCTGGCAGTGTCCCTGCTGGTGCTCCCACACTGGCACAGGGGGGAAAGGACACATTCTTGGGGGTTTCAGACTGCTAACAAACATGCTTAATGGCAATATCAGAGCCACTGTTAATTAGCAGCACACAGCCCTCCCCTACTGCTCTTACACCCTAAAGAAGAAAATAAAATGACATTTGGAAACGTGATAGGACAGAAGGGGTAGAACAGCCTTCTTCCTGAAAGTCCAAAATCAAGGACAGGAAATAAAGAGAGAATGTGAAAACCTCTCCAAACCTTCTCCTAAAAATATTAAATAAATAAATAAATGAAAAATGTCAAATGGCAGCCTTGTATGTTTTCCTTAAGTCAGTTCCTTCACAGACTGGGGCAAGGCCAGTGGGGGATCACACTCTTCCAGTGTCCAGTTTATCCTGCAGGGCACCTGTCACTCAAAGTCCTCCTGAGCCCACAGACCTTCCCCCTGCCAGGCAGTCCTTGAGGACAGTCCTTGAGCACAGCTGCAGAGCTCGGGGTGAGCTCCCTGGCAGCAGCACCTGCAGTGTTCCCAGCAAACAAGTGGGCTTGGGAAGGAGCAGCATCCCTCCTTCACTCGCCCTCCCCTGCCCAGCCCTACCAGTGGATCCAGCCCCTGCTCAGGGTGAGAGTGACAATAACTCGTGGATCTGACACAAGTTCCAACACACCTTGGGCACATAGGGAGGTGGTGAGGCTGCCTGGGGCAGAGGCTGTTTAAAATACCCACCCTGCTGGAAACAAGCATTGCCATCCTGCTTTTACCAGGCTCAGGCGTTCAGGAGAAGGACAAGCAGGGGTGGGAGGTGTTCAGGGCAGGAGCCAAGGGCTCCTAGGCAGCCCTGGACCAGGGCTCTCATAAACAGTCAAAGCAAACAGATAAATACATGAGAACCAGGACTGCAGGATTTTCTTCTCTGGAGTTTTACAAAAATAATTCTGTTGTAATTGGAGAAGCTGGGATTCATGGAACATTTTCCTTTCCACCAGGCAGATGAATCTATGATTTGTATTCTGATTTTAAATGAGATTCTCACCCATCTCCAGTGGATTTGATTGATACAGCACATGAGGCCACTCAGTAAAATGATACAGTGTAGATCAAAGCATGAAAGATAATTTTCCCTGAAATGTATGTAGCTAAGGGTAAGTTATGACTCTTTGTTTCACAGTTTATGGAACACAATTTCATTTAAAGCCTAAATCTGTCATTTCAGCATTGTTTATCAAAATGCATCCAATACCCTCTCCCCCAGAAGAATGGTACCAAGTCAAAGGCAGAAAATCAAACCTGTACAAAGACATTATTTCAAATATTTAACCAGCTTGTGATTTGCATAAATATTATCCACATATGATGCATTTGATGCAAGCAAAAGTAATTCATCTGCAAGTTAAATATCCAGAGTGGCAAAAGGTGCTGTAAAATTTATGACAGAAAGGCTGCCTGATGTATACCTAAAGATGCTATGAACTGCCTTCACCTGCTTGTATATCTATATTTCATCACTTTGGTTTTTGTCATGCATGAGCTGAAGAATATTCCCAACAATGCTCATTTTTAATCTTCTTTCTTCATTACCTGTTTTTTTTTGGCTCACTGGCACTATGGGAGTAGATTTTTCCTCAAAATTATTTCCCTGCCAAATTACTATGTGCAACATAATTAAATCCACTCCATTTTGGATTTTATTTTTGTTTGGTTGGGGTTTTTTTCATTACAGAAACATGAGGCTGGTTGGTTCAAAAACAGCCTTGCAAACAACCCTGGCACCTTACCTTCCTCCCAGTAAAGCTGCATCACCCCTTTGAATGAATCTTTACAAATGTAATAGGCTAAAGTGAATTTGGGAGAAATCACAGAAAGAAAGGAATAGTCATAAGAAAACCCATGGAAAGAGGAAGAAGAGAGATGACAAAGATAGAACAAAATTCAAACTATTCTATGCTCTTTTTTTTTTTTTTCTGTAAAATTTTCAGTGGAAATTTAATTAAGATACCTTTCTGGAGAGCAGTAAGTTTGTGTCAATCACTTCAGCCCTGGTATCACTGAAAGGGAAATCACATGCCAAGTCTGTCTTCTGTTATCCCCATGGATCCTTGGATCCTTCAGAATCAATTTTGTGCTCAGCCTGAAGCTGTTCCACTAAAACATACACAGGTCACAGATTAAGGATGATTAAATCACTCATGCTTTGATCCTTCCTAAAGAGCAGCCCCAGGGGATGCCTTGGCTGTGGTCAGGATGTTTCCATGGCTGCTGGATTTGTTGTGCCCTCGTACCTGCAGGGCTGTGAGGATATCTGATGTCATCACAGGCTACAGGTACATTCAACAACACAATGACAATGTGTTACCAGAGATGTGCTACCAGAGGTGTGATCTGATCCTGTCCTGCCAACCATTAAAAAAAAAATCTGGATCAATCACCTCCACTGGGCAACAGCTAAGGGAGCAGCATCCAGCAGCCTTTCCCTCCATGGGAAAATCTGTGCCTTCACAATCCAGCTACACTCACACATGTACCATATTCAGTTAAAGCATTTTCAAACATACTCATCTTAAAACATTCACTTAAAACATTCACTCCTGTCTCCAAGCTCAAGGGGTAGACATTGAAGATGACATCCAGCAATTAAGTTATCATGCAGAAGCAGCATTCAGGATCTAATGGGATAGAGGACAGATGCTGTGAGAAGTGCAAGGCACAGTTCAGTGCACTCACATTGTAAAGGCTCTCAGAAATTCAAGGAGTGTACAGTGCATTCTTGAAACACATTGTTTAGCTGCCAGCCTGGGGGAATTGGCAGGCAAAGGCTCTCAGGGCTCTGAACCAGGGCATTCCCTCTCCTCAAGCAGAGGCTGCCCAGCCCTGGGAGCTGGAGAAGGGAAGGGCCAAGGTCCCCCCTTGGACACATGCACAGGTGTGAGCATCTCCCACACCTTCACCTCCACCACTGCCTCCATCCCCCTGAGGGCTTCCAGTGGGGCTTCCATGAGGGGGGAGGCATTTCAGAAAGTTTAGGCTGAGGTCCCTGAGGAGATGCAGTGCAGAGAGAATCTCTGCCTGTTCTTTACCTGTTCCCAGCAATGGGCAGTGCTCTGGAAGAGCAGTGTAGGGTAAGGGATGCACTGAGGTTCTTTGTGCAACAGCTGCCAAGGAGCACTGCCCCTGTACAGTGAAATTCTTTGCATCTAACACCAGGATCTGGAGAGGAGCAGGGCATGCTGGTCTCAGAAGGAAGTACAGACACACATACCAGGGTTTATGTGCCAGTCAGACAGGTAACGCTGCCCTGAGCTGGGACACGTGGTGTTCAATTTAGTTAAGCATCAGGAAGGGTAGAGATAAAGAGAGGATCTCAGTCACCAGCCTGTGTCATTTCCCTCTGCTTCAGCACCATGGCTCTTTCTCCTTTCTATAAAAAATATGCAATTCCCTGGCTGAAGCATGAAAAGGCTGAATAAACTCCACATGGAGCCACAAGAAATACACCGCCTTTGCAAGAAACTTTTGAGAGGGGGAGAAAACCAGAAAATAAATAATTTTAGATTCACTAAAATACTGTGATTAGTCTATTTGCAGACTCCTTTGCCCTCCAAGGCAGCCTGCAGGGCAGTCAGCCAGTCAAGGTATTTAGGCAAGATATAACAGAAAACAGGATTTTTCTTCTGACATAATTCATCAATGGAAACAAATTCATGTTATTACCAAGCATAAAACCCTGCACAAAGCTATAAAAGCAGGGCTTTTGTTCTGCTGCACAGAAGGAGAACCAGGGTTGCTTATTACCCAGTGAGAAATGCCTACAGGAATCCCGCAGGAGGTTTTGTTAACAATACACCACTTTACCTATCATCAGAGGGACTTCATTTTAAATTTCCTCTTAGTAAGTTTGTCAGATTTTATAATCAGCTAAAAAAAAAAAAAGCCATAAGTGGTCATAGTTCATTCAGCTAGTTAAACTAGACAGAAAATTTTCCCTTATCATAGTTTAATAGCAATACATAAATAATTTAATCCAAGTCAAACCAAATTTAAAGCAGGGTAAGAGATGCACAGATTTGCACCCTTCTGCCCAATGTCTATTGATAGAAACATCACAAGGGATTCCTTTCTGTGGACAGAAAAGGCAGCCATACTTCCAGACATCACTTGTTTTTGGTGTGGAGCCTGAAGTGCTTGACAACCTTTGACAGTCCTTCCTCCATCACTGCAGCTCAATTGTAGTTGCTTAGTTATGTGCAGCTTCTCACCTGCAGCCCTGAGTCCCCACCAGCAGGCAGGAGTGCTGGGATCGGGGAGCTGCCCAGAAACACAAAATCTCTGCAAAGCCCTGAGGAAATGCCTGGTGGGATGTGCTCCTCAAGGCAACCCAGTCCTGTGATGGAACCATAACCCCCCTCACAGCTCTACACCATTAATGCATCTCCAGTCCTCTTTATTATCTGGAGTCTACATGCTAATTTTATATTTTTATTTTAACCTCAAAACGTTTCTCCTTTCCTCCCTCCTTCAAATATGTCCCAAAAAAAAAAAAAAAAGAAAAAAAAGAGTGGAAGCTTTTTGGGGTCTATATAAAGACTTTGAGAAAGTCCTTTATTTTTTTTTTTTTTTACAGCTGGAAAAGTGTTATGAATGCTTTTAGTTCCTGACCATTTCAAATATCAGATTATTCCTATCTACTGAAACGATCACTGCAGTGCTAAAAAGTAAAAAATATCCCAACTCTGTGTTTATTCATCTTCAACACATGCCAGAGGCTCAGGTCCAAGCTGCCTTGCACACAAGTTAACACTGTTCAGCTGGAGATTCCACACATATTTGGTACAAAATCCCTGCTCTATTTCACATATTACAAGACACAAATGTACATCTGTATGGCAAGCATCAATCCATAAAATCTTTATTATCTGTCACACAGTGTCCTTTGATGCTCAGGCAAAGCCATTTACCTTTTCTTCTCACAACAGCAGGCTGTACTTGCCAGCATGAGCATCTACATCACACCTGACAATAAATGGGAGCCACTCCTGGGAAATCCAATGATCTAATTGAAACAAGCAGGCTGTCTTGAAAAGCATTTATTATTCATTGTGGCTCCATTAATACTGTATGGCACAGAAGTGATCACATTGAAAAGGTTACTGTCAGAGGAGTAAGGAATCTCTTTGTCAGTACAGGAAGGTCAGCATCTCAGACTACAACATCTCATGGTGAAAAATGACAGAGCTGGAGACAGACCCACCACCAGAGCTTCACTTTGAATTATTCAGCAAATCCTTTTGTTCTTCTCCATGGAACCTGACAATAGTTTGCATATTTTTAAATTGCCCTGATAAGGACATGAGAAATGTTCTACTGATAAAAGTGCAGAATACAAATTGGAGCTGGATTTACTTAAGTGCCCACAATAGATCATGCTGGCATACTTTTCCCCTTAAGCAACCAAAGGGAGGGGAAAAAAGCAAGCAGTGTTTCACTTCCAAGTGTGTATCAGACAAATGTTTCTGTTTCAAGATAAAACATGAGACATATGAGAAAAGGACAACCCTAGCACAAAATCTTTTTCATATGTGCAAATGCATGTATTTTAAAAAAATTAAATCAAAGTAATTCCATTTCTTACATTAATTCTTACAATAATTAAGAGATGACAACACACCCTAACAAATAGTGGATGAAACTGTTTAAGAGGGGGAGGTAAGAATCTGGAAGGAGGGTAACTGTACCTTCCTTCCCCAAATGGATCCAAATAAGTGTTGAGGTCTCTACACAAAATGCTTCCTTCCAGACAGGGCATGGCACAGGTCGTGAAGGATCTTTGCTGGATGCATTCCAGCTCCCACTCCTTTCCAGTAGCCAGGATTACTGCAGGAGGAAGCCCACGGCTTGAAGGGGGTGGGGTTTCAGCATGATGATGTTCCCTCTGTCTCTGGCCTCTCCCCAGCACGTTCCAGTCTCCCAAAGTTGTCCTCAGGTGAGCAGGCATCACCTGAACGAACTGCACAAGGCAGACCCAAGCTGGGAATTCACTGCTTTCACCCTTACCAAATTTGTGAAAATGTTGTCAGTGGCGCATTCACTTTAATTCCCAGGAAACATCAATTTCCCTAGATTAACCTGTGAAAGCAGGGAGTGGAGGGAAGGGAACCTAACCTCCTTGAAAGGGATAACATCTAATCAACTAACTTTCTGATAATTAATTAAAATGTTAGCAGTTCCCTAACTGAAAAATGTTGAATGTGTTCCCTAGAACCTTCAATTTTTTTTTTCCCCATTACATTAATGATTAAAGGATATCTGCTCCAGATTACCTCTTTCAAACACAATCTTCCTGATAGAGAAAGTCAGGAATGCTGGCAAGGTCAAATGCCCAGCTAAACCCCAGTGAGAGCCGGCAACCAGTGATTAGAGTGCTTGGTAAGATTTAGAAAATGTCAAACTGATAAATGATGGCTTTCCAGACTTAAGGCAGAGCACAGGCAGTGTAGTACACTAGTCAATACCTCCCCATTAATAATGTATTTGCTTTGTGAGGTGGTTCACCTGCAGCCTGTTAGCTCTCTCCCACCTCACAGGAATTAACTTAAGTAAACAAGCTTTGGGTAGGATCTACTTCTACGAAATACAGAAGGAAAGGGGTTTATCTTCTTTAGGTGATAGATGTTCACCTATGCTCTCCTTTTTTTTTTTTTTTTCCTGAGAGTTACAAAGATTTTATTGCTTGTTATTAATAATGGCTTTAAATATACACTTAATATCAGTGTACTTCAACTCCTTCTCAGATGCATAGAAACCATCACAACATGAATTCATAGTCACCAGAACAGCAAATAAATATTTTTCACAATATATGTGAAAGTTATATGTGCATAAGTTATTTCTGTAGATGGTGCAGTACAGGAGTTGCCTGTGATTTGTCTCTTAATTGATACCTTTGGAGACCAGGGAGAGGGGAAGAGCTCTGAAGTGTGTTCCATCACACCCAGGAGACAGCTGGCATCACTGATATCTCTTTCCTCCTTTCTACCTGCTTCATCATTTTGTCTAATCCATATGAATGGTCACACACTGGTGGCACTATAGGCACGAGGCATTTCACTGACACAGAGGAGTCACTGCAGAGACAGAGCAAGTCTGCAGCCACAGTTTAGGGCATGCAGCACATGGGAGGGGTGCTGAGGATGGAGCATCCACGTGTAGAGATGTAGCCAGTATGGCATGGAAAATGAGATCTAAGGGAGGAGTACTGGGGGACTGGAGCCCTGGAGGAGCCAGAGATTGATGCCACTCTTACCCCCTTATAAAGAAAATTAGGCAGGCTGGCAATGAGAAGGTGCCTGCTGCAAAATAACATTTAACACTAATATTTTCCCGTGGCAGAGCTTTGTGGGGAAAGCAATAATTAATGTCACCCTATGCACAAAGGCAAATGAAGAGCTGAGAGCCTGATGGCAGACAGAGGCTGTCCAGGGCAGAGCTGGGCTGGGAGCTCACCTGAGAGCTCTTGTGTGGCCAAGCTAATCATGAACTTCATCATCTTGTTACAGCAGAACCTTATTATTCTTTATCTGGCATTCCCTGCTTGGATGAACATAACTAGGCTGTGTCTTCCAAGCACATTATTGCCCATCTTCACTGTTTTAAAATAATTCTTACCTACAGAGAGATTATTTCAATGAGTCAGAAATTAATAAACAGAAAGAAGTGACAAGCAGTGTTTGCGAATGGCACACCTCCAGTCACAACAGGGAGTCAACCCTTGCTGGCACCTGCAGCTGTTAAACCAGATCCATTAAAGAAAAAATGCAACTAAAAATCAGGAAACCAGATGAAGATTCATACTGACTAAACAAGTTGCACTGCCTATAAATTTTCTCAAAAATGGGTAATACTTCTGCTACAAGGTGCACAGGAATGGGAAATATTTCCTCAACCAACATGCCATTTTGAAGTTACAACGAAAAAATGTAGACATACATCTTTACATCATCAGGTTCACCACTGACAGCCTGCCTGTCCGGATGTTGGGCATCTGCTCTGATGCAGATTGGTCCCCTCTAAACCCAAGGCCTGCAGCCATGAACAGGAGACAGTGGAAACAGCAGCTATGGACCCAGCCTGCATGGTGCTGAAGGAAGGATGAGCACCAGCAACTTGATTGCCATGAGCAGTTCCAAAGGAGTTCAGGTGTTCAGCTCACTGCCGTTCCAAAATAAAACATCCAATGTGCTGTTTCAAGGAACTGCGGATGCAACTTCACAGAACCAATATTAAGTCAATGAACTAAAAAGAAAAACAAATGAACAAGAAAACACCACAGTTATTTGCTTCCTTTTCCAAACTTTAGGGAAATAGGTCTTCTAGCTGTGCTCTGTGTACTGAATATGCTTGTTCAGCAATGGCTTAATGGGCAAACCTGTACAAACTTTTGAACTGTGATTATGGTGGTCCATTAAGGTTTTCAGTCACTGGTGGAGTTTATGGTCCCTGCACATGTCACATAATATATGGCTTGTCTTACACGCACAAAGCACACACCATAACTGCAAACACTTGCCCATGGGACAGACTGCTTTATGGCTTAATATGCTTATGGTTGTAATAAAATTTATTTTAGGAGAAAGCAGTAAAACAAAATTTAGAGAGTAGAATAATGGGATAATTATGCTCTAAAACCAAATGGGCTTTCTTTATGTCATCATTTCATAAAGTCAAAACAATTTATTATAGCAGTACCTCAATAACCTCACTACCTATTGGTCAGTTGCCACTTCCATTATAAATTCTGCTTTTCAAGACCTTCATAGAGCACAGCAATTCCAGCTTGTATTAAACTAAAACTTGCCATATCGACAAGTTATCAGCACAAATGCAGTTCTCCACACCTCGAATGGCTAAAATCCATTTTTAGGATCAGGATCTATTTGGGGAGAGGGAGTCTGGGGTAGAAGGTTTGCTGCCAGGAACACAAGTGGACAATAAGATTATATTAGCTATAGAAATATCACAGCCTTTTCCAGGTTCTCAGTGTTTCTGGCATTGCAGGGATAAGGAATGGAACAGATCCTTAGACTGGTTAAAGTAAAGCCCATGGAGCCAAAAGTAGGGGCAGTGGGGAAGAAAGAGGAAGCACAGTTATTTATGTACTAGGAATTATGCTGTACCATCTATTTTACAGCTTAGACAGGGAGGCCATACCCTGAATTTCCCATACATGCAAAAATTTTATTCACTAGAAGTTGAGGAATTGAGAGCAGTTTCTTAAGCAAAAGAGGAAACAAATGAAGCAGAAAAAAGAATACTTAAAAGCACCAATAGGCTCTCAGCTCTATATCAGAATCCTCATATAAACAGTAATCTCATAAAAATTAATAACAGACATTTTTTCAAGAGAAAGTTAGGAGCATTCTGTAACACTTAGCATGCAAATGAGACAATAGTAACACATGCATTCAGGCTGAACACTTGATAAGTTCCAAGTTTTTGAAATGAGTCCTACAGAAACAGATGCTGTCATTTCTCATTCCTCCAATTGTTCCTTGCTCCTGCTTTCTTTAGAAGCAGCTGGAGGTTCAGAGTTAGCTCTGGGACGCCTCCCTCAGCACAATCTTTCCCTCTGCTCTTCTCCTTTGGGCAGAAGCAGCCCCAGGCCGGCCACAGACAATCGGCCTTGGGATGGCAAAGCCCGAAGTGCCCCACAGTGCTGGGAAGCCCCGTGCTGGCCCTGCTGCAGGGGAAGATGCTGCTGTGACTTCAGCAGTGCCAGCCACGGTCCAGCCACCAATGAGCTGCACATCTCAGAGCCAGAAGCAATCCTACAGTTGATGCCTTGTGAAGGCTGACCCAGAACAGACTAGACAGAGCTAGAGAATAAAGTAGGGATTTATTAAGAGGTCTCAATGGGTCCACTTTGGGCAGCACACACCAAAATGACCCACAGGTCATGGAGTCTCTCACTTTTATAAGTTTTGATCCATTTGCATATTGGAGCTAATTGTCCAATTCCAGCTTTAGCCCATGAAGTCCCATCCTTCTTGCTTTTCTCTCGTCAGTCCACATTGCTTATGCTCTTGGGCCTGAGATTTGGATCATTTGTCCTTGGTCCCCAGCTGGAGAAGGAATTGTTTTGTCTACCTGCTCTGTGAAGAGAGCTCACCATCCCCTAACATGATGCCTAGACTTACACACTAAAGCAGAATAGAATCTGAAAAATAGAAAAGCTAAAACCTGAGGCATCACAGTCAGGGGAAGAACCCCTTCCCAGGATCCTGCAACAAAGCAAATCTTTCAGGCAAGAGCCTTCGTGATTCCATTTCAGCAAAATAATTTGCAAGTCTATTCCACATATTATCTGTAACCTTGTGCATGCTTCTTTGGTGTCTGGCTATTAAAACCGAGTTGGCACTCAGCACCTCCAGTATTAATCAGAAATCAGTAGCACTGTCCTGCTGGAGACATTCTACAGAGAATAATGGCACTACAGGGTCATCTAGAAAATCACTACTTCCTTCCCCATACTGTGGCAAGACTGCAGGGAAGTCCACACAGTCTAAACTTCCATATTAATTCTGAAGCTTTCCAATTTACCACTTCTTCACACCAAATATAGATTAGTTTCTTTAATTGCCCTGTATAAATTCATAGAAATGTTTGACTTGCCCAGAACAAATTGTCTGTCAGGATGATGTTTTGCAGCCAAGCAGATAGCTTAATTGGATATTTAACTTAACTGCAGGCTTTGTTTCTTCATATTTCAAGTGTTATTCCTTAGTGTTTGCTGAATTATGCATTCTGAACACATCTCTAGATTGTCTGATTTGGAGTGTTCTGTTATTCTTTGAAAATAAACATGTTTCACTATTAGCTTCTAGCTCCCTGCCATTCCTACATGATTTTCCCATATGCCAAAAATCCTGTGACAGACAGGTCCCTCCAGGACATGAAACACAAAGCAACTCTGCAGTCCCCAGTTAGCATTTGGAGAATTGCAATCTAGAAATATTTATTTGCAGATGAGAAAACTCCCTGGCAGTGAAGCAGGGCACACCTGGATGGAGGACAGAATTGCAGAGGTCTAGCAAGTGCAGGCTAACTCAGCTGACAGAACAGGATACTACCCAAAACTCCTACTACTCCTATGACTCCAGACTTCCTATGTCAAGAATGTTTGTTTATGGCCACAAACTTCCCTCTAGAGCTCAGTGGGTGCATCAGCTCTGCCACCTCCCCACCACAGCCCCACAGAGGCAGAACCACTGCACACCTTCACACACAGGCCAGCCCAGGGAAAAACAGCGGCAGCCAATAATTCTCTGACTTCCCTAGAGAGCTTTCTCCAGGAAAAGCAAATTGTCATTTCAGATCCCTGCCTCCTTTTCCCTTTGCTGCTCTCAGGGGTGTGAGAGTGCAGTTTACTGGCAAATTATTGACCACTCACAGTCCAGACAGCACTAGCAACCCAAGCTGCCCAACTCAGACTCAATGGCTGATGTTACAACCTAAGGAGGAACCTCTGGAATGTCCTTGCTCCCACCAGATCCTTAACATTCTCCTGGTGAAGTTTTCCATATTTTTGTGCAATGATAAGCACCTAAGAAAAAACAGAACATATACTCAAAATTTATATCCCATAGCATATGGCAAATTGGATCAAGAGCTTAGCAAAGTGAATAAATTACATAGATTGGGATGCTTCTGATTTTATTATCAACTTTGTCTTTGGGCATCTGTTCTCTTTGAAAACTGCACAACTTTTGGTGATAATAGCCTCCCCTCCTCCTGCTTAGCACAGTGTATGATTCCATTGTCTGATTGGATGTTTGATAATAATTTTACAACATCAGTTATTCAGACATTATTGATCTTCAATTGCATCTGATTGCATGACACTCAGAACCCCCATAAGAAGCTTTCTATTCTGTAAGATGAGGTCAAAATAATAATGTTGGAAGTACAGCAAGAGTCAGAAAACCCACTTCCATAAGTCTTACATGCACATGTAGGTACACAATACTTTTAGAGCCCCAAGTAAAGCAAAGGTTCTCAGCATGATATCCTAGCATTAGATCTCATACCTGGATTTACAGCCAAAGCAACACTGGTTCTGCCTAGGACAGTCTACTGAAACCCATCGAGGAGTTGAAAGCCATTTGCTGTGCTGATTTTTTTATTTTTATACCTTATTATTAGTAATGACAGGATAACCTTCACGACTCTTTCATAATTTGCTTTTAAACAAGTTCTACTTCATATTTTTCTTTTACTTCATTACATGACAGAACTTGGCCTTTTAGAAGAAGTTCATTGCAATGCAATTTCTAATCTCTTCTTCAGGGTTGGAATACAGATTTCTGAGAATATAAATCAATGTGGAATGAAACAAATCTGCTCTAGAGAACAGGGTGCACAAGATGAGCTGAATGTTCAGTTTAAGTATGAAGGCAACTTAAATTTAGCTGTAAAGCTGTGTTGTACCCTGCTTTGATAAAAGGCTTGTACTGCACACAATACAACACTCAAAATACCCATGTAGTTAGAAGAGGAGCAGCAATGGTCTTATCAGTTCAAAAGCATCTGATGAAGGGAACCACGGTCTTTTGACTACGTTATGATAAAAATTACTGATGAACACCTACTGAAACCAAGACAGAGAACATTATATAGAGTAGATGGTGAATTACACTATATACACACACAGAGCTGAGATGTTGCTTTTCAAATAGTTAATGAATAATTAATGGTTCACTTGATGGAATGAATTTGCTTATTTTCATAATTTCCATACTGTCAAACCCTTTGCACCTACATCAAAAAAGGGGACAGGAGAAGGAGAAGAAAATGGCAATTTGTTTGAAAGCCTGCTTCATTAATATTCTAGATCATCCATTTTAAAGCAGCCATTTACAAATCAAACAGTGTGTGCCATTTTGCATACCAATGATATTATAATATGAACAACATCAAATTTCAATTACAAGCACATGAAGCCAAAATCAGCTCTCAAGCAAAAGTAGGATAGATGAACAAGAATGCTCTAAATTCTTACTGTAGGACTTGATAGAACTTTAGAGCTCTCTCTCTCTGCTCGAAGAAAATGATTCCTTTGTCCCACAGGCCAACATGAAGAATGTATTTGGTTTCCCTAAATAGATCTGATTCTTTTCCACTTTACACCACTTTCATATCAAATTAAAGAAAGCAAACTAACAGATAATGAACTCAATAGCCTGGCAAATGCTTTTGCTCATACCCTTCACAGATTTAACCCTACTTTAGCAATAAAATAAGACTACTTAAAAATATTTATAACACCTATTTCTATAAAATCCTAACATTCAATATTGGACACAAATGCCAACCTTAGAAAAGGTGATAAATGCTATTATTATTACATAATTTCAGCAGACAGGCTTCTGAGCATATCCTGTCTCTCAATCTGGCCACAGAAATACCCATCACAAGTGTTTTGTAGACATACTGGCAATTAGTAAACAAAGAATCACCATAACAAGCTAAACCTAAGTACTGGTAGCTCTTCATTTAGTTTAACCTATTTTCCAGCACTGACAGTATTTGTTAGTGAACCAGTAAAGACACAGAAGCATTCTTAGATAGGGGAGTAAGACCAAAGACCTCTCTTTGAATTCAGGTAGGAAAACAAAGCTTTGCACACTGTAAATAGAAGTGAGCTTTCCCTCCCAGCAAGGTTCTGGCAGAGTTTGGTAAGAGCTCCAAGTCAGTTATAGCCTTCTCTGAAACTAGAAAAAGCTTATTTGAAACAATTGCAAGCTATCAGAAAGTAATCTAGATTTCAACTGCATAATAAAAAACCCTGGAGCTCAAGCATGTTTACTGAAGACATTAAGCCCAAGTTTCTTCATTGAGAACTCCTGGATTCAGCCTGACTGCCAGTGTTGAAAGTGCTGCCAAAGCATCATAGACAGGATCAAAAAAAAAAAAAAAAAAAAAAAAAAAAACAACAAAAAAAACCACCACAGGAACACCCAATCTACCTGGTGATATAGGGAACTTTCTTTCCATGTGAGTTTTGCCCAAAATCCACATGGCAGCAGCAGTATTACAATTACAAACAATTAATGTGCTGCAGTGATCAGTAAATTTGCTAATTATCTATTGATTTTCCATCCAATCTCTGCCATTAGCAAAGTAAATTGAAACCAGAATGAGCAAAGGAACTTATTAATTTTAGTAGCAAACCAGTCACAGCTGGGAAGAAGCTTGGTGCTTCAGTTTGCAGCTTTGCCCACGTGTCCCTCCTCAGGACTGCTTTAATGCATGCATACAAAATTACACAGAGCAATCCATTACTACAGTGTAGAACACATCAGTTTCTGACCTGGGGCTTCATTTCATGCACTTGAGGATGCACACAGCCCATTCACAGCCACAGCCAGGTAGGACAAGGCTGCAGTCCAATGAACCTGAAGAATCAGGAGCTCTGGATCCAGCAGTAAGTTTAAGTGCCTAAAATGTTTACAGAAGAGGATGGATTAAAACATGCACTCTGTTGGTAAAAGGCAAAATTAATCTCAGTGGCCTTTGTGGCACAAAGGTGTAGCTGGGATTTGTGTTTATGTAGGTACCAGCAGCTCCTGAAAGGTTTGGTGTGGACAAGAGGCTTTTTAATACTGATGATGCACAAAAGAATTGACTCACACAGCGTTTACAGACCAGAAGCAGCATGACAGAAATGCTAGCAGGTAAATCAGAGGGTTATTAGGAGGAGAAAAAAAACCTAAAACATTATCATAAAATACCTTCTAACCCAAATACTTGATTGCTGGCAGGAGGGAGATGTCTGGATATCACAACAAAGGATTCTGCTGTAGATGCTCAGCAAAGCCACCCACAGAGGCCACTGAACAGGAGCAAACTGATGAGCTGGAAGAGCAAAAGGGCAAAACAGTGCAGATCTGAGCCACAGAGACCAGGCACCCAGCTGGGAAGGCTGAGGGATCAAAGGTGTAATTAAAAGTCTGCAGACAGGAATAGAAATATTGACCAGCAAAGTTACTCAGCTCCAAATGTAGAACAGCAGGTAACTCCACAGAGGGTGGGAGACACATTAAGGTCAACCCAGGCAGGATTTCAACCAAGAGGAGCAAGGTAACACCTGGCCAGAGGCTGAGAGGGCATGAAAATTAATCTCAATGTTGCAGAGGATCTAAGCTGCTGAAAGAGGAAAATTCTGGTCCAAATTGGACAAATATAACAGAGCAGACTAGCAGGTACTGCAGACATTCTGCATCAACAGACTTGGCTAACCCTGGGTAAATATTTTTATTAGATCAACCCCTGATTGCTATTTACTACTTCAGATAAAGACCAGAACATTATGAGAATAGTAAAGATAGTTTTATTCACTCAACAAGCCCTGCTGAACTGGAGAGCACGTGGCCATCATTTGTCTACCTGAACCTGGTGTGGGTTAGCTCCTGTTCCACTAAAAAAAAGCTGCCAACTGATGTTTGTTACCATTAGCAGAACTCATGTCTTACTAAAATCTCTCCCAGAAAAGTTATTTTGTCCTGTTTTAGCAATACAAGTGAAAAACATATAGTAGTGCCTTGGTTTTTTTCCTCCTGTGATGCCTCTTTCATGGATACAGATGTATTTTCCTTTCCATCTAATGTGGATTTACTTGACTCTGGTTTCAGCTCCCTTTCCACACTCAGTTACAAACATTGTGTATCTCTGCACTAATTTCCAGAGCCTTTTTAACACCCAGTATTGTATCCCCATGAATGCCTTTTAATCAAGCAACTTTTCAATCTTCTTTTTACACACTAAGTGGATTGAATTAATGTGTTTTTCACTTGAA
The DNA here is from genome assembly GCF_024509145.1 of Vidua macroura. Lineage (NCBI taxonomy): Eukaryota > Metazoa > Chordata > Aves > Passeriformes > Viduidae > Vidua > Vidua macroura. The sequence goes on along the minus strand of NC_071586.1, from coordinate 8,090,722 downwards.
GGTACATTCTGAAACCTCTGAAGCATTTCATGATTTTTTCCCAAACCCTAGAATTTTGCAACTTCCATTTTAAAAGCCTCCAGGACTATCTGCAACAGATGTTTGCCTCTTGTTCCCCAAATTTCTGCTCATTTTTGTCCAGAGTGCCACATATTCCTGTTGCTCTGGGCTACCACACTTCTTTTGATTGTCCAGGATATTCCCCTTCCAAGAGTCCCTACTGTTTTTTTTTCTCCCAGTATTTCAACATTTCATTCAACATCTCTCACAGCCCATGTCTTAGACTGCACATGACAAAAATCAGTCTCTATTTAGCACAACTCACCTGTCACACCCAAACAATATTAAACATTTAAGTTACTTTGTGATCACTGAATAAACATCAATCCTCAGGTCCTGGAACACCTCCCACAGATATCTGGACAAAGCAAATTATGTCCTGTTGGCATCTGCCCTTGAGATTTCTCAGTTTGCCCATTCTTATCCATGTGCTTCAGAATCAAAGCACTGTGGATTTCTAAATCAGGTACCTTAAACAGTTTAGGGAAGTTAAATGAATGCAATTATATCCAAATTTATAATCTCAGGAGAAAGCTCTAGGCTTGCCTAGGATTTTTTCCAACAAAGCCATGTAGATGGACTTTAATTAAATCCCTCTACTTATAGAACTGATATTTCCCAGGAGCTTTTAGGTTTTATGCATCCTTATTAAAAGTTACACACATTTCAAAAACTTTGCTCACAACTGCTCCTTTCCTAGAAACAAAAATTGTTGCTTGTACCACCCACCACTGAAGGATTCTCCACTTTTGCTTCTATTTTCCCTTCCACATTCTCCCTAAAATATTTTAACAGTTTTTTTCAATCTTTAATTTACATTTATCAGCTTATATCTGCTGTACCTAAGAACATTCAGATCTTATCTGTAGTTTCAATAACAAAATCTGACAGTGGCTCTACAAAGGCAGATTCTTCTGGGAGAACAGAAATTTCCTTTCTCAACAAAGTTCACTTACAACAGTTTCACACAAGCCCTTTCCAGGGTACCAATCTCCACAGGCTGAAACATGAGAGCTTTTCTTGCTGCATGAGTCACTTCCCTACTACCAGCATAAAAACCTCTGATGTTACTCAGGATGTTGCTTATAATTATCTGGAGATGCAGATCTGCATGAATAATGTATATATTGGGCTGGTAACAGAACCAAAATATGTATTAGAAGTTCATTTGACTCATGCAAAAAGTAGAATGTTAAGGCTTTTCAAAGGAATACAAATGTAAATTCCCTTTTCAGATCGACCTCTGAAGGATTTTTGAGGACCAGAAGTTTAAGAACAGCCTAATTGCAAATACCCATTTCAAAAGTTTAACAATCAACATTCCTGAAAAGTTTTCTGCCACTTACAGAATACTGGATTATGTCTGAAAAAGATGCAACCCAAGTTTAAGAGATCTGTCTCCTCAAAAAATTCAGCAAATTTCTTCTCCAGAAAAAAATCCCCCAGTCCTAATTGCACATAGACCTGCTTGAATCCCTGCTTTTAAATGTCAGTGCAGAGCTAAAAGGTGAAATAGCATTATAAATAATAAAAGGTGTGGGCTTCCAGGCTGGCAGGAGCTGTGGGCTCTGACCTTGGGCACATGTCCTGTGGGGATGGATGGGAAGAGATCCAACCCTTCTCCAGCCTGGAACAAGCCTGCAGCCATGCAACAGGCCTGCAAGTTCTCAGTCTTCATGTACTTGCATAAAACAAGACAAAGCTGAATCAATGCCAGATCAGACTGTTTACACAGGACACTAAAACCATGTCCAGCTGCAGGGACACTCAGTCAAACTCTGCCTGTGCAGCCACGTTACAAAGCTCCCCCCTGTTGCACAGCCTCATCTAATCCCACACAAATCTGGTTATCAGCAGAGCCTTCACTGCTACCCTGCTTCAGTCCATGCAGTTTTCATTTTGGATATTTGGATTTTCTAAGGTGTCTGTTAAAAAAAAGTGCTTAGGACAAAAATTAGGTTTCAAAGTATATTTAACCAGACAGGGTAGCTACATTTGCATCCTGTAAAGAATTAAGTACCCAGTGGTAAAACCCAGTTCAAATGTCATGAACAGAAAAATAATTTTTTTACAAATGGGAGACAACCATGAAAATGCACTGCTTTAGGTCACCAGGTGCATTTCAGGGATGAGACCTGAAACTCTGCCTACTTCTGCACTTTCAGCATTCAATGCACCAAAACTACCCATGAAATGGTCTTGATACTCTCTTTGGATCTTAAGTGCACTTTTATTTATATATAAAATAAATTATAACACATAAAATTTAAGAGATGTGGTTTATTACACAGGAGTATAGTTATATGTGACTGGGCTCCTATGAGCTTCATAGAAGCCATGATAAAAATCTTCTTGGAATAAAAATAAATAACTGAGCAAATTAGATTTCCTGGTGTTTTATCTAATTAATCCACCTCTCAACTCAAATTTGTTAGCTTTTTAATTACCAGTTAATCTCATCCATACAATTAGGGGCTTTTCTGCTCATACTTTTTCTTTAAAGTTTACCATGATTTCAGTGGGGTCTTTGGGTGTGGGGTGTTCTGGGGTTATTGTTGGGCTTCTTGTTAAAAAAGGGTCTGGCTTATTTACCTTCATGGGCATAATATTGGAAACAATAACAATATACCCTCCCTGCTTAAAGGTATTTCTGTCTAAGAACAGCTAGAGCAGACTACATTTCTAATGTTTTGTCCCTGGTATAAAAGAACAGCATAGGAATCTCCCAGGTTAGCTATTGACCAGCTTTGCTGTAATGCAGAGGATTTTTAATAAAGCTTACATTGGGATGAATTACAGAACATCATTGTTTGATATTATGTAAGGAACTGTAAAAGCAAACACAACTTTTTTCACTTATTTCCAATACTTAAGCCAGAGATTTGAAATAATATACTTAAAGTAACCAAAATTTAATCCTAAAAAAAGAGCCACAAAGCTATTTGAATATGATCTATACCATCTACCTCTAAACATTCAGATTCCAAAACACTGGTCTGAGCTGATTGAGCTCTGGTTGAGCTGATGTCTTGCCAACATAAATCACAATACTATTTTGGTTATTTATGAACAAAGGGGAATTGCAAAGCTAGTACTTTTAGCAGCCTTCATTCATTTTTAAGCATCTCACTCTTGCAAGGAAATTGCATTTTGCCAAAAGAAACATAACTCACAATGTTGTCCTCCAAATCAACTGCCACCTTGCTTAGTTTACAATGCTTCAACCAAAAGCTAAAAAATATAACTTCAAAATTGAAAGTTAAATAGTATAGGGAGTCTTCTTGGTCAGCCAAGAATGGTTCCCAGCATGAATTCCCATCCATATTTCTGCAAGTACAGTTCATACCTCCCTGACAGAATGCAGCCATATCTGTCAAAGTCAATCAAACACAGAATCAAACTGCTTGAGCTTTCCTAACAATGCAACCATAAATCACAAATTCTGCAGACAAATTAAATTTATTAAGCAGTTTATGCTGCTCTCAAGGAGCTCCCTGTACAATCACCTCTCTCCTGCTTGGCTGCAGGTAGAGAAGCAAAGCATATTAACTGCTATGGGTAGAGTACATTCATTGGGTAACCCAAACAACACACAAGTTCTCACTTTTTTTTTTTTCCATTTAGAGAAAAGAGTATTAAACTGGTTTTCCAGAAAAGGAAAAAAAAAAGAATCATAAATAAATGGGACAACAAGGTAATTGCTTGATGCATTTAAGTGCCATTGGATTATGTCATTTGATGGCTGAATACCTTCTGAGGTGCCACTGCACAGACAGCACAGCTGTCTCCTGGCTACACTGCACATCCTGCTCCTCTAAGGCAGCTGCAAGGTGCCACAGGAATCCTGAGCATCTGACATTTCTTGACTGCTTGTCTCAGTCCAGACTGCATCCAGAGCAAGTCTGGGATTTTACACTCGGGGAGGGGCAGCAGGGGGTGGTGCAAGGGGAGTATTCAGACTTTGAGTTCTTTAATTTCCATCCAGGACAGTCATGAGGCAGTGCTAGAAGGCTAAGCATTATTTATTCTAAATATCTCCTGGCAAGAGACACAGCCTTTGAAGTGTAATTTTTTTAAAAAGGCACAATTTAATATAACCTCAAGATTTCTTCTAGCATCAAAAATTTAGAAGGAGGTGTCATTTATCACAGTCTGGAGGCTGGGAAACTTCACTGCAGGTGCATTTATCCTGGCAGTATCTCTGATATCTTACAGTTCACCCCTTGAAGGGCTAGAGTTATTCTATACACATAAGCACTTGCCAGTAAGATCTGACATCAAAATTAAAATGCAGTTGTATAAGTGTAAACAACATCTCAGAGTCAAAAAACAGATGGGGGAGATGTTAGCTCAAGAGCTATACAAAAAGGCAAGCTTAAATAGGGAGAGACTGACATCAAAAAAATCACTACATTCCTACTTTACCTTAGGAGGCATTTTGACAGGATTATGTAAAATAATCAAGTTTTCCTGGGAAAGCATCCCAGCAGATTACAGCAATATGCTCCATCTGATCTCCCCATCTTTTCTGGGCATTTATAGGTCAATCTCCAGAGAGCCATGAGGTGGCAGCAAGACAGATGCAGACATTTTGTGTATTTTCATAAATTTATTTTAGGCAAAGATTAATTTAATCATGTACAGTCACCAAAGTCTGACACTGCAGAGTCTGCATCAGTGGCTGCAATTTAGATGCACAGTATTTCCATTTAAGTAAAACCTTCACAAACCTTAGGTGTCCCTGCCCGTGACAGGGCTTTGGAACAAGACCTTCTCTGAGCATCACCTTCCAACCCAGATCTTTCTAGAACTCTGCAGCTGTCTCACATTTCAAGCCAAATCATTCAGATGGGTCTTACATATTCCCTCCCAATTCTCTTCCTCCTGCTCAAACCTCTGAGCCTCTGACATCTCAGAGTCACTGCCAGACCCAGACACAGCTGAAATGCAGGAGAGTAGAGAAGCTGAGGTTCTTTAAGAGGAAGGGTTTAAGGTCTTTAAGAGAGCAAAGAGCAAGAACAGCCAGGTTCTGCTGGATTACATTTCCCTGTAACAGTGACTAGTTTCAGCCAGGCAGTTTCAGTTGCTGATACAGCAACACCAACAACTCCAAACAGACCTCATGTCCTCAGGGACTGCACAAAAAAAAGTATTGTGAGGAAGAGGGACAAAAGCCCAAGTAGAACGGTGTGTGCATGGTCAGGATATATGCAGAGTGTGCATCGTGTAGCAGTACAGGTTATAAAATCTGATCCTCTCAGGTAACACCACCTGTGATAACCTACTCCCAGAAGGGCTTCATGAAATTATGCAGGGCAGAGTTCTCAATCAACATTAAGGACACAAATGCCACAAAACTGATGCTTGAATTACACACACTGAAATCACTGAATGTCACCTGTGCCTCCGTCATGAAAATCCTGGAAAAGGAGAATTATTTGGTGTGCATTCTGTATGATTCACCCAGGCTTAGATTGCTCAAGCAGAAATATCTTCACTCTGAAACTCCCACATATGAGATTTACCACCAGGCACCTCCACATTTAAAAGACTCCACCAGTCCCTTTGGAGCTGTTGTCTCACTAGAATTATACAGAATTTTGTAATATCTCTGCTGAAGAGGAATAACATTTGTGTTCATACTCTGCAATATTTCATTTGTCATAAAAATCAATAGAAATTTTCAGAAAGGGCATTTTGTGCTCTGAATGTGCTAATATGACATTCACCAGGCCAAGTTAATTCTCCAAGCAATAACTGGCTTCCTGGAGTTCTGATTCAAAACAAGAGCCCAGTCTACTTCTCTCCTCCCCCATCATCTGCTTAAGGGAGATTCCACCCTTGGTGATGTGCAGCAGACAGCAAAGGAGCTGTGGCAGCTCCACTGTAGATTTGCCATCTCTGTCTCAGTTAATCACTCTCAGTGATCACTCTCTCACTCCTGAGTGAGACACAAAGAGACACAAAGAATCCTGGCATTCACTCCCCACCCTCCTCTCCTTACACTGCCCCTCCAGTTCCTAGTGGGAGTTTCACACACTTGGGCTGTTATGTCCACAATCCATTCAATCTCCGTGCTGAAAACTCCATCCTGGACAAAACCTCAGCCACCCAGAGGTTTCCAGGAGTTCCATCCATTGATGGGATCTAAGAGCAGAAAAAAGCCTTTAATTTGGTGAATGCAAATAATTAAGGGAATGGGTTTATCACAAACCCAATGGCCTCAGATCTTCAGGAGAAACCTCTTGGCTTCAGAGCCCTGACCTCCTGCCAGTGGGCCTTGGCAAGTGAAAAACCTTAACTCAGAAGATCTGTAGGTTTCCACTCTGTCAGATCTGAAAACAAATACCTTTCAAAAGGCTCAAAGGATGCATTGGCAAGTTAGTGATCACTTGCAGGGCTCTGCTAAGGATTTTTCAATAAAAACACCATAAAGAGCACAAGTGACCCCTGAACCAACACCTATAAAAGATTTTATATCTCCTTTCCAAATCATTCTGCCCCTTTTGTGGGGCCATGTCCTGTCCCCATTCTCAGCCCTCAGAGGGTGCCCACCCCCAGCTGGGTGTCTGGCTGGTCACCAAGCTGTGTCCAGGCTCCAGGCAGGACCAGCTCCCTGCTGCCCAGCACAGGTCAGCAGTTGGGTGTTCCCCAAAAGCACAAGGAGAGTGGGCATCTCCCCCACAGCCAGCCCTGGGCCCTTCTGTCTGCAGCCACCATCAGGTTTAGACCCAGGAGCTGGCAGGGACCCCAGCAATCCTTGTCACTTCCAGTGCCCTATACCCACAAAAGCAGCACACACCCCCTAGCAGCAATATTTGTTGCAAATCATCCCTTCTCTGCTTCCCATTTCCAAATGGACCTGGCCTTCTCTGGGCATTCTCCTTCCCGCACACCAAAATCATGAGCACTGCCCTCAGGATCAATTACCTGAGGTACAGACCTGAGCTGAGGATCAGAGATCACCCTCTGCCAGGGGACAGTGCAAAAGCCTCAGCCAGGTGGCTCCAGAGCAGGTTCCTTGGGTGGCCAGAGAGAATGACCTCCTCTGCAGTCTGTCCTCAGCCACCAGGGCAGTGCTGGGACACAGGGACACCAGTGCCCCCAGCCAGAGCAGTGCTGGGACACCAGGGACACCAATCCCTGCCAGCCAGAGCAGTGCTGGGACACAGGGACACCAATCCCTGCCAGCCAGAGCAGTGCTGGGACACAGGGACACCAGTGCCCCCAGCCAGAGCAGTGCTGGGACACCAGGGACACCAATCCCTGCCAGCCAGAGCAGTGCTGGGACACCAGGGACACCAATCCCTGCCAGCCAGAGCAGTGCTGGGACACAGGGACACCAATCCCTGCCAGCCAGAGCAGTGCTGGGACACCAGGGACACCAATCCCTGCCAGCCAGAGCAGTGCTGGGACACAGGGACACCAATCCCTGCCAGCCAGAGCAGTGCTGGGACACCAGGGACACCAATCCCTGCCAGCCAGAGCAGTGCTGGGACACCAGGGACACCAATCCCTGCCAGCCAGAGCAGTGCTGGGACACCAGGGACACCAATCCCTGCCAGCCAGAGCAGTGCTGGGACACCAGGGACACCAATCCCTGCCAGCCAGAGCAGTGCTGGGACACAGGGACACCAGTGCCCCCAGCCAGAGCAGTGCTGGGACACAGGGACACCAATCCCTGCCAGCCAGAGCAGTGCTGGGACACAGGGACACCAATCCCTGCCAGCCAGAGCAGTGCTGGGACACAAGGACACCAGTGCCCCCAGCCAGAGCAGTGCTGGGACACAGGGACACCAATCCCTGCCAGCCAGAGCAGTGCTGGGACACCAGGGACACCAATCCCTGCCAGCCAGAGCAGTGCTGGGACACAGGGACACCAGTGCCCCCAGCCAGAGCAGTGCTGGGACACCAGGGACACCCAGGCAGCAAGGGAGAGGGAACAGCCCTGAAACCAGAGCCCAAGGAACAAGAACAGCTCGTTCCATCCCTCCAAAAGGCAGAAACCCTTGTGTAATACTGCCCTGGTGCCTTCCTGTTGACCATGGTTTAATGAAAAAGCACAAGGATTTTGATCTCAAGCTACAGCATTGTTAGAAAAAGTGAAGGGCTTTGGTTTAGTGTTGAAAAGCTTTTGGAGACTAAATACACAATTCATCTAAACAGTATCTGCTCCATCAGGCACAGTTCTGGACAGGTTAATGCCAGCCTGCCACACTTTTCAGTGAGCAGTATCCTTATCTTGCCTGTATAATTCAACTATTGTACATAAAAAGCAGTGAGGAAAAACCCTGGAAGAGAGGAGTTTTATTTTAACATAAATAAAAGAATTAAAATGCATTCCAGTTAAAATTAAAAAATTAAAATGCATTCCAGTCAAGAATGCAAGTGCTCAAAAATAGCACACTACTCCACAGCAAAGCTGTACAAGCAAATTGATTATTTTGGTTCACTGACAGAACAAAAAATCCCAGCTTTTACTAACAGCAGAGGGTTCCTTTACCCTTCTTAAAATAAAGGTAGACCCAAGCCCACTGCACGTTCACAGGTGTCTGTTGCTCTGTCACACAGCTGCAGGAGCCCATGTAGGAACACAAGCAAATCACATACAGTTTACTGCATCTGTGGATTCATACTGAGGACAAAGTACATCCATACTTTTCAGAGCTCCTGAAGAGACCTATGGCTTAGAAATACATTTTTCTTTAAAATGTCTTTACTTTGTGTAAAGAAAACTCTATTGTCAGATGGGGGGGGGGGGGAGGGGAGGGAGCAAATTTAATAAAAAAGTTCAGATGTCAAAGCTAATCTGTAATTTTAAATGTGACATTTTGGAAACGACTAACATCAAACAGATATTATTTAATTTCAGCATCAGTTTAGAGGTTTTCTTTTAAGGTTTTCTTTTCTGTAAGTGTACAGCAGAACAGCTATTTTCACATAGAACCCACCCCACATCTTCCCTAAGATACTATAAATAAAACACTCCAAAACATCTCTACTCCAGTGATTTTCTGTTTTCCATCACAATTGCCTGCATTGTTATTAAAAAAAGTAATCTATCAAACAACAAAACCTAAGTGGAGCTCATGTGTTCTATCAGCACTCCCACCTCGCAGAACAAATTCTATTTTCAATAACATTAATTGCTTTTCTTAACAGTCCTCCTCTTCTGCATTCACAGCTCCCATTTTAAGCCATTGTATAAACTTCTGCCAGGGCATCCCCCGTTTGAGACAGATTAACACAATAAAAGTATTTTAAATCGATTGGTTTATGACTTATGAAGGATCAGAGCATTGCTGGCAATAAGAGGAAGAAATCTAATTATTTGGTATGTTTCCAGTTAAAACTGAATAGTCTGTGTTCATACAGTGGTTTGGGACTCTTTTCCTCAGTAAAATGCTCAGATTTTTTGGTGGGGGTGTTACTGTCCTGCATCTGACCTCACCCTGGCACTGAGAGAACACCTGCCCCCACTTCTGCTCAAAGTGCTGCTGCTGGTTCCAAGGCAGCCTGGGGTTTGTGTATCCTCTGGTATTAGGGGAAACTTGCATGTGAATTTCTGGAATACAGCTGTTTTCAGAGCTCCAAGCCCGCTCTTCAGCACACAGGCTCAGTATTGAATGCCCCCTCCCAAAATGGGAGAGCTGAGACTGCTGTGACAGGAACCCAGGATTTGGGGGAGTAGCCAGGTTTCAGTTCAGGTCTGTCCCTGGCTGTCACAGTGCTCTGTGCTGCCAAACAGAGGAAAAACTACACGGGTAGACCAAAAAAAGAGAAAAAAATAATATAAAAAGACATTATCTAAATATTATCTATTTTTTCCCACTGAAATATCCAAATTGTTCTTTTCCTTCACTCCAATTTCACACAAATCCAGTGCAATCAGGAATCTCAGGATATAGAAGAACTAAATCTTACTCCCACAATGGTGAGTGGTGGCGAGAATGGGATAAGATCGACCCTGCCAACATTGTCCAGCAAACACCATGAGCCTTTTGAGAAGCCAGGAGGGTTTTTATTCTCACTCTACCAATGAGTACCCTAAAAAGAAATCATGCCCACAACAATCCCATGTGTTGAGAGTGACACTACGGTGATCAATTAATTAGGAAGATCTTATCTCTCCCTGGCTGTACACACTGAATAGTTGCTAATGACTTCTTTTAATTCTCATAACAGATTTAACTGGGAACAGTGAAAAGTCAATCCATACCTTTTAAAGTCCCCCATAAAAACTACAATGCAATCCATAGGGACTATTCATATGCTAAGAGAAGAGTTTGACATGCAAATGCACTAAAGATGAGAAAAGAGAATATTAATGCTTATTTTACAAGTGTCAAGCTATTTTTTCAGCTTTTAGAACAAAGAAAAAATTGGTAGATCTGAAGACTGAGCCAACCCGGTCTATTTATTTAATAGGAAGAATATCCATTCTTTAACAAACTTGTGCACAGAAACAACTTTATCATCACCATGTACCAGTGGCTTTTTTTTTTTTTTGCAAAATTAGCCTACTAGTTCCAGAAAACTACCCAGGTGAAACATCCTCTCCATCATGGCAAGCAACTGAAAGGGTAACTAAGCAGAATTACAAGCCATCAGCAAAGCTCTCTTTTCACATAATCCCATGTCCAGAGACACTGAACACATTTTGTTGAGCTCCCTTTTACCATCCCATAGGCAGCAGCAGGCAATGGATGGATTTATGGCTGCACAGGAAGGAAAGGCTGTGCTCTACTCCCCATCATTACATCTCATTATATCACGTCTTTTGCTCTTATTGACAGACTTAGGTGCCTTACTCCATTTTGTGGTCAATATAATTTCCAGCTAAAGACAGCAAAAGGCTGCAGTTTTTAATAAAAAAATCCTAGATATTAGGTATTGGTGTACACTTCTAACTCTGCAATTCAGTAGATTAGCAAGGGTGTTATTCTCATTTCCATATGCATTCTTTGTATAACTGTACTTGGAACACATTACAAACTGCTTAATATTTCTGAATTAGGTAAAACAAGCCTCTTGTGGCTAGAGATATTTGTTATTCTGACTATTTTAGGTTGTTAGGCTAATTTCATTTAGATTACTATGCACTGCTTTACACCCCTAATATTCTGCATTGATAAGCCAACACTTGGTGTATCAGCCAAGGAGTTCCTCCCATCAGTGTTTTGCCAGGAGCCCCCTGCACGACAGAAATAAACTCCTTTAACTCTTCTGCTGCATGCTCTACAGAACTTGTGGTAATAAATACTTGTCACTAAAAAGGTGACTGGGGAAATCACACCTTATTAGCAAAGTAAGAGCTTCTGCCTCTGCACTCAAAAAAGCATCATGTCTAATTATGAATTTTACAGGAACTGTGTGATACAGTAATTGGGATGAATTAGAAGTGCCTTCAGCAAGCTCCATTTAAAGAAAATTAAGACAGTCAAAAGTAATATTCATTATCTTTAGCCATTAGTAAATATTTTCAACTAATACAGTAATGGGAAAAAAAACAATTCCTAGAAGAAACGTTTCTGTGTTTTCTCAAATTATTGAAAATCAAAATATATTTGGTAGAAAGCAAAGAAATTATTTGCTTGCACTAGCAAACTTTGCAGCTGTGCAGGGTTAGGTTTTCCCCCAGTTAATGAAGTATTGCTTCAGGAACCAAACTCATTGCTCATTTCTTTTCTCTACTCCTATTCACTCCATGGATTAACAAGCCATTATTCTGGAACCAAAACATTATTCTATCAATCTGCAACTCTTAACACTTACTGAAATGATGAGCAGGCATTTGTAGAGCTGCACACTTTCAAAGGCATTTATTGCTAATAACTGCTTGAAATTTGCTGCCCCTGCATCAACAACCAAGAAGGACAAAACAACCACCAGGAAGGCACCAGCTGCCAACAGGCCACAGAGTGCTCACTACTCTGCCCTTACTCTTTTCTTTCAAGAAAAGAAAGCCCACAGCAAAGTAATTCCCACAAGCTCTCTTGATTTGATTTTTTTTTAAATTGTCACATCTAGTCTGTATATTAGATGCAAGATAAAGTAACTACAGCATCTTGTGATAACATCACATACAACAAATAGCATCACCATAAACCTGAGCATTTCTTTATCTCTGATATGATTTGTACATTTTGTCCTTGCAAGTGTAAATTACCTTTGGTTTTTTTCTTTGCAACTCTTATCAATAAAAGGTCATCACATTGTTATCATCCCCCATTCAGAGCATGCCAGTTTGCTGATAACACCCTCAGTGAAGCCTTCCAACTCTCCATCTCAGCACTGGGGGGAAAAGAGGGGCTAGAAAAGGAATTGTGCCATTTGAGAACATAATTCTATGGCAGCCTGGCTTGTATGCCACAGCATCTCAGACCTGTAGCTCAGGTATTTACTGTACCACGACTGCAGCCCTAGAGACAATCACAGCTTTCATCAGGTGCTAAGAATCCTTTCATTCCATCACATGGATTTTAATCAAGTGTGTTGCTGGAACACCAAATCTGGCTAAAAACAGTCTGAGGCAGATTTCCCAGATGGGATTTTCAAGGGCTCCAAGAAGTCAGGCACACACCTTCAAACAGGATTTGGTTTTATTGGAAAACACTGGCCTCCTTCCCCAGCTCCAAATCCATACCTGCACTCACAAGTTCCCCAGGGATGGTTTCTGTGCTGCCATCCCTTCACAGCAGCTCCTTCTAAGAGGAGTTTGTGCAGGCTGATCTGCAGGTTGGAAAACTGGAGCTCAGGTCTGTTCCTGAGGTTTAGCTTATCTCTATTGTGAAGGAAATGATAGAGCTTGAGAGTGCTAAATGTGCTAGGAAAACATGTACCCAAATAATTATAATATGCCATTAATAAGGATTAAACATTAATGAAGTTACTTGCAAAGGGTTCAGTCAATTGCTGGTATCTTTCATGTTAATTAATACTTGGCACTGTATAAATACTCAGAACATACTTTATTACATTTGCACAAGACAGCTTCCAGAGCAATTTTAGGTACCTGCTAATGAGAAATAATGGTTGTCTGAGCAAAGCATTGGACTGAGCTGAAATCCAAAGCTTTGTTCCAGAATTCAAGAGCTGCCCATGATTACCAAGAGTGTCTTTCACTCCAACCCGTACTTTGTGCAGATTGTCAAGGTTCTTGAGATACAAGAGCTCTGCCATACACATGGTTTTGTTGGGTTTTTTTTTTAGGACAATATCCTGTGTTGGGATTAGCCCCAGAAACACATCAGTGCTCTGTGTATGGATGTATCAACCTCTCTAGTGCACCTTTTCCACTCACCAGAAAAAGGCTTCATTCATTTTTCAAGATCTAAATACAAATTTGTGCCTTCTCTCCAGACTAAATGCTGAAATGAGTTTGTCTGGCATCATCATCTCCCAATGACCAGCACAGCAATCCTCATTTCAGCACAAGTCCTTTCCAGAAGGGACTACTGGGGCCTATTTAGCTTCAGTCTGGCTGTGTGGAATAATTCATTTGGACAGTTGGTAATGCTACTCTCTAAAATGCCAGCCAAACACTCTCAGAGACAGGAGAAAAGGCCTTCAGCCCAGACTAAAACACTGATTTCTTCACTGCTGTGCACTTCAGGTGCTCTTTTAAACAGCAATTAGGCACTCTGCAGTGGGCTCAGGGGGAAATGTCCCTGCTGTGTCTTCAGAGCTCCAGATCTCCCTATCACTGGGGAACACTGCCTGCTTCTGTACATGGAAATCACCCACTGACATTTAGTATTTCATCTATTCTTTTCCCAGTTACACTGCAGATCACCTACCCACTTTACCAAGCTGAAACAAACTGCTGAAGTCACTCAATAAACGGGAGAGGGGCAACACTCACTCCATCCCCTTAAAGGGAAAAGGTGTTTGTTGTAGCAATAGGATTTCTGAAAGAAAACTGATGCTCAAACTCATTTTTATTTTCCCACTAAAAATGGAACTGTAAAACTTAGGTCAGGTTAACCCTAGAGGCTAATCAAGATGCTCCAGCTTTATTTCTGCAAATGCTAAAACAATCCTTCATGCTGTAAGAAAACAACCATCCCTTGATAAAGTAGAGAAAACTCACAGCTTTTCCATATCCCACCTAGATCCTCAGGATTTTTTCTGGTCCTGCTGAGCTCAAATGATGACAGGACTAGACAGGTTATCATCACACTGTCAGAGATTCTTCAAGCTGCCAGCTGCTGCTACTTCAGCCGATTTTTCAATAACCACAGCTCACGCTGCTGCCTGCCAAAGCCTCTCATTGCTGGAGCAGCCACTGCCAGCTGGCAGGATTCCTTCAGGGAGGAGAAAGGCTTTGTTAATGTCTGCTTCTCCCCTCCCCAAGAGGAAGTGTCACTCAGTGACAGGTCCCTGTCAGCCTGCAGTGACTGGCAGGTTACTTGCATTCCTCTTGAGAATGCATTTTGTTAAAATGTGCTTAAAACTTCTAAAAGCCCACGGGTCAAAAAAGCTTAACAGCAGCTCTCTCCAGGTAGAAGGACGACTTAAGGTTAACTGCTTCCTTAATGTGCAACAGTAAAACAGATTTACATAGATAAAGTCCTTTGATTTTAAAGCTATCCTTTCTTCTAGGATAGCTCCACCACGAAGGAGACATGACCTTGTTCAAGCAGCCTTTGAACGAACAGCACTGGAAACCTTTCAGGAACAGGTTTCCCAGGTTCAGCTCACTGAAGGAGCTTTCTCCCTGCAGCAGGGAGGAATATCAAACATTTTGTTACAGGGTTTTGCTCAATAATGAACAGGTTTGGCAAGCAAGCACAGAAAACCTGACTGGGATCAGATTGCACTGGTACAGCCCACAAAGAAAGGAATAGAAGGAACACGCCCACAAAGAAAGGAATGGAAGGAACACCACCACAAACTTGCAGCAAGCAGGCCAGCCCATCTTAAGCAAAAATCCACATGATAGAAACACTTGCAAGGATGTGGGTTACTCAGGAGCACCAATACTCACCAGGCAAAGCAATACCAGAGGTAAATGTTTGCAGATTGGCAGGATGTACTGGTTGCTGCAGAATAAATGTCAGGATAAAACAGGAATTCCCCAACCAATTTAAATATTCTTAGCAATAAAAGCAGAGTTTTGGGAATAGGTTAAGGAAAATATCACACAAATATATAAATAGCTCTATTTGCCAAGCCTGAAGGGTCACCAAATGCCTCAACAGGTGTGTACACTGTACAGGGGGTTGGCAGCCACTTCTCCCCAAGGACAACAGGAGGCACATCCCAGGCATCTTGTGGGTAGTAGCAGCCCCCACACCACAGGGAAGTAATAAACCTGAGAAAAACGTTCTTGGAGATAGCCTGAGGAGGGCTAAGAGCTGGACTCAGTGTTCCCTGTGGGTCCCCTCCAACTCAGAATATTCTGTGCTTCCGTGAGAGGGAAAAGCTCACACTCCCTGGAGCTTGCTGCCTCTCCCAGCTTCACCTGTTGGTCCAGGAAGAGATCTCCCCTCTCCCTCCAAACCAGACATGAAACCAGACCAGGCTGTCATTCTGCTCCGTGGGGCCCACACAGACCCCACCCTGCTGCCACCCCCTGAGCTGGTGCCCACACCCCGTGTGTGACACTGGGACATTCACAAAGCACCCGCCAAGAGCTTTAGATTAAACCATTAATTATTACAGTCATTAAGATCACACTTCAAGATTTATCTTCTTCCCATGTCCCCATTAAACAAATTGGATGTTACTTTCCAGTTATTCATTCTGCAGAGGCAAATCCATCAGTGAACTAATACAGTAATTTTGCACATTAACTCCACTCCTGCAAGACAGATTTTTTTTTTCCCCAGTTTTCACAGAGAGGGGCTGCTCAGCCATGCAGAGGCACTGCTGCCCAGGCACTGCCATGGAAAGCAGACCCACACCTGAGTGTTTGTGAGATCAGATCCTCACCAGCCAGCTGAAAATAAAAGTGACCTAGAGCCAAAAGGTCAAAAGCAGGGACCTCAGAGTTCTCACACTCTGAGCCAGAGGAGAATGTGCCTTAGTAAAACCTGATCCACACAGCAGGCAGAAGTTCCACCCCCTCCTCAAAATGGTTCAAATATTATTTCCAGCTGATTATGAAGATCATGATGAGTGGGAGAAAAGACTAGACATCCAAATTTCCAGGTTTCTCATAAATTTTCTCTACAATTAATAAATTGTTTTCAATAAACTGAAGACATTTTTGTTTATGCTTTTGATGGAAGACTGCAATGTTCAAGTGCCTCAGAGCAGTAAAAAACCAATAAATAAAGCAAAAGGAACGTTAACCAACATAGTGAGACAAAACTCAGAAGGAAAAGCATAGGAAGGGAAAACAGCAGACAGAAGTGAAGGTGCCAATTCAGGTCATATGGGAGAGCAGAAATATAAGGAAAAATCTTTTCAAAAATCTGTGTCCCTATTCTAAACTCTTAATGAACCTGCCTCCCTTTTTCCAAGCCAACTCCTTCCTCTCCTTCTAGAAGAGGAGGAAAACACCACCAGCTGGCAGTTCTGAACTCTTTTCCTGTTTGTTTCCATTATTTAAAAGGATGCATTCCAGTAATTCTGCATTATTTCTGGTTGCACTATTTGCCTCTGTTGAAAAGTGCATGAGTAAGAGAAATTCTAACAGCTCTGAAAAAAATTAAAAGCCACATTTATCATCCTCTAAAGGTTCAGAGCTTTCAGTCAACATTCAGAGTAATGAGGTCTTGGTATCTCACTCCTTTAAAAGTTCTCCAGCAGAATCAGGGAGGGGAGAGCCAGGGGCCTCCCATGTCAGTGCTCCTCCTGAGCTGATACCCAAGGGACTCTACTCTTCAAGAGAAAGAGAATTTTATCTCCATTAGGATGAATTTCCAGACTAAAGGATGTGTCTAATTTTAATTTGCTATGCATAGATAATTGAGTTTATACTGAAATTGCTGTCATTTTATGTTTATCATATTCAGATCTGATAAGCCACTTGAGGAGTAGGAATTACTCCTCTCAGGTTTGATTTATTTATGATACCTTTTCTCCTTACTTCAAAGAAAAGAGAAAAGTCTTTGGCCTATGCCCAGGACACACTGAGTCTGTTTTATGTGTGACATACCAGGAAGTCACATTTGTACATCTCACTTTCAGTGCTATCTGCAGAGATGTTGCACTACTGCTGCAATGGATTCCTTAAACAGGAATTTGGTGATGCAGCTCTGGTTTTGCCTCCAAATGAATCCATCCTCTGGCTCTTCCCTGTCTCTACACTGATCCTTACACTGATCTACTGCTCTGCACACATCAATGCCCTCAGCAGTCTGCACAGCACCAATGTGTGCCCCGGCACAGTCACACTCCAACATCCCACAGCTCTTCCTCCTGCCTCAGGAAGGATCAGATGTGTTTTAATACTTCAGTTCCCACTGTATCAGCAAGGCTTTACTCTCCTTCCTTGAAAGCATCCAACCCCAAATACCTGCTTGGCTCACACCTTCTCAGACTGCAGTCCTGAGAGGGAACCTGGGCACACTAAGGATTAGCCAAAGCAACAACAGAGACAAAAGCTGCTCCAGCTCACACATAACACACAGGAGATGATCTTCCTTTTAGATCACAGCGGGTCAAGATGAAATATTAACTTTCATTTCAAAGTTATGCTTTAATTCTTGTGTGCTGCCTGGGATTCCTCCATAATCATATCCTACTAAGAGTCCTTTTAAACTGCCAAGTAGACCTAGTTTTCTTTTCTGGTTTGGGGCATGTATTTTTGGGGTGCCCATTAAAACACCTCTCCTGCTTTGAGTCCAAAAGAAGAAGGAGGAAGTAGAAGGCAGAACAGCTGAGAGACATCACTAAAAATCCTCAAGTTACTGCATAGCAATTTTGAATAGCAATATTTACAAAGGTCCAGGGAGCACCAGGTTATACATACTGCAGAAAACATACAGAGTTTTGGGAATGGCAGTATGGCTCAATGCAAATTAAGAGCCACTTGTTAGTACTTCCTGCTGGAGGGCATATGTCATCACCACATGGTAACTCATGGAAGTGTGAAATAGGATCATTATCCACTCCTGCCCCCCATTCTGAAATAATGATAATGAAAACAATCTATTTCTCAGTCCTCCCAGGAGCAGGAAGACTTGGAGAGGAGCAAGAATATTAAAATAAAAAATACCAGGGGAGAAAAGTAATTTTTCAAACTCCAAAGCAGTCTACAAGCTGAAACACCTCCCTTGCAAGTGCATTTTCAGTTTAGCAATAATTAGATCCCCAGTCAGAAGCAGCAGTGGTCAGAGCAGCACTCATTTACAGCGCCTGCAGCACAGTGCAAAACAGCACCTGAAGGGCCCAGGCTGAGCAGAGGAGCCCTCAGAACACATTTGCACTGAGCAAGCTTTCCCAGGCTTACAAAGCCCAGGAGTTTGCTGCAGGCTCTTCCTTGCTTTCCAACAAAACTCCAGGCAGACACAGCAGACTCCTGGAACAGGACAAGTAAGACATGCCATCCTGCAAGTCTGTAATTCACTGTCCCCAGAAGGCAGAACCAACCCCAGTGAACACCACCCCAGCAACTGCAGCAGCTGGAAGCCACACAGGAGCACTGAGGCTCAGGGCTATCCCAAAAATGAGCGAGCTCCTCACAGGAGAACTTACCTGGCTGTGCAGGAGAAAGGTTTGTAGGTTTGTCTCCTCACTGCCTCCTACTCTGCAAACTGCAGCCTTCCAGGGTGAAACTTTTCTTCAGAAGACCCAAGTGGAAAACATCTCATCTCACAAGATTTAACAGCTTGGCTGTAAGGGTTTTTTTTTTTGTTCTAATTTTATGTTCCTGGGAGTTTAAGCATAGTCTCCTGCCACAACAGGGGAACTTCTCAGCACCTCTTTCTGCAGGGAGTTCAGTCATAGCTGGGTCCCTCCACTGCTGCAGACCCCAAACACTTCTCACCAGCCCTTCTTCCCCTGCAGGCTCCTCTCACCAGCCGACCCTTTTATCCCAAACCCAGCACTTCATCCCCCTGACGAGCCAGGCCTGGGAGCCTCCTGCCCTGGCCTCCCTCGGGGGCTGCTCAAACCTCAGCAGCCCAGCAAAGCTGCTGCTGCCAGCATCAGATTAAGCTGCAAAGCCATGTAAAACAGGTTATTTTAAGAGTGAGGAAGAAGAGGCTACAGGTGATGGCTCTCTGAGATATTAATCAATAACCAGGGAAACTTTTCTGCAGCAGGGAAGGTGAACTGGCCTTGCAGTGCCTGTCACAGTTTCTCAGGAGCTACGAGCACCCACACACTCAGAACAGCCTGTCAGGTTCTTACATCTTCTGAGCTGCAATAAATCTACCTGGCCACTGGTTTCTTTCCCTGGTTAAAACATCCTTGTGGGCCCAGCTAGTTGGGCTGTTCAGAGATTTGGGGTTTGCTGGTCCTACCCCCAGCTGCAAACAGTGCCTGGGATTATTGTTACCTGCTGTCAGCTGAGGGGAGGCTCACAGCCCCCTGACTGCCTGAGCTCCCTAAAACTGCTTCCCTTCAGTGCTGGCAGCTTTTTAGCAGGGTGCTTTGAAGTTGCCATCCTCAGTTTATTTATTCAGGTTTTCCTGTGCTGAGTTAAATGCTGCAGCAGCTGATTCACAGCCCAGATCTCCTATCTTTATGTTTAAAACACCTTCTTGAGATGCTGAGATCCCCTTCACCCGGTCTAGCAGGGAGGAGTGACTGGAATCTGAATGATGTCCTGCTCTCCAAATGAGTGCTTCAAGTGACAAAGGTGACACTGAATGTAAAGGAGTGGAAAAGATTTCAGGGAAAAACTGAGAAAGGTCTCGTTTATGTCCTAACCTAAAAAAAAGAGGAAAAAAATTCTAAGCTTCAAACCACTATAGAGATGTGAAAAATTCCAGGGATGGGGCAGTCACAGTTTCTCTGAGTTTGCCCTGTGCCAGGGCATCACCAATGTCACAGGGAAGAATTTTTTTCCTAATATTTAATCTAAATCCACCCTCTGTCTGTTTAAAGTCATTCCCCTTGGCCTGTCACTACGTGCCCCTGCCAGAAGTCCCTCTCCAGGATTCTTGTAGCCCCTTTAGGCACTGGAAGATGCTACAAGCTCAGCCCAGAGCCTTCTCTTCTCTGGGCTGAGCCCCCCCAGCTCTCTCAGCCTGTCCTCAAAAGGGAGGTGCTCCAGCCCTGGCATCAGCCCAGTGGTTTCCTCTGGATTCATTTCAACAGATCCCTGTCTTTCTTGTTTATTTTAGATTTTTTAATGTTACCAAATGAAATGAAATAACCATAAAAATCAATTAAAATAATTTAGATCAGCAATTTACAGATTTTTTATTAATTTTTTAACATTATAGTATTAAATTTACTATAGAAGATATAATCAAAAGAGAAATTATATATAAAAAAATTACTCTGTCATTATGTTTATTTCTAATCTTCTAAAATGTGTTTTTATTGAAATCAACACTTCTTTATTAATTTAATTCATCACCATTTTTTGGGTTATTATTCCCAGTGCTAACCAGAGCACTCAGCTTCTGTAGGAAAAAATGTGATTACATGCAATAAAGTCACCAAGTATTTTCATCTGGAATATAAATGGAAGTAACCTTTCCAAACAGAATATATTAACATATGCCAGAGAATCCATTGGTTATTCTGAGACTTCTTTCTCTCAGTCTTTAATCACTAATGCTATCATTTTAAAGTCAGTTTTACAAATGACAAAAGGGCCAATAGCTCTCCTGGGAATGTGGGATTTTTCTCAATCCCGACAAGGTCTCACAACTGAGTTATGTTCTAGTAATTAATTTTTAAGCACAAGTGTTGTCCCATTCCCTAAAATGATAAACAAAGCTGAGTCTTCAGAATTCTATTAAGCTCCTTGCAAATGAAATAATCCTCATCTGAGAAGTACAAATATGCAGATGGCCTATTATGTCTTATTCTTTCAAGCAGAAGGAACCAGAAACTAACAAATATCCCCAGGCAAGGTTTGCAGGACCCTGAAGAAAATGGAGAAGCACATCTGTTGCTCTTCATCTCTTGCCGTGTAGAGAAGAAAACTGATACAATGCACCTAAAAAGGGGTCATGAGAGGGGAGAGGAAACTGAGAAAGTTGTCAGGTGCTCAGGAGCTGTATTGTCACAGTGTCTTAAACACCACATCTCTCTGATCTGTCTTCAGTCAATAAAGCTCGTGCTCCTGCCTTTAGCAGAAGATGCAAAACTAAGGATTTCAGTGCTAGAAATGCTTTCTGTCAGTCCCTTTTTCCAAGAAGCACCACGCTGTCTCCTTGAAGGTCCATCCAGAGCCTCTGTCCAGCAGGAGCCTGGAGTGCTGTGGGGGGAGAGGATGCTCTGGCAGGGGCTGGGCATTGCAACATCCAGAGAGCTGGTGTGGGCTCTGTCCTCTCTGCCTCTCCATTGCCATCACACAGACTGGGCACACTTCAATTCTCCGTCACCTTTCCTGTGTCTGATCCATTTAGAAGGTGAGGTCTTTGGACTTTAAGCAGGGACGTTTTATTATATAAATAAACCAGGCTTCTAGCATTTGATCTTCAGCTTGGCTTTCAGAAAGCCTCCACATTCAGCTGGTAAATAAAAATCACAATTTGGAATGATGTCCGTACCATTAGCACTTTAAAAAATCCCAGATTTCTAATTTTCCTTGCTCTTTTCAAGACCTTTTCCTGAAAACTGTTGATGCAAGTTTGGAGATGCAAGCTGAGATTGTTTCATACCTTAAAGCTGTGGAATAAGTGGATGTGAGGGATTTTTGAGGCCAGAAGTGTGTGTGAAACCACATTCTGGATGTCAGCCATACACTGACATTTATTCTAACGACTGAAGAAAATATTATAGCAAATAAGATCAATAAGACACAAGGAATTAGATGTTATTTGGTTTTGTTGGGTAAAGAATTATTCTAAAAGCAGATCTGGGTTATATCCACCAGAACTAGAGCCAGAGTTTGGATACCTAAGAGACAGCAACTTAAATTATTTTTTTTAAAAGTACATGAAGCAAGGGAGATCAAAAAGGTTCTGCAGGATCGTAATATTTAATTGCATAATATAATAAGCACTGCCATTGGTTATTTCTATGGAATTAAACTCTTTAACTTGATTTGACACTGTACCAGCTCTGTGCTTCCCTCCCATCCACAGTACAGATGAACTTTGATTTGGAACAGAAATCTGTATGTTGCTATAGGCAACATATATAGGCAGAGGTATTATTTCCTATATAAAAATTAATGAATGCAATAATCACAGATAGCATTCAGTACCAGAAAGAACACAGGCTCATTGACCTAGCATTAAGCTCAAGGCAGGGCTTTATGGATGGAGTTTTTTGCTAATTATTTTGATGGAGAAAAGAAAGCTTGCACAACAAAATGAGGAATAAAAGCTAAATATCCAAATATGGCTGTGCCCCACGTTTTATCCTATTTATACAACTTCCTTTCAGCCTTTATTTAAATGACTGAAAACTGTAACAAAGAAGCCTTGTAACTGTGTAGGCCATCTTATCTTTACTGAAAAGCAGAGCTTTTTCAGTATTTTGCACTTTTTGCAGTAGAAGATCAGTCTGCATCTCTAAAGGGCAACAGAAACATACCTAAAGACTGAAAATAGATTTGTACACAAATCCAAATCTGAGCCTGGATCTACACAACAAACATTTTGTGAAGCATAGTTTGTCTTCAGGGAGATGCTGCTTTGCAGCCTGGTAACGGATGTTCGAGTATCCAGTGCCCTTGTGGCAATGGATGCAGAAAAAGCAACAGCTCATTTGTGGAACAGTCATGCATTCCATGTATTTGAGACACAGCAAGGAGAGCTGGTGCCAGGTTACAAGGAACAGAAGCAACACAGCTGCTTGTACTTGTGCCCTGCAATGCCACTGAGCCTTCCCAAGGATAACAGCACATACAGCTGGAGTGTGGAACAGAAGGGAAACTCCATTTCTGACTTCAGATGCTTAAGAAAATTTGCATCCACTTTCCATGTTTATTATAACACAGTCATTTTTTCTCTCTGCAAATAAGGGGTGTTACTATAGGACACGAGAAAACATGACGCGTGCTGCTGCTATTGTAAAGGTAAAAAAGGTAAGTTTATTTTCTGACTCCAGCACTTATAGTTTTCCAAAGGTGACAGTGGATTGGAGGGTGAAAGTGCCACCTCTCCAAGGACACTGAACAAACTACCAGTCTATCAAATTTCTCTGCCTCTATGAAGAAAAGCAAAAACAGTAAGATTTTACAGAAAGTGTGTGAGAAAATTTGCTACAAGAATGTAAATTGAGAAGGCTTTAGAAAATCTTAAAAAATCAGGGCGACAAAGGGGCTTCACTCCTGCAGTGACAGAGGGCTGGTTTGGATGGGCTGGGAATGGCAGGTGCTGGTTAAACTTGTCCTGTGTGTGGAGCAGGAGCCAACACAGCCAGGCCCCTTACACCCTTAATGAACTCTGGAGTTTGTCTGCACAGAGGAATCGTCCACGTCTGTCACACATCACACTGAGAAATGCTGCCTGGGCAGCATCCCAGCCTCCTTCTGCAGGGAGCAGAGCCCCTGCTAGGCAGTGGAGCACATGAACAGGCAGGAAGGGTTGGAGAGGGAATTTCTTGTGTTTCACCACAACCCTATGCTCAAAAAAAGTAGTTGGACTCACTGTGGTGAGAGAGCTGTGAATAAACTGGTCTTACTGATGGGGATTTAATTATTCTGGTATTGACAAAAATGAGAATTAAGGGAGGAATCAACCTGCCGACTTCCACAGGCAGTAAAAAACAAGTTTATCTTTCACTGTGTATTGAGCTCGTAGCTATGATAAATTCAATAATGGTCTGTGGGTGTTTAGTGCTTTATGATAACATAGCATTTGGCTTCAAGCAACCACGGTCTTAGGCTATGAAGCTAACAAATAAGGCTTCAGACAGCATTATGTTGCTAAGATCAAATATTCCCAGAAAGATGGTGGGAGAGGAGGGGGGAGAACAAGGAAGAAGTGATATTTAAAGCAAACAGAGTAAATAATGCAATCAGGTTGATCCCAGCAACAGCAAAGCTGAAAGTGATAATGGAAGTTACTGGAGTAAAGCAACAACATATCAAATATAGAGAGAAAGCAATTACAAAAGGTATAATAGAAAATTGAAAGGACAAGCTAACTGATGTAAAAAGCTCACAAAAGCTCTGTAAACATTCAAGGGGGAAAAGTTGCTAATAATAATCTATGAAGGCTCAGGGAATACTAATCAGCCTTGAGCTGTTCTTCATTTGTACAAGGACATGTGGGCCCATTCCAGGTTTAAATAAATGACTGAATGACAGAGATTAAACTCACTGAGGTTCTTTTCAAAGCTAAAAAAAAAAAAAAAAAAAAAAAAAAAAAAAAAAAAAGGTGAGAATTCAGTCAATAATGCACCAGAAATAGATTTACTGGAGTTTTAGAGATTTTCTAAAGCCACTAATCTGTCTGCAAGGAAAACATGACTTACCACACATAAAGTGAACCCACCACTGGGTGTGATGTGGACCAATGCTGTTGTGCTCAGCTCAGGAAATTTGCTGCCTTTCAGGCCTTTTCTACATCACTCATTTTACTGCATTTACCTTTGCAAGAACACCAATTTAAATTACTTTCAGAGCAGACAAAATAGAAATACAGATGCTGCACAAAGCAAGGAATTCTGAATAGTAGGAAAATTAGAAACCAGTCATCTCAGGGTTCAATTCCACACTGAGCCTCAGCTTTCCTGAGGTTACTCAGATTTCTGGCAGGATTTCTAAAGCCATCTCACATTCAAAAGCCCCACTGTTTAGTCCACATTTCCTCAGCAGAGGGATACTAATTATTTATTAGAATTGCTAATTCTACAGTTGCACTTCCAGTGTCTGAGGAACAAAATTCACATGAACAGCAACAGGAACCAAATTGCTGTCTCAGATGGGCAACACTGGAGGCCCACAGATTTGCCTATTTATTTGCTCAGTATGGACATTTTCTGATACAAAGGAAAATACAAAAGGGTAACAGCACAGCACATGTCAGAGGATGGCCTGTTTGCTTAAATTTCATCTCTTTCTCTCCTTGGTGGCTTAGAGAAGCTGGCAACATTCATATTCTGCTGAGCAAATAGTAACCTGGTAGGAAGGAGGGAGCCTCAGTCACTTTATCAGCACATAAAGAAGCAACACAGATTTGAGAGATTTCCTCCTGAAATTCTGCCCTCAGTGGGAAGGGAAGCACCGAGCTGTCTATTTTAAGTATTTGTTTTCTTGCTTTTAAATTACTTTTTTTTTTTAATTACTGTATCTTTAACACTGGTGGTGCTCATGCTAATCAAGAACAGTGTTCTAATCAAACTAATCAAAACTTGTTCTTGGAGTGTGACAGACATCTAATAAAGAAGTATAGAAATTAAGCTGAACCATCTATAAAGAAACTAAAATTCAGTATTAATGATCCATTTCAATCTTAAACAATAGAGTTTTGTGCATCACTGATGAATCAGCCAAATATATGTAATATTCATTGTTACTTTTGACAGAAAAAATAAGTAACATGCAATGCTATCTCTATCCAGAGAGCCTTTCTCTCATTTCCCACAGAATTCAGCCATTTGCCCATATTTAGCTCACCAAGCAAACAAATTATTCATTTTTTCACTACTGTGCTTGCAAAAAAGAATAAACACTGAGTCTTGAAAGATTTCCAGCAAGTCACCATATTGTGTTAGTCCCATCCTGCATTTATTCTTTGCATTCACATGAATTAATGGAAGATGCAACAAGCAGCTTTAAGTGACGTTTTCAATAATTTGGACAGGGCCAGTCCAACCAGAAGTCTCAAGAGCACAAACTGGAACCTTGATATGCAGAGTGAGTGAAAGCTGGGCATTGCCCCCAGCAGAGAACAGAAGGCAGTGCTGACCCCAATCCCCCATTTCTGCACTGAGTGCTGCTGCCCAAAGCAGATCCTGTCTATGTTCCAGAGCTGTGCCCAGCAGCAGGGCAGAGCCCTCTCCCCAGTGGGGCACTGCAGAGGTGCCAGGTACAGCCCCTGCACTCCCCAGGTGTCTGTACAAACCCTCTGGCAGTGCCCACAGACACAGACCTGTCTGTCTGTCCTGCTTCATGCTCCAAGCATTGCAGGGACCACACTCATTTTTCTGCTTGGGCCTGTGTGTCTGATTATTGGTTTCTATAAATAATTGAAGAAACTGATTCCTTGGCTTTTAGATCTGCTTTAGAAAATTATCTCATGTTTTCATTTTCCCTGTTTTCTCAGAGTACAAATTCTCTGTCAACTGAGGAACTTCAAGATATAGTTTTTGTAGGAATTAACACTTCAACAGCAGAATAAACCTCAAAACATGGGGGACTCATAGTCAGTCACAAGTGTGATGCAGAAGGCAAAGAAAAGACAATTTTGAGAAGAGACACTGGGCACATTCTAGATTTAAAAGCAAACATTAAATTAGCAAGAATTGTTATTTTTTTTCTTTTTATTAACAGCAGTTCCAATGTTTAAGTTCAGTCATCAGTCAGTCTCACAGTTCAGAGATCAGAATACCTGAAACTCCTTTGAGGCACACGGATATGTGCATTTCTTCCTCATACATTCCCCAAAGTAGCAATAACTTTCTTAACATTCACCAGCTCAAAATAAAAATGTACTGAAAACGTACAATTTATCATAAGTCTTAGAACACTTTGTCTTTTCCCCGTATATTTCATCACAGCAATATGAAATTCAAAGTCTTTAAGTAGAGCATGATAATTTATTAGAGCTTCATCTCAAGCTCTATACATAATGCTTTTTCAACATTCTACATTCTTGTTATGGTCCTGACAAAATTTCCCTCTGAGAGATAGAATCATCACCAAATGAAGTATTAATTATTTAAGCCCAAACTCTTACAAAGTGCAAAAAAGAACAGAGTAAAACCTTCAGCATCCAAATTTCTAAGAATGGCAGGGTTTGTAAGCTTAAACATTTAAATGTAAGGGGACTTTTATTTCAAGTACTGCAAAAGAGAAACATTGCCACTTACTGGCAGTACCAATGTCTTTGCAATATTTGTAAGCATTTCTGTGCATCTTCAAATGCTCTGTTAACCTTTATAGTATTTGTCAATAAAAAGCCCCATTAACATTTAAACTGTGTATGTCCAACTACCTACTTCAAGCAGGAATCAAAAGAGAAGCTGTAAGGAACAGGTTATTTATTACAGACTACATTACTGGGACTGTACACATTGGAAAGTTAAAAAAAAAAAACCTCACATTCCTTAGAGTTAAAAAGCCCAAAAGGTAAAAAAAAAAAAAAAAAAAAAAAAAAAAAAAAAAAAAAAAAAAAAAAAATCAATCATTACTTGGGAAAAAGGCTGAGCATGGCCTGAGCAGGAGATGTGACCACCATGGGTGAATGGTAACACAGAGAACACAGTACACACAGTACAGCTTTGGAAACAGTGCAGCTTTGGCAAGAGTAGTGCAGCCAGCTGGAGCCACCTCAGGAATACTGGAGGTCTAAAGAGATTGCAGTGGACAGGAAACTAAAACTGAAACACTGCTTTTGCAGTAGGAACATCAGAACTTATCTGATATTAACAACTAACCTTACTTGACATCGAGAATTTGTCTTCATTGGGCAAAAACTTAATCAAAGACAACATAAACACTGGACAAGAACTGAAATCAGACAGACTCTTCAATCAAGCTGCTGAGTTGGAAGTGACAATGACATAATTCATCAGTCCAGCTATGTCCCCTAAAATTCTGTTTCAAGCAACACTGATTTAGTAGAATCCCTGTGTGCTGCTTCTGTAAAGTGAGTATTTCAAAAACTAAGGAAAAATAATTCCAGAATCCAGAGACTGAAATTGAAATAAAGTATTATCTATTACCACTGCTTTTATAAATCATCAATAAGGACAGCATGACCTGTTCCAATGAAAAGAAAAAAAAAAGGTATTAACTGTCTTCAAGTATGAGATGCACTCACAGTGACAGCAGAGGCATTCATTTAATCACTTTACAACAGGGAAATCTATAGACTCCATAGAAAATTTACAACCAAAATGGAGCTAATGTGACAAATGGTGCTTATGTAGCAAAACCAGAAAATGTCAAGTCTGCAAATTCAACAAAAATGTGCTTTAGTGGCTCTGCCTCCTCAGGCTCCAGTTTGACCGAGCACCACTTCACCCAGTCCTTCCTTTCAGCTCACGTCCGTCTCGTCTTCTGTTTCTTCGTTTGTCTCTTTGCATCCTCTGAGCCCCCAGTGTCAGAGCCTGCCTGCCCAAGAGCACGGACCCCTTGCAGCCGAGCTGTCAGCTGCAGCAGTAAGGGAATCAGCTGGGAAAAAAAAAAAGGGAAGCAAGTTGTGGTTACAATGGTATGTAAGGTCTGAATGGTATGGTTCTCCAGACATGTAGCCCCTACCAGACTCTATTGCATCAATGGCACATCTACAAAGACATCAGAATATGGCAGCAAATCTTGGGGAGGAATCAAACCAAACTTCTGGGAATTTCAGATAATCAAAATCTAAAGTAATTGTTTGAGAGGAAATCAAACTGAACAGACAAATTTCATTTCTCTTTTTGGTAAAACAGAAATCCAGTCATATCAGAAAAGACTAGAAGAGCACAGCTTGATAACGAAGACAGGGGGCTTGTATAGCAGGTATTTGTATTCCTCTTGAGAGCTTTTGAACTAGGGAGGGTATAAAGCTAAAGAGACCAGACCTGAAGACTTGCAAGACTTTTTCCAGTCTGATAGTGCCTGAAGCCAATAAAACAATTATTTTCATTCCTATTATCACTGAGTCTGGTTATCTGAATTTTAATGATGCTGTATTGTTTTTTTTTTTTCTCAGAGCAATCAAATGAGAAACCAAAATTCAGCCACAGCACAGGAACTCACCTTCACACCAAGTTTTTTTAAAGGAAGATAATTGTCCAAAAACATGGCTACATTGTGGCTTTTCTAATATCACATAAGGGGACTGTGACTGCACCTCTCTCTGGATAACAAACCCTCACTGAGCATAGTGCAACATATCTATTGACAGGACAGTAATACTTGGGCAGGAGCAGAAGCATCCCTGACCCACCTTGTCGTGGTTGTAACCAGCCAGCAGCAGGAGCAGCGTCAGCGGTAACGCGATGTAGGACCCTTGGGCAATGTCTTGCTCAGGCAGCTTTCTCTGGAAACAGTGCAGATCATGGATTTTAGTTTAACAGCTGACTGTGAAATCCCTCAGCTCTAAGAAACATCAGCAATAGGATCACAAAGCACAACCAGCCCTTCTCATCTGACTTCCTTCCAAATGCTGTTCTAGGATTTACTTTACTTTCCACTTCAAAGCCACCCTCTGGATCAGCCACTCATATATTACCCCTTCCTGAGGTATGCTGCTTTGTAAAGCCAATTCATGGATCATCAGTCTCCACTGACAGTCAGCCTGGTGTGCTTTGGTTTACCTGTCCTATGCTGCCCACACCTCTGTGACCCCACAATAGCAGCCATGCCAGCACAGAACCTTTCAGGCACATCTGCACCCTTCATTTCCTACTGCTGTTTCGTGTCTTCCTCCTGTTCCACTGGCAACTGAACACACAGCAAATCTAAATTAATGCCACTCATAAACCTCTTTATATTTACACTAATAGAAAGCTTGTCCAAGAGCACAAAATACATGCAGGTTACAACACCAAATACTGCTCCCAAGGTGGACATTGGAACATGAAAATATTAGTACTTACAGTGGGACTGAAGACCAGTGTAATGTGTTTGTGATATCCAATGGCAGTGAAAGAAACTTGAGGCAGGGTGTAGTCATACTGTGATTTGGACAATGTAGAATCCAGGAGCACCACATAATTCTGTGGGTAAAAAATACACTCAGGCTACAGCATCAGGAGCAGTCCGAGACAAAATCACTTTTAAAGGCAAAGGTCAGTTAAACAGGCTTCAAATCTTCCAAGACACTGGTTAGTGCAGCATGAATACAGTTCTGCAGGCACACCACAAATTACACTTCAGTGTCCTTAGGGAAAAAAAAATTAAGCTAATTTTCCAGCAATATTCTTACCTCTCCATCTCGGAGTAGTGGTGGGAAATGAAAAAACAGAGATAGGCCTAAGTTGACTGTATGAATTGGGTTGTCAAGATTTTCACTTTTGTACAGCTTCACCTGTAAGTGAAGGAAGAAGCACAAACAAGGCATTTGCAAGCCTGCACCACAATAGATATTTCAGACATCCCACATTTTCAGGGACAAAAGCATTTCAAAATTCATCATGTGTTTTTATAAACAGAAAGTTGTCGAGTAAGAACACTTGGAAAGGTTCTAATCTGGGATGTGAAAAGTCACAAAAGAGTCTTTTTATAGAACTTGAAAAAATTTAGGAACGGCTGCTGTCTGACATTTTCACATAGCTGGTGTATGAAAAGCAGCCTGTGCTGTGGATCACAAAACTTTTCTCACTTGTGTCTGCAACCAGTCTTAGCAGAGCTTTCAGAGAAAAGAATGTCTGCATTGGAGGCCAGGGTGATGACATGCACCCATCAACAGCTCACATGCAGTACATGCAACACAACACCACACCTAATATGAAGACGACACAGGCTTGGATAACTTCCAATAATCAAATTTTAACATCAATTCCTATTGGCTTAGGCTGAACTGCAAGGGTTTAAATTTCCCCAGGAAGATGGGACACAAGCTCAGGTGCTCTTCGGTAAGGTGACACATTTTCCCTTCACACCTGCTCTGAGTGTTGCATCCTTTGGATGTCTCCCAAAAAACCCAACAGCTTAGCAATGAGATCTTGGCAAGTGAGATGCATAGCAAACTAGTGTGAAAGAAATCTAAGCACTGCATTTATATTGCTAGGTAACATTTTATGGAGCTTTTAAACCTGAGAAATGATACTGTAACTCCTATCCCACTAACACCTCTTGCAGAGACTTCCAGCATTTGCACCCTAAGCCAAAGGGATCAGAGGTGTTAGCAAGCTTTTTCAGATCACAGTACAGTGTTCTGAATTTTGAAAATTTCAGTTTTCCTATTTGTCTCATACTGTCTATTATAATGTACTTTTAAATTCACATGTCTCATGGTATCACTGCATTCACATAGCATCAGGTTTTGACATACAGGTCAAAATTTTCAGGTGTTTCAGGAATTAATGCAGTTCTCTGATACAAAGTACTCATTTCACCCTTGCTGTTTTGATGCCCCTACAGACGAAGCATCCCTAATCAGGGAAGTATATCCCAAAATGTACAGGCCAACCAGAGAAGGTATTTATTAAACATATTCCCATGAAAAATGGAAATGTTAAAGCAAAAAATCAGGAACACTGCAATCTTCATTCTATCTGGAATTCAAATTCACCTTCATTAAACTATTAGTTCTAATTTGAATTAAATGTGTGCTCTGGCTACTGAACTCCAGTGACCCTGCAAAAAAAAATCATTGCGAAAGCAGTACCAAATACACTTGACAAAGATGAAAGGCTTGAACTTACACATAATGTGGAGAGATATTCAGAAGCTGTAATTACATTTCCACTTAAATCAAATTGATTAATTTGCCGGAACGCTATAATATTAACGTCATCAATGTCACTGTTCCCAACCTGCAACAGAAAACACACTCAGGTTTCTACCAACAGAGGAACAGTTAACAAAGGACAGCAACACAACTGTTAACACAACACAAACATTGCTGATCATTTTAAATAAAAGTGGATTTTGTTCTATAATAACCACACGGAAGTTCAAAAGCTTTCTCACTTCAAGTCCCTGGTCTCCAGAGTGCACAGCTTGCAATTGCAGACTTGGGCATTATCAGCATGAGACTCATGACATTAAGCTAAACTAAAAATGCAAGTCTCAAAAGCACAAACTATACTAGAAAAGGTTGAGGTACATCCATAGGACTGCCTGATCTCAGAACACTGGTCTCAGTATTTTGTACTTGTGCTGAGAGATGCAGAGAGATGTTTATACAGTTGATTAACGTGGAATATTTAAGAAGATTCCACCAGTTTTCAATGCAAAGTTATTACTACATTTTATAAAGATAAAAGTGCTAGTCCAAATTACAATTTCACTTACATCAAGACTGCATGATTTGGACCCAATAAAACATAACAATATCTCTCTGTCCATAACTAAATACAACTGCAGGACAATATGACAATTTATAACATCCTCAAGCTACCTACCACTGCTTTGTTCCACATCATAGAGAAATGTTGAAAGGTGTTCCATACATTTATTCTCTTGTTTCTGGATAAAGAGCTTTCATGACTGTGAAAAGAATCCTTTTCACTTGTTTACTGTTTGGGCTTTATCTCACTTCAGTTTTGAGCTATGGTGCTGACACACAATATGGGGCCTGCTTTTAGGGAGCTAACTTGCTGAAAAGCACTTGTCTAAACAGAATGCCTTCACTACATTGCTGCTGACAGAACAGACAGAATGCCTAGACAGACCCATTTCATATTTAAGTGGTGCTACAAAAAAAGAGAAAAATTACCTCAATTGCCCGATGCTGTGGTAAAGCTCTTTCAATGTGATCATTGCCTTCAGCTTTGAGTTGGACATGATACACACAGCCAGGCTGAAAGCAATATTCAGATGATAAATCCCAACACTGAATAATACATATTTTAATTTTAGAGAGCAGTGAAGAGAATTTTCTAACACTCCATTTAAGATACACCACTCAAACAGATTTAACTCTATGCAGTTGAAGTTTTCCTTAATCAAACAGAAAATTCAGCTCAATAACACTATTAGGAGTGTTTAGTGTCAGAAAATAAGGAAAGGTTATATAGAACTTTCATTAGTTTGTTGCATCACAGTGCTAAAAGAAATCATCTGCTGTGATGAAGGAAAACACAGGATTAAAACCTGATCAAACATTGCCTTGTACTTCAGGAAATTGTTGATTCCTTCCATAATGGTGCCATAAATTCAGCTTCCCCACTCCCTGAAGAACAGCTTACTTCACATACATGCTGTGCAACCAACATCACACACACACCCAATATCCTGCTAAAAATAGGCTGTTGGTATCTTCTCACAGGAGAAACTAAACACTTCCCCAAATTCTTTTGCCTATGAAAATTCCCTGCTGGTCACCCAAGCACCGACCAGGGGATTGTCTCCTGCCACACCAACTGCTCAGTGCTTGTGGACACCAGCACAGTATGCTGCCAGCAAGTTCACAGACTTACACCACAAACTTCTCTTTTCCTCTTTTCTCAGGCTCAGTGTTCACTACTTGATTGTGTTTCTTCACACAAAGAGACTCAAGGGAGTCTGAGTTAGCAAACATGATGGGAAAACAGAAACCAGTGGCTACTGAACAGAACCCATTTCACTGCTCCATTGTCACACTGACAGACAAGGAAATGACAGAGCCTCCTACTCCTTACCCGAAGGCCACGGAGCCTGAATTTGCCCTCTTCATCAGTTATTGTGTCCTCTCCATAGATGCTGCAATCCTTCTGTCCCACAGCTTCCACTGAGACTCCCTGCTCAGGCTCTCCATTTAAAGAGGAAACTGTGCCATAACAGCTGGAGGTGTAAAGAGAACAGTTGCTACAGATATGCAGATGCTCTTTAAATGCGTATTTTAAAGATATTTTAGTGTTATAACTGATGGAAAAAGTACTTAATGTATTTACCGTAGCAGGAAGAAGAAAAGGGGTATTTATAATGTGTGTGCAAAACAGTTTAAATCATCAGAATTTGCTGCAGTTCAGAACACAACTTTAAGAATACAAGTTTCGTAGACTCCATCAACAGCAGTTCTTTCTTACCCCTGAGGGTAAGGAAAGCAAGGATCC
This sequence comes from Vidua macroura, assembly GCF_024509145.1. Lineage (NCBI taxonomy): Eukaryota > Metazoa > Chordata > Aves > Passeriformes > Viduidae > Vidua > Vidua macroura. The sequence continues at coordinate 8,056,777 of NC_071586.1, read as the reverse complement.
CGAAGTCAGGTATCTGAATTGGTCTACCATACCTAGAACAGTCCTCTCCTCTCCCACTGGAGGCAGCACAAACCACTTCCAGTGCCACTGAGACAGTGCTTTCATAGCCATTGTTCTTTCTCTAGCTCTGCCATTTGGGCTTAGCTATATATCCACAACCACGAAAAAAGGCCAAAAAAAGTACTTATAACACAACATAATTAAGTTAAACTGAGACTTGAAAAGTCTCCTCCAAACCTGCAAGAACAGAGGTGTGCTGGGAGGAAAGACATTTGGCACAACACGTCCTGATACAGCCCATAGCATTTTCTATGGATTCCAGCTCCACTGACCTGTAAGCTGTTCTGTAACCAGTTATCTGGATTTTGAGATTTTGTCCTTCCTGCACTTCAATCATTTGTGATGATGGTTCAAAGCGAAATTCTTTCATCATGGGTTTAAAGTAATATTGCCCTGGGCTCTGCAAAGAGGCACAAAACAAGCTGTTTACTCATAGTGATGCAAAAACTCACCAACTCCAAACAAATATGCTTTGCAAGAGCTCTCTCAAGAGCTGAAGTCCTCTGTTCCAACCACAGGTTAAACCTGTCACAAAATGTGAGCAGTGAAAAACAGGGAGCACATTGGACAATAAACTGATGGAATTCCACCTGGTGACAAAGTGTTAAGAGAGAAAGGAAACTAAAGCCCTAAAACCTTACCACAAGACCTCAAGGACAGGAAAGTGACCACAAAAGAAGGATGTCTGCAAAGAAACTATTCAAGCATGTCTACACACATATAGATCAATAATGTAATTAGATTTCCTTCCCCCTAAAGACTCTCCAATGATTACCAACAAATTGGCTTGTTTCATGTTTACAGACTGCAAATTAGTAACTGAGATCAATCAACATCATCTACGACCTGTTGGGGAGAAACCTCTTGCCATGTTAGATTTCACATCTTTCACTTGCTACGATTTTAAGTGCTGTTTATTCTCAGGGACCTGCATCTCTCATTGCAGGTTAGGGTTTCAAAGGACACCTGCCACCCAGAGAGCCTCTTTGGGAGGGCAACGTAAAAGAGCCCCTCACACAGGCACGCTCTGAAGAATCATTTCAACTTACCAGATTGGAAAATGTCAGCATGCCATCATCCTGTGTGAGGAGGTTGGACCGAAACACCCCTCCACTGAGAGACAAGAGAACTCCAGCAAGAGCCTGGTCATCCTCTGATTTGATCTGTTTTTGAAAAAACAGTAATTTTAAGTGTAAGTGAGGGCTTCTTTATGGAGAAGGGTTCAGTTGAAAAGCCCCTTGCAGAGTGCACAGGTGGGCTGGCTCTGAGCACTCAGCTGTGAGCAGAACTAACCACATCTGTACTGCCCCTCCTGCCAGACCACAGGGCTGCAGAACCCTCTGCTCCCAAGCCCTGGGCAATCACAGCCCATGGCACACCATGTGCCACTACAGCAGCCATTCTCTACCACTCCATAGAACACACAGGGAGGCCAGAACAAAGCACCCCAAACACTGGAACCAAGCACTAGCTGGACCAGACTACACCTACACTTTGAGGGATAAAGCTCGTTAAAACAGAGTGGTCCAACTCTACAAAAGCAAATAAAGCCAGTCTTTTGGACTCTATAAACCTTGCTGAGTATCTTCTGCATGGCAAGTCATGGTCTACAACTGAGCTCATCCACTGAGATTTGCTTCTTCATGACAAAAATTATTATCCAAATAATAATAAATTATCCCAAAATCCCACACCCATTTGTCTTTGGAAGACATGGATTAACTTGTTGCCTGTCCAGCTCCAACTGCACACACTATTCATTTAGAACTCCAAATGTTCAGAACATTACCTCAAATGTCACCCCAGCAAGAGCAAAAGCTTTGAAGTCTCCAACTGTTCCTTCTACAGCAGTCAAAACAAAACCTTCCTTCTGAGCAGTGATTGTGTATTCCAAGTCACTGTGGAGTGGCCCAACACTTCAAATAAAAGGAGAACAGAACTTGTTTCAAGAAGAACACTTGGATATCACATTGTCAAGTAACCACTGCTTTTTAACTAAAGAATCCAAAGGTTCAAAACCAATCTGCTCATTACCTGTAAGTGCCTTTGTCATCAGTGAAAACCGTGATAAGTGCAGAAGTTGCTCCCTTCTCACTAATGACAATCTCAACACCTTCCAATTCAGGATGAATTCGCCCTTCCAGAAATAAGCCTGCTTTTCCATGAATCTCTATCAGCTTCCCAGGACAACTCTCTTGGTCATTGTGAAGGGGATTTAAGACAAAGAAAAAGGTCAAAAATACACTTGACACTCTGGCTTACAACAGGAGTTTAACTACTTCCAAAGTGATCAGCAGGCGGCCTTTTATCTTAGAACAAGAGATCAATCCACACAATTTCATGGCCTCTCAACACATCTTACAACATCTGAACAGTACCAAAATGAGTAACTACATTTCAAAGCTATAAGCACATCCCCAAAAAACCCTACAGATTTCTGAAGTGGTTGGAGGTCTCTTACATACACTGCAGCCACATGGAAACAATGGCAATGAAACTCCCTTCTAGGCAGATTACACTGAGCTTTGGCCACATTTGAGTTCAAATTCAGCTTAGTATATATCATGTTCAATGACATTAAGCAAAATTTTATTTCCCTCCCTCAAATGCATTTAGAACATGCAAACAGAGTCACATGAAAAGAGGCACTTAACATTTCCTTGTGATTTCAAACAAAATATATTAACTTAAGAACCTGAGGACAAGATGGACACTGACCTAACAAGCAGCATCAATAACTGATGATAACCCTGACAATTTTGAAGTTTATCTTTTTTTTTTTGGTGAATATTTTTATTACTGTAATCTAGGAAAAAAAAAAAAAACTTTAAGAAAAACTTGAATTTAGTAACAAATTCAAAATAGAAACCTTGTTTTTGCACAACTCTTTTTCTAGGTGACAGTACTATGAACAATTCTGAGAATCTGGTGTGGTACCCAGAAACCCAGCCTTCCTCTCGTGCTAGGTGGTTTTTCAGCACTTGGAAGAATTCTGCTGATGAAAACTCTACTTGCATCCTCTATCAAATAACTTCCAAATTCCGTAATTAAATTGGCCCAAAGAAATAGCTGCAACTGAAACTTCCCTAACATTATCTTTCAAGTTATTCATATGTTTATCTACACAGATACACTTCAACTATAAAAACCCAATCCTTTCAAACAACAGATTATTCATATTTACCTCCACTAACAACTGCTTCCACATAAGGTGGGTAGAAGAGCAGCTCTTTTGATGATGGTGTAACAGTAATTTTCTCTCCAGACCTGTAAAACACAAGTAAGATATAATTAAAAGAAAATCAAATTAGCAGCTCTCATGTAGAGCAGAGCGCAAGAATGAATCTAAATACTCCAAGAAAAAAGTAACAACAACTTAAGCAAAATTCTTACTATGTGCTACTAAGTTTTCTTGTAGTTCAGAGTCACCAAAGGCACCCAGCCAGCAGCTCTGTCCTACCTGGAGTTTTATCACTGTTCTGTTTGACAGAAACACCACACAACAGTACAAAGAATACAGCTTGTCCATTACTGGAGCTTGGTATTACCTTGCCCAGTATGAAAATTCATATAAGAATGGTCCTTGGAGCTCCTCCACCATTTCTTGCACTGGTGGCTTTGTTCCTTCCTCCTCCTGACCCTTCTTTTCTCTCTCCTGCCGGCGGCTCTCGATTTCTGCCAGCTGCTGCTCCCGACGGAGCTCCTGAACAGACTTCAGGGGCCCCAAAACTAAGGCAGGTTCACTGTCAATGGATGACCTGAAAATATGGAGAAAAAACAAAATCATCTCCTTTCCTACAGAGACAAAAGCTTGTATCTGTTAATTACTGCCTTTACACCACCACAGACAAGTCTCAGGATATTTTTTAAACCCATACCTATTTAACTGCCCTTTTTATTCTGGTAAGAGCACAGGAGTGGTAAATGTTTAGGCAAAAGGATCAGTTTGCAAGAGTACCTTTAACAAAGACCTGAACTGAAGAGAAAGGCTGGAATGTCAAACCTGAGACCAAGCTTAATACAGAAAGTACAAAATAAATAAGAAGACTGCTAAGCTTGCTTTTTTTTTTCAGAAGTAGGAACTTTTGTCTCAGAACCTTACCTCTCAGGAGCAGAGAATACAAGGAGAAATAACTTCTATCACACATAAATACTTCCAAGAGCCAGAAATTCCCAGGAAGAGCTCTGAGTTCTCACCTATCTGCCCTATTCATTTGAACTACCCAGCTATCTTGTCACTGTCCACTGAATAGACTGCTACATAAATTCAACCAAGTTCTTAGAATTAGCTCAGAACAATGCACTTTATTTCACTCTCCCTGATCTTGCATCCTTCTCTTTTCTAGCATTTTCTTCTAGACTCCAATCATCCTTTGTATCTTATCATCTATCTCTTCTCCAACAGTCTGAATTCTCAGCGAGGACTGCACTGAAATTATCACAATCGCTTTTCCTACAGCCATTTTAGATTACCAGGATAATTCTGTCTCCTGCTTCAGTGTTCACCTATATTCTAGTCTGTCTTTTTAAGAGACATAGTCACTATCACACTAAGTTTCATTAAGGCTTTATATTCTTTCTCGGCAGTCCAGACACAATACAGAAACATGTAATTTTTTTTTTTTGTCTGAAAGCCTATTAAAAATTTGTACAGGCACACACAGTCTCAAGATACTCATAATACATTACTACAGTATTATTTTTAAAACATACCAAGCCATTATCAAGAACTGATGAGAATCAGCTTTGCTTTTGGTTGAGGTTGTTTGAGGTTTTTTGTTAACTGAAAGTTAAGGGGTCACACCCATGGATCTGGTACACAGACTTGTAAAAACACATGGTTTGCTTTTTAACCCAGAGTTGTTCCCTTTATATTGATGGCACTTCACAAATTGGACTTCAGCTGAAAACCTTGAGGCAGGATTGATCAGAGACACCTGTGGCAACTAAGCTGCCTTCAAAGCACTAGCCAATAATCTCCAAAAACCCAACAAGCTGAGAAGGTGGGTACAATATTCATCTCCTCACTAAATTGTTTTTAAAATCCCAATGGCTCTCTGCTGTCTCAGTGTCTCTTTTCCAGCTGCTGGAGTTGCCCAGCAGTTGCAGTGATAGGGTCATTAATCTTGGAGAACTCGAGGCAATGCTCTGCAGGCAATGTTCTCTGAAAAGATGTTTTCTGCACTCAAAAAAGTTTGAGAGGCCATAGTCTAGAACAAGTAGACACCAGCAGAGTATCAATAAAACACTCATCATTATCAAACACTTTCAGGCAGATTTGGCACCTCATACAATTAAAGCTGTTCACAAATCAGTGCTCCCTAGTGAGCTGTCTGTTCAGCTAAACATAAATTGGTGCATTAGTGTGCAATCACTCTGCATGTTTTTCCTTTTATAACCCTCCTCACACCAGCTACAATGCTCTAAAGCAGCAGATTCTCATTGTGAGGAAAGAAAAAAGGGAAAAATTATATGCCAGTGTCTTAAAGAGCTCAGACCTATGCTAAAACAATACCCTCTGAATTCTGAAACATCAGTTCATTGAAGTATATAAAAACTCAGAAAATCATTCATTTTTACCAAGTCACAAAAGTAGGGAGGGGCAACTTCAAATGATGAGAAAATGCTCAAAATGAGGCTGGATTTATCTCTCTCCTAAGAACTCAAAGCACATCTTAGCATTAAAAACCTCTTGCAGCCTAGGCTAGGATGCCATCCCCTTAGAAAGTAGCCACTGCAGCACTAAAACTGGAGTAAAGCTTTATAAGAGAAATGTCTTTTTCCTCCACCTTTTATAGCCCCACGATTTCTTTGTCCTTACTTAATGGTAACAGTCACATCCATCAGTTTATCAGTTACAATTGTGCCAAGGACATGGTGGCGAACTGCAGTGAGTGTCAGGATACTGGGAGAGGACCTGCAAATCAAAGGAACAAAGACATGAATTCAAGGTCCCTTTCCCAAATAAACAAATCTTATTTAGCAGGGTCTGTGTCTCACCCCTGAGATTGAAATGCTTTATAAAAGATAACACAGAAATTACACAACAAAGCTGTAGTGCTGGGATGGTCATCTTTTGGAAAGGGAGCATTCCCTAACTCGAGCCCCAAAGCAATTCCATCCTTTGTGCCTTCTGCTTCCTCTCAAGCTAAAGTTGATTTGATTGATTTCATATGTCGAAGTGTCATTAAACTCTAGACCATAATCTATAAATAACTAATTAAACTGGACTAAGCAAAGAAGATCAGCACTGCTTACTTGCAATAAGGGTGAACATTTATTCAGCTTGCAAAAAAATGGGGTGAGCAGAATCCCACCACCAGAGTCATGGCAGCAGTGACATGCAATAGTGGCAAGGGCCTCTTAGCAATCTTACTATCCTGTCTTTTGCCTTTCAGCTCTCGCAAGTGACCAACAGTTTTCACTGAAATAACTCTTCTCTGTTACAAGGCAAACCCAACATTAAACAGACAGAAAGCTGACAAAAATACCCATCTAAATTAACTAAAGCATCTTTAAACCCTATAATTGGTTGATTTTTATTACTTCTAAGATAGGAAGGGCAGGAGAACACATGTGATAGACCTTGGTAGAGCTTCCCTGTCCTGCTGAAAGCAAGCAGGAGAAGGAAGTTTTATGGAGAATCACGCTGGTAGGTGTAAGGTGAGGAACAGTCACACTCTTACGTGTCATAGGTGTAATACTCGTGTTCAAACTGGTGGCAGGAGCGTGGGGTCACCTCATACACACCTACAAACAGCAAGGCAAAGAATGACCACCGAAAAAGTCAACTTTTAGAGCACAGGTATAGAAATAACTACAAAATTTGACTGCCTTTCAGTATCTGACTGCCTTTCACACAGACATCTAAAGTGTCTGACAAACAGAACCCATATGAATGAGATTATTTCAACAACCTTTATTCATCAAAGATGAAATACTTCCATCACCAAGAAAAAAAAAATAGTAACATTTTATTTCTGGAATCTAGATTTGGTGAAGGACTAAATAGCAGAAGAAATGGAGAAATCTATGAACTTGGAACAGATAATTTATATACAGATGTAATTAAAACAATGCCTTTCAGAAACCACAACAAATTTTTTTTGTTCCCAGCAGTATTAGCTAACTGGTTATTTTTCATTTTTTAAACTAATATTTTAAAGCTGTTACCTGGCTTTGAAAGACAGAATCTATTAACTCCTTTGGACAGGTTATAAACACCAACATTCTCTGGTCCATTTCCATCCTGATAAAATTCCTGTGAAGCCACAGCATAATTCACTATTAGCAGCTACCAAACAACAAAATGAAAACAGTATCTGCCTAAAGATACATCAATGCCATCGCTTTTGCAACACCTAACATCACAAGACCATTTTACCAAAGTTAAAAGACAAATCTTAAAGCACACTAAACATCAATGTTCCCAAGCTCTGTGACCTTCCAGAGACAGGAGAAAGCCTTGATTCCAAGCATAATCCAGCCTGGCCTCACAAGGTCATTAAAAATATACAGGAATATTTGTTTCCTACGTACCAGTGTGATTGCATGAGAAAGAGAACACCTCAGCATATATCCAGTCTGCCTGAATTCTACTCCTGACACATCTTCCTCCAAGACTTCCAGTTCCAAAGACTTATTCTTCCAGCACCAGTCTTCATGTACAATGCTTACTAGAATATAGACCACACAAAGCATTTCAGTAATGCAAAACTGAGTAAATAAGGGCAGGGTTTGTGATATGAGACGTGTGTGTCTCTCTAGCTTCCCTGACATTAATCTGCAAAGATAAATACACGACAATGCCTAGAGTAACAGACCTAGCTCTCAGCACTGCAGCATCACCAGGATCCCAACACATCTATCAGGAAAGCTGTGCTATGAAAAGGAATAATGAAGCCTGGCCACCCTGGAAGGCTCCTCAATGGGCACTACTATTGTGACAGGCAAAGCAGCCTAGAGGACATCACAACCTAACCCAAATTTAACCTGGTGGAAAGATGTTCCCACTCCTGTACAAAGAGCACAATCTATATACTCCGTCTACACCTTTCCCTGGAAAACAACTTATTTCCACAGGCCAAGGCAGGCTGGCCAAAATACATATTGTTCTTAGGAGCAGCACTCTGGGAGCAGAACTAGAGAATTAGTGTGTCCTTGTTCTTCAGCTTGGGACGAGCTAGTTCATGATAAAGCCCACTTCCCCCACACCAGCCACGCAGTCCCTAAAACTCAGGGGAGCAGTAACCTTTGGGCTGACACAGGGTTAAACATCCAACATTAAGAAAACCTGAGGCACTGTTGTAAGGTATTTTTCCAGATTCTCTCAAGTTTCACAACTGTGCTGGGCATGCTGCAAAAGGTATCCATGATAACAGAAGTGCTCAGATTAGGTCACAAATTGAGCTACCAAGGTGCCCCCCAAGCAGCCCCCCTGCTCCTACCTTTGTACTTGCCCGGGAGCACGCCCTCGAAGGTGAAGGGCACCGAGTCCCTGCTCCCGGCCAGCTGCAGGCTGCGCTTCTCCCCCTGGCGGCTCACGGCCTGCAGCGTCACCAGCAGGTCACCGCACGCATCTGGGAGGGAACACAGCACGTGAGGCTGCACCCCAAACCCACAGCCACACCTCGGGTACTGACACTGAAATGCTTACTCCCTCCCAGCAGAGGATGTTTTCAGTTAAACTTGATTTTGGGACTGTTAATCATATTCTTTTATCTAATGGCAAGAAAAAACCTGAGATCAACATTAAATCCCTGGGTTCACCTCACTCTGCAGAGACTTAAGAGCCAAGTAAACACCTGAGAGGCAGAACACGAAGTGCAGGGAGGATTCAGAGAGGAAAAAGGAAGGGTAAAAATCAGGCTCCAGTCATCACCTGCTAAAAGCAGTGGGTAATCAGGGAAAATAGCAGGAGAGAGGAACTTTAGACTAAAATAAAGAACAAAAGCTTATGAAAGAGAACAGAGGTTGAAAGCTTCTGCCAACAGCTTGAGCATCTACCCTACAGTTTTTACATGCACTGCTCTTTTCCCTTTTTTTTTTGTAAACTTCTTTTTCACCTCCAGTATTTCTCTGATTGATGTACAGTAGCAGTCAGGACCATTTCCTTCCAGAACCCACCCATCTTCTGAGGAAGGAAGGCTTGCTTATCCCTAGCAAGCATTAAAAGGAGGTACATAACTTTACTCCAAACTTTGTTAAGGTACCTTACTAGGCCACAATGTCTGCCAATTTACTTACCTGCTGATGGGACTAACTACAGTGTCTTGATGCCAACAACACTCACATGCAGTGCTGAAGTTCTCCATTCCATTGCCATTTCACTTTCACAATAGACTTACCTAAACAAGAGATCTTCCCTGAGACAGATGCCAAAAACTGAGAGAAGGTCACATCCATCACTGGTCTGTCAGTAACAGTGACAGGGAACATTTTGGGTTTCAAAGCCAACCCTGCTCTGGTCTCAGCCTCTGGAATAATTACCTGTACAGGTAATGAGAGGTATATGAATCAAGGCATCATCATCACCTTTCAGACACCAGTCCAGAAACACCCACTCTGCTGACTTCAATGCATTTATCAGAAATTAGAAAATGGAAATCTACTGTAAATCCCAGGCAAAGCAAAACCAGCCTCTCCAACATGCTTTCCAAAATTTCAAAATCTTTTAAAACACCATGAGAGTCCTACAATGAAGAAATGAAAGCTCATTCTTACCTGAACATTGTATGTACCCGATTTTGCCTTGAAACAAAATGTTCCATGAGAGTCAGTTTCTGTTGTAACCGGTGATGCTTTGTCTTTGTCTTCAGGTATCATGGTTACTTTGTATTTACTGATCTGTTTGACTGTGTCAGGGAATCGAGTAACTGAGATGTGGCCACACACACTGAACCTGTTAAATAAAAGCCAGTCATCAGAACAACTATCTTGATTTGACAAAGATCATAAAAAAACACTTGCTTTAGAACTTCCTCAAAAAGTAAACCTCACTAGGTTGAGGTAATAACATCTGAATTGGAAAGGATTTCTCCTGAAAGAGGGATTTGCAAGCAACTTGCTTCACTCTTCCCTGCCACCAACCCAATCACTTCAAGCCTTTTTTCTTTTTTTGCTTTTTTGTGCTAAGCAGGCAATGGATTTCTCCCCTCAGGTTTTAAATAGTTTCAAACGTTTTGTGTCAAAAACTTTAAATATGATAGGTAATCCACTGGAACACATCCTTGGTCCTTGTGAAAGCACAAGACAAGACAAAAAATTAGAAGGTGGTAAGTTTTGTTTATTGCCTTTAACAGCACAACATATCTAGCTACTGAATAAACTGTACCCCATCATTTAGCAGTGCACAGGGTTTTTTCTAATTGGCTGGCTATGTCTGTACAAGCTGACTGCTATTTGACTCAGTAAATTCCAAGTTTTCACTTCTCCAGAACACTGCCACTATTTCCTTCTCTGAAGTCCTGGACACAGAATTACGACCCTTTCATCTTTCTCAGCTCATGCTGTATCTCCCACCACTGCACAGCCTTAGACTCACAGTCAAGGCATCAAACAAGAATAAAGAGAATTCAGGTAAGGCAACAAAGACCTTGAGAGTGAGCAGTAAAATGCAGAGGTTTGTTACAACACTGCACCAGACAGCTGTGTGACTCCAGATACCCTCCTTCTGTGCAAGAGTGAAGTGGCAGAAAGCTTCTCTATTGCTTTCTTGGCTTACATGCCATTCTAAAATTCTTAATTTACCCATGCCTTAGTGTCTTCTTGCAAGGGAGAGCTTATTAAGAGGATGCTCTAAAGCTGAACTATTATTGAGCAAAATGCTGTGCACAAAACATGCACTCATGCTGCTCTATTTACCTTTAATTTCTTCAGCAACATTTAGCTCCTGACAACACAAGTCTGGGTATGGCATGGTAAAGGATCACCCGTTTTCACAGCCTCATCCACACATCAAGTTGCATTTTCATCCTGACACCAGTCCTTACCCTGTTGCAATGATGTTTGCCAGCTGAGGTGTATTTGGTGCAATCTTCACAGTAATAGTATCAAAAAACAGGTGTTCTTTCCTGGCATGAATTGTGTATGTACCTGTTGTTATGTTCTCAAGGCGGAAAGAGCCATCAGCTTTTGTCTTCACTGTAACAAATAACAAGAGTTAAAAACCAGAGCATATGTTAACCTTATGTATCAACAGATCCAGGATGTGCACTGCTTTAGGCCATTTTAAATTCATATTATGCAACAAATAGTTTTATGCTTTTTTACTAAATGAACCTTCATTTCTGTATTTCAAAGTACAATCTGGCATATGGTTGAAAGGAATTAAGACATTTTCAACTGCCAAACAAATGAACATTTAATGCTTTCATCTAAACCAGACACTGCAAAATTCATCAACTACATGAAATCCACTTTAACATTTCATATAAATTACAACAAAAGCAGTGTATTATCCTGAAGGGTTAATTCCACATCATAGACTAGTCCTATACTTGAGTTTCATAAAGGCTTTCCTGTAGCAAGAAAGATCAAGAGCACTGCATACCTTTAATCTGATTGTTCAGAGTCACAGTGGCATCAGCAACTCCGTCTCCTTCAGGACCATTCAACACCCTGCCTGTGACAGAGAAACCCATCACATGGAAAACAGGCTGAAATGGGAAAAAATTAACATCATTCTTTACTCAGGAAATGCAAACACACACCTACAGCAATCAATGTCGTTTTCTCCCCATGCACATATAAAGGAAACTTATTTACAGCTCTAGGAAAAAAATGTACCAGGATAATCACTGTGAAAGTACAAACTGATCTCCAGGCATACTGTTCCACTAAGCACAAAACACACATTCTCAATTTATCTGCACTGCTACAGCTCACAGTCACAGATCATAATGCCATTACACAAGGCACTCTGCAAACCAGAAAAACCTATAGGCCCTGCTCCACAGATGTGACAATCTCCACAAGGAAAGTAGGCAACCTGGAAGACTACTGCCTGTTTGCAACACGGACATGAAAGTGAACACAGCAGACAGATTTGCCCTATTTTGTTTCTTCCTAGTAAAAGGACCAAAATATAGAAACACAGCACAGTACGAGAAACTGTCTTCTACCTGCTGTGCATAAACAAGTGCTTTCAACTTCTTACAAAGAAGTATTCCCAAATACAGCTATTTTCTGCTAAAATCAGTTAGGCTTTTACAGGAATTAACGGCATAAAAGGACTGTTCCCCCTGCAGGCCTTACCTCGATCTGTAAACTGTCATGTTCTACAAGGAAGTCCAACCTAGATGGAGCAACATCAAAGGTGATTCTCTCTCCCCTGTAGAATGGTATCTGAAAGAAGACACATGGCTTTGACTCCTAAGCTGTGATGACAGAATGGTTTTCCTCTACCATTTTCCATGTTCTTACCAATATCAGACACCTCTACCAAGGGTCAAATGAGCTGCAAACCTCCTGGAAAAAATTACTCAGAGGCATGGAGACAAAAATATGGGCAATATTTCAAGACTGATGGAAACCATGAAATTATCAGAAAAGATGGAAAAGTAACCCCCTAGTCAGAATACAGCATACTTGGATGTGCAAGAGCTTACAGATAGGAGGCTCTAGGATTGCTAGAAGGATTAAAGGAATGAGAGAAGCCTGAATCCCGTTTGTAGAGCACAGACTGAGAATGCAGGACCATCTCTCCAGGCAGGGCACAGAGAACATGCTCCCATGACATCCAGATGTAAGAAAGAGAATGGGAAAAAAAGGAAACAGCTTAAAGGAGAGGAAGTGGCAATAGCACACTCTGGTTTAGAAAATGAAAGTTAACAACCCACTCAATAGACAAGCAATTAATTTCTAGTCACTTACCACAGTGTATTTCCCACTTGGCAGAGAAAGAAAGCTGAAAGATCCATCTTCTTTTGATACAACATTGCACAAATAGGATAAAGACTCATCTCTTGACTGGAACCCATCCACAGGAGAAATACTGCAGCCCACCACATCCTGTAGTAATAAATGCAATACAACATTTTGTCTCAAAGAAGAACACAGAAAGTAATTGGGAGGTGGGGAAGAGGGATACAGGAAAGTTCAAAATACTCAACTGTGAATGGCTGATGGGAAGTATAAAACTATTTTAGAGGCAAAGTTTGATGACATGACTTAAAATTCATGTATAGGTAAAACAGGAAAAAACAGCAAACAATCAACTTTATGGTAACAAGGACAGAACACTGGGAAATTCAACATCCTCAAAACTGTACCTTAAACCAGTGTCTTAACTGACTTCAGTTCTGTGGACAGGGTTAACATTGCAGAACAGAGCTCAGCTCTACATGACCAAATGTTTCACACTCATTTCTTAATGCACTTGTAAGGTGGCAATAGAAGCTGTGAACTTTGTCTTCCCATCAAAAGGGCAAAGAGTAATAAAGATGTCATGCTGAAGACAAATTACAGCTACTGTACAATGAATTATGAAATAATTCCATGGAGGTCACTTTGGATTGCAAGGGCCTTGTTGGGGAAAAAGAAAAAGAAATCACACAAAAGAACCAAACACAAAAATACAGTTTAAAGGATTGTACAAGCCAGTGAAGGATAGATGAGTATCAGGGCAATATGAATCTAGAAACTGTTTGGTTCTTCTTATTTATAGCCATACTCATATTGAAAAGGTACTGATCAACCATTACCTCTTTAGAGACTGAGGAAGAGAAAAGGAGAAACATGACCCCTTTCATGGGTTCTCCATCACTCCTCACAGACCCAGAGACATTGTACCCTGCAACAATCAGGGGGCTGGCAGCATAAGCATTGGAACTTGTCACCCTCACCACTGTCTTCGACTGAAATAAAGAAACAAACATCAAAAGCAGGCATCAATCTCATTTACAGCCCCTAAAGAACAATCAGAGACTGCATAATCAACAACAGGAACAGAAGCCAAAGCAGCAGAACTCAGAGGGTCTCCAGGCTACTCAAGACACTAAGACAATAAAGCAAAGATACTTTCTAAAACATTGTTTTTCCTGCTTCACTGATTTAGGAAATGGTCAGGATATCAAAGCTCCTCAAAAAAGCAGTCTGGGAGAAGAATTTAAGCTACAATATTCTTGCAAAGTGTACAGGATCAGAAGATGGAAAGCAAAAGCTCATTTGCCACTCCTTCCCTGGTTGGCTTTACCATCTCCAAACTGGGTCTGTACAAGGCAGTTTCTTGACTACCTGAATTAGATGTAGAAAAACTGCAGTAACCCTGTTCACCCACAAAGCCCCTTCCTCACACTAACTGATGCAGACAAGGTCTAGCAGATCCATCCTAACTGGGCAAACCAGAACTTCTGTAGGTTCTAACCTCTTTCAACATCCAGGTAGGATGCGATGCAAAGATTTCATATTCGCCAGGAAGCACTTTAAAGAAAGCAAACCTGCAAGACAAGAAAGGGATTATGTCTCTTCAGAAACAGCCACGAACATCTGTTCACAGAAAAACCATTCAGATTCTATTTATATATTAGAAAAAATACTTCAGAACTCTTACAGTCCCAGTCAGTATGGCAAAATTGAAAGGATCTTGTGTAAATGAACAGATGAATTAAGTATGCACCACCCACACTCACTTTCCTCCAGGCTGTGTAATAGTTGCTTGTATGTTTATGTCACTGCCAGCATTTCTCAGTACAACCTGAACTCCAGCAGGACCTAATGTCTGACCTTTGCTGAGAACCTGTCAAAATAAAAAGAAACAGAAGTATAAATGAATGAAAATAACGTGTAGAGCTGAATTTGAATGCTTTTATGAAGGTTGAATTAGCATAAGGTGGAATAAATATAGATAAAGGAGTCTAACCTTTCCGTTCACAGAAAATCCTGTGAACACAAAGTTAATATCTCCTCCCTTTGTGCAAATGTCATTAATGCCATCCACATGGATGTCTACACTGGTTGGTTCTGGAAGAGAAGAACCATGAAACAGCATGATAGTTAGTGAGAGAGCAACCACAAAGAAACTCTGCTTCAGCTTTACACAATTGCCACAGAAATGTATTCATTCAAGCATGGCAAGCGTTGCTCTGGACGCCTTTCTTCAGCAAAGGTAAAGCACCCCCAAATCCTGATTCTGAAAATCCTCTTTCCCTCCTCCCACTGCAGCCATTTTTGTCAAAAGCCCACATTCTTTCAAATCAGTTCAAGGGTTACTTTGTCGGTGTCTACCACCCAGCTTCACTTCCCCCTGGTACAGTAAGTACATGTCAGTTATTAAACCATGCACTATAGTTTATAGGTTTGGAAAAGTACTCCATTTTCCCTGCCAGCTGCAAGTTAGAGATAAGTCCCACAGTGCAGACACAGTGTCCTATTGTAAGAAGACACACAACCACTTACCAAAACTCCACCCTAGGGGAGGCTCAATTTTAAGAATGAAATCCCCCTAAAAAATAAAAAGCAAGAACTGTCTTTATTGATCTAAATTTAGCTAACAGATGAGAAAGAATGTCATAACACAAGCATCATGCTGCAGAGAGGAACACAAGACTCAAGTGTACCAATATCCACCATTCTCCTTTCCTCCTGCTCATGACTCTCTGTTCAAAGCAGCAGCCATATCTAGCCAGACAGGCTGGGATGCTGGGCTCACGTCCAGCCAAGAGCAGAAATTAAGTATCACCATGTTTATCCTGCTTCCAGCACAAACCTGGCTCACAGTCAAGCAGCTCAGTGCTAGAAAGTGTTCAAATCTACCTCCACCTGCCCCAACAGATGGGCTCTAAATCAGCCTTTGGTATTTCCACTGGGTCGTACTCAACCGTTCTGCCCAAACACGGGATAAGAAAATTCCAATCGTTTTAAAAGCTCTGATCCAAAAGGGTATTGATCAATATAGAGATCCTCTTTGTATCAGAGAGCACCACATGTGTTCTGCCACATATATCCTGAAGTTCATCCCTGGAAAGGCTCAAAGGCCTAAGAATGAAATCACCAGAGTCAGAAAGTATGTTACATTCTTAGATTGGGAAGGGAAGAAATTATTTGGTGGCTGGACTAGGTGACCTTTAAAGGTGCCTTCCAACCCAAACCATTTTGTGTTTCTACTTCTGAACCCTAAGTTAATTAGCTCCTTAAAAGAGCAAAACATCTTGACAATCTAAGAGTAGCTTGCATTTAATTTAATTTGAATGTAAACACCTTTCCAGTCTAAGTAGACATCAAATTACTCACACATTCTGAGTTTCCTGGATCATTATTTCCTTAAAACATTTTTAATATGTGCAATTAACCATTCAGGTTATTTTCAATTCAGTCATACCAAAACACTTTCTCATATACATTTATTTCCACAGGTAAAAAAATCTGAAAGCTTTATCTGTACTCTGTAGGAGCCTGTACTTTTTGTGCAGTATTTGTACAGCTACAGCACACAGCTGCTGTCAGGAATTCAGGCTCCCAATGCTGCAGTCATTCCAATAAACAGCAAAAATGCAACACTGCAGCCACAGTTTTTCTCTTCATAATTAGCACTGTTTTTCTCTTCATAATCATAATTAGCACTGGGAAATGAAGTCGTTGCTTTACTAAAAGAAACAGTTACAACTTTGATCCAAACCAAACTAAGTGATGTCCTGATTCCAATGTTTCATGGGGAGTGTTGCTCTGAGATTTAGTGTTGCTCAGATCGAGGTGGAGGCAGCTGCTGCCTCCAGCACAGAGGGGACAGCGCAGGTATTTGTGTCTTACCTTGTCATAGAGGGGAATCATGAAATACCCATTGTTCGGAGCACAGTCTGTCTGGTATTTCAGAGTACCATGTTTTGTATATAACTTAATCTAAAAGAAACAAACAAAACAGACACAAAGCTATTTTTTTAAAAGGCGAGGAGCGCTAGAACCAGGCACTTTCTAAGCCAGTGCTGTAACACAGCAGCAGCAGCAGCCGTGCCAGGGGGCAGCAGGACACGGTTTATGGCAAGCAGGCTGCAGAGTGCCAGGGTGAAGAGCCGCAGCTCCACCGCCACCTGTGACCGCGGCCCGGGCGGCAGCGCTCGGCACGCCCGGCAGGCAGCCGGGGCCGGCGGCAGGCGGGGCGGCGGCGCCCACCTCGATCAGGGAGTAGTTGATCTCCACGTCGGACTTGACGAAGCCGCCGCAGCCCACGACGATGTCCTCGGAGCCCCGCGCCAGGGCGCAGCACAGCGCGCAGAGCAGCGCGGCCGCCGCCCGGGGCCGCATCCCCTCACCGCCGCCACTGCCCGCAGCCAGCGCTGCCGGAAGGGCCGGGCCGGGCCGCGACAGCGCCTCCTGCCGGCCCGGAGGGCTCCGGGCGCTGCCCGGGGACGCCCGGCTGGACTCGCCCGGCGCGGCCTCATGGCCCGGCCCGGCCCCGATCCCGGCCCGGCCCCATTTCGGTGATGCCTCCAACCGGGATTATCCGTCCCCAGCTGCCCCTTGGCACCCTCTGTTGGCGTAGCTGGTGCCAGGTCACTTCGACAAAATAAATTCTTTTCAATAAAGAAAAGAATTTTGTGCTTCAAGCACTGCGTAAAGTTATATGTCGTTTATATAAATATGCATCAGGTAGGTGGAGAATAAGTCTTAGATGGGCGTGTTCATGTAAATTTTACTGTATTAAATATTGTTGTTACCCCCTTGGCGTGCCGAATTTGTGGAAAGAATAAACATCATCCTTTCTAAAATACACTCTGTGTCTGTGCTTAGAGAGCTCCTACAATCGGCAATCGCGGGGCTCTGCCGCGGAGCGCGCTGCTGCCGCTGCCGCCGCGGCCGGACTTTGGCCGCAGCGGGACGGGGCCGGACGGGGCTCTGAGCGGTCTCTGCTGCCTGGCGGGACCGGAGCTCTGCCCAGCCAGGAAACGCCGCCGGGCACCGGCCGAGAGTCCGGGCAGAGTGCCCATGGGTGCGAGCACTGCGCTGTGCGGACCCCGGGACGGCCCCGCCGTGCCCCGGGTGAGTGAGCGGTGAGGGGAGGAGGGGTGGAGGGATGGAAGGATGGAAGGATGGAGGGATGAGGCCGCGGCACCGGGCGGCCCCCGAGCCCCGCGGGCCGGAGCGCGGCTGCGGCGCTGAGGGGAGGCGGCCGACACTCCGCCATGAGGGCAGCCGCGCGTCCGCCAGGGGCGGCTGTGGCGCGGACTTTGCCTCCCCGGGCCGGTGCTCGCCCGAACGCCGAACGGACCGCTCAGCTACAGTAAATGTCATGAGCTGCGAGTGAGGGCGCAGCCCGGACCCACTACAGAGATACCTTTAAAAGGGCTCTAGCGAGTCCATCGGTCCGGACTCGCGTGGATTTCCCTCCCCAAGGCTGATAAACTCCCGTAATAGTTTGCGAGGCGTTATCTCCTTCCTCTTTCCGTCATGGGATTCCTGTTCCCAGCCTTGCCCTGCATCATGTCCCTCACTCCTGCATTGTTTCTGTTTCAGGACTGGAACCAGACATGGCATACAAACATCCCAGGACTGACCTGGTGCTTCGAGAGCTCCATCACTGCCTGGATCCCTTGTGCCTATCTTTGGATCTGTTTTCCTTTCTATTACTGGTACCTTCGACACAGAAACAAAGGCTACATCAGGATGTCCCACATCTTCAAAGCCAAAATGGTAAGGGTAAAGCACAGGGTTTGCTCCTAAAATTATCTCAACTTTGATGCAGAGCTTAATTTTCCTAAATTATTAATTCTTTCCTGGTGATCCATCTTTGAGAGTTTTTTTTATATTTACTGGCTCAGGTCAGTATAAATCAAGCAAAGTTTTAGGAAAATATGTCATAGTATCTTCTCCCCTGTATTCCCATTTGATTCCCGGACACTTCCCATAACATTCTCTGTCCCAGACTTGATCTTCCACCCCTCCAGTCTTATTGCCCAGGCAGCTTGGATAAGTCAGTTTGGTAGACTGTCCCAGCATTTCAGTTCATTCCAGTGTGTGTTTTCTGTCTCTGCCCCAGGTACTTGGATTCATCCTGGTAATACTGTGTTTTTCTAATGTCTTCTTCATGGTGTGGGAGAAAAGCCAAGGAATCCCACGGACCCCAGCATTCTTCATTAGCCCTGCTGTGGTGGGAATCACAACGGTAATTCCTCCCTTGTTTGTCTGCACATGGCCTAGGACAGAGCTTGTATTTCCATGGTTCTCGCTGTCTCTGAGCACAAGTTTGGCTGATGGAAAGGAGACAGCTGGGGATGCACTTTGTGCCTCTCTGCTGTGTACACATCAGGGGGTTGGAGTTGGGGCAGACCCTGTGGGCAGAGCACACCTGGCAGGAGCTGAGGTTTCAGTAGGGTTTAGGAAGAGGTCTCACAACAATGAGACAAGATTTCATTTCTCATAACCACAGTATGTGACTTAACATGGTTTAGAGTGAAATGTGATTTCTGTTCAATAAATAAGTGCCTATTCTCCCCTTCTGTCATTGCATCTTCATAGCCTCAGTCCTTCCAGCCTGTTGGCCCAATTGTAATTTTATTACTTGCCTTCTCTGTAGACATTCTTGAGTGCAAAACTGCACACAAAGCTTTTCAGTGTTAGCCTCTTAGGAATAGTACTGCAACTCTGAACATCTTGAAATGTTTGGTCAAGAAGCTAACTGATTTTTCTCTACTGTAGTCATTAATTTGATAACAATGTTTGGCATTCCATTACCAGGTATTTATTTGGACAAATTTGTACTTCCTCACAGGTCCTTGCCTTGTTCCTTACCCAAGCAGAAAGAATGATGGGCATCCAGTCTTCAGGGGTCCTATTGATTTACTGGCTGCTCTCATTTGTGGCTGCACTTGTGATGTTTAGTTCCAAAATTCAGCATGCCCTGGAAAGAGTAAGTGAGATCACATACCTTTAATGTGCAGACTACAGAGTCTCTAAACAACAGGGCTGGTTTTGTCTCATTGACTGCAAGGGGGAGAATCAAATTCCTCTTTTAAAATATGTGCTGAGAAAAATGGTTCGTGACACTTTATGGTGGATGTTTATTTGCAGAGGTAGGACAGGAGAAGCTCTTTCTCTGCTGGTTAAACATGAAGGTTCTTACCTCATTTTCACCAGTATTCTGTTCCTTAGGGCTTCCTGGAAGACCATTTCCACCATGTTACAACTTACCTTTATGCTGGCCTGGTGCTAGGAGAACTTGTGTTGTTCTGCTTAGTTGATCACCCTCCTTTCTTCTCTAAAGCTGACAACAATCCTGTAAGTATAAGGTAGCTTTTCCTAATGCTTTGCTTCATTGCTGAAGCAGGATTTTAAATATATGGGGATGCACAGGCACATGAGTATCTGGGTGATGTAAGATGCATCATTCTCTAAAAAAGCTGGCAATTTTAACAGGTAACTGGCAGAATTTAGGGTAATAGTGCTCTGTCTCTTTATGTAAGTTTTTCAAAACTAAAAGCCTATCCATACTCGTGTTTCTTGTCACTGAAACCAGTGGATAGTGGATATTGCTTCCCCTAGTGCTGCTGTCCTGTGCTGCAGTACTTGGTGATATGAGTATGGAAAAGCTCGATGCTTAAAAAAATAGATGTCTTTGGGTATGAAGAATTATATTCTTTGTTCTTCCATCTGAGACATTATGCAAAGTCAAATTCTCCAAAATGTCCCAATCCCACTGAGCCTCCACAATACACTTACTCTGGTTCAGTGGATGGGGAGGGGGATAACTCTGCTTTTCCTCGGTAAGCACAGAAGGGAACTATATTCATCTGACACATGCCCTTTTCTATATATAAATATAAATATCACACGTGTTTTCTCTCCCATCAGAATCAGTGCCCAGAAGCCAGCAGCTCTTTTCTTTCCAAAATCACATACTGGTGGTTCTCTGGGTAAGAAAACAGAAGATGTGGTTTTTCTACAATATCAGAAAAAAGCAGCAGCATCAAAGATCAGAGAGGATGTAGAGGCAGCCAGCAGGACATACCTCAGCCCCTGAGTTAGCTTATAGAGTGAGGATTTAAATTATTTCTTTAAATTATTTCTCTTGTAAGGTCTTCTCACAAGATCAAATTATAAAAATTTCATTTATTTTTCTCCAAATAGTTTAAAATGCAAATTTGTGATTCTAGATAATGCTCTTCTGCCTCCCAACTACTCCTTCAGTGCCCTCCCAATCTTGAAATAGATCTCATCAATCTCAAAAGATCACTGTACACCAACCACAGCCCTCTCCACCTGCCAGACCTTGGTCTCATCTGCCTTTCATGGAGCCCAGAGAAAGTTAAATTGAACTTCTTTGTCCACTACCCAAGACTCTCAGTATGGATTAGAAATTAGGGATGACTTGCAGATCCCCATTGTGCTGACAGAAGATAGCCTAGGGATGCAAAGCAGAGCTGCTGTTCCTGGACATTCTTGTTTATTGTGGGACAGGACAGTCCTCAGTGGTGCTGTGATACCTGTGCTGTGTGCTCTCTGTGGTGCACTGCCTTGATGCCCCTGTGTTCTCAGAGTGTCACACACAGCACAGATCCTGCTGTGCTCCCCTGACTGCAGTCTGTGTCCTCCAGGCTCCTCTGGAAAGGCTCTCAGCAGGCCTTGGGGGTGGATGACTTGTGGCCAGTGAGGAAACAGGACTCCTCTGAAGAAATTGTTGCCTGGGCAGAAAGAGAGTGGAAGAAGTGTCACAGCAGAACCCAGCAGTGAGTATTTGAACTGGAGAGCACATCATGGGCTCAGCTGGGCCCTTCTAGATGATCTAAGCAAATACACTCACAGGTACTGGGTGTGTGAGTCCCTTTGTGTAAAATCTGATTTTAAGTTTTAAAACCTGCTGGAGAAGATCCTTCCACTTCTGGAAACACAGAACTAACTTTCTGTGGGCAGGGTCAGTTTTTGATGAGCTTTTATACTGGACATGGTATGAGACCCCATGTGAGATATTTAGTGATTTTTTGAAAATACAAAATTCCCAAGCTTTCTCCAGTTGTAGGTAATTTTCTCATTGTTTCTTCCTTCAGGAAAATGGAGTCTGTTACATTTAAAAAGGGACAGAAAACTGAAACCAGTATAGCAGAAGCTGAAGAGAGAGAGGCTTTACTGCAATCAAAGCACAGTCAGAGAGGGCCCTTACTGAGAATATTTTGGAGCATGTTTGGAACTTACTTCCTTCTCAGCACTGTCTGCTTAGTTATCTGTGATATCTTCTTGTTCTCAACCCCGAAGGTACTGAGGTATGTGCACATTTATGATGTATTTCTGTCACATGTACGAGATGGCTGTGGGTATGAGCTCAGATGTGTATGTCAGCACCCACAGACATACAAACAATGACCTTTTGAAATTTTCTCTTGCTGATGAAGGGAGCTCGGGTGTCATTTGTGCTAAATCCACTGTCAAGTCATGAGAAAAAGGCACAAAGCCACTGTGTGAAGCTGTGCACACTTGTCTGCACTGCTGTGCTCCAGCAGTGGGAAGGACAGGATGCACCAAGCCATTTGACAACTTCACTAGAACAGGAGTTATTTGATGGTTCTATATATCACATCACTTGGTACTTCCTGTAGTCTTAAGGCTCCATGTTCCCTGGCAAATAAAGAGCACAGCTGTGCATCCTACACATCTTAAATAGCTTTGTTAGTTGATAAAATGTTTTGTGGGTTCTGTTGGTACAACACCAACCTGCATTTACATTATATTTTCATGGGCAAAATCCTTTCTTAGTCATTAAGATTAGAAGTTCTGGAAATGTCAATGACTCCCTTAGATCACAGCTACCACTTTGCATATTTCTGACGAATTCATTAAATCAGGAGCCATCCTTAACACTGAAAATGAGGTCTACTCAGAGAGGATGCTGAGATCAGAGACTGCTTCAAAACCACGAGTGGCTAGATTTAAAAAATCAGGGTATTATATGTTCCAGTTCTTCTGCTATTCACTGATAAACCTCAAGCAGAGAGAATACAGAAAAATCACCGGCATTTCTGCCAGTTTATTTTTGTGTGTCTGATATTTCATCACTACTGTGTGGATTCAGCAACATTTTGCTCTTGTCTTGCAGCCTTTTCCTGAAGTTCATTGAAGATCAGGCAGCCCCGAGCTGGCTTGGCTACTTCTATGCCTTCAGCATGTTCCTGCTGGGCTGTCTCCAGACTCTGTTTGAGCAACGCTACATGTACATGTGCCTTGTTCTGGGGCTGAGGCTGAGAACTGCAGTAACAGGCCTTGTGTACAGGAAGGTGAGGCTGCAGCTCCTTTTTTAGCTTTGCTTTTATTCTAGCCCTACCTTAGCAGTAATGATGTACATTGTTTATAGCAATATCAAGGGAGATGTCATTAGAAACTAGTTTTAGGATGCAGCGGTGCTATATTCATCTCTGAGCAGTACATGGCAGGTACATTTTTTAGAGCTTCCCTATGAAGGAAAAGCCAGGAAAAGGAAAGAGCAAAAATCACCATGAACTTTCTTATGCTGTATGTACATGTATAAACAACATGTATTTCTTGTGATGGCTGGAGAAAAGGAGTAAATGCTTCATCTTGAAGTGAAGTTACATGGCCCAGGTAGCAGCATGGTTTTAATACCTGGGATTTGACATTTTTCTCACTCTCTTTGTTCTCTGTGAGGAAAAGAATGTTGTTTGACTTTTGGACCAAAGCTGTTGTTTGATAATGTCTTTTCTTTCTTCTCTGCCCTGCCTAGATTCTGGTTATGTCAAATGCCTCAAGGAAAGCAGCAACCACAGGTGAAATTGTTAATCTGGTATCTGTTGATGTGCAAAAGCTAATGGATCTGATTATCTATTTTAATGGGACCTGGCTGGCTCCTATTCGGATTATCATCTGCTTTGTCTTCTTGTGGCAGGTAATATATGACAGTATTTATCAATCCCTTTCTATTCTAAATATCAAAGGAAAAAGGAGGTTTCAAAATTATACTTACTAGTTTGAATTACATGAAATTGCCATATTTTCTTAGTCTTGTAGCATGGTGGATTCACTTTTCTTTCTGAAAGATATTTTTTATTGATACAGAATCCTTGTCTGACCCTTCAGTTCATCTTCTCACCTGTGTTTTCAGCATTTAATCCCTTTTAGGAGACTGTGAGTATGGTTATTGTGAGCTGACTCATAAACTTATACTTCAGATTTCCCTGTCACCTCTCTTTACAACCAAAAGGTAAAGGTTGCCCAGTGTAGCCAGTTCCAGCTCCTTGGCACAGTCCCAGATCATAATGGGGAATGGTCTGAAATAGCAACTTGACATGCTTCATCCTGAAGCCTGATTACAAGACAAGTGAAACAGCTTGAAGCAAAGTTACATGCCATTCAGAAAGAGTATTGGATACTTTGAATTTCATTGGCATCAAGGAGTTCAGCAAGGAGAGAGCAAAACCTGAATTAGAAATAATGGATGGTAATCTAAAAGATCCATTTTAAATCAATGTACAGTATTTTCTCAGCAGTACAGAGCCCTATTGTTTAGTCCCTGGTTTTGGCCAATGGAAATATGAGCAGTATAGAGATAGATGATTCACAGGAGATTTCCAGAGGCCTTTGAGGCCTTCCTTTACTACCCAGGATGGATTGTGCCTCGTGCCTGGCAGGATGCTGTGACTGTGAAAATCAGTAGCCTTGGTACAGACTGTTGTGAAGTTATCATCCCTTTTCTAATGACATTGACAAGTTGAATGTGGTTGGAGCATAATTACACTTTCTTTGCTGGTGTTCACAGACCCTTTGTGTAGACAATACCTGTAACTCTGTGTTACTCCCCTCTCCAGCCATCCCTAGGGAGATGTAACTAACCCATGAAAAACAAGTGTTAATACATAATTGTTATGAACCCTGGGATCCAAGAGCTGTCCCAAGATAATGGCACAGAACAATGCCACCATTTCATCTCATGCAGACAAGCTGGGCTATTTATGCTGCAAGAATACTTGGTTGAGGGTTTGGGTTTGTTTTTAAGGAAAACCTGGTGTTGTCTGGGGTCACTTACTCAGGGCAGCCACAAGATGTCCTTCTGAACGCATCCAGGGAAGGACGAGAAGAGCCGGGAATGGCTTGAATTGCCAGCGTGCCTCTGGATCGCCTTCAGCACCGATCTAGTTCCTAACAAGGGAGCGAATAAATTCAGCACAGCCTGATGACAGGAGTTATCCGGCTTGGAGAGTTAACAATCCACAGTGCTTACCAGCACAACTCCCTGGAAAGGCAAAGGCAAGATTACAGTAAAGGCTTAGCCAGAGGGATGTTATGCACAAGTTCAAATAAGAGGGAAGGTAAGCAAGGGAGTGAAAAGCAGCCTTGCCTAGTCATCACCAAAAGTTCTTTCTCTTTCCTTTTCTCTCCTGGCAGCTTCTAGGGCCATCTGCCTTGACTGCAATTGCTGTATTTCTTTTTCTTTTGCCTCTGAATTTTGTGATCACCAAGAAGAGGAGTCAGTTTCAGGTACATTTTGCTTCATAAAAATGAAGTGGTTTACTGAGTTATGTGATTACTTATATTTATTCATGCTTACCATGACTGTCTGAAGTAACACAGGAGGATTTGAACCCTGCAAAGTTTCTTGAAATTTAGAGCAAGCTCTTCGATGTTTAGCCTTTTTACTATGTTTGCCCTATTTTTCTGTTGTTCTTATGTACTGCCAGTAAAAATAAAGCTCTGAAGATGAAAAGTAAGATATTTCCCAGCCTAGAAGAGTCATAAGCAAAACAGTATACACAGCTCAACTGCAGGGAAATTTATTCAGGACTTGGAGGCAGGAATAAGGTATTTTTCTTCAGAATAATTGCACCATTAAACATTGAACTTATTAAATGATAAAACTCAAACATTTATTACAGGAAACCCAGATGAAACATAAGGATGAGAGGGCCAAACTCACCAATGAAATTCTCAGTAACATTAAAGTAATTAAACTGTATGGCTGGGAGAAAACCTTCATGGAGAAAGTACTTGGAGTCCGAAAGCAAGAACTTCAGGCCTTAAAAAGATCTCAGATTCTCTTCTCAGCATCCCTAGTTTCTTTCCATTCATCAACTTTCCTGGTGAGTGGATCACCTTCCTACATAAAACATATGCTGTTACTTCCCTTTTTCTTTGTACTCCTACCTGGACAGATTTTTCCTATGGACAGCTAAAGATTATATCTGCCTGGAGGTCACTGAAGTTGCTGTGACTGCTGCACCAAAACCTCCTTAAAGCAGAACTAACATCCAGTGATCAAACTTGGTTCTGTCACCAACATGCCAGACCTTTGCCTATGGTACCTGCAGGACAGGCACCTAGAGGGGATAGCCTGGATTGAACCAGATGGGTCCCAGAGTCTTGAAGGGCCTGTCACCCTTGAACCATTCTGAAGCAAGTGGTTTGCTTGTCCTTTGCTCCCTTTCAGATCACATTTGTCATGTTTGCTGTCTACACCCTGGTGGACAACACACACGTGCTGGATGCTGAGAAGGCCTTTGTGTCCTTAACACTGATCAACATCCTCAACACTGCCCACTCCTTCCTGCCCTTCTCCATCAACGCTGCTGTCCAGGTTAACTGCAGGCCCTGTTCCTCTTCCTTTGGCCATAAGGGGTTTTTTACATATCCCATTAACTGGTAAAGGTAGGGATTTCTTAGGGCTCAGCACATCAGCTATTTTTAATTGCCACTGTGAAATAGTGAAGTGCAAGGGCTTGCAGCTGAAGGTACTTTGTGGCATTGCTTTTCAGAAAGACTCCTTAATATTGACAAAATATAGATTGTAAATAATGGTAATTCAACAAGAATTACTCCTAAGTCTTTTGTAGCTCAGTACAAGCACCATTAGATCTCAGAGGGGCTTCCAGTTCTGTTTTTAATCACAGAAATCAGAACAGGTGGAACAAAATCTCCATAGGGGAGACCCTGCTAGTCCAGGCCAGAGAAAAAAATCAATTCACTTGGTTCAGTTCAGTAAGAAATTAGGAAATTCATCTCCTTCTCACACTCCAAGACTGTCACAGATTTTCATGTACAGAAGCAATCACTGGAAAGATTGCAGGAAGAATTGGATGAAAAAGTGCCCATTTCACTGAACCAGAATTACAGGGAAGGATGTGGAAGTTTTGCTAAGATAAGTGGAAATAAAGGTAACAGAAGGAAGAGCTGCCTTTGGCCATCTAAGCCTACAGCATCTGCAGCATAGCGCTAGCCAAAATTCTAAGTGGGTCTTCAAACTGAGTCTTCACTTTGGGTTTTTGCTCCCTTTCTACTCTAAATCTTATTTTCTTCTGTGTGCTGCCTCATTTCAGGCCAAAGTTTCCTTAAACCGTTTAGCAGCTTTTCTGAATCTGGAAGAACTGAATCCTGAGAGCTCAAGCAGAAACACTTCTGGCTGCGGTGAGCTTTTATGTTAGCACTTTTGTCTTGTAAGAGGAGTAATTTCCATTGTTCAGTTTCTACTCAAGGTGTCTACCATAGTCAAGAGAAAAATATTTGCCCCTTACTGTCACTTTATCTCTCTGGCCTCATTATTTCTAACAATGAAATCTAATCTGCTTGATATACCCCTTCTTTTCATAATGAAGGTTGATTTTATGTAACATAAATACACACTGAAACATAAAATCACATAAATTGGGACATTTCTGTAGCTATCTTTGCATTTACAAGTGGTCTATCTCTCTTCATGTTTTAGTACAGGCAAGTATCACCATAAGAAATGGGACTTTTTGCTGGAGCAAAGAAACTTCTCCTTGTCTTAGAAGGTACAGACTTATCCTTAGTCATCTCTCAATACTGTAGGTCAGGGTGGATGCTGGATGAACTAATTCCTCAGGGCCTAAGTGAAACCAGGGTGGAATATCCAGAGGCTTCTGAGTTTTCTTCATATTCAGTGTTGAATTCTGAAAATTACAAAATCAGATAAAACGTAATTTTGCTTTTATGTTGAGGAACACATAAATGTGAAGGTGCCTGTATCTGGATGTTGCCTTATTATATGGAGACTGTTTTCTTTATACAGTTTTCTTGCCCAAATATGAAATTACAGTGATTTAAGGCAAAAAAGTAGAACAGATGGAATGTAGATATTATATATGACATCACTACATGCTTATTTCAAAAGGCATTGACATTTTAGAAAAGAAAAGCTTTGAAAAGTTCTGATGTTCAGGAGTGTTCTACATCCAGTGCTTTGGGCTAGTATATCTCCAGAGTGAGGACACGGGTGTGAAACTCAGATGGGGGTGTGGATGAGGACTTCCTGGTTGGAGGTGTCTGAAGGGATGAAATTTGGGGATTTACTCGATACATACTCAACAATAGCAAGAATTTTGATAATAAGTACAATTAGTTGCTTTCAGAAAGTGTATCTAAAATGTGGTAAGAGACTGATCTTTTCCCCCAGCATAGACCTCAGTGTGCCCCAGGGCTCTCTGCTGGCTGTGGTTGGCCAGGTGGGTGCTGGCAAGTCCTCCCTGCTGGCAGCGGTGCTGGGCGAGCTGGAGGCCACTGATGGCTGCGTGACCATGAAGGTGAATCTTCCCCTCAGCATTTGCTTCTGATTAGGCTGTTTTCAGGAACTGTAAAGTATGAACCACAGCATCAGGTACCTGTGAAAAAGCCATTTACTGCTGAATTTTAACACAGGCTGTGTGTATCAGTCCACATTTAATTATCTGAAGGTGCTGCAGATTTCTCAGATGAACCTGATCTTTGGGAATAGGAACTGGAACAATACTTCAAAGATCCAGTTCTATTTGTGCCTCTGACAGTGAGCTGAAGTGTCATCATGGTAAATTGCATCCTGTACTTACACCTCTGTTCACTCCCCTGTAAGGTAATAACAGTGCAGACTCATATTTTGCAAAGCCTTCCGAGAATTGTCAGTGCTGATGATCATTCCAGATTTCCACAACTGAGAGAGCTTTTCTTCAAAGATGGGTTCTCACAGTGTCAGGTTGAGCTTATGGAAAATTTTGCTAACATTCTTCCACTTTTATAGGACACTGCAGCTTATGTCCCCCAGCAAGCTTGGGTTCTAAATGCTTCAGTGGAAGATAATATTCTGTTTGGGAAAGAGATGGATGAAACCTGGTTCAATAGAGTGACAGAGGCTTGTGCACTGCACCCTGATTTGGAGACCTTCCCTGCAGGGCAGAAGAGTGAAATAGGAGAAAAGGTACTGCCTTGGGCAACTTTTCCCTCAGTAGCTGCAACTTCAGGTGTCCTGCTTAAAACATCTACCCCTGAGTAGCTACAACTTTGGGAGCTGTGATGAAAACACAAAAAAAACGAAACTCACAAGAGGCAGGTGCTCAGGAATTTCTGGAATTTAAGCCCACCTTCTGATAGCCTAGGCAGAGACATAAGAGATGTTTAAGAGAAAAATGAACACATCCAGGTCATTCTTGGGTGCTCTTCTGCAGGAAAGAGTTGTTCAAGAGACTGTGCCTCTGCAAGAGCCCTGTTTGGAGGGAGGGAGGGAGGGGGCGAGGTGCACTGATTTAAAAGTAAGGAAGTCATAAAACATCAGTGTAAAAGGAAGTCAGCAGTTGGGAAATATGCTGTAGCTTTGAAATAAACAGAGTCAATATGTTTTGCAGGGAATCAATCTATCTGGAGGGCAGAAGCAGAGAGTGAACCTTGCTCGGGCCGTGTACCGGAAGGCTTCGATTTACCTGCTCGATGATCCCCTGTCAGCTGTCGATGCCCACGTTGGGCAGCACATTTTTGAACATGTTCTTGGACCCAGTGGTTTACTGAAGGACAAGGTGTGCTATGAACCTGAACTGTAAACACTTGCACAATGTCTCTAATTAGCAGAGCCCCCAAAATGTTTCCAGTAGGGTCCAGTTGCTCGGTTTATCAAAGGCTCAGAAATGCTTTTTTGCAGTGGCAGCGGGGGACTGGGGAACCTCTGCAGGCCACACAGCACCTGCAAGTCCTGCAGGGAATCTCATTTAGGAAGAGGAAGGCTGTCTTTATCCTCATGCAAACTACATGCCCAGTGCCAGCCTTACTCTCACAGCAAGTTTACAGTTCTTTGGTCTTCTGTCGACATCCTTCCCTCCTTTTGAGATTTATTTCTAACACAGTTCAGAAGAGCTGCCTGATCTCTTCCAAATTCTATCACCATTATATCTAATCCCATTACTTTTGAATAGTTCAGTGGCACCTTTACAGTTCTCATCACCCATATGTTCATCACTTAAACACTTCTCCATTCTTTTTGCATTGGTTGTGTTTTGTTTCTCCTCTGCTATCAAGCTATCTGGATAATAAACATGAGAAGGAATGCTAGGGCAGCTCTTTTGGATTTATACTATAAATTGCCTAGAAACACTTGATCCAGTTTCACATTATAGAAGGAAAACAGGAAGAAGGCAATTTCTTGCATTACAAAGTCCAATTAAAACAAACATATGATTATAAATACCTTTCTTTCCATGAGGATTGGTTGCAAGTATCAGAATATAGCTATTGTATTGAAACAGAATGACTTCTTAAGAAGACTGTATCAGACATAAGGTGTACTCAAAGGGCTTGACTGTATATTAGACATGCAGAATATGCCAATTTATCTAGGGAAAAATTACTTTTCTTATGTCCTTTCCTCCAATTATCTGTGCAAATATGCTCAGAAATGTAAATAAAGGAAATACCCTTTAATTCCATTCAGGCTGATGAATTTTTGAGGCCTAAATTTGATCCTGAAATACTGATACCAGTACTGACTGCAGAACAATTGTAACTGCTCCCTCTTTATTCAAGCAGACTCGTGTGCTGGTGACTCACACAATTAACATTTTGCCTCAAGTGGACAACATTGTTTTTCTGATGGATGGAATGATCTCAGAAACTGGTTCCTACCAAGAACTTCTACAGAGAAATGGAGCCTTTGCAGATTTTCTTCGTTCACACGTTACTGCAGAAGAGAAGGCACCTGCAGGTTTTGCAGGTAACCCAGATGGGCTGGAATCAATCTTCCTAGGTGTGTCAGTCAATTGTTCCCTTCATATCACATCTGTTTTATTATGGACATTTAATGCAGAGATCCAATCACAGTAAGGTGTTGCTTTGTGTGGGGAAAAATATGGCTGTCAAATCAGCTGACTCATCACCTCAAAACTGATTCTTGAATCCATATTAGTAGACAATAATCGAGCAGTAAACTATTACCCATTCTATGTGCTATTCTTCAAGCCTCACCTTGATATTTCTACCTTTAGAAACAATTTTTAAAATTAATCTTTCCTCCATATTACCAGTCTTTCAAAGACTCTATAGGATAAAATAGGATTATAAAGCATTTAGAAAAAAATACATTTATTTCACAGCTATGGGAGATACCAAAGGCACTATCACCACTGGAAGTGGTCCATCTCAGGAGAAACCCCTCAGGTAAGCTTAAAGCAGTCTCAGATACTGAAGAATTTACTACAAAAGCCCATATAAGCCTACATAGAGGCTCTTACTGAGTATGGTACAGGTTTGGGATTGATCTGTAAATTAATAACAAGAGCAAACAAGCAAAACTCAAGACTAGGTAAAAAGCTGCTCTTGAATGTGGAAGTTGACTGACATTTCTTCTGTATTTCACAAGAAGGCACAACAGAGCTCAGGTACAGGCTCCTTGATACCTTTGGTTGCTGATCACTTCCATGTGGGGTGTAAAGTCAGACTCATCCCAAAGCAGTCTCAGAGAGTGAATGCTTTAGGCCTCTGCTCCTCGGTGGCTTGACAGAGCCCAGTCCCTGTGACAAACACAGACAGTGGCTGGGGTCACTCTGCAGGATCCTGAAAACTGCAGCCCTCAAAATAGGCATGGATTTGAGGGTGGATGGGTGGCTGAAAATTGAAGGATTTTTGTTTTCTTGCTGAAGTGGTGATTCAGTAAAATCTGCTGTGGGAAGAGAGACCATTCCTGTGAGCCCAGACTGCACCAGTGCTGCAGCCACCAGTGGAGGATTAAGCAAGGCAGAGAGAACTCAGCACGGCAGGGTAAGCACAGCACCTTCCTGTAGAGGCAAGGACACATTCCATGGGGATAACACACCCATGGCAGGCAGGCCAGCTCCCTGCCTTAGCTAAACCACAGCCAGGGCAGTCAGCTGAGCTGTACAAGTTTGCCCTATAACTGAGTCAAGGACATATTACAGTGAGAAGAAATGAGAGCAAGAAGTCAGAAACCCCAAAAGAGGCAGTTTTTCCTTTAGGGAGCCCCAGCACTAGCCAGACTGGGATCTCCTCATCTCTCCTGATCAGCAGGCCCCCACACGAGCACAAGCACCCAGTGTGAACATGACAGCTCTCTCCCACACCAGCACACAGGAAAACCACTGCCTGACAAAGCCTTACGTGCATTCCAGAAGTAACATGAGCCTATTGCATAACATTCATCAGTTGATAATAATCATTGATTAGTAATTTCTTCAAGTATGCCTTCATTATTCATCCACGAGGAAAACAAAACAAGAATCAACAGGGTTGCTGTGACTGTGACATATAACAGAGAAATCCCATTATAAACCACTCCTTGCTTCAGAGCTGCTTTTTTTAGCTAACAACCTCCTCTCCTCCTCTTGTTGCCCACGTGCCTCCCTGCAGGTCGGTGCTGGGGTGTACGGAGCGTACCTGCAGGCGGCAGGCCGGGCGCTCTGCGTGTCCGTGGTGCTGTCCTGCGCGTGCCAGCAGGCCCTGGCCTTCTCCCGGGGCTACTGGCTCAGCCTCTGGACAGATGACCCCGTGCACAACGGGACACAGCAGCACACAGAGCTCAGACTCGGAGTCTTTGGTGCTTTAGGAGTGGTTCAAGGTGTGTTGAAGTTGCTCACCTAATTCTTTGTATTCCCACCTCCCTGTCCCATATCCAGGATGTGTTCTCAGAATATAAACAAGTGCATACCCTTGGGCTTTCAGCTTCCTGGGCTTTTGGCCCCATCCTTAAAAATTTTTCTTTTTTCTCTCTTTTCATCCTTCCTGCATAGATTAATCATATCAAAGTTCAAGTTGGGGCTCTTCTCCATGCTGAATTGTTGCCCCCCACACTACTACACTGAATGAAATCTTGGCTTAGGTCACATAAAAGAGAGAGAGAAAAGAAGATAAACTTATTGACTTCTACATTTCTTTATATTTTTCTTTTTAAATAGCCACATACTTTTGGTCACTCTATTTAAAAAGAAAAAATAGCACCGAGCAATTTAAAGTAATCCCAGTCAAGCCTATTTTGTGATGAATGAATAATTTGTCCTGCATGTTTAAGTTCCTGAATCCATGCCCCCCATCAGGCTGGCTTAGGTCTTTGGCCACTCTGGTAACAACCCTACAGAAAGGGCAGCTTACCCTGCAATTCTAAGGCTTGCTTTAATTCCTGCTAAAGAGAGGTTTAATTCCTGTTGCACCTTCCTGAATGCACACTGGTGCAGCATTTACAGGACTAAGTGGAAATCACCATCTTGCTAAGGAGAACTCCAGTGTGGGTTTATTCAGACCTATTAATAATAATTTCTTTTCTCTTACAGCCCTTGGCAGGTTTGCCTGCACAACAGCAGTGCTGCTGGGGGGCGTGTTAGCCTCACACCAGCTCTTCCTGCAGCTGCTGAGCAGTGTCATGAGATCCCCAATGTTCTTCTTTGAGCAAACGCCCATTGGACACCTGCTGAACCGCTTCTCCAGAGACATGGATGCTGTTGATTCTGTCATCCCTGACAAGCTCAAGTCCATGCTGGGATTCTTGTTCAACTTACTGGAGATCTACCTGGTGATTGTGGTGGCTACACCATGGGCAGCAATGGCCATAGTGCCCTTGACTGTTCTTTATGCAGCATTCCAGGTAGGAGCCCACAGGTACACACACAGCAGAGGCTGAAGCAGCACAGCCATGGCCCTGCAGAAAGTCTCCTTTCATTTCTTAGGAGTGAAGTCATGCAGAAATCAGTTGCATCATCTCAAGTTGCATCTGAGCAAGAGTAATGTCAGTCATTTTCCCACATCACCTCACCTTCCAAAGTACCCCAGAGCCCTCACAAGAGGCTTGTGCTTTTCTGATATCTAACAAAGTCCTACCTCGGTTATATCCCTCATCTCCATTAGTGTGAATCACATGAAGACCAAAAGCATTTTTCCTTTTCTGCAGAATTCCTACACTGCTTTTTAATGTATCCGTGTTTGCCAGGCAAGACTGAGCATTAGGGGAGGGCAAGTACATCTCTGTTCTCCATCGAGCAAAGGGCTCAGCTGCAGGAGAAACTGTGTAGAGGTTCTGTGGGTTCACAGCACTCTGGCTCCTTTGCCCCAACCAAACTAGGAATATTAGAAATAATTAGGATTATTCCTAATAAAGACAGGACATAACAGAGGTAGGAACACTGCCTCACCATTTAGGGGCATGTCCTGCATGCACATAAGGTTTTGTAACACGAGGTTAGTATGTACTATTGCACTTGTTGAGGCCTTCCCAGATTTCCTATGGAGTACCTCCACAGAGGCATGAGCCTTCTAATGACTCTCCCTTCCATTCCCCTTGCACCAGCACTTCTATGTCAGCACCTCCTGCCAGCTGAGGCGCATGGAGGCTGCCAGCAGGTCACCCATCTACTCCCACATCTCAGAAACCTTCCAAGGCAGCAGTGTGATCCGTGCTCACAAAGACCAGCAGAGGTTTATTTCAAAGAGCAATTTCCTACTGGATGAGAACCAGCGAATTTGCTTCCCTGGAGCTGTTGCTGACAGGTACAAATCTGCCCAGCAGCTCCACGAGTGTTCTGTAAAGTAATCATGTTCTGGGAGAAAGGGACAGGGCACCCAGCAACAGCTCTGTGCTCCCCTCCTCCTGCAGGTGGCTTGCTACAAACCTGGAATTCCTGGGCAATGGCATCGTGCTGTTTGCGGCCCTCTTTGCAGTCGTGGCCAGGACACAGCTCAGTCCAGGAACTGCTGGCTTCTCCCTTTCCTATGCTCTCCAGGTAACCCAGTGTGGAAATAATACCATGCTTGCCTTTATCAAAAGCAACTGCATTTTAATTTCTATTATGAACTATTTCTGTGCCTTTCTAGATGCCTTTTCCTACCAAATCCTGCTGTCATTGCTGAGACCCAGAGCATCTGGAGCACATGGCTCCTTAGGGAAAGAACCTCATAAACACATGTATGGGCCATCTTCTTCCTCCTGCACCTGAACTCAAAATATAAGTCAAAGCAAGCCCTGGGCAGCTGAGGCAATGTCTTTAGTCAGCACCTGTCTTACCTGCTTGTAGACTAGTTGCACAATAGCCCAAGAAATAGCTACACCATCTTTCAGCATCCAAGTCAATAGCATTTCATTCTCTATAAACATGCTGAAAGGGCTATGGCAGGACCTGGCTTTCACTGTAGCATTTTACGGTTTTCTGATGTAATCCAATTCCTGATATAATTATCTGATGAGGAGATCTTTAGAAATAAACACTAAGACAAAGTACCAGGTATCTCCTGAGCACAGGTCAGGGCTCATGTTATCTGCCCTAATGCTTCTTTCCCACTGTGGCAGATAACTGGTGTGCTGAACTGGATGGTTCGCTCCTGGACAGAAATAGAGCACAACAGTGTGTCTGTGGAGAGAGTGAGAGAATACCTGAGGACTCCTAAGGAGGTAGCTAATCCACTATTGACCTTACTAGAAGGGGCTGAACATCTCTGCAAACTCAATGAGTAACTTTTCTGTTCCACCTGAAAAACCTCTAGTTTTCCCCTTCTAAAAGGCTTGTCATGTTTCCTTTAAAGAACTGCAGCATTTGGGTTTTATCCAGCTGACTAGACTTGTTTTATAACCTCTGATCATTATTTCCTTAGGACAGTTATGCACTGGATTGCCATTAAAATAGCTTCACTTGTTAACACTCATGGAATGAGACATTTCCTGCCCATATTTGGAGTATTTATTATGTGACTTCAGATGCAACTCACTGATAAGTAATGGCTCCTAGATAGCCTTTTAGCTGCCAGAAGTCTCCAGTGCAGTAATTTTTGTTCTGTAATCATTAAAATTATATCTCCATATGCTGCCCTGAGAGGAGGCTTTCACAGTCCTGTTTATAGGGGCATATAATTTTTTTTATTATTGAACCACTCAATGTCAGAACTCTGACATGCAAGCAAACATTCATCCCCATTTTCAGTAAAGAAAATCTGACCAGCATCTTTGGATAAAGTAAAAAGCAAACATCTGCAGTATCAAAGTTAGAGGCCTTTTTCTGGTTTGAAAACTGCAAAGAGATTGGGGGGCAGTTGGCACAGGTGTCTTCATGAACTTCCCATTCCAGTACTGCCACTTGATTGGGTAATTTAAATCAGCCTTCAACACTGCTGTTTGCTTCCATCTCTTCAGGCACCCTGGACTCTGAATGGCAAACTTCAAGGGCAAGTTTGGCCCACTGAGGGAAGGATTGAATTCAGAAACTACAGCCTGTGCTACAGGCCAGGTTTGGAGTTAGCACTGAGGCGTGTCAGTGTGACCATCAACGGGCACGAGAAGGTAAAAAGCCACTCCTTTAGCAGTGTGAGCAGTGCTGGGCACTGACCAGATCCAGGGCATCCAGCCCTTGCCTGCACCCAGCTACAGCAAACTGGCAGCTGCAGGAAAGCAGAAGCCCATCTCCCATACTGCACTCCTTGTCCAGCGTATTACAGCAAAGGAATTCCACTTTTTCAGTTTAGTTCCACATCAAGGCCCTGTTGGAACTGCTAAGTCTTGTAATTATTCTTCCCTTCAAAGGTTTTTGTGATTCCTTTTCATACAAAACAATTGCAAGCTATAAATGCTTCCATTTAAAGAAAGTACTGCCAGACTATGTGAATCACAGACAGCCCTAGAGATCTGATCTGTGCAAAGCTGTCTCCCATCAAATGGCCATGAAGAACTACACGACATGTTTGTCCACCTGTGAGAAAACAGTCAACATCAAAACCAAAGTCCTCCCATTGCACTTTTCAGATTGGCATAACTGGCAGAACAGGAGCTGGGAAATCCAGCCTTGTGGTGGGGTTGCTGCGGTTGGTAGAAGCTGCGGAAGGAGCCATCCTCATTGATGGACAGGACATTGCCCAACTAGGTCTCCATGACCTCAGAACCAAGATCACTGTCATTCCCCAGGTATGAAACTCATTTCCAAAGTCCTTGAGCAGTGTCTTGAGCACCTGGGAAGGGTTTATAAAGGTTCTGTGGAGGAGGGACATTCAGCAATTTCCAAGCTGGAAATAACCTCTATGCCATGTTCATCTGCCATTCATTATAACATCAGCCACAGATTCCCACCCAGCAGGCAGGACCCAAGAGCTCATTTTTATAATTCATTTCAGGAGTTGTTTGTACTGTCTCTGTGCTCAGGATCCAGTTTTGTTCTCTGGCTCCCTAAGAATGAATCTCGACCCATTAAACCAATACACTGATGCAGACATCTGGACAGCTTTGGAACTGGCTCAGCTCAAGAACTTTGTTGCAGATTTGCCAGAGCAGCTGGAATATAAGTGCACTGACCAAGGGGAAAACCTAAGGTACCTTTATCTGCAGAAGGACAGTGGTAGGGCAGTGCCAGCCCCTGAGCTAGGAGAACAGAGCTGGTTGGATAAGGAGGCTAATTCCTTTAAAAAAAAAAAAAAAAAAAAAAGCTTTAATTATGTTCAGACTGCAAATTGCTGCATTACTGTCCTGTTTAGCAGCATGAAATCAAATCCTAAG
The DNA here is from genome assembly GCF_024509145.1 of Vidua macroura. Taxonomy (NCBI): domain Eukaryota; kingdom Metazoa; phylum Chordata; class Aves; order Passeriformes; family Viduidae; genus Vidua; species Vidua macroura. The sequence goes on along the minus strand of NC_071586.1, from coordinate 8,019,066 downwards.
ACACTAAGCAAGAAGGAAGACCTTTCAGACTTAATCATTGTGCTGGTTTGTATTTGTGCAGTATCTAAAACCCTGCAGTCTCTTCTGGGTGCAGCTCTTCTGGGTGCCATAGGAACACCTTCCCCTCCCCTCCTTAAGCTGCTTCATGCTGTTACCTACCTGCAGTGTCACAAGCCTCATTCACCCTTTCAGAGAAAGGGAGCAATCACCTTTTCATTATTGGTTTCAAGTTAATCATCTGTTCTAACCCCAAGGAAAAGTGACTAGTGGCCTCAGTTTACCATCCCTGTTCCTACTTGCAGCACTGGTCAGAAACAGCTGATTTGCCTGGCCAGAGCACTCCTGCAGAAAGCCAAAATCCTCGTTCTGGATGAGGCCACAGCAGCAGTGGATTTAGAAACTGATGTCCAGATTCAGTCCATGCTGAGGACTCAGTTCAGAGACAGCACCGTGTTGACAATTGCTCACCGGGTGAACACTGTCCTGGACTGTGACAGGTAAGGACATCTCTGAGTAGGGGAACACTCGGGCAGCTGCTGTGACTGACACCCCACCATGGTGGTGAACAGCAATTCCATTTCTGTCCTCTTCATGTTTGAACCTCCAAGCCTTGCTTTAGAGTTTGGAGGATCTCTCTTAAAGCAGCAGGGCACCAACAGGTTAATCAGAGATGCTTTACTCCCACAGGGTGCCTTTCATGCTGTGTCACAGCCCTCTCCCCTCCACTGACAGCAAAACCATGACTACAGCTCCTTGGTCACCTGAGAGTTGTGAAACTAAAACACCAATACCCCTTCACAAATCTCCCTCCAGTCTCAGCTGCAAAAACCCCTCCTCCCAAACTCAGCACTTGAACACTCACCAGAAACCCTTTCTATCCCAGCACTGTTTCCCAGCTGAAAAGCTGTTGGAAAGCTTGGCTGAATAACCAGCAAGTACTGAAACTTATTTTAAAACTAAGTAGAAATTAGTAAGTTTGGTATAATAAGTAAGCTGGTATATCCCCAAACTTACATTTCTTTTAATGTTCACAGGATTTTAGTCTTGGAAAATGGCCGGATAGCAGAATTGGATACTCCAGAACACTTAATAGCTCAGAAGGGACTGTTCTACAGACTGATGGAAGAATCAGGCCTTGCATGACTCACTCATGGAGTATCCCATAGCCCCACCACCATCAGGAGTAATTGACCTCATAATTGAGTTATTTTGGTTTCTCTCTAAAATGGCTGACACTCAACCAAAGCTTGTTTGAGCCAGAACTGCAGTGAGTAGATGGAAAGGGTAACTTGGGATACATGTTATTTCCATAGGAAACTCAGCAATTCCACTTCCATTATGTTTCCAGATACCAAAACCTCACTTGACTGCTGAAAATGAGCCAGTCAGGACTTGAATACTTTTCTGGTATAAAAGCAAACAAGTCAAAAGAGAAAGACCACAGCATTCCTAATTTATACTGTAAATGGAGCCCAAATATCCATCATACTTCAAGATAACAGAGATTATTTTTAAAAGCCAAAAAGATTTTATGGGCAGCAAGAAAGAATTTAACTGATAGCAAGGAAACTTAACTCTTTGCAGTTGATGCTAAGCTCCAGGCAGAACAAATGATGTATTTTTTAAATGTCTTACGGACTGCTTACCCAGGCACTGCACAAACACTGGGGCAGAAGGGAAGAGGAGGCAGGATGCCACCTAGCAGGAGAGCACAGGCTGCCTGTTGTCACAGCTGGGGATCAGATCCACTCCCTCCCTCTGCAGGAGCAGAGCCAGCTCCAGCAGGGGCTCAACAGTGCAGGACAGGAACGTGGCTGGGAGTGGCAGCAGAGCATCCATCACTCCTGCCCAGGGCTTGGAGCATTCCCACTGCCAAGTGCCAGCTGCTCACAGCAGGGCATGTCCAAACATTGACACCAACATCTCCAAACTGAATTTGGCCACAAGGAATTTGCATGGTTGGAAGTGCCCTCCTCTCTGATCCCTGCAGCACACGAGGAAAGCAGCAGGATCTCACCCGTTGACCTGATGGTTCATTCCTGGTTTTCCTCTTGAGTGCAAGTTGACTCTTGCATGTGCCACCCTAGTGCTGCAGAGCCGGTGGCGTGGTCACCTGCCAGATGTTGCTTTAACAAACCAAAACAGAAGCAAAAGCTTCCTGGGCTTCCCACAGTGTCTGTGGCCAGAGCTGTCCCCAGGTCTCACCTCAGAATTCACAGGATGACAATGTGACAGTCCATTACACACAGAGATACTGCTCTTTACTGTGACTTTTGTTAAAGCACCCCATTTTCTAGAGAGCTGAAATAAAAACAGAATCAAGTTTTTAAATGGGTCTCTTCAGTAAAGCAAATATAACACAGAAAGGGGCAGTGGGGAGAGGATGGGAGAGTTCCAGCTGCAAGAATCAACCCAGACTGGCAGAACCCAGCAGTTCATTCTCCAACAGCTGCTCAGTGGCTTCTGCACCCAAGTTAAGAAGAGTTTAGAGTTTCTGCTGGACAAGTGCCTAAGATATCGAGGTCCAGTGCCTGCTGGTGCTCAGGTACCAAGAGAGAATTATTTTCCCCCTACTTTCTCCAGTTCTCATACTTGAGGTCACAGACAAACAATCCCAAACCCAAATACAAGTTATGAGCACTCCAAAGGTTTATCAATGGATCTCAAAACCAGGAGCATTTAGAAATACTGAGATAAAAGTTAGGTACTTTTCCTTTTTAACTGAGGCCAAACAGAATTGCCCGTGTTGCTGGGTAATTCTGAAACAGACACCTTTTAACATTCCATAATCTCCATTATAAACATCTTTAAATGCTCATTTTCTGTTCCTAAGTCGGTAATGAAGAGGGAAGGCAACAGGAGACAATAATCAACACATACTTTCACACTGGTAGCCTTTGAAAGGGCACAATTTTGCTGTCAGCTAACCCAAACTAAGAGCAAGCAAAAATATCATCAGCTTTCACACATCAAGTTGTGCTGCAAAGGCAGAAGAAAAGCAATTCCCAAAATTACATATGAAAAACCCATCATGTTTCAGATGTGCTGGAGTCCCCAGGGCTGTATCCAAGTACTGTGATTAATCTGGAGCTCAAGTCTCACAGAAGTTATCTAGAAGTTGGTTAAAGCAAAATATATAAAGGAGTTAACACTTGGAGATACCATGTAGAAGAGAAATGCTACCTTAAAAAATCCTTGTCCCATGATTCCAAGTTTAAGGCAACACTGAAACTGCTAAAGCCAGAAAATAAATCAAAGATGTCATGCATTGATTTACACCAAGTTCAGGCCATACATGTACTGTGCAAGTCACGTTCCCAGTGCCCCAGATGGTCACAAGACACACAGGAATGCCAAAATGTTAAAGGTGCCAGTGACCCAAAGCACAGTTGTTGCTGTGCCACATCACTGTCACACTGCAAAAGGATCTTCGTGGGCTCAGGACTGGGAGCACTTACAGAAGTAGCTCTGTTCACACACATGAATTAGGGTGGTTTTTGCAGGTCTTCTAAAAATTCTGAGCTTTTTTTTTTTTTTGGCAGAATCAGCTTTTCCAGACGTGAGAAATCATCCATGTTGCAGTAAATAATGTCAGCCAAGAGACATCAGTGTGCACTGAAATCAGATACAGTAAATTCAACTCTACAGCAGCTCCTCTCCCTCTTCCTTGCCAGGGCTCTCCTAGGATGGGGTGGAAGGGGAGGATCACAAAATGTTCCTGGGGGTGTCTCAATGGTACTGACAGTTCCTCCCCTGGGTCTCTGCAGGGAGCTCCATCTCCACCTTAAGGTACAACACCAGCCACAGCCCTACCACAGACCCCCTGCACTGCCCTGTGCTCTGCTCCTATAAACCATGTGCTCCAAGCATTCCACCCTTCTGTCCATCACAGTGCTGCACAAGTGTTTGGGGATTTGAAAAACTCATTCACAGCTCATCCCCAAACTCCCCAGTCAGCCCCTGCTCGTTCCATTTCCACAGAGAAAATTCACACCAAGCTCAGGAGATGTGGCAGACACAGGCCACAGACACCACAGGGTGTGATAAAGGTGGCTCCTGCTCTGCTGATCCATCATTATCACCTGGTCTGCTCAGCAAACCACAAAACAATCCAGCCCTACTGCAGCACAGTTACCTACTCTCATGGCTTCTTACCCACCACCCTAACAACCCCAGACATCAGGCCAAGCAGAATGATCAGTCTAAGCAGGACCAATAATTGCTACTTTCAAGGCAAAAAGCTGAACTGACAAAGCAAACCCTTTGTCAAACACAAGGCAAGAAATAACATGTTTTCTTTCAAACAATTTTTTACTGCAAGTTCTTTGCAAATATTTGTATTGTCATTACAAAAAAATACCAAAGAAATTTTCAGTCTATTCAATTTCAGAGAGTCATAATTTACAAAAAAATAAATAGCTTTAGTCTAAGGACAACAATTGTCAGTATTAAGGTCAGCAATATCAATCACAGAAGTCCACATTCTCAGTGCTGAGTATCTGGATCCATCTGACTTAGTTTGCTTTCTTCCAGCATTTTCCTTTAAAATAAGACTAATCAGAACATTAGAAAAGTACCTCTTTTCTTACCATAAAAAGATGAAAACTCAACACAGATCTTGAAAACCAGATCCATTTTAATTGTTAGACCTTTCCGACACAAAACTTTAAAAACACTATTTTTTTTTTTTTAAACAACTGCAACAGAACATTTTCCCACAAAATTAAAGAGTCAACAGCAGCAGCATGAAGGGCATGTTTCTTTGATATAAGGCTAATGGTCCTTGATGTGGCAGAGCTGCTATGAAAGCACAGAACTACCAAAGCCAAGGGTATTACAATCAAGGTCACCCTGAGCCTGCAGCCTCTGCTGAGGTGAATCCTCACTGCTCAGCCTTGTCCCCACAGGTGCCACCAGCACTGGGCACCCCAGTCGGAATTCCTGAGTGAGCTGGGGGTAAGATCAGCACACAGCAACTCACCAACTGCTGCACAGTTTGGTTCTGGAGTGACTGTCATTCCAGACAGGCTGAAATACTGCTCTGAAGTTGACTGTGCTGCTTCACATCAGCACTACTGACATGACAGTGAACCTGCTGCTCTACGCTGTAAACACATGAAACCTTTAGGACAATGCATAAAGCATTAACCATGTACAGTAAATGCCATAATGAGAAAGTCTGGCACACATTTTATTTCATAAGAAAAATCTTTGGACTATAGTACTTTATGCCACAAAATGTTCCAAGTGCATCCCACAATAGATGGCTCATGAAACGAGGAATCTGCAAACAAGCAAATAACTAGCATTTGCAAAAATGTTTAAAAAAAAAAAAAAAAAAAAAAAAAGGGAGGGAACTTTAGAACATAAAAGAGATGAGAAGAAAAAGCTTTTCTGAATTTCTCTGATGAATCACTCCGCTGTACATTTGAGAGTATAATGACAGATTTCAGGCAAAAAATAGGAGTCTCTGAAGTGTCTTGCACAGTGCATGAGCTTCTCCTAGAGGTGGCTAAAATCAATACTAAGGAGAAATAAAAAATAAGAAAAAATTGCATCTTTATGTTGCTTCCATTGCCATGCTCTGGCTAACTTCACTGTGTCTGAAACTCAGCTGTGTGGTTCGGTCCAGCTCAGGGGAAGTTACAGTTCTCCAAAATGTATCACCTCCCTCTTCCCCACAGTAAATAGCCAAGTTCAACTGCTACACCAAGCCTGAATCTTTGGCCATACTATAGAAAATGCCTTTATCCTGAAGTAGTTGGTCTGGGGTACCACACTCCACCACTTCTCCTCTCTCCAGGACTAAAACTCTGTAAAACAAGGAGAGGGAAAAAAAAAAAAAAAAAAAAAAAAAAAAAATTAAAAATAGTCACAAGAAGATCCAGAAAGCCAGTGAACATGCATATATGTGTACAGACAGAGACTGCAGCATAGCCATTATTTGCAAGTGAAGACACTGTGAGCAGGCTGAGGTTCTCTCTGTCCTTCCCCAGCTCCGTGCAGATGGTCTGTGTGGTGCATTGTTTATGTAGCACATGGTCATGCAGCCATCTGCAGACAAAGCACATGGTTACCCATCTCCTCCTGCAGAGGAGGCTCTGGACTGCACTCTGAGCCAGCCAGAAGGGACCTGGCAGCACTTCTTGTCAAGGTGTGTGAGGGCCTGCAAGATCCAGGATAACCTTCCCTTAGCACCTCTCCACACCAACTGCCGTTACACAGCTGCTGTGACAAAAAACATCCAACTGGCACAAGGAAGTCCACCAAGTCTGTGGTCAGCTCACTGCCAAAACCCTGTTCCAGCTCCCCCCATGGATGGCAAGGCACTGCAGAGATGGTCACCAAGCCCCTGGCAGGGGCTGCTGCCTGGTGCCACCACTGCCACAGCTGAGGGATGTTCCCCAGCTGGCAGCGCTCCTCCCTCTGATCTGTCACTACTGACAGCACAGAGGGCTACAGGAGTACTCTGAAATCCTAGCAGTGGTCACTTTGCCATTCTGTGATAAAAGGGATGAGAGTCTAAAACTGAAATATGAGACAACAACTTGGCCCTCAAGCACACCTTAGCACGGCAGCCGAGCACGAGGGAGGCTCTATGAACTATAACCTGAAGTGATGGAAAGTGGAACACCAAATGAACTTCAGAGGGCAGGATCTGCCCCTTTGGACTCCCTGTGCTGTCTATGCCTAAATTAGGGCAAGACCCAGGAACAGTCTCCTGTCCTTGCCTCTCCCCCCTTCCCATTTTGCCCAGGCAGGAACAAGAGCAGTGTGACAGAGGGACAAGAGGTGCTCCCCAGGCCAAGCACAGCCACCACAAGCCAGAACACAAACACACCCTACCCCTCAAAACAGGGATTCCAGCAGCTCTGTGCAGAGGCAGTTAAAAACAAACCAGTGAACACCCAACTAACACAAAGATTGCCATTTAAATGGAGCACAGTGCAGGTCACACAGTCAGCAAGGTAAAAGCAGCATCACTTTACCTCGTGTAGTCCATGATTGTGTTCAGACGATGTGCTATAGTTAACACAGTACATTCTTCAAATTGAGACTTTATAGTTGACTGTATGAGCTTATCTGTTTCAAGATCAACAGCAGCTGTGGCTTCATCCAGAACCAGGATTTTGGACTTCCTGAGCAGAGCTCGTGCCAGGCACACCAGCTGGCGCTGTCCCACACTGCACACATGGGATGGGAGCGTGGGGAGAAAAGTCAGAACAAGTTTAGAGCATTCATTAGTATTCATTTTGAAACCTGGCAACTCCTTGTTCTAAAGATAAGGTGGGTCTTGCTATTTCCCTGCAGAATATCTAACAGCATGTGAAACTACATCCCCCTCAAATGAGGTCCTGGCAATGTAGCAGGAGAATACAAGCGGTTTCAGCATGACTGCATCAGGCTGACTCACTGCATCAGCACAGTCTTGAGGACTGGACTTTAAATGGTTTCTACAAACTCAACATATAAAACCCTGAGAAGGTGCAAATAGCAAGTGAACAGCTTCCTTAGAATAATGCTGCTGTTTAAATGCTTTCCAAGGTTGCCCAAGCTGAAAAATCTCCCCACATTCAGAGTATTTCTTAAAATTATTTGAAATTCCCAAACTCAAGAGCTAAAGACATGTTGAATAAAACCTAGTTGGGTTGATTGCCTGGTAACACATTAAGAATTCTCCAGCTGCCTCCCCAGATTCTCACACAGGGCTGGGGCATTAGAACTTTCACAAGCACACCATGATTCAATTCAGCACACACTTCCTTTGACCTACCTGAGGTTCTCACCACCCTCAGCACACTCATGATTCAGTTTATCAGGAAGGGATGATACAAAGTTCTTCAGGTGAGCCAATTCCAAAGACCTCCAAATGTCTTCATCAGAGTGTTGGTCAAAAGGATCAAGATTCATACGCAGAGAGCCAGAAAACAATATTGGATCCTGGTCATGGAAAGAGGTAATTGCCAATGGACACAGAACATGGCAAGTGCTCTACAACTATTTCTTAGATAACAAAAGGAAACAACATGTACAGATGCAGTTGCAAGCAAGCTAATATACTGCATTAAGGAATTACGGCTTGTTTGGTTTTTTTTTTTTCCAATAAAAAGTTACTCTCCCTCACTCTTATTCCTTATTTTTCTTGGGGGCCTGACCTCTTCCCTTTGCAGATTCCTGCAGTCCAGACCTTTCCATTAGTCAGTAACTCATGAATTCAGAAAAAAAAACCCAACAAAACAAACCAAAACACCCAAACCCCAGCCAACTTTCTTTTTACTGGACCTCTAAGCTAAAAAAGAGGCTCTCCCTGCTCAACCTTCTGTCAGCAGGGACTACCAGGTCAACTTTTCACTTCTTAGGGAATGAACCATCTGTAAATATTTCAAAACTCTTCAGCTCAGCATGAATGGAATTATTCCTTTTTTTTTCCTCAGACAGGAAGAAATACTACTTTGGAAATACTGATGCAAAACAATCAAAAGGAGAAAGCAAAGTGTGCCCCCCAGATTTCCAAAAGAGGTGGTACAGAAAACCTTTTACAGTGAGCTCATTTGTTTTTGCCAGTGTGCTGCAATGGTAATTGAAAACATCAAATTTTACAGTCTTATTTTGAATCAGATCAGGCAATAAAGGCTACACAGTAAGAACAAAAACACTTGAGACTAAATCCAATGCTCATGAAGTTGTATTTCCAAATGTTTATGACTATCAAACCCACAGTTGGCTGGGCTAGACTGGGATGGTTTCTGTGCAAGAGCAGCACTGATAGCACACACTGTGCCCAGTTCACAAAGGGACCCCAAGCAGGTGTTCAGCTGGGATCAGCCCTTCCCACTCAGGCTGAGCTGTCTGTAGTCTGTAAGTGATCAGCTCCTGAATCCAGAGGCCAAGGTTTTGCTTCCACAACATGGCTCAGCCACAGCCAAGTTCCTACTTGTTACCTGGCACAGGCAAATTGAAACCAGCCTAGGGAAAAAAGCTTGGTTTCAAGTCCATGAAAGGGCAAGCTGAAGCGACTGAATTTCATAGCACAGATCAGAGGAGGAATAACAATTTTCTACTCAGTACTTTATGGAAAGAGCTCTGCAAAGAGCAAAGAAGTTTAAGTAGTGGCAGGATTTTGCACCTACCTGAGGGATGATGGTGATCTTGAACCGCAGGTCATGGAGCCCTATCTTGGCAATATTAATCCCATCAATAATAATTTCACCTTCAGCTGCTTCATTAATCCGAAACAAGCCCAAAGTAAGTGAGGATTTTCCAGCTCCTGTTCTTCCAACTATTCCAATCTGTTGGGAAGAAATACAAGAACAACTTACTCTGGGAAAGAGTTAAAGCACTTACAAGCATTTCCACCTGAAACCAACACATACTTTTGGGGTTATCCACACACGAGGAGCATTCAGTTTCACACTGTATGTTTTACTTCCCAGTTAAGACTGAAGTCATGATCAACTCTTTTCAAATATAAAATATTGTTACTTTGGTTGGCTGATACACCTCTTGCCATCTGTCCATTCTAACCACTTGAGGCAGCATTCTGCCCATATTTGTGGGTAGAAAGTGTGCACGCAGGAGAAGACAAATGCCCAGTTGGCTACCACAAATAAGGAAGCTGGATAGTAGATCTCTTACAGCTACCTTTTATGCTGCTGTGCAAGACCACACTATTAATGGACATCAGAGAATCCACACAGGACTGGGCAAGGAAGCAGGAGGAGAAACACACAGATCAGCTTGGCCAGATCCAGAGAATGTGCTCTGAAGTCCCATTATTTCCTGCAGTCTCACCTTGAAACTTCTGCCTCACTAGATCAGGCTTCCCCCCCTCTACTGTAGGCTATCTTCCTGAGATTATAATTAACTTAATCTCTCTGCAACCTACTCCTCTTTGCTTATGGCAAACAAATTAGCAATATTCTCTGGAAAGGGGAGACAAGACAGGATAAACCTCAGCTCCCAGTGAAACCAGGCCAAATGATACTTGGTAGCCCCACATAACAGTGTTTCTTTATGCCTGATGCAGAACACACCTTGCAAAGGCTGAGAACCCACAACATCTGCAGTGACAACAAGCCTGATTCCACAGAAGCTTTTCTAGTTCTTAAGAACCTCAGACACATAACAGAACAGGGTCAAACCTCTCTTCTGCTTATGCATGCAGACCTGTGAACTCAGCACTCCACTGTGAATTCAGTCATTACCTTTTCACCCCCATTGATGGTAACATTTATGTTTTTCAGAACCAGGTTCAAGTCCTCGCGGTAGCGCAAACTGTAGCCTCGGAACTCCACCTTCCCCTCCTCGGGCCAGCTGCTGGCTGGGGCTGTTTGCTCAATGCTCCACTCAGCCTGGAAGAGCCACACAAACACCTCTGATCAGCTCCTGCTTCAACCAACACAGGCGGAGAGGATTCAGATTGCAATTAAGAAAAATCCTTCTTAGGGGATAATTTGCAAAAGATCTGTGATTAGGAGAGCAGTCTCAAGACAGATGAAATGGTGTGAGTAACCAAGGGCTTGCTGGATAAACTTCCCTCTTGCCAGTGGCAGAATCATGCAGGCAGCACACATTCAGACAACCTGTCTGCACACCCCACCATGGCAAGGAAACCTCTGGGGCAGCCACACATGCAACTAGAAGCAGTTTGGCTGAGACTGTGCACTAAAACATCTGTCAGCTGGTAAAAAGCTGCTGCCTCAGCCTCCCACAGGGGTGAGAAAGAACACACCTCATTGCATTCACTTCCACTGCCAAATAAAAAGGCTTTTACATGTATAAACACTGGTCTGCTACCAGAACTTAATAAAAAAAAATCTAGGAAGGGTCTTCATAATGTTTGGTTGCAAAAATAGTGACTCAGGTCAGGTTCAAGTGACAGGCAGGGCAAAGAGAAAAGAGAAGACCCAGGGAACTCCGTAACCATAAAGGGAACAACTGCACATTAAATGAATAATGTAATTTGAATCAAAACAAAACAAAACAAAAAAAAACAAACAAAAAAAAAAAAAAAAAAAAAAAAAAAAAAAAAAAAGTAAAACCTTTTTATTCCCCATACTGAGTGCAAAAAGAGAAACACAAAAACATGATGCTTGAAGTCGTAGGAAACCAAAACATTTGTGCTACCCTACTGCTTAGCCTTGAACATAAGAGCACATTTCCCAAATAGCACTGTGTAAATACCAGTGGGTACACCACAACAGCAGCAACAGGAACTTCCCACTGAGACCCAGCCCGTCCCTGGCAGGCACTCACAGCCCTGAGCTCTGTCCCACCCCTCAGCTCAGAGCACAGGCCCAGCCTCCAACACACTCAGGGGCAGCTGAGACCTCAGAACAGGGCACTGGCTTCCATAAGTGGGGTGGCCAGCTCACTGTACCTCCTTCTCCATTTCAGCATATTCTTTGACTCTTTCAACAGCAACAATGTTGGTTTCCAGGTCGGATGACATGCGAACCAGCCAGTTCAAGTACGCTGTGATCTGCAAGGAGGAAAGCAGTCAGAGAGCAGTTTACACTGAATAGGTTACCTGCAATAAATGAAAAACATGGGATAACCAAAGCACTGCAACTTCATGGAATGCATAAACACAGGCAAGATCTTGGCTAATCAGTGCTGGACAGCAGGAAAGCCTAAATGCCTTTTAAGATGCACAGGACGAGACACCTCGGCCACATCCCCTCACACTGGGAAAGCAAAGAAGAAACTTCCCAGCATCTCCTCAGATACTATTTGTAATTATTATTTTCTATGTTCTTTGTATTAGTTTTCCATCCAAAGCCACACCAAGGTTCTGACTTTCTGATGCAGTCTAAGGATTCAGAGGTTTTGCTCTTTTTAGAAAAGGCAACATTACCTGCAGTGAGTAGGACACTGAGAGGCCAACCAGCCCTGCACTGAGTTTGTTGCGTGCAATCACTGCAAACAATGCTGCAAACAGGACAATGCAGTTCCCCACGTACTCCAGACGGACTGCCAGCCACCTGCAAGGCACAAACACATCTTTCCAGTACTTCACCCACAGAGGTGTGGACAACAAATGGTAAGGAGCACAGCCAGCAGATCCATGTCCTCCCCAGGTAACTGCTGTTCCACACTGCAGCCCCGCTGGTACCTGTTTGCAACAATGCTTGGATAATAAGCTTTCTGATTCTCATCCACCTTCATGTCGTTCTGCCTGATGAAGCGTTTCTGCTCCTCAAAGGCTCGGATGACGCTGACTCCCAGCAGAGTCTCGTTGAAGTGGGAGTACACGGGAGAACGGCTCACAGACTCAAGGCGCTTCAGCTGCCGCGACGTGGCCACGTAAAATCTCTGCAAATCAGAGTAGGAGAGTTATGGTTACATCCAGACTGTGTCTGGAAAGACAAGGGGAACCATAAACAGCTCCCTGCCATCTGGGCTGTTAGTGACAGAGATTCAACTTACACATGGGAATACACACCTTCCCCAACACTTTTGGGCCTAAAGGACCATGACATACGCTTGCTGCCTTTAAACAACTGCCAATCAACCCATCTCATGCCAGAGCCATTTTCTTCTCTTTCTTTTATCAGCAAGTTTAGTTCAACAGTCTAAAACACACATATCACCACTTTAAGGTTTACTAATGGAGCCAAAAGGATTTGTAAATTTAAGAGCCAAAGTCAAACCCCAGCTGCTTCTCTTTGAACTGTGCTGGCTCTCCCAGTTTCTAGGAGTGAAGCCAGACTGAAGCAAGCACACCCTGCCCACACAGGACAAGAATGAAAGGCTGCCATCCACTCTATTGCTCTGTAGACAATATTCTGATGAAACAGGCACATGAGCAATACACACACATACCCCTCTAAAGACTACTCTCATGTTTGGAAAGAAGTCTTGGAAAAGCCCATGTTTTCCATATTTGGGCTCTGAGCAACAAGCTGTGCAAAATTTGCCACAAAATATAATGGCATTTTTATAAAGTAGGTATTAAAGAATTAAGTTCTGCACAGAAGTCATTTTACACTTGACAAAGGAAGGAAATGCTGTGCTAACATCAGATTATCAGTAAACCATGCAAAGCACAGTCAGTCAAGCATGACTCAAATCCAACACATTAAAATCCTTCCTCGTGCAGGGTAAGAACAGCCTTAAATAACAGAGGATGTGACTGCTGGTCCTGGTTCCCCCAGGTAACACCCTTTACCTGCACAAACAAGTAGACAAGTCCCAGGGGTGGAATGATGACAGCAGCTATAGGTGTGGCCAGCAGAATGATGATACAAGCCCCAATCACGTTAAATGTGGAGCCCATGAACATCTTGATGATGGGTGGAATGGTGGAGTCAATGGTGTCTATCTCCTTGGAGAAACGGTTCACCAGGTTCCCACTGGGAGTGCGCTCAAAGAAGCTCATGGGAGACCTGAGGACGTTGTGCAGCAGGTTAAGGTGCAGGTGTCGTGATGCAAAGATTCCTCCTATTGACACAACCATTGAGTAGCCAAACACAGCAATACCTAGAAAAGGAGACTCATTATTAACTGCTGCCACCTCTCACACAAAACATTTTCCTCATTTTGTCATCATTCAGCATCAGCATTAGTACAATAATCCTGAGAACTTGGATTCACTTCAGGTAGACTCAGCAAATATGTCAAGTAGTATGAAAAAATAAAACCAGGCAAGACACCACATTCCTTTCATTGCTTTTCCATTAAAAAAATTGTGTAATATTTGAACGCTTTCCCTGAGCAAAAATCACTGAATTTGCTCTTGGCATTTATTTTTTATTGTGGGATTTTCATGGCCCTTCTGGAGTGGGATACTTGGAGTATTGGGTTCCATGGCAAACAAACTCTAAACCCCAAAGAGGACACAAAACAAAACATCACTGAAGCAGCCTCCCCACAGTGCCCTGGATGGAGCCAGAAGCAGCCAGAGCAAACCCCAGCCAGGGCAGCTGAGCCAGGCTGGGGCTGCACAGCCACAGCCTCCTGTGACAAACTGCCCCTGCAGACCAGGCCAGCACAGACTGCTGTCAGGCCAAGGAGACTCTTCTCAGATCAGATGTTCTGTCAGCAGTTCTGACTCATCAGCCAGCAAAACACTTCTCACTTTGAGAAATTTAATTTACAAATGAAAGGAAAAATACATTTTGTAACTGAATAATTGTATTGGTTGGTTTGCTTTTTTTTTATTCAAGTTTTTAATTTTCCTATGAAAACACACACTCAAATCCTTAGCAAAATGCTGCTACAGGCACCAAGAGCATTAGAAACACTGAACCAGCAAATCTTAAAATACACAAAACCAAGCAAACCTTGAGAAATTCCCAGTGCTCCATATACTCCTAGTCTGAGAGTTGTGTTCTGCTGTGTTCCATTGATAACAGGATCATCTGTCCATAAACTCAGCCAGTAGTTGGAAGACAAGGAGGCTATATGATTACACATAAAGAGGAAAATGGCCAGGAAAGACATTAGGAGTCCAATTGCTTTCATGTAATCCCAGTACACTGATGCCTTTACCTGAAGAAAGAAGACAAAAAGAAATACTCATTTTGCAGCTAAGTTTCAAAACCAGCAACTCCCCCTTGTCCAACACCTATTTAAAGTCAGTATCCTTCCATGAGGCCATGAAAACACAGCAGCTGCACTCCAGAGAGCCACTGCTTGGGAACACAGGCTGCAAAGCATTCTGTGGAGACATGCCAAATCCAGCACTCTCTCAGGGCAGGCACACATCATCCTTCCCTGTCATCCAAGGGAGGGGACGAGTAGGGAGGGACCTGCCTGAAGTACCACAGAGCATCAGTAGCAGAGCCAAAAACTTCACTGAGGAGTTCCAGTTTCTGGCTCTCTGTGCCACAAGATCATAAAGCCTTTAAACCAACCCTTGCTCCACATGGCTTGTATCCTATGATCTATCTTTAACCAACAACAAGCAATCCAAGCTTGGATTCAAGCAACATTGCTAGGAGCTGTGACTGCCACTTTCCCAGAAACCTCAGTCTCAGGTTTTTCAAAAAGCCCTGGGTATCCTGGGATTAGATACTTATGTCTACAGTGGAAACTTGGCTTAAATTCATCTGAGTCAGTTGCAGCTCCTCACTGAAGGGCAGTTTTCATTAGGTCACCTAATTTGTCACAACCTCTCTCCAAGAAATAGCTGCAAGGTTTTCATTTCTCCTTCTACACTTTGATGTAGTCAGGCCCATCATCTCACACAAGTTTTGTGCTGGCATTCTTCCTGCAGGCAAACATGGGGATCAGGTTAGGGAGCAGAGGGCACAGCAACACTTCCATCAAGTATTACACAACAAGAAGCAAGCTTGAGAACTCACTCAGCCCGTTCTCACACCAGTTACATGGTCTTCAGAAGTCATTTTCTTCTGAAATAGATTTTTGCAAAACTGAAAGAGGGCACAGGAAGTGGGAACTGGAGCCTTACCCTCCCAGTCTTTGCTGTGTCAGCCTCCATCAGTTTCCAGGAATTCTTCTCAGCAAGTGGCTTCTGCAGCTCTGCTGTGCTGCTCTGGTGCTGTGGCTTCCCAGTGTCTCTGCTGTATGTTGAAGAGTTACTGAGCTGTCTGTTTGAAGACATTTATTTTTTAATCTTAGCTTGACACAGGACAGCTGCTACCTCACAACTAGGCTTTGACAGTCCACAGCTCCAAGTCAGTGGTTTTCACTCCTATGGAGATGTCCATCACAGGGCCAGCAGTTCCTTGAGCCCCCCTTGTCCCCTCAGGGCACCCTCCCAACCCTCCCTGACAGCATTTGGTTCCCAAGTATCCATGTCCAGGTGCAAGTAACAGTCACCAGATAAAGAAGTCTTGGTTGCACAATCACTCCAGGAGAAAAAATGCTTTGTGGCCATCAAGACCAGCCTTTCCAAACCCCATCATCAGCACAGCAGCTGCTGGAGTGTGAAAAGGGTACCCACACTCCCCTCAAAAGAGGCCATTTAACTCCCAGGCACTCATCAGCTTCCAGAAATAGTGTCTCCAGAGCACCCTAAGAACAGAGGCACTATTAGAGCACTATCCAGAGCACCGTAAGAAGGAGGCCTAGACCAGGAGACAGTTTTGGAAAGGTGTAATCAGAGTGATTGCAAGCAAAATAGCAGCTGCATTAGGTCAGACTAAAGGTGCACTTGGCACTTCATCCCCTCTGACAGCAGTAAAATGCAGAAGCCTTAGGAGCACACACAAAAGCTGGACTAGCCAGTAAAACACTCTCCCTTTTATGCAAGCCAAACCCACAATATCTTGCTACAACACCAGAGTTTCTTCATATGGAAAGACTATCATGACAGTTGTGTGTGTGCAGACATGAATGTGCAACAGTCTGTGCCAGCTGGAGTGGGGCTGCAGCCCCAGGGGTCCAAATGCCAGGGGCCAGCAGCCCCGAGCCAGGGCCAGCAGCCCCGGGCCAGGGCCAGCAGCCCCGGGCCAGGGCCAGCAGCCCCGGGCCAGGGCCAGCAGCCCCGGGCCAGGGCCAGCTCCCAGGCACACGCAGGGACTGAGCCCAGCCACTGCAGAGATGCAGCTTGCATGGACACACGTGATGGATTCCCAGCAGCAAACCTGGTCCTGCTGAGCCACAGAGGGCCAGAGGAGGCCCCGGGGTGCTGTGTTTGTGGGGGTGCTGCAGGTGCCTGCTGGAGCACTTCCAACTGCTGGATCTGGAACCACAGAGCAGCAGCAGCTTTGCCTTTCTCAGGCTGCTGGATCCAGCAGGATATATTTTCCCACTAACAAATACCATAACCATCAAATTTTTGTTTATCCACATCTGAGTGACTGGATTGAATGGATGGGGGGCAAGAGGGGAAAAAAAATAATAAAACCACACACCTATGCATCAACTTTCCAGGAGCTTCATTCACAAGGCTTCCATTTTCTATAGGCTTCCCTTCCTTTGTAAATGGACTGTTTGTATCTGAGAGGGTGAAAATGTAAACATCAAAATGGTTAGGCAAAGAGACACAAGCATTTCATTTCAATCCTAACTGCCAGTTGCAGTCTTAATGTGCAAACAAAGCAGGGAGCACAAGTATTTACAGATAATAACAGAAAATTGACCAGGTGAACAATCAGTGCAGTTCAACTCCCAACAGGGTTAATTGCCAAGACAGGGAATATTTATTTTTCTAGCAAATATAGGTCAGTAATAATGTAACATAATTATGAGGACATATTTCATGTTCAAACATGCAATACCAAGTCACATGTGACCCACTCCATGGAAACAAACCCAACACTCCAGCCACTCCTTTTCAAACCTTTTCACAGCTTCTACATAGTTAGTTATAAATTATTTTTATTTTAAAATGCAATGAGAAGACATTCTGTACATGATGGAGTGAAGCTTTAAGAACAGCAGCCATGTGCTAGTAACTTTGAGTCTTCCTGCAAAGTTAAGCAAGAAGAAATGTCCAAAATCCTTGTGTTTCAGGCAACTGCAGGAATCAGATGACTTTAAGAAGGAGATCTTTCCATGAGTCATTATACCACAACATCCTGCTTGTACCAAGATGCAGCACACACGAGATAAGTGTCTAAAACACTCCAGAAAACCTGTCAGCTTGAAACAGTAACCTTTTCTGAGCAATTTAATTCAGTGTAGTAGAGTGCCATGATAAAACTAGGTTCAGGGTATGTCAATGTTCCTTATAAAAACCAATTGTCAGACTCCTAAACAGTTAGCTGTCAGCAAATGGAACTCTATTTTCATGTATGGAAATTAATTTGGAATTTGCAACAAAGAGTTCTGCATTTTTGAAGGATCTATGCATAGTTTATGCAAAGGTATTGACCTGAATATACTCAAAAGATATTCAGGAAAATTTGTGTAGATCTAGAGTCTGACATTTTCATGATTTTGTCCAAAAGCAAAATATATGCATAAAGCAGATCAACAACACATTAAGTGTGGACTGCTTTCCTTTCTGTGTCTGGTTCATTAGTTTAAGAACCCAAAAATAAATTGTTCAGCATGGCCTTAAAAAGACAAAAAGCAGAAAATGTGAAAAAGTTCAATTATTTAGTTCTTATTTGAGTAAGATCAAACCAAGATGGGACAGCTGGTTATTTTAAGCACTTGACAGCATTTGTTTTGAAAGGTTCCCATATGAAAAACAGCAAGCATTCCAGCAACACAGTGCTTTAGAACATTGCTGAAGAAAACAAAACCACAAATAAACCATCCACCCCTAAAATCTCAAATTTGATTTCATGTTGTAGGCTATGAAGATTTTTTGCTATACTGCCTTTAGGCTATGAAGATTTTTTGCTATACTGCCTTTAGCTCTGAGAACAAAAAAGTGCTCAAGACTGCCATAGTAAATCTGACGTAAGCACTGAGGGTACAAGCCCACTAACAAGGGTTCTGCTGAAAAGAGCATCCAGAAATTATAAAAGGAACAGCTGAGAGTAATGAATACACATCTGAGAACAAAAGGGACCCTCAGGGCTCAGACCTGAGTGATGCTTCTCTTGGTACACTCACTACATTTCTAGGTCCAGGGTCTACCTATAAGTTAAAGTTTCCTCATGGAAGCCTCTGAGATACAGAACTGCTGCTGCTGAGTTACCTACAAGCTGCCACACACCAACTGCTACAGCTCACACAGCTAAGGACATGCAAATCATGCAGATACCTCCTACTGTGCAGATAAAATTCTTCTAATAATGACTGAGTCTCTTGTAAATAAACTGCAGCTACTCATATTACTCCAAGGCAAGCACTAATACAAAGCCACATGGCAAACAGTTACCTGTTTCCAGAGGTTGAATCGTTCCTTCTAATGAAGGATCTGACTCTAAAAGCATATATAATTAACGTTTTTCCAGAACACACTCTACCATTTTCAATCTTTACAACCTCACATCCAAGTAGAATAACCTAAACCACAAAACCCAAGGCAGAATCAAATTTGCTGAAATGGACCTATTTTTAATCCCAAGCCACAAGCACAGTTTTCCCACACAGAGAAGAAACCCCATGAAGCTGAGGATGGAAAGGCAGCAGTACAGCACACAGGCAGAGGGAACCCTCAGGAAGCCCAAAGGGACAGGAAGGCTGGGAGGGACCAGAGCTGCAGCCAAACCTCGGGGGCTGCCTAGGAGGAGAGGCTTTCCCACCCTTGGAGCAGCAGATGTGCTCCAGCCAGAAAGCACCAACCCACTGTGTTCTCAGGCTGCCAGCACAGAGCTTCAGACATAAGGGAGCCTCCCTTTAAAAGTGGGTGTGCAGACACCCTCCAGCCAACTCAGCCTGACTCCATCACACACTGCTGTGCTCATCCAAGAGCCTATGACTCTCGGGAATAGTGACCTTTTACACATCCAATAAACATGAATAGTATCCCTATGAATCAGACAAACAATGCCTCTACTTTTCACTTTTTACCACTGGCAGAAGATCACTTGACTAGAACTGATGAACAAATTCACTGCAAATAGGCCAACCCTGTGATAATCCCCTCCAGATCACCAGCGTGGTACTGAAGTTTAGAAGTGCCTCTTATTAGAAAACTGCAGAGAATCATGGCAAAAGATAAAGCACTGGCTCACTTTCCAAAAGAAAGTTCAGTAATTAAATGGAAAAATAAAGTAATTTAGTTTAATGAAAAGGATTTCAAAATCTACTTTTCCACATTGGAAAATGGAAGGAGACAAAGACTAGAAGAACAAGGCTATTAAATGAGGTGAATCTTCACATTAAAGTTAACTTGTTAAGTGCCTAAGGAAGCACAGAGAAAGTTAATTTGCCTACAAATTTCACATATGCTGAAGACTGCAACAAGTCTGACTGTGCCCCAAGTAGCTACAGAAGCACCTACAGAAAATACCCAGGAGTTAACCTGGTTCTGCTCCCACAGAATCTCTTCCCACAGTGACACACCCACCCATGCAGTGTTTGCTGTTCAGAGCATCCGCCCAAACCAGCACCCCAGTGTGCAGAGCAACAACTGGGACTACCACGAGACCTTTCCAAGGGGAATGCCAGCCCACAGCAGGGCAGCCTGAGCTTTATCACAGATCCAACCTGGCTCCCAATTGCAACTGCTTGGAAGAGGGAGCCAGGAGAAGATGCTATCTTGCACAGGCAGGAACAAACCCTGCCCACTCACAGACCCCAGGGGCAGCCTGGTGCCAGGCTGGATCGAAGAGCTTCAGAGAGCAAGGCAGGCAGACCATCACAGGCCTCCCACAGGCAACTCTGAGATGAGCACCAGGGGCAGCTCCTTGCCAAAGGAAGCTCCTCAACACATCTTTAACACTCCCCAGCTGCATCTGTGCAGGTAAATGTGGCACCATTTCCACTTTGCATGAGGAGCACACCAAAAAACACCCTGTGTTCCCTCTAGGGAATGGGAAGGAACCAATGGTTTTCCAAACAGAAGACAAAGCAAAAAGCAGGCTCTTTGTTACCAAAGCCTTCTCTGCAGCATTCAGCATCTGCTCCCAAACTTGTGTCACCAACTTCACCCCAGCCAGCACAGTGCAGGCACCCCTGGCACTTCTCAGCAGGAGTGTCAGGAAATCACCACAGGCAAGCCATGAAGAAAACAGGTTGGAGGCAAAGGCTAAGTTCCCCTATTAAAATCCAACACTGCAGCTGTCTGTAGATAAAAGAAAAATAAATCTGAAGTGTATTCCCGTACCAGTGCAGCTCTATAGCTGTTTTGTAAAGCAGAAACAGGAGTCAAGGACAGCAGCTAGAACACAGAGCTGCTTCCTCCTCCTCCCTATCCCCAAAGGAATTAGTTGCATAAAGAAGACACATCTTAGCAGAGACAGGAAGGGTGTATAAACACCAGCTGGCCTTTATGCAGTCTCACAACCATCTGAATTTTGTACGGAGAGGAAATTTTACTACAGATCTGTTTCACATTTCCCTGATTTTAAGAGAGAATGTGTGCTTAACCTCACAACCTTCAACACCCTCAAGAAATAAGCACCTCTACCTATATAGGCAATCACAAGAAATGGTAATTTAACTGTCCTATCAGTACTACTGGTTTTCCTGTAACAGGACTCCCTTATTAACATGACAGACATCAAGAGAGTTTATTAGTGAGCTTACCACTGTTCTCCATGGTTTGTTCAGCGTTAGCATATGTACGAAGAAACTCAGCAAAAGCTCCATCTTGCTCCAGCAGCTCCTGGTAAGAGCCCATCTCAGAGATTTCTCCATCAGTCATTACCAGAATTGTATCCATCTGAGGCAGATAGTTGACTGCATGGGTTACCAAAACCCGAGTCTAAAAGGAAAAGGAAAAATAAAGAGTTTATGTAACTTCAGATTAGTGAATACCATGGCTAGACTACTTCTCTTCACTGCTTGAATTCTGTGTATAATAGAATAGTAATGAGGAACAGGCATGCAGCATTTTTAAGAGAACACTGTCTTGATTTTTTCCATCAAATAATTTTGAATTACAGAAATCAAAGCACCTTTCACTACAAAAATGTCAGTGCTTTATAAAAGTCCTCTAAAAAAGATCCTTTCATTTTTCAGCTGTTAGAAACAGAAGTCTAAATATGCAACTTGACAAACTTGGAATCATGTGAACTCAGCCAAGAAAAAGCATTCTCTAGAGATGTTATGACATACTTTATTTTTCAGGATTCCTTTTGGTCCAATAACTTTTTCAAAAATATGTTTCCCAACATGAGCATCAACAGCTGATAAAGGATCATCAAGTAAATAGACATCTGCATTGCAGTAAACTGCCCGAGCAAGACTGACTCGCTGCTTCTGTCCTCCAGACAAATTCACACCCTGAGGAAACAAGAAGACATGAGCCTTTATTTACAGCTGAAAGAAGATGTCTTGCTACAGTTTATGAAAGACACAAGTCATAGGTGGTTTATTTAAATCAGAGGAAATTCAACACTGCATTAAACAGGTTTCCACAAATAATTTCACTACAACAGCATAAGCAATCAGTCACAATCCTCTTGCAGGGAAGCACATCTCTTCTGTTCTCACTGTCAGTGAAGGGCTAGCCAAACCCAAAAATTAATGTTTGCTAGTTCTGAAAAGCAATTAACCCTCACTGGCCTACCTAACTCTGTACATTCAGAGGCTGCTTTTCTTCTCAGCTGTATTTCTGCAGTGCTGCCTCTGATTGAAGAAACAAGCTCTGTTCCCACTGCAGTGTGACTGGCCTGCTGACACACGGGGAAGATAAAGCTGCACTTCAGTGCACAGGGGGCTGTCAGCTCTGTGCCAGCTGGGAGCACAGGCCCCCTGCACCCGCTCAGAGCACAGGTCCCAGCCCCAGAGCAGCAGCTCAGAGAGCCCCAGCAGCCACCCCAGCCAGCCCCTGCTACAGGGACAGTGGCTCCTGCCCCACAGCACTGCACCATCCATGCACCTTTCCAGATCCCACACCACACTTGCTTTGGTAACCAAGGTGACTTTTGGTAACTGTTCTTGTAGGTTGTGATTCAGATTTTTTGGAGGGGTTGGTGTTGGAGGGGTGTTTGCTTGTTTTGAACTAAACTGAAGTGTTCAGAAAATTTTTCTCTTCTTGTTTCTATATATTTTTCTGCTCTATAACCGTGGCAACTTAGAAACAATTCAAAACTGTCACTACAAGACAGTTTTATATTTTTAACTGAGGACAAGTTTTCTCCCTTTTGAGGCTAAAAGAGAAGGAAAACACAAAGTTCAAATCTGCTTCTTATTCTAGAGGATTCCTGCTCTGAAAGTTTTAAATTCAATACAACTTTGAGATAAAGTAAAATAAAGAGTCACACAGCCTTAACTACAAGCAATACCACTGTTAGAGTGGAGTGGGTGTTGAAATACCTTTTCTCCAATTTCTGTTTTGTCTCCTGAAGGAAGAATCTCTATATCAGGCAGCAGGGCACAAGCCTCAATCACACGCTTGTACCGGCTCTCACTCATCTCCCTTCCAAAGATAATGTTATCTTCCAGGGTTGCATTTTGGACCCAGGCTTGCTGAGGAACGTAGGCTACAGAGCCCTGCAAGAAAAATAAAGTTCAGTACTTTAGACTGCACAGAGAGTCAAGGCACAGCAGGGCTTTGTGAGGCAGGCAGTGCTAATCACCTCACTAATTACCTACGGTCATTTCCAAACAAAGCAGTTCTTGGGCTCCCACCTCCTCCAAAATGTTATTTTTATAATCCTCTCTACAAGTGAATGCAACAAAGTGCACTGGTGGAAAATAAAGGGCTTCAAACAAAATACGATTAACATAAACCTGGAGGAAACATTTGTTTAGAAGACGTTTGCACATGTCAAAAGTCATTACTTCTTTCACATAATTATAAATTATGTTCTGCACAAAAGAGTTTAATCTGGAATGCAAGTGTTTAACAAATATACCCCTGCCAAGAGATCTCTGCAGAAAGCAGAGGAAGTAGTTTTCATCTAAAAGTCACTTCAAAGGAGGAGACTGAGATTATGCAAAGTATTTTGCTTTGAGTATCAGTTCTGTCTTCTCTTTCTGCACTAATAGTTAGTGACTCAGATCTCAACTAGTTTATTTTTCCACAACAATTCTGAAGGTGGCCAAACCTACAGACTATTAAATGCAGCAGATTTGTTTTGCTCTTAAAGTAATTTTATTTCCAGGTCATTTTTTCTCTGTTAGCTCTGTGCAGCTCTGATGTCTAAGAAAGAACAAACTGCAACAGCAGCTTTTCCTATGTTCAGATGTCTGGGTGCACCCTCTCCTTGTAATTCTTTGATGTCTGAGAAAGTAGAGCCCAACACTGCTTTTCCTCAGAGAATATGTACCAGGGTCTCCCCATCTCATGCCCAGCTGCTAGTAAGACTCACCAGAACACTCATCTTTGAGTGCTCCACTGTTTTATTTGGCTAAATCTGACACCAACAGATCTGGATGCTCTTGGGTCAAGGCTTAACAGGCAGTTACACAGAGTGCAGGCTAAGGCATACACATGGTTTGCCAGGAAAGCAGGCTAAAAAGTGCATTCATATGAAAGGCTGTCTCTTCCCTCTTCACACCACTTGGAAATCTAGAACCCCTCTGGCAATACCCACAAATAGCTGAACAACTCTCCAGACATGTCACACCTTCACAACCACGTAGCCTTCCTTTTTGTCCATCTCCCCCAGCAACGCAGACAGCAGTGAAGACTTTCCACAGCCAACTTGACCAACAACAGCCACCAAGGAGCCTTCAGGAACAGTGAAATTAATGCTGAAATAAAGTGCACATAATTCAGCCTTGCTTGCTGGCACACCCCAGTAGTTAAACAGTCAATTGAACTGCCCATGTAAAACCAGGTGCAATGTGAACACCCTCTGCAAATACTGACTCAGAACTGAAACTGTAACTGCTTGAAACTCCAAACCTCTCATTCAGAAAAGCAGCCAGCTCTCCTCATACTTAGAAAACAGAACATAATCTTAATATGTAATTAGTCAAAAAGGGAAGAAAACAGAAAGAAAAAAAGCACTGTGACCCAATCTTGCTAAGACTTCTCTCAAGTGTTCTATGAATACAAATGTAAATACAGAAAATTTTTGTCCCAAAGAATTTGCCATTTAAAGCCCAAGTAAAAGCAGCCAAAGTTAAGGAAGGGAACAGGGCACAGGGAAGATACAGCTTGTAACTGCATCACTGTTTGCTTTCTGCAGCCCGGGGTCAAGGCCAGCGAGTGCAGTGAGAATCGGGCTGTGAAATGAGCCTGAGGACACGGCAAACAGGAGGGAGCTGAGCTGACTGCGAGGGGCTGAGCTGGCTGCACCCTCTAGATGGAGCTCAGCCCATCTGCAGCACACAGCCAGAGCTGAAATCCCCTGCAGCTCTCTCTTCCTTGATCCCTACATTTCCTGCTACCTCCCTTTATGCATTCCATAAATGCAGAAAACAGTAAATCCCTCTAGTTCATAAAGCCCCAATTTAAAAAAAAAATATATATATAGAACTGATGTTATTTCTCTTTATGGTAACAAACTGTTCTCCATATGTACTTTATAATTCAAATATAGATAATTTATGGTGCAGCAAGATTATGGAATAGAAAAAAGAGCACCAACTTTACCTGTTCAGCAAAGGAGGATCAGTTTTGGCCCAGCTAAACGTTGCATTCTTCACAACAATGCATCCTTCAGCTGCAAAGAGAAAACTCATATTTATGAAAGTACCAATGCAAGCAGCTAAACTGCATGCTCACAATCCAAAGTCAAGCCAAACACACGAGGGCAGAGGTATAAAGTTACTTTTTCAGAAGAACAACAACCCAACCCACTGCTTGCCAAAAACTTGCATTCTGCTTTTACTGAATTTAGCAAGACAGCAGAGGTCCCAAGGTTACTCCCACTCAGGAGCCAGGAGGTACATGAACATCAGCTACCCAGCTGCATCTCCAGCTGCAAATCAGTTGTGGAAAGAAACTATCTGAGAAGGAAGAAGAACCTGTACATAATTTCCATTTTACAAACTCTCTTCTCTGTTTTCTGTCTCAAATTTATCAGCAAAACCCACCAAAACTGCAGTAAATTTGTTTTAGAAAGCAAAAGAAACCACCCAAAACCTGCACACATTGATTTGCAACAGGCAAAGAAACTCACCCTCTTTGATGGGACCCCTGATTATGCTGTCTGGATCTAACTCCTCATGAGACAGGAACACCCTGAGGCGCTTCAAGGAGACACTGGCCTGCATGGGAAAAGGATGCAAAATTATTTCTACTCTGCTCCTTACATTTAAGTGCTCACTGTTTTGTGCCACATACACATTATATCATTATTATGCCAGCCTTAAATCCATTGCATAGTTGCTTGGACAGCCAAACCCACAAGAGATACGGGTGATGTAAGGAACACCTATCCACCATAACTGGGATTATTCACCAGGAACTGCAAGGTCCCTTCCAGAGGAGGCCACATTTCCCCAGTGGTCATTCTCTAAGCAGGGGGATGTAATCTTTCCACCCAGGGCCTCCTTCTGCACACAAAACACCTGTTGATGACTGAAGTCTTACTTCTACTATGTTGCTGATGACCATAGGAAGCATGTTCAGTGGGAACCTGAGGATGTTGAATAATGCCAGAGAAACAAAGGCCTTCTGAGCATCCAAGATGTTGTTCTTGTCTTTCATGACATACACAGCAAACGTGGACAGGGCAACCTGAAACCAAGGGTAAAGGCTACAGTGAGGGTCATGTCTTAAAGCCACCAAGTCAGTGACACAGTGTGACAACTGGAATCAGACTATCAATCAAAGAAAGAGCAATGTTCTGATAACTTTTCATTCTTGGCAACACTTTTTGCAAAACAAACTTATGATTAAAATCTGCTGTTGTAAAAAGAAGTTGGCTCCTCCTTAAAAAGAGCTAACTGCTCCCTTGCCTCACACAGCAGAAGTGAAACCATGAATGTCCCAGGCTATTTGAGGTCACACAGCAGCAGAAGAGAAATAGAAAAATGATCACTGGTCTTTTTCTCCTGATTTTTTTCAGTTTTAAGACACTCCTCAAAGTATCAGATATTGGATCAGTAACATACATGGACAGAAAAGTTAGAAGCAGCCCAATACTAACCTGTTTTATAGTTTGCAGAGACTACCACAACCCTAGATTTCCAAATACAGCCCACTTTATCGTGGACAAGAAACTTGAAATGTTATTGCATTACAAAGATGAAGCCTTTTCTGTTGTGAACTATTTCAGTTTCATACTGAACAAGAAAATTACCCTGAGCCATTGCTATCATGAATCATAAGCTATAAAAATAACTCAAAAAATCCATACACTCATTTTAAAATGTATTTAATATATTACAGTAAAATAAAGCAAACTAAGTAAAATCAGATGTTTGCTTTCAGAACTACTCCCTTCATAGTGCTATCTTGCATGATAATACCCTCACACCTCAGTATATCACAAGATCCAGCAGCTTTTTTCCCACAGACTGCCAATTAAAACAAGAAATCAAGGTAGATAAACTTCTGGCATCCTCCCTCCTAAAAGAGCTCCCCATCTAAGGAACAGTCTCATCTAAGCACAGCATCCACTGAAGACATCAGTGTTTCTGTTAACAAATCTGACTGCTGTGAAGACACGGATTGCTCTGGGTGCAGCAGCTGACTCAGCTGTGCCTTGTACAGTAGCTTGTTTGTACAGCTCTTGGTTTGGACAACCCTATCCCAGGGAGAAAGCCCTCCCATGGAGATCAAAAACAAGACAGGGTCCAAAGAATAACCTCCCAAGCAGCATGTCTGCACCCTCGTGTTAGCAGCCATCAGTCTGAAATCCACCCTTCGCAGCACACAAGGCACTGCAAAGCCAGCGGGTCCCTGACACTGGTACTAAACAATGGCTTTAAAAACCCTGGCCTTGGAAACGGGAAGGAGTAGGGGAAATAAAAGTTTTGAAGGTCAAAAGTGCTTCCAAATAGGCACTTGAAATATTTTTTTTATCAAAACAAAAAAAAAAAAAAAAATCCAAGCAACAAGATGTTGAAGAGCAGCCTTGCACTCCGGGTCGTGCCCAGCAGCAAAGCCCCCGCAGAGCCAGGGCCACACATCCCCCGTGTGTGCTGGGACACAGCTGCACATCACACCAGTGTGCCCTCCCAGGCTCCACAGAGCAGCATTAGGGAGTCCACCTGCAGGGTGTTATTTAGAAATTTCATTTAATAATGTATTTATATTAAGATAATCTCAGGCTACTTTTAGAAAAGCATTCACTGAAGAATGCAGCTGATGCTTCCTACCCAGGGCACTGCTTCTCTGCCTTTCATCATGCCCCGAGCATAATGTAAACACTAAAAATGTTTGCAGGGAAGGAATCTGAGACTGGAAAGTACACTTAAACACCTTCAACTGGAACAGCACATATTTTATCCTAATGTAGTCATGGCTTTTAATTGTTTCTGCAGACAAGAGCAATGGCCCCTCGTTCTAATAGGGTCTGAAGCAATTTTGATGTGATCTCACTCTTCTCTCCCTAGTATTAGTTGAAATGTAAGCTAACCACAAACACAGGAGGGATGTTTCACATATCACGGATTTTTATTTTCTTCAAATAAGAATTTGAAGCCCTCTCATGCTACACAACAGTTTTGCCTCTTCCATACTGTTCCTACACAGATGCTGGGAGAATCCCAGCCAGAGACACTCCTGGAGTCCAACATCCCATTCAGTCAGGAACTCTTATGTACAGACCTGCTGCTGCTCAGAAACATGCTGAAATAAGGGATTTTTTAATTCTCCTAAATCTGACCATACATTTCATCTTAGATTCCTGAAGTACTCTACTAAAAGTAGGAGGGGATGCAGAGGAGGTTTTTATTTTCCAATACTTTGGCCATTAACTTCTATAATACATCCAACCTGGATGTTACTGAGTTTCAAAGAAAACAGTAGTGCCTTTCCACAGAGAAGTGGATCCCTAAGTGTTCAAGGACCCACCATTCTGGAGGGCATTTTGGCTCAAGTTATTAAAACACAAAACCAAAAGAAGTCCTCAAGTGCTGCCTTGGAAAGCACAATCCCAAAAAAGAGAGAAGAAGACTTCTAGATTTGTTTCACTTACCAAAAACGGAGCACAAACCCAAGTGAAGGTTGCCATTGCAGCAAGGTAAGCAGATTTTTTTAGGACTTGGAGTTCTTTCTGTCTGATCTCTAATACTTTCTCTCTAAAGGCTAATTCCCAAGCATAAAGTTTCAGAACTTTAATCCCATTGAGAATTTCATTCATCAGCTTAATTCTGTTGTCTTTGCTCTTCATTTGAGCCACCTAAAAACAACATTGAAAAAAATAATTAACAGAGCACAATACTTGGCAGAGCCTCAAAGTTCTGAGCTTTGTATTTTGCAATGGCAAATTTACCTCATTATCATCAAAAGCTTACTAGCTTCCCAAGCAGGAAATCTGAGATACTATCTGAACAAACAAATATGCAGAATTAACAAGACGTTTTAAACCAATTAAAAGAATGCTTCGTGTAACTACAAATCCAAAGCAAGATCAAAACAAGTGTGGCACTGGTTTAAGTGTGATTAATCCTACAACAGGGAGCCCTGGGACTCAGGTACAATATGCAGCTAAAAAATAAGCCACTGTAAGATGTACAGCTTGCATCTAACCTTAAACCAAACTTGATTTTGCTTTATTTTCAGCACTATCAATGGCTTTTTCCCTCTTCATCTCTCCAGGAAACAAACAAACAAATGGAACAAGCCACACATCCTGGAAACATGAATATTTCATTCATGGCCATTAGGTTCATTAGGTAGACACTAGTTTACCTTTGTACTTTAGCTTTCAGGCAAGTTAAAAACTGAACTAATTCCTAATAATTCAGTTCAGGACATCTCATGAAGCTGTCTGAAGTGCTACCTTGGTCTTCACTACTGCGGGTTTTTAGACCATTACATACAGATAAGCTGTAAGGCTGAAAAATACATGAGTTTGTTTATTCTGAATACACAACACCTCTGACCTTTCTTTCCCTTCCCTTTTTTAAGCAATAGTTAGAGGGATGGGGAAAAAAAATAAGGAAAAACCTCCAGGAACAAGTCAAAGAATAGATGTTTCTTCAAAGCACTGGAGATGCTAACCTGATAGGTTTTCGTCTTCATTGCCATCACAGCATTTATTGGAACCAGAAGGACCATGACAGCCACACCTGCCAGCACTGAAGGACCCAAATTCTGAAAAGTACATAATTGCAAGCATTTATTCAAACTAATTTTTATAAATCTTGGCTCAAATCACTGCATAAATTACAGAAAATCATTCTGAATTAGGTTTTCAGCTTAGGATCAAGTAGAAGCTTAGGTTAATATCTATATACTTTGACTCTTGAAACAAACATATATATATATATATATATATATATATATATAGTCCCCAAACAGAAGTACATATAGATCAATTTCTCTTCAAATATATCTCTATACAAACACACAAATATGTTTTAACATTTTGCACTTTTTGCTGATTTGTCTGCTCTTCTGAAGAGACAGTGCTGTGTGAACTAGAAGCAGCAAACATCCCATACGGTTCCTCTGAGCACAGAGCCAAGACCACATTTATTTAAATCAAGGGACAAGTCAGAGCCTCTAGGTGCTGCAGTCCCCCAAAAGATAATAGTTCCCCTCTGCATCCTCTCCATAGGAACTCAGATGTGCTCTCAGAATTCAGAACCTCCTGCTTTCCTTCCTGACAGCAATGACAAAAGCCGCTCTGAATGGCTTCTTAATAAACAGCATTTTCTCCTCACTGCTGCAAACCCTCCAGTGGTCTGAACGACAGGCGTGTGTAGTCACAGAATCATGGAAGCAGCACACTGCCAAAGCCAAAGCAAGAAACAACACACAATGCTCACCTGCCACAGTAAGTACAGCGCCAGTATCACCTGCAGGGGGGCAGACCAAATCATGTTTATATAGGTAGCCAAGTCCATGAATCTCTGAGCATCCACAGACATCAGATTCACAATCTCACCCACAGTAGAAGTCTTCCGAGCAGAATTTGTGATAACAAGTGCCTACATGCAGGTACAAAAACAAAAACCAATTAAAACAACATGAGGACAGACTTAGTCATTTGTATTCTCTCCACAGAAGTCAAGTGCTTTACACAACTGCATCTTTTAAATTACAAGCAATCATTTTCCTCCTTCATATTCTGTTTACCCTGAACATCCTGCAAAATACAAGTTGTACAGTTTGAATCAATCAGCTGGGTTTAAGCTAATACAGAATAAAAGTCAATAAGGAAACTTTGGGGTATGGGCTGGTGGTTTTATTGCTTGGGGGTATCGTTTACTTGGTTTGTTACTTGTTTTTGTTTTAGTGTAAGTGGAACCTTCACTTCCTGTGACACATTTTTCTCACACAGAGCTATCCACAGCTTTCTAAAATGTTCCAGCTTATTCTAAGATGGCACTGCTGGTAAATCCCAAACGAAGCTGTAAATGTAGACACATCTTTAATTTCTGCACCAACTGAAGCACTGCACACCCCAAGCCTAAATGAGGAAAGTTTTCTTACTTGGCAGTGAGAACCAGCATGTTAAGTAGCAAATTAGAAAACTGTCCTGGCTTAAAGGCTTTTATTTATAAATTAGACACGCTCTTATTTCTATTAAGAGTTAGGAATCAGCATACCAGAGTCTCCTACCTTATTACTCAGACTTAAGTGATGCATTCTCACAGTCACAGATATTGCATATTTGTAGTCACAGTACTGTTACATATTTAAAGAAACACCTACCTTTCTATAAATTACACCAACAATGGCTGTTTTGAGTCTCATTCCAGTTACAAAGCAAATATGAAAATACTGGTGAAGGATCAGTGTCTGAAGACAGGCACAAACAAACAACAGCACTGTATAAAAGTAGCCCTGCCAGTCTGGGGCAGCTTTGTTATTTACAAAGTTGAGCAGCAATCTGTGGAGACAGAAATGAGTTCTCTTGATAGATGGAAAACAAAACCAAATGTCATGGTTGCAGCCTTAGGTTATTCCAAACATTGTACAGGTCATACAAGCACCTGAAGTACCAAACTTAGGTAAAACACTTAAGCAAACTTCTTAGAAGCTGGAGATCATTTTGTATGAGCACATGTCACTCCCTCCTCAACATACCAGTCTGAAACATGAAGTAACACACAGCTTGCATGTACAGCATTCTCTTATAGCTACACTGAGAAGCCTCATATCCCCTTCAGCTGAAATACAGCCACTTGCAGTTCCTTGACTTCTTAGCTCAAAGCAATACAACCCTCCCAGCACCTCAGCTCTGTGGCACCACATACCCTGATGGCCAGGCACAGAATAATTACAGGTTAGAACTGAGTAAACTCTCCTGCTACTGCTGATTATGTTCCCGCCCTGCCTTCCCGGTGCTGGAAAGGAAAAGAAGTTAAACATTTATTGCATGATGTTGTTATTTTAAAAACAATGGACCTAAATCATGTTTGCTCCCTTTTATGACATCTCTTCCTCATTATATCAGCTGAAGGCAAAGCAGCTTGGGGAGTGAAATACCAGCATGTTTTAAATCCTGTTCACATACTTTTAATACAATAATAAAGTATATAGGACTTACTTCAGAATTTCCGGGCCTGCAAACATCAAGAGATCATGTGCAGCTTTAAAAAGGAAGCTCATGAGAAAATATGGTCCAAAGGTTTTGTATAACACCTTGAATAAAGATGCTTCAGAGCTCTTCTGAGATGGTTTTATAATCAAAGCTTCAACCTCTTCTGTCACATCACCATTTGAGTCTCCTGATTTTTGCTGCTTTTTGGGCGCATATAACATGTTTTGTGGTTGCCTGAAAAAAGATCAGGTAGAGAATGTAGCCTTTATTCAAGCATAAAGCCAACCAGAAAAATGTTCACTGTACAAATGAGATGTAAATGAGCTGCTTATTGTGATTCTTAACAGTTTAACTGAGTTTTACTGCCAAATGTATTTAATCATACAACATATCTAAATGAACTGGCTGTTCAGAAATGGCTTTCTTTGCCTGGATAGGTAACATTCCTGTAAATCTCTCCCTTAAGTCTGCCCTGGGGAATAGAGCTGTACACATAAGCTTAAAGAGCAGAGGACATTATTATTCTAGAACCCAGTATACTGAATTTTCATCAAAAACAATGCTTCACTGTACCACCAGAGTTAAGAGACTGAAGTCAGGTTAATGCCAAGACATCCCCAACGGACTGAACACATTCTTTTCTTACATCTGGCTTATGCTAAACTCCATGCTCTGAACTTCTGAGGACAAGCTGGATGTAAAACACACTGTGTAAGCAAGCACACAGTTTTCCTTCAATGAAAAGGTGTTCCTATTTGCTGCAGCCAAGGATGATGAAAGTAGGATGGAGACCACAAGCATGCAGTCTTTCTAATTTTAGTCATCTGGCTTAGATGCTCAGACTCCCTATATAGGCAAAAGAAAGGAATAAGCTGCTCACTTTGACACCCTGAACTACCTCCCGAGGCTTCTCCAACTACAGAGGGAGCCCAAGCTCCCAAATTACACAGCAGAAGTTTGTGTCCAAACACTCCCTCCCCAGGGGAAAACCACACATCAAAAGTCACAGTAATAAGTTTTGGATCATGAAAGACAAAGGGAAAGTCGATGTAGTTCTTAATTAGGAAAAAACAAAAGCCCTACTTGGTTCCAGCTCTCTGAGCACTCAAGGACAATCACGGGCAGCCACAGCCTTACAAAAGCAGGTTTAGTAACAAACAACAAACAGCTCTAAGCAGAGGCTGAGTCACTTGAGCTCTTAAACCTCTGTGTCTTGGCAGAACTGAAAGCCAGGATAACTGAACTTACCTCTTGGTCTTTGACCACTCTTTTGCCCAATTTCTAGCCAAACCTGGTACTATTTCCTCTGATTTGTCCTCTTTATTTAATGACCATAAATCCTTGGCTTCCAAAGGGTTCCGATAACCCTGAATCATCAGCCTGTGTTAGAAGGAATCAGCAATATAAATTTAAGAACACCAGAAATGTTTGTGTCTATGTAGAGACAGATATATAGATACAGCTGCATGCAGCCCCAGAAGAGAGGCAGCTCTCCACAAAGATGCAAGCAAGCATTAGTGCCTGCAGCAACACAGGTCCAGATGCTAACATACACCCTCCTGTCTTTTCTGGGAGAACTAGACACCAAAACATCTAAGGATCCAGGATATGCCACTGCATTCAAATTCCAGGGAAAATAAAACAAAGGATGAAGTGATCTCATTTGAAAATCAGCCAGGCAATTAATATTCCCATGCCTAGCAAGTTTCAAAATCTTTATTAGCCTTTAATTTCACAAAGCAATTTCTTTCATCTAGCTTTCTGTTGGAACTCTGGCCAAGTACCAGCCACAACTATACACCAATATTATTTTACATGCTTCTGTGATTTAACTCACAAATCATACAGCATAAATAAAATTAAGTTAATGGGGAAAAAAAGAGCCTATAGGACAAAAAGAGGCAATAGTTTTCAATGTCTTAGTTTCTAAATATAGCAATTTCTCCTTTCTTATACTTCCCAAGGAATTTTTTTTATTATATTCCTTCATCAAAAACATTAAATACAGACTGGCAAAATTTAAAATTACAAAGACCCTAAAAAGAAAGTAAAAAAAAATAATCAAGCTTTTTTAAAAATTAATTTAAGCTAGCTACAAAACAACCAACCAAAATTATTGTTGCATTTTTATTGCTAATTTAGCTCTGAAAGCAGGATCCCGAAGTGCCATCTGACTTGAACTGGTGATTTATGCAACAGCTTGATCTTACCCAGTGATCCACCAGAATGTGATTCTGGAGAGGAAAGAAGCACTGAACTCTGGACATGGATTCTAAAGGAGAGAAAAAGGAATCAATCCACATACAAAATGATTGCAAGGCCAAAAGAAACAAGCAAAGCAGAGGAGATGTTTTTGAAATTCCTTTTGTTTACAGTATTTTTTCACATTACTAAAACTTGCCATTTATGCTGCTGAGAGCTTGTTCAGCAAGCACAAGCACAGCTTCAGGGCTGTCAGCAGGCTCCACCACTGGGACACAGGAATAGCAGTGCTCCATATCAACAACACAACAAACAGCTGAAGGAATTGCAGCAGCCAGGGGAGGCCAGACAGTGCCTCCAGATGTCCTGGTCAGTGCCTATGTCAATGCAAGGTAGGCTACCTTCCATATGAGGGCACAAATATGTTAATAGGGCAATCATGAATGAAACAGTTCTCCTGTTCTAGCAGTGAAGTCTTGGGAGTCCATTGACACAGATGCACAAATTAATAAAATGTGTAACACCCCAAAACCCCCCTTAGGAGTCCTGTATCTCATTCATCAAATATGTGTGGGAAACTGAAGTATCAATACATTCCTAATCTGGCTGGGTTCAAAGAGCACAAAGAAAGGCTGAGACAATTTCAAAGGTATGAAAAGTTCATTTACTGGCAGAATTTCTGTGCACATTTCTCTCATCCCTCTTTCAGAGCTCTGAACAGCATCTAAAGAATGCTAAAACCTCTCCTTAGGCACAACAAACCACTGGTTTTACCATCAACCATAGCTGAGGCAACTCAGTCTATCTATAAAAGTCACTAAATGTCATTAAAGTACTGCAATTAACACAGCCAGAGCCAAGTGTTTCCAACATTTGCCATTTTTAACTCATGTTTGTGCAGCCTGTACTGTGCTGTCCTGCACTGTGTTCTAACCCAGCTACACAAAACAGAGTCCTGCATTTTCTCTTTTTCACATAAATTTTTCTGCAACCTTTACAGGGAAAAATAAAAGTATGTATCAGAGAGATGCTTTTGTTTTTTTGAAAGGGGATAAGAGTTTCACATTTACAAAGTATCCAAACATTTGCAGTAAAATGATGGGAAACAAATCCAACACCCTCAATTAGTGAATAAATAAAAGTTTTTAAAGTCAGAGAAGGGGAAGGGGGCAAAACTTTCAGTGTTCAGCCACTCCTGCTTTCCTGATAGACAGATTTCTACTTTAGCAAATACAGGGAATACTTTCAACTGCATCAATATGTAAGATTCAGAATATTTTTTACATTAAGTGCTGTATTGCTTTTTTCCTTTATATTTTTTTAAATCTACTTGCTGGTAGAAACTCTAAATTTAAAGAGCCCACTAAATCCTGTCCTACCAAAAACTGGACTTGGTTTGCATAAAGCCCAAATTTAAAACATTAAAACATGTTAGATTACTTTTAAAATACTACTACTTTTGATAAAATTAAATAGTTATCACACAAATAATTAATAATCCTACTGACTTTCATGCCAGATAGAAAGAAGACAAGTTTTAACAAGGCTAGATTTATGTAATATAAACAAGATACAAAACACATTGCCTAACTTCTATATACATCAGCATCTACATCTCAGAAATTTCACTGTAGTTTGCTGGCTTAAATAAACATACACTAAAATTTTACTTAAGGCTTTCAGACATTTCTGGTTTGGAAATATTTGGCAAAAGGGCATAAAGCAGAATTTAAGGCTGACTAACATGACTTCTTTGCTCTTTTCCCCAGCAAAATGAAAGGTTAAAATTTGAAGTCTGCCCTGTTTCCTGAAGACATTCTAAATTCCTAGAAATACTCAGAACAGAAAAACAAACCACTCTGGTCTCAAAGCACCTTGTAATTATTACAACCATGATCAAAGAAGAAAACATTTCCTTACACCCACAATATCCTGTCAAATGCATTTAACCCCTGAATGAGATGAAAAGAACCAAAAGATGAAGAGGCTCCAAAGCCTCAGCAATCTGTTCCTCCTGCCAGGCACACACACACACAGACTGCCATGGCCATGCAGGGCACCTCTGGCAACAGGACACTGCTGGAGAAGG
The DNA here is from genome assembly GCF_024509145.1 of Vidua macroura. Taxonomy (NCBI): domain Eukaryota; kingdom Metazoa; phylum Chordata; class Aves; order Passeriformes; family Viduidae; genus Vidua; species Vidua macroura. The sequence goes on along the minus strand of NC_071586.1, from coordinate 7,982,736 downwards.
TAACTGTGGCATTCAGGAAGTGCAACTGCTCATGGGCCCTTTCCACAGTTACAAAAGCAGTATTTATTTCCCCCCTCACACATTTCACACCTTTCTTCATCAGTCAGTGTCACTGAATTGCTATCAAACCAGAATCAGACCTTGCATCAAACTGACATTCCTAAACTCAGCTCATCCAAACTCCAGGCAGTGCCCAGTGTCACCCCTGTGACCCAGAACATCTAACCCAGAGGGGGTGCAAGGATGATCCAGCATCTCTTGGGTCACTTTAGATCCATGCCATAAAGCTGGTACATATAATTAAGAACACATGCAAAAAAGATCATGTCTAGGTAAAATTAAATATCTACATCCAAACCACCCTCGAGCATTAGCCGCTCTTGCATCTGAGCTGGTTAAATCTTTACTTGACACAAGAGTGATAAAAACAGAAATCAAACACATCTGCCTAAATTGGAAAACTTTCCAGGTCTAAATTCTTCCCCATGTTCAAATGAAAGTGAATCCACATGCTACTGCCTACTGAACATATCAGATAACCAGGAGCACAGCATTTCAAATCACTATTTCCCACTGACTGCCAGCAGCACTACTGAATATAAATACATACAACTTACCCTTCAGGAATGCTATTCAGCAACGAGGGCAACTGTATTTCTGTGATTTTTCTTACATACAGCCCCTCCCTTCCCCTTGTTTTGCATGTTATGGGCTTCTTTTGCATCACCAAATGAAAAGCAGAATTTTAATTATTTGGGAGACTATGGCCCTGTAGCTCATTACACAGAATACTGCACATATAATACTTGGCACTTTGTACAGACTTACTCACAGGATCATTTACTGTTTCAGAAAACAAAGGTGGTTGCTCTGGAAAACAACACAGGATGAGCTCTACTAATACCAGGACAAAGTAGATACAGAAGGTGGCATAATGAAATGAATCCTCAGCACCCTGCAAAGGAAGGTCATATTCCAATTAGAAGGCTTGAGGAGTTTATTTTAAATAACATGTATGATTCAACAGAAAACAGCTTTTTACTGTAAATTCTGCAAACTAAGTGCTACACTACTCACCCCCATGCAAATTAAAGTCAATGTCTGTTTTGGTAAAGGGAAGGTAATGAGAGGGGAGAGGAAGTGAAAGACACATTTATTTTTATTCAGTCATTACCATTAAAATACAATCATGAATTTCTTACATAAAAAGTTCTCTTTAACACATGATTTGTGCCAACACAGCCCCAATTTGAAGTCAGTGTATTCCTTACAGGGACAAGACATTTATGCACTGGGTAGCAAGGAGTAATAAAAGCAAATTTTGTAATTCCCAGAATTAAAAAATTACAGAGAGCAGAATTTACATTACACTTCGTCCTACTGTGTGCAAAATTCAGAGGTTCTTTCAGTTTTTGAGACTGGGACTGATGCATAACACATAAGCCATAGAAATCAGAGCACAGGTATAGATGGACGCACACCCCCATTAAAATCTCATTCCCAACAGCTGAAGACAAAAGCTGGGTCAAAGTTCTCAAAATTGCAAATGCAGCTTAAAACTTTGAAGAAATAAAAGAGCCATTTTCAGGCAGTTCCACAATTAGTCTGATATTTGAGGTGGTCTTACTACAGGGCAAATTGGCACAAAAATATTTCACTTTGATTTTGTCCAAGCAGGAGAGACCACACCAGCACTGAACAATGTTTAAGGAAATCCACTGCACAGTCAACAGGAAGATGACAAAAACACCCAGCCAGAGCAGCTTGATAGCAAAGATTACACAAAATTTGAGTGCACTCGAGCAGACACATCCGCTTTCCCCAACAGCCAACCCAATTCTCTTGGCAACTGTTGCTACAGTTAAAATCACTACGAATTTCATGAGCATTTCAAAACAGAAGACATTAATTCTTGCTTCCTGTGCTGTTACAACCCAAGGAATGCAGGTACACTAAATGAATCATTAACTGATTTGACTGGTGTAACTGCCAAGCAACTATTCTATCACTGCAGCATTTGGGATTATTTTCAACTGAAGGAGGCTAAAAGTCACTTACCGTATTTAAGGCACGTTTTATTTTGGATATAAAAATCAGTGTTGCACATAACAATGCGATTAACCAGAAAATTGTCATTACACCAGAAGACTGGACTCCTTTTATTCTTTCATATTGTATTAAAAATGTGGCCAGCAACTGTAGATAAATAAAATGAAAATACATTCACAAATTTAGTTTTACAATATGTTATGCACATGTAAAAGGTACTGTGCTAAAGTCTGCTTGTTTAACATTTCTAACCCAGTATCTCCCAGACCTTCTAAACCCCTGAAATTTTAAGTGTAATTAAAAAATATATTTAAATAGGAAATTCTCTGTATCAGTAAAGATAAGGAGTAGACAAAAAAGGAAAAAGGAATCTGCATTAAATAGAAATAAACAATCACATCCACAAAAGTACTGTCAACCTTTACTTCTTTACTTTTCTGGTTCTATATCAAAAATCAACATCAAATTAAGGCATTTCCTGGCTAGCTCTTTTTAAAATATTTTTTTCCATACAAGCCATAACACCAAACAACACTGACCAAGTATTAGTCTATTTCTGTATTTTGTGTGTTTTCAGAGTCCTTTAGGAAGCTCTGCATCTCACTTATCTACTGCAACATGCATTTTCAATCAGCCTGACAAAAGCTTGACAGTTGCATTATTAAATGACCACAATCTACTTAACAGCTCTTGCATTTGTCACTATGTTTGAGGGCTGTTTGGGGTTTTTGTTTGGTTGTTGTTGGGGTTGTGGTGTCCCCTTGAGCTTCCAACCCTGTGATAAACCTAAGGCAACTGACAGCAAATGAATAGCAAGGCATCTCCCTTGAAATGCAGGGATATTGGTGTGAAAGCAGAAAACCTCAGCACATCTAGGTCAAAGAAGGTAGCTGGGAACACCTGTGTGACTTGTGGCTTTCAAGGCTTTCCACTGTGCCATCAAGAGATAACACACAAAGAGAACACACACTCAAGAATGTTATATGAGAGTTTGTGAGGAGATATTTCAACAATGTCCCCCCAGGTTCAGAGGTTTGTATTATCTAGGGTTGAATCGGCTCTCTTGAGTTGATTCCTCTACCCTATGCCTGAGCCAAGTTATTAAATTGATGCTAGCTCAGGCCTACCAAAATAAGACAACTGAAACTGCCTTGTGTGCTGATGTGCAACACACTGAACACAGACAGGCAAGAGTCTGATTTTTCTCTTTCTTTTTATTACAAGAAAGCAAGTATTTCAGAGTCAATATTTCACAGCTCAACTACAGAGTAAGTCTGTATATAAAGTATATAAAGGCTGCAGTGTAAAGGATTACAGCACTGTGAATAATACAGAGATGGTGTTATTGCTTACAGTTTTGCATGGACAATGGCTGTGCAGAAGAACTTACCATTGTTATACCCAATACTGTAGGGCTAATGAGAAAAAATGGAGCTCGAAAAATATTTTGACTTCTTTCCCAGAAAGAGTAGAAAAGGTCTGCCCAGCAGACTATCCACAGTATTAAGCCCAAAGCCTGCAATAAAAAAAGTGTCTTTAATACATCAATTCACAAAGATAATGCAGCACAATATATAGATGAACACTAGATGTTATGTGTTAGCAGAAGTCATAATCAGATCATATCATTTGGGCAATTCTGCCACATGCACAAAAGAAAATCAATTTAGCTTTAATTATTGAATTCCTACTAGAAGAAAAAAGTTTACTGATTTTTAATACCATGTAATTCAGTCTATTATGAAGCAGAAAGCTGGTCTCCTGAATAACAGATTGCAGAGAAAAAAACCTCTCCAATACACCACGTTATTACAGCCCTTCTTAAAACTTTGCACTTCTTCTACAGGGAAGGAAAAAACCAAAAACATTAAGTACCTATTTCACAATAGAAGTGGACTAGAACACCTGCAGCAGCTCTAGAAATGTATGCTGTGTAACTGAAGAAGCTGACAGGATAATAAATTCTTTTTATGATAGAAATAAGGGCCTTGAGATTGAGTTGCCTTGAAATAAGTCTTCTCCAGCTTGTCTTTAAAGGATTTGCATGTTTGTTGCCATGCCAGGGTAAATTTCAGAAAGCTTGATAAAAGGGCAAAGGAAACAGGAAAGGCTGGGAAATCAAACACAAGCAGAACAATTAAGTTATACCTGAAGTGTGCACAGAGGTCAAGACTGATGCTCAATACTGTGCTAAAACACAGTTAAAAGAGATTCCACTTTCCAAGAAGGCTGGTAAGTTGTGATTTCAAAGAGGCACATACCGTTTTGGCTTTGTTAAGGTTTGACACTTGGATGTACCCCCTGTCGTGACGGCGAAGGTACAGGGAGTACACTGGGAAGCAGAGCCACAGGTAAATGCAAGGAATCCAGACCAGGATTGTGTTCTGAAAGCACAGGGTGAAGTCCGGATCTTCTGAGTGCCATGTCAGATTCCAATCCTGGGGCAAGAAAACAGGCTAAGTTACAGAAACAGCCAACACTGAACTTCAGTATTTGACAATCAGAAACAGGGACTCAGAATAAAAAAATCCACAATAACAAGGCATAGAATAAAGTAAAAGGCTCACCCTTGCAGTTTGTTTCCTACTCAACAAGAGAGGATGTAAATTTACATAATTCAATGTTTTCTTACTTATCTCAACATGATTTTCAAGCCCAAAGTAAATCACCATACAATCAAACCAAAACTGATGCTCACAGTAATAAAAACATTAGCATTTTAATTTCTGGCACAAGGACTATTCACAATGACAGACTATTTAGTAGTAACATGAGCTTTCATACCATATTTATGATTGTTCTGAGTTAGGAAAATCTCTTGCAGCAAGTTTTACCTTTAAGTCACTGATCTTGCTGAAAACTTATCACATGCAAGACTTTCTCTCAAGTGCTGTAGATGTTTGACTCTCCAACAGAATAATGCAATGCATAATATTGCAGCTGTAGATGGACTGCAATATTCAACAGCCAAAGCATTGCTCCCAGGCTTCTGTTTAAAAGTCACTGAGCCCAGAGCAGCAGTCCCATGCCCAAAGGCTTGTTGACTATAGTGTTAACTTTTCAGTGGCAAAGCATTTTTTCAGGCAGTTGCAGAGCTTACACTACACAAAACACCAGTACCACTACTGGGACATAATGTCAGTAATCCTACTCCTTTATAAAAGCCTGAGCTGGTCACTGAAGCAGAGGCCATTATCCACATTTGATAGATGAGGAAACAGAACCAAAGGGAGCTGTAGTGCCTGTTCCCTCTATTCCAACATCAAAGCCAAAAGCAGATCCCTCTGCCCAGAATCACCACACTTTGATCCTTGTTTGATCCTTGTTGGTCCCCATGTTCCACTGAATAAACAGTTTCAAACACAATTACAAAGAGAACATCGATCTAAAGAGGAATGGAAGATACATTTTCCTTCCCAATTTTCTTCAATTTCTATGAGAATCAAGGACTTGATACAACAGACAGCACACACATGACACACAGTATCATTTTGCCCCTCTAATTCCCACAACATTCTAAAAATTCTTCTCACTTTGTATCATTTTTAACTTTTTATTTTTAGAAAATCTGTGAGCCAGTTCAAGGGCATTAACACTGGTAGAACATAAGACTGCCCAGTTATGTTTGCCTGTGTCTGCAGAGGGGTCACAAGTTGTTGGTGACAAGGCAGTGGCTGTGAGAAGCTGTGGGCAAGCCACACACTCATTGAGTTTCCTGACTGCATAACTCATCAGAAATTTCAGCTGAGTCATCCTTACATTTAGCCACCACACAAATGTTTTTGGCTTTCTAAGTCCCTGCTGCACTACTCCAGCACAAGAGCCAAGAAAACGTCTCATGACTCTGCAGAACAGTTTACAATTCACAAATTAAGATAGTTATAAGATCATACAAGTAAATCAACCGGATGTAATCAGCTTTACAAGAAACAAACAAAAGCACTGACATCTTTTTATTGAATAAACTTCAGGACATCTACTCACTGTTTAGAAAGTTGTTAACTTCTTTTTCCCTGTTTGGAAATGCTTGCTATAAAATGAATCTGGCAAACACCAGCAAGGTCAGGGCAGGTACCACATGTCATTGCCACGTGGCAAAATAAAAGCAAGAAGTGCTGTATGCATGACTGCTATGCACACTGGCTGGAGGATATTCTAAAAACATGCAACCTTCCATTTGACTTTCATATTTACAAGTTATCTGGAGGCGTTTGTTTCTGCATAAGAGGCAAGAGTGTACAATGTAATGATACTTCAGGGTACAGAGCAGAAAGATAGGACAAATGGGCAATTTTGGGCAAGACTACTGCTAGAATTTAACAGCAACATCAGTTCTTTCATATGTTTCCAGATGCTGTTGCTATCAAGTAGGAACATGCTTAGCTTTAAAAACACTTCTCTGTACAAAAGAAATGGCAACACACAGTGGCAGAAGCCACTTCTATTTTACATTCATTTCAGCTGGCAAAAGGCAAGGAACACGTGAGGAGAGACAGCCGATTATTTTCCTGCTGATTCCCTCAGGCTGTGTCCACACAAGGCAGTAACAGAGCTGCAGAGCCCATCCTTGCTCTGAGCATCCCATGTCCTCACAGAGCCCTCCAGCCAGGGCCAGCCGAGCTGGGTCACAGCTCCCCCGCGCTGAGCAGCAGCCAGGGCAGGTTGCAGTTAACACCAGCCCAGAAGGCAGCGGGGCCACTGCAGTGACACTCCCAGCAGGCAGGATGTGTGTGGGACACACCAGCAGCAGGCTCCCAGGCTGAACCGAGCTGGGATCACCACCAGTGGACAAAGTCAAGAGGAACTCAATCCATTACAAAAGGCAGGCATGCCCTAAGTCTGCAGCACAGCTTTAGGAGATTCCGCTGCAGCAGGAAAACGTGTCACTCTCACCATGAAACCAGCGTGCATTCACATTTAAATGACAGGTTCAGTTACACAAGTCCAGACTAGTTGTGCCAGCGGAAAGTGCATGCTTTATATAAACCCAGATTCAGTTTTGGGGTTTTTTTGGCAGTCAGGAAAGGCTGTCAAGTGAGCAGCCAGGGGTTGCTTGTTCTCACATCAATAATCCCACTTGACCCACAGCACATTTTAGAATTCTCACTGGTGGAAATGGAGAGACCCAAATTGCTTGGTTTCATGCCTGCTGTGTGCAAGTGTGCTAGAGATGCAGGCTGCCAGCCACACTGTTAAATCCACCTGCATGAACCAAACTGTGATTGAAAAGTGACTTAAAACATTACCACACAGCTATGTAAAAAATGAAATTACAAAACCACACTGGAATCTTAACATCATGGTCAACACTTACTCCTTCAAATGGAGTTTGACACTGACATTGTGTACCCACTACTTCAATATCACCCACAGAAGAACCACTTCCCTTGTTAATACCAAGATAAAGTTTCTCAATCTTATCTCCCCAACAATAAAAAAGACTTTCTGTTTAATGTAATGTTTACATTTAGTTGAGTGAAAGTAATTAGGTCTCTCAGGTACTAACACTGTAATTGCAGCTGACAACTTCCATTACAATAGTATCATCACTTTCTCACTGAAATAGGAAGTCTTACAATCTGCTAGCTCTAGATACAGGACTGAAAAATTTCCCAGGGTAGCACCTATAAAACCATGAGCTGACTGAACCACTCTCTCTCTCTCAGTGTAGGCTAAAAGCCAATGGCCTCATGGCATCTATCTAGGACAGCAAATTTCCTGCCTCTCCCCAGACAGGAGATTTGGCAGATCTGGCCGAGCCAACATATTCAGAGGAGCTGCATCAGTGCACAAGAGGAAGGGGGGTAAGGGAAGTGCAGAACAGGACCTCTCTCTTTAAGGCTGCTTTAAAGGAGCTCTGACCCTGCTTTAAAAAAAGTCCCTGATACCTGATATGCCATCTTTGTTCTGCCATTCACGTTTTGGAGTCAGATCATGAAACTTGTGCTGAGGCTCACCATTTGTCTAAGAGCATGTTCAGAAAGGAGCCTGAACAAGCACGATCATGGCACCATCTTCACCAGCATCAGATCTGCTCTGCTGTGCTCACTGCTCAGCCTTCATCACAGGGAGTGACAAGTTGGTAAGACAAGCAACAGGTATTTGTACAAGAAAAGTACTCCAGAATCCCTACAAAAGTTTTCTAGCCCAGCTTCCCAAAATACCCTGTGCAGACTGAGACCTCAGAAAAGAGAAGACACCATGCCTCTCCTTCACTTCAAATTCTGAAACCTAAGCTTTATTCTTGAAGTATCTTAATGTTGTCAAAGACAAGATTGTTAGAGCAAGAGGTGGAAAAGTTACAAAATATAATAATCACATAATAAACAAGGGTCCTAAATTTTTTATCATGTATATAAAGAATATTTAGGGGAGGGAAACACCAGTGTTTCTAGTGATGAGAAAATGCCCTTAATTTCTCATAACGTTTTCTATTAGAAATGGTTTTAGCAGGTTATAAATGGTTTTAATGGTTTAAGTTCTCAACAGGAATTACTTACATAATGCAGATTTGACTTGTTAACACAGACAAGGAAAAGCCTCTACCTTCCAACAACTGGTCCTGAACTTAAATCAGGTGTCTGTACCTCCTTGTCCCAAACATATACATGAGTATTTCCTAGCATTTACAAAAAGTTGAGAACCTTTATTATAGAAAGCACTGCATCAGCCAGAACTATGTATTAAAAAAAAAAAAAAAAAAAAAAAAAAAAAAAAAAAAAAGGCATATTTTGCTTTGCTTTTTTATTCCCTTTAGCCTAAAATAAGAAGCAGGTACTAACAAATTGCCAGAGAAAGGAGCACCTGCAGCTGTGGAATTCACAAGAGCTGAGCTTTGTAACCTAAGAAGCTGAAAGCCACCAAACTATGGCTATTTTTTTGTGCCAGAGAAACATATAACAGATTATATTAGAACTTGCAAAATTAAAATTTAGCCTCTCTACAGACACTGCATTTCCATACCCCGCCATATCTGCAAGTACCATGACAAAACATTTGGCCACTTGACAATAAAATATTTACAACGTCTAGTTTCAGAAGCTAAGAATGGTTTTTACCTTTCTGCAAAATTTTCACTGAAATCACTGTTACCTAAAAGGATACAAGGAAAAGATTCCTGCTCTCATCTCCTTCTTGCAGCAAACACAGGGCTTCTGCTTAATAATGCAACAGCCTGTACCTTGAGTTCAAATCACTGAGAAGTTTGCACACACCTGGGTAATAATCTTACCAAAGGACTAACAGCTTAAAAAAAACAAAGTAACAGCTTAAGTTAGGATAAACTGTATCTGAAGGTACCACAGGTGCAAAGAGTGAGAAAACAGTAATGCAAGGAATTCTGACTCTATTAAAAGTAAGCTAAAGGTCAGTAGGCTTTTTAGAGATGTGACCCAGAGTGACTTCAGCCAACCCTGGCTGACCTTCACTCGGTCCCAGTATAGCACAGTGTTTCAATGTAAACTGCATTGTAATTGCATGAAATGGCACAAGTTACTCAGGCATTTTGCCACGTTTTTTCCCTCATTTAACTTTTCTGAGCAATTCTGAATTGCCAGCTGTAGAATGGCAGGGACCTGTGCAGAAAATCCCCATCAACAACAGATTAGCAGGCTTAATTTCCCTGTTTTTCCCTTAAATTGATCTATTCTGGATCAAGGGATATCAGTTTCATTTCTAATCTACATTTAATTTTTCTATGCACATTTAGACCACCCTTCTTCATAAATGGAAGAAAGCTGACAAATAACCCTCTGGTTTTCATTGCTAAAAAACACAACAGCCAAGGCATGAGAATTGTGCTATCTGCTGTTAATCACAATAAAGCACCATTTTGCATAAAGGTTTTGTTGTTTATCACTCTGCTACTCCCCTGTTCCAAATTCTGTGCACATATGGCCTTCCTGTGTCAGCGAATATAAGCAGTTTTGTGATCTGCACACTCTTTAGCAGAGACTAAACTCCTGGCTTTTATCAAGCTCACCCAGTACCCTCCCACAGCACCCAAGTCCCTCCCTAGCTTTGCCACAAACACACTGAAAAAGCACTAAGGACATATCTTCTGGTGCAAAGAGCTGCAGGGTTCCAAGAGACGTGCCAATTTGCTGCCTATCTGATGTGTGACGGCATAAGCCACAGATCTTCAGAACATGAAATTGCTCCTTACATAAGAAGACTGTTTTTTCTTCAGAGGTCTATTTCAGTAAAACTACCAGTGTCTTCATAAATAACATAAGCACAGCAGCTGTTTGTGTCACACAGTATCACTTCACAAATGTCATTTAAGAATTGCAATGCATTAAAGAAAATTAATACTTTTTTTTTTCTTAATAAAATTCTATCGAGTTACATTAGGGATCTCTCCCACTACAACAAAGCCAACCAAATACAAAACATAACATCTTTGAAAAACACTAAGAAAATACATTTATTTAGGCAGACAAATGTGCCCAAAAGCCTCAGACAGAACTCTACACAACGGCAAAGGAAGTAAAGCCCAATCCCTCCAAGTTGATCCCTAGATTTTGTGTATGAGGCTCTGCCTCAACTTCACTCAACCCAGTCTGTTCTTCTGTAGTTTGTTTTCACACAAAAAGAGCTAAACCTGGCACAGTGTGTGGATACCACTTCTTTACTAACAGCGAAGAGGCTTCACAAAAGCTCTCTGAACAAACAGGGAAGAAACAGGCCAGGGTTTACAGCTTGAATCATTGCAGGACTGTAGTTTTCAAAACAAAACAGAGAAGCTGAAAACTTGCTTTTCTCCTAGAAGTGAATGCAATTACTCACTTTCAATCATTTCTCAACAATGAAAAGCCCAACTAGAAAACTGTGGGAAAAAATTCTGCTAAATTTCCACTGAAATAAAGAACTTCTATCAAAATTAACTTTAAAAAACAAAGTGTCTGTCTGTGAACAACACGATAGGAACTTGTATTTATATAAACCATTTATGTCACATTCCCTTAAGTGTTGGCAAGAAACTCAAAAGTTTCAGATGCATATTTCCCACTTCTTTTTCATAAAACCCTATTGAAAGCTTTGAAATATCAAAGTGTCACAAAAACTGTTAACCTCTTCCTTTAGCAATTTCAAACATGAAAAGACTTCTCTAAGCATGATACTGGAGAGTTTACAAGCTCTGAAAAACACTGAAACCAAGATTTTATTCAAAGAAAAACCAGCAGATTATTTCAAAATGCACATGCACTGAGACCATGCACCAACTGTGCATGTGTGGATATCTCCAGACAGTCAGGTCAGGAGGCCAAAGTGTACAGTGGGTTCTACATCTGCTGTGACACTTATCCTGCTTACCTGGAGCCACACTGCTCCTCACCCTGCTTTACCTCTGCCTTTTTGTGCTGCTATTGAAACAAGGTAGGCTGTGCACAGACAGCAGTGATATTCTAGCCAAAGCTATCTCAGTGTGTCAGGTCACAAAGTTTTACAGATTGAAAAGGCCCTTAAATTCACTGAACTGGAATGCAAGTAGTGCACTTCAGTTTTTCAAGCTTTTATTGTTGTCAACAACTATCAGTAAATAGTAACTTCATCTTGCACAGCTGTACCTTTCTTTATATTATGGATGGAATATTCATTCCAAGATACTCAGTGATGGTAGAGCAAGCAAGGATTAACTGTATTTTTCCAAAAAGGGAATCTAAAGGAAGCAAGATGCAGTAAAGTTCTATAAAATAACTATCTGCAGTAAAATCTGATTGCACAGCACACTGAGTAGTGTGGGCATCCTTAAATTCAGAGGGTTTTGGGAAAGTTGTAAAAGGTAGGTCTTAGAAACAGCAGAACTGAAATTAGAGTGAAGCAGTAGCTACAGGATTTGTTAGTACCCACCCTTCCTAACAGGACTCCCAGGACAACTTGTTGCTGTGTTGCAATAAGTAGGGACACAGAGATAGGTTAGACAGTGAGAAAGAAAAAAGAAATAATGGAGTGAAGAAGATGGCAGTCTTCCTTGGGTTCCTGACCTTTCAGAGTAAGTACTAAATAAAACAAATCTGTTTAATTCTCAGACAAGAACTTTCAACAATAACATTCCTTGGGTGTGCAAACAAGAAAAATCCTGGCCAGCAAAGCCTAAGAAGATTAGCATACAGTTTTAAGGGTCCATTACGTGCTTTCAGCCACAGTCTACCCCACAATTTAAAACTGAGTTGCCCACAATTCAGGATCACCTTTAACGGAAAACACACAATCTCCTTGAAGCTGAGCTTGCCAGAAACCCCTCTGCTCCACTAGCGAGGCTTCAGGACCAACCAAAACAGCTGATGCAGCCACCACAAGAACGCAGCAACACGTGCCACTGTGTATCCAGCTATCACCCAGCTCTGAGAAGCACAAGAATGCAGTCCAGAAGCCAGGAAGAACAGCAGCCCAACCACAGGACATACCTAGAACCCCAGTAAACACTGCATATACATAGACAATTTCTGAAAATCCACTAGAACTTCACCTTTAAAGAGCAGCAATAATGGAAATGTCAGAAAAAGCAGCAGCCAGAGTACCCATAAGCACCCAAACTGGCATTTCTACTCTCCCCTACTGGGAATGATGCAACAAAGTGCAACCAGACTGTTACTTATGAAGACAAGTTCAGCATGAAGGAAGATTTTTCCAGACACATCTAGCCCTCACTCAAATGCACAATTATTCTTCTGCAGGATCAGAACCCAGAAATCAAACAACCATACCCACAGGATGTGGGATCTTAAGCTGGAAGAAATGAAAGGCGGGCTCCATGTGATTTGGAGAAGGATGACAAATCCCAAAACACTGGGAATCAATGCAACTAATGGAAAAAATGTATGGAGTTGTTTTTACAAAAATACTAGAAATTGCTGTAATACACATGAGAACAGTTTTCCTAATAAAAAAATCTGCTGCCAAAAATCCTATATAAACTGGTTGCTTCCAACTTCCCTCTGTGTAGTTCTTGTATCTACCTCATGCTACAATTCCACAACTCAAAGAATGAGCTGGCAGCTCTTTTTCATAATTCTACTTCTCTCTCAAGTCAGTTTTTCCAAAAACTCATTCTGAAACATGTATTCTTTTAAGTCCTTCAAATGAAAAGTCTCATTCGAGGCAAGAGAAAAAAATATATATATAATTACAACTCATAATTTAGACAGTTCTGAAAAACCTGAGAAATAGCAGAAAAGATATATTAGTATAAGCAATATAAAAGCAAGTTAGCAGAGTCACTTTTGATCAGCTGGAAAAAACTAATTGTCTTGGTCTTGATTATTTTAAAAATATCTACTCAGTTATATCCTAATGGTTCTTGAGATAAATAGTACAATTGTATCTATTAAGACATCTGATTCTATTTTATTTTTTCACTAGTAAGGCAAGTCATTAGCTCAAAACTATTTGGCAAACATCTGATGAATACACAAGCAGTTCTCTTCCCTATGTTGACTTCAGTAGCTCTCACTCCACATTTAATTTCCTAACTTCCAGCTCCTCCCCTCCTCCACGCAACCTACATACAACCAGTTTGCTCCTGAGATGAATTTTCACTCCGGTCCTGCTCTCCCTCGCTGCTGCAAGGAGCCGCGTGTCCCCGCACAGGACGCCGTGTCTCAGCTGAGCAAGACCCACCGCAACGTCCCCACATCGCTCACCTGTGCACAGCTGCCTTCCAGCTCACGCACAGCACCTGCGCCCACCACTCTTCGTTAAGGAAGAGCGAAAATACCGCTGTACAAACGTGCGATAAAGCTGCAGAAAGCGCTGGTCCGTGGCCTCCTTCAGCCGCTCTCGTGTGACGGCAGCCGTCGGACACCGTTATTGTTGTTACCCGCACGGCCCCGAGTAACGCAGCCGAGCGGCCAAACGCGTGGGCAGAGACCTGCTCCGGCCACTCGGGAGCTCGTTCCCAGCGCTGGGCAGGCACCCCCTCGCCAGTTCCCTCTGCGAGCATCTCCCTGCCGGAAATCCCGCACGCGAGGCGAGCCGGCGCCCGCTCCGCGACCCGGCCGTGGGGACATCGCGCCCAGGCGGAGACCACGAGCCGCCGGCACGGCCCGGCGCCGCCGGCCCGCGGCCGCTCCACGCCGGCGCACGCCCGCACGGCCGGGGCGCACCGCAGCCCCCGCGCTCTGCCCGGGGAGCGCCTGCACCGCAGGCTCCCGCTCCCCCGCTGCCGGGCGCAGCCCCCTCGGGCTCCGTCACCACGCAAGCCCCACCCGGCTCCCCACCATCCCTCCGTGCCGACACCGGCAGCCGCCACCGAGCCGAGCAGCTGTGGCCCCATGCCGCCGCTCACCCAGAAGCGCTCGGAAGCGTCCGCGCTGCAGAGGCTCTCGATCCCCATGGAGCGCGGCGAGGCGACCGCGGGCTCCCGCGGCAGCGCTTCCCCGTCCACAGCTCTCCGGCCCGAGCGGCGGCGGGCGGGGCCGGGCTGGGCTGGGCTGGCAGCGCCAGCTCGGAGCCCTGATTGGCTCCGCGTCACGGGGATGCCGAGCCCGGGGCCGCCGCCGCCCGCGCTGCGCAGCCCCGCCGAGGCGGGGCGGGGGCGGCCGGTCCGCGCCGCGTGCGGGCACCGCGGGTGCGCCCGCAACGCCGGCGTGGGCGCGTCCCGCGGGGCCCCCAACGCCTCCGCAACCAGGGCGGATGATGGGCCCAGGAGCTTCGGCCAGAGCCTGACGCGTGCCTTCGTTCAACGCAGAAATGCCCCGCGCCCCCGGCAGCGTACCCAGGGCGGAATCGCTTCCCCCGGAGCGCTGCAGGCGCGCCCCCCTGCCCGGGTCAGCTGCCCAGCAGCCTCCAGGGTCCTGCGCCTCGCACCCGCACCGCACCTGCCCGCCGGGCTGGACCGGAGCCAGCGGTGGGCATGACGGTATCTCCCTCTCCGTCGCACTGCTCTGGCCCCTGGGGACAGGGTTCCCACGTGTCCCCCGAGGAGAGGTACCGCAGTGCCCCGCTGGCACCCGGGCCCCGCAGGACTGAGCCAAGGCGGGGTCCTAGGGGAAGGCCCCAGGGAAAGCCTAAGCTCACCTTCAAATAGCTCACTTCTCAGCGTGAACCAGTTGCACTGGTTTCGATGCCCTTAACTAGTTCAAGTTGACTAGCACAAACAGAACCAAAAGAACTTCATCCACAACCAGGTTTGCATCAAAATATGCAGTAGTTGAGCTGACTGACGGCACAGGCCTGTGGTTGCATTGGGTTGTGTCTCATGGTGTCTTCACATCCTATTTAAAATGCACCAGTTAAATCCAGTCAGCTGGCCTGACTACTGTACCAGACTAGACCAGCTGGAGTATGGTGGAACATATGTAGGAATGGCATTGCATGCTGCAGGAAATAGCAGGGTGGTTCCATAGTACTCTACAGTAACATCTGAAATCTTTAATCACACAAACCTCAATTTAAAATCTTCTTGTCCATCCAGGGCATTCATGGTAACAGACAAGGTTGTTAAAAAGAGACAGATCTTGTTTGTTTAATGTGTAACTTCAAAGCAAGCATTGCACATACAAAAAATATATCACAGACTGCTTCTTTATTCACCTGCACTTTCAGAGCTGCCGTTTCAGGGCTGTGCTAGTGGTGGCAGATTGTCCATCCTACTGCAATATTTCTGGTCTGTCCCCCCGGATCCCACATTCTCAGGGTGTCAGGTCGAAGAGCAGCAGCAGCTGAGGCCAGCCCACCCAGCTCCCATCTGCATTGATGAATGGAGCAGAATCATCACAGAAAGATCAAACCACACACGTTGGGTGTCAGAAGTCCTACGAGTTTGTCAGTTTAACCCATACTTTAATTCAATTAATGTTAAATTCTTTAAAGTATTGCAACAGAACAGCTACATGTTCAAGTATTACTCCCTTTATTTTTACATGCAAAAGACAATAAATAAGCATTAAGTGAGGAGTGTCTAGAAAGATACATTTTTTACCCACATATGTTTTTCTCAAGATATTTCTGTAAGCTAAAAGACAAAATTTAAGTTTCACATTCCAAATACTTTTCTTTCAGCCCCAGACTGTCCCAATGTCACCAGTCGTCATGCTCCATGTCAATGATGTTTCTCCTCAAATAATGATTCTTGGATTTCCACCTCAAAGTAGTTCTCTTCCAATTAATTCCATTAAACACAGTCAAAATACAGAGTAAATAATTAATGTGAGAAGAAGCAAAAGAGTTCAGAAGAAAAATGTAACAGATTCAAAATATTTTTTGTGGAGGAGAAAAACCAGAGCTGACACAAGGCCAAACTTGCAGAGATACAGAACCAAGATCTCAGAGTACCAGAAAGTTACTGAATGTGGATTTCACAAATCATTGTTGTAACAGCATCTTTTAAAACACAGATTAATACAAGAAATAGAAACTGAAATCTTGTCTAAAAAGGATATTCCCTTGCAAGCAGAAAAAAAGAACAACACAAAATTCTATATGATTTTTTTTTTTTTTTTCAGAATACAAATTGAAGCAGGACAGGAAACTAAAGCAGTGTGGAAAACTGCAACAACTTATCAATGGGAAATCAGGTGTGATGGAAGAGTGACTCAGAGGTCATGGAGAAGTTTGGAAGGATGCAGAGAAACATGTTAGACTGTGAAAATGCTACAACATCAAACATTAGCAGCTGTTCGTCCCCGGAGTCACGCTGGGGATCGGGGCAGCGGGCTCAGGGTGGCCAGGGGCAAGCACTGCTCTGACTCACTGACAGTGACTGCTGTGCTTAGGAAACACACTGGCTTCACCATCACTTCTGATTTTCCTAAATTTTATTTATTGGCCTCCACCAGAGATGCTTTGGAAGACTGTCATATAAATATTTGCTTTGAGAGGAAATGTAAAAAGCAAACAAAACAAAATAATCTAACAACATCTCCAACCCCCACACTTAACTCTTGTCTTAGGCTTTATTGCCTAAGATAACTCACATTTTCCTTCAAGCCCCAGCAGACAATAGCAAATCCAGTTTGTTCACCCACACCGGCTGCATTTCCTTTGGGAAATACTTAATGCATTGACAAAATAAACACTCTTGACTCATCCCAGCAACGGGGAGCACACACACAAGCCTTCAGACACGCCAGAGATCCTCAGGCTTGCAAAACACCCCGTATAGAGTTACATTTTGGCAAGTCATTTTCATTAGAAGCTCAGCTTTGGCGAGTCCTTTTAATCAACAGCACATCTGTCAGGGACTCGGTGCAAAACTCCTCCGCTGCACACATGGAAGAAATTCTCGCTCATTTTCCATGTTTCCTTCCCCGATTTTTGCCAACCTCTGAAATTACAGAAGGAGAAAGCATGGCAACCCTGACACTCGGCCCAGCTGACGGGGCTGGACAGCAGGACACCGAGCGGTAGCTCCACGGGCAGCGCGGAGGCGCTGCTGATGCTGGTTATTCTATCCCGGCACGACCTGGCCCGCGGGCCGCTGGCAGCAGAGGGGTCCCCCGGGGCTCCGCTCCCTGAAGGGCCGGGCGGGAGCCGCGCTGTCCCCTCACGGAGCTCCCAGCCCCGCGCTGTCCCCTCACAGAGCTCCCGCCGGGCCCCGCGCTGTCCCCTCACGGAGCTCCCGCCCGGCCCCGCGCCTGCGCAGTGCGCGCGGCGCCATCCGGGTCCCGACGCGGCCATGGCGACAGTGGCGGAGCTCAAAGCAGGTCGGGGCCGGGGCTGGGGCCGGGCTCGGGGATGTCTCGGGCCGCCGGGAGGGCAGGAGCGCGGTTCGGCCTTCCGCGGCCACCCGGAAGGTGTCAGAGGTGCCGCGGGTGCTAATGGAGGCCCCCGACCCTTGACACTGCCCCCGTCCCTTGACGCTGCCCCCGTCATGCACTGTGGGCTGTATTTCAGTATTAAACGCATTTTGGTGCAGTAACATTCTATTTCTTAAATTGCCAGAATATATGCTTGCGACTTAAAAAAAAAATGTGTTTGTGACTTTTCTGAAGGCTTAATTTTATCTATGACGTGCCTGGGTACAGGCACGTGCACAGGTGCAGATACCTTATCGCTGTCGCACTGCCGTACGCCAAAACTCTGCTTGTATCGGGGCTAATTAATGCTGCTGCTTGAATGCGTTTGGCTTTAAATGAACGCGCCTTTTTATGGTGATAGTTTTAAAGGACACACTGGAAAAAAGAGGAGCTCTTGCCCAAATCAAAGCGAGGATCAGAGCTGAAGTGTTCAATGCCCTGGATGACCAGAGCGAGCCGCGGCCGACGCTGTCCCGGGAGAACCTCCTGCTCAATGAGCTCATTCGGGAATACCTGGAGTACAACAAGTATAAATACACAGCATCTGTTCTGACGGCAGGTATTGGCCATGAATTTGTGTCATCGCTGTAATAGCAATCAGTGATTGTTTGGTTGAATAATTCCACTAATAGTATGGAATTAGTAAGTGTGACAAGCTGCATAATCTTATCTTCCCTTGGGAATTAACAGGTACAACCAACCTCTCCACAGCTCTACTTGCAGCATTAAGCCAAATCACTCCATTAGTTTTCAAGAAAACATACTCTCTTCTCCTTTACCCTTGAGGTAAATTCTTTGACATGGTAGTTGATGCAAGGGCAAGAAAACTTGATAACAGCCTGCAGACTCAAATTTCTTGACATGCCTGAGAGTAGTTTAGAGAAAGAGTTGTTTGCCTGATGAATTTATCTTTATACTTCTTTAATATTTACTTTAAACTTCTTTAATATTTTTCTTAGATTCTTTAAGAGTGAAGATAAAAACTGTAATGTGATAGTGTAAATTACCTGTGATTCAGACCTGTGTGAATCACTAATGCTTGAGTGACTTCCCTGGAATTACAATACAATTTTAGTTATTAGTAGTCTAAAAGGGAGGTGTGTGCTCTCATGATATTTTGAAGTCTTCCATTAATTGGTGACATTTTTCTTACTGGTGTTAAGATTCAGGGTTTTTCTTTTCCAGAATCCGGCCAGCCTGAAGTGCCCTTGGATAGAGAGTTTCTTGCCAAAGAGCTGAATATAGTTGAAGATGGAAGTGGAAAATCAGTGTAAGGAGAAATTTTGGAATGCACAGTATGTTCTGTATATTCTATATTCTTTATGCCCATATATTTTTCTCTTTAGTGTAATTATAAATCACATATAGATGTTCTCACCAGCTAAAATGTGGCTGATGCCACGTGTATTTCTGATATGCTGGATTCAGCTTCAGGATGCCAAACATGGAGCCATTTTCAGACATACTCCAAACTAACACTGCATTCTGCCAACACTGTGGCATTCTCCAGACAGTGCCCTTGTGCACCAAAGCACAGCTCTCCTACCAGTACAGTCTGCTTTCTTCAGAAAGTAGATTTGCTCTTTGCATATCTGTGAGTTGCTGTGTGGAGCAATAGAAAGATTACTGTGAGATTAGACATAGATTCAGAGTGCTCCAGTAAAGCTGCATTAATGACCTGAGGCTGCAGCAGGTTCAGACACGTTCAGCATTCTCTGTAGCTTGTGCTGTCTGAACCTGTCAGGAGCTTAGGAAGAGGCAAGTTTGAGATGTGCCCTGGTGGACTGGCCTATAGCCCACCAAAGTCTGATGTGTTGTGAGTGTGTGGATCCTTCTGATCCATGGGTGAGAATGTGGATCTGTGCTCCTGTGCTAAACACACCCCAGTTCTTCACTTGCCAGGGGAGCTGAAGTTCAGTGGAGAGTGTCTCTTAGTCTGAGCTTTTTAGGGCAGTGTTGGTGTTCAGGGGGAGCTTAGGTCTGTGCTTATTTATGTAATGGTGCTTGGATGTGTTTTAAGTCATTAAAGACATATGTACATATTGTAGAAGTAAACATTAAGATCTAAGAAGTCCTGAGGGAAGAGTGTATTTTTAATGCTCAGTATTTCACAGACTTTACAGACTACTTGTGAATTTCTTCCTTAAGCAGACCTCTCCTGTATGGAATTCTCTCTCATTTCTTACATGGTGGTAAAGAAGAAAGTACCCAGAACATCCATCCAAAAGTGTCTTTGCTGAATTATCCAAAGCAGAACCTTGGCAAACCAGCTGCAGAGAGAAATCAAAAAGGTGTGTGCAATGTTATTTTTGCAGAACTTTTATCTGTGACCAGATTTCCTATACCATGGATATGCTTATAATAGCATAACCATGCAGCTGGACACTGTGCACCTCCTTCTCTGTGCAAGGAGTGCTTTATCTGACACCAAATGGCTTTACCTTTTCCCTAAAAGTTCAACTGGCCAAACTGTACTCCCTTATATTATTACAAACCTGAAAAAGGTCAGCTAGAGACAGTCTCGCTATATTGGGAATTCAAGACAAGATTTTAACCTAAATTCTCAATAAAATATAGTAAATAGTGTGCATATCTCTGTTTCTTATCTGGTCTAACCTAATTTCTATAGAAAGTTCCTAACGCTTTAGCTGTCAGTTCTTTACGAGGGCATAAACTTCTTCTGAGAACATAATTCATATCCTATTTGCCACAAAAGCTTAAGCCCAAAGTTCATTGCTCTATAATAAACACTGTTAAATCTTACTTGCCTTTTCTGGTCTGCTTTTGGACTGGTTACAGTTAATGCCACCTAAACTAGAGAGTGGAAAGGTTCATTGGTCCAGCTTTTTCCTTCAAAGAGTCTGCTTGGCATATTGCTTCATTTTTTACCGTGAAAATTTATTACTCTCCTGTTAATACCATGAACTGTTTGGTTTGTATCCAAAAAATTTCAAAAGTGTGAAGCCTGAGATCTTACTGACATCTAAAAAGGGTGAGAAGTACTAACAGTCTTTTAACAGTTAATTCACTGAGACGATGATGTTTTTCTTCAGCCAGAAGAGGGGGCTGAAGAAACAAAATTTCCATACCAAAACTGCTATAAATTACCTCTTTCTTAGAAAACAAATACTCCTATCAGAAATTTCTCCATTTTTAAAACAAACTGAGTATATAGGAGAATTGTTTTTAAAGTAACTTCTGTTTCTACTGACTCTGCAGGGTCACCCTGCCCTGTTGACTCCACTGTAACTTCACATGGAGATTTAATTGATTACAGTTAGTTACAGAACTCGGCATCAATCATAACACACAACAGCACATTGCTGTTCTTAGAACTGAACAAAAACATAAAAGTTTTAAGGCTTTGAACCTTTACATAAATATATTCTGAAATTACTTTCTGCACGTGGAGTATGTTAGTTGAGACCTAAAGGCAGTGGGTTTAAAATACTAATTATCCAACTCTTTTCATTAGGCTGCATATTGAGGTAATCAAGTCCATTCATAAACTCAACCTGCCAAGTCTCTTATTTAACATCTAGCTTGCTTTTCACTTTAGAAACTGTCTTGTTTATTTAGATGTATGAGCATCCCAGCAGACTGGGGATCTGATAAAAGGTGTGAAATATGGTGTTTCTTTACCTCATTCGCTACAGCTGAGTTGGAAAATGTCTGAAATCTAATTTCAGGAATATAAAGCTTTTATCTCCTACAGCTGCATGGAAACATTTATCTGTAAAATTTCCTAAATTCCCTAGGATGATACTGTGCATCGAAGTTGATCATAGTAGAAGATAACACACCTTGGACCTCCAGATGCATGAGAATATTTTTGTCTGTGTTTCATTTCCAGACAGAATTCCAGAACCAGGAAGGATGGCTGGCATGAGCATCAAAGAGCCTTTTATTTTACAAAGTATAAAGAGATGATGTCTTTCATTTTCTAATTTCTCATTTCAAGGTCTGTCAGATTTAATTTAGGACATTCTTCATTGCATAAATTTCTCCAATAAATCCAGTGGGACCATTTTAGCTGGTAACATCTACTCATGAGACAGGATGACAAGGTCATACTTACTGTCAATTTTAAAAATGTTAGCAAAGCTCTCTTT
The DNA here is from genome assembly GCF_024509145.1 of Vidua macroura. NCBI lineage: Eukaryota > Metazoa > Chordata > Aves > Passeriformes > Viduidae > Vidua > Vidua macroura. The sequence continues at coordinate 7,960,835 of NC_071586.1, read as the reverse complement.
CCTTAGATAGAAGGAAAACTGTATAAGGACTCATTAATTAGTGCATCCTGTGTCTAGAATTGTACCTGAATATACTGAGTTTATCCAATAAATTTTTATATAATAACTTACAATTTTTACACTTATATATTTGTGTGGTTTTCCTGTGTTTCTGAATAAAATTTTTCAATTTTATTCTGTGTGGTATTTTCAGAGTGTTCAAACTAAACATTTTAATCATTCTTTTTAAAAAGAAGCTGCAACTTTCAGAGAAGTAAGGGAAAAGAAATTCTAATAGAAAAATTGAAGTGATTTAGAAGGATAGTTGTTTTTAATTCTCCAGAAATGGGGACTATATTTATCTTCATTCCAGCAAACAAACAAGAGTAAGTTTTTTCCATCTGGAGTTGCTATAAATTGTACAGTGTAACACTGGGTATATGGGAGGTGAAGGAACTTCTGGGTTTTTTTTCCCAAACAGCATGAAACTCTAAGTCAGGCAAAGCTAAAAATAAAGTTGATAGTAGATTACTGATTCCCAGAACTCTTTTTTAGCTGAGGTATTTACATGTTTTGAAATGGTAATTTTAAATGTTTTGAAATGTAATTTTAAAAGCCAAACTTGCAGGGGTACATAAAAAATAACATCTATTTTTTCTCTTCTCATTTTAACAAAATGCATGAATGTTAAATATATCCAGTGGTACTGAGAGGAGTTTTGTATAAATAAATCTCTAGAGTCAGGTCCTTAAAAATCTTTATTGTTAGATAAATGGTACAGTGGAGGAGGGAAGAGAGGAAGAGAACCTGCAGTTTGTGAAGTTGCAAGGACCCCAAGTTGCACACACTGTGAAATTTTGCTTTTATCTTGATTTGACCCAGTTAGCATCACAGGGATACTCTTATTTCTCCCAGCAGCCTGTACTCTGCTGTGGAATTGCAGAGAGGCTGCATTTATCCATTTGAAGCTCAGCAGTGAGCTCATCTCCTCCGTGTGACTGGCAGTGCTGGCAGCTCCTCGTTGGCTGATCTGTGAGTGTCCCAGGACTGCTGCCAGGAGGGGAGGACGTGTGTTTGCAAATAAACCTCAATCAAATCCATCTCTAAGTCCTCTGCAGCTCTGCAGCAGTGGCAGCTGACCACTGGATCAGGCAAGGGAATCTGTGTGCTCTGTGCTCACACCTCTGTCATCTTCAGCTGCTGGGCTGAAGAGCCATCCCTGAATTTTTAATTTGATTTTCTGGAATTTCAGTGCTAGACCTGTGTTCTTCCATGAAGCACTGGATCAAATTGTTATGTATGTTTGGATTCTGAATTGTCTTCTCAAGGGCAAAGAAAAAGGCTCTGAAAACACAAAAGCTCAAACCTCTGCTATGCAAATGTTTCAATGTAACCAAAGCCACTGCTTCTGCTTTCTGTCTTCCCACCATAGATCATTCAGATGCTGCCCAGGTGCCATGGAGCTCCCTGGGAAATGAATTTTTAGTGGTAGAAATAAAAAAAAAAAAAATTCCCTAGGCTGAAGAAGGCAAAGGGATTTTTGGTACCTGCCCTTTCCCAAGCCAGCTCAGCAGGCTCCTCTCTCCAGTCAGGAAAGCAGAGGCTGCTACAAGGAAATCCTTCACTGAGCTTTGAGGTAAAGACGTATGTCTGAAATCAGAGACAAACTACATTTGAAACAAAGGGAATCTTTGCACTATTTTCTCTGGGGATTCACCCATTGTACGGACACTGTTGGACAGTGGGTGGAATTTGGCCTGTTTGCTCTGGGTGTAACTTGCATTTCATCTAACTCTCCAATACCCTCACAGCCACATCTGTGGGTTAGAAACAATCTCTTGTTTCAAAGCATAATCATTGTACAAGCAAACTAAAAGCAAATTAAAGTGTATTTCCAGGGATGTTTATTTACAACAGAGCTTTGCAATATGTCTATGAAAATATACTGGTCCAATCATATTATTAATTGTCTAGCATTTATCTTGACAGTACATGAAATATGAGAGTATCTTTCAAGATGCTGACATACAGCAAGTCCTCTGAATGTCAGGCTGCCTGCCTTGTTACTGGGTGAAGAGGAATTGCAAAATCTTTCCCACATGGATGCACTTAGCATTCCTTAAAATTTTAAGGCGAGATCAATGTTTAGATAAAAAAATTTCACAGCCCTAGAGTCACAGGTTTAGGTTTTAGAAGAAATTGACACCTAGGTGAGCATACACAAAAATTAGTTTCTTAACTTCGTAAGTTGCATAAGTACAGCCTGGGATGTCTTGTATTAACTGCCCTTATTCTTTCTACTGACAACAGAAAATGAAAAAAGAAAAGATACAAGCATATAGAAGTTTAGGGTCTTTAAACAGCAAAATGCATTTATGAGTTTTGTTGGAGATAGAACATTAACCAAGAGCATTATGGAGGGAATGCCATTAAAAGAGGCTGTTTGTTGTCTAAGCACATTATCACAAGTGAAGGTGACAAGGAGCCAGTGAAGTCTGGGGTGGATATCAGATCTGGAAAGCACTTTGGAAGAACTTAACCCACAAGTTTTAAAAATAAAAAATTCTTCAAGACCAAATTTTTGCTCTCCCCTTGAACGAGAGCAAACTGTGTCTCTCGACTGCAGGGCAGCCGTGCTGTTTCAGAGGTTTCAGTTTCTGTCCTGCACAGAGGAGATTTTTTGAAGCTTTATCAGCTCCCCCTGAGGAGTCAGTTACATTTTCCTTCCTGAGCACCCTAATGTCAGGCACCCGATCTCGGTGTCACTGGATCAGTTTTCCGGAGGACTGATTAGCCTTTGGTAATCACCTTTAAGAAAAGAAAGCCCAAAAGGTTTGTTCACACTTGCAAATACACCCTTTCAGCAGCAGCTGATTCAGACCTGCTCTGTGCACTTCATAGGCTTCACCTGACCACCTGCAGCCAGTGTGAAGCACAAACATCAAGCAGTTGGAGTATTTTCCCTCATCAGACTGTTCTCAGGATTGATTGTCCTGGCTTGGACACAGATTGTCCCTCCTGCTGCAAGGGGACAGCTTGACACAGGTGGTAATCCACCGGTACCATTACCTGTTCTAATTACATTTGTCATCTTAGAGAAACGTGGTTGGTAAAATTTAAGTAAAAACATTTTTAAACAAAACAAAAATTACTTACCTGATGCTTTATTTAACTAACTAACATCACCATCTGTGCTTTTCTTTTTTCCCCTCTCCTGTGTTCAGGTTACACCATAGTAAGGCAGCTTAAAATTTACTATTTTCCTTCTTGGGTCCTCTTTCTTTTCCCCAAGAACAATATTTACCGTGCAAATTCAGTAAGGAGATATTTAAGGGTAGGCTGCTTAATACTTATTTTTTTTCTAGAAAAGTAATTAAAACAAATAAATAAGCAAATCAAGGGGGTGTAAACAAAGCTTATTTTCCTGTGACAAGCTCATCATCCACTGGAAATCCACAGCTTTCATTCTGAGTCAACTTTGGTTTAAAACAAACACCACAACTTTCAGGAACCCCCAGCCAGGCTGTCAGATTACTGTATTCTTACATTAGCTTTTAACTGAAGGTTGGAAGCCATGCTTATTCTCATCATTTCCTACCCCACATGGCTTGAGAGTGCAACTCTTTCAGTCCCAGCAGTAATATTTTTTTGAACTTTCCAGCTCCGTTTAATGTCACATCATATATCACCCTCCAGCACCGCTGCTGTTAAACTCCCTCCTCGGGCAGCAAGCCTGCGTGTGCAGTGGTTTGCAGACCAGCCAGAATAATTTCCACTCCTTTTTAAGCTACTATTATAATGTGCCTGGTTTTGTGAAACAGCTGCATGTGTTTAAAAGGAACTTAGAATAACTTTGATGCATGTTAAAATGATCATACTTTTCAGAGGATCCCCTTGTATTTCACTGTGTTTCTAATTAAAAGATAAGTTTGCAATCAAGAAACTGCAGGGGAAAAAAGTAAGATAGGGTGAATTACCCTGCCCTGTGAGGAACTTTCTGCTAACAAGGACAAGTTTCTTGGATTTATGTGGTGGTGATCATTTCCCTGGCTTTTCTCCAGCAAAGTCACACATGCACAGGTCTGATATGGCGCTGCTGGGTCCTGGAAGGCTCTGCATGGCTCTGTGACAGCCCCACACCACTGCAGACACCAACCCTTCCTCTGGCAGGACAGTCTGTGACCGCTGGGACTGTGTTACTGCCCTGGCAAATCTGGTCTTATCCAGCTGAGGCCCAAACTTGACCATGCATCTCATATTTCTGAAATGTTGCAGAGCAGAAACCCCAGGGGTCTTTCCCTCTCTCCTCTTTGTTGAAATTTTTTCACCACTGGCCAGAACTAGAAGAAGGGGCTACAGGTCTATCACACCTGCAAGTTCCTGACCCAGTGACAGCAGAGGTTTTCAGCCCAGCCTCCCCTCATAAGTATTTTTTTAGGATGATGAGACCAATATGAGCCCCATCCATCTTCCCCAGGAGAGTTTATTTTCCAGAGAAGACAGAGCTGTTGATGTTAAGAGAAATAATTTCACTCAGGCCTGTGCTCTGATCCTTTGGGTATACACCATATTTAGTCTGTTGCTGAGAGGGGGTTGTTTCGGTATTTTGCATTTGGCACGTTGATGGGAATTCCTAGAGGATCCTAGCTTTCCCTTTTTGGGATATCTCCATCCACAGGTCCTACTGCACAAGGCTGTTGGCTACTAGGAAAGGAAGGAGGGGGGACAGCTGGGGACTGAAGGTTTGGGGGGTGTGAGGAAGGTTTGATGAGGACCAGAGCACTCCCTAACCCCTGCAGGTCTGGCTCCGAGCACCCTGCCCTGCTCTCCCTGCCAGCACACAGTGCCTGCTCCCTGTTCTGTCCATGCATCCCAGGGACTGTGCTCCCCCAGCTCTTCACCACTTCTCTTCTACATTTACGGGCACAGGGAGGTATTTCTTGTATATGAACAAGTATTTACAGTCCTTTCTCAAGAACTGAGCTGCACACTGGATCGCAAAAGAAACGCTGGCAAATCTGCTGGGAAGGTGGCAAACAACTCTCCCATATCCCAGGGGCAAAGGAGGCTTAAACCAGCCCCAGGCTCCAAATGTCACATAAACACAGGGAGACCCAGAGCCACTTCCACCCACACAGTCCTGCTGTGTTAGGAATATCCTCTTTGCCCAAGCAACCACTGAACTCAGGGACTTAGCTCCAACAAAATGCACTGACAGTGGGTAGGAAACATCCTGTGCCACATGGGCCCGAGACCTGTCCTTTGCCCTTCTAGGCACAGGGCCATGAGGGGCAGAGAGACTGCCAAGGCAGGAAGGAGTTAAAGGCAGGGAAAAAGGATGAAACCCTGAACTTGTGATTTAGGGGCACCCCTTTCATACATCTTTTTGAAAGCCAGAACCAGATTGCTTCCCTAAAAAGCGGCTGGGGCAGGGGTCATAGCCCAGGGTTAGGCCCTGCTGGGAACGAGGTCCTTGGCTCAGGCTGTGTTTTTTAAGCCAGGTACCAAAAGGATTTTCCAGCAGGACGTGGTTTCCAGGGCCCCTCCCCACTGACAAGATTCTCCTCCTCTATATAGGGAGGCTGCAAAGGCAGCAAGGACTTGGGCTGTCCCGGCTGGTGGCTGTATCTCCAACTCACTCTGCTCCCCCCATTGGACACCTGTGAGTACCACGGGGGGGCGAGGGCCCTGCTGGGGACAGGGCTGGGGGCTCTGTCACACGCTTTGGGATGGGGACTCTGGCAAGTTAACTCTTACTCTGCTCTGCAAATGCATCCAGAGCATTAACCTGGGGATGGGAACAGACCTATCAGACGTGCTCGGGCAATTCATGCTGGTTTGTGTTCTGCTTAAAATGCATAGAGACTGTGCATGCTGAAAGTGGGCACTGATGTTCTAGCCTGCTTCTGGTCACTGCTAACACTGCCATTGCTGGGTCGAGCCTGGGTCTCTGGCTGCAGAGAAGGAGTTGTGCTCTGAGCCAGCAGCAACGCTGCCACAAGGTGCAGGGCAGTGCAGGTGGTCACGGCAGCTGCTGCAGGTAACCATCACTTGTGCATTTGGGAATGAGAAACCTGAGCTGCTGGTCATCTTTAAGTGTTCCTAACCTCTCAATCCTAATAAAGGACTAAAATAAAATAATCAGTTCATCAGTAACTTGTTCTTTAAACAGGAAAACTGCTTAAAAATTAGAAGGCATGTAATAACTTTTACATAAATGCCCAGCATTACATATGTATGTTTTTAATATGCTGGGAACAAATTTGAAGCAAAACTAATCTGACAATTTACTGAACTACAGAAATTTCAAAGGTGACATGCCTATTTTTAAAATGGAAAATAAAGCAACAAAATTCTAAGAAAATTCCTTAAGTAAATTTAAACGACAGTAGATGGCAGTGCAGAAAGCAGCTTCAGCACCATCCCAGAGGTTCACGGACTTCTTTCACCTATATTTGTGAGTGTGTGTCTGTGTCTGTGTGCATGCACACCTATAAAAATGTTGATATTTATGTGAAAGGCATCTATGTTTGCATAATTAAGAAGCATCATGAGATATTTTCAATATAAGAGAAATCAGAAGGCTTGTCATTATCTAATACCTCCATATTAGTAAAACCTTTTCTAAAAGACACTAGCTGAAAGACAAGCCCACCTTGCCCTTCACTCCCAGCTCTGCCCTGAAAGGCTGTTTGCAGCAGGATTGTCTGGATGGACTGACTTGCTGGACTCCCCAAGTCCCCCCTTCCCTCAAGCCTCTCAGGCAGGGGCTGAACCAATGAACCCCCTGAGAGCAAAGCTCTGATTAAGTTGTCACTTCAGTTTAGTGCCCGATTCTGCCCTGGCTGTGTTCGCTTGGATGTAAACAATGACTTTTATTATCTCATTTGCAATTGACACACTAGTCCCTAAAAGGTATTTGTTTTGAATTTGTTATCATTACATTTTTGCGGAACAGGGAGTATTGAGCAGAACATCTCCATAAAAGGCAGCATGGGGATGTATGCAGAGATCCCAATGCTTTGGAAATCACAGAGTTTTATTAGTTGCAAATCTGATGGCTTTTAAGTATGTTAGTTTTAGGAGAAGCCAAGAGCTAGAGGCAGCTTTCCAACTTGTGCAAAGTCCAGTTAAATTATGGATTATTTGTGAATTATGATCAATATACAGAATTTTATTCAGTTAATAGAATGACATTGCAAGAATTTGAAATAGCTGGTATTTTTCAGATAAAGGGAATTTATCCCTTTTTTTCCCTTCTTTTCTGATTTTTACAGTTTATAACACTGGCAATAACTATGGCAAATTTCTTTTGAAAATTAGAGAATGAATCAAGTGTTTAGTCAGAGTTATGTAGTAACTCACAAATTACAAAGGTGAGAAGACTTTACTATAAACTGAGGCACTTACAGAGAATTTAATTGAAGCATATGGAGAATGCATTACCAAAAAAAGGTGAAAGGCCAGGAGGGATTGATAGAAGTGCTCATGATAAAGCTGTCAATGCTGGGGAATTCCAGTTCCTAAATGAAGATCACAAGGTTAGGATTCACTCCTAGATTATCTTTTGATTATCCTTTTTTCCAAGCAGTGCTCAGTTGGATGATTCAGTTAAGTACTGGAAAAGTAAAAGATAAGAAAACTGGAAAGATCATAGTCAAGAATTACTGTAGCCCAAGAAATGCAGTTGGAGTCAAGAGCAGGTTACTGCTACACTCTTCCATCAGAAACTACTCATGAGAGCAGGACTTGGTTTTTTAAAATAACTGGTTATATGTTCTTCTGTTGCAATAATTATTCCCTGTACAGATGTGATAAAGATTTATATTGCACATACTGTAGAGGAAGGGAGAAGTGTCCTTTATCTTTTTCTTAGGGGAAAAGCACTCCCTCCAAGCTCTGACTCAGGAGGCAATTCTACTTGGCCAATAACCTTTTAATTAAAGTGCACTTCCTGGGAATATTTATATTTCATCCTTGAAATAATATACTCAGGATAAACTAGTTTTAAAGACAGCATTCAGCTTTGGTCATTAACATGAAAAGGGAAAAGACAGTGAAAGTCAGCCAGATATCTCCATAGCAGGACAGCAGACAGAGGAATAGCTGTGGAAGTATCCATGTATGTTTGTGTGTTAGATAAATACAAAAAATGGATCAGGTTAGGTGTAATTTGGCACAATTCCAAGGCAAGAAACTTCATGTCAATAGTATTTTTGTGATTGGTTTTCCTTCTCCCTCTCTCAGGATAACTCACTTCTGGGTATAAAGTGTATACTCTTGTACATAATTTGGGCTAAATGGATGAGAACCTCCTACCAACTCTTGCACATGGATTGGGGTCTCCATTTCTCTCTGCCAGTCCTATGGGTGAAACCTAGGAACTGGCTAAAGGGTCAATTTTGCCTTCCCAGGGAATGTTCTCAGCAGGCTGCTGAGAAAGGAGTCTTTCCCCTTGGCCCATTTCCCCAGTATCAATCACATACTGGCCCAGTGCAGCACAGTCTTGGTCAGAGATGAACCAGAAGATATTGTGCCAATTATTAATCAGAAAGCTTCAGCAGCTCATTAGCAGCTCATTAGTCCTCACCACGACAAATTTAGTTGAGTTTGTGGAGCTTATATTCTACCCCTTTCATTCAAATGGAAGACTTTCCTTTATAATGAACATGAATAGTGCACATTAATAAATAAATTAAATTATTAATAGCCATTAATCCACACTTCATAACTGCATTTCCTTTTTTACTACAGTGATAGCCAGAAGCTGCTAAAACTCTATCCTTAGATTCCAGAAGTTCAGTGATGAAAAGTTCTTTTCATATAAATCCATGTTTTCTCCTCATTGTGTTTCAGAGTAGTTCTGGGATCCAGTTCAGACTGTCTATTCACCAGTTCATGTAGGGGATCTATTCTTACTATATTCAAACTAGTCCTAGTGTTTGGATCTAGGGAATAAGAACCTGTATTTCCGTGTTCTGCAGTTCATCCCACCTTACATACCTTCCAAATGGATCTTGCATTGAAAAAGATTGAATTGAAAACTTTCTGCATCTTACTATGTATATACAGGAAGAAGTAGGAGAACGTAGTCAAATACAGACAGACCAGCTCTGAGTTTCATGCTAGAATCTGTGGAAGATGTTTTTGACTTAGCATGTAACAAAGAAAGAAACTTCTCCTTCCTTGGTCCTTGGGCAACAGAACAAACCTGTGGGATGTCCCACTGTGACATGTTTTGTAACAAGCCAACAGTTTTAGCTACAGTTGGGTTTTTCAGGTGGGTGGTCAGGATGATTTGGCAGTTTGATTTCCATCATTTTCTGTGGGCAGCCTCCGAATAGCAGGATTTCACTCCATGAAGCTCAGCCCTGCAGTTCAGTCTCACTTTTGGTGTTTCTGAGAGCAGTACCTAATTCCTATTGATATAAAAGTGCTGTCACCTGGCATTTAGCCACAGGCAGCACTATCCAACCATTCTGATGCTTCAGCATGGCCTTCGAGCTCTCTTCTGGCCATAGGATGGGCTGAAATCCCCGTCTCCACTGCTGCAGCAGTTCCTCCCATGCTGCTGGGGCAGTGGGGTGGAGAAGGTGCCTTGCCTGTTGCCACAGCAGCGGGAGAGGCCAAGGCAGCTCCTGCTGCTCCCTGAGCCCCGTGGCCCAGGAGCTGCAGCTCTGGGATGGGGCAGAGCTTCCATGGCTCCCCTGTGCAGCAGCTTTCCCCGCAGCCGCCAGCTGGAGAGCTCAGCAGGAGAGAATACCATCTCCATTATTGGAACTGTGCAGCTCTACCAGCCCTCTTGGCAGCTAGGGAGCATTTTCTGCTTGAATCCACACAGAGGTCAAATAGTTTCCTCTTGCTCTCTTCCAAGAATCTCCTGGGAGCGAGCAGAGGGCCACATCCTACAGATGCTCCCTCGAAGAGCCTCGACAGCAGGGAACACTGCTCAGGGGCCAGTGGCAGTGCACAGGGTCTCCCTCACACATTGCACCTTCATGGATTATCTGGGTGAATTTTCCTCTTTGGGATTTCCAGGCAAGGCTCTAGAACAAGCACATTTAGCTTTTTGGTTTGCCTTTTTTTTTTTTTTTTTTTTTTTTTTAAGACAAGACAATTGTCACAGGAGTTTAAAAAGCTAGGGCATCTAATTTCCACTGGATTTCAGTGGGATATCATCTAACCTTCTTAGGCATCTCTACAAATCCTAGTTTTGGTTTTAAGCTTTATATCACCTTCTGCATGATCCATGTTTCCTTCTCAGACCCCTCATAGAGTGTGGCCTTGCAAAAAAACCTTAATCTGTGGGAAGGCTTCAGGGACAAATATTTGGAAAGCAAGCTCTGATACTCCCAGAGCACAGTGTGTCCATTTGGCTACATACCACAGAGCTTGGTTGTTACAAATATTGTCCTGCTTATGGGTTGACTGCTGACATCTTTAGCAGTCAGTTCTCCAAGCTCCCTCCAGATTCACGTTTGTTTGAATGCTGTAAATATTAAACTCATTCTCAATAAGGAAATGAAACAGCCTCTGTCTCCTAGAGATGTTTTTCTTGGGCACAGCTCTTTGTAGCTCCTCCCCAGCTCTCCTCTCTGCTCCACTGCACAGCAGGTTTCCCAGCCAGCACACTCTTTCTGCCCTGGAGCAAACCACAAATCCCCTGTGTACTCCTTCCTTCATTTAGACCTGTGCCCCCATGGGATAGAGCAGAGCACTTAGAAAGCTCCAGCACTATCAGCACTGATCTTGCAGCCACATCCAGACTTCAGTGGCCAGAGCAGGAGAGCAGCTGCCTCCAGTCTCAGCACCGTGCAAAGCAGCCTAAACTCTCCCCTGCCTCTCACCTAGGGGGCAGATACTTCCAGCTGCTTTATCCACGTGTGACTGCATGACACAGATGTATCGTCCTTCCAGTCTGAGTATCATGGTTCAGAGTATCTTTTAGCTGAGGCAATTCCAGGCTTGTTTCATTTCTTCTCTCTCTCATGTGATAGACATTTATCCTTCAGAAATGATCAGCTCCTACTGTCTGACCCATGCTAGAGTCTGTGGGGAGGGGCTAACTCTAAATTACTTCTCCTTCACCAGCAGTATTGACAAAAACATTTTTTTCTGCTTTTTCTGTTGACCTTGTCTTACTTAATCTTATTCTTCTCCAAATGAAATGGTATTAAGTGATTGGAAATAGTCCTTTGCAAGAAAGATTCATTTCTGTCCTTGCTGGAACACAGCGTGGGAACCATTCTTCTACTGTTTATTTCATTATTGCACTGATATTTCAGTATGCACCCAACAGCATTTGGGTGATGAGAAATTTTGTTTGTCTGAATTCAATTAATTTTGTGATGGGCAAGAGCTGAGGCTGCAGGAAGGTGCTCAGCTGGTGGCCCTGGTGCAGTTCTGACTGTCTCATTGCACAGGCACTAAGCAAATCACATGGAAATGTGAGATATGACACAGGACCTATAATGCTTTGGACCTACTGCATGGCAGATTTGACAAATGTGTTTTGTCTGGAACGTCTCCACATTTGCCTTCCTTTATCCCCCTTTAAAGCAGAATCTTTTGCTTCCTCAACAGGTATCTGCTGAGTCAAAATGGCTCAAAAACCTCTCAGCGATGATGAGAAATTCCTCTTTGTGGACAAAAACTTCATCAACAACCCACTTGCCCAGGCTGACTGGTCAGCAAAGAAACTGGTTTGGATTCCATCAGAGAAACATGGATTTGAAGCAGCAAGTATCAAGGAAGAGAAAGGGGATGAGGTGATAGTTGAACTGGCAGAAAATGGAAAGAAAGTGACACTGAGCAAGGATGACATCCAGAAGATGAACCCTCCAAAGTTCTCCAAAGTGGAGGACATGGCAGAGCTGACTTGCCTCAATGAAGCTTCAGTGCTGCACAATCTAAGGGAGAGATACTTCTCAGGTCTAATTTATGTGAGTAGACCCAAACACACACAGAGCATTTCCTATTGCATGTGACCATGTCCCACGGACAACGAGGTGGGTCCCAGCTACTGTCTGGGATACAGGCCTTGTGTAACACTGCCACACAAGCACTAACTCCCAGCAATGGCATCCTAACCCAAAAATGCTGCAAATTCACTTTATTCCCCATGATTCTCCTGCTTCTTTGATAATTGCTTCTTTACTTAACTAAATTAAAACACATGAAGATTTCTTCCACAAAATTTACAGATTCTGAAAGAATATTGTTGGCCTGGAAACTCCTCTCTGATAGGGGAACAAAATCTGAGTCCTGCTGTTTGGGAAAAAAAATTATAGGGACTTTTAAATTAATTCAATGTAAACCGAAACAATTTTCCAGTAACTTGCAAAAAGAGCATACAGAAAAGGCAAATCATGCAATTTTTCTCAGGCAAAACTCCCACTGAAAGGCAGCTGAAAAGTTCTGGTTTGGTGGTGCTGGAGTTAAACCTTATGTGTGGATAAAGGGACAAGCTCACTGGAATTCAGGCAAGAGTACTTGCACGTACCAGTGTGTCACTGAAGCAAAGTCACACATCCACAAAACGTTTTTGTCCCTCATGTTGGTCAAGTTACAGATCAGACAAGCCTGGACAAATTATAATTTCTCTATGTTCATGTGAGTTATGGCAGGATTATTCTTTCTTTCAGTCTTCACAAGTCCATTAACACAAGAATATTTTGATATTGATAACCCTGTAATCTATCCACATCAACAGTTAGCAAACAGCACAGTAAGAAAGCCCAAAACTTTTCCAAGGAATTTAGCTGTTATCTTTGATTTTACATGAAGGATTCCTCTGCTGTGCTGCAAAGTTATCTACAGTTTCAATCTATGAAAATTTTACTTGCATGACAGACCACTGATGAGAAAAAGAAAGTACAGAGCTTAAGTAGAAACAGTAGTCAAGGTCTTATTACTAATATGAGGAATGCTAAATTGGAAAGTAGGAAATGAAGCAAAAAGTAAGATAGTTATATGGACTACAACAAAGAAACTACTTACTTGTTATGTGTAACTTCAAAGAGCTAAGCTTAAGATCTTTCCTTCAGGAATGTACTGAAATGCAAATTATCAAATTCCTGAAAGAAGCTAGAGTTCCCAACTTTTCATTATTTGAGTTTATTGGATTTTAAGCTTGCAGGTGAACATGTGGAGTCATGTGCTCTTATATCAAAACATACAGCCTTAATGACTAAAATAGACTTTTTCTGAAAGTATTCTGCATTGTTGCAAGAATTAAAAGAATGGGGGATTGGGTATTTCTTTGTTGTTATTCTCAGCAACACTCTGCATAGCTGTTGCAGAGTTTCCATTATGTTTACTTTATGGAATTTTCACTTTCTACAGAAAGAGGAAATGAATTCCAAGAGTGGATAATGCAATTAGAAATCAAAGAGTTCTTCATGGAGGCAAAAATGGAAGTGTACCTGAAATTAAGTTTTCTTTCTCAAGAGACTAAATTTTAAGATGGTAAAACTTTCAAAAATTTGACTTGCAGTGAAACAAGTTATTTGTATTTTCAGTATGCAAAACCTGCTAGAAACTGCCCAGCTTTACACAGTGCTGCCCTACTAGATGCTGCCATACCTTTTTAAAAACAGAAGGGGCCTCTAAAGAGAATTTGAGTCTCACCCACTTGCAAAACTAACTGTGAACAACCATCTCCTGGCTTTGCCATGTGTTGCCTAATTTGCATCCCTTGGAGTTCCACATATTCAAAGAAAACATGTCCTCAGCATTTTTCTCTCCAGAGCAAATGGGGATTCCCAAATCTGCTAAAGAAAAATAATAAATCCAGCTGGAAAAATAAATAACTTCCCCCTTGCATTTACATTAAATATTATTAAATAAAAAGATTCAGTGCAGAAATTCACTGGGTGACTGCACACTAGAAAATCACCCTGACCTTTTGCTTCATCACAGATAATTAAGATAGAAGGGCAAGAAGAAACATGAGCCACTAATTCATGTTTCATATTGCTCAGAACAAAAAGAATCTGCTTTATCCACACACAAATTACACCAAAAATTATTATATAGGCATGAAAAACACAGTAATGCAGCCTCAGTGGATTTGAGAGTGGAATCAAGTTCCTGTGGTATTCATAGGCACTACTTGTTCAGTCTTCACTTAACAGTGAAAAATGCTGTCTTTGGTACATAAAGCTAAATATGCATGTTGGAACTGAGTTGGACTCTTTTGCCCAAACCTAGATATTTACAATGCAGATGTGTACTTATGCCAGTCTCTTGTAAATAGCCAGCGGTAGCAATCTGAGGGATACCCAAGCTCAGCACTCCCGTGGAAGTATCCCTAAGATATTTCAAATGATGTTCTTCCTCCAGCCCCTCTGGGGAGAGATTCAGCCCCTCTAGACAGGCTGTGCCCCAGGGAGAAGGATTTAAGGCACTGACGGATTTAAGGATTTCAGTGCCCCCACTTTCCATCACACATTTAGCCATGTCAAAACATCATCTATATTGATCTAGCTCCCCCAAATCCTTGCAAAGCATGCACCTAGAGCTACAATCAGCCAAAAAAAGAGGGCTTCATTAAATTTCCTGAGGTGACAGATCGTATCAGCCACAGTCCAGTTAGAAATGAGGATTCCTGAACTTCATCAGTCCAGCTTTTGCTCTGCCTTAATAGCCTGCTTCTTGTGCCTCAAAATTAGCTCTTTAAAGCTATGTTACTGTTTGCCTGGGTGTGCAAACAGCCCTGCATGTGGCAAGTCAGGAAACACCTGGAAATCTCAGGGAAGGGAGGCCTAAATAATTTCCTTAATTTCCTTTCCTAATTTTTTACATGGGTGGGGATGATTAGTTGACTGTGTACAGTAAATCTATTTATACTATTTAAAAAAACCTCTTGCCGTCCTTCTCGTAAGGGCCTTGGTGGCCATTCTAGGACAAAACTGTCACTTTTCAAGTGTGTTACGCTGGCAACTCTAAAACTCGTTTTGACACGAGCAGCACAGTTTCATTCTGACGTCCCAGTGAAAATCCAGCCCAGCAATTCCTTCCCCACAGGGCTCAGCCTGGGTTTGCTGAGAGCCGGCGGGGACTTGAGCAGGGTTTTCCCGGGCCGGGTGCCACAGGCCCAGGCCGAGCCGCAGGTCCCCAGCAGCGCCGGAGCAGCCCGGCCGTGCCGGGCCGGGCTCGGGCCCGGGTGCCGATACCATATAAAGTGCTCAGCAGTGCCGGGCCGTGCCGGGCCGTGCCCTATTATGGTCAGGAAAGGGAAATCCCTGTGCCCGGAGCCTCCCGGGGCCTCTGCCCGGGCAGCGGGGACAGCTCCGGCCACGCTGGGACACAGCCTCGGGGCTCAGGGTGGCGCCCACAGCGCTCTCCTCCTCTCACGGCAGCAAAATCAAATACAGAACAATAAATACTTTTTTAAAAAAACCCAAACAAACTGCTTCTGCTTATATCAGAAAGAGCACAGTTCCATTATTTCTTTTTTTTTTTCCCATAGGCCAGTTTAAATATCACAATACCCCTGCCTAATATGAGATACTCTCTGCTAATATGAGAATTATGTTCTCATAACTTGGTGTTTGTTGTTGTTTGTGTTTTTTTTTATTTTGGGGATTTAATTTCTTTTATTAAATACCCTTGCAAATTTCTTACTTTTAGCAATTGTCTGTGAAATATGGCTCTTCATTTAGTATTGTGTGGTATTATTTCAGGTCAATAGCTGGAATATTTTGAAATAAAGGAAAATTTAAAATAAATAAATAAATAAATAAATAAATAAATAAATAAATAGATAAATAGATAACCAAGACAGAATGGATGAACACCTATCAGCTGGCAGCCAATACTCCTGCGTGTTTATGTATATATTTTTATATTAATACCTCCATTAAATTCGAAACAAACCACATTTTTTCTTAAGTTTTGTGCAGAAATAGTCATGCAGTGAAGACATGGTTAGTCTCTCAAGGCACCTATTTGGAACTTGAGCAATTTTATTTAAGGACTCTCATCAATCATCAGTGTTACATGGTGTTCATAGAAGCTTTTTTTAAAAAAACCTTTCAAACATCAATCCAAACTTCTTACCTAGGATTTCAGTTTACAAAATTTGATGCCTACCTGAGCAGATATTTATATCTTATTCTGATAAGAAAATACACATGTAAATATTAATTATTACCGTTATCACCATACCCTTATGTGTGATAAGGGTATGGATTATGCACTGAAAATAACTGAAGTTTAGGAGCTCTAACATCAGGTCACAGTGTTTCTACAGATTGTTAAATTCACCTACTTTCCAGCAGCTTACTTATTAGCAATAATGATTTGTGCACTTAGAACCCACCCATGCACATACATTCAGAAAATCTGCTTCCTTTGTTACCCTGGGCAGAGCACAAAGGAGCGCCGCCGCTAAAATCCCATTAACTCCCTGCAGCCCATGCCTGTGTTTCCCAGCCTGGACATGGCACGTGATGTTAAACCCAGCTTTTATTTGAATTCCCTTGCAGACTTACTCGGGTCTCTTCTGCGTTGTGATCAACCCCTACAAGCAGCTGCCCATCTACTCAGAGAAGATCATTGACATGTACAAGGGCAAGAAGAGGCACGAGATGCCGCCGCACATCTACGCCATCGCCGACACGGCCTACAGGAGCATGCTGCAAGGTAGGACAGCCCCTGCAAGCCCTGCCCTGGAGGTGCACAAACACCTGGGAGCTCCACACGTGCTCCTGCGAGCACCCAGCCAGGAAAGAGCTCTCACAGAGGGCAGCGCTGCCTTTCTAGAAGTTTCAGAGGAATTCTTTGGCAGGAGCAGCAGTCCACAAACGCTGTGACTCAAAAAGGAAAAACAATCCTTTCACCCATCTGTGTCGAGGCATGTGGGAAGGTTTCAAAGTCAAGCAAATAGTTTTGGCAAATACGGGCATGGAAAATGCTCCCTCTCCGCTAGTGGAGACTATTCCAAAGTTAGCTGTGAGCACTGCTGGATCTGTCAGCTTTGCTGCCCTCTCCCCCCCAGCAAAGCAGATTCAAACAGTGTTTTGGGACTTCTTTCCCTACAGCCTGATGTCTTGAGCCCTGAGCTGAGATGTTCTGTTTCCCAACAGGGATGGCAATGGGCAGTGGGAAAGCAGTCGGGCCCCAAAGGGTGCAGACAAACTCCCAAAATTCACAGAGCTCTCCTCCTCCTGCAGTCACTTCTGACAGATTGAAGGGATTTTGTTCTAAGAAAAAAACTATCATTTAGGGATGAAAAAGCTAAAGTTATGGATATAGGAGGCTGCAACACCTCCAGACTATAGGGCATGACTAGGTACCATCTCACATCAACCACGGGTGCTACAAGAAACCAGGAGCTCTACAAAATATTTTGAACTTTATGTGCCCTCATAAGGACCCTGACCCTACAGAAGTTCTGGCTGACAACTATGGCTCAGCAAGATTCACAGGCTTGGCCCTAAAGTTTAGGGCTTCCCAGGATTAGGACTTTTTTCCTTCCTATGGCTTGTATGACATTTCTTTCCTGGAGCTACTTCAGTCCTTTTATTTAAGTGGACCCCAGAAGGCAGAGCTACAGTGCAGCAGAGGAGGACCAATAAATCAACAAAAATATCCTGAAAACAGACCTTCCTACACACTATGTGATATAGTTATAAAAAACTTAGTTGGCAGAAGGTCATCCCACTAAGCCACAGGCACATATCTGTACTCCAGCTTCCCTCCTGAGCCCTACGCTCTGCATCCAGCACTGTCCAGTGCTCCGAGCAGGCCCTGAAGCCATTCCTCTCTCTGATCCTTTATTTAAGCAGCAAGCCTTGAGAGGAAAGCTGGAAGAAGCTCCTGGCTCCTGCAGATCATCAGCAGTTGTGCAGGGTACTGTACTTGTCTCTAGAAATGAGGTTGGGGAAAAAAAATAGAAAAGGGATATAAGCTATCTGTAGGAAAGGAAAAAAAAAAGTATGACTGCAGCCTATGCTGAAACAGAATTATCTTGTCCTGACAATACATGAGTGTTCTGCCTAAAGTGAAACTAATCTCAGCACAGATGAGCCTGGTCCAAGCAGCACAGGGATGTCTCCCATTCCCTCTCTCTCTGACTGTCTCCTGTCCCTCCCAGCACATTCTCCTGAGCAGTGGGAAGCCACTGGAGCTGGTTTGCCCTCACTGTGGCCATTCCCTGCACTTAGAACAGCATGGGTTCGGCTGTGCCTCCCTGGCTGGCTGCTAGAGGGAGGAGGCAGCAAGAGTGCAGGCTCCTAACAATTCACTTCTTTTGGGGCTCAGAATAATTTCCTGGCCCTACCAGCTCTCGGGGTGTTACTCCTCTTTATTCATGTGCCCCCACTGCAATTCTTCCTGGCAGCAGAGAGGAGGGGGAGAGCAAGTAAAAAGGAACAAGAAGGGAGTAGGTGATCAGCTGAACCTTTAAGAGGATGCTCTTTCACTGCTTCCCACCCCAACCACGCACAGCTGGCACGGCAGCCGGCAAGTGGAACCCCCAGAGCTCCCAGCACAAGCCCAGGACACCCACGTTTTACTTGCACATGTCATCTTGGAGTCTCTCCATCTCTGAAGAGGGCCCCAGCTGCTTTTAAAGCTGTGCTTTTGTTTGTAAAAACCTACTCGAGTTTTGTGCATGAAACTAAACCAACCCTCAAAATAACTCTGGTTATTCAGCCAAAATTTTATTCACATTGGAGTGGTGAAAGCATGGTTCTGAGTGAGCACGCTGCACTTATAGGCACAGAGAGCTTCAGGGGGTTGTGAGCATATTTCAAAATGGAATAGAAACAAGAGTTCTTACTCATAAACTTGAATCAGAACACTAAATGTTTTCCCTGTGAAAAGTCAGTACTGCTCCTTATCTGGAGACTTGCATAGTTCCTTCTTGCCAAAGTAAAATATGTCATAGATTCATGAGACTGAGGAACTATATTTTGGTATTTCATGACCAGGGTCACGTGGCCTAGAGCAATCAGCTTGTTCAGATGTCTCAGGGATCCTTTATCTCTTGGTGAACCAAGCCTCTGTGTCTGCAGATCCCTGGTCCTACTGCAGGTTCCTCAGCTGGGAATCACAGCTCTCCGCATTCTCACCCTCCCCTTTGCTGGCACAAACATCCAGCAGAAAACATGAGCTGTGCACACTGCATTCCTCCTCTGCTTCAGAGATTTACTTGGTTAATGTATTCATTAGGGATGATGTTTAACTCCCATCAAAGCTCTTCTGATAAAAACACTTAGCCACAGCTATCAGCAATCAGATAATCAGACTTTCTTCCAAATATGCAGAAAAGCTGATATCTCACAGGAAACAGGAATTATCAAAGATGTTGGCTAGGCAAAGATAAAATTTCCACTTGTTTCAAGTGGTTCTGAGCACCTAAAACCCTTTTGCAAATCACAGTCATGCTGTCTCATGCTCAGCCAGGAGTGCTGGGTGTCTTGTTGAATCTGCTGATTACCATGTCACTAATGCAGTTTGATCATTGCCCAGGCACAGCTGTGGATGCTCATTTCCAGCCAGAATGAGAATAAACTTTAATTTTCTTTAATCTCAAAAACTTGAGAATTCTACAAGAGCATTTGTGTGTGTGTCCCCAGGAGTTACCACACTGAACTGGGCCCTCCTGGCTGTGTTTGCAGACTAGCTATAAATGATTACTGCTACACTTGGAGACTGCAATCATAAAACATTTCCCCCTGCTCCTGCACCCTCTGCTCTCTCCTGTGTTTGGGATGAAGTAGCTCCACACAGAGGGCTTGATCCCCATCCCAACTCTTGCACTGCCAGCAAGATTCTTCATACAGCCATGATGCAAAACTGCCCCAGGTGAAAGCCATCCCTGGGTTTTGCTGTGCTGAAGTGGGTCCCCCCTCCTGGGGCACAGTGTGGTCTGTGAGTGCTGGTCACAGCAGCAAGGAAGAGGCAGTGCAGGCCAGGAAGAGGAGCTGGAGGTGGCTGGATGGCCCTTCCTGCAGCACTGCCAGCTTCCAGTGATGGTGAAGCTGAGACACTGCTCAGTAAGGAGGAGTAATTCTGCTGCCTTCTGTCATCTTCCCTGCAGAAAAAAAAAAAAGTGGTAGACAATACAAATGTGAAAAGTCATGTTATGTAGAAGTAGTAACAAAGTTTTTGTGTAGTTGGTTAGGCCTTTATTAAGTTTTCTGGCAGTAAATCATCATGGAGAAGATATATTACAGCTTTCTGCAGATTCAAGGAGATTATTTTCTATGGAGCCACTTTTATGCAAGTTTGAGTTAAAAATGGAAAAACAAACAACCTGGTACTTACTTGGAGATATGGGAGGGAAACACAGTTCCCAAGATCTTAGAAAAGGAGGCTGCTGTGAGAAGCCATCTGTTTACTGTGTCCTCAGCAGGACTGTACAGAAATGTCCCCTTTATGCAGTGCAATTATTAACAAATGTAAAGAAGCAGTAAGTGAGTGGGGGAACATGGTTTCAGTCTGGTTTTTTTCCTTTTATGGTAAAGCTGCCAACTTGCTGCTTCATTGTGATAAACCATCTGATTTTGTTTGTGATTAAGCAGAACTAACTGGTCTATCAAGAACAGAGGGGCAAGAATTCTTACAGGCAAACTGGAGGTGTTTGGTGAAAAAAGTAAGCAGATTCCAGAGACAAACCAACTCCGCTGCATGTTTAGGAAAGCTCGTGAGGTTTACAATGTAAGTGTAGGTCTCAGTTAAAAATTGAGAACATTTTAAACAATGTTTAAACATCTAATAGAGACACACAGGAGGTAGATGATACTCTTCCACGTAGGGTCAGATTTTCTTAAAAGGCATTAGCCAAAAAGATACTAGAATATAGACAACCTATTTTGTTGCCTTTTAAGCCCCGGGAATTATATTTAAGGAGTTTTATTTATACAGCTCTTTCTCTCCTGACAGATCCAACCACATAAAGTTTCAGACTCACAAAAGAGGGCACAGTCTTTTCTATTCAGAATGAAACATTCCAGAACAGAAAGAGGATTAATTGAATGGGAGAGCCTTTGAAAGTAAATGAGACCAGTATCTGCAGCTCAGGTTATAACAGAATAGGACTGGACTTCCTGATACCTTTCATCCTTAGAGCTGCAGTTAGAACTGATGCAGGAGACAGAATAACATCTGGAATTCCCTCTCTGTAAGTGTGCACAGCACAGTATGCCAGCATGAGGTTTCTCCCATGATTAACCTATCCCTGAGGACATTTGGTGCAACTTCTGACCTTCCTAATCCTTCCTCTGCTCTTACACATCCCCAAGCTGCCACTGCACAGGCACTCACACAAACCCCCGTGGTGGGCCAGTCTGTGAGACACCTTTGGGAGCCTTCCCCTACTGAGGAGCAAAAGAAGGGCAGCAATGGGCAGCAAAGAGTAGTGAGAAAATACTTGGCATGGAGACCAGTTTTTTCTAATGTTCCCTGAGCTCAGAAATTCCACTGGCAACTCAGTATCAAGAGCCACTTTTATTTTCTTTATGTTATTTATGGGTTAGTGATGCAATATCAATATATGCCCATGGTTTCTATTTACACAAGAATGTATTTTCAGCAAAAGTTCTTCCATGCTCTCACTTTTTTAGCTTAAAAGAAAGCCTAGCTGATACCCTGCAGTGAAAAACAAACATGGCTCACAGCTCCTCTCCTCCCAAATATTTGTGTGGAACAGTCTTGCAGTGCTGATTGCTGACAAATACCTCCAATAAAAATGAGGAATGAGTAATTGTGTACCAATTTTGTACCAAACAAGGCAGTTAAGTGGCATCATTTGTTGTGTAGTGATCAATAAAGCAGTTAATATTATAGCTACTGAGGAACTGGGAGTAGAACAGTTGTTTGATATCAATCCAAGCCATTGCAGAATTCTCAAATGCTTTTCCTAGACTGGCTGTGGGCCAGACAGCAGTTACAACTTGAGAGCTTAATAAATCGGTTTAAATAGGTTTAAATTATCTCATGGTATTTATGACATACAGGGTCAGCAATAGGAGTGGGCAACCAGAAAGGTATTCCTGCAAGTCACCCAACACACTGAGCAAAAGGTTTGAACCTCTGAGCAAAGGTTGGTGCTGCCTCTGCTTTGGATAAATAATGCCAAACCATACAGAAGCACTGGATTCTGCCTAGTTATCTGCCTCAAGTCTCAGATGTGTAAACTAAGCACACTTTTCAAAAATGTATTTGACCTGCCTGGAAATTATTTTCCTAAGTCAGAATATTTTTTTTACAGTCTGCAAAGGCAAACTGACAGTCTCAGTCAAAGAAGGGCAAACTTCAGGGCTGGGGCTGGTTGCTCAAGGCCTTAAGTCTGCTTCCAAGTAGTTCCAGGGCTGGAAATACCACACCTCTCTGGGAAACTTGCCCTGGTGTTTGACAAGTGAAGGAAACAGTTGTACTTTAGAATGGATCACAGCAAACATGCTCATCATGCCTTTTGGCAGAAAAATCTGTGTAAAAGTTCTGAAGGTAGAGAGAAACTCCGACTCCAAATGAATAAGCAGGGAGGATTGCTCCAAGAACAGGTCATGGAGATGGGATGCAATCCTAGCCCTTCCTGCAGCATTACAGAACTCTGGACACTCGTGTGCTGAAACCTCTCACATGCCTCACCTAGCGGAAATGGAAACTTTGGTCCTCCTTTTTATAAATCTTGATCCAAAATGTGTTTAATGGTCTGTTCATAGTAAAAAACATGAAGAAAAATTACATACTTGTTGACATGATCTTGTATAATCTAAAGTATCTTGTTTTATCTTACTCTTTGGAAGATCTTCCAAAGAAATTACTTGTTCTCTTTGATAAAAGTTGTCTCTCAGTCTGAAATGAAATACAGGCTAAATTATTCAGGTATTTGAACTGCTTTGCTTTCAAAAGTCAAAGCTTTGCATGACCAGCTTAAAACATTTTAGTTGTTGATGCCTTATCTGTCCAGACTTTGTTTCAAGTGGGCTGCTGGCCATAGTTCATAAGCATAGTAAAAACTTGAGTTTCAGGTTTGAAATTTTGTTATAATCTTCTTACAGAGAGCCTGATCTTTTTGCTGTCCTCATTACTGTTCATCTCTAATGGAATTTACAAAAAATATTTTTGACCTCTTAACCTTTTGTTCATTTTTTGTACAAAATATTTCCATTAGAGATGGTTATTTAAATTCAAGGGCAAATTAAATAAGATGTGAACCCAGTAGTTTTTACTAATCATGGTCGGCCAGATTTCAGAAGGTCTAGGCTGTTCAATGTAAATCCTTATAAATATAAGTGCTTCTGTCAGAAAAGCTATTTTCCCTAATTAATGGATTCTTTTTCTTTATTCACAGATAGAGAAGACCAGTCTATCCTGTGCACGTAAGTAAACTCATCTATTTTAGTACATCTCAATGTCACAATATCTTTATTCAAAATTGATTCGAATTCTGTTGGAATGGACACATTCTCCTCACCTTCAGTAAGCTTGAACTCCAGTCCCAAACCTACTTCATTAGATAGACCTGTTCATAAGATAAAGAGCAGGTATCAGTGTCACAGGAAATCTTTATTGCATAAAATTATTTCTTTAAATTGACTTTCTAAGCTTAAGAGATTTAACAGTTTACAGTGAACTACTGGGGAGTGTGGTTAGTGCTCCACAAAATTCCATTTGTTTGTCATTCCTGCCTGTTTTGAAAAATCACTCAAAATGTTGAACTGCTTGATCTTCAGTTTTAACTCTCTTTCCATTCTTCTGTTGCTTATTAGTTGGTTTTATTTGCTTGAATGTCATCAAAAATGCTTTTGACAAAGTTTTGTCTTTGTTAAATCAGGCATTTTCCAGTTTTCCTGATAAAACATCAGATTTGATTCTATGTAACTGCTAATACATTGTCAGAGCTGGCATGTGCATTATTTATAGCAGGTTCATGCAATGATGCTGTAATCTGGCAGGTTTAGGTTATCTGAGAAAATGTGGCTACTGACTGAATATATATTTATCCTCAAAAAAGCACTGCTACTGATCACCAGCCATAACATTACTTTTGGCTGCCACTGCTGACTGGAAAAAAAATAAATATCACCAAATAAGAATTGTATACTGTGTCTGGTACCACAAGGGCTATCATAGCTCTAACCTCTGTTACATCAAGACTTCAGTATTTGTAGGTGTACCAATCAAAAATCTGCCCCAAATGCATTAATACCAAAAAGAACTCTATAATTCCTGCAATGATGAAGTAAAAATTGACCATCACATTCTTCCCAGGATGAAACATGTCATGGTTATGAAGACTAATTTACAATATGCATTTCCTCCTTCTATTTTTGTACTTTAGTTTATTTTTCCACTAGTAAATCTTCTTTTAACTTTGGAACATTGGTACTTTCAAGAAAGGGACTTTCTTTTGCAAATCTGTGCCTTTTTGTTCATGAAAATCCATTAAAGGATCCACTTCTTGCAGGTACCATTTATTGAAATTGCCTGGCCATCCTGCTGGAAACATAAAGTGCTTCACAGAAGTAATACATAAAATAGAGAAAATTAAATGTGTTTCCATCCAGTAATATATAAAATAGAGAGAATGAAATGCCTTTCCCATTTTGAAAACAGCACAATAAGTGATTCCCCAAGATGTCTGGAGTAATTACTGTATGTTGGATGTGCATCATAACCCATAGCTTAAAACAATCCTTACACATCTTCTAAGGCAAAAAGATTGACCAAGCTAAAGCCAATGTACCCAACTTTAACCACTACTGGTTTAACATTCTTGTTTGCCTTATTTGTGCAGAAAGAAGAAAGTCCCCTTGGCTTGCAGCTTGGCAGCTGTCAAGTTGAAGCAATTTGCAGTATTTTATAGAATTGTTAGAAATTATAAGAAATTATCTTCTGGCATAAAATATGTAACAATAATTGAAGACTTTATGGCATTGATCAGCCAGGATTTTTTTCTTGAAATAGCTACAGGCTTGAACTTTCCAAGGCCTGTTACTTAAATTGTAAAAGAATAGCTGTAAGGATTCATATGGATCCCCTGAAATGCTCCTGGGATGCAGGCAGGGGGGAAGATCTGAGAACTGAGCCTGATTCTGTGTTTCTGACTGTAAATATACCCATTCTCAGGACTTCACCCTCACCTCCTTAAAGCTACTTTCATGTGGTTAAGTACTGTTTGCATTTTTTTACAATCCCTACCATTTGTGTGATTAACCATGGTATGTTAAAAATCTCCATCTGTCTTCAATACTCATGGGTTCCAGTGCTTCCTCAGAATTCCCTGTCTTTCCAGATTTCATTCTTTTCTCTCCATTTCATTAATAACCACACTCATACTGCCTTTGGCCTCCTCTACTGTGCACACACATCCTTTTGCTGTTAGCTCTTTCCCATGGGTAGCATCACTGAACATCCTCTGGTGTCATTCCCTGCCAGTTGCTCTCTGGCCCTCTACAGTCAGCCTCAAAATCCCACATCTTATCATGCACATTTACAGCACAAAAGACTTTATACCATGGCTGTGTTTATTAATATATCTGTGGTTGCATTATTGTAACATAACACAACGTAGCATAACTTACCATCTCTATTATGGTTATTTATTATCTTACTCTTTTATGTGTCTGAAAATTAGGACAGGTAAGACTTTCACCCTGTGTCTTGATCTCTACTGTTCTGAGCAGCCTTCACTGCTCTGCCTGACTATTGGGATTTCCTGAAATTCCTGCCTGTGCCTAGGCCTCCCCACTGTGCTCTCTCCTGTTTGACCTCTGAGTTGGCCACAAAATAGTCTGTATTCACTCTTAGTCCATATTGACCAGCACACAGCTGTTGCTGAAGGAAAAGTCCCAAGGAATCTGTCCAGGTACTCAGAGACCTAAGAAAGCTCAGTGCATCAGCAGTTAAGTGTGACTTGAACTAGGTCATGGCCAGTGAACAGACTTGGGGCTTTTCCAGCTTCCTCCAATGATAGTAGAGGCACAAGCCCTCAAAGGAGACTTCTGGCCACTTGCTTGATTTCTAAAGACACAAGTGGATTCTCCTGGAGTTTTTAAAATGTTTTTTACAAAAAACTAACCACATGAGAGTTTCAACAATTGCCTCATAAACCTGTCTGATCTTGGGGTTATCATATTTCAGCCACTTCCTGGAAAGAGCAGGTAAGGTATTTTCTAGAAAGCAAATATGGCTTAGAGGACTGTGCAGAAGTTTCAGTTTAAAAAAAAGCTACCTTAGAAAAAAAAAGCTACCTGAGAAAATCTGATCAAAGCTCTGTGTGTTTGGGGTATTGTGAAGCCCTTGGAAACAAGTACTTGTGAAACACCTGTACCTATAATCAAGTAGTTTTTCATTACCATTCTGGTTTTTAAAACATGCATTCAGTTTGAGTAGCTTCTATAAAAACAGGAAAGTAGCAGGGTCATATTTCCATTTAATTTGATATGGGAACAGACCCCCATTGAGTGGGGCAGGACCATCCTGCCCTTTTCCCCTTCTTCCCCTCTCTCTCTCTGGGCAAACTCTCCAGAGCCTCACCCAGCCATGGGACTCCAGCCCATTTCCTTCCCTGATGAGCATCAAGAAGCAAAATCATCCAGAGCATCTCCAAACCGCAAAGCCCCATTAGTCAAAAGAGTTCTCCACGAGAGAGCTAAACTCCTCTTTCCCAGCTCAGTAAATCCCAAAGGCTGGAGCTGGCAGTGGCTGCTGCTTGGCCCCTCTCCCACACAGATATCTCGTGGAGCTCCAGGCGGAGCTGGTGTTGACTCTACTCCGTGTACTTTGGGAATTGTTTCGTAAGTAAACCTGTAGGATCAGTGGGCTGGCTTCTCAGAAAAGTCTCCAGTGGGGTACAGCTGGTCTAGGACAAAGCTTTTCATTATGTTTGCACATCTCATACTGCAGGACAAAGGCTGCCAAGCCCTAATGTGATTTAGAGCACCTCGTTGAGTGCCCTGTGCACAGAGGCTTCCCACAGTGCCAGCACAGCCGGATTAAGGGATGTGTGAACGGGCAATTCTTGTGGTTCATTGCTTACTGAACAAACGCTGAAAATAAATTCTGCTCTTGCTTTTCAGATGTTTCCAAAAGTGGAATTAAGCTAAGTCTCATATCATAATATTAACATGGAAAGCTTTCAAATTTTCAACAACAAAAGAAAATACACTTTTAAAACTAATTTTTCTCAGTTGTGCTCAAATGTACAAGAGTCCTAGTTACACCACAGGGTCAACCCCAACAGTGGGGCCAATCTGCTAGCGTCACCTTGTTCTTCTTTGGAAACCTATTCTAGCTGGGATAATTTTCATTTAAGGTGAAGGTAATGGAGTCATGAAGGATTTTGTAGCTCAAGAGGTACAAAAACTCTGTTACAGTTGAGGACTATCTATATGAGTTTATGTGCTTTAAATCCTGTACCGAGGGCCTAAAACAATGACTGGCAAGCAACAAGGGAAGGATAAGTTGAAGTTATACCCCACGTTGTGAGAGTGGTATTCTTAACAGAGCAAGCTTATTAGCCTAGTGGAGCCCTTTGCTCTGGGAAAGCCAAAGAGTTTCTTAGGAGGAAAACTTGCATAGGAAGTAGCTAAAGTACTGCTGTTGGGCTGCTCAGAACTGTGCAATGGGACTTGCTATGGATCTGGTTTTTTGCATTGGCCATCTGAGCTGGGTACAAAGAACTGCACTGGCAGTAAATGTGCTCCCTTAGGTATGGCAGGAAAAAGAATTATTTGAGAGGCTTCAATTAAACAAATGGTCATTCTGCTTCCTAAAGTTGATGATTAGAAGAATGGTAACAGCATTTATATGGAGATCACTACTTGGAACATAATTAAGTGTGAGGAAAATGGGCACTCAGAAGAAAGGAGATGCTTCCTGGGAGGAACCCCATCATGTATGGTCCATGCCAAAACCAACATGTTTGCAGGAAAAGACCCATCTATAAAAATTCAATCACTGAGCTCAAGAGAGCAAGTAGATTTTAAAACAGGTGGGATTTCTCATACCACTTCACAATGGAAGTTGTTTCTGCCCCCTCAGAAGTGACAGTACTTCAAGGCAGATGCAGAGAAAAAACTTGTTCTGCATTACCAATTCTCTTGCTACTCAATAGCTCTAGGAAGAATTTCATCCACCTGTGAAGTGAACTAAGATATTCACATGCTCTTCCCCTCTTGGGTCTCCCTGGGTAAACTTCTTGCTATTTAGAGGCATTGACCTGACCTAGCCATTCCTCCTCATTAGTACATTATAAACACATGGCATTTCATCACTGAGGGGAAATCAGACATCATATGGCTGTGATACATCCTTCAGAGTATGAGGGCTACTAATGTTAAATTGAAGTTGTTTATCAGACCTCTCTGTTGTCATGGACGTTTATGACTGATGTGATATGTTGAAAATCAGAGGTATTTATCAGCTAGAGCCATTATTCTTCACTACTTATTGACCTTGGAGCCTTTTTTCCTAATTAACCTAAAGCAGTTAAGGTTCTGTGTGTTTTCTATTTCACATTGAGGAACTTTTCTATTTCAAGAGGAAGTTAAAGCCTCCAAATCTGTCTGCAGAAAACAGGAAAGCCCTCAGCCTGTGCAGAAGCAAAGAGTTAAGGAGCATTACAGTATGATGGGATAATTACAAGTAAAATGATGCCATATATGGTAATACTTACAGGGATTCAGGGAAAAGCCAAAAGATGGGCACTGTTGCCCTGGGAGAAAGGAAATGCAATGATGATGTGATGAACTACAAATAACCCTTAATAAAATGGAATAGTTCAAAGCCCAGAGTTTGTTTGAAGAAAGTTGTTTTGCTTGTTTTTTTTTTTTCCAAAGAAACAAAGTTGTAAGGTAGATTTATTTGAAAAGTTTGTATGCATATGTCTTCAAATTGGTGTGCTTGGTTTGGAATTGTTCCCAGGACACTTAATTTTTATCAATAAAACATAGAAATGTTTTAGCCAGACAGCCCAGAAGCCCAGACAGAGATGAATCCAATCTCTAAACTGTGCAAATTAACCCAGGTCTTGTGAAAAGGAATCTATTAATCTCACTTATTTGTGGTTCAAACTCTAAAAGCCAGAAGAAACAGTTCTTATCATGTTGTACCTCAGGCAGGAATTGTTTCCTAAGGTTTATATCAATGTCATTCTGTATTGAAAGTTCTGTCCAACACTTCTCCATATTTTTATGTCCATTTATCACTGGTCCTTTGGTAGGGAAAATTAATTCCTGTATTTCCTAATTAGGAAAATAAGCAGAACTGCATTGGATTCAGCTAAATAGTTTCAGACTCAAAAGAGCTGATAAATATCTCTGGGATTTTTGAATGTATAGTTCTTTTATTTTTCTAAAATCCATTTTATTATAGATCCAAAGAAAAAGAGGTCCAACTTAGATGGTTGCTCTCCTCACAGCACCAGCTCAGTTGAAAGACCTCGTTTGTTACATCCACACCCACTTTGACTACTAAGCAGGACAGTATAAAAATATTTTTGTCCATATAATCATCAGAGCCAGAGGTATCAGAAAGACACAAGATGATGTAATGTAACAATTAGAAAGGAAAACTGGCTGGAAATTTCTATTGAGAAAAGACTCTGTCAGTCTCTACTTTGAAAACCACTCTTTTACTTTAAAAAAGGGTTTAAGAGTTGTAAATAAACTTAACCTGGAAATCTTCCAAGAGAGAAAAAGTTACCACTGCCTTCCTGCTTCCCAAGGGACACTGCATGGAGCGGAGCTGGGATGCCAGTTCTGCTGGTCAGAGAAATCCCCACGATGCCCCTTATTACCCAGTGAGCAGGGACACCTCAGGCAGTTCCATTCCTGGTCCCACTGAATTCAAGGAGCATCTGAATACAAAATTCAGATGAGGCAGGATCAAGCTGTTAGTCTACTTTAATGCCAGAGTTTCAGAAGAGAAAACCATTGTATTACTGCTGATGTTTTCTTTTACTGCTGTATCACATCATAGTTAATGTTGTATTTTTTGGTCTTAAAATATAAGCAGACTCCCTGCCAACTCCACTTCTCATAAGTGCTCAGATGCTGCCAAAGCAAGATGAACTGCTGTTCAAAAATGCATCATGTTTTATAATTCCCTTAAATGGCCCAATGTGCTCTCAAAATACTACCAGGACAGAGATATGACTCTGATGATGCATTCTTTGCAGGCTGAAGTCAGGTGCATGTGGGAGGTGCTGTTCTGGGGTAAATAAGAACCGAGCTGGGCAGTTTCCAGTCCTGTTCTTATACACTACATACATCTACATGGCAGAAGGACACCACTGATTACTTTTGTGTTATTTTCTTTCCCCTCAGAGGTGAATCTGGTGCTGGCAAGACAGAAAATACCAAGAAGGTCATTCAGTACCTGGCTGTTGTTGCCTCATCACACAAGGGCAAGAAGGACACCAGTGTCACTGTAAGTGAGCTCCTCCATCCCCTGCTCTCCCCCAGGCCTGTGCTGAGGTCACTCTGCAGCTCAGGGACTGGGGCTTGTCAAACAGTGGCATATTAAGAGTACACAATTACGCCACAGCTCTATGGTTATGGAAGAAAAAAATTTGTTTGACATGATCTTAGGCATCAAATCAGAATGTACCTAGGGAGAACAGAAATATTCATTGTTTTCCATAGGCATAGCACCTATTTATATCCCAGCATGAAGGCCTTGAACTGCAAGGGCTCAAGTCCTTGTTTTACCCTTGACCTCTGCCAACTGAGAAGTTTGGGAAAGCCTGTAACTTGCACATTGTCCAATGGCATCACAAAAACGTATACCAGCATTTAAACTTCCAAAGTTTTGATTGGATTTGTTAATAAGCTTTCTTACTAACTAGCAAAGAGTCCCAGTATAAAACTTATCTTTTTTTTTTTACTGCTCTGTCAGAGGTAACAATTTTGAAAGGCACAATTTTTTCTAAGTGCTTTCTTCCTTCAAAATGTGTAATAGTCTTCCCTGAGAGACTAAAGTTCATTTTCTTACTTTGAACCATATACCTGCCCAGTTCCTGGAGATCATTACCATGGCAGAGGCTCTCAGCTGTCTTTGCTCTTCTCAATGATACAACTCCAGGTCCTACATAATTTCCAGCCTTTCAAATGTAACTCAAAACTTCTGCAAAAAAATGAAGCAATTCACTTTTATGACAAAACAGGCTTAATTCAGGAAGACATTTCATTGTGTCTCAAATACAAGATTGGGTGCAACATAAATAATTAGTAGGGAAGTGGGAAATAAAGTAAAAATCTCATGACCACCCTGTGCAGAGTCTCAGAGCTGCCCCTGCCTATGTGTCAGCAGAACATGAGGTGTGCAGCCCTCCCTCTTCCACCACAAATAACTGGGCTTTTATGTACAGTGGATTCTAATTTGGAGTAGGGGAGGGAGTAGATGTCCTTATGAGTAGTATTTTCTAGAAATCTGTGATTTAATTTAGTGGAAACAGCCCAAGACTAATGTTTAATATTTAATGTTTATGCAAAAAAAGTAATTTCTTCCTATTGAGTCCCTGCTTAGTAGATGGGGTTGAATGAATTTGGGGTGCCAAGGCCATCCCTAACTGCAGTTGCTGCTGACTCCTTTGGGAAATTATGTGAGTCTCAGGACCAAATTTGCCCTGACACAGACCTGAAGGCAAATATCCATCAGAGAAGAGCTGAGAAAAGGTCTAATTTGTTCTATATCATGCTGACAAATAGTAATTCAGTGACTGGGACTACTGACACTGCAATTTCAGTCATTAACATATAATGAATAACAAAATGCCACCAGAGAAGTACTAGAGATTTATCATAAAAATATTTGCCTTTGTCTGGTCCTGAGAGACTAACCTGGGACTGGATCCAAATCCCATCTCTTTGCTTCAGGATTTTTCTTTTCTTCAGTTAATATGCTCTAAGTATGTTAATGATACTTGTACCATTGGTATGTCTGCAATAGATTGTTCGTATCTGTATTCCTGGTTTATTTGCATGGAAACTGTGTACTGGTTATTTTAATACAGGAAAAACAATAAAAATATCTGTCTAATGGAAATTATACTGACATTTGTTTTATACCATGTTATTCAACACAGCAAGGTCCATCTTTTGCCTACGTGAGTAACTTAGACTGTTTGATGTGTGTTTAAGGCACTGAGTGTAGATCTGCATGCTATTGTTGCACCCCAAAAATTTAAGAGAGATTTTGTTGAAATATGTTGTATGATATGATAAAAAGCAACAATAGCACCAAATGCTCTCACAAATCAACCCTAACTGTGTCAGGCCCCATGGTAAAGAATGAGGTCTGACACAGGCAGGGTCATCTTTCAAATAGCACTCTCTTCTGTATCTCTGTGTGTGTTCAAATTGCCATAGTTTGAATTAAATTTCCCACAATCCTGGAAGAGCTACTCAGCCTGAAATTTAACAATGTGGTTTCTGAATGAAATATCAAAATGCTTTCTGTGCTTCAGGTTGAAGTTTTTAGGACTGTTGTGAAATAATTCCTAAACCTCACGGTGTTTGATTTGTTTGGCTGCATGCTTTCCATTTGTTATTGCTTGGAATTTTACATTTCCATGTAACTGTTGAGAATTGTTCACCACCACAAGAGTTAGCATGTTCTTAGCTTGCTGCTGTGGCGTGTAACAGCAATTGCCAGTGCAGCACCTGTCTGCAGGTGTGTTACAGGCCCTCCTCTCTGTGTGCCATACACATAGCAATGCTTTGGGAATACAGGCAGGTTTGGCACATTCTTGCTGTTTCTGTGCCAGGCAAATGAGATTTATTTTCTTTCATGCAGTCTTTTTTGCCCCATTCTGACTGCTGCCTCTCAGACTTCAGCTGTGACAGTGTGCCCTTAGTTAATTTAGTACTTCCTTTGACAATGTCTGTGAAAAAAAAAAAGATTTCATGGTTGGCATGGGCAGCTCTGTGGAGTCTGGTGGACTTACAGCTGCACACAGTGCTGGCCATCTGGAGCCAGAGTTTTATACCCAGCTCTACTGCATAGTTCTGTTCTCAGTAGAAGCAGGTGGTGTCTGTCTCATTTTAACAGACAAGATTCTATTTTAGATGCCACCATCTGATTGCAGCAACACTCTTTGCTTATACAGGAGATTTTAAGTCTACAGAGTGTAACTGGACAAAGCTGCCCAGTACAGAGAATCTTCAGGGACTTTTAGGAATTCGTTTCTTATTCTGGGATTCCTGTATGAACTTGTTAGGAACTCTTCCTTCCCTCTTCCTCCAGCTCTTGGGTAGTAAGTTTTTTAATTATATTTTTGAGGTAGCTCTCACCATTGACACAGAAGTTACAAGACATTCAGCAGTGACATTTAGAAAAAAAGTTACCAGATTTGCACACTAATTGGGAAGTGCTTTCATTTTCCAAATTATTTCCTAGATTCAAACGAAATATTGCCTTAATTTCTACTTAAAGTTATTTAAATAATATCTTATTATCAAGGACTTTTTCCTTTTCAGGGTGAGTTATTTGAAATAATGGGTACTACAGAGTAGTACTCAAAGAATAGTGTGGCAAAGTAAATGTGAATGTAAATGATCTCATATGACAGAGTTGAATGAAAAGTTCTGACAAGCTGTATACATATGCAAAATATTTTTTCAACTTAATTGGTTTGCTTAGAAATAGGATTAGGTAAATATATAGAATTAAATGCATGCTTGTTTCATTGCATGATTTGTTTCCTTAGCAATTACTAACCACAATTAACAATATAATATGAAGATTGTGTGTTTGCATGAGAATTCATTATCCTAGTTTGAAATAAATCAATGCAATTCCATATTTAACCAACGTAGCCTTGCATGGATCATTATTAATAGACTTGATAAAATCTGCTTTGTAGCTTTGTGCTGCATTACATTAAAATTATTCTTGGCAAGTTATTCTAATTATATTGTCATTTGCTAGCAAAGGGTCTCAATAAACTAACTTGGAAAAGACATGCTAGATGTTCCTTTAAGAATATCCCTTTAAAAAATTACATTAAACTGGAAAAAACAATTGACATCGAATGACCCTTTTTTTAAAGGAAGTTGTGATGCTAAACAGATTAATAGATGCTAAACAGACTCTGATCTGTCACATGCAACAAGGCTGGAAAAGGGTCATGTATACAGGGCAGCAGTCAATTGCACAAATAGATAAACACCAAGTTTAAAAGAGAATGAAAACAAATCCACATGAAATGCAGTATTCAGCAAAAAAAAATCAGAGACTTAAATTAGATTTCACCTTTCTCTGCCATGTACGAGTGTTAGTTTCAACTAAGTAATTACAAAGTTTAGTGTTAACTGCTTCTGAATGAATTTTAGGGTGAGCTGGAAAAACAGCTTCTCCAGGCAAACCCTATTCTTGAAGCTTTTGGAAATGCCAAAACTGTGAAGAATGACAACTCCTCCAGATTTGTAAGTAGGAGAAATGCAGTTCAGTCCGTGGGTCCATGTGGGTCAACTTCAGCAGAGAAAGTTGCACAGATCCAACCCTGTTCCCTCACTGACCTTGTGGAAATCAAAGATGTTGTCCCACCCCCACTTCCAAAGCCTAGTCCAGTAGGGAGAACTCCTTTCCCTCTAAGTGCCTGAACAAAATGTGGGGGGGATCTGTACAGAGGGAATATCAGAGTTCACTTCCTTTCAGGCTGTTCCACAGGTCACCCCAGCAGGAGGGAGTCAAGCGTGTTCTTCTAGGGAGGGTGATGTACACATCTTATGGAGCAGGCTAAATACTGGCTAATGTTGGAAAACCTGGCACTGCCTGAAAGAACAGCCCAATTTAGATCTTCTTTTCATTCACAGGGCAAATTCATCCGCATCAACTTCGATGTGACGGGCTACATTGTTGGAGCAAACATAGAGACTTGTATCCTTTCCAGTGAGCTGCACCAGGCTGGGAGGAAGGCACATGAACAAGCTCATTGCATGTCTAAGAAAGGCAAACACTGCTGAGGCTGCTATAAACAGAGAGGGAGGGAAGTGGTCCCGTTTGTGGTGGTATCAGCTTCTGTCCTGCTCTCAGTTTTATGTTTTCAGGGCTGTTTTCTCAGCTATAGGACAGGGAGCTAGTCCCCAAATACAGCTTCAGGAACTGGACAGCCCATTCCTAAGGCAATGCAAGGGACATTTTTGTGTCCAGAGGACTTGTATTGCCTGGATGCTAAATACTAACTGCTGAGTCAAATTACACACCCAGGGCAGTCAGTTGTGTATCAATAACCTTGATGTATTTTTTCAGGGAAAATGGACCGAGAAATTCAGCTCAGGCTGACCTTGTTTGTCAAGTATATTGCCTGTTTCCTTGGCTATGGTTATGAGCTAGTTTATTTTAATGAACATATTAATATGCAGGTGGTTTTCTCTCATCTTTGCATATAGAAAGTGCTTCTTGCTCCAATAAATGAGAAAGTACAATGCAGTTATAAAGAAGTACCTTATCCCTTGAGTGTAGCATCAAGCAACAGTTTATCATTCTGCTCTTATTTTGACAACTGATCTTTAGAAAAAATCATTAACATTTTAACAGTTTTGGTCTTAACTGAAGTTTTATCTACAGCATTTTAGCTTTTAAAGAGTGAATCACTGACTGCTATTGAAATACTTACACTATTGATAACTTCATTGTTATTAGCTTATAGTCACAAAAATGGTCCATAAATATAACTTGATTTAATTGCTTTTATTCCTACAATACTCACCTCAAGAACTCTTTTTGTTTCCAGCAGCTCCACTGTATGTTGAAAGAATTATATTAGTGCTTCATTTTCAAAGTGGTTTGAGTTACATTGTGACTATAAGTTTTAGATCCTGGATTTTAGAATAATTTATGTCTATTTTGATTACTGCCATGATTACCAGCATTTACCCTGCAACAGCAAGTAGGAGATTGATCTGCTTATTTGGTAAGGATTATACCAATACCAGAGCTCCTGCCACAGAATTAGACACATATTCATGCTAGACAAGTACATGGCAAGTATTTAGACAATGCTATTGATGGTCCTGAAGCTGATGGCACAATTAAGAAAGGACTGAATCATGTTATTGATTTTTTTAACACACTTTAAAAACAGATTTGCTTGAAAAATCCCG
This sequence comes from Vidua macroura, assembly GCF_024509145.1. NCBI lineage: Eukaryota > Metazoa > Chordata > Aves > Passeriformes > Viduidae > Vidua > Vidua macroura. Next base: position 7,924,788 of record NC_071586.1, on the reverse strand, counting down.
TGCAATTCGTCAGGCTAAAGATGAAAGAACATTTCACATCTTTTACTATTTGATTGCTGGAGCTTCTGAACAGATGAGAAGTAAGTTCCTTACTAATAATTCTCTCATCTCATTGAATAGTCTGAGCAATGGCTTGCCTAAGTATCTATCTTAATTTCTGTAATTATGTCATTCAATCCTTACTATAAATAAATGCCATAGAAATAGCTATGTATTTTAGCTATAGAAAACATTTTTCTCAAGTGAATTATAAGAAAGCATCAATTCATGTTCCCCTTTTTGAGGCAGGTTGTTTGCAGTTTACAGGATATTTTAATTTACAGAAGATGTAGACCCATTCAGATCCCATCTTGAATAAAACCAAGAAGATTAATCGGGAAGAGTTATTAATTGCTTTACACAAAAGAAAATGGGGGTTCCAAGAAGAATATCAGCTCATTGTTTTAAAATAAATTAAGAGCATGTATTTGCCACAGCACATTATTACACTGTGAAAGCCACAGCTTCAGATGTATTGGAACATCATGGTTCAAATATGACATATTTCCCTAAATCACTCGTTGCTGAAGAATGTATAAAGCAATGGGTAGCTCTGTGTTTCTCCTGGTTTTTATGTTCCTTACCTAAGAATCTGTTGTTGGCCATGGGATAGGGTTGAATAGTCTGTTAGTTTGGCCCACTTTGGTTGTTACCTTGCTCCATTCTTACTATTACAGGCTATGAATCCCCATAGGGAGAGGCATAATTCTGAGTAGGTTACATGTGGCACTCAATAGAAGGATTTTGGGAATAATGGCTCAAATTTGAGTCCATAGGACACAAAATTGCCCCAAAGTGCAGAGATGTTCTCCAGTCACTAATGAAAACTAGAAACTTAATACCATCAAGCTTGGTAAATAGTTATTTTGAAAATATTTGACAAAACCCTAAACTCCTCATACAAGCAGAATTTTCCTTTGGTGATAATGTTGGGTTTTTTTCTGTTGTTCCTTAGGAGAATTCATTAACAAAGAGGATTAAGTAGATGCTCTTAAATAAAACTTTTCTTCTTTTTAGATGATTTGTTGCTGGAAGGCTTCAACAATTACACCTTTCTATCCAGTGGCTACGTGCCTATTCCTTCTCAACAAGATGATGAAATGTTCCAGGAGACCTTGGAAGCCATGAAAATTATGGGCTTTACTGATGAGGAACAGACAGGTGAGAATTGTTATCAACACTGTATTCAACATATACATCTCCAACTGACACTACATAGAGATGCAAATGCAGAGGTTAATTCTGTCCAGAATAATCACTTTGCAAAGCTAATTTGTGTTGAAGAAAGGGAATATTTCTCATTGGAACCCCCTACATATCAAAAAAGAGATTATTGAGTCTAAGCCAGCTATATCAACAGTAATGACCATTTAAAGCCATTGTTCAGAACTTTCCAACTAGCATGAAAAAGTTGCAAAATAATCTGATTTATTTTTGAAGGAAATGGAACAGGCTCGAATAGCTCATATGTACTCACTGATTCAGAAAAACAAGAAATAAAAACCAAGAGCATGAAACAACAACTAATCTGTCTTTAAAATGTGGGCCTGTCAGAGACACCCACCTGCATAGCTTTTACCTCTCAGTGTTGCTGGGAGCGTGCAGGGCCCTCGGATGCAAATTGCCATGTCCCAGGTGACACCTGGTGGCAAAGCAGAGTCCTCCCATTGCCTGAGCCCTGCAGCAGCAGCAGCAGCAGCAGAGCACATCCCTCACCTGCATCAGTGACCGAGGGGTGCTAAGCAAAACCCCAGCCTTGGTCATTCTGGATGATGGTGCTGGTGCACACTGGTCTGCTCTCCTGCCAGTACTGGCATGGACAGCAGCATTCTCCACTGCAGCAGCAGGAGTCATTAATTTATTGTCTGAACTCCCCTGATTTCATGCCCTAAAATAGAAGCCCATTTGGACAATATTCTTCTCCTGTGTAAATTAGATAAATTTACAGCTAAACAAATAGAACACCCCAAATTGATACAAACTCATCTGAAGCATACCAGTAGATTTTACTACCCAAGATTAGGTGGCATCACATTTATGAGTATTTTAGTAATCAAACATTAATAAATACCTTTTCTGGATTTTGACATTAATCCTTTTAAAGATATGTATACATTTGATTTTAGTTGCACAACTAAATATCCGCATGTCCCTCAATAACTGAACATTCAGAAGTGCCACACATTTTTGAAGCTGCTGGTAATTCAGATTTATTTTTTATTTTAAAGACTTTTGAGTGACTGAGCAGGGAAGATGCTACAGGCACTGTGAGTGGGAGACAAATTCCTGAGATGTGGGGATCTGCCTGGGGAGCCAGCATAACTTAGCTTGAGGTGCTGGTGTTCCCAGACTGGCCCATTTGCTCCACTGCACAGATTGTGGAGATTTTTGCTCAACCACCTCTCAAACTCCTGCAGTTTTAAGACACAATCCTTTAAAACAAACCTTACTCTTTCCAGAGAGGTAGAGACTATCAGAGGCACTAGAATGTTATTGCAGAGAACAGAGTTTTCAAAACGTGGCCATTCTGTTCCTCATTTATATTATCTGTTTCTCTTACAGCTATACTGAGGGTTGTTTCATCTGTCCTACAACTGGGTAATATTGTCTTCAAGAAGGAGAGAAACACTGATCAAGCTTCTATGCCAGACGATACTGGTATTATTTTCCACTTCAAAATTTAGTTAACATTAAAAAATTAATAAAACAGCAACTGAATATGCACTCCTTATCAATATTTTTTTACTTAATTGCTATTATCTATGTAGCTCTCAGGATTTAAAATATGAACCATGCTTAAAATCACCTCAATTATCATTACCTTTTCTAGTAATCTTGAATCCATAAATTGATGAATGGTGAATTTGTTGCTTGGCTCATAAGTGTTATTTTTATGGTGTCATCTCCTGTATGTACAATAGAGAAGCTTTTAAGGAAGATAAATAATTCTGCATACTTGCTGAGCTACTCATATTCACACTTACTGACCACCTAAGAGGCAATTCAGTCTGAAATAAAATCTCACTTTTTTATTCTAGCTGCACAAAAGGTGTGCCACCTGATGGGGATTAATGTGACAGATTTCACAAGATCTATTCTGACCCCAAGGATCAAGGTCGGGCGAGATGTTGTCCAGAAAGCTCAGACCAAAGAGCAGGTACCACATGCACTCTGCTCAGCTCTCCTGAAGCTCTTCTCCCTTTTCCTCTTTCTGTTTCTCCTTACATCTTGTCTAAAGGGAAACATCCATTTTTCTGTCTCATTTCTACAGAAATTAACAGTTAAGTGGGTTTCTTTCACTTAAAATCTCCTCTGACCTTTTCCAGGCAGACTTTGCCATAGAAGCTTTGGCCAAGGCAAAATTTGAGCGTCTGTTCCGTTGGATCCTGGCTCGCGTGAACAAAGCTCTCGATAAAACAAAAAGACAAGGAGCTTCTTTCTTGGGGATCCTTGACATTGCTGGATTTGAGATTTTTGAGGTACGTACTGTGGGACACAAGCTGATTAAACTCATATAGATCCTTAAATTTTAATTATTTTAATATGCAAAAAAGAAATACAAAATAGCAAATACCATCTTGTAATTTAAGTTCACTCTTGAAGGTCTCTTTCTAACGTTATGAATTCCCTTCTTTCCTCTTCACAGATCAATTCCTTTGAGCAGCTGTGCATCAACTACACGAATGAGAAACTTCAGCAGCTTTTCAACCACACAATGTTTATATTGGAGCAAGAGGAATACCAGCGAGAGGGCATTGAATGGAATTTCATTGACTTTGGCCTGGACCTGCAACCTTGCATTGAGCTGATCGAAAGACCAGTAAGATTCTCTCTCTGTAGGTGGGATACTACAGAGGTATCAGTTATGTGTCAGTACAAGAGATCCTTTATTTCCTGGAAGGATCTGTAACCTCAGGGCTGAGGAAAGTGGTGCTCTGTTTGTGCCTCTGCTTGTGATGATTCTGATCTGGTACCACTCCCATTGCAGACCAACCCTCCCGGTGTCCTGGCTCTGCTGGATGAAGAGTGCTGGTTCCCCAAGGCTACTGACACATCCTTTGTGGAGAAACTAATTCAAGAACAAGGCAACCATCCCAAATTCCAGAAGCCCAAGCAACTCAAGGACAAAACAGAGTTCTGTATAATGCACTATGCAGGAAAGGTACTGGACAGATTGAGCTATTTTGACTTAGAGAACTTTGGTTCTTTGATACCCAAAGGATCAAAGAGAAACATTCTGGTACCTGCATTGATGAGACATAGCTTTAATTATGAAATGTGCTTATTAAGTGCTTTAATTACACAACACATGAAATAAGATTTCCAAATCATGGTTGTGCTAAGCTCACAAGAAAACAAAAATTACCATCACTAAGGTTATTGAAAATCCAAGTAATTTGGATTCTTTTCTAGCAAGCAGACTTTTTAAAGACATTAGTAGATGTGAGAATAAATACTCAACTCTCAACCCTAGAAACCTTTGCACATTATTTGTCTGATTTTGTGAATACAGTGCCCTGTGTTCTTGGACACTCCAGATTTCTTATCAAGAACAAATTTTTGATGTAGCACTCACTGTTCCCTGCAGGTTACGTACAACGCAACTGCCTGGCTGACAAAGAACATGGATCCACTAAACGACAACGTGACTTCTCTGCTGAACCAGTCTTCAGACAAATTTGTAGCAGACCTTTGGAAGGATGGTATGAATCAGAACTCTAAATCAGTGATGGGGTTTAAAGGGAGAAACTCCTACCAGAACTTTTTGACAGCCATCCCTTGCTGGCAGCACACAAGTGTGAACATAAGCACGGAAGAGACTGAACTAAGACATAAGAATAATGTGTTCTAAAGACATGATTAATGAAAAACTTCATTAGGGAGTTTTAAGCACTATCAAAAAACTTTCTTTCTTAATATTATTCAGCAACAGACTAAAAATTATTTATTACACTGTTAAAATGTTTCTGAATATGTAAAATTCACATATTTAATACAGGTTATTGTTAGGTTTTATGAAGCCTCTCATGTAAGTACTGTGGAGTTCTATTTAATTAATGGACATAATAAAATATATTCTGGGTATTCAGTTGCTCCATTCTGTCACTACTTAACAAAATCCACATTTTCATCTTTGACAGAAGTAGACTATTTACCCAGGAGGACTTCTAGTACATTTGTCAGAATGCTTATATTGCATAAAAAATATACCTGTCCTCTTTGGCAAGCTGCAGTGTAACTAACAATGGCAGTGATGAATGTGATGTGAGGCAAGGAGAGTTTATATAAACAGTTCCATTCTTTCTTTTCTATTTCAGTGGACCGTATAGTAGGGCTGGACCAAATGGCCAAGATGAGTGAAAGCTCACTCCCCAGTTCTTCAAAAACCAAGAAAGGCATGTTCCGTACCGTTGGACAACTCTATAAGGAGCAGCTGACCAAACTGATGACCACCCTGAGGAATACCAATCCCAACTTTGTCCGCTGCATCATTCCAAATCATGAAAAAAGGGTAAATTTCAGATGCTCAGTTTTCAGACTCCTGGCACATTACTCCTGTAATGTGCAGCTGCTCGCTGCACGTGGCAAAGCTGAACGATGTCTTCAAACACAGACATGTGGATGGTAACATTTTTGTAAATCTGTGCTAAAAATACCTTCTGTTCCCTTTTCAGTCTGGGAAACTTGACGCCCATTTAGTGCTGGAGCAGTTGCGCTGCAATGGTGTCTTGGAGGGGATCCGTATCTGCCGGCAGGGATTCCCCAACAGGATCGTCTTCCAGGAGTTCCGCCAGCGGTACGAGCCCCTCAGCCCCACCTCTGGCTTTAGCAGGGCTGGAACTCCTGTCTGTCTGTACAAAACCACCCAGTGTGTTTCAACCTCCCTAACATAAGCATCTTTTGGCAGATACGAAATTCTCGCTGCAAATGCCATTCCTAAAGGATTCATGGATGGGAAGCAGGCTTGCATACTCATGGTGAGGAAAGCATTTTTGATCCTATTATAATCAGGCCTATACTTATATAAAAACGTTGACTGAACAGAAATGATAAGTGATTTTTAGTACCCTAAACCTCAGCACTGGAGTTAAAAAATATCCCTATTTTCCTCTAGATTAAAGCACTAGAGCTTGATCCCAACTTGTACAGAATTGGACAAAGTAAAATCTTCTTCAGAACTGGTGTTCTGGCTCACCTGGAAGAAGAGAGAGACCTGAAGATCACAGATGTTATTATCACCTTCCAAGCTATGTCCCGAGGCTACCTAGCAAGAAAGTAAGAATATGTGCTGGCAAATAGAATGTTTTCTGCAGCAGAGTATCTGCAGGGGCCTTTAATGTTCCATGTAACAAACTGAAGATACTGAGACATTTCATTATTATTTATACTGCATTAGAACTCATATACAATGAAGGTTTCACCTGCAGCCCAGAAAAGGCTGATCAGTGTAATTACAGGGAAGCAGTTACATTGTGAGGCTGCTCACATCCCTCTGTACAATAAGCTGAAACAATGACCCATCATTTAAACATTTATGTACCAGCAGGAAAAGGAGCATTCTAAGCCATGACTGGAGTCTTATGCACTACAAGTAGGAGCACCCCTGCCAGCTATAAAACATAAAATAATTTCTTCCACAGCTTCAGTGTGGAGCACTGATCATCTAGCATGATCTCAGTTAATCTACATCACAAAACTATCAACAATAATGCCTTTTTTATCTGCATACTATCAAGGCTTTCAAATTGCCAGACAAAGAAATATGTCTCAAGAATAATCAGTGCAAGATCTGAGTGCCTGTGTACTCTGGAAAGGTGTTCACACCCAGAACTAGATCTATACATCTGTGCCTATCCCTGGAATGCAAACAGACAAAAAACTAAAGCAAAATATCAGACAGTTAACCAGACTTATCACCCTTCCTCAGGAAAGTACAGGCACTGTTAAAGCAACAAAAGAATTTGTGCCTGACTCCCCAAACCATGGGCTCATCAGCAGACTCTCATGCCAGAATTTCTTTGTTTGATGTGTGTACCTTGCAAATGCCTTCTATTCTCAGACTGAACCAATTTGCTTTGGTTTTAATCACAGAGCCTTTGCCAAGAGACAGCAACAGTTGACTGCAATGAAGGTTATCCAAAGAAATTGTGCTGCCTACCTGAAGCTGAGGAACTGGCAGTGGTGGAGACTGTTTACTAAAGTGAGTGACTGCTATCAGTAAATCTCAGTTTTCCAAAAGAAATGAAATGCACATGATGCCAAGGTACATCTTGTCAGGCACACTCCTTGTTCCAAAGCCCGTTGCAGCTGGTGAAAAGAGACTCTTTAGTTTCACAAAATTTGGGGTTAGAGATACTCTGGATAGTTCTATAATGCCATTAACATTAAAGGTAGTTCTAACTTGAGAAGAAAACAATCTAGTTAGGCAGAAATTCATAAAAGATTTTGCATGCTTGGAGACTTTTTTAATTGCCACAACATGAAATCATATCACAGGGGTGGATAATGAGAACATTGAGTGAAACAAATTTTCCAAACATCTAGAGTGATATATCTATGGGGAACAAAGTAGCTTGGGAATTCCTAACTGGGACACCAAACATGTTCCTGCTGGGAACTCATGCAAATTAAGTCTATTTTCCTTTTAAAGAGGCTCAGATGTTTCAAGAATGGCTTTCAGTTTGGATTCAGAAAACTTTTCCCACTTGGATCGATAGCAATCTCCTCTGCAACCAGAAACAGGCAGTAACACACAGCTGTGTGTGCACATTGCCTTTCTGTGCAGATGTAACTTTTGTACATTATCAAGGGATGAAAACAGGCCTGGAGACAGTTCAAAAGTGACACTATCAGAGGCAGAGGTGCTCGCAAGGCCCCAGGAATTAACACAGAGACAGCCAAGAGCAACACTGCTAAGGCTTGGGGCTTTAAAGATGCTCCCATCAAACTTGGCTGGACAGTATCTGTCCAGTCTTGAGCAATGTCAGTGCTACCATTAGTGCCAGTCAGTCCTTGAAGCACCATGCTCAGCAACACAAATACTGACAGGAAACATTCTTTAAAAAACCTTTCCATTTCCAGGTGAAACCACTGCTGCAAGTCACCCGCCAAGAGGAAGAAATGCAGGCCAAGGATGAAGAACTGCAAAAAACTAAGGAAAGACAACAAAAAGCAGAGAGTGAATTGAAGGAGCTGGAACTGAAACACTCACAGGTGATTTACAGCTCTGAGCCTCTGGGAAACACTAGCTGTTCTTTTACCATGTCTAGAAGCTGTTATAATAAAGGTGTCTCTCTCCTTTGCACTCATGATTGTCTTCACAGCAATGGCCCAGAGCAGAAGGTCAGTGCAGACAAGCTCCCAGTCACTTCAGTAAAGGCCCAACATCCACACAAGAATGTGTGGTGGAGCTGCCTGCCTGTACCCCAGGATGTCCAGTTAAACAACCAACTTGCACTCCAAGCCTTAACTTACTCTCCATTTTATTTGTGCAGCTTGTTGAAGAGAAGAACCTCCTGGCAGAGCAGCTTCAGGCAGAAACTGAGCTGTATGCTGAGGCTGAGGAGATGAGAGTCCGTTTAGCTGCTAAGAAACAAGAGCTGGAAGAGGTCCTGCACGAGATGGAAGCCAGAATTGAGGAGGAGGAGGAGCGCAGCCAGCAGCTGCAGGCAGAGAAGAAAAAGATGCAACAACAAATGCTGGTAAGGAGAGATAAGTGACAAATACAAACAGTAACTTGGATCTCACTGGGACACAACAGAGACAGGAAAACCTCAGATCCTAGGAGAGTGCTTGCTGCACAACCCTCTGTAGGATATGTCTGTGCTTCTGAAGGAAGGATAATGAATTGATGCTCTTTCCTCCAGAGCTCTCTTTTTCCTCATCTCAACCCTAATCTTTTCTCTAAAACATTAACAAATCTTTCATTCTCTGTTGTCAAGTATTACAGACTGTCTAGTTCTTAATAAAAACAACAAAGTTTACAACATGCAGTAATAAGTATTAAGCATTTCTTAACAACTGTAGAAGTAGTATTTTATTTCTACAATTCATGTTTTGTGGGTTTCTTTTTCCCGCCCTAAAGGACCTTGAGGAACAGCTGGAAGAAGAAGAAGCTGCAAGGCAGAAACTGCAACTTGAAAAAGTAGCAGCAGATAGCAAGATAAAGAAAATGGAAGATGATATTCTGATAATGGAAGATCAGAATAACAAGCTAAGCAAGGTGAATTCTGGGTCCATTTTCTTACTCTGAAAATAGTGAAAGTTGAGAGAAAACCTTCTCTTCCACTTGAACAATAGGAATACTCTTGACTATCTAATCTCATGGATGTACAGTTACAAAAGACCATCAGTTCAGCCTTTATCAAATGCATTTCTGATAATTTTTCTGTGGTCATTTAAACAATTCAAAATTGTGTAAAACTACTATTTTTGAGATCTGCTGTAGCAACAATATTTTCAAGCAAAGTATTTACAGCAGCCAAGCACAGTCAGTGGAAGACATGTCTTCTTGTCCAAGAGCAGACTAAATAATTCTCTTTCAACTAATTTCAACACAACTTCATGATTAAAATTGGAAGCTAAGAATGTCCTCCAGTACTTTTTAAAAGGGAATGCTCCTGTAAACTGGGCCCTGTACTTAGCAGCCATCAGAGAGAGCAGAAGATTCTAAGAGCAGCAGCTTAGAAAACATGGAAGTCATAGACAGCACTCCATAGCTCCTCTGTAACTGAAAAATTGAAATGTTTCATTACAATCTCAAGAAATACAGCATAAAAGGACAATCTCTTGGACATTTTTGGTTGGCAAAGAGTTGATTTATGATCGCCAATGACAGACATGTTTGCTAACAGAAGTATTTTATTTTTCTTAAGGAAAGAAAACAACTTGAGGAAAGAATAAGTGATCTAACAACAAATCTTGCAGAAGAAGAAGAAAAGGCCAAAAATCTTACAAAGCTCAAGAACAAACATGAATCTATGATTTCTGAACTTGAAGGTAACATGAACAATAGTTTATTGGTGGTTTTGTAGAATTTCTTCTTTTTCCTTGACACAGAACAAAAAAACCTCAACAGAATCAGAGAGAACTTTTTAAAAAAATTGTGGGGTATTTCCAAATTTCTTATGCTGAACTCAGTTTGGTGATAATTACCAAATCCCTATGGTGCCAAACAACAGAAACTTTTTATTTTTTATATATAAAAGAGTAGAGAGAAAAATAAGGGGGAAAATACTTATGTTGGAGAAAGATAAAGAAATTATTCTTTAGGGTGGCTAGAAATAAGGCATTGCATGTTGCTTCAAAAACACAGTGACTTGTAGTTAAATGCATGGCCACACTGGAAGCCAGAACCATTTTTTGCCTAAGTTTGAGATCAGATTAAGGACTCCTGGCACTACCACAGTCTGGTGACAAAAATCCCTCTTTTTTCAGTGCGGCTGAAGAAGGAAGAGAAGAGCAGACAAGAACTGGACAAAGTTAAGAGGAAACTGGAAGGGGAGGCAAATGATCTACACGAGCAGATTGCAGAGCTCCAGGCACAAATTGCTGACCTGAAGGCACAACTGGCCAAGAAGGAGGAAGAACTGCAGGCTGCTCTGGCCAGGTACTCACTCCTGGGTCTGCACATGGTGGAAAGCCCAGGCTGGAACTTATCTTGCCCCTTCCCAGACACTGAGAAGTTCCAGCCATGAATCTCATCTCTCAGTTCATCCCCTCTGTGTGCTACCCCATTTTCCAAATGTCCTTTTGTGAAAAATAATTAGGCTACTGCTTGTCCATTGACCAATAATCTATTTTATTAAATTACCTCCAGGTATCAATGAAAACTCCTCTTCCCATAGGCAAGGGCAGTGCTGTCAAGTACAATGAAATGTAACAATTTACTTAATAGGCAGTAGGCAAAAATTAATTAAGAGTCTTATCTTGATCCACTCCAGAATCTCAGTGGATTTTCTGTATTAATTTAAGAGGGAAAACACTCAACCAAAACTTGCTGAATCAACTGATTAGCATCTCCAGACACTGCATCCAGCTAAAGTACAGCTGTCTGATCTTTTTTGCATCAGTTTCCCTTTCTTTGGCACTTTCATGCAGAGAACTTATAAATCTTTAGTGTATACTGACTTCCTCAAAGTGAAATAGTTATTACTTTTTTTTATTTCTAAAATGAAACGCTCTTTTTTCAAAAAGGCTTGAAGATGAAACTACTCAGAAGAACAATGCCCTCAAAAAGATCCGAGAATTGGAATCTGTAATTTCTGATCTCCAGGAAGACTTGGAGTCTGAAAAAGCTGCAAGAAACAAAGCAGAAAAGCAAAAGAGAGACCTCGGTGAAGAGCTGGAGGCTCTTAAGACAGAGCTTGAGGATACTTTGGATACCACAGCCACCCAGCAGGAGCTCAGGTATGGATATGTTGCACAAGGGGCAAAAAGGAATGTCACCAAGCTCAGTACAATACTGCCCACTGGCATTGCAGTAGGGCTGGAATGTTCTTATCTGCTGCTGCTCCACTGACGTGTGCCACCTTCCAGAGCAAAGCGTGAGCAGGAGGTCACAGTGCTGAAGAGAGCCCTGGAGGAGGAGACTCGAACTCATGAAGCCCAGGTCCAGGAGATGAGGCAAAAGCACACTCAGGCTGTGGAAGAGCTCACAGAGCAGCTGGAACAATTTAAACGGGTAAACAGAAATCTATCTCACTGAAAACTACCTCCTAGATAACACAATTTCCTCTTATAAATCACCTTTATTCACTTCTTCACATGCTTGTAGGCTAAAGCAAACTTGGATAAGACCAAACAGTCACTGGAGAAAGACAATGCTGATCTGGCTAATGAAGTCAGGAGCCTGAATCAGGCCAAACAAGATGTGGAGCACAAGAAGAAGAAGCTGGAAGTACAGCTGCAGGATTTACAGTCCAAATACACTGAGGGAGAGCGTGTTCGGACAGAACTCAATGAAAAAGTCCATAAATTACAGGTAGGAAGGAGTTTGATGCTTTGCTGTGACACCGTGGGACTGAGAAGCCCAGTTTATGCTGTCCTGTGAGGGTGTATCTAGAGGAATTATGGCCCTGCAGCCAAAATGCTCATTTTTTGTCACCTTAAACTCCTACCTCAATTATCACACAATTAATCAATTACAACCACTCCATCTCATGGAACTGGGAGCTTTTAGTCTCACCACCCCTCTGTACATGTTGCAGTCTGTAATGCCATCACGGATTCAGTGACCATGATGCAGATCTGACAGTTTCTCTGTTTGTTCATTTTTGGGTGGTGGGGAAGATTGACAGGTGTGTGGCTTTTGGAAATTTATTAAGCTATTAAACACATGTGCTTACAAAAGATGACAACAAAAGGAGAATGCTCACTTAACTACAGTTTAAGAAATAACTAAAGATCATTTTAAATGGTTCTCTGGTAGATGTTCAATGTCCAGATATACTAATGAAGCTTATTGTTACATCTTGTTCATAGCTGCAGTAAGCTTTGCTTTATTATTTTAAGCTGGTGGATAAATAAGAAAAAATAATCAAATGCATAAACTTCTGACAAACTTGGGAAGAGGAAGGAAAATCCATCAAAAAACCCCATTTTCCTTTGCAGTTCATTGCAAGGAACATACTATTATTGCTTTATGAATATGACTAGATATAGAATAATAAATACTATGGTAAAGTAGTAAAAAATTGCGTTAGATAAGATTTCAGACAAATCCAAGGAAAGTAAAGTTTAAGGAATATTTCAAAGCTTTGCAAAATAACTGAGTTTATTCTCTGTGGCATCTCACAGGTGGAGGTTGAAAATGTCACCAGTTTGCTCAATGAAGCAGAAAGCAAAAATATCAAATTGACCAAAGATGTTGCAGCCTTAGGATCTCAGCTACAAGATACACAGGTAAACTTGCATCCAAGATCAGCTCACCAACAATATTCATAAAATGCACAGTAAAAAAACCTAAACTAATGACTGTTTTGCCAATTGATGTGGTGACTGCAGGAGCTGCTTCAGGAAGAAACGCGGCAGAAGCTAAATGTGTCCACCAAGCTCCGCCAGTTGGAGGATGAAAAGAACAGCTTGCAGGAGCAGTTGGATGAAGAAGTAGAAGCAAAACAAAATCTGGAGAGACATATTTCAACACTGACAATACAGGTATCAGTGCCATAGTTAAATCATTAGCTCCATCACTGAGAGCTGTGTTGGCAATTCCAGAGGATCTGTAGAACTATCCTGGCACAGCGCATGGACCTTCAGGGAATTTGTGCTGTTAGCCCAGATGGCACCAGTGGTGCTCCACGATGGAGGCAGCAGTCTCCCTCTCCTTTAAAATGTCATCGCTAGGACAGGTACAAATGCAAGGTAGCTCCACACACAGTCTTGCACACAAGGCCTGTATGTGCATCCTAGGTCTGTGCTCTGCCTCATTTTATGAAGGCTGGGTGATGGGTAACTGTCACCAACTTCACACAGGTCAAACTAGGAAAGCTCCAGGTCTTAGCTGTCTCCTGGCCAAGTTTTTGTCTCTCTGTCAAGTTTTGTTGGCACAGCTACAAAGATTTGTCCTCTGAATTCAAATTTCAGCTCTCTGACTCTAAGAAGAAGATACAGGAATTTACCACCACAGTAGAATTCATGGAAGAAGGCAAAAAGAAACTTCAGAAAGAAATTGAAAGTCTCACACAACAGTTTGAGGAAAAGGCTGCTTCTTATGACAAACTGGAAAAAACCAAGAACAGACTCCAGCAGGAGTTGGATGACCTGGTGGTGGACTTGGACAACCAGCGTCAGCTGGTCTCTAACCTGGAGAAAAAACAGAAGAAGTTTGATCAGGTATGGACTTCAGATTCTCCCTTGCTGTGCTATCACACGTCTGGAACTCACAGAGTGTCCACTGGGACAAGGGGACAAAAAAATTAACTAAAATTTAATTATACAAAAAATGATTAATTTTGTATTTATGTGCATTTATCAAAAGCAGAGATTCTTCTCTGTCATTAACAACTGACAAGGCATCTGCAGTAGAAAAGCCTGTTACTAATGACCTCCTGTACTCACACTACCTTTTCACAGATGCTAGCTGAAGAGAAGAACATCTCCTCAAAATATGCAGATGAAAGGGACAGAGCAGAAGCTGAAGCTAGAGAAAAGGAAACAAAGGCTCTGTCATTGGCTCGAGCACTTGAAGAGGCTTTGGAAGCCAAAGAAGAACTGGAGAGAACAAATAAAATGTTGAAAGCTGAAATGGAAGATCTTGTTAGCTCCAAAGATGATGTTGGCAAGAATGTAAGTTTTGGCCTTAGAACAATCTCCACAACAATAATTTAAAATAGTAGCTAAAAAAGATATAATTGGTTTCAGTGTGGGAAATTCTCTGCAGCACACAAATCATTCAGCAAGATCAGATATTTCATACAAAATTCAAAGGTCATTTCATTTGTGTCTAAACTTTCAAGGGACTTGGCAAAGTAACTGTAGGCTATGTTTATTTTTAATACGACTTCAAGCATGAAGAAGATTCTAACTGATTTCTAAATAATGTATTAGTTTATTACACTTCTTTGAAATTGTAAACTCTGCAAATCTTATTTTATTAGTTATATTGGACTTTGCCACCTGCCTTATATTTACTTACATAACTGCAGCAAATTTCCACCAATCACTTCTTTTATTATGCACACATGATTTTACTACTTCTAATACTAAATCAATTAAATTACGATATTTGACTAGATGAAAAACAAAAGATTGGGATAAAGAGAATCTCATTATTTTAAGACAGTTTTGCAAGGACAAAATAAAACTAATTTAGCATTTTCAGTGTAAATTAGTTTATTCATTGTCCACACCTGATAGTTTCAAATGTGGCCTATACTGCAGGTATACTGTGTATAACTAGAATTATTCTTATTTCTTATAACAAATCTATTAAATTCTCATTGCTTGAAAGGTCCATGAATTGGAGAAATCTAAACGGACCCTTGAACAGCAAGTAGAAGAGATGAAGACACAATTAGAAGAGCTAGAGGATGAGCTACAGGCTGCAGAAGATGCCAAACTCAGGTTGGAAGTTAATATGCAGGCTCTGAAAGGCCAGTTTGAAAGAGATTTACAAGCCAGAGATGAACAGAATGAGGAGAAGAAAAGACAACTCCTCAGACAGGTATCATTCCCAACTCTGTCTTTATAAATATCTAACCAAGCCAGTTGAAAGGCCCCAGCCTAATGCCATTATTAAAACACCTCACTAACTATAATGAAAAAAAGTACTTCATTGCCTTGAACTTGGTGATTAAAAAAAAAAAAGAAAATGGTTATTGTACTAAAGAAGGCAGGGGGAGGTTCCCTGTTTCAGTAGCAGATGCACAGTAACCAACAAATGTAGCTGTTTAGCTCTACAACCAATATTGTATAAAACATATGAATTGTTATTTCTGATATAATCAGAACCACCTTCCCTGTACTTTCAGTGCAAGGGAAAAAAGACAACTTCTAATATATCTGTCTTCCCAAAGTACACTCAATGCATACAAAAGCACTGGAGATGAAAACAGGATAAAACTTACTTGTACAGAAGTATTGTGACAGCAAGGACAACTGCTGTAGTCACCATCTTGTAACACACACATTTCCATGAATACAGGACCCAAATTGCTGAGTCCTTTCAAAAACTTTTAATTTTGGGACAAAATGGAAATCTGTTTTAACTGCCAGGGAAATCACAGTTAACAGAGATATGGGGTCTGTATACACTATTCAGACATAGTGTTTAAGAGTCCCAAGGACTTTGCTAAACTGAACTTGTTTTCCTTAATGATCAGCTCCATGAATATGAAACAGAACTGGAAGATGAGCGGAAGCAACGTGCCCTGGCAGCTGCTGCCAAAAAGAAGCTGGAGATGGATGTCAAAGACCTGGAGAGCCAGGCTGACTCTGCTAACAAAGGTCGGGAAGAAGCCATCAAACAACTTCGTAAATTACAGGTAAGTAACCCCAAAAATACAGTTTTTCCCACTGCTGTGTCTTACACAGCCACAATACAGAAGTTAGGTGACATCTGTGAACTTGATGCCCATTACAGATGATTGGTCAGAAGGGGAATTTTAACTAGACTGCCACATTCAAATATCAGTATTTGAATGCTCAGTTGGAATGACAGTGGAAAAATTCACAGGGCAAATGATCAAAATCTTAAATTTCATCATGGTAGAGAGCTTCCAGAATTCTCTAGCCAACACTCATCTGCTACTGACTTACCCATATGGAGGAAAACAAAGATCCACATGAAGAGAAAGGACTATAAGATAAAATCTATTACAGGGCTTCAATCTGGGTTCTAACACTTGACTCTTGAGCATAAAAGACTGTTCAGAAATCAGGTTGTCTCTGAATTAGCATGTTCCTGTTTATATTCTAAACCTCCATATCAACTGTTCAGTCACACGCTAACAATTAAACAACAAAAATTTTCTTAATCAGAAACATTAAGACTCTACACGTACTCAAATATTCAGAGGACTTAAACAATAGGTATTACAAAAGATGCAGTGTTCAAGTGGAAGCATTGTCCTCCTTGGAATAGCATTTCAGATCTTTTCAACAAGTGCTACCAGATCTCTGCAGAAAATATAACTTCAGCTGCATTATGACAATGTAAATGTGTATGTGTTCTGTTCCGTCCACATTTCTTGCAACTGAAATTGTAACAAATTTTTTATTCTTTTCAACAAGGCTCAGATGAAGGACTACCAACGAGAGCTGGATGATGCACGGGCTGCCAGAGAAGAAATATTTGCTACAGCCAGAGAAAATGAGAAGAAAGCAAAGAGTCTGGAAGCAGAACTCATGCAGCTTCAGGAGGTAAAGTGGGAAACCTACAGCAGAATGAAGATTACACATGGCCTTCAGTAGCAAAACAGAACTGGCAGTGAAGTAATCTAACAGCTCTTAGGGACTGAACTTGTAACAAGTTCCATGTTGCCCCACGCACTCCACTAAAGCTGTTGGATCTACATCTGAGCACAGTCAGACTGAGCTAAAAAAATCACCTTTGAAGAAGGTACAGATCACCAGCCTTAAAGGGAAATCAACTGTACAATCCAACACAAAGTGTTTTCAATAGCAATAAATTCTTGAGGGCTTAGTGCTTTTATTCCTACCTGTATTAAATGGCCATCTTGTGACTAAAACAAATAAAATAGAAACCCACTGACAGGCTGGATAAAGTGTATTGCATTGTACTTCCCTAGGATTTATGACATGACAAGAATTTATTCTGTTAACAAGACAACCCATTTCATACCAGCTTTAGAAAATTTACAGTCCTCTGAATCATGCTATAACTATTTGAACATTCACTAATTTCTTTACTATGCTGCTTTTTCCATTTCTCTAGGACCTGGCTGCTGCAGAAAGAGCTCGCAAACAAGCAGACCAGGAGAAAGAAGAGATGGCAGAGGAACTTGCAAGCGCTGCCTCTGGAAGGTAGGAATACATCAAGTTACACACATGGCTCTGAACGTGCTACTAATGCTGCCAAGAGAAGTTTTGCTCTGTTCCCAGCAGCCATCTGGTCTTGACAAGACAACATGCACACATATGACTACTTGTATTGAAATATCTAGTTCTTTTCTGAATTATTGGCAGTTCATAATACAATCATAACATATGGTCAGAGCCACAGCGACTCACTTTTTAAATTTCAATTTCCAGGACAAGCCTTCAGGATGAGAAACGGCGCCTGGAGGCAAGAATTGCCCAACTGGAGGAAGAGCTGGAAGAGGAGCAAAGCAACATAGAGGCAATGGGTGACCGCATGAGGAAAGCAGTACAGCAGGTACAGCTCATTCCAGCACACAGCACTTTCTGTTCATATTCCAGCAAAAGCTGCTTGTGGTTCTGAGTATCTGGAGGATTTTGCCTTCCCAAATTGCCACCTGTCATTTGTCTGAAAGCATGCAACACTTGTGACAGCAATGCAACACTTGTGACAGCATCCCTTCCCACCTTGCAGGCGGAGCAGCTGAACAATGAGCTGGCAACAGAGCGCTCAACAGCACAGAAGAATGAAAATGCTCGGCAGCAACTGGAGAGGCAGAACAAAGAGCTAAAGAGTAAGCTGCAGGAGATGGAGGGAGCTGTGAAGAACAAATTCAAAGCCACAATTGCTGCTCTGGAGGCCAAAATTGCTTCTCTCGAAGAGCAATTGGAACAGGAAGCCAGGTACTGGTCTCCCAAGGGCACCGCTGTCCATTTATTGTTCCAGTTAATGAGACAGAAAATAAACAAAGGCAAGCAGGGATTTGTGTCATCAGGCTCTCAGTGCCACTAAATTTGGTAAAGTCTCTTTCTCATTTAACATTTCTCAGACATATGGGAAGTAACTGGAGTTGCTACAGTTTCTGATTAAGATCCATTTTATTGCTGAAAGGTTCTAGGTACCAGCAAGGATCTGCTCCCCTACATTTTAGAGTAACTGCCCTATGACTCTGCCAGGTTAACTGCCATAACACATTGGACACTTGTTGGATTATTCCTTCAGGAAATCACCTTGTATTTCAGAACACATCTCCTGGAGCACCTCTAGAATACAGCAGAGACATATATTTGGTTTTGTTTTGCTCAGAAGAATATGCCTTAAAGTTTTCCTTAGAATTCACTTAAATTCAGTAAGACCTTTAACACAGGGGTCCTTGGTGCCAGTGTCATGAGCCACAAGCCCAAGGCAGGTGAAGAGTACAGAG
This sequence comes from Vidua macroura, assembly GCF_024509145.1. Lineage (NCBI taxonomy): Eukaryota > Metazoa > Chordata > Aves > Passeriformes > Viduidae > Vidua > Vidua macroura. Next base: position 7,906,003 of record NC_071586.1, on the reverse strand, counting down.
CTTCCACATCACCACACTGCCCTGTCATTGCAGAGAGAAGCAGGCAGCGGCCAAGACGCTGCGTCAGAAGGACAAGAAGCTGAAGGATGCACTGCTGCAGGTGGAGGATGAGAGGAAGCAAGCAGAGCAGTACAAAGATCAGGTACAGACCGTGTCACAAGGCTCATAGTCGAGGGCACAGGAGTTTTTAGGTTTTGCCCTAAGAAAGGAAGATTCCATATTGTGCCTCAAGCAAATGCCCATCTAGAAAGCAGACTGTATGCTTGGATTCTATGCTGGAAGAACCATATCGTCCATTACTAAAAGATGGGACAATATAATTCTTCCATGCTACATCAAGTGCCAAAACACAAGTCCTTGTTAATCAGCCAGATGCAACACTCTGACTGCACAGCAATATACAGGACTGTGCACAACACCCTTGGTGCAACAAGAATAGAGATGCTGAACATATTTTACATTAAAATTTTAGCTTTATCTAATGTAAATCCATCTGCAAGTCCAAAAAGCAGAGGTAGGACTATGCAGAAAAAGAAACAAGTTTTGTCTGAATACAGTAGCTATCAGCAAAATGAACTCCCACAAAGCAAAGTTATTTTCAGGCTATAAGCTTCCATCTTTGATTTGGGTCATGTTTCAGTACAACTCTCAACAGAAGCATGAAATTAAAATGAGGAATGTAAAGCATTATGAATTAAAGCATTACTCTGAAATTTCCCTTTAGGCTGAGAAGGGCAACACACGGCTCAAGCAGCTGAAAAGGCAGCTGGAGGAGGCTGAGGAGGAGTCCCAGCGCATCAACGCAAACCGCAGGAAGCTGCAGAGGGAGCTGGATGAAGCCACTGAGAGCAATGAAGCCCTGGGCCGGGAGGTTGCAGCACTAAAGAGCAAGCTCAGGTAGAGTAGCCTTGTTTGGTATCCTTCCCACTCACTGACAGCCTTGAAATTTAGAGCTGAACTACAAAAGTGGAAAAAAATCTGTCAGGTGAGGAACAGACCTAATGCTGCGAAGTTACTCACTCCTTGTGTTAGCTTGGCACTCAGAACAAAAGGCCAAAGTCAGGAGTGAAGTGCATTTCATAGACTGCAGCAGCCTCAGGATTTCAGCTGAGATGAGCTGTGATAACATGGCACAGGCCTTACTCTTCTCTAATCAAAATCCTTTTGGCTTCAATTGGAACAGAATTAGGCTTGGTTGCTTTTGAAAACACCCCTTATGTAATGGCTGTATCTATTTGTACAGAAGCAGTCACAAAAGTGTAGAAATGCTTGTGCTTTTCACACCTTCACACATGCACAACTCACATGTAACGACTGTGAACAGTCTTGGACATCACAGGCAGTAAAAAGCAAAGCACATTCCATTAATCTTATTCCAAAGTCTCTTTGGACTTCACCACTATGGGATTCAGTGTCATCAGACCAAGGAAAATATTCAAACATCCCTTTGCATTTTCTTGTTAAAACTGCATGGGAAAAAGATAAAGCTGTGATCAGTCAGCTACATCCCTGAGTTCTGCACTCACTGATTTTGAAAACGAGCTCACTGAAATAAAGAGGCTGACTTGAGTTATAAAGAAATTGCTCTATCTGCATCACTATACCATAAAATTTTGCCTTCTACCTAAGACCAACAGTACATCAGATGAAAAACAAGCACCCGTCTATCTACCTGTGTTCTCAAAGTAGTTTGCCAGACTATTTACCAGTAACGTGCTTCAGTGTTACTGGATGTGGATTCCCTTCAAAGTGAAGGGTTATGGATGTAGCAGCCTTTTCCACCAGCACCACCTTGGGTAGTTACATGCTCCTGGCTGCTTTATGAAGCAGTGGCTGTGTCCAGCCCTTTTACATAGAACACCATATAGCTCATTTTTTGTTTTATCTAAATGTAATGTAATTGGCTGTAATGTACTTTGTTTAATTATTTTAAAGTAATTACCTACCTCTGATCATGACCATGTGCCTAGTATAACTGCCCAGGACTCTTTATCTCTGTTTCAGAGGGACACAGGAACCTTCGCATGACTAAGCAGGTACCATGCCTTCAACTTTGCAGCTAGCTTGTATTGCACAAATTTCCATTTTCTTTGGCCCTGGTTAAAATTATGTGAGGTTTCTGCAAACTGTGAAGGCTTGGATATCTTGGCAATTATCTGTTTTATCAAAAAAGACAAATATTACAATAATCTAGCTACCATCAGCTGTTCATCAGTGATACATCTTTGTTACAAGTAGGTTATGTACTGACGTAGACTTACCAACGTTGCATTCTCACAAGCTCTACCACCAGAGTATCTAAGCAAGTACTCTGATTTTTTTGCATGATTTTTTTTTTTGCACATCATCTTTGTGCACTGCCACAAAAAGTAATTTTTTGTTCAAATAAAATACAGCATTGATTAGTAAAATTGATTAAAAGGACTAATGAATACGGAGTGTCACAGCATGTCATTAGAATTTCACAGTATTTCTTGTGCCTACTGTAATGCTGACCTAAGGTAAGAGCCCATCTAATTCACCTGAGATTTGGGAAGACCTTACTTGCATGTGATTTATCACATACCACACAATCACAGACAGAAGTGAAAGTCTTGCCTTTCATTACATAGCACTCTGTGCCTATATTGCTGACAAAGAGTTATTACTGAGGCTTTCAGAGCTATTTTACAGACATTACATTGCTTCTTTACTGTATTAAAACATAGAGCATGGACACAGACATTAAAGCTGACACTGTAACCTAGCACAGCATTATGTTATACTTATTAGCACATTCTCTAGAAATAGGAATAATACCTGCACTGCAAAAATTAAAGAGCTATTGCCTTGTAATATTTGTATATTTTCTATTTTGCATATACTGGATTTTGCTGTAAATACACAAATATTTAAAGATGATGTCTTGTCCTTGCATGTGCCTTTAGTCAGCCTAGTATTTCCAGTCAAGACTGTTACTCCAGTAGCAGTTGTTGAAAGGCAGATTAAGTACAGAGGTGCTAAGCAAACACTGGTGCTGAAGGCTCATCCCAGATACACACATTGTTCTAAAGGTACTAATACAAATGACCACATGAATGTTATCACACACATAAACTTCTTTAAGAGGAACAGATAGAAATGAAAGGTTTTTATCCACAGGGCCAATACCAGTTTAAAGAACTGATAAGTTTATGCATAGTGCAACAGTTTAATAAGTGGTTAGTGTATGGTAAGGAGTTCACCTTGTAGCCAAAACTGTAGTGCATACTTTGGTGAGACTCTTGCTGTTATTCTCTCCAGTCCCATGTTCTCTTACAGCATTTCAGTGAATTACTGCAGCACAAATGACTCATGAGTAACCAAGTCCAGACAACACAAGTCCAAGGGAGTGGAGAGCTCTTCCTTTATTAACAAGAATTAACAAATTTATTAACCTAATTAGAACTTATTTGCTAAATAATAATAAAAAATCTCCGCTGGTGTAAAATAAGAGACCCTGCTGTTAGATCCTGCCAAGCACACACCAGGACAGAAATGACACACCCCTGTGTTCAATACATGCCATCAGCACCAGAACAACTATGGTTAATTATCAGCAGGTCTTACCTGAAGCTTTATTAGCTAGCTAATTGCCTGCTCACACTGAAGTTTAAGGTCAGAATTATGGAAAACAGACTGCATGTCCCATTTCCATCTTGGAAATGCAGATTCATGCCTCTGAACTAAGTTAGTCCAGCCAATGTTCCTACCCTCTTCCCATGGAAGACTGAACTTTGGACTTAAACAGCTGCTTCAGAAAGGGCACTGGCTTAGTCTTTTGCAAGGACAAGACGAGCCTTTAAATATTTAGGCATGATTGCTGTACCCAAAAGTGCAGTCTCGGATCTATTTAACACCAAATTAGTATTTTTGGCATAATATCCAGTGATCATGAATTTATTTCATTGCTTATATCTGTGGTCTCAAGCCTTTACAAAGGTTTGCTAAATGAGGGGCAAGTGAGAGGCCATGTCACAAAACTGAAATGCTTTACAGCACATTAGCAATGCAGGCCATGGGACAAACCCATCGTCTGTCTCACTTGCTCACACCTCCCCAGAAATTAACCTTGAGGACCAAAGTGTCCCTGCCCTGGGATGTGCCTATGAAAGATATGGGGATGGGAGGGAGATGGGAGAGGAAAAGGAGATAAAGTGGGAAAAGCATTTCCTGTAGGACACTTGCACTGCTCAGCACCATTCCCTGGGTTCCAACAGTTCTAAAGCAATGACTGTTTCCTCTCTCTGCTGGGAAAGAGATTGGAGTTACTGAGAACCTGGGTGTGACACCTGTCACAGCACCTGTGGTGCTCTGACCAGTGCAGCCCTGTGTACTGTGGGCTCAGAAATGTCTGCTGCCATCCACAGCACTGCCCCAGGCCCTGCAGGAACTGATGGGCAGGAATTCTGTACAAATTGCTCTGTCTGCTTGCTCCTCCAGAGGGACAGGAGGGACACTCCTCTGCTGTGGTGCATGAGCAGTCCCTTTCTCCACTCCTTTCAAGTACCTTCAGTTGCAGTTCCTTTAGGGGAAAACAGTGAAATGAGGGGAAGAGTGGGGGTGATTTGGGGCTGATGAGACTGTTTGGAGGAGGACAAGGACACAAGCACAAGAACAGAAAACCCATCTCATTTCCAAGCAATTGGGAATCTCAGCCTGTTCACAAATTACTATTACAAGTTACAGAACATAAAGTGGAATTAGAGGCCCGCAGCTCTTGGCTTTTCTGCATTTAGAATCATCAGCCCCACGGGTCCTGTTACAAAACTCTACTTATTTGTGAGGATTCCAAATGACCTAGCACCTGATTTTTTTTTTTTTTTTTTCTATTTTTTTCCCCTCTTATTGCAGGAGGGGAAATGAGCCAACATCTTTTGCCCCACCCCGTAGATCTGGAGGCAGAAGAGTAATTGAGAATGCAACAGATGGAGGTGATGACGAAATGGATGCAAGAGATGGAGATTTCAATGGAACAAAAGCCAGTGAATAAACACGCTTCAAAAATTGCACTGCAGCAAGGGAAGGGAGGGAGGATGATATTTAGCACTGTATAAGTCTACTCTTAGTGTCAAGGTCACATACACCCACTCCTCTGACAGATAAAAGCACAACTGCCTTGTCTCCAATGTATAGATTGACACTAAAAGTACTCCAAAACTTTTCGTACCATGAAGCATATTTGAAAAGGTGGGGATTTTTAACAGAGTAATTCACTTCGAAAATCTTGCAGAAAGTGAGTTCTAGTAGCTCAAATGATTTAAATCCCAGTAAACTATAGTCTACAGAGGATTTGTGAGATTGTTGCAGGGGAAAAAAAGGCATTGGTCAGTTAATCTTTTCTTAAACTTTCATTTTGTTTTGAGTATTCAATTAATATAGGGTTTTCTCCTGGTTACTACACCCCTGAATCACAATTCACAAGGTGGAAGTGCCTTTTTAATCACTTACTGAAAGATATCATTTGTTCAAATTAAGTCAACTGTTACAGTTTTATATGCACCATGGATGTGCTTACACACTAATAAAAGGCTATAAAAATGACTCCACTATTCTTGTGTCCAGGTGTCACTTGAAGGGAAGGCGGGATGCAGCAGAGCTTCTCTAAAAATGAAATACTTCTTACAAAAGTTGATCTGTAATCATTAGAACAAAACCCTGATTTTCTTCAAAGTAATGCTTTGGAAAAAATACAAAAACGTTTGTACACCAAGGTGGAAGTAAAACAGCGTAACCACAGGCACAGGTTTGATTCCCTCAGGGACACACAGTGCTGAGGTGCCCTGGGATGCATCCAAGGGCTGACAGGCACAGGACCTGCAGAGACTTGCAGCACTCAGGTGCAGGAGCTGGAAAGCAGTGGGGGCCCTACCTGTCTGTCTGTGGGCAATGAACCCAGCCTTTGATGTCTGTTATGTCAGAAATATTTCCAACCAAGCCTCTAGAGCAGGCTGAAACCATTAGAAACAACAGCCCACACAGAATGCAGGGATCCAAGCCAAGCTATTCTGCACTAAAGGATCAGCATGCAGTTACTTTTTATTTTGGAGCACTCCAGCAAGACCACAACCTACTCTTGGGAGCTACCAGGACCTACTACAAACCCTTGCAGCTTAAGCACTTGCAGAGAGCAGCAGCTCTGTGGTCACACTGGGGCAGTAGGGAGCCATGCACAGCAAAGCAAGATGTAAAATCACTAAATCAAGTGCAGAGAGCTTACTTGATGCCTTTGATTGAACAGCAAGTGAACCTTAAGCAGTGTGACCACAGGGAGAGCAAATCATGCACAAGCATCCACCTTGACAGCTAAAGCAATCATTTTCTTAATCTCTTCTAAAGCAGAGATCACCAACTGGGGATTCAGACTTGGCACCATTCAGCCAGCAGAATCAGAGCCCAGAGAATTCTCTCTGCTCATGAAGGAGTAAAGGAAGAATCCACTTAGAGCAATTAGGATGACAAGCTGAGCAGAGAGAGGTTAGGAGTTACTGGGTAAGATTTGATCAGGCACAGAGCTGTACAGATGCTCAAGAGCTGGCTGTAAACAGTTTGTGAGCCTGCATGTGTGGGAACAAGACGATAAGCAAGTCAGACTTCATATTAAATGGTCTTAAGCACCAATGCTTGGAGCAGAACCAGCAAATTGAACATGCATAAACCACAGTAATAACTTGCCAAAAAACTCAAAATGCATCAACAATTCACATTCAAAATAAGCTTTATTCTGCTCCCCAGTTAAACCAACTTCATAAGTGGACTGAGAAATGGAAATCATCTGTGATTTACATATTCTAGAGAAATAGGTGCCTCAGTGGCTGTTTTCACAGCACTTCCTTAAAAAAAAAAAAAAAAAAACCAAAAACATCAAACCCATTTATGTATTCTTTTGTCGAGTAAGTTTTCCCCACCCCCTGCCACAAAAAAAAAAAAAACCTCATAAAAATTGTTTAGTCATAATTCGTTTTGTAAGTAGAGGCTTCCATAAAATACATTAACACTGGGAATGAATCTACTCCATTTAAAAAACAAATACAGTAATATTCTACAGGGGGGAAGATTATTTTAAAAAAACATTCTCTAATCATATACACTTCTCTAGCATAAAGGGCTTTTCAGGTTAAAAAAGCATTTCTAAATTAGTAACAGCTGATATATTCATATAGAAAAATAAAAATATAAAAAAATCACTAACACCCAAGGCACCTTAGTGAAGGGAGGTTTGCAAAGCAGTAAAACCCACCTATCAAGATGTTAGATATAGAAACATGATCAGGTTTGCCCTTCTACAAACCACCAGGCTTTATGAGCCACTATGGGGTTAAAAAAAAAAAGTCTACATTCTATTAGCTCTGGGATCTCCTGAGCATTGTCTCACCTTTAACCATGACCTGTTCTGAATTAGAAATCATTGCTTACAGAAACATCTTGCCACTACAGAGGCATGCTTTTATGCAGCAACATTCTGATCAGCAAATAACCCATGAGGAGCTGAGCGGCTCCCCTGCATAAATACACCTTTCTTCACATAAAAACACCTCTTTAATTTGGGTGACTGCACAAACCCATGGTAGAAAGCAGAATTCCAGCCAGAACTGGTGGTGTATTAACACCAAAAGCCAAAGCCTGAGGAGCTGCATAGTGAATATTGCTGTGTTGTAGGCAGGAGGACTATGGCTTTGGTAGTGTCAAAAGAAGCGACCTTCAAAGAGCTATTTACAGTAGCTGATGCAGGAAGCAATTCCCAGTCCTGCACTGCCACAGTCAGCATTGCTTTGTCACACCTTGTCACCCACAGAACTTGCCCAGAGGCCCCACTGGAAGCCACTGCCAGTTGAGACTGCTTGTTCAGTTCTCACCTACCCTGACACTGCTGTCTGCTTGCTCACTGATATTCTCTTTAAAACTAAAGTTTGAAATACACATTTCTTCTTTCCCAAAGCCAGCCAAGCTTTTCATAGCAGCATCTTGACAACACTTTGTGAGGGATGGCTCACAGGTCCTGGAACGTGTGAAGGCCGTGCTCCAAACTCCAGCCGTTTCACCAACCTGCAAATGCAAAACTGAAGTCAGGGCATTTCTCACTCAGTGTAGCCATGCTCAGGATAACTGCTCACTTCCAGAACAAACCACCCAGCTGAGATGAGAGAACAGCACCCTGAGCACTGCACGAACCCATTCCTTACCTGGGCTGAGTTTTCACTGTAACACAGGGCTCCATTTCCCTCTGAGTAATGAACACTATCTTTTACAGCTGTTGGAATTTCACTTTAGCATTGCAGCAGTAGAGAGATAATCAGCTCATGCATATGTAAATGTATGAGAAAGCCCTGAGGCTTTCTTGCAGGAGCTTTCATGAGGTTTCTCTCCAGGTGAGGAGAACAAGTACAATGTGGAACATTCCTTCTAAACAACACCACTGGGCACTGGGTACCAGGACAAACCAGCACAAGGGTCTGGCTAAATAATTAAGTCTGAAACAAAGTGTACTATATGCACTTAACTTACACAGAACCTAAAGAATGTGCAGTCCAGGACTGGCAGAGTTTAAGCAGATGCTGAATGGAAATTTGTAATAACCTCGATGATTTTTCCTCATTTGATGAAAAAAAGACAACTGGTTCAAACATTCAGAGAAATGTGTATATTAATAAAGGTAACTTCCTGTCAGCTGCTACTTAAAAACACATCTTAGCAACTCAGCATTCTCAGTGGACCCAGTAGTCACCTTTTTTCTATAAGTGAGAATCTTAACTATGATAAGGGAAGTCTTCCTACATGCCATAACAGTCCTGAGACATCACTTGTACAAGAACATAAAGCATAAAACAAATTGAACCAATAAGCAAAAACTGTTGTACCCAACAGTTGTACTGTTCTCCCAATTAAACACTGATTTATAATAAAACACATCTTGCACTTGCTTCAGATTTGAGGTATTCAAAACTTGATTGCAGCTAGTCTTCGAATTTCAGCACTTAGTGACTCCAAATTTTAAACTGACCTGAAACATTCACATCATAATCCTGAGTAACTGAATTTCACATACTTTGAAAACACATCTGTCTCTACCAACACAAAGACTTATATGCTAAATATCAGTCCCTAAGTTCCAACACCAACAGCTGTCACTAAGACACCAGCAGAGCCCAGCACTGACCCTGTATCACACAGAGGCTGATGAGGACTCAGGCGTGTTTCAAGGACATCTCTGTTCATGTACATGGACACTGAAGGTCTGTTTGGAGACTGGTCATACACAAAGTTTCGGCAAGAGGCAAGCTTGGACTCCAAAGCCTGAAGTAAACAGACAAGGCAAGTATCAGATTGACCATTCTCTTTCAGAAGCTGGCATCATGGCACACCAAAATGGCACTGAAGTGTGTGGGTTTGGGGCATTTTTCTTTCTTTAAGAGTGAGCTGTCCAGTAGAAGAACCTGCTAGTGCCACACGAGTTCTGAATTTGTGAAGAGATGAAGATAGCCATCTCTCTAAAGATGAATCTCTGTTTCTCTAGGGAGCTGATGCTCTTCACCAGCAGGAAGAAAAAATCTTCACTTTCCTCAGAGAGATTTTACATCTTTCTTACAGGCACAAATTTTTAGATTACTAAACATTCATATGAGCTATCAGCTTCCCTAGATATGTATTAGGTGGTACACCAGAGGGCATGAGCCACAGATATCTTATTCTTCATCACATGCTCCCATTCTAGGTAACTCCACCTCTACTGAGTTGCTTTCTGGCTTTATCAGTTCTGCAGCTCAGCCCATCAAAGCCTCACACAGATGTTTGTAACACAGCACCAAGGCATAAGGAATGTAACACAAGTCATGGGATAACTTTCCCAGCATCAGCACTACCTTAAATATCAAACTACAGCTTAGCAGGACATTAGGCCTTGCTCAAAATACCACTGGACTCTTAAGGCAAAGTTCACCAGAAGCCTTTTGGACAGCAGGTACCAGCCTGCTAACTTCTCTGCCTTTCATGGGAACAGATCCCTTCTGAATTTACTCATGCTGACTTATTTTTTCTGCACATGCATTTCCAGAAATTCGTAGAGGGAGATCTTATCCCCATCTGGATTAGAACTTAGAAAAGCAAGCATGGTCCTTTTTTTTTTTGGGGGGGGGGGGGGGTTGGTCAGAAAAGTTTGAAGTCCAGACCAACCCCAAGGCGACCCTTAGCTAACCTGGGGGCAAGAGACTCTCTTGAGTCTCCTCTGAACAGCAATGCTGGCTGCAGTTTCCAAGAGCTCCAGCTTTCCAAAAGCATTGCCTGGCAGGTAAGCACTCACCCCCACTTTTCGCAGCAAGTCTCCCACAATATTAAGTGCAGATATTCTTGCAGCTGGTGTGAGAGGGGTTGCACCATAACTGTCTTCAAGACCTGCAGGGCAGGTTAAAGAAGGATATGTTACTCATGGAAAGAAAAAAAAAAATACTACTATGTTAGAGAAGATGATTCAAGGAACAGGATTAAAGACCCACAGGTTTTTAAAACTTTTCCCCCGAATTGGACCAACATCTCTGGGCCAGTTGTGAGCTAATAAAAAGTCCCAACCGCTCATCTTATCCCTCATTATTACCAGACAGTTCAAGTCAATTGGAAATGAACAGACTCTGAATAAACCCAAAAACATCACAGTCTGTGAATATGGAGACCATGGTGATTTGATTTAGGTGACAGTACACTACACACTGGCTTCTGTGGCTAGAGGAGGAATGAAAAGAAGGGAGCAAACATAGCAAAAACAAGAGCATCAAATGGTATTTGTGAGCTGGTTCCCTGCCAGTCACCTCGCCTAAACGTCCCAGGGGTGGGAATGCTGATGGGTGTCCGGCGCATTGCAGGTGTTGAGGGCACAGATAAGGAGGCCTGAACTGCAGTGTCTGTTCTTTCTGCTTCCAGGGGAGCTCTCATTGGTGTTTTGGGTTTCTCCTGTTTCTGCTGCACTGCAAGCTCTTGTCGTAGATCTATGAAGGAAGCAACACAAAGCAAGTCCTAGAGTATGCAGCCACCAAGATAAGAACCAAGAAAGGTAATCTTTTGTCAGAAGAGTTTTCTCCTCATAGAAGTGTACAGTCACTTACCCTTGTAAAAGATTACTCCATGCATATCTTCAAAATCCAGATAACTAAAGGTCTTTCTAGGATTGTGGCTCAAAAGGTTTTAGTAGTGTTAGTTCAGTTGCTATTACCTGGCTTTAATTTTCAAACCCTCTCAGGAAGCTCCCCTTCAGACAGGGAATTAACTCCTTGCCAAATGTTACAGGCTGGTAAGCAAAGGCACATCAAGTCTGAGGCTTGGCAACTTGGCACACCTTGGCTACATTCTGGCTCCCTGCAAGGTTGAGATCCTACCTGTTGTACCCCTTTCTATCCTGGTTTCCACATGAAGGAGACTTGAACTGAGGCCAGGGGGAAGCCACATCATTATCTAGCCAAGGGATAGAGCACTTCTGTCCCACAGCCTGGCTGTAGCTTATGGATACCACTCAGGGGCCAAGTGATCTGAACGCAGATCCAAGATCTGAACGCAGATGTTTATCCAGCTCCAGGGTCGCTCTCTTCTCACCCAGCCTTGTCGACAGATAGCAAAAAGCCAGTGCATTCCAAGGCAACCAGAAGTCAGTCACAGCCCTCCTGTTTTACTTTCCCATTAGTGCTTCATTGGCTCCATTTCCCACAGCCCAGGAAACAATGATGTTAATGTCTATTAAAGCTGACCTTCATGGGAAGCCACACCAGCACATGCCCCAGCTGAACTGGCTGAACTCCCTGAAGCCTTGATTAGGAGAAGGCTGGAAAAGACTTTTGTTTCTGTGAGAGCTCTGGAATAATGTCAGGAGTTCAAGGAGGGGGCAGAACATTCTTAAGTTTCCTTACTTGTTTCTACATTTCAGATACCAAGTTTTAAAGAAGCAAAGTTAAAAGCCCAGCTCTAAAGCATGTGGAAAGGACCGAACAGCTACAAGGCAGCAGGAGAGAAAGGAAAAGATACAAATAACTTCTGTCTAACCTCTAGCTTCATCTTTCAGGCGCTGCACAGACTCCAGAAGGTTTTCTTTCTCATCCAGCTCACTCTCCAGAAAAGCATTTCTTTCAATAGCCTGGTTTAAACGCTGTTCAAAATCCTCCAGGGACATTATAGTGGCTCTGAAAAAGAGTGCACTAGGTGTCACCACCAGATCCTTCAAGCACATGGAGAATTCTCTCTCACAAGAAAATGGACACTTGCATTTTTGTTTGGTTTACTTTGTTTTATTAACATTTTTTTAGCTTGAAATATATGAAAGAATGCAGTTAGGGGAGTGGAAGAGGTAAAAAAAAAATTATCACATTGCCCATCTGCACCCAATCTCTTCAACACAATTATCAGACAAGTGATAGTTCAGAATGGCAATGCTAACAAACAGTGTCACAAACAGCTCAGTGCAACCATGCTTGCAGCACAGAACAGAGGTGAAAAGAAAAAAACACAAAAAGCAGATCACCTTTTTGCTCTTTCCAAGTCATCGTTTTCTTGCTCAAGTTCTCGAATGTATTTCTGAAGCTGCTCTTTAATAGCTCTTGTCTGTGCCAAGTCATCTTCCAGTGCAGAGATTTGCCTGTATCCTTCTGAATGCTGCATTTCAATCTTTTCCTATTCAAAGGCAAATCAAACAGCACATCAGGTACTTAGCAACACATGCTCTCTTTTTGCAGCATTGTCTGAGCCCCTTGAAAGGCAGAAAGAGATGCTCTGAAAATTTTTGAGAAACATCATTTTCCGTATGGTAAAACGCCAACAAATTCACTTGCTCACACATTTCTGGGCTGCCAGCAGACAAGAGCTCTTCCTGTCACTCCTTATCAAACAAAAGTGCTGGGGAACAGTTCCCAACACTCACAGCACAGGGCCATTCCTTGCCTCTCCCAGACAGCCTGACGCAGCACAGTTTCTTAGCAATATACAAAGCACACAAGAGAAGTCACTGATTTTCAACCCTAATATGAAGTCAGGCAATATTTAGAAGCCAAAATAAGAAGAATAAAAAAAATTCCAAGTGTGACCCTGTTACATGCTGCTGCAGAATCAGCAGGATTCTGCACTGCCCATGTGGCTTTATTAGCCCAAAGCATGTTCAGAATTCTAGAACATTTCAGGTACAGGTATACTTTTTTTGGGTACCCTCTAAACCAAACTCTGTCTCCCTCTACACCATGTATACAAGTGTACATTTAAGACAGGCACAGGCATTGCCTCCCATAGGGAGGGAGGAAGATTTAGTTTCCACATCAGATCTCTCTCCTGCACTGCCACTAAATGTGGAGTTAGTTCCACAGTATGTGATAGGGAAAGCTCCAGAGCACACTATTACAATGCTTTCTACTCAACCACCTTGCTACCAGACTACTTCAAGATGCCAGAGGTTTTTTGGAAATTTCAAGATTGCTGTGTAAGCAACATTCCTGAAGTGCTCTCCAGACAGAATTCAAGTACAAAACACATGAAGTCACTGGAAACAAATCCATGCACTGGAATTTGAAAACCATGGCAAGTAGTCTAGTGTGAATGATAATGTGAAGACAGCTATTTTAGCACATGAAATGCATAGACAAGGAGGAGGGAAAGAGATATCCCTCCTGAACTAAGAAATCCTTATTTGACTGCAGTGTGGTGACGCTGCTGTAATTCCAAATCTCTGAAACACATTTAAGAGCCTCTAAGCTCCAAGAGGCATATTACTTTCAATTAGTTTCTCAGGACTCTCTAAACTAACCCTCCAAAGGACCATTCCCATCAGTTTTTAGGTCGTGTGAGCTCTGATTTCTGAGGGGGAGCAGGCACACACACTGGGCTGGTGAGAGCCAGAGCCACAAGCTGTGTGGGCCTGGCAAAGTTCACTGGTGCTGACCTAGATGCAGATCCCAACCCTTGATGGGCTCAGTTAACACTGCTGCTCAATAGCTTCATGAGATTAATGCTTTGCTCTTGAATTGATTCAGATAAAAGACCAGAACTGCAAGGTCTGAGTCTTTGTTTTTATCCAATTGTAATAAACTATCAGCTGATCTGGCCCTCAATGGTGGCTCTGTTCCTTCACTCCAGGCTGTTACTGCAGTTTTCAAGCTGCATGAATAGACAATTGTTGAATGGTTTCTTTCAAGCATAATATATTTTAAGAAAGTTATATACTGTGAAGAATCATTTCAGATTTTCTAAAATATGGCTACCCTCCACTTTTTGAGGCTCTGTATTGCTTCCTACTATTTTCATTCCTCACTGTTTTGCCTGGTTCACTGGCCTTTCCTCTCATCCCAGCTACTCTAGAGAAAGAAAATCATCTACACATTCCTCAATTAAATGAACTATGGTTTTTATTTTTAAAACTTTTGTCTTTTCCCCAAGCCCATCAGCTTCCATGGGTTTATGTGGCTACCTGGAACAGCATATCAATACTCTATACAACATGCACAACATCTAGTATTTCTAAGGTCCTACAACAAGAACAAGGATTAAAGCAACATAAATACAATGCAACAAGTCTTGGAGGTCTTGCTATCAAAAAGCAGGGAGTGGAGGAAATGGCTAAGCTAGTGCTAGAGTGACAGGACATCTGCCTGGAACAGAAGAGTATTTCCTTGAGACAGTAATTTGGACAACAGTTTAAACAAAAGGCATTGCAAATCTGGATTCATCCAGTGATTAATCACTTATACAAATACCTTCACTCCCATTAGCTCATTATTGCATCCAATTGAATAGACAAAATGTAATTACATTAATCTCTGCTTCCACAGAGATTGAGCTAGCCCTACAAAACACAGTGTGGTATTTCTTGGGTGACTGTAACTCATCTGTGAACAAAAGGCCTAAATTAAAACTTTAAAAAGTTACACTAATTTCAGTGACAATTTTTTCCAAACTTAAGAGAACTTACCAGTATTTCCTGAACCTGTCAATCAGCACAGCACCATCTCATCACTCTTCATACTCTAGATAGCTTCATTGTTTCTTAGGCCACTGTGTTAAGAAGCCTCATCTCAATTAGTTCATATCCTTTATGTTTTATAGTTCTGGAAGTTAATGCCTTTCTGATGGTTCTTATTTTCACAGAAT
Source organism: Vidua macroura (assembly GCF_024509145.1). Classification (NCBI taxonomy): domain Eukaryota; kingdom Metazoa; phylum Chordata; class Aves; order Passeriformes; family Viduidae; genus Vidua; species Vidua macroura. Next base: position 7,890,880 of record NC_071586.1, on the reverse strand, counting down.
GCTAACTAAGTGCAAAAAGAAAAACCCATTTTTCCCTAAGGACAGAGAGATTCAATAACAAAACCAGGACTGAAACTGTTTTATGACTCTCAATTCTATGTGTTACCCACCAGCTGCTGCTTCCCATCTTATCTGAAATGTCAGATAATAAATATACAACTATGTAAAAAGGGTTTTAAAATGAGTTTCCTTACGTAATGCAAAAACACAGCTGCAGTGTTTGTACTTTGATTGTTCTGCAATATTATCTGTGACTGCATGATGCAGACAGCAAGAAAGCTATGAACAGAAGCACTAAATAGATGGAAGAAGGAATAGAACAGCAGCTCTCTTGTGTTCACACTCAGCCTCCACTCCACTGTGGACAATTTTCTCCTATCTGAAATCTATCCTGACACACAGCCACAGCCTGTGAACAGGGCTCCAGGAACGCTACCAAGGAACACAGAATCCTCAGAGCAAACAACAGGCTGGCATTTCTTTACTTTTCAAGACTTTCCCTTCTGCAGTCTTCTCGTCGATTTTTCTGTAATGCTGAATGACACCACGGGGCAGAGTCTGCCAACACCTGCCCTGTTCACCCCTGCACTGAGGATGTGCACACCACGTGCACCAGCAGCTCTCACCTTCACTGACTCCAGCTCCATCCGCAGGCGGTTGTTTTCTGACAGAAGGTCTCTGTTCCTGGACTCTGTTTGCTGCAGCTGAGTCTCCAATTCAGCCTCATACTCTCGGCTCCCCTCTTGGAATTCACGCAATTCCTCCTGTGTATTCTCAGCACTAGAGAGAAATTCCAGCAGAACTCATCATCATGAACAATGGAAAAAACATCTTGTACACTCAAGGTAAAAACAACACTGCTCTTGAACACAGAAGGCTATATGCCCTTCCCCAAGATATGTATTCAGTAGGAAGAGAGAAACATATGCAAATATTTCCCTGCCATGCATGGGAACTCATCCTATAGCAAACTGGTAAAGAAATAAAAAAGGCCAAATAAACAGAAAAACCCCAGAGTCTGTCTTCACACTGTAGATGTTGAGGATATGTGGCATCCTTTTGGTTTGTCAGTTGTCCACTGCCATCATACATTTATTCCATTATTCAATTCTATTATTTATTTGGAAATATAAAGAAAGCTGTTATTGATTGACAACAAAAAGTGAGGAACAGAGAGAAAGATGAAAGGAAATGTTTTATATTCTTGAACAATTCTATTGAAACAATCCTCCAAAAAGCTAAACAAGCAGCAACGGAAGAGCTGTGTCTTTGCATGAAGTGTTATGCACCTTATCCAACCACTTGGAGGAATGAAGCCACTGCCTTACCACTGCTTGTATTTCATAGCCAGCTCCTTCCAGTATCTGGTTTCCTCTTCCACTGAGCTGAAGTGATGTCCTTCTGAGTCTTCCATAATGAGTTCTCAAAGTCTAAAACTCTTGTTTCATTTTCCGCCCTGAAAAATTACAGGGTCCAGCATAAGGCAGTGAGCAGCCTCATCCTCCTTGCTGCAGAGCAGAACACCCCTCCTCCCACACAGTCCCAGCTCACCTGGAGACCAAACTAAAGGCCAGCCTTGACAGGACTCTGTCAGACTGACCATAAGTGTGAAAGAATTCCTGCTAAGTCACTCTCCCCAATTCCCCCAAAGCTGCTGCAGGCTTACACCACGTTCCATGCAAGTGAGCACCTTTGGCACCTCTGAGTACACAAACCCCAAACCTGAGCTGCAGCTGTGCCAGTGCACAGAGAACACAAGAGAAGGAAGATGCAGGCACAACTTCAGCTCCAAACACACTGTAATTCAACAACCCTAGAGACACCTATCATGAAATTAAAGAGAAACTTCAAAGAGACAGAGATTAGGTACTCAAGATACTGATTTCTTGAGTTAACATTTAAAGGAACATGTAAGTTTTTTATGGACTTAACTGCTGGACAGGTGAAAAATTTATTCCTAGGTCAACAGAGACAAAGCTACCCAACTTTAAACTTGAACTATCAAAATCCATGTATAGTCACAAGATATCCGGATACCTCAGAGAGCCATGGGAGAAGGGAGGGTAAAAGCTACCCAGAGGTTTTAGCAGGATACCACTGGCCGGGTTAGGTATGCAGTTAAGATTGCAGCAATCCAGACAATCCAGCTGTCCCTGTGCCAGCTCAAACCCGGTCACAGGGCACAGTCCCAAATGGGAATGACACACGAAAGAGCCACAGGGGAATCAAGTCTCTTAAGCTGGTCACTCCCACTTGAGGACTTAAGTATCTAAACACCACAATTAAATAAAATAAATGTTCTGTGATGTGCATGACACTCTCTGTTAAACGGGTCAGCAACAAATATCATTTCATACTAGTTAGTCTTGACAATGGAGAAACATCAAACCTAGTGTTGTGCGTAATCTGCCCATGCCGAGCCCTGGGTGAGGCAAAGATTCCACTCAGACATTATCAATTTAACCAAATTGATACCAAATAAGAAACCAAATAAGATCAAGAACAGCAAATACAGGTGGAATTGAACAATCCATGACAGTGACATGAAAAAAAAGAATGTCAGAAAACCACATCACAGAAATCTAATGACTGAAGAAACACAGTTCTATCAAATTTCAACTCCAGTTTTGCCGAGCAAAACAATTCCTAGAGGTAATTCTGATGGAACAAAGAAGAAGGGATGGCTGAAGCCTTCAAAGATCACTTAGATGTCAGCCCTGTCTTCTACTCTTATTTATGATACTCATAAAATGCCGGAGTAAGACTCTCTGAGCAGGTGTCTTAGCTAAAGAAAATGTGCATACACTGCACATCTATTGAACTCTATGGAAGAAAATATCTTTAACCTGTGTCAAGTCTTTGCTCTCCAAAAAATTATCTGGTATAAATAGGATTGAGTAACAGCCACCTGCTTTGTAACTGTACTGAGACAAACCCAAGTAGTTCTTACCTCTACTATGGACAAAAGTACTCAAAGCAGTCTGGCAATCTAAAGCCCAATTCCTACATACCCAAGCAATGCCACAAAGCCCAACTCCTCTTCACAGCCCAAGTAATTACCAGATTATTGAGCAAGGAGTAAGCAGCGTCACAGCTGAGTGGGGCTGCGCCTGCATACCTCTGCACAGTATCAGCTACACTCTCACAGAAATTACAGTGTTGTTTAAAAGGGGAGTTGGCAGCTGAGGAGAAAAGATACTAAGCCTTAGTTTTTATAACTGAGTTTGACACAATATGTTCATTAGCCAAAGCTATGTGTTCCCTCAAACAAATAACAGCACTGTGTAATGTACTGACACATTTCCAGCATAAGGTCTCAAGGCTGAAGAATGCACTGGGCAAAAAAGGAGGAAAAGGAGTGTGAGTAAGGAGTGATTTTCCAAATAGTACTCTTGCCCATTAAAAAGAAAATCATGACCAAGCATAATTAACATTCTTGACCTAGGATAGTTTATGTCACATCTCCTCTGTTATTTTTAAGTGAACTGAAAGTGCCTTTGATGCTAATAAGCATGTCCTTCTGCTCAAGGCACTGTGTACACACATACTGATCCTTGCAGCACACTTGTGAAGAAAAAAAATCCAAAAAGGATTTTTTTCTGACACAAGCATTATAACAAATCAAACATCTGTGTTTGGACAGTCACCAAAAATAATTCAGGAAAGATAAAGATGAATTGCAAGACATCTTGCTCTGAAAAGCTTTCAAACAACCCTCTGGAACCAGAAGACAGATTCCATCAACTTCAAAATCTTGAATATGCTCAGATCTGGCTTCTGCGTTTTCATATTACACTTTGGAAGAACTCAAACGTTCACAGCAGCACAAAGGGGCTGCACCCCTCAGTGCCAGGGATGTCTTTGTGAACATGAGATTATGGTATGGGCCCACTGAGGATGTCATCCATTAAGAGCTCACTCTGCTTCGTGGTCACCATTACTAAATAGTACTTATAACTTAAAATTAACTTAAACCTGCAAATACATGGAAGGACAGCGGACCTGTACTTATTCCAGAGATGTGGCTACTGTCCTGCACCACAGGCACCTGTTTTTTGCTGCAACATTCAAGGAAGACCTGTTACTTTCCTTCCCTGCACTACATCTTAGCTCGGATTTTCAAACTAACCAAAGACAAAAAATACAAACTTAAAAGAAAAATTCCAAGTTTGAGACAAAGTATTAAAGCTTTTTTAAACTTTTTTTTTCTGAAATTTGTCTAAGAAGAGTGCAAATAAAAACCATGTAAGTCTTGGTAGTTATAGCCCTTCCCTGCAGAAAGGGTAGGGCTATAACTGGTTTTCCCCTGCTGCCTTCTACCTTTGATTTTTAACTTAAGAGACAACATGCAAAATGCCTGAAGAGAAATTAATCAGGAAATCCTCATTGTCTGGGCTCACTAAAAAAGCAGGGAGAGCAAAGTGGGGGTAAAGGAGGTTTTAGAAATGCTTTTTTAAACACTGGAAAAGGTGGGGAAAACGAGAAGAGAAAGTCAGAGCCTGTCACAGGCTGCACCTTGCTTGTTTTGGTACACATGAAGCCAGAAGAGACATCTGGCCAGGCTTCCTGCGTGCAGGCAGCTCAGGCGCTGGTCACACGCATTGCAAACCTCCACATCATGCAGGAAGTGGAAGCGATCATGGGTGGGGACTGGAATTTTGCAATAAAACACGGCAGCATAAATGTTGCGGAAAACCATTTCATACCAGTGAGAGCAGAATTGCAAAATTCCTCAGGAAGAAGCAAGCATCAAGAAAAACAACACACAAAATTACTGAAGGAACTTCCGTTTGGGAATCAGTCTGCATTCACCCAAACTCATGAGGGCCCCAACCTAGACTGTTTCAGTCCTAGAACAAAGGACTCGAAACGACCCTGATACTGAACTTTTTTCTTCACAAAAGAACATTTCGCTCGGTGAACAATGCTGGCCTACCTTTGTAGCAATGCCTAATGGTCCAAGTCAAGAAATTCACATTGTAATAAAAAAAGTGAAACAGTACCAGAAATACTACTGAATTATCCATGACAGAGATGATAAAGCTCCTATTAGACATTATCTTCCTAAATGTAAACCAAAATAAACCAGCTCTTTGCCCCCGAAAAGTAGCTTTCCCATCCTAGGAGATTCAGATTTGCTTAAAATATTTCCCTTGAAAGGGTCTTCCTGTAACACATGGGGCTGTTCTCTTTTGTTTAAGCCATACAAAAGAAAATCACCACAAAAAAGAAAGAAAAGGGAGGGGTCACGGGAGCACCAGGATTACTACAGAATCCCACAGCCAGCGCTGAAAAGAGCTATCCAGGGCTTCTCTACCAAAAGGCTGAATTCAGCAAAACCCTCCTCTTCTCCGTAACCAGTCCAGCTCCCATACTTCCAACTTCCCAGTGACTCCTAAGGGAACTCCACACTGCTCTCCGCTGAAACGCCTGACCTTGATGGTTCCAGCTGCAAGCCCAGGGGTCAGCGAGGCAGCGCTCCCCGATCCCATTCCCATGCGGAGCACGAAGCCGGGCGGGGGCTAAACCAGCGGGCACGGCTCCCACGCTCCGCTCCCCGCCCCACCAGCGCCCGCACGAGCAGCTCCAGACGCAGGAGGAGGTTCAGGTCCTTGCGGGGCCGCAGCCGGGCAGGGTCCCGTGTCCCGTGTCCCGTGTCCCCCCGCTCCGATCCCGGTGCCGGAGCCCCGGGCCGTGCCGGGCTCTCACCGCGCTCCCGCCGCGCCCGCACGGCCGCTCCTGGCCCGGTCGGCGCCGCCGCCCCATTGGCTGCCGGTCACGTGCGGCGGGGCGCTCGGCCAATCAGCGCCGCCGAAACGCGCTTCGGAAACTTTGGTGACTTTCAAAAGGCGCTGGGGGCGGCGGCCGCGGCCGGTCCCGGTCTCATTCCCGTTCCCAGTCCTGTTCCCAGTCCTCGTCAGCCTTGCTAAACCCCCACCCCGTCTGTGTTCAGTGACCTGCAGTCACACGCACAAGGCTCCGCATCTTCGGAGGTGCTGAGCGTGCAAACCAGCACGCGCCGTAATTTTAAAGGCGTGATTGACCTTAAAATTATCTAAAAGAGGAAAAGCTTTATATTAATTCTTTTTTTTTTTTCCTCAATTCAAAAGACCTCTGCTGCCAAAGCAAGCAGCGAGACTGCGCCGGTATCTATTTTTAACGCCAGCCCAACATCTTTAGACCAAAGCGCCCTTTTCCCCACCAAGGACAGGTTTCTGTGTCGCAGTCTATGAAATATTAGACACTTCCACCCTTCCCCACCCCAGCATGATGTCACCATTGCAGAAAAGCAGCGGCTGGCCTCCGCAGGGCTCCCGCAGCCCAGGGCGCAGAGCTCGCAGCAGCCCGTGAATTCCGTGCCGTGCCCCCGCAGGCAGGATCCATAGGAAGGGACCCGAGCCGTGCAGAGACTTTCTCAGCGCCCCGGGTGTGCTCCTGCCGGCCGTGCGCACAAACACTCGCTCATCAGTGGTGCCTGGCGTTTGTTTCCGGAGCCAAAACAAAACCACAAATTATCACACGTGTATCACTGCGGCCCGCACAGGCAGGGCCATGTGTCACCGAGTGTCACCGAGTGCCACCGAGTGCCACCGAGTGCCACCGCACCGCCGGCAGCGCCTCCCAAAGTGCCGCTGATGGGCTCCCACGTGCGGGAGCCCGGCCCCTGCTTTGTTTACCTCTGATGTAACACCGGGCCTGGAGCACAGTCTGGGTCTGAAAAGACTTGTCTAAACTGGAAATACACCTCTGCCAAAGGCTGTGTGAGGGTGGGACTGTAACTAAGCTTGGATGCTTTTCTATAAATATTGCACTAGAAGGAATCTGTCCATAACTCAGATAACTTTAACTGAAAAGGAGGACAAAAATTATTCTACTTTCTTGTCAGGCATTCAACAAAATAACTATATTTTCAGGACAGATGTTAAGCAGAAGTAAATGGAGACAAACTATCATAAAACTATGAAGAGAAAACTAAATAAGGCATTTAAAAAATTGGGTTAATAGCATCTGCAGTTCTGTCATTACCCAAGAATGTTTTTATTATCAGATAAGTTGCAGAAAACAAACCACATACTATTGTAGTATGTTGCCAGTAATTAAAACAAATTATACATTGTTCACAAGTTTGGGACAAAGAACATTTTACTTCAACACTTTAAGCAAATTTTTAAGGATAGTATGACTACAGATTATGTCAAAGGTACAGCTAAGTATTTTTAATATTTCTCATCTTGAAATACTTGTAAAACACAGCAAAATTTCTCAGATTTCAGGGGAAGCTGAGAGCCTCTCGTCCAATTCTGAAACAGTGAAACGGCATCCTGACAAATGCCAGGGGCTCAGAGGCACTATCAGAGCCACTACTGTACACAAGCAATAAATATTCTTAAAAAAGGTTACTATAATCACTGTGACTGCCTTGTTTGCAAGAAGAACGAGAACACTTGTCTTTTTCAAAATTAGCAGAGGAGGAGAAATTATTTTATGCATTTATTTTTAGTTTGCTGATTAATAATTAATAACTGGCAGATCTTTCTGGTGCTAAGATTCATGTGCTGGTTATTTTAATGTGAAGGCCACACCGATTCTTCCACAAAAACTAAGTGGACAAAAATTTATCCACTGTAAGTTCTGGTAAGGTTGTAACACCTTATCTTTTGGCAATTAACTTCTGTTCGGAAAAAATACTTGCCTTTCTTAGAGAATTTAATAACTCACCACACCACCCACTCTATGGATGGAACAGGACCTGCTCACCAGTTGTCATTACAAACTACTGAATTGCTTTTTTATTTTTTTCAAATGGATTATTGACACCCATTCATGTGACAAACGTTTTAGAATATCATATGGAAATATTGCTAAGAGCAGGTACTTAACATAAAAAAAACCTTTTTTCTGTCTCTTTAAAGATGTTATTCTGTGCAGTCTGTATATGTAGAATCAGATTTGCACATGCTTAAGCAAGAAACAGATTCTCACTACTTTAAAAACCTTCTGATATCTTGAGCTGACACATTTTTGATGAAACTGTTAAATGCTCATTAACAGCAGGTTTCTGAACTGGAGTGACATTTAACTGCTGTCCTTGGGCTTGGGACTATAAACTGCTTTCAAGAGAACAGGCTTCTAAAAATATTTTAAAGGGCATGTCCCTGACAAAGCTACCCAGATTTTTTTTGTGTGTGTGTGAATTAAGTTCTATGTGAAACGTTAAAATCTGTGCAAGGTGTTCAGAATTGTTGCTTACAAGAGTCCAATTCAGCACCCTGGTAATTCCCTTATTACCCACCACATGTCTGAGCCATGACTACACGTGCTCAAGTAGCTGCTGGGTGGCCAGGCCACTCCACAGGATTTCCTGGAGACCCCTTTTGTTATCCCATTGTTCTTTCATCCACTGTGCAAGAGCCAAGCAACCCTGAGGCAAGATACTCAGTTTTGTTACCATTCTGCAGAACAGGGTGTCAGGCATCTAACACGGGTACTGCACCTTTGAGGAAACCAGCACAGTCTTTTATAGAAAATGGCAACAACGAAAGAATGATTCAGAAACAGGAGATTGGTCACTGTCCTGGTTTCAGCTGGGATAGGGTTAATTTCTTCTCAGTTGCTGGTACAGTGCTGTGTTTTGGATTCGGAATGTGAATGGTGCTGATAACACAGTGATGTCTGGCTTTTTGCCAAGTCATTTTTGTCTTAATGACTTTTTTTAGTATTATAATAACTTAATTTGAGGTTATATTTCATCCTATCATCTCCCACCAAGCTGTCATTTAACCATATACTCTATTAGTTTCTGCTTGAATGTATTTGAACAATTAGTTGTCAAGGAAATAAGGATTTGCAGTGTTCCGTTCCTGAGGACTCTGCCTTCCTACACTGCTCCAACATCCCGCGGTCACAGCCCCACGGCATGGCTCAGCTTGGAAGGGACCACGGAGGGCACCTGGTCCCACCTCCCCGGCTCTGGAATATCTCCAGCGAGGGAGACTCCGCAGCCTCTCTGGACAATCTGCCCCAGGGCTCGGTCACTCACAGGGAAGAAGTTCTTCCTCGTGTTCAGGTGGAGCTTCCTGGGCATCAGTTCCTGCCCGTTCCTGCTGTGCCATTGCTGGGCCCCAGGGAGCAGAGCCCGGGCCCTGCTCTGAGCCCTCCCTGCTCACACCTTTGCACATTCACGGCACGGCTGCGGCGCTGTGTTACCGTGGAGTCTGGGCGTGTTCTACCCGGGTTTGTGCCTGTTCTACCCGGGTTTGTGCCTGTTTTATCCGGGTTTGTGCGTGTTTTACCCGGGTTTGTGCTTGTTTTATCCGGGTTTGTGCCTGTTCTACCTGACTTTGTGCGTGTTTTACCCGGCTTTGTGCGTGTTCTACCCGGCTTTGTGCGTGTTCTACCTGAGTTTGTGCCTGTTCTACCCGGGTATGTGCCTGTTCTACCCGAGTTTCTGTGTGTTTTACCCGGGTTTGTGCCTGTTCTACCCGGGTTTGTGCCTGTTTTATCCGGGTTTGTGCGTGTTTTACCCGGGTTTGTGCCTGTTCTACCTGAGTTTGTGCCTGTTCTACCCGAGTTTCTGTGTGTTTTACCCGGGTTTGTGTGTGTTCTACCTGAGTTTGTGTGTGTTTTACCCGGCTTTGTGCGTGTTCTACCCGGGTTTCTGTGTGTTTCACCCGGGTTTGTGCGTGTTTTACCCGAGTTTCTGTGTGTTTTCCCCGTGTTTGTGTGTTTTACCCGGGTTTGTGCGTGTTTTACCCGGATTCCTCTGTGTTTTACCCGGATTTCTGTGTGTTTTACCCCGGTTTCTGTGTGTCTTTCCCGGGTTTCTGTGTGTTTTACCCGGATTCCTCTGTGTTTTACCCGGGTTTCTGTGTGTTTTACCCTGGTTTGTGCGTGTTTTACTCAGGCTTCTGTTTGTTTTACTCCCCTCGCACCGCTCCGGGCCCGCCTCAAGGCCGCCGCTTTAAAGGAGGCGGGCGCGGGGCGTTACGACGGCCGGCTTTGCGGCAGCGCGCTGCTTTGCGGCGCGCGGGGGCGCCTGGCGGCAGAAGGAGCGGAGCGGGAGGAGGGAGGACAACAAAGGGCCGGAGGGGCCGCGGCGGCGGCGGGCGCGGGGCGGCGGGGCCGGCGCAGGTGAGGCGGGCGCGGGGGCACGGCCGGGCCCCCGGCAGCGCGGGGCTGCTGCGGCAGCCCAGGACCGGCCCCGCACGGCACGGCCCGTCCTGCGGCCGGAGCTGCGGCCGCCTCGGCCCGGGGCGGCCGGAGCCCGGCAGCGCTCTGGGGGCGGTGCGGCGGCGTGGGGACGGTCGGGCTGGAAGCGCCCCGGGAGCCCCGGGACGCAGAGGGCAAAGCGCGGGCATGTGAGGTTAATGTCACGCTTACTCTTTTCAGTTATCGTTTTAATTCCGACTAAACCGCTGCTATCAGACACATGCGAAAGTAACGTGCTCTGGAGTTGTAAAACTTGATGAACTTGGCATTGTCGGCTGCATAAACTTAGGATAGCTAGGATTCGCGTGAATAAATATTTGTGCTTAAAAGAAAAAGTAAAACTTCTTTCGAGATTAAAAACAGTGCAGAGGTAGATGTAGTGCCATGTAATGTGTTCTATGGTTATTGTGTTTAACATTAAACACGCAAGAACCTGAAGGAGTGTAGTCTAGTGAATGCAGCACGGAATTGGAGGCTAAGAAGGCTTCGTTGCTAACCATTGTTTTTCTGGTACTGAGCCTTAGGTTGCTTTACTGCTTTGTGATTCTGTAAAGCTAGATTGATGTGCAGAGGGCAGCTTGAGGATCAGCAGAAGTACTTGTAAGTTATTTTAATAATTTGAAGCTCTGTTTAAATGCTAAATACTGTGTGCTTAATGCAGGTGTGTTGTGTACAGGTTTTCTTAGCCAATGGAAAAACAATGAATATGCAGCTCAATTATTTCAGCTGAGTTCCGTTGCAGCTGTTGTGTATTTACAGTTGAGCTGCTCTTGCCCCCTGGATCTGCTTTCTAGGAGAGTGCACTGAAAGTCTGAGGGTACTGTTTTGTGTCAGCAGCTGTGTGGCTCCAGCTAATGCCATGGACTTCAAGGTGTTTCTCTTCAGACTGGTTCTTCTGTGCTGTGGGTCACAAGGAGCATTCCTTTATTAAAAAGGGTAGCTAAAGCCTTGGCCATAGGCATAATTAAGTTTAACATCATTAATGCAGGTTCACTGACAGAGCAGTAGTGGAATTCTTAAGACCGCCTTGATTTTTCTCTGTCTTGCTTTAAAAGTTATTTAAAGCGTGCTTTTTATTTTTTCCTCTTAGCAGGTGGGAAGAATGAAAGGAAGGGGGGATGAAAGGATGTTGAACCTTTTTGTTTGGCTGTATGATGGAAGGAAACAGGACGGAGAACCTCTGCAATAGATCCTTGGGATGGCTTCAGAGACAAGAGAATGATGCTAAGCCATGGCTCTGGAAACTTTCTAATTGCTTTTCTGCTGCTGAGAAGGCTTTGCCTTGTAGTGCAAAAACGGTAATTTCTGCCTGCCCTGAGAGGGTGGTTGGGCTCCCAGTGCAGAGGGGATGGGTGCCTGACTCCAGTGGTGTTACTGACTAAAGGGGGTGGGGAGGAGGAGGAGGCAGCAGCTGCCAAGGTGAGTGCAAAACCTGCCTGGGGGTTTGGGGCTTTGGTTGTGTTCACAGCTCTCACCCCAGTGTTGGTGAGAAGGGGCAAGCTGCTTTGCTTGTCAGGCTTTCCTGTCCACAGCTGTTTGGGATAATGCAGCTGGCTGCCCAAAAGGTGTGTGAAGAGCTTCTGGGGAGCTCTGCCAAGTAATTGCTGAAGAGTGGAGTAGGGAGGTCATGCTTCCAATTAATCTGTTTAGTTTGGAGGCAGATTTAGTTCTCTGAATTATTATTAAGATGTAGTAGCTACAGCAATTGTGGATACTGTTCTCCACAAGGTCTCACTTTTCCCTTGTTCCCGTTTCTTTTAATGTTCCTTTTCTGTAATGTACATCATTCTATGCATTTAAGATGCAAAGGGCTAAGGATTAGAAGGAGTAGTACAACACAATTAGGTACTTGAGCAAGTGAGCTCCAACTGTTAAATAACACTTTTCACACACATTTAATCTAAGTAAAGACATTAGACAAATGGATGAGCATGTTGCTGTTTTCATGTGTTGAGGGTTAGGAAGGAAGCTGCCATAAAATCTGGAATTTATTGTATAAATCAGTTCCAGACAGATTTTTGGCTGAGTTTATCTTCATGAGATGTAGCATCAAGTAGAGAGGAATGAGTAATTAATTATTCATTCATGTGTAGTAGGAAATGCATTCAATTCAATTTGAAAAATAAAAGTTGTTCAGAAGTTTTGTAGCAGTGTTCTGTGCAGATTACCTCTTCTGACCTTGACTATTCTGTGCTTCTTTTAACCTTGCTTGGTTTTCACTGCTGGCATTTTAAAAAACTTTCTTTTTGTCTATACTTCTTAATAGCTTAAATCAGAGTAGACAAAAACTCTGATTTGTGTTGTTGTGAAACTTTAGCCTTCTCTGCTCTATTACCTACTTGATGTAATTTCTAATTTTTTTAAGTCATATTTTTTTAATACATTCACAATTTTAATAAAATTTTTACATCTTTATTCTAACTAAAATATGATGACTTATGGATCTGCAAGTTTTGAAGTGGTTCTCTCAGCCTTAGCCTAACAGTTTTCTGCTTTTCTGATTCTGTTTTGTGGACTCCTTGCTACTTGGTTTATAGCTCTCTGGGTTTGTTGCTTCCAAAGTCCACTGATACCAGTGTACCTAGGGCTGGCACATGTAAGCATGGTTCTCTTTAATATTTACATGTTTAGTCAGTAAGGTAACAGTAGTCATAAAGATAGCATTTTAAATGTAAAATTGTAATAGTCTAAAAATGTGCTTATTACGCTATAAAATTACTGTTTTATTCATGTACCTGAATGTAACTGAGCTTTCATTTTCCAGAAAGATTACATGGAGAACAAGAAAGCTGCTGTAGAATTGAAGGATGCTTCATCTCCTCATGCTGGCTCTAAATTGTTTCCAGCAGTGCCGCTTCCCGATGTTCATCCTCTTCAGCAACAGCAACTACAGCTTTCCCCTGGCCCCAAAGTAAGCTGCTGTGCTCATGGCTCTGACTCTTCTTGCACTCCACAAATGCATTGTGGTGGTGGTGGAGGTGGGAATCTGATTCACCCTGGCACAATATTAGACTCAAAAAGCACTGGGACGATAACTTGTCAAGTGGGGTCAGGATTTGCTTATCAGTCTGCATCTTCACTGAAGAACCCTCCAGCTAGAAGCAATTTGGCAGGAATTTCCAGTGAGTTCTCTGGTATGTGTGTAGAAAACAGTGTATCTTCCTGTCAGCATCTGGCCTGTTGTGGAAAACTCCATTTCCAGCCCTGTCATGGTAACGTGCACAAACTGCATCAGTTCCCAGCCCTGCCGAGCTGCCCATCCTCTGGCTATTTCCCCTGTCCCGAGTTCACGAGTGGGGCTGCGGGGCACTTGGACGAGCACGTTGCACAGCCGGAGCTGCCGCCACGCGTGTGCGCCAACCCTCTGCACCTCAACGTGGTGCCCCCCGTGTGTCTGAAGGGCTCTCACTACTGCACTGACTGCTTGAGCAAGGTTTGTACACCCCATCTTTCTCCTTCCTTACTGTGCTACGTGGTTCGTGTTGAAATTGGGTAGCTTGAGCAAAACCCAGCTCCTGTGGGTGAGGCTTGCATCCCCCTAGTTGGTGATGCACAGTCCAAATGTGCAGACAGCCTTTTTGAAGCTGAGCTCTTTCCTTAGGTAACATTCAGTGCAATGGGAAGACAAAAGAGCTATCACAGTGTTCAACCTACAGGGGATCTGTAATGTACTCAAGTGGAGTTTTAACTTCTTTCAAATCTAGTCATCTCTTCTTTACAGCTCCAATTAAACAGTTCCATGGTAGGGACTCTGAGAAAAGGCTAACAGCAGTTAAGATGTACCCTTGGGCAGCTGATCAATAAAGAGCCATTTGTAAGTCAGGCAATACGTCTTATGCTACAAGGATATTCTAGTCCTGGTTTGGTTTGATAGGTTTTAGTTCAGTCTTCCCAAATTTGTAATTTATACTTTAGTACCAATTTAGTAAAATTCAGAACTTGTTAGAACTGTGCTGGAATATTTAGGAATATAGGAATAACTAGGAATTTCTAGTGAAATAATATACTCAACTTTGCAATATCTGTTGCTTAAATTTCTAAGTTTAAGTTTCCAATATAAAATTAAAACGTCACTTTAGTGAACTAAATGGTGAATTCAATATATTTGGAATTATCACACCTTCTACTCTCCATGTGCAGATTTTGTATACTAGGTCTCCGGTTTTTGTTGTTTTTTTTTAAAGGATACGTATTAGTACTACTTAAAGGTGGCATGTCTTGATCTGTTGAGTTTAGTAAAATCTTTCCTTGCATTTGGAAATTTAAAGCTGAGTATGCTGGGATAGAAGCTTCCTTCATGCCATCATACTGTTGTTAATTACCTTTGTAAAGCACATCTGAACTGGCATTTGTTGCAGAAGGGAAGCCGAGTGTTTGTAGCATGGAAGAGCACGTGTTAATATTGTATACTAAATGAACATGTATTCTGAAAAATTGTCCCAACAGCCAACCAGAAACAGCCTAGTTGATGCTGCTAAAATCTGGCCAAATATTCCTCCTCCAAGTGCACAGACTGCACCTGTTCCTATCCCACTCTGTAATGGCTGTGGAACCAAAGGAACAGGAAATGAGAAGAGTTTGATACTGGCAAGCAGCCTTGGCAAATCACCACAGAAATATGGTAAACCACATTTGTTTGAAACTTCCATTTAGTGGATGTTCTCCTTTTAGATACTGTTGCACAGCAAGAATTCTCTTAAATTGCACTATTATCTGGAAACTTCTATAAAGCCATAGAAGACTAAACAGTAAAAAAAACCAAACCTTGTCTCTGTTTTGAAAATTCATTACTTGTTTTTACATGTTCTGACTACTTAGCTAATTTAATATATTGTTTACATAGAGTTTTGATTTTACTATTGTTTTTACTGTTTTAAGAATTAGAAAAATTCTGCTGAATTGGAAGCTACTTTGTTCTGATGATGTATAAAGACATTATCTTCAGCCATATTTGAAAAGCATTTTCATAGGCTAGTGTCTATTGTCACTCCATATGCAGTAAAGGTGTAACACTTGTAATTCTCAAGTTTCTTAAGAGGAAAATATTGTCTGAAATAATTGCTCTTTCTGCAATGTTAGTACTGCTTCAACTACAAAATTATATCTAGTAAAAAAGTTATAAACTTCAAAGTCACAGAATATTAAGAAATTGGTAGTTTTACTGTTACTTTAAAACTGCATCTATTTTAAGGTTTTTAAGGTGAGACACATCAATCAAGTGTCTTTTACCAAATGCCATTCCAGTGAGTCTTTTGGGTAAACAACCAACATACTCACAAACAAATATGATTGTCAGGTGTGCCTTATTTTAAATTCTCAGGTAACATTAATTAGTAGCTTGTTTTTGAACTGTGAGGATTCTGTGTTGTTCCTCATGTTTCTTTTCAAATTGTTTTGTGGGGATGGAATGGTTATATAATGTTAGTTCAAATTTAAATATATTTTCAGAGTGCTGAAACACCAGCTTAACCCGCAGTAGCAAAAATTCTATAGCTCGCTCTCCTGAGCTGAGCTGTAGGATACTTTGTTAGTTCTGTATTGCCTTGATTTTTCTCTAATCACCATCATGGTCATCTCATCCAGTCTTGTTTAGATTTCTTATCTAATCCACAGTGTAAATTTGAACAGCTTCCATGTTTTGCTTCTGTTACTGATACAGCACCAAGTGTTACACAACTTCAGGCAGGTTTTTTGTGGCATTTGGTAATTTTTTTTCAAATACATTACTTGATTGTTTGAGAGCTTAAAAGTAAAGTCAAAGTTGTCTTGCCTCTTTATCTTAATCTGACAGTGACTAAATTCTTGTTTAAGACTGATGGTTTGTTGGATTCCTTAAGAAAGTAAAACTGAACTTGAATTCCTGGGAGTGTTGTTCATAAGGCTTCCCACGTGCAGAGCTAAGTTTAATGTTTTCAGTGTTTGGAGATAAAAATGAGTTGTTTTCTTATATCTGCACAGGGTCCCCGGAAGTTGCAGTGACAGGCCAGGTTCTGGAGAACTTGCCCCCCATTGGAGTCTTCTGGGATATTGAAAACTGCTCAGTTCCCACTGGCCGTTCGGCTGTAGCAGTTGTGCAGAGGATTCGGGAGAAGTTTTTTAAAGGTCACAGAGAGGCAGAATTCATCTGTGTGTGTGACATCAGTAAAGAAAATAAAGAAGTTATTCAGGAGCTTAACAACTGCCAGGTATCAAACCTGCACCAGCTTGGTGTTCTTGCTTGAGAATTTATATACTTTGAGTGTGCCAAGATTGATTCACATTCATTAAAGCTTTGCTTGCTTCTGTGGGTGTAGTGCATCTTTAGTTTATGGGTGGGGTCTCTAATACCGATTTCTTTTATTTTTGCTGCTGTGCTAGTTTTTAAAAGTGAATCTGCATTCTGTTATCTGTAGGTAACTGGTTTAGCTTTAGTTTTAGTTTTCACAAGAGTGTGATTATCTCATCCAGTAAAATGTGGTGGTGGAATTGTTATCCTCCAAATCTATGATCAAATGATTAACCTTAAGGAAGTATGATTCTGTGAAATTAACTTTCTTACTTTGTTAGCGAATACTGTGCTGATTGGTAAGGACACCTGTAGATTAGTGCTATTGCTTGCAGCACCATATATTTCCAACAATGCCTTCTGTTTCTTGGTATTTTTTTATAACTTTTTGTGCTGGTTTCTATGTCAGAAATTTCCACCCTCTAAATTGCAGATATGATAACAGGTTGACAGTTTTTTGGAATGTTTTTGAGGTGTATGACTTGTGATCCTTAATGCAGAACAGCAGAAGTCACTCCAAAGACATTGCTGAACATCTAGGGTTGAAGTTTAGTGCTCACAGAACAGTTTTTGATCCCTATGTGTTCTGTTCTATACATGTGTGCATTAATTTACCTAAATTAAAAGTGCATGCAAGAGCTTGTATTTTTTTTAATTCCATTGAAGTAAGCGCAATTCACGTTGAAGCTTTTCTTCAGAGTGCTTCCATGTATTTCCACAGGTGACTGTTGCACACATCAATGCTACAGCCAAGAATGCTGCTGATGACAAACTCAGACAGAGTCTGAGGAGGTTTGCTGATACACACACTGCACCTGCCACTGTGGTTCTTGTGTCGAGTAAGTGTTCGTGGTACTCGGCTACAGTGCTGGCTTCAATTCCTCTCTTCCATAGTATTTTTACATATGGCACTATTTTGATTTCCATGGGTAGTGTTTAGGACCAGCTTTAACTGAACTGTTGAAGAATTCTTAATGTCAGTGGCAGCAAAGGAAAAGCAGGGGCAGTAAGATGAGAACTTGGCTCAGTTCAGTCACTGTTATGATTTGATGCTTTTTTGAGTGTCAGTAGTTATGTGTGTGACTACTGTCTAAAGTGAAAATAAAACTCATGGAGTTGTGTATGTGGTCTGAGCAAAATGTATATTTTTAATTCTCATATCAACATATTCTATATTATACAGTGCAATCCACTCAGCTATTGAATTGCTGTGTGTTGGCCTTGGGTTTCTCCCTAAAGCTAAACAAATGTTTGCTATAGAAATACCCAGTACCAGTCCAGTGCCCTGCTGATGAATTGCTACAAGCTGCTGTTAAAAGGAAGCCCTTGTCTTGAGACTGAATGTGAACTGCTGATTTAAATAATGGCTGAGAAGACTTGTAGCTGTTGGTGCTTTTTCACTGGAAATTTCCAATGAGAAATAGAACTTGAGTGAGATTTGTGGGTTTTTTTCATTCGGTCATATATTTTAGATTTTTCAAGTGTTTCCTTGCCTCTTCCATCTTTTCCTCCTCCAGCGGATGTGAACTTTGCTTTGGAACTGAGTGACCTGAGACATCGACATGGTTTCCGAATAATTTTGGTACATAAAAACCAAGCTTCAGAAGCACTCTTACATCATGCCCACGAACTTATTTGTTTTGAAGAATTTATTTCAGACTTGCCACCAAGGTTACCACTGAAAATGCCGGTAAAGATTTTAATTCTTGATGCAGCAGACATTTCCAAGTGTCAAACTGTGGTTTTTGTTGTAATTTAGGATGAGAGCAGGCTGAAATTACGTGTGTTAATTAGGATGGGGAATGATGTGTATTTGGCCACTGTCTGTATTTCAGTTACCACCATGTGAATGTTTGCTTTCTGCTTTCAGGCAGGAAGAGTGAAATACTAAATGTGAAAGTAGTTAACTAAAAAGTGAAGTAGTAAAGGCACATTCTTACCAATAAATATTTTACCAGATAATGTATTGTACATGCTTTCTTTCCCTTGCAGAAAGTTTGGGTAAGAACTCAATTGTGCATTATCTTAGTGATGCGTTCTGAAGTTTTGAGTGATTGTGCCTTTTCTTGGATTTTTGCCTTCCTTGGTGATTCCCTTTGGACATGTTGTGGTGTCTTTGTACAGTACTCATGACTTTTTGTTTTTTGGATTAACGTCCTGACCTATGCTTTCACATGCATGTATAGAATATATAGGTTATTGGATAGTTAACAATGGTGCTTTCTCATCTGGAGAATTGATCAGGTATTGATCCATTGATGAGGGACTCTGTAGTCTATTCTGACTTTAAATTATATTGGAGATGGAAGTTTGAGGCTCCACCTTGGTATAAGAGTTTTTCAAACAAATTGGGTGCTGCGAAAGGAATGACTTGGTGGTGGGAGGAGGGCATAGTTGCTAGAAGCAGTATTAAGAACTGCTGGTTTTGGACCAGAGGGTGTTCTGGCATAATCAAATTAAAATCTTCCTCCCTTTTAACAGGCTTGTCATACGCTGTTATATGTCTATAATCTGCCAACAAACAGAGACAGCAAAAGTGTCAGCAATCGCCTGAGGCGTTTGTCAGACAACTGTGGAGGGAAGGTGCTGAGCATTTCTGGAAGTGGTGCAATTCTCCGCTTCTTAAACCAGGAAAGTGCGGAACGGGCGCGGAAGCGAATGGAAAATGAAGATGTTTTTGGTAACAGGATTGTAGTGTCTTTCACTCCCAAAAACAAAGAACTCAATGAAACAAAAAGCTCCAGCTTTGTGGGAACTGACAAGGTCAAGTCTCCCAAAAAAGTTAACAAGAACACAAAGCTGTGCCTCCTCAACAAAGACTCAAATGATCAGTCTGCTGGTACCAAAGGCTCTGCTGGGAGAGGATTCCAGATTCATGGATCTGTCATCAAACCCACAAATGTCAAAAGTTTACAGGTATTGTTCTGCCTTGTTCCCTCTTCTTGATTTTCCTAGTGTTCTGAGGATTGCTTCTGTTACTGCTTTAACTTTTCAATCCTAATAAATGAATAACTGTTATGTGTGGTGATATTCCTGAATGAGAGCTGTGTTCATCTACTTGGGAAACAGACAGTTAATGTGAGGGTGGTTGTTGTCCCCCCTCCCTGCCATGTTTTTGTCAGTTTGGAAATACTGCTGGTACTTGCTCTCAAATTCTAGCCACTTTTGACTTTTGCACTGGTGATGAGTGAGTAATATCTAGAGGTTAGACACTGTAGGTCTAACCCTATGTCTCCTTAAAACAAGCAAAATGGATAGTGATCCATTTTGCTTGTTTTAATGATAATTAGGGTTAGACCTACAGTGTAGCAAAACATTTCAACTAAACACACTGTCTTCTGCCACAGAAATTTTAAAATTCCTTATTATAAAATACCAATGAAAACACTATTAAAGAAAAAATGGTCAGTCATCTAGCCTTCCATCAGAAAATAGGCCTCTGGCAAGGGATGTCTGGTGCTTTTATGCTGACCTTTTATCTGTTTCACATAGGAGCTGTGCCGCCTTGAATCAAAGAACATCAGTAAAAATACTGAAAACCAGCAAGAACGTTTAAGAGAACAAATTCCTTCTCCTCAGAGTAACTCTAATGCAGTAACTTCTGTGTCTCTGGCAACCAAAAAAATGGGAGCAGGAGAATCATCCTCCAAAAATAGTCAGAAGTATGTTTAAAAATAAAAAAAGATGTTGATGTTAGTTATGTATTTTTTTTAATGTAAATTCTGCAACATGATGTTTTTTTCTTTTTCTTATATATATTTGTAAATAGGAAAGAGACCTCTGCTTCCAGGAGCATTACCAATTCGCCTGTAGATAAAAAAGATAAAGATGAAACTGTATTTCAGGTCAGCTATCCCTCTGCTTTCAGTAAGTTGACGGCCTCAAGACAACTCAGTCCTTTACTCATGTCTCAGAGTTGCTGGTCATCTCGGTAAGTGTCTGTCTGTCTTGGGAGGGGAAGTGAGGTGGCAGCAGTATATACATTGATTATTCACAGCTGATTTGTTTGTGCTGGAGTTTGTTTTGCCTGCACATGTGTGCTGGGAAAAACCCTTTTAAGTGCTGTATTTATGCACTTGACCTGTGTCTATTATCTGATTTTGAGATGTATATATTGGAGTAGAGCAGTTGCTTGAGCTCATAAATATTTTTATTTTACCCAGGAGTATGTCTCCCAACCTTTCAAATAGATCATCTCCACTCACATTCAATGTAGTGAATCATACCAGTGGTACAGACTGCCCTGATCCCTTTGCAAATGGTGCAGACATTCAGATCAGCAACATAGATTACAGATTGTCCAGAAAAGAGTTGCAGCAAAATTTACAAGAAATCTTCTCAAGACATGGCAAGGTAAAGGCACAAATTCTTTTATGAAATCTGTTTTTAAATAGTTCCTGTTTATGTATTTAGGGATGTGGTTTTAGGTACAGGTGAGCAGAAAGAGAAAGGTTTTGGAGCAGGACTTCTAAACCTTGTTAAAAGGATGGATTGTGAGGGTTTTTCTTCTTTAAAAAGACCGGACGTGTCCAAGTTTTTTCATTTGTGTGTGGTCTTCGTTGATCTGTATTCTGAAGTTTGTTATATAAAATTCTTACTAAGTGGCTCATTAGTATGTAGGGATGAGACTTAAGCTTTAACAGGATAACCTTTTTAAGCTGTAGAGATGAATTCCTAATGTCAGCTTAAAAATCACAGTAAAAACTGTTTTGAGTCAGAAGTGATCAAAAGCAGGGGAAGTGTGAATTAGTAAAAAGCAATTATGGAAGGTGAGGTCAGTGGTCCTATTTTTGTCTCATCTGTGGATGACATTTTTCTGGCATAAACTTTACATTGAAAGATGATGCTTGTGTTAATGAAATACCACGGGCCTGCCTGCCTTAGTCCAGGATCACTGTGCTTGGCTCTTGTTTGCATTGCCTTGATGGCTGTGGTTCATCACACTCCCTTCCCTTTTGTTGTTGGCTCTAGGGGTGACTTACCTTGGGTTAATGTTTTGGTGTAAGTGCATGAGTGTTTTCTTCCTCTCAGGTAAAAAGTGTGGAGCTCAGTCCCCACACAGACTACCAGCTGAAGGCTATGGTTCAGATGGAAAATCTGCAAGAAGCCATCAGTGCTGTCAACAGTCTGCACAGATACAAAATTGGCAGTAAGAGGATCCAGGTCTCATTAGCAACGGGAGCTGCTAATAAATCACTCTCTCTACTTAGGTAATAAGCACTTTGGCATCTTCTTAGTTGTCCTAGCATGTATTAGTAACTGAGAGATGATTTAAAATACTACTTAAAGGGATAATAGGGAAGTAAAGTAAAATCTGTTGTGTGATCTGATGAATGTGTTAAATACTACTAGGCTGGTTTTTAGTTCAGCATTTCTGCACTGCTTATGTTCTAAGTTCCATCTGAAGACTCTAGGTCCTTGTTTAAGAGGGTTTAATAGCTGTGCTACTATTCTTGCATGATACTGATATACCTTTAACTTAATTTGTGCAGCTGAGTTAAGATTACACTGGGCATCTTTATTTCTTCTTTCTTCCAAGAAAGTGTGTATGAATTTAGTTTTTGAGGGTGGGTACACAGTTGGAAACACCAACAGCATTTCATTTGCTACCTGGAACATGATACAACTTAAGAGTGCTAATGCTAGTGAGGATACAAGTCTCTTTTTTTTTTTTTCTTACTGAAAGAAAGTGTTAGGAAAAAAGTTGTCATAATTTATTCACAGAATGAAACTAGTACTTAGACTGTAGAGTATTCTACAATTATGTACTACTTGCCATGGTAGAATTTACAGCCTTATTTCATTCTTGCCTGTTCAAAGTTTGTAATGTAATGACCAGGCTGGTAACTTCTAATGCTGCAGCTTTGTTGCATTTTATAGGTGCTCAGATCTTAGCACCACCTATGAAAGATGCAACTCCTTCAGAGACATGACCTTGTGAATTAGCAGAAATGTTACTACTTGTGCTCCCTGATCTAAAATGACAGCTTTTGTAGTGCTGGAATGGAACACACTTTGTGCTGTTTTATGTATAGTTCATAAACTGCATCTGTAAATATCTTGCTAATTTAGGCTGGAGTCTAATAACAGCAGATTAATTTTGCGCTAATGCTGCAAAACTTCTCTTACAGCTCAGAAGCAATGTCGATTCTGCAGGATGCACCTGCTTGTTGCTTGCCTGTGTTCAAATTCATAGAAATCTATGAAAAAAGGTAGAGTTCCTGGTGGTTTCCTCTCCAGTGCTTCTAAAAAAAAAATCTGATCATGTATGATTGTTTGCAGTGACTTAGAGTAGTAGAGTGGAGAACGATGAATTTTTGTTCTTAGGTGCTGCAGCATATAGCATAACTACCCAGAGATAGTTATGGCAAAACTGGCCTTTTTTAGAGGGTTCTGCTTTCAGTATTTTACTTGTTTGAATAGGTTAGTTACCTTAACATTTTGCATCAAATACTTTCTAGCATATTCCTGTTAATTAAACAAAAAAGGCAGATTACAGCATTGCCTCTCCTGCTTCTATCAAGTGCCTTTATTTCAATGTCTCCCTTTTAGGTTTGGCCGTAAGTTGATTGTCTCAGACTTGTACAAACTCACGGACACCGTGGCCATCCGTGACCAGGGGAGTGGGAGGCTCGTGTGCCTCCTGCCCAGCAGCCAAGCCAGGCAGAGCCCCTTGGGATCTTCACAGTCACACGATGGCTCCTCAGCAAACTGTAGTCCAATAATATTTGAAGAGTTGGAATATCACGAGCCTGTTTGTAAGCAGCATTGCCTGAATAAAGACTTTATGTAAGCTGTGTATAAAATACTATAAATATTTCAAATATATGAACAGCATTAACAGTGAACCAGTATATTAAAGTTGAGGTGCGTGTTCTCATAATGTGCTCTAATCACTGCTCACATGTTTACAAGTATAAGGCAGAAAGTAGTGAGATGGGCCAGTGGATTTTTGAGGCAGCTCTCATGGGCTGGTGTGTCCAGGTAAGATGATTGTGTTCTAGCACAGCTGCCAGGATTGAGCACCTCTTTAATGGAAGCTGGAAGGTTCCCTGCATTCCTCTGGTTATGTAAGAAGGTTATATATACTAGAGACTTCTATTACCTGAATTTCATTATGTAATTGTTGCTGATTTTGTCCTCCAGCTATATTTAGTAAGTGATTCATAGTGAGTTGCAGGTTTCTTGAAGTCATGTATTAAGTTTTTTGTTTAATTTAACAGCTGCCAGGTTGTGCTAGTAGAGCAGTTATTAGGTGATTATTGTTAACTGCCTGGTATGTGCTGCTAAAATTTAAAATTAAAGTTTTCATAGGTAATAAAAATATGGTCTTCTAAATGTTACTTCTGGAAATTTGGTGTAGCTGTATTCTTTTTGGGGGAAAAAATTACGAAAATTGCTTGTACTGTACAAGCAGTACACTACAAGTACACTACACTGCAAGTACACAGTACACTACAAGTGCTGTTGTCACTAGTAGCAGTATATTATGTGCATATAGTATAATGTTTAATACCTATGTGAGCACAGATATTATGTTAAAGCTGTGTGTAGAGTAAGCATAAAAACCCGAACCTCTTATTTTTGCAGTGAACATGAGTTTGATCCAGATTCTTATAGAATTCCTTTTGTGGTTTTGTCTCTGAAGACGTTTGCTCCCCAAGTTCACAGTCTTCTACAGACACATGAGGGTACTGTGCCTTTACTAAGGTAAAGTATTTTAATTCCTGGTTTTAGTAAGGTCTGATAGGTTGAAGACTTAAAACTTTTTGGGAATTACCTGTTGTATATAAATTCAGTTCTTACATAAAATGGTATCCTTTAGCGCAAATGAATACACTATGAAGTGATGACTTCTAAAAATCTTGTTTAGCAAAAACAGCACACTTATTTAAAATATGTGTTTTATGAAGATTTCTGTAATGTGTCAGTAAGTTGTTGAAATCTTACTCATGAAATGTCTCAAAATACTGTTTTCAGGACAATTAATAGTGATATTTTAGTGTATAATGGAAGCCTTTTTTTTTGCCTCTGTAGTTTTCCTGATTGTTACATGTCAGAGTTCAGTGATCTTGAAATGGTGCCAGAAGGCCAAGGTGGTGTTCCCTTAGAACATCTGATTACCTGTGTTCCTGGAGTTAACATTGCCACTGCCCAAAATGGCATTAAAGTTATCAAATGGATACATAACAAACCACCACCTCCTACTGCAGGTAAATATTTCTGCTTAAAGCTTTTTCTCTTAACTAATTTTTTTTATGCTAAAAAAATTAAGCTAATAAGTTCTGCTAATAAAATAAACATGTATAAGTGTTTAAACTTTTTATGAGGAGAAGCTTTCAACTTGAATGTTCATACTTTTCTCCTATGCTGTAGCTTCAATCCATAAGTAAAGTTAAGTATCTAGTGGAAGAGTACTTGTGGAAGGTACAATAGTATGACTTTTTTGTTTGTAGATCCTTGGCTTCTGCGTTCCAAGAGCCCTGTAGGTAATCCCCAGCTCATTCAGTTCAGTCGAGAAGTGATAGACCTGCTCAAAAGCCAACCATCCTGTGTCATCCCTGTCAGCAAATTCATCCCAACCTACCATCATCACTTTGCAAAGCAATGCAGAGTGTCTGACTATGGCTACTCCAAATTAATGGAGCTGCTGGAAGCAGTGCCTCATGTACTGCAGGTGAGTGATGTGGTACGGGCCACTCTGACCTGGGGAATTGTGGCTGCAGCCATCTGAATTCCTGGTTGCTGTTGTGGAATAGATGCTGGGCAATACCTAGCTCCCCTTGAAAGAGCTGGTTGACTGAACCTTGGTAGATGTGTTCTTTTTTGAGATGATGTTTCTGTGCCTACCCTTTTGAAACAACTTCTGGGGAAACCTCAGGAATAAAGTTTGAAGCTGCTTTTAACCTATGGCTGGTGCTTGGGTAAAAGTCTTTAATTGTGCTGCGTGCAGCATAAGAACACTTGCAAATTCTGAGTGCTCATGGGTTGGGCTGAGATGTGTTGCCTGTGGCTTGAAGAAATTTCTGTGAGAAATAAGTCGTGTAACCTTACTACAAAACCCCTGTGGTCACATTCACTTACAACATTGAACAGCAGTTGGTTATAGGATTCTTAAATAACCAATACAAATGTGCAGAAGTTGCAGTAGCACTCATGGATGAAATCTTGAATTTCTCAAGGGCATAATTCTTAGTACAGAAAGCGGGTGGTCTCATGAGGCTGCCATTCCAGATGCTGTCTCTATTATATTCTTCTTCTAGCCTTCCTATACTAATACTGTCTTTTAAATGCCTTTTACTGAGGATGCTGGGTGTGAGTGACCAAATCTGATTTTCTTTCAGATTCTTGGCATGGGTTCCAAACGCTTGTTAACGCTAACACACAGAGCTCAGGTGAAGCGCTTCACTCAAGATTTACTGAAGCTGCTCAAGTCCCAGGCCAGCAAGCAAGTTATTGTGAGGGAATTCTTGCAGGCTTATCACTGGTAAGTTACCTTAATGAAACTGTGCAGGGCCTGTCTATTAATGGAGATTTTAATACCTAGTGCAAGAGGAGTCAGCACGTAAAATCTCAAAACAAAACTGTGGCGACTTCATTGCCTTTTCATTGCAATATGGAAGTTCACACTTCCAATGAAGACAAAAATTAAAAGCTCTCTGCCATATTTTATTCCTTCCTTTCGTACTTTAGGTTCATTTAACTTCAATGGGGTTGGAAATGGGTTATTGTATTTCATTAGTTCTCATTGAAGCCATGGCTGCAGCATTGGATTTAAGCAAGTAGGTCATGGCACATTAACATGAACAGTAAAGGAAAAACTTAGCTTAGGTTTTCTTCAGAAGGAAATATAAGATGACTAGATTAACTGCCAGGAGTTACTTTTACTACTTTAACTTGTTCTAGCAGTGGCAAAAATTAGGAGTAATACCTATCTGGAAACTTCTATGCTAGCATCCTCAAAAGTAGGGTTTTATTTAGGTTTTTTAAAGAACCAAGATTGATACTTTCTTTAATAGGAAGATAGAAAGTAATAGTTGGGTGCTTTAAACAAACCATGGCATCTTGGAGCTACCTGTGAATCTCCCTTTACGTGCGTGCTGTTGTAAATTGTGTGCCAACAGCTCTTTCTTGGGGGTGCACTTTCCTATTTCCACTCTTGGCAAAAATACATTACTGGTTGTTTATAAATCTACTTAATGTAGAGTCAGCACTGGCCACTTGTTAAATAAGAGTGTTTGTGAAGTGTTCCTTGCTCCTGAGAGATTTTGGTTGGAGAAGTGGGAAGAGTAAAATGCATTTTAATATATTACACAGTATTGGGAAGCTTTAATATGATGTTTTCCAGGCAATGATCTCTGCCTTCTCTCGAGACCTGTTTTTGTTTAAAAGAGTGTATGGCTGTAACTGTTAAGCAAATACAGAGTATTAGAAGTGCAGCCAGCTGGAGCTTTATATACAGCACAATTACATTTTTCCTAAAGCACTTAAAACCACTAGTTGATATGTACAACTCTTTGTTACACTGATTGTTCACATGACAGTAAGTCTTGCTTCTCTGGCTAGAATGGACTTCTAGTTTGCCTTTGTTTTTCAGGATGGTATCACTGCTAATGTGGAAATTATCTTTTTTAGGATTTGAGGTTTACTTTCTCAGCTCACCAAAAAAATGTATTTTTTGCCTACCCAGCATGCATTAATACTTGTATTACACACAATTTTTTGAAACTTTCAGGTGTTTCTCTAAGGATTGGGATGTTACTGAGTATGGAGTGTGTGAACTGGCTGATATTATATCAGAAATTCCAGATACAACCATCTGTTTGTCACAGCAAGACAATGAAATGGTGATTTGTATTCCTAAAAGAGGTATGTTCATGAAAGTTTCTTGTGCTCTTTCTAAATAGGTTGTTCTTTGACTGACTGTTCTGAAGCTTTAGTTACTCAAGCGTGTAGGAGTGACTTGGATTTTTTTATAATTGTGTTTCTACCTTTATAACTAAGTTGCTAAGTTCTAGCAAATCAAGAATGTCATTCTCTGAACACTTGAAATAGAACAGACAGGAAAACAGGTGGCAGAAAGCATAAAATAACGTTACTACTTCTGCATGTAGTTGTGTGTTCTGTGGAATGATCAGACAGTGGGTTGTTTC
Source organism: Vidua macroura (assembly GCF_024509145.1). Lineage (NCBI taxonomy): Eukaryota > Metazoa > Chordata > Aves > Passeriformes > Viduidae > Vidua > Vidua macroura. Next base: position 7,863,253 of record NC_071586.1, on the reverse strand, counting down.
CATACAGGAAAAAAACAATGTATTTGGCCATTTAAAAACCTTCTAAAGGCCTGATAACCTGACTATTTTGCCTTTACTAGGCTTAAACTTGTAAGCCTAGTAAAGGTCTCAGTGGTAGAAGAAAAGAGTGACCTGGCATAATATATGATCATGCTGAAAACCAGCCACTGTGTTTGCTTATTGTATTCTGTTGCATTTTATAAGTGTGTTGGGATGTAGCTCTTGCTTTGTTATTTCTAATTTTAGAACGTACCCAGGAGGAAATTGAAAGAACCAAGCAGTTTTCCAAGGAGGTGGTGGATCTGCTGCGGCACCAGCCCCATTTTCGAATGCCCTTCAATAAATTTATTCCTTGTTACCACCACCACTTTGGGCGCCAGTGCAAACTCGCTTACTATGGGTTTACAAAACTACTTGAACTCTTTGAAGCCATACCAGATGTCTTACTTGTAAGTTCAAAATCATAAGCTGGACTAAAGCATTTTTCTGGAATGTATACAACTGTTTCAGCAGGGGTTAGATTTCTCATAAACTTTAGTGTGAGTTATAAACTCTGCACCTGTAACGTTTAGACAGCTGTATTTAAGAAAATCTTAATGCTATTTTGGTAAAATGGTCCATGGTTTTTTGAGCACATTCAGGAGACTGTTAACAAATTCAAACAAAATTCAGTGTCTCAAAATTTGAGCTAAGTTTTATTATAATTGTGTTCAGTTTGCTTTAAAAAAGTTAACAGTTTTGCTGCTTGCTTTGTTATATTTCAGACATTACACGGTTTTGCTTGCTGTACAAACAGCTTTTGAGGTGGCTGAGTCCTGGTGCACAGCAAATCCCTGCCTGCAGGCCCTGAGTTTGAGCTGCAGCTTACACTTTGTTCATCCAGACTGCATCAATCACCTCAGCAAAGTGTCACTTGTGTTCTGTAGGTGCTGGAGTGTGGGGAGGAGAAGATTCTCACGCTGACGGAGGTGGAGCAGGTGAAGGCAGTGGCTGCCCAGTTTGTGAAGCTGCTGCGGGCGCAGAAGGACAATTCCCTGCTGCTGGCTGACCTGCTGCCCGAGTACAGCAGAACCTTCGGCTACGCCCTGCGCCTGCACGACTTCGACGTCAGCTCCGTGCCAGCCCTCATGCAGAAACTCTGCCACGTTGTAAAGGTAACCCTTTGGCCCTGGCTGTTACCCCTCTGGAACGTGGGGGGGATTGTGTTGAGGAGTTTTCAGTCTCACAGGATGTGGCTCAGTACCTGTAATGAAATGTTGTTTCTGGAATACAGCGTTAAGTCAGGAAGTGGAAATTGCAAAAGGGTTTTAAATGTAGTTTCTGTATTATGATGTTCTCTTTGCTCCTTTATAACCTTGCAGCATTCTCTGAGAATACTTAGGTTTATTTAGCAAATGATAAGTGGAAGATTCTAGTACTTATTTTAACAGTACTATTCTAGTACTAGATACTAGTACTTATTTTAACCCACCTGACTTCAACCTGTGAAAAAGTTTTCTGCTAACTGTAGTAGTTTTCAGTCTTCTAGTGCTTTCAATTCCTTTACTTTTTTCTTTTTTTAGCTATGGTTTGAGACTTTGACTCTGAACATAAATACATAGGTGGTCTTTATGCCAGTGGAAAAGAGAGGTTGCAATTACATAGATGTGGGCACGTTGGTTTAGTTGCTCCAGTTTTGTTGACTTAGCAGCTTGTTGACAAGCCAGTTAGGCTGGAACTCAGTCAGGACCAACTGGCTTGTAACAAAGAATAAAATCATACCTACCAGTGGACAGAAACTGCTGCACAGCTGTACAGGTTTTGTATATTTAAAGTAAATACTTACATGTAATAGGATGCTTGATTTTGTGTCTTTCAGTATCAGATACAGCTATGCTCAAATAAACCCCAGCTGTACATCTTATTTTTAATTCAGTCTCTTCTATATCCCTAACTTCTTTCCCAATAATTTTTTCCAGGTGGTTGACACAGAATCTGGCAAGCAAATTCAGCTGATAAATAGAAAATCTCTGCGGACTCTGACTGCCCAGCTGCTGGTCTTGCTGATGTCCTGGGATGGAACATCCTTGCTCTCGGTTGAGCAGCTTAAGCAACATTATGAAACAGTCCACAGTACTTCGCTTAATCCATGTGAATATGGATTTATGACCTTAACTGAACTCCTGAAGAGTCTGCCTTACTTGGTTGAGGTGTGTAAGCTCTTGCCTTTCTGATATATTTGAAAAACCATTGTGCCTAGAGGCTATGGAAGTGTGTGCTCTAATTCTTTATCCTTTTTTTTTTTTTCCTTTTTCTGTTAGGTTTTTACCAATGGTGCAGCAGAAGAATATGTCAAGCTTACAAATCTGTATGTTTTTGCAAAGAATGTGAGGTCCTTACTTCACACTTACCATTATCAGCAAATTTTTCTTCATGAGTTCCCAGTAGCATACAGCAAATACACAGGAGAAGTGCTGCAGCCTAAAGCATATGGATGCAATAATTTAGAAGAGCTCTTGGGAGCAATTCCACAGGTGTGAAGAACTCAGTTTTGCACAATTACGTAGAGATTTCTGCATGGTTTAAAAGCAGTTACACAACCACAGTTTCTGTTAGTTGGGGTGACTTACTGGAATAATTACCTTCTTCAGAGAAGTTCATACCAGTTATGTTTTTAATGCACTTCTGAGAAATCAGGAAAAGAAAGTGAACCAGCGCACATGTCTTGAGGAAATTTTGCTTAAGAACTGTTCCTAGTAAGGCTGTAAACATCCCTGGCATCTCTGAGTGAGAGAATTGATTTTCTGTCTGTGTGAATGAATGGTTGTACAGTACTGAACCTTCATTTTGATCAGAGTGCATTATTGGGTTTGGGAGTGAAGAATTCTGGGACCTTGTCAGAAGTGCCATGTTCTTGTCATCCACATATCCTAAGTGCTCTGGAATAATTCTGTGACAGTTTGTAGCTATAGAATTTCCTTTAAGTAAGCCAATCTTTCTGAAGAGTGACAGAAAGGAATTTTTCAGTTCCATGTTTAAACATTTCATTCATGTTTATTTAGTATACTTTCTGGCACTGTCGTTTGCCTTTGGTATCAATTGCTTTGAGCCTTTATTTGAGTAGTGTAGTACAAATTAGCAATGTGCTTTAGTTTACTACTGGAAATCATGTCAGTGCAAAGCAGGATGAAAGGCAATGAGCAAATGCTTTGAGCTAAGCACATGCTGATGTTCAATTCTGCTTCCTTCTTAATAGGTGGTCTGGATTAAAGGACATGGCCATAAGAGAATTGTAGTCTTGAAGAATGATATGAAAAGTAAGCCATTTCAATTTTGAGTAGTATCTTAGTTTTCTTTTATATTTTTAAGAGGCAGCTCGAGTTAACTAACCAAATTAACTTGCCTTTTTGTAGCTCGTTTTAGCTCACCTAGTTTTCCCCCTGCTGATCATGTAGATGATCATGGAAATCAACTTGCTGACAATAATGGACATACTATGGAGACCCAAGGATCCACTTCTTCAATGGAACTAAATCTAGGAGGGCCTAGCAATGGTAATGCAAAATTGGTTTATATAAGGAATTTACTGTCTTAGGGGAAATAAGCAGAATAATTGAAGCAGCATGGGGAAAGGTGAGTTAGTAAATCTGAATTTGTGTAAATATGCATTTTGGCTTGAAAGCTTGTTGAACTCCTCTGAGTTTGTGGTTAGGCTTGTGTTCTGAGCTGCTAGTCTATATATATATATATACACACACGTAGGAAGAGAGCTTCTGGGTACTGCTTCCCAGGGAATTATGATGAGAATTTACTTAGCTGCTCTTGATGCAGCAAATGAATCTGAGATTAATTAACATTAATTAAATTAGGTTGGTGTTAGTATTTCAAATAGAGCATAGTTCTGAAATCCTCAGATTTGCATCTGGAGACTTTACATTTACCTGTGATGGTAGTGACACCTTCACAGCTTACAGATGCTCTGAAAGATGTTCCTTTATTTTTGTAGTTTCTAATCAAACAGAGCAAGAACTCCTTTGCCTCACAAACACATCTCCTGTTGATCTCCTGTGTGAGCCAGTACCTTCCTGCCTGCCATCCCCCCAGCTGAGACCTGATCCCGTGGTTCTTGAGTCTGCAGACCTCATTCAGTTTGAGGAACGCCCTGCGCCCCTCCCAGGTAAGAGTTGGCCTCCCTTTGTTGCTTCAAATCAGGCCGATGAATTCTCTTTGAGTATTTTATTGCCTAACAGCAGAGAAATAGTATTTTTTAAAATAAAGAGAGCATCAGTAAATCGAGTTGTCTTATTTATTTTAGAGATAATGATTTTAACAGAAGAAGAAAAACAGACAATTGTTACCACAGCCCAAGAAAAGCTGATCTCTGGTTCTGTGGTGTCTGACACCACAGAGAATGCTTCAGTGCCTCCCTGCCAGTCCTCTGAAACCCAAGTAAACAAAGAAGCAACGGACAGCCCAGCCAAAAAGCAACACAAAAACAAGGTCAAATTGGCAGCAAACTTCTCACTTGCACCTGTAACCAAGCTTTAACTCTCTCTTTTTAGTGTGAAAGACAAATACCTATGGACTGTGCACAAAGTAAAGCTGTTTGCTAGCCCATGTGTATTTTAATGGAAAACCTAGAGGAATTAATTTGTATTTAATGTATTCTGTGAAGATTTTGTTCCTTTTACACTGAACACAGCTGTTAGCAGAGCAGATTTTTTTCTATTATTTTGAAAAAAAATCTGGCATTTGTTAAATTATTCTTAAATTTTACAGTTTTTCATAAATGTGTTCAGTTAAAGCAAAATATTAATTCAACAAACACGGAACAGGTTTTATTTTCTTTAAGCCTTGTTGGTGATGTAATCATACATGTAGCATATTGTATTCTATAGGCTGTTGCTTACTGGTATTGTTTCAGACAGTATTAATGAAATGCATGATTTGTCTTTCAAAAGCCTGTTGAGAAATTTTAACTCGCTGACCTGGGATGACAAGAGTGAAGGGGAGCTGATTGTCCTCCAGAGGGGAAACTTGTTCTCTGACCTTTCAGATGACTTGTAACTGCATTGGAAATGCTTGTCTAAAGATGTCTGTAGGAGACTGTGGGTCTTGTGTAAAACTTGTTTTAAATGTGTTTTTGCTGTAGCTTTCAGTTCCATTTAGGAGCTTTCTAGGACACTGATGCTTTATGCTTCCCTCGTATTTAGTTTGTCTGGCATGGGTTTGGTTAAGGAAAAGACTGTCTTGATGTCATGAGTGTAAGATACAGACACACACATTTTCATTGTGTCTAGAATTGAAGTTAGGAAGATTCTGAAATATGCATCTAATGCATAAATTACAGATAACGGAGCAGGTCTTATTAAAATGGCTGGTGATGGAAGGCATTGATGCTATTTCCACCTGTAAGGAAAGTTCTAGCTACATGTGGAAATGCTAAGGTTGTTCTGCTTAACCTTGTTTTCTATTTTTAAGCACGTTCAGTAAATGGGAAGCTCCTTCTTTGATGTGCTGTCTTTTAGCTGTGTCTGTTTTTATTCTTAGACTTACTCCTAGTGTTGGCAGCTTTTTGAATTTGTGGTATCTTGTGTTGGCTTTTGCAAGGGCCAGCTTTGGGAGAGAGGCTAAGTCAGTGGATGACCTTAACTCTAGTTAGCAGAACTGTCCAGTGTGTGAGACTTTCTACCCATTCTGGGTAACCATGGCATTTACAATGGGTTGTATTTGCCAGGCAGCAAATAAATGCTTGTAGTAGTGAAAGAACCTATACTAGAAGTTTTCCACTGGCCAACTGAGTATTTTTTTTAGATGGATTCTATTGTAATATGCAAGAGATGGAACACAGGCTCTAATTTTTCAGCCAGCAGCAGGAAATGCCACTGAACAATGGCTATGGACAGAATTTTACTAGTCAGATTTTGTTATAAAATCTTTTATATTTAGGCAAGTATTACCAGTAGTGAGTTTATAGCCATTGTAAGTGCAAAGAAACACTGGGAAGTTTTTCTGAGCATTATGGCACAGTATTTTGAGTCCACAGTAAACCTCTACAGACATACTGCTATAGAAAAAGAAATTTAGAAGTAAGTTTTCTTGGAATGTTTTTAGTGCGTTAAATGCAAGAAAATCTGCTTTCACCTTAACTTTGATAAGGTTGACAGTGATCAGTCTAGATCTTTGTTTCAGAAGAGCATGCACTGGAGAAGAGACCAGCCTGAAATAGTATCTCATGAGATGCAGCTACAAGTCATTTGGAGTACTAAAGAAAACCAGGTTTTTGCTTCAGAGGAAGATATGGTGTTTATCCAAGTGATGTGGTGGTTATACCACATATGGAGGTCAGCATATCTTACCTGGATTCATGTGTGATTCTGCTGAAATTGCTGTTTGAAAGTAATAGAATAATACTTTTGAGAAGTTGTGTTCATAGTGTAACAAAACAGCTAATTGAATTGCAATATATTTTTTTATCCAAAGGGTTAAATGAATGATGTGACTTACAGATTTAAAAGCATTGCAACCATGAAATTCTTTAATTTAGCAAATAAATGTACTACTTCAGATTCATGTTTGTTTAAAAGAAAAAAATGTCACTGAAGCCCTCAATTTATGCACTATTTTTTTCCTTGGAATGGGAGAGAGAAGAAAGACTTCTTTTCTTAGCTGTCTACTTTGTTTGGACACTTTTCTTTTGTGGCTCAAGTGCTGTTTTGTGTGTTGGGACCAAACAGTTGTCAATAAAATTTTCAAGCAAGCATAACTCTTGTCCTTGTCTCAAGACCTGTGGGGAGGAAAAAAAAAACAACCAAAAAAACAAACCGACCTGCCCTAGAATACTTAAGTTGCTGTGTCATGTTAAATTTAATTATTGAGACAGAACAGAGGGTTTAGTGAAGACTAAAGAAACACCATAAATTCTGGAGATTGAGGCTTTGCCCAGTTTTTGCAGTTGAGCTGTTTGCAGATGCAGTTACTGTCTCTTACTGCTCTCCATGCACGGTCATGTGCAGGGTTTTATTTTGAAAAGAACCTGTGCTATTTATCATGATAAAGAGAAAAAAATGGAGAAAGGGGTGTAAATTCAGCAGGTGGATGTCAGGTGTTCCTCCTCAGTGTGTCTCCCTTTGAGATGTTAAAATTGTTACAAATAAGGTCATGTGAACGTTAATAAAGTTAATGAGTCACTTTTGAGCTATAATAGCTTTTTCCAGCTTGAAGGTGGTAATTATTCAGGAACTACAAATATGGCAAATTTCTTTCACTGGAGTGTTTTGAAATTCAAAATCTTAACAAAACAAAAAAATGCAGCTAAACTGAACTGTTTTGTCATCTCACAGCTTCATGGAAAAAAGTAAGGACCTGGATGAGCTGTTCCCGACTTTCTCTTTATTGGGTTTGTTTGTTTTTGTTTGTGACATATTCTCACTCAGAACCGTTAAGTGGAGTCTGCAGGAATAAATGTCAGGCCTGTTGCAGATAAGCAATCACTTGACCTTACAGAGTACTTGTTCACTAAACAATTTTAAACTACCTAAAAAACGTATTGGGAAATTCTTCATAAACAATGTAATAAATACACTCTTGGAAATAATGAATATTCCTCTTTGAAAGGAGGGAACAGGTGGTTTAGAAAAACTTCCTAGAGCAGCACCACAAACCCTATAATCGCTACTCTGTAATTTCATTTTTCAGTAGTTGTGAATGTTTTTAAGTAAATGAATGTGTAAAATCCCTCATAGCACCTGGTATGTGATTACCTTCAAAAGAGGAGTTTAATTTTAAATGCTGCTTTGGTTCTGCACTGCAAACATTCTCACTTCTTTTTTTCTCATTTTATGTTAAGCCATCTGTTTTAACTTGGTAAAAAGGTGGTGATGGAAATAGCTTTAATTTTTTTCTAAAATTAATATGGCTTATTTTGCTTGCCATAATGTAACAGGACAGACTAGTTGCATGGTGAGCTATGGTTTTACTCCTATTAATAGCATTTTCCTAGCAAGCATCACTTTAAATGCTGTATTCCTTCCTATATGACTATTTTTGTTTAGTATTACTTAGGTGGATAAAGACAGAAAAAAATTGTAATTCAAGTGATTATTAAAATGTAGTGGCTTGTAGTGCTATATGTATGCAACAGAAAGCAGATTGACCTAAATAGAGAATGCCATTTTACAAGAAATTTCTGAAATGTCACTTCAGGATGTTATTTGAGCATGTTTTGACATGGCTGTCAAAGCACTATTGTATGTCATGCCACGGCTCAAGTTTCAAGTCAGTCTTTCAGTTATTGAATTCAAAAGTGAAGAACTGCATCCTGCCTGTGTCATGAAGGAGAAAAACAACAAATTCTTCTGTTGGTGTAGCTGGGATGAGGTAATTGGCTGCAAGAAACTTGATACCTGCTGCAGTCATCTCTGGTTTTGTGATCAAGCCTGTTAAAACCCACTGATCTCTGTAACTGATGAGATTCACTTTTTAGGTATCAGTTTAAACATCTCTTGGTGTCTTACCACAATTCTTTCAATCTCCCATGAAGTGTTGTTGTAGAAAACTGCCTTTCATTAAGAAAGAAGAAAGCAAAATTAATGTGAGGGGGGATCTCCTGTGAGACACCTTACTCATGTGAGACCAAGTTGCTGCTGAAGCTGTCAGCACCAGGCTCAGCTGCTGAGGTGTTCTCAGCATCCCATGTGAAGTGTTGTGTGCACATGGAAGGGAGAGGAGGTTTTGGCCTTTAGGTAATGTTTTTGATATGATCCTGTTTGAAAGCAGCCTGCTTGCCTGGCTGTTTACAGGATGGATGAGATCACATGAAACAAGATGCGTTTTGGTAACAATGGTAGCATTTGTGCTGGGGTGAAGGAGGATTTGTTGTTCATTTCAATAACACCACAGCCCTCTTGGCTTGGCAGTTCTGATACTCAGATGAGTTGGGACTCATATTCTCAGTGTAGGGCTGGGAACTGCCTCTAATCTGTGCAGGCTCTGGGCTGTAGTGAGGCTCCAAAGTCATCTTGGAGCATGATGACAGTGGCTTTTTGGGTGGATTTTCTTTATTCAGTGAGAAAATAGTTTATTTCAGTAGCATCTCAAACTTACCCCTCAGCATTACTCCTTTTGTGCAGAGTAGTAACCTTATTCTTTTGAGATGTGTAGCAGCACAGGAAGTGCATCCCATTCCACTCCACTACCAACTTCTCCCTCAGTAACAGGAACAAAGGCTTAGTATAACACAGCAGCTTAGTTTATTTGGAAATATGTTTAACTTGGAAGAGATTCAGTAGGTCTAGGGGAAGGTACAAGAGAACCATTTGCTGGTGGAATTGGTGATTTGTACAAATAGCACTTCAGCACTTTTGTTTTTCTCAGCAGACCAAGATCCTTTCCTGAACACAGTCATGTTACCAGTGTGTACCTTACACACCTTACACATTCTTCCACACACTCTTCCAATGCCTTGCCTTCTTTCTGAAGTGATAAATAGCCAGGATTTCCAGAAGAGATATCAGGTGCTTCCATCAATGTCCCTCTCTGCTGACAGTGACTGATACCTGAAAATCAACTCTGAAATGATGCCAGTTACTCCATGTAGTCACCTAAAGATACTTGTCTGATATATGGGGATTGTATAATGTGTTGTGCTCACAGTATCATGGAAGTTAAAAAGCCCCTAGTTGTTCTTGGGATATTCAGTGATTATTCTGGTTTTTACACTTCCTTCCTAAGTTTAATTTGTTTAATTGCAGCCATTAGCTTTGACATCAGCCATAAGGGCTCTGCTGTGTTCTAAATAGGCAACACTAAACCAGTGTTGAACACAGTTGAGAATCTGACCTTACAGTCTTAAAAATCCAGGACTTTATTGCTAAGCAGCATCACTGACACACTTCTGAAGGAACCACTTGTGCACTGCAGGCAAGCTCTTCAAGTCCACCCAAATAAACAGAAATTAAGCCTTTGCTAATTAAAAACAAAAACTGGCATACGGAAAACCTTCCAGCTGAGCCAAGCTAGAACTTCTGAAAAATGAAGTTCACTCTCATTAACACTGCTAGAGTTCAAGTCCCTTTGGGGCACTGGCTGCCAGTGCTTAACTGTAAGAATATTGCACATTCCTACTTGCTGTGTTTCTTCTTGCTTTTAATTAAAGGAGATTGCTCTGTAGCCTGGTCATGTTGCTTCCCAGGAATGTCTGTTTCTTGCTGATCAAATTTTTTCATGGAAACATACATTGCACTCACTTCACTTTATTCCCAAGTGCCTGTGGATCCTGTGCAGCCTGTAGGGATCACCCCAATCATCAGCACAGCCTGGGTAAACACTCATGTGCTCAAGTCACCTTGAGCCTTAAAAACCATGTGCAAAGTCCTTCTGGACCCTTTATTAGTGGCATTCACAGCTGATCCTCCTCAGGTTTAAAGTTTGGTGCTTCACTACAGCTTTTTCCCTGACACCCATTTGCCTTTATTAATGACACTGAACATCTGCCTCTTGCCTTTAGATACTGACAATTCCTGTTGTCTTAACTGGGTACCTGTGGAATTTTTCAGGAGCCAATGGGTGTGTCTTTCCCTCCAATGTGTATTTTCTCCCCTAAAAGCAGTTTTCCCCATAACTGTGTAAATGTACACAGGTGCCATGCAGAATCCAACAGGTACAGACTGTGACAGCTACAGAGCTCAGTGTGGTGCTGCGTGTCTCAACAAGGATACAATAATCATCATCATACATGAGAGTCAGCCTTTGTTCCCTTTCCTGCATCTTTGGTCAAAGTAATTAAAGTGCTTCATGTCTCAGTGGAAACCTTTTGTGTATTTTCCTTTGATCCTTAAAACTTAAGGTACTTAGGTCGGTTTTTTGTCTCAAGTGAGTCTGCAATACTAAAATTATTCTGGAAATGCAAGTGTTTTTCATCAAATCAGTCAGTGCTAGGGATTAGGTTTTATTTGTAAAAGGATAGTCTGAGTTACTTTAGATGGGGTCTATTGCCTTCAACAACTTAATAAGACACTTTTTCTCTCTAAAAAAATAACTGTTTATCCTTTTGGGGTAACTGCTGTTAATTTTTTCTCCTTTCCTATACTGTGGTTCCTTGGTATATAAGCACACACTTCACTTAGCTGGCTTCACAAAATGGAAGTTCCTTTTGCAAAATGTTATTTTAGGAACTTTTTGCTATCTTTTGTTATTTCTAAGCCTGAGATTGTCACACTAGATCCATGTACATTTATTTTACTATTTACACCTATCACAGTACATTTATATGGAATACCATCACACAGACAAACCAGCTACTGACAGCTAATATAAAGATATTAGATTCCACAAGCTTAATCTGCATAGAGACCAGAAACACACTTAATGGTGAAACACAGACAAGTATTTCTGTATTTCCCTTAATTTTAAACCCATTTTATATAAAATGTGATCTTCCTGCCACAAATACCTACTTCTGTATTTGTATATTTGTCTTGTGGCCAATTTGTCTTGGGTGTCTTGTGTCTTCCTATGCTTTTTTTTATGGATAATTTATATTTCTTGTGGTCACAAAATATACAATTAATACTTGTTTTTTTAAGCATGGTTTCAATATTTGTTAAATTTTGTCTTCTGTTCTTCTCCCAGCAATCTCTCAGTGATGTGTAATCTCCTGCTGCATGTAGCTTGTAAAAATGGACAAAACCCTGGGTGAATATTTCTCTTACTTCATGAGACGTGGAGATCTAAAACAGAAGTGACACAACCTTGGACTGCATCATCAACTTGCAGATTACTGTAGCTGTGCTCTGCTAAAGCTTTGCCAGGGATTTATTTCCCCTGGTGCAAGCAGTATTAATTTGGCTTGAGTAACTCTGATATCATATGGGATATAAAAATCTGTAGCTACTTGCAGCATCCTTGTCACTGATCTCATTCTTTAGGAAGAATTCGAAATGAAACTCCACAGCAAAGCAGTTGAACATCACACAAGTTTGGTATTTTGTATGCAACATCAGTTATCCTACAGATGCTTCCTCTACCAGTTGTGCTATATATAGCATTGCTACTTGTGGCTTTTGTTCTGAAAAGTAGCCAAAATAGGAGAATTTGGTGATTTTTGAGTGCAGTTTGTCACGGGGGGAGAAGTGTACGACATATTCTTCTAAAGTTATAGCCTATTAAAATTGCTGTTTTACACCATACTGGATTAAAAGCCCTTTTCATTCACCTGTATCACGGGGGTTTTTTTGTTGACTCTACTGCTGATCTCTTCTGGTCCCTGGACAGCCACTATATAGATTTCTTATTTCTTTTGTTTTTAGGCATGCGTGTAGAGTGATCCATGCAACAGTGAAGAACCTGCCATTGTCCAGTCCATAGATTACACTTGTGCCAGCTGCTCTTGCCTCCCTCAGCAGCACGCTGGTGGTTCCCCTCACCATCCAGTTCCACTCCATGAAAAGACAAGCAGGGTGGGAAGCCCGGGGCTCTACATGATGTTGCACTGTGTGGCCCCACAACAATCTTTAATAATTGCCAACCCTGCCTTGGCAATGGTGGGCTTGCTTGGAGGAGGTTCTGCCTTCTTTTCTGCTGGGCTGCCTGCAATGTTCAAAACAGGACACCATTAGAACCAAGAGCTGCTCAAACTCTTTCCTCCTACTTCTGCCTTAAAAGGGTGCAAACCTTTCCCACCCTCTCTCCACCCACCCTGAATTTTTCAGCTCCAGTTTGAACAATACACAATACACAGGTGGTGACCTGAGCTGATAGGTTTGAAACTGCTCAGAAAGTTTTATCTCTTCAGGGAAGGGTTTTAAATGGATCTAAAGAATCCATCCATCTCAAAGGGAGGGTAAGCTTGCATCTGGTTCAAGGCAGGTGTCCCTTTTCACAGCCATGGGGTCAGAAAATGGGTCCTTTCACAAGGTCAGTTCACTGTTTAACTCCCAACAAGGAAAGGAGCTGAAGAACAAATTCATTCTCTCATTGGCTTGGATGTTGTAACAAAGAAAACAAGACAAAAGTAGGTTTTCATTTTTCAGGGTGAAAAGAATATTTTTATCTTTAAAACTGCATTTAAAAGCAATGAGAAAGTAAACTAACAAGGGAGATGAGTCATGCTCCCTGTGACTATGGGGGTATAAATAATTAGTGATGTATCTTAAAATGTCTCTTCTCAACCTTGTACTTGAACTTCAAGGTCATTCCAGTCCCTCTGGGAACTCTTGAGCAAGATCTTGATCTGTGCAAAATGGTAGAATGTTTGATACAAACCTCTTCAGCTGGTGGACTTTTTTAAGAGGGCACTGCTCTCACTTGACTCTGCCTGAGAGCCCATCTTGGGTCAGGGCAAAAGCAATTTGTGAACTTCTAGAGCTCCTGCTGTAGCTGTGACTGTTCTGTTTGAAAGTTGCAGCTAAAAGCTTCTGAGGCATCATGAAATCCACTTTGTCTCTCAGAAACCAGTGTGTTTCCATTCTGCCTACAAGTGATTTGGGTTGGGGTGATTCAAAAGCCTATTTCTGATGGGAATAGGTAAGAAATTTGGGTCAGCTGTGGAAGTTTGCAGTCTTTCCTCTAGTTTCCATCTTGACTGCAGTAAAACAGGTGAACTTGGTTTCAGATATGCCAGCAAGGACCTGGAGAGGTTTTTTCCCATTATTTTTGCAGAAATAGATAGGAAAATTATTATTAAAAATCTAACTGCTTAGAAAAGCAGTTTGTGGCACTGTGTATACAAATATACTTTGCATATTTAAAACATGCAAAGCAATTCTGAAGTGGCCATAGGTGACTGAAATTCAGTTTTAAGGGGTATTTTGGTATCTGAAGTCTAAGTGGCCAGCAGTTGCTGACACCCTGAGTTGGTTCTAGGTGATCTAGCTAGCTTCACCTAGCTTTTGCCAGAGGCTGCCCTGTGAAAATGCTCTTATAATCAGTTGTCTTTGGAGTTCCTCCTTTTGCTCTTGTTTTTTTCTTAATGATTAGGAACTCACTGGTAGGAGACTGTGTTGCTTTGTCGATGGGTTTTAACTTGGTGCGAAGGAACTCGGCCATCTCTCGGTCTTCTTCTTTTTCCCTGGTGGAAAGAAGGAAAAGAAATGTTAAAGGAATGACAGTTTTCTCTGTAAATGGGACAGCAAAAGCTAGAACAGCTAGGATCAAGTCACTAGTAAACAATTAATTCCTTTGCTATTTTTAGAAACAATTTTGCCACTAACTAAAAATCAAAATATTTGCCTAAATTGAAACTGCTGCTGAGGCTTTTGCAATTTGCACACAGGGCTCAGTGCGAGCTCTGGGTTCAGTTCTAGCTCAGGCTCCTTGTCAGCTCCTTGTCTGGCCAGCTCTCTTTGATCAGCTGCAGGACTGGCAAAAGCTTTGCCAAATCCTCTCTTTGCTTGCTTAGAATTCCAGTGTGTTGGAGGAGATATTGTCATTTTGGATAAATGGATTGAGTCTTTACTGCTGAAAGAGGGGGGAGTAAGAGCAAAACTGACTCTCTGTAGAGTGTTTATCTCAAATAAAAGATTGGATTTGGGTGCTGGAAGTGAACTTTTAAGGAAGCCTACAACTTTCTTGGCAACTTTGTGCTAATACAGAGATGAAACCCTTCAGAACCTCTCATGTCTTAGGTAGGGCTGTACTGCTGAGTGCTTTTTAGTTGGTTTGGGGTTTTTTGTTATTTGGGTTGTTTTGCTATGACAAGATGGGAATAGTAGTAATCAACCTGACAACATGAATAATTAAAAAAGGATTTTAGATGTCTACAAATATGCCCCTTGTAGAATTCCATTTCATGTCTACTTTTTATCCCAAGAGAATTCCCTGGTAGCAGCATAAATACTTTTCTTTTAAATGGTAAATACCCAGACTGTTTCTGGTAGGAAAATAAGAGACCAAAGCTCACTGTTATTCATGAGATGACTGAATCATTAATGGGATAAAGAGCCACAGAATTATAGTAATCTCATTTTAATGTTTCTCTATGGAAAGAAGAGGAGGCTTTTAACTTGGTAAGTTGTTTTGAAGGACCAGTTCTCTCCCATTAATGTTGATTTAAATTTTGTCACTTAATCTATTGTATTATTAGGCTTGTGGAATGTCACTAAGTAAGTTCAGTTGCTCTTGGTTCTTACCGTAATCTCTCCACCTCTGCATCATCGACAAGAAAATCTCTTTTTTGTACCAGTCGATGAATCTTCTGAATCAGTTCATCCTCTCTTTGCTTCTCCATCTTTGTTTTTTCTTTTTCTGGTCAAAAAGAGAGAGAAGAGTGTATTACTTTGGACTCTGGGGAGCGTGAGGGGGTGGTGTAGGACGCTGCAGATGTCTGAGAATCAGCTCTGATTGAAGTCAATGGTTTTCCAGACTGAGTCACCAAAACCCCAGCAAGCTGGGTCACTGCCTCTTTGCTCTCCTCACTTGCTGCTGTTGACTCTGATCAGCTTAATGATCTGAAGGCTCTGTGGGGTTTGCTAAGCCTGCTTTTAATACTCAGTGACTCTGCAAGACATTGCTTGGAATTTTTTAAGAGCTTTGGCAAGAAAATAGTTCAAGATGCTTTGTTAAAATCCAATGTACAAACTCCATTTGACCTCAGGGGAAAGGAGATCACACCAAAAGGAACTCTGTGTTTCGAGACAGCTTTGGCTGTTGAAAACAACACTTTTTTTTTCTACTCTGACAAGGCAGGTGAGCTGCAAATCCCCACAAATAGCATCAATTGTAAAACATAGAAAAACAAATGCAATTTTATTTTCCCTGCACTGCACAGATCTGAGTAATTAATATATGTCCTTGTTAATTGGCCAGTCTAGAATGGCTAGGTTGTCTATAAACAACAATTTTTGTGGCATGAAAGATGTGCCTGTCACAAACTAAAAGTCATAAATGTTAGGGATTACAGAGCTGTCGTTTCAGGCTATAAAGCAAATGTATTTAAGACAGAGCTCATCAAACCTTGCAAGTTCAGCAGAGATGAGAAAGCCAGAGGTAAATCCAAGCTCATGTATTTCTCTGAGAAGCTGAAAATTTTGATAAGCTATGAAGACACTTGGTATTAAATCAAGATTTTGGGGTTTGGGCAGTAGAACTGTGTTCAGAGACCTGCACAGTTCAGTACAGTGAGAGCTGGGGGAGGAACAGTGAGCTGCCTGCAGTCTGATGCATCTGAGCTGTGTTATGTCTGCTGATTTAAGTTATAAGACACCTTAAATAGCTAAATTAATCAGACACTTGAAAACAATTGATTTTAGTACAGATTTTAAAAAAAGAATGCTTAGAAGTTGCAGCTTTTTCTTGCTTTGTCTGTTATGGCTAAGGAGCAAGGACTCTTCTCACTTCTGAAGACAGAAGCTACTTCCTACTTGCTTTCAATCTATCTTTTTCCTAAATTATAGCTCTCCTATTATATCCTTCAGGAAACTGTCTACTAAAAATATTAATATATGTGGCAAAATACTGCATATTCTGTGCACTAAAAGATTGATACCACATCTACTGAAACTGGCTAAACTGTGTCTACTGAAACCAAAGAGCTGTTCTCTATACAAATCTGTATTCTTACAGGAAAATTGTGGTAGAGATCCTGTGAATGAATCCATTCCTGGAAAGTGTTTTTCTAGGTGAGGCACATGCTGTGTCAGCACTTAGTCAGTGCCAGCAGCTGCTTTGTCTTTGTTAAGACCAAGCTCTTGTGACCCTGCCTGGAGATGCTGCTGCTGGAACGTCACCTCTTGGATTCTTAAGTTTGCTGAGATTTGTGAAATTCTAAAGAGAAACTGCTGTCTGTGGGTCTCTGCTTGAGGCCTTGAGACTGGAAAATAATTTCTGAAAGATAAAAAACCCAAACAGCAGAAACACCAAAAGAATGAAAGCTGATTAACCCTATCTGTTAGTTCAAAGTCTGGACAGGAAAGTTTGCAGATCAGAAAAGTGAGGCAAGGGGCATCATTCACACACAGTTTCCAGGATTTGTAATCCTTTCCATTTGAACAAATAATGAACCAACAGTGTTATTATCAAAAATTTTAAATGTGAACTCTACTAAGAAGTACAAGGAAAGAAAAAGAAACATTATTAATCTATTTCTGTTAGGTACAAAATGTGGCAAAGTTTTTACACAGTTAAAAGTGAGTGGTTTCAGAGTAGATCTCTTTCCTGTGTCACAAATCCCCTTCTTCCTACTTTCTGAGGACAAAGTTGTCCTTCAAAGTTGCACAATAAAATGTGAGGAGGAAAAATTAGGACAACCAAAGGATGGTCAAAACTTGGACTTAACAGTTAAGCGGGAGCAGTTAAGCAAATTATTTCTGCAGGGTGCTGGAGGCTGTGCAGTAATATGTGGTGTAAATGGCCTGCTGCAGTTGCTGAGTGTTTTGCAGGATCTGTCTATTTTTTCCTTGAAAAAAAAGAGTAAGGCTGTTGTGGATCATCTAAAATGGCAAAGCTGTACTGAAGTGGATTTCCTCACTGACGGCAGCTGGAGTTCTGAGCCAAGGACTGCAGAACTGCCCACAACTCTGTCCCTCCTTCAAACAGTGAATTTGCAGAGATTTGTTGCAAAACACAAAACAGAGTTTTGGGCCTTGCTTTTTGTGGAAACCTGTTCTTCTTAATCCTAGAAGGTAGATTTAACTACAGGTGTGATAATGGATTGGTGTAGCAAGGAAAAAATCAATCACACTCACAGTGATGGTTATAAATCCTTCTCCTCTCCCTCTTCTATCTCTGGCATCTCGGCACTTGTCTTTTCTACCTGACAATCTCTGTGCCACTTGGTTCCCTTGAGATTGCCAAGGGAGTGCAAGAAATAAGGAATGTGCTCCTTGTTTGAGTGATATTTGCAGGGCTGCTGCCATGGAAGCAGTGAAATGCAGCATGAAAAGAAATTTAGAGACAGAGATTAGAGATGGGCAAGAAAATGGGAATTAAAAATGAGGACTAGAGGAAAGAGATATGAAACTCCACCTTGTGGGGAGGAGATTCTGATTGTTGGGGCATGGGTGGGTGATGCATGGGTGGGGATGGTGTCAGGAGCACAGGTGTTATCCTAATACTGGGTGGAGACAGCCATTACCTGGGATTGCTACCAAACTCTGCAGCTCCTGCTTAAGGTTCATAATGTCTTTGCACAGCTGGATGTCATCCATCCTGCAGAAACAGAAAAAGCATGGTCAGACATGCAAACTCCACTCTGTGTTGATGGGATTGGCCAGATCTCATCTGAGTGCATGACCCTGGCCTTGCCTGGGACCTGTCAGCCTGAAAGGGGATCCTGACTCTCTTGGCTCACCAAGTTGAACAGAAAGCAAAGGGTGTTTAATACTGAATGTCCAGTGAGCCCTTGATTACTTGTCTTACTAGCTCTAATTTGTGTGTAGGTTCATACCTGTCACTGTGGATAATTTCAGATGCCTTTTACTTTCTTGAACATCAGAGAACCTTCTGGAGTGGGCACCTGTATCCATAATGGTCCTGGGAAAAGACAGGTGTGCCATATTGCACTTACTGCAGCAAGAGTTTTCTCTAGGGAAAGAGGAAGAACAGCAGAGAGCCTGGGAAGGGGCAGCAGAGGGTGATAGATTATTTGGCACAGGCAGGGCAAGGTTCATATTCTACTGCCAGCTTTCTTTGTGACCCTACTAATAATTCAGTTCTAACACCAGAGATCTGGAAACTGACATAATTTGGCATTTATCTGGTGTTGAGGTTTTGTGCCTTGGGTGAATGTCCTCCATGGTTGATGTTTAATGCTTCAAATCCTTGATATGTGCAGAAAGTCCATTAATGTTAAGACAGAAGACAGCTTAAATAAATAAAAAAAAAAAAAGTAACATTAGCAGAAACTGCACCTTCAGTTCTCATTGAAATTGCTGCTTCTCCTGAGAGCTGCCACGCTGAATCATTCCCCTGGAAGGCAGCAGCCTTCAGCATTAGCTTCCTGGCACAGCTTTTATTCCAGTGCCTCAGCCACAGTGGCAGCCAAGGCTCAGGTGTTGGCTCCAAGGGCAGCATCTGGGGCTTTCATTTTGAGATCAACCCCTGAAGAGCACAAAACCCAGCCTGTGTGATTAATTGTACATTCTCAGCTTGGATCTCACCAACACTCTCCTTGCCCACGGATCTCTGTGCTCTGTTTCTCACAGTGCTGTGCTGAGGGGTGCATTGGCTGCTGCCTGAGCACCTGGAGGCAGCTGAAGTGCCACCAGAGCAGGGGCTGTCACCGTGGCATTTCAGGAGAGGAAGGCTGAGGGGGTGTGTATATGTGAGAGAGAGCCCCCAAAGGACAATGCAGCCAAATTATTGAATTAAGTGAGGAATGGAAAAAGTAGGTGTTTCTGGCACAAATAAGACTTTAATCACAACCCAAGAGCTTTTACTCTCCTTGCCGCCTCTGCAAGGAATGCAGGTCTCTGCAGGGAGCTGTCCTTCAGCTGCTTTGCTCTTGTTAGTAAAACATGTTGATCCTCCTGTTATTTGCTGCTTGGGTTAACTCCATCTTGCCTGTTCTGCTACTTTCACTGTGCTGTGACAGCTATTCCTGCTGCCTTTTTACCCCTCTCCTCCCAAAATATGACTGTGAAATACCTCTCCTAATAATCTTTATTGCTGACCTCTCTTCCTTCTTTGTGTACCCCTGTCACTTCCACTGGGATCTGTTCTTTCACTGCCCATCTGTCTTGTAAGACTTGGTTTTATTGGGAAGATCAGCATGTTTGCCTCAGGACTAGAGCGTGGTCCTTTGCTCTGTGTGTTTAGGGCACTTGGAGGCAGAGATGTTTTTACTGATGAATATTCTTACTTAGGCTCCCCATATTATTCACTCTCATCCCAAGCAAAGCCTGCTTTACTCTTGAGATCCATCACACTAAATGGTACTGGAATTACTTTTATCAATTAATCTTAAACGCTGTCCTCCCAGGAGAGTCAGTATTCAAAATGTGCTGGGATATGAGCAAGCCTCACAGCTCCTTATCAGTTCAGTGCTCATGCACTTTGGGTGTCATGTTTGTACATTTGACTGAGATGACCATGTCTAACAAAGATGAGTTTCTTGGCAAGAAATGTTCAATATTGAACTGCTGTATTCAAATGATATCAGGCCACACTCTCAACTAGTAAAGAGAACAGTGAGTTTCTACAAAAGAGATCTCTGTGATGGACAGAGAGAGGATTTTATTTTTCTGATTCAGAAGATTTGGCTTCATTCTGAGAAGCTCTGAAATACACTAATTAAAATGCTTTACTATATCACTTTGGCTCCCTGCCCTCACTAAGGAACTCCAAAAAGCTAATGGCACTGCTCTTCTCTGGGGGTTTTCAGGAATTTAAAAGACCTTCAGCAGTATATTCCAAGTGAGCAAGATCATTCATGTTCAGTAGTCCCTACGGTCCCTGTGCCTAACTTGTGGCTAAGGTACTGGCCACATGTTACAGCTTTAGCTGCACTTTCTCCCCATAATTTGGGCTGGTTTTTAGTGTGACTGCAGAGCCTGTAGCTGGTACTCCACATCCATTCTCAGCATCTCTTCCTGAGACCTAAACTTTGTTCCTGCCTTGCAACACACAGCAGAGAAGTAAATCCATGGCCAAAGCACTTTAGGTCTGTAACAGCTCTGTGACCACGAGTTCCAAAAATCATAAGTCAGATGACCTCTCCAGAGCCCCAGTTCTGCAGGCTGGTGCATTGTGCTGATGGACAAAAACTGAACCTACCATCTGCACCAATCCCCTTAAGCACATGGAACATCTTTCCTCCCATCTGTGTCAAACAGCCTTTGTGTTTCATCCACTCCACAGTGCTGATTAGAAAAAAGTAATAAAAAAAAGGTTAAATGATGAAAGGGAGGGCTGAAGGACATATGGGACCATGCCAAAGCTTCATCTATCTGACTTAATGAAAGCAGTTTCCTTGAAATTGTAAAGCACATCCCACATCTGCTAGCAAATAATACTGAATGCAGGGCAACAGGTGCTGCCCTGGGCAAGAGTTGCCTTGTTGCCCTTGAAGGAAAGGGAAGAAGAGGAACTCCTGGAAAGGAAATCTCTTGGAAGGCCATTCAATCTGTACTGGCACTATGAATCTTCCTTTCTTTTCCCCCTTATGCTCTGGAAGTTGGATGTGAGTAGTTACAAGAGTCCCAGAAGAAGTCAATGCTGCTTCTGAAAAAGAAAAAAAAAATAAAAAATCCCAGTGTATTTCTCATTTGGAAGCTGGATGGTCAGCAGGGTTGGACTGAGAGCATCTTGGTATTACTGTCAGACCTCTTTAGGAAGTAAAAAGTGCTTTTGGAAATGTTAAGGATAGCAGCAATCTGCAGAGTAGAAGAGAAAAAATTCCTTGGGTCCCTTAACCTAGAGAGGTTCTCTCTCTTCTCTGGAAGACATGGCACATTCCTTCCAGTCCCTGTGGAAACACTTTTCACCTTGTGGAAAAAAGATCAGTGAAGCAAACAGCAGTTACAATACAGCAATTTTTCCTCCAGAGCTGAGCTTTAAGTGTCTGCCCAGGAATCCTAAACACATGAGTTATGAGAATGATAAAACATTTCTCTCGTTAGGAGCCCAGATCCATTCCTGGAGTAATTGCAATAGTAGTGAACTAGGGATGGATTCTCAGTGTGCCGTTGTGCATTCCTGACACGCTGTCTGCACTTCTGCTTTTCTCTTTCTTGATGGCTTATTGCAGAACCCCTCTGCATGCTTGGAGATATCACACAAGCACATATTTCTCTTTTCTCTCATGGTATTTCAAGCTGTATCATCACAACCTACAAGCAGACTTTCTGTTTGCCAGAAAGAAACAACAAAAAAAAACAAACCTCATAATGAATAAACAGCGGGAACAGAAGATTTTCTAAACATGGCACAAAATGACAGGAAAATAAGTGGGTCAGGGAGCCTGCAGTGCCCTGGCACAGTGACTCAGCCCCATTACATGTTTCTGTGGTCCAGCTACCAGGGGAGAGTGCCCTGAGCACTGTCATTGCCACCCCATGCTCCAGTGAGGTGACAGCATGAGTCACCTCTCTGAGCACATCTGCACCGAGGGGAGCAGCGCATGCAGAGCCCTCCCATCCACTGTGCCCTGGCAAGCCTCAGAGGCTCTGCAAGAAAATGAGAGGCAGAACTTTTAAAAAAGAGACATTCTGTACCAGACACAAAAGAATTGTTTTGTTTTGTTTCTGTAGAAATTGTTCCTCAACAGCTGAATTTTTCTATCTCCTTCTCAGCCAAGGAAGAAAACTGAATTCCCCAGTGTAAGACCTAGGTGCTATCTAGAGGCATGCATAGGAAAAAAGCAAAAATTATAGTGAAAGCTCATAGAAAAATCACTAAACACTCCCCTTAATGGTCAACCAAAAAAAAAAAAGAGATGGCCAGCAAGACTGACAAATACTTCAAATACTTCATATTTGAGTGTAAGAACTATTAGTAACACCTATATAAGCATCAAATATCATTTCCATTGATTTCAGGATGAGCAGAGCAGTGTGTCTAGAGAGCTTCTGCCTTTGCTGAATGACTTTCAAAGCTAGAAATAGATCTGTGCTCCCTCTAGCATGTCTGTTAGAGGAGGTCTGAGATTTCCTTTGTTTTCTGTTATTGGATTAAAGTGCTTGAAGTTAAAAAAGGAATGTAGACTGAGTTTGCTGGTTTCCTTCCCTCTCTTCCAGGAGGGTTTGCAGGTACTTAGATTATTTTTAGTTCTGTTTTAATACATTCCTGCCCCAGGAGTAAAATGCTTGTAATTGTTGGATTTTCTGAAGACTTTGATAGTGCCAGTCTAGGAGCTGGCCTGAGAATCAAGTGTCATGCTAAGTCATGAGCTGACATGATAATGTAACCGAAGGTCTCCATGTGGGGATAAAAATATCATCTCCTTGGTGGTGTCTCCAGTGAGCAGGCTGAAACCAGCCAAGAGCAACCAGTAGTGATGGAGAAATTTAGGGGATTGAAGGAAAGAGATCTGTAGAAATAAAGAGAATTGCTTCAGAGATGAGGATGACATCGAGCTGCAGACTCGAGGGGCTTGAGTGGAGGCAGCCTTTGGGTACTGCAGGTGTTCATGGCTTTGCCAAAGCTGTGGGGAATCTGCAATGGTGAAAGTGTTCCTGGGACTACAAGAGCACTATAAATTTTATAGAATCACTGAGCTGTTAAGGTTGGAAAATGCTTCAAAGATTATACAGTTCAACAGTCACCTCAGCACTGCCATGTTCACCACAACACCGTGTCCCCAAGTGCCACATGCACATGCCTTTTGAGCACTTCCAGGGGTGATGACTCCACCACTGCCCTGGGCAACCTGTTACAAGGCCTGATCACCCTTCCAGTCAAAAAATTTTCCTTATATCCAATCTAATCTTTCCCTTTGCAATTTGAGTCCATTTCCTCTTGCCTTGTTGCTTGTTATGTGGGAGAAGAGACCGACCTCCGCCTGATGCTCCTCTTCTACATCTGACTCCTTTTTGTCCCTGTCAGCTTGGCTTAGTTACTTAAATCTTCTAATTATAAATCTGTGAGATCACAGGCAACATTTAATGAATCCAGAACAGTTTGTTTGAGTCATTATGGTGTGTGCTTGTCACACTGTTATTTAGCTGAGCACCTGGTGCTGCAGGACACAGAGCTGGCAATTAAGGTAACAGATTGCTGCCCAGCCTGCTTGGCAGGGCAGCTCACAAATCACAGGTCCTGGCATTAACTTGCACTACTAAAGGAAGTGTGTCTGACTTTCCCTGTTGAAAGGAGAAAGTTCTTTGCATTGTTCCTCTGCTGGAGGAACAGTGCATAGAAGCTACTGAGCCACAAGTTACACAGCAACGTAATTCAGCTATTGTTCCAGAGAATTGAAGATGGCATTTGAAATTCTCAGTCCCAGAAGGGTCATATTTAAGGTATATTTCACATAAATTCAGAACAGTGCCTAGAGAGGCTGTCTGTTTTTCATTTTCACTGACATTGCTCAATTCTCTTGAGCTTGGCCATCTCCTCTGCCAATTACGAAGTTCTACCATGAATCAATAGTAACAAGAGGAATTTTCCTGAAATTGCCCCACTGTGGAGAGGAATATTTCTCCATGTGGCAAAAATTGACTAAGTTAATTTGTCTAAAAACATATAGACAGTAGAGAAGTCAGATTTCAATTCACAAGTATGAGCCCTTTGCAGCAGAATACAGAAGATTCTATACAAAAGCATAGGGCCTGGTTCATTTGAACTGCTCTGGTAGTTCTATTTTTGGATGTTATGCATGGGAAGGAGGAAACTCTAGGTCTGGCTGTGCATTGTCATTGTCTCCAGCAGAATCAATGATACATTTCCTTCTTAATTTGTCTTCATGTTTGACCTTTTCTTATTTTTAAAACCAGAAAAGCAACTATTTGTTATCACAGCTGAAAAGAATATAAAGGTTTCTGGTATAAAATTAAACACTGACAGTCCCTTCCAGGGCTTTTCAATTCACTGGTTACTCTCCTATTTATAGCAGAAGACAAGTGAGAAGGACCAGTGAAATACCACAGGGCAAGAGGGACACTTCACTGCAGAACATCCTTGCCTGGAGGAAGCTCAGCTGTCCAAAAGTGGGGCCAGGATGTGCTGGGGTGGTCCCAGGGGACAAGCCCCTGTGCCTTCCACTCATGCAAACCAGAGCACAGGTAGCCAAGAACTAGGAAGTGAAGAACAGTTTGGGATAAAAGGCTACATCTGGAAATACAGTGCTAAATTTCTGCATTAAAAATGACAAGGTCAAAGATCAAAGCTGCTCCTTCTTCTATTAACAGCATTTTGTGACAACCACAACACATATTCAATGTAGAAAATGCTGTTTAAAGAAAATTCTCTATTAAAGAACTATTTTTCTAGCTATCCAACAGAGACAATAATGAAAATTATTTCTAAGACAAAAAAAATCTCAACCACCAAGTCTAAAATTAATTAAATACTTTCCAAATGATAAGTTTATTGTTATACACCACTAAAATTTGCTTTTCCTTTCAGAGTATTTTTACAACCACACATCTGAAAGTATAATGTTGTGTTTTCCTCTGGGGTTGATGGTTTGCTGTCAAACAGGGTAAATGAGATGGGTCTGCAGAGAGATCAAACTGAACTAAGGCATTTTCCTTCCTCTGGGAGAGCTGATCTCTGTACTTTTAGCTTAAAGTGCACAGTCCAGAACTTTGCAATTCTGTCCTGAACTCATGTTCTTGAGGCTTCCAGACTTGCATGTGAGGAGCCGGGAGGTTTGGCAGAGCTGGACCTTAGAGGAGTTCCCAGCCCTGCAGTGGGCACACTGACATCCTTGGGGCTCCCAGACCCTTGGCAGTCCCCTGGAAATGCTGTTCCTAACCTCAGAGACCTCGAGCTTTGACCAGCTGACGAGTCTCATTACAAAAGCACCTTGTGCCATGTCACAGCTTGCAGTTTCCTAATTATTTCCTCCAGGACTCTGGTTATTTGCAATGTGCTTGGGAGGCAAAGCTCAGTGTGACACAGTCACAGCCACAGCTTCACCCTGTCATGCAGAAGAGCCTGTGCCACACCAGGCTGCATCAGTGTCTTACAGCTGGGCTTGCTGGTTTTCCTACTGGTGCCTTATCTTATGAAGCTGACAACCTGACATTTATATTTATTGAATAATATGTATAATCACACAACTGCCTCCTCCTCTACAGCCTCCCCAAGTCCATCCTGTGTTCTGAGAGCAAGATACAATCAGGAAGAAAAAAAAAAAAAAAGGATGGAAATCACAGTAAGTGATACTGTATTGTTAAGATTTCAGAACTGTGAAGGAGAAAAGATTTATTGCTCCTTTCCATGAAAAGACAGATCTTATCAGAAAACACTGACAACAACAGCTCTATTCATGAACAAAAACCCGGTTTTGCTGGTGTTATTTATTTGCACTGCAGTAACACCAAGGTGCAAAACTCAGAGAAAAGTATCAGATGCTGAACACATAAGCAAACAGTCCTAAGGGAATTCCTGCTTAACCTGAGATGACAGAAAACAGATAACATAAAGTACAAAGGAAAAAAGGAGCAGCAAAAGAATGAAAAGTACGCAAGAAAGCAAAAGTCAGAACACCTGCTTAGCAATAATATAAGCAGTGAGTTACCACTGCTATTCACACCTCTGACAGCCTGCTTTATCTCCTTCCACTCACTATCCCTCCCTCTCACCCTTCGCAGGGTGATGCTCAGTGTGGGGCTCTGTTACCACACAAGGCATGAAGCCACTGAGAAATCAGAGCTGATGTCACATTAGTGAGACACTTTTAAGAGTGTTAAAGTATTTAGTTCCAAAAAGAATTAAAATTTGAAATGAACTTTGTTCATACAAAGACATTAATTACTGCTGCCTTTTCTCACCTGAGGATGGAACCCTCCATGAACACATCTTTCTGTTGCTTTGCAGCATTACTGAGTTCAGCCAGCTATAAGACTGTTTATTTCATATTCCCACTTTGTGTCTACTAGATTTACTGCACTCATTTTAAATTAAAACATGGGATTTCTAAGTTGGTTTATTTAAGGTTGTCATCACCAAGGGAATTAACCTCTCACTTCAGCAGTTCTTGTATGTTTGAAACAACACTTTGGTGTTGTTTCCCTTTGCAGTGGTTGCATTAAGGCACGCAATCAGCAGAGATACCTTTCTGTATTTAAAATACCAGTGTGCTTTTCATCCTGCAACTGACACAAAGGTGAGGCTCCTATCTGACCTCTGTGGATGTCCTATTGTTCTTAGAAGGAATATGGACTTTACATTTTCCCCATGGATTTGCCCTAAGTTTGAGATTCTACCACTCTATACCCAACACCCTCCAGAATAATCATTACTGACTGTCCCACCTCAACTGCTCCCAGCAATGGAAAATCAATATCACAGCAGGACAAAAGAGATTTATGGGGTTTTGCAAACCAGGAGAAGGATAAAGGTTAAAAAAGACAAGTAAAGAAAATGCAAGCCTGATTTGAAGCAATAAAAAACCAAACAAACTAGAGATAAATGATGTACTCTGGACAGCTAATGAAGCTGTGGGACTGCACAGTCAAACTGCAGCAAACACAGAAGGTCTGGGATTTCAAGTAAGCAAACATAATAGTGTAAAATGGTCTAAAATCCTGAATAGAGCTATGCAGAAATTGGATGATGTAGATGTTATGAGCACTCTGGAGAAGCAGGAGTCATCTACTAATGAGTAGTGAGAGTGTACAAAGACAATGACCAACTTTAGTTCTGAGCCAGTGTGGAGGTGAATTTGGCCTCTTCACAGTTATTAGTTTAGTGATGTAATAACCACACAGACATTAAGCAAATACACCATGGTATTTATAGCATTTTTACAGATGAAAAAAAAAAGTTTAATGAGTAAAATGTTTTCAGTAATTGCCTAAAGCAACCTAATAGGGCTTTATGTTTAATATTTTCTATTCCCTACACATTTAAAAACTGCCATTCAGTATCACCTACATGGCAGAAATAACCATCCCAAGACAGCTATCACAAGTGGAAGCAACTTCCACAGTTTTAGTACAAGGTCATCCAATAAAGCTGGCTTCAAGCTTTGCTTTCCATCTGGAAAGCCAGCAGTATCAGGCACTGGCAGATTTCCCACAGACTGTGTTTCATGATGACAGTGGATGCTGTTTTATAAGAATTCCATGCCTTTCCATAGGAACAGGCAGTAACTGTTGGTGACATGATCTCACCTTTACTAATAATATTTACTGGGTCCCAACAGGCATTTTAAAATGCATGAATTTTGCACAACAAATGACTTTGAAGTTCAGTTTTGATCTGCTCTGTATCACATAGAAGTCTGAGGGTTTGCTGCCTCTCCCTGTCAGCTAAACTGAGCTAACACATGCATCATCCATTTTTACAACCATGTCTTTCAGCACAGTAGATTTCCATGCCCCAGCAATCCTAAACTGCTTCTGAAGCCAAACACATCCACAGCAGCAACACATTAAAGGTGTGACACAGAGGATGCTGCCCAAGCAGCTCTCAGTTTCTGGGTCTGTTATCTCACCAGGAAGGAAAAAAAAAAAAAAGGAAGTGGGACAGGAGCATTAGAAAGGAAGAGAGTGTGCATGTTCTGAAGTGGTGTGTTTGCTTTCCTCAACAGCACAGACAGATTGAACATTCACAGCTTGACCCAAAACTCTTTTTATACAGAATGTTTTAAGAAAGGAGCTGAGAGAAGCCTGAGAAGCGAAGGAGGGGAATGCTGGCAGGCTGTAACTGATGCTTTTCTGTACATATTTTCTCCTTCATATCTATATATGCTGAGCTCTCAGCTATTCTAAAAACAAACCAAGAAGAGCTGGAGATAGCACATGATGGCTTCAAGGTATGTTTTCATTTCCTGGGCTGGTTGGAGACAGTCACAACAGCTCCTGGCATAATTTTATGAAATTTCATAGTATCAGTATCATTGAAGGAGAGATGCTACAAACAACCACAATTCCTACATAACCTGGACATGTCCTGAGGAAGTCGATCCTGGGCACCAAGCAAGGCAGGGTCTTGAGATAAAAATAGGATTTGATAATGTAATTACAGACCAAATCACAGTGCATCTGCTCTGTTGTGACCGAGGTTGCCTGAGCTAAAATATGATTGTACAATATAAATTGTGGCATTACCTAATTGAGGAAGGCTTGATTTTATAATCTGAAAATTGTCTCATAAACTTCAGGTAATTCTTCATAGCAAGCAGGTATTCATCTAGAAGTGATGTGGATTTCCTGGGTATGAAGAGTACAGCTGCTTTCAGCTGCTCTCTTTTTTTTTTTTTTCTCAAGGAGGAAACAAAAATAAGGAGCAAAGCAAAGGACACATTTTCAAAGGTCGATACCTGACTTGCAATTGGCACAATGGTTTGGGAAACATGACCTGTTAGTCCATTGCTTCAGCTCATTTTGCTTTCTTTATTTCTTTGTATTGATAAAAAGAAAACCAAGAACTATCAGAAAACTGGCCTCTTATAAAGTATACACTACAGGATGAATCATTTCACTGTAATATTTAGCAAAAGAGTTCATCTGCTTTCCTTGCTTTTCAAATCAAAAAATTTCAGGGAACAGGCTAAGAATAAGCTGTTACACATCTAATTGTATTGAGTTTCATGCAGCAGAATTAAAAAAACTGTGCTTTTTAATAAAAATTATTACAAATTTGAAAATCAGAGATGTCAGAGTTTCTGTAGTGTATATTTTTGCTTCATTTCAGAGTTCCAGAAAGTCATACTGTTTAAATGTATCTTTGTGTGACAACACTTCGTCTTTAAATGCTTTAGTTTTTAATTACTGAAATGAGGTCTTACATTATGTTTACTGCACCAGTAAGGAATTGCCACTTCTCTCTGCAAGGCAGAGGAGAAAGAGTGTACAAAGGACTGCAAAGTAGTACAAAAGGGTGAAAAATCACATGTATTGAAACTGTACAGATATTTATGGTCTTCACTTAAAATTTTTTGCTGTTTCATTTTTAAACAGGGTAAAACCTGTTTCCACTGCTCTCACAGATGGTCTTTTCTCTATTTTGGGGAAGTTGTTTTTTTTTTTTTAATACAGTGATAGGCAGACTACAGAAATATCTGTGCTTGTCTGAGAGTGAATCCTTGGTCTGTCACTAAAAACCAGTATGGGCTGCACTGTGGGACTGGGCACAGCACATCATTTGTGGGCTGCTGTAGAGAGGCAATGAAATTACAGCAAGTTCATAAAGATATCTTCTGAATTTTAAAATAATTTTGATGGGTACTAGTACATGTCCACCAGTCTGTGGGTCCCCTCCAAGCCAAGCTGTTCTGTGATTCCATGGAATGCCAAGGACACCCTCTTGCAGAGTTTGTGTCGTGTGAAGAGACAGGTGCTGTACAAACCACAGCTGCCACAAACAGCATTGCCTTTCTGAGGATCCCATACATCAGCAGGAACCGTTTTCCCTTGGTCACACACAGAAGTGTGAAAAATGCAAACCAGCTCCATGTCCACTGAGCATCTAGACCTTGCTAGGGTTCTTTTCCAGCTGGATTTTTTGGGACATTTTAATGGCTGATAAACTAACCTAGAGCAGTTCTCTGCCTAATGTCCTTATTTCATGGCTACCACATTTGCATCTTCTTCAAGGAAAATAGTAAATTCAATTAGCAGCCTTAGAGCACATTCCTTCCATGGATTAAACCTGACAGAGGAAGAGCTTGCTGTGGTTTCCATCAGCAGCAGGCCTAGCTTGCAGTGTTTTGTTTTCTTATTCTTGAGTGAGTATTTTTAAACCCAGGGAAGAGCTGTGGCACCTGCTGGTGTGTGCAGGCAGAGCTGACAGGCTGTGAATGCCTGTGACAGAGGGACCATGGGCACCCTGAGGGCTGGGGACACTGAGCACAGCTTCAGAGCACTGCTTTCTTTAAGCACAGCTACAGCCCACTTTTCCTGTTGTAGGATTTGGCTACATGTGAATAAAAAGATCAGTCAGACAGACAGCGAGAAGAAAGAACCATTACTTCAAAAAATGTAGCTGAAAATGTGAGCTGTGCCTGGATGTGCAAGTGCTACAGAATCGTTTCATTGTGTTCATGCTTTCATAAGAACTATAAAAAAATACCAATTTAACCCAAGAGAATTTATATTCTGTTGCTAACAGCATGAAAGGCAAAGAAGGGAATACAAACATACCACACAGTTTCTCTAATGCTATGTGTGTGTTTTATCCTTTTGCTCTAATTAAAGGAAAAGCAAAAGCAAATGCAAGAGCTAAAGAGATGTGGTTCTCATTAAAGCTGGTCTGGCACTCTGTGCTCTGAGTGTAGGTGTAGAGCTGCTCGTTAGCAGTGTTCAAAGCTGAGTCTGCCTTACACCTGGCTGAGGAGGCTCAGCTTCATGTTGTTGGTTGTATAGGTCATTCCCAGGGGAATCTAGTCCTGTCAGAAGAAATCAGTTACTAAAATTCATGACCTACATACAGACTTCTGGTCTTTGGATATTGGCAATTAATTACTTCAGAAATCAAAAGAAAAAAAGAAATATGGCTACATATAAAGTCTTCCACAATATGTCTATGAATTAGAGTTTATGTAATTTGCTTAGTGAAACAGAAACAAAACTTGGACCACTGAGGTGACCATGACTTGTGCTGTTAATCTCGGCAATAGGTCATTAAAATGCATTTATCATTAAAAGATATTTGTCAATGAAGACAAATGTAGCCAAGCCCTTCTATCAGCATAAACTACCCAGCATGAGAGGCAGTAAAGCACAGGTGCTGCTGCATTTCTTGGGTGTCACTACCAACATGCTTCTCTCTGGCCATTTCATTCAGTGGCATTCACAAACTGAATTTAACTGCCTCAAGGATTAATGAGCAGAGTCAGAATACTCTGCCACACAGCAGGGTGTTGCCCTGATTTTTAGAAGTGTTAAGTTTTCTTTTATAGTTCTTTTGAAAGTTTTAAAGTTCTCATAAAACTTCTTTAGCCTTCTGATAATGTTTACATATTTATACTAGAGTTCTCACGCACTGTTCATGTAAATAATGATTGTTTTACATTCTTCTTTGTAGGAGGAGAGAATTGATGGACTGTTGATTTGACCAGTGTGGTTGGAGAGGTGGTAATTCCATCCTCCAATCCATGGTCACCTTCTGAATTCTATAAATATCAGATGCTCGAATAAAACTTGTGCTTTTTCTCTTTTAAACTTACCAAGCTTCTGTGTACTCATTCATGTCCAATAGTGACAGCAGGGAGCAGCTGGGCTAGAAAGCTGTGTGAATATCCCTGGAAAAGTGGTCATTAGGTCTGCTGCAGCTGAAGGAATGAGAGGGTCTGTGGCTGTGGCTCTCCATGGCTTAGAAAAGACAGAAACTGGGGCCACCTCTGTCACCTGTCTGCTCTGCCAGGACCTTGGGCCAAGCCTCCTGGATGCTGGGAAGAGCTTTCCTGCCTGTGCCAGGGAGAGGCTGGGAGTGCTCCTGGGCAGCTCTAGGCAGTGTGTGAGGATGAGATCTATCCCAGGAGGAGAACAGTTGCACAGTGTGAACACCAGTTCTGTTCCCTTTTCAATAAGCAAGCTCTCCTGTGTTAAATCCCTTACTCAAACACCTGCCAGGCCATACAGAGTAAAGAGTGTGAGCATGGGGGAAATGAAAAGAACAGACTGGATACCAGAACAAACAGAACAATCACTCTCATTCACTGGGGCAGTTTACTTCAGTGGTTTGTTTGATATAGAAAATGTCAAGAGAAGTGCAGAGTTCAATGATGAGGCTTCGTCCAGATTAAATTTATGTACAAACCAATAACCAAGTAGTGACTTGACCACCAGGAGCAGGAGTGACAAAACCTTTCTTGTTCACTTTATTTGTACCACAAAGGCATTACTAAAGGTCAGTGCCACTATTACCAGCCCTTATTCCAAAGGTGTCTAAGCAGTGATTCTGGGCAGAAGTCTTCTGGGATAACACTCAAAGGCAGTCTGTGCTGTTTGCAGAGGGGTGAGGCTTCCAGCTTCTGGCAATGCAAGTCAGGGCACTAAAATTAACCTCCAGTGTAAGGGTCAAAGGACCAGTCCCCTGTACTTTAACATGAGCAGAAAGCCAGTGAGTTTTTTCAGGCTACTGAAGCTTCATTAATGTCAAGGGTCTGAGCTCAGCAGGTTTTAGAGCTACTGAAGTTCTTGGCCTGTCAGCAAAGGCATTTGTTTCTGACCTCAGATACTCACAGACTGAGGACACTTCAAGACAATACACTTCTTAGGAATAAGTTCTGATCTTGTAAATTTGATGATTTAGGAATATTAACCCTATTGCCTTCACCATCAGAATTGGATTAATATTCACAAACCTTCGGTGAGGCTCCTATGCCTGACCTTTTTTGGCAGTTTTGAAAATCCCTCTTGGAATACTGCCATTTAATTTGATATATCAGAAAGTGTTTTGTGTTCATAACTAAATGGCTTCCATTTAACAAATGTCAAATCTTGGCTGCTATTAGTGCAGAACACAGTGTGTTCTCATGTGACATGAACTAAGACCACTAATGAAGTAGGAATAAAGCCTGAACTAGGTTAGACTGGGAAGCTTCAAATCCCCTACCTGTTGATATTTTGTTCAGACAAATATCCTTGCCACAAAGGACTGAAATCAGGTAGGAAAAGATGCTGCATAGACACATACTTTGCTAAAGTTTCCTTTTGAAAGTAAGAGGTCTGTTTTATGTATTCTGCAAATCGTGCTGAATAAAAAAAAAATGTGCTGAATGAAAAAGCGGCAATTTCCTTTGCAACTACAAAAATCATTTCCCAAAGGCATTTTGTAAGTGCTCACCTATCTGGGATGCTCTTTATCTTTCTCCCTTTTAAAATGTCAAGCAGATAAAAGTCTTCTAAATACCATTCTTTCCTATTTTGATTAATTTTGCATAGTGTTTTCCCAGAAGGACTGATACTTACATAAACCTGAGTTCTGATTCTCTTCTGACTAAGACTTCCCGAAGTCTCTGGATCTTTGCCATCTCAAGCTCAATTTCCTCAGGCATCATTGTTGTTTCAGCCATTGAAATGATGTCAAGTTGATCTGTGTGTGGAAGCAGAGAAAATGAATTAAGCCAGTCAGACTGCCTTAATGGTGTTTTTCAGGAATGTAAATTAAATCACAGAGCTACCTAACTATGGAGTAATTAATTCAAGCAGTAAAAAATATTCTAGCTAAGTGCTGTGCTGACTGGTTTCTCTATTGTTTTGCTTATTACTTGCAATGTAAGAGTTTAGAAGTGAAACACTCCCTAAGCCAAAGTGACAATTATTTTGTTAGGCAGGCTCAATCATCCCTCTGAGGAATCCCAACCCCGTCCACAGCCACAGCCACCATTCCTTAACTGATATCACCACAAACTGACTGCTACAAAACCCTCTCAGAGCAATTATTTGCATCTCTGGAGAGTTCTACCTTGGTGCAGCCAACATAAACCCATGAATGTTCCCCACCTTTAACCCCTCTAACTCTCCATGCTGCTCCACCCTGGGAGCTAAAGGCCAGCCCCACCAAGAGGAGCCAAGGATGGGATCAGAAATGATGCAGGACCTCATCCTGCAAGGGGCTGGGTGGCTCTCACAAGGGCATCAAATGGGTTGAGGAGACAAAAAACATTTTGCAGCAATAACCTGGCAGCTGGTAAGGCCAGGGTGCTTCTGTGATTATTTCTCCATAATTGATGTATTACCTCTGTAACCCAGAGAGAAACAGGGCTATGGACTGTGCTCCCTGAACGTAAAGCAACCAATTTATATAAGATGGGTTTGGGAAAAGAGCTGCTTGGCCTCTGGAAAACCCCATTCCAAGGGTTCATCATACTTGGCCTTCGTGTTAAACAAGAATTTAGACACTGAAAAATAGGTTGGCTGCATATCTTGGTACCCAAATGGAGAGCTATTCCTGAAAAAAGGCCTGTTTCAGCTGTATTGATTTGAAAAGGGGAAAATAGAGAGGTCAAAACATACTCAGCATAATTATGCAGAAAACTGTAGACAAAAAGCATCAGAAAATAAGCTGTTCAATTAATTAAGAGGAGACAAATTCTGAAGTCCCTCATGACACACTAAGCACAGCTGAGAAGAATTTCTGACAAAAACTTGGAGTAGGAATGAAACTATAAAATCTCAGCAAACAGCCCCTGTATGAGCTTAGTTCATGGCTCTCCCAAAATGGAGGCAAAGGAAAAACATTCTATACTATATAAACAAAAGATATTTCCCTTGCATTTAAAAACAGATAAAATATTTTTTTAAGTTATCCCGCTAGTATTATCTGCAAGTTTTGACTTCCTTTCTTAATGAAGAAAGTGGGGCTACAAATATTTTAAAATCACTTTTTTTTTCCCAAGACAATAGAATCTTGAAGGAAAAAAAGTGAGACAGATTTTGAAATGTCTGTCATGAGAGAACAGCCATATTTCAGTAGTTGTTTTTAAACTCAAATTGCAAAACTGGTCTGTAAAGTAAGGCTGTCTTGTGTGTCTGAACACACAAATGCTGCCTGTACAAGATGGATTTCCCTATTAGAAATCATTGTGTTTGTTGGAGTATATTTAGTTGATGTGTAGCCTAAATGTCATGAGGTTCTCACAGGCCCACCTCTCATTTTCACTGCTTGCCAGAAATATAAGCAGGAGATGGGAAGTTATTCTGATGCTACCATGAATTAAAGCCAGTAATACTGGTAAATAGGAATATAAACCATAAATAAATTACACATACATATTATAAAATTAGCTCTCAAGAGCTCAGAAAACAGAATTTTAAAAAGTAACTCATTTACTTGCACTCTGCAGCTCGAGCTGTAAGTGCCCTGGTGTCACTCCTCATGTGAGGTCAGCCTCCACCCTGTGATTTCAACAATTCAAGAACAAACAAGCTTTATGCCCCAGGGATGTGCTTAAACCAGCACAGGAATCAGTGTGACAGGCAGAAATCTGCTCTGACCCTTGCAGAACAGTCAGAGATTCTCCTTCACATCCCACTCAACGTGTGCTTGAACCAGAGAAAATATTTTTGAAAGCGATCCAAAATTCTGTAGTGTTTCCAAAAGAAACAAAAATGCAAGCAAGGCAGCAGAAGTTTGAAAGTGGAGGGAAATAAATACAGAAAGCATCAGATATTAGTTCACAGCTTGTCTGCAAGCTCAGAGATGTGGCTGCACCACTGGAATGGAGCAGAGGTGTGAGGACACCTGGAGCAGCCAGGTCAGGATTGCCAGCCCAGCCCTCCTCACACACCACCAGCCTCTGGCTCTCAGTTTCTCTTCGTGGATAACTGGCCCACCTGGCAGCAGCTGTGCTGAAGGATAACTAATTATTTTTCATGAAATGGTTTGAGCTCCTGGGATGTGAACCACAGGGGGAGATTATGTTAATGTTATTGAGCCTTTAAGTAAAGCTCTAACTCTGTCCCAGTGAGCAATGACACCTCTAGTGCTCTGAGACATGATTCAGAACAGCTTCACACAGAAGTTTCTCAGATTTTTAAAAAAGAAAGAATGAACATTTCATTTTATTTAAAGCAGGTATGCAGTAGTCAACTATTTTTTAGCATATATTGAGCCTTTTCCTGGTAACGAGACACAATTCATAAAGCAAAAGTGGAGACAACACTGAGATGAGTCCCAGCCAGTGGCAGGATGAAACTGTTTTGTCTGTTCTGCAATCTCCAGGATAATTTTCAGTGACAAAAAAAAAACAAGTAAAATTATATTACTGTATGCACAAAGATATTAGCACAAAAATAATTACAATAGGGAAATAAAATTATCAAGCTATTACACATAGTGAGAGGGGCTGAAAAGGTAAACCTGAAGTTATTTATGCATAACTTTGTTTCAATTTAAACACAGACTGGTAGAGTTAAACTGGGTATGATCACACTTCATCCTCAATGTGCCAGCCAGAAATAGAACAGTAGCCAGCTGTATTTAAAAGCAACAAAAAAAAACAAATTGCCTATTAAGTCAATAAGTGGAAAGAAAACTTTAAAAGAAGCCTGAATTGACAATGAGAAATGGGAGAACCCTTACACCTGGTGTCAATAGTTTCAGAGCAATTGGTAAGGGATGCTGTGATTAATTACCAGCAAAGATCCTGCTGCTGTCACTGGTGCCACACGGGTGGTGGCCCCGGGACAGGCTCCCTGTGCTCTGCAGCCAGTAGTGCTTTAATTGGCATTTGGGGCTGTTTTTATCACTGTAAAGCAGGGCAGGAGAAGGTGAGGTCTGGCAGTGACACAAAGGGTCCCAAATCTCTGCTGTTGGAACCAAGGGATGTCATTGTCACTGTGCTGAGCTCCGGGAACAGCTCAGGCACTGGCAGGGGAGCTGCAGCCGGGCAGGAACGCGCAGGGAGGAGCTGCAAGGGTGGGACACACAGCAAGTGCAGGGTCTGCTCCATCAGGGCCTTCTGGATCCTCTTCTTTATGGCTCTGCTGCTGTTGGAAACCCAGTCACACCTTCCAGAGCCACCTCAGTCACTCAGCAGGAGGTGAGCTCCAGCACAGGGCAGGGGTAATGGCCCAGCTCTCCATCACTTCTCTTCTTCATCTTTGACATGGGTGAGCCATCCTAAATGAGACTCTGTTTGTTCAACCCATGGCTGCTGAGAGCTCCTCAAAGGATGGTGGCACAGACCAGCTTCTCTGATGTGGAAACTACTCAGCAGCAAACCTGCTCTTCAGCCCACCCAATAATGGTGCTCCAGTTAAAAATTATTGTAAGTCATTGCTCTGGACTGGACTGAAATTGAGCAGTTTGAGGCCTGCTTCTACTCCCTTAAATTGTCCAATAATAAGCTAATCCTTGATAAGAAAATGTTAATGGAAAAGTTTTGCTCCAAATCTGGGTCAGAACTTTTGGGGTTTTTTCAACGAATTCAGTGCAATTCTCAAGCTAATCCTTTTTTGCTGAAGTATATTAAGTGCTAATAGAGCAGAGTGCAGCAAGCAAACTCTTAATGCTCCTTCACATATCAAAATCGACTCTCAACACCACAATTAGTTGATGAGACAAAGCAGAAGTAAGCAGGAGGCACAGGTCAGAAATGGATGAAGAGAGAACCAGCTAGTGCCACTTAAAAACAGCATGCTTGGTGGAAATTGAAATAGTTGCATAATGCAGAAAAATTAATTTGTTATAGTTAAAATATTCCAGATAAAAACATGTTCATGTGAAAAGAATCAGATTATTCCTGTAGTTGGTCACTAACATGTCACCTGGAGGCATGAATGGCTAGCCTTGCACTATACCTTCTGTTGTTGCCTCAGAGTTGATTTTTTTTTCTGTTTGATTTAATCCTTCTGGTGCAGGATGCAGCGGCCAATAACTAACCTGTATATGAAAAACTACATTTAATTCCTTATTTCTAATCTAGCCTGCTGCAGCATTCTATTACTGTGAATCCTAACAATTACTAAATTTGGCATGTGTGTGGCACATTGTATTTATTCAATGCTTTATGATGGAATTACCATATAAATACAATATAAACAGCTGCAATGTGTTTTGATTCTGGATTGCCTGAGAGGCTGCAGTCTTGTGCAATTTAAAATGGGTAGACTGGAGGAAAGGGAAAAAAGGGGCAGTACCAGGGTGGCAGTGAGCTGGTTGTTGTGGCAGTCAGCACATCCCACACTTCTGCTGCTTTCACTCCCTGCCTCACTTGGTTTGGACATTGGCAGCAGTCTGGCTTTGGGAAACATCCCAGGAATGTCCTCATCCTGCTGCAGAACACAGCTCACTGTCCATTTCAGGGGTCTTTCAGAAATGCTGTAATCTCCTCTTTTCCCTCAAGGCAATCTCTTCCCTCTGCTTGTCAATTTGTTCTCCTATTTCTTCTCTAGCACCAAGAACAGGTGGGTGATGGCACCAAATTCAGTAAATTTGGGATGCTGCTGGTTCATCAGGCCTCAATGAGCAGCAAATAGGCTGCACTGAGGCAGCAGCAGCACGAATACCTGGTGAGTTTTAACACCCTGGAAAAGCAATCTCCAAAGACAATAGGAGTGTGCAGAGGCTGTTACTGGAGGAGCAAAGAGCTAATGTGCTACTCCACTCTCAGTCAGATGTGCAGAAGTTCACAGAATTCAGAATCACTTTCTTCCACTGCTGTCAATGGCACTGAATGCTGGAGAAAACACAGCTGAATTTTGCTTCTAGCAGGAAGCTGATTTTTTTCTTCTTCTTCTTATTGTGCCTGTTATAATTTTTGAATCCTTATTGATACTTCTCCATGAATGGAGCAACACATTTAAATTTTGGGATCTCTAGCACGTAGAGCCATGAACTGCACTTTGGGCTGACACAAGGAGCACAGCTCCTTCACAGGTGGCCAGATGTGCTTTGTCCCTGCAAGCAGTGGTAGCCAAAACTTTCTGACAAAACTGTGTCTGCTGGAAAATGCCAGAGAAGTGGCATTCAGAGTATTTGGGGGATAACACATTGGATTCAGTACATTTCAAAAAGCATCCCTCTGTGCAAAGACCCTTGTTCCCTTTCAGTGCATGAGGATCCAGAACAGCCTTGCACTTTTGGAAGTGTTAAATTTCAAAAAAAAATCAGAAGTTTCAACTGCAATGCAGCCCCCAGACGCACAGGAGGTAACCTTAGAGCCCTTAGAGATATTGGCTTAAACCAGGCATCAAAGCTTCAACTATTTTTGCCAGACAGCAGGGCACCCAGAAATCCCAAAGGTGTTTTTTTCACATGCTCCATGTCTCAGCACAAATCTCTGGGCTGGCTGAGTCCCCTTACAGCTTGGCTTTGCACCAAGCAGCTGTGAAAGCTGGCAGCTCTAGGGATCCTCTTTGGCAGGAAGGGTCCAGAGGTGCCTCCTGAAAGCTGATTGAACACCAGGATCTCTGGGAGTGTCATGGTCATCAAATATCCCTGCTTGACAACTGTCATTTGGAGAAGGAGAAAAAGAAGTGGGGCATTTATCTGATTCTTGGGGAATTGTGGTGCATCTTTGCTTCCAGCAAACCTGAAGCACAGAGCACTGGCCACCTCAGCCCTGTACTGTGCTGTGTGAAGATCATTTATGTTCTGGGACAAACTGCTGGACTCCAGCAGTCCCTTGCATCTGCTCCATTCTGCAGCTCCTCAGGCAAGAGATCAGAATTTCATGTCTGTAGAGAGACATATATGATTAATTTTTTTCTCTATTCATCCACCTCTGCTCATTCAAAACCCACCACAGACCATTCTGTTTGCCATATAATTTCCTCCCCTAGAACTGTTGAATCATCTGCTGTGACTGGTGATGGCTCTGTCCATCAGCCAGCTGTGGTCTGGGTGTAACAGCACAATTATAACATTGGGATTTATTTTGTCCAGGTCATGAATACTTTTTTATTCTTTAAGTGTCACAGATTTACAGCCTAGACATCTTCAGACATAAGTTTCTACTTCAAAAGTATTTTGCTTACACTCTAACATGTGACATCAT
This sequence comes from Vidua macroura, assembly GCF_024509145.1. NCBI lineage: Eukaryota > Metazoa > Chordata > Aves > Passeriformes > Viduidae > Vidua > Vidua macroura. The sequence continues at coordinate 7,823,280 of NC_071586.1, read as the reverse complement.
TTTAAAATTAGGTGAGCAGAGAATATAAAAAGCACTGTGTGCAATTGCTACTGCACTTCCAGAATCACTACCCTGTCTGTTCCATATCTAAGAGCCTCTGGTTATAAAAAGATTCTTTTAGTTGCTTATCCTGTATGTTCTTGTTCTTATCTCCAAGCTTTGACCTTTTATTTTTTATTATTTACCTTTGCAAGAAAGCCTGTTGGCAGCAGTCTATTCTTTCTCATTTCAGCCTTTTGTATACCTGGTCTCACTGAGATTTCTCTTGAAATACAAATGCCAGATTCACAGTGTTAAATGTTAACTCCTTCCTCTAACTCTGAAAGTCTTTTTGGTTCCTGTGGTATTATATTCAAAGGCGTGCACACAATGTCACATGTGATGGAAGTGCCTGCAGTTGCCCACTGCCCAAATAAGATTCTCAGCTGCTTTCCATCTTTTTGGCTGTACTTCTGTAGAACCAGTTGCATTGCACTGAATACAGCTGGTTTAAAAACTGAACCTGAAAGAGATCCTGCTTTGAGTTTTCTCACTGAACTACATATCCCCCAGCAGCAATAGACAGTCAGTGGTAAAAGTGATTGCTAATTAAGGATGGTCTTCAGTACTTTGCTAGCCAAAAGTTTTACAGTTAAATGATGGTTCCAACTTTCTAATTTAGGGACAATTTTCTGCCCTTGCTCCCTATTTAAATATATATCAGCACAAATCCATAATGATAAGACCTATAAAGATCTTACCACTTAAAAAAAAAAAAAAAAACATCAATTAAAGTCTTGTTTGTTATCCTGTAAAATTCATAAGCAGTAATTATTCTTGGTTTTGTTTTTTGTCAGTTTATGACAGTTTCAGTTTGCTAAGTGCGTAATTATGCAACCCTTTAATCTTACACTTCCCCCAGGAAAAAGATGTCTCTAGTCTTAAGGAACTGCTCTGTGCATTGAAAGTCTCATCTTGGTTGTAATGATATCCTGAAAAAAACAGCTCATCTGGCAATAGTTGTTCATCCTGCCCTGACAATGAGATCCTGTGAATCATCACCAGGCTGGAGTTCTTGTAAAAATTTAATGTCATACACAGGTCTCAATGTGATATTTAGACTTAATGAACCTCAAAATCTATACTGCTATCCTATATTTGGACTATAAATTCCACTTGTTCTACCTTGCACTTCAGATTTCAGATTTCAGCACTCTCCTGACTTCTGAAGCTGTCAGCCTTGTGGTGTTCACCTGCTTGTGGTGATGGAGACAGGTCCTGTGAACAAGCTCAGCTGTTGTGTATCTGCAGGCACAGCAGGGAGGACTCAGGGAGCAGAGAAGATTCATTTGACTGTTATCTGGGGCTTCACTCATTAAGGTGGGATTTAGCTGTTTGAGGTCCAGTCAGACACTCCCTGCAGTCAGACACTGCCCCTGCAAAGACTGCAGACTCTCTCCATGCAGGAAGTCATAAGGATCCATCCTGTCAAATTAAAACATCCCTTCACCAGTGCTCCATCTCTGCTTTTATGTCCCTCCCTCTGGATCTAAGGGTGCTTGTGTGTGAAAGGAACTGACCCAGTACAGTGGGACAATTTGCTCCTTAATTATCTGTAACTAGAGTCAGTTCTAGCTGTAAATCTGTGTTTGACTTGGTGCTGGTTTGTAGCAATATCAGTATGATTTTCATGGCGGTGTTCTCCACTACTGGGAGTTCTGCTAGCTTTCTCTATTTTTATAGGGCTTTGATTTGTGACTCACAATACTCTGGATACTCTGGGAGGACTTTTTCTCAGTAGTACCCTCTCTTGCAGTAGTTTAAGAGCTAATACAAAACCATATTTACAGATCAGGAAACAGGATTTCACTACTCACAGCAATAAATGACCAAGAAGTCAGAACTTAATATTGAACTAAAGTTTCTTTGGAAAGATAAGAAAAAAGCAACTTCTTATTAAAATCTTTGCATAAACAATGAATAAAAGCCCCAGGCCTGATTTGTCATAAATACAGATATTGTATTATGACAATACATAATATTGTCATAAATACAGATTTTATTAGTAGAATAGAAATTTGCAGGATGTAAATAAATTCAGGATATGCAGAAGGATGTCCACTGAGATAAATTACCTAATGGCACTTACAGGTTGGATCTTGAAAACCCTTAGGGGCTTTGACACTCCAATTACAGGGCTCAACCTTGCTACTTTGAAGTCGATTCCAAGACTCTGTCTGGGCAATTTGCATGCCCCAGCCAATTTCCATTCCCTCAGTGATAACAAGGTTGCACACATCTCTTCAGCTGGTTAGAGGGCAAACGCATAAAAATGAGGAAAACATAACCATGAAAACAGCAAAGGGAGTTGGAATTAATACCTCTTTATAAAAACCTTTTTAAACTCAAGTCCTATCAAATTAACAATCCCCAGACACATTATTCATGGATTCACACACAATTCTCCACTCAGCTGAAACCAAATCCTCTGTATTAATATCAGCTGCATCTCTGCAGTTTTCAAATATCCAGATTCTAAATTTGGCAGATTTAACTTTTATTTCCTTATGGTGGCTGTGATAAGGTCACACCAGCTCATGCCTTCAGCTGCAAGCTGGCCTGCAAATGGCTCAGTAGCCAGCCCAGGATCATCTCAGTATAGTCCTTTCACACATTAGAACAAATATCGAGCAGCAAGCACAGTGTGTCTGTGCTGGTGCCTCAGAAATCCTGACAGAGTGCAAAAAGGATTTGCTCACATACAGAAATTTTTCAGAGCAATTCCAGCACACTGGAAGGGCATTGTCACCCTTGATTTGTGCCACCATTTCAGAGCCCAGCTTTCAGTGCCTGAACTGAGCCACAAACTCTCTCCAAGACAACTTCAGTCCATTTGCAAAATAGCCTGTGGTATCTCATCCAACCATTTCTGTTGTGCATAAAGAAGGATTAAGTGGGTTTGAGTGGGATTTAAAGAAAAGCTGTCCACATAATTAGGTCTGCAGAGAATTATGACAGACTTCACAAAGTACTATAATTGAATTGTGCAAGAACAGTTTCCAGACTTCCTACTGTTATTTCCAATTTTAAATAAACTCTAGTTTGGGTAGCAGTACCACATTCCTTGTTGCCAGATGCTCTGACAACAGCACTTCTTACACATTTGGCTGGTGACTACAGGTGAGGTGTGAAAGCAATTTCCCCCAGACCACTTTGCATGTCAGTCTGGAACTAAGCAACCTAATTTGTCTTGCTGTAACAGAAATAGGAGAGTGGCATTTTCCCACCTCTCTCTAGGAGATGTACCACTGTGTATTGCAGCAGGGATTCTCCTACTGACCTAACCAGATGGAAGGGTGCCCTCATTATCCCAGCAGGACTAAAACCAGAAACTTCCCCTAATGTTCTGTTCTTCTGGTTTCTCACTCTTCTCTCTGCCCCTACACACGATAAACAAATAAATAAATCTCTGCATGTGAGACAAATTAGCTGATTTCTCAAGATACTGTTTCATATACCACATATCACAGACTTAGAGAAGATTTTCTTAATTACATACCCAGTCTAGAATGTGTTCCATTTAAAATGCTGCCCAGAGAAATTCTCAGTACCAAGGCAATATGTGACCTCATACCTCATATATGAACTCACTCTGGTTTGAAAAAATCAATACAAACACAAATACTTGGTGCAAAGTTTGAGGTCTCCTCTATGAGAAGTCACCTTTCTAACAAGGCAGGTGTTAGAAAAGGGAATTTTTTTTCATCTGAGCCACAAATTTCATCTCAGTGCACCTCCACATTACAAAATGTGAGATTAAGATTTTTGACATATGCTGAACATACACTTCACCAAGAATTAGCCACCACAAACCCAACAGATCAGAATCCTGTGTTTCTTAAGTTGAAATCCCCTATTTATGAATTAAATATAAGCCTAAGAAGAACTAGAAACAAATTCATCTTTCAGTGAAATATTGGGATGCCACCAGCATGAAATCTGTTGGTTTTTAAAATGAATGAAGCTAAATTGCTTCCTTTTCCCTTCTTCTTTCCCCCTCAGGTAACCTTTCCTATTTGATTCTCTCGCTTTACAATGAGATTTTCCTATTTCATTAGATGTTTATCTCCCCTGTTGCTATATGAGAACTTGCAACCAGCAAAGAAAATAATATTGGCTCTATTCAGGAAGTGTTATCAGACAGAATGAATAGACAAAACACACTCACTATAACCTGTCTCAGACCACTCTTCATACAGTAAATTCTACAGGATTAAATAATGAATTCATCTTTTGGTTGCAGTTTTAAGTTCTGTGTACTAATTCTTACATTTAATGGGAAATTATCTGTAAAAAGGAAAATATAAGCTCCATTTAATTATTTCCTCAGAACTCATTATGTAAAGTTAATGACCTTCTGGATTAAGTAAGTCTTTTGTGATGAATCTCATTTTTACAAACCTTTATCTGAATTGATTATCTTTGACCTAATTTGTGTTGGTGCAGATGGGGTATAAAACAATGCTCAAGTACTGCTATAAACAGTTCCTGCTATTTTATTTGCATCTGTTTGCACATTTTTCAGTTCGTTTACAATATTGATTCATTTAGAAAGATACAAATCTCAAAACAGCCATCTCTCATGCTGCCTATTTCTTTATTTGACTCACCAGCAAACACCCATTTATCCTAACCAGCATCTGATAATGCTCTGGGTAAGCCCAGAAAAATGTCATTGCTAGCCAGTCTTCTTGGACAGCACACAAAAATCTCCCCACTGTTATCAGGGGAGGACATTCCACAGGACCTAGAAACTGATGAGAATCCTGATCATTTGTTCTAGCAGTCAGAAAAATGGTTTCTAGCTTGGATATTTTGCCTTTCGACCATTCCAGAAAGAGGAAACCTGGGAAAATTATTAAAAGGATATTCCATGAGATGGGATCCTGTTTCCTGCTCCTTGTATATTTTACTCCACTGCAAAGGGCAGTGGATGACCTCCTTATAAACACACAGATTATTGACTTCTCAGAAGTGTCTCTTCTCCCTGTGCAGAGTGAATGCAAACATGCTACAAGGACAATATTTCCTTTGCTGTAAATACTATATATGTGGAGGACTCACAGGAGACAGTTTTTTCTTGCTTGCAACACAGTGCTGTAACACCTTCCCAGCATGAAAACAGTGACATCAGATTTACTCTGTTGTGGCTAACCACATATTTTCAAAACAATAAATTTAAGTGCTATGATTTTCTCCACTACAAGAATACTTTTACAAAGATATTTTATATTCAGACTATTCTACATAAAAGGTAAACTCCATAAAAAAAAAAAACCTACTGAGCTCACATCAGCTACTATGAAATGACTGCAACTAAATAAAACTAGAAAGATGCTTGAAAAAATGCTTTGCCTGGCTAAGAGTGATGTTGGAAGAGCTCTTGTACATGTTCTTTGTTTCTGATAGGGAATTATCCTGAAATTTCAGCTCCCTTGCAGGATATCTCTGCTGAACAGGCAGGACTTGGACCACACAAGCTGAGGATGCTTTTTATGCATTAGGTGTGGTGTGTCCAGCCTCAGATCCCTGCATGCACAAACCCTGGAGCAGGAGAGCTGTGGTTTGAGCCACAGCTGTACTTTTTTCTCTGAATGAACATAGCAGCTGAGGCAGAAAGCTGCAGTAAAGACAGGAGGAATCAAGGGGAGGGATGAATTCAGCTCAGTCATTCATTCTAGCGCACCTGTGCCAGTATGTCAAAGACAAGACTGAAAAAAAAAAGTGGAAAATGCTGCTGGAGCCAGTGCAAGAGCTGGCACCCATCCTGATCAGGGAGTATATGGAAATAGTTTCATAACATGTAAATCTTGAAATAGGCCTTAATATTCCCCTCCTCCCCAAATGACTGTCCTAGTACCACTGTTACATCCCTCTTGAATACTTTTTTCATTTTATCAACAAAGAAATAGAAGGACCACACTGGTCACTGGCTGCCTGCAGGTACCTCAGTGCCTCTCACACCACAAGCTCCATTGTCATTTGTCCTCCCTCCAGTGCCTCAGAGGCAGAGAAAATAACAGCCAGAAATCAAACTGCATTAGCTACCTCTTTCTAGAGGTCTGATTTGTGAGAACAGGCACTAGCTTTCCTAGTAGCTCTCCAATTATTTAAAGACAATGCAAAAGAGTCAGGAGCTGCAAATCCCAGAGTACCCAGCTCTTGGTAGCTGCTCATTAATACTTTCACACAGGGTGGGGGGTGTGCAGGACAGAGGAACAGACCAAGTGCTCAAAAGAACATTTTATTTTTCAAAATAAACCTGTGTGAGACAAAAACTTGCTTGACATTTAAATAAACCATGATGCTGACAATGCAGCTGCTATTGGATTTCCATACTCCTTTCACCTTTTCCCATGATGCTATGAATTGAAAATACAACCTTGTGCACTTTAAACAGCAGTTTGTCCTTCAGAGAACGAGGAGAACATACAGCTGTGTGCAGCCTGGCGGGGAACTTTGCACAGGGGATGTGATCTGACAGCTCTTTCTATGAAAAAATGGATCCAAAGCAGGACACAAAAATGAGGGAAAATTGCCTTTGAAGGTCGACCCAGAAGCCCTCATTGTCAGTTTTATTCAGTGGCACTGGGTTAGAGCTTTATCTGTGAGGAGCTATTTCAGTCTGGCACAGGAAAGCTGCCAGGAGTCAGGAAGGCTCTGGAAGGGGTTTCTGTGCCCAGCCCTGCATGGGGCTCAGCACTACCAGGAGGCTCTAAATAGAAACTGGAACAGTTCCTTGCTGTGGTAGGGACCTTCCCTCGTGTGGAGCTCCTCTGAAATCATCGCACATTCCCATCTGCAGCAAGACTGAGTTGAAGCCAGCCACACTCCAAGGAAAGCAATTCATGCTACAGCACTTCATTTTATGTCATGGTGATTTAAAAAGTAGTATTAGGGAACACATATTACTTGTTCATTTACTTCTGTCATTTTGCTCAGTGGTCAAAGGAAACAGCCCGTGGATTTCCATTTTATTCCTCACCAGAGTCAGATTCTGATCCTGTAATACTAACAAAAAGCTTCAGCATTTATGTTTCAAATGCTGTAACAGTGCCAGCTACAGCTAATGTACAGGGATTTAAAACTTATTTAGTTTGTTATTTTTTAAAGACTTTTTCTATCTTCATTAATTTTTTTTTAAATTCCAAAACCCAAAGTCAACAAAATGTTCACTCTCAAAGAGTCCTGTAAAACCTTTTTAGGAATAAATATATGAGCATCAGTTGATAAAGAGCAGCATATGTTCAAGTCAAATAATAGTAAAATGGCCACTGCCATTTCAAGATTTCATACCTTCAGGACATTCTCCTATGAAATTATCTGACTGCATACCAGAGAGCTTGTTTCTCTGTCTCTCCCCTCTCTGTGATGTGATTGTCTGATAACACAGTTTTCTAACAGTGTTCTAAACATCTTACCAGCAGCTGGTAGGTAATTTTAGGTAACCTTAAAACCACTGGGTAATTATTATAGACATACGAGTCCAATCCAGTAAAGACCAAAACTGATTCTGGTATAAAGAACTCCTCAGACATCAAAGAAACTGGTTCACATAACAGATTCCCACTCCAGCAAGTAAATAAATGTTGAGAAAATGCTCCTCGGAAGCCAAGGATAAAAAGGTGTTTCTCATTTGATGGGACAAGTAATTTCTCAGAGGAATGAATGTTGCTATTCTTAAGGCCATGGGCATACAATGTGTACAGTCTGAGAGCAGAGTGGGAGGTCAGGCAGCAGAGAATCATACTGGGATCTTGTTCTTCAGTGTATGAGGCACACAGTATCTGCAGGGAGCCACAGGCAAAAGCTGTGTCCTTTCTTAAAGATCAAATAGCCAGAGCCAGAAAAGCCAAAACCATCTGGTTCTTTCTCACTGAAATCTGAGGTGAAACAGCACAGGGCTCTTCAACTCACACAAATGATGACAGCTGGCAAAAAAATGTTTTGTGTTTGCCTTTTGTCTGTGGATGTGGAGTCATTCTCTAGCAAGCTCTGTTTTCACCAAGTAAATTGCTTTTGCATGCTGACTTTCGATTCACTTTTCTTTAAATACACTAATATTTTCTTCCTCACAACTGGCACTGGGCAGCTACGAATTTGAGCTGATTGAGGTCTCAGAGGCAAAGAAATTAAGGCAATTCAAGCAGAGCTTATCTATATCTGAAACAAATTGATAGCTGGCTGTCACATTCTCTTTGCATACCAGAAAGAAAGAAATTTCATAACCACAGGATGTTTCACCCCTTGCCAAGGCAGAGTCAAATGGATCTTGATTTTACTGGCTTTCAAATCACCACGGCTTGGCCTTCACTATCACATCCCACACCCTGTCTGTGCCACAGACAACATCAGCCTGAAGGAAAATGTGTGCCCCAGAAGCTGCCAACCTGTAGGAACTTCAATCCCCTCCCAGGCATGGTGCCCAGAGGAAGCTGTATGGGAATCCATGGTAGAGGATGAGAGGAGAGAAAGCACAGATTGGATAAGGAAGGTGGGGACACAAATGCATAACTGAATTTCTGTGACTTTCTCTTGTGTGAAAAAGGATAACTTAAGCAGCAGCTGCTCGCTGTAGGGGCTCCAATGTATTTCCTAATGATTCACTGCTCAGACAGGGAGATTGAAGTGCCATTACCCTGCCAGTGCAAATGGTTCTCCAGGGAGCAAATGCTCATCCCTGCTTGCCACAGGGACAAGTGAGGGCAGAGAGACCAAACCCATGGGGCAGCATGACACAGATTCCCAGGAGAGTCCTCATGGAAGTGACACAGCCCCCAGATTCCCTCCCCAGAGTTTTCTGAGGAGAATCAAGGTGAACAGAGCTCTAGGAGATGAAGGCACAGAGCCTGGTCCAGTTTTGCTTTTACTGAAATCAGTGAGGAAATTTCCATTGATGTCAATGGAGTCAGCACTGTGTTTTCTATTTTCAACCAAGAAAGTGTCAATCAGGCTTCTCCATCCTTTCCCAGGGAGGACAGGTCATTGTCCTGCTCTTTTGGCTTCAACACCATTATTCTAAAATTCCCTTTGGCCTCCTGGACTGAAAGGACATAAGTGGTAGGAATGACTGTTGATTCCTTTCTTGGTTTGAGTTGTTTTCTACAAAAGATGAACAAAACTGTTAAATCACTTTATAGTGAGATATTTTGTTCTAATTTTACCAGTATATGAGAAAACCCAAATGTGGGTGTAAAAAAATTACTAAAAACCCTAATCAATGAAGGTTTGAGTGGTGGAAGGATTCAGGGCAGTAAAACAATCCTTAAACACTGCTGATATTCTTACAATGACAAATTACCTCTTGCATTTTGGTAGTGTTTGCAGTCATTAGGCTCTTGCATTGAGCAGTCATTGAGTGTCACTGGAAATCATTCATCCTCATTCAGTAACAAACTCTCTTAAAAATATTTTCTCAGATATTTTGCCCTTTATGAGCTGACAAAATGTTGATAATTCATGTTTCATTGTTGATCCTGAAGGGCAACTAGCATAATTTATCCAAGGGTGCTCCTCCTGATTTCTCATAGTTTGCCCTCCAAGCGTACATTTTTCATCTCTGACTTTTGAATCCATTTATACTGTGCCTTTTAAGTAGGTAGACAGCAGAACATGTTTCATGGAAATAAATCAGCATTATTTATTGTCTCTGGGTCTCTTTTATTAAGTAAGATTTCTATAAAAATGGAACATATTTGGCTACAGAAGAAAAGCCCTCTGGGAATAAGGACTAAGGAGTGCTGAGTTCCAAACTTTCTTGTGCTCAGTAACTACAAGAAAACTCTAGAAACTTCACCCAGAATACACAGCACTTTGCAGTGCATGCCCAATCCCAAATGTAAGTTTTGATTCCTGTTTTATAACGCACCCTTGAGGCAGACATACACACACTCTCACAAGTGGTTTCTCTGATGAAAACACACCATGCAACTAAGACATCAGTTATCAAACACAGCAAAAAAAAATTACACAGACTGAGTCCATAATCCCACAGGCTACCAACAGCAAGGATGATTTGTGTAGTTCAAAGTGTCCTACTTTCTAAATCTAACACATTTTTTCTGTAAAATATGTTTAAAGGAAATGAGAAAATTCATGAGCAACAGTTTCAAATATGACACTTTAGGTTCATCTATTACTTTTTCAGCAATTATTGTTGACACTGGTTTGCCTATAAACACTGCATTACATATTAAGTGTTCATTTTCTGCTTGGCACACATAGTTGGGCACAGAGTTTTGGAAGCCATTAACCCTCAGATTTACGAGTGTCTCAGGTGAGAGAAAAGTCTTTGCTGAGACACGTGAGTAGATGTGCAGCAGTAAGACCTTGATCAATAATAACCACCATGTTTTTGCAAAATAGCCCCTATCCAGAATTACACAGAACGGGTGAGGTCGGTAGGGAGCACAGAGGCTCATCTCTCATTCCCTGCTCAGGCAGGGTCATTCCAGAGCACACAGCACAGGATTGTGTCCAGAGGGCTCTGGAATATCTCCAGCGAGGGAGACTCCACAGCCTCTCTGGACAATCTGCCCCAGGGCTCGGTCACTCACAGGGAAGAAGTTCTTCCTCGTGTTCAGGTGGAGCTTCCTGGGCATCAGTTCCTGCCCGTTCCTGCTGTGCCATTGCTGGGCCCCAGGGAGCAGAGCCCGGGCCCTGCTCTGAGCCCTCCCTGCTCACACTGACACACACTGCTGAGGTCTCCTCTCAGCCATCTCCTCTGGAGCCTGAACAGCCCCAGCTCCCTCAGCCTCTTCTTGTTCCTCCTCTCAGCCCCTTTGGCTGAGATGGATTTGGTTGTCCAGAACCCTGGGACAAGTTAGGCAGTAAATAAGCAGCACTTTTTTGTTGAGAAACCCTGGACACACATAACCAGACAAAAAAAGTGAAGGAAGGGCAAAACTCAAGAAATATGATAGGGAAACTATGGGAGCAAGGGTAGCCCATTAAATGATATATTTCTGTTCTGTGGCCCTGAGACACCCACATAAAGTATCACCTGGAAGAAGCTGCTTTAAGAGTCCCAGTTCCCCCCACTGTTGACCAATATTTTAGTAGGAATGCACTCTGAGGCACTAAAATATTTCCAGTTCTCCCTTTTCCTTCTTTCTCTGTCTCAGTAGCTGCCTGGAGCAACCAGCTCCAGGAGGGAGAATTAGAAAAATGAGACAATATGTGTAATAGTATAAACTGGATTAGTCTCACTCTGTCAATCATTCTCTGGGCTCTTTGTGAAGCAAATGAAAACCCAAGTTACAGCCTTCCTTCATGAGCTACAGGGGAGGCAGCAATGACCTGGTGGAGGTTATTAAATGGAACATTTTAGGTACACACTGCTAGCCAAAATCACCATTGACCTAGAAAAACACTAAGCTGAGTAGCAGAATTTTAGAGCTATCAGACTGCCATCAAAGCGGGTGAGTTTTACAACTGTTCTATAGAAAACAGCCTCAATCCTTTCTAGAAAACCCTTTCTGATTTTCAGTGTGGGAGTTCTGTCTTGGTTCCACAGATCAGACATGGCTGCTTTTCCTCTTGAAGTACAATACAAATATGTGAACATTAAAAATAATGAAGAGGGTAAGAATCTAGAACTGGCAGCATCCTTCGAATCAGTTGTCTTTGTTGATGACAATGTTTTCTCTGATATTTTCTAAGAAGGTCTAGAGTTCACTATTAATGTTTTATTGTCAGTTTCCATTTTTTGGTCACTCTCTTTTCAAAAATTTTACACAGTTTTGGGTTTGGGTATTTTTTAACTGGAGACATGGAAAGAATATTAATTACATTCTCTGTTTGAAGCCCATGTTCAGACCTTCACAAAGCCAGCATTCTTGCTGTTTCTATAAAAAGAAGCATAACTGTGTATATCCTTCAGTTAGCCTCTTTCCCACCTATTTAATAGATGGCCTGAATAAGCCTAGTTTGTTTTGTGTCTTTTATTGCCTGTAATAGATACAATTAACAATTATGGGGAAATTACAGTGACATAAGGGCATGACTGTGAAGGAACAGCAGTGGTGGTTGGGTCATATAAATTCTTTTTGTGCCTCTGATTTTTTTCTGTTTTTTCTTTTTTCTTTTTTAAATCAGAGTGGAAACATGATGAGCTTGGGGAACAGTATTATGAGAGTATGACAGGCAGGGTCATACTGCATCCCTGACTGACTGGGGAGGTGTTGAAGTAACAGGAAGTGTTTATACAAAGCACCAGCATGGGTTTGTGGATGTCTATGCATTATGTGCAATATGTGGGGTATTATGAAAGAAGGATCAAAGGCATTTGTTTGAATATTTAACTATCAGATGACAGAAACAAAATATTAATCAGCCCATGTTTTCAGTGCTCAGCAGCAGAGCATGTAAATACAAACAAGAGTCCTTCTGGCTAACAAGCTTAGAAAGATTTAGAAGACAAACTAAGTGAATGTGGTGAAACAAGTTTTCACATGTGTCAGCCCAGGATCTCAGTGAACCTGGGACCTGTTCTATCTTTCTGCTGTTGGAACAAATCAGAGTGATCTCAGAACTAGATTCACCCCACTGGTGCTGTTCTGTAGTGCTCTCACAGCTCCTTGCCTGGACAGAACCTGTGCTGCAACACTCAAGCAAGAAGGGAGTGCAAGAAAAGATACCTGTGAAGGTTTCATGCTATTACTGAATCTCATGACGGGAATCTCCAGCTTCTGTAGTGCTGAGCTGTAACAGGGTCCCTTTCCCCTGTTCTCCACATCATATTCCAGAACAATCAAAAAGGTGGATCTCTGCAATACAGGAGTGTGGCAGCTCACCTCCAATGCTGAGTTACCTTTCAAATGGAAACAATAAACAAGCTTCATGGTGCACTAAACTGCATCCAAACATAACCTTTGCAGTTTTCTGGCATTTCTGCTTCCTTATGCTGATGCAAGCTGGAGGATTCGTGGTGAATTTTGCATTTAGCTCCAGCCCTCGTACAAACTGCAAGAGGACAGAAAAGCTCAGCAGAAATGTATCTGAGAAGTGCAATGTCCAAAAGGACAGTGAAAAACTGCTTTGTTTCTCTGTGGCTCTGTGCCTGGTGTGCGTGCAGTTATTTAATCAGGGCATTATGAGCCTCTGCCAAAGGCAAGACAGATGATTCTAAATGAAGCTGTGCACTCAGTAGTAAGGACTGACCAAAGTGCTCGAGTGCTCTGCTTCAGAGCAGGCTCCCCAAGACTATGTGGTGAAACTCATTTACTGAGAAGGCTGTAACCACATTATTATTATACAAGCCTGACAATTCCTAAGCTTGTCTTTTATATGCATGCACTAGAAAGCAAATGAGTTGCCCTGTACATAGTAAAACACCATTTTTAGTGTTCTCTAGTCCTTCGAAATTCCCTTTTGTATGCAAAGAGAAAGGCCTCAGGGATTTGTTAAAGAGACCCCTTTAAGCAATTTGCTTCATATTTTGCTTGCACAGATCCTGACACAGTCAGGTCACAGGGCATCAGATCCTCAGCTTCCCTGAACCAGCTTAACTCCACTGATGACCTGGCTGAAAGAGGCCATTGTAGAGTAGAAATATGCAGGATGTACGTTCCATTGCTGCGAAGTAACTCATCTTCGTTTACAACCAAAACCCAGCAATCCTTTCAGTACCACGGACAGAGAAGCTAGCACAGAGCTCCCTGTCCATTTGACAAATTGAAGAGAAACTACCTGACTTCCATGACGTTCGTTCTGCCTGTAATGGACATAACCAGGATGCACATTCCCTTGTGATAACACTGCCCTCCCATCACCAGGCACTGACAGGGAGAGCACTCTGTTGTGCAGTGCTGCACAGATACACAAGTTCTGCCTCCAAAGACATCCTGATTTAATACAACAAATCCTCAGAGTAAAAAGGGCAAATTCATATGCAATAATAAACTTCTGCTTTTGTTAATACTCTTAACGAGCATTTCATATTTCAAACAATATGCAAATACCAAAGGCTAATTGTTAACATCAGTAAAAAAGGGGACGACAGTTTTTCAGCTCCTTCACAGACTACTGTCTGTGCGACTACTGTCATCATGCCATGAAATTTAGGATGACTGTAAGGAAGCATTACAGTAAATAGTAAGATCTATTTATTTTAAATCAATGCAAAAGTGTGACCAGAAGACAGTGTTAGTATTTAAATAGGAAAGATAGGCAGGAATCATATAAACCAGCTACTATAAATAACATTTTCCACAGTATTTTAAAAAAGCTGAAGCCTAAGAGCAAACAAAAGAAATCAATTATTCAAATATATAATATAATAATTCGTTGCTTTTCAAAGAACAGATCATGGTCTCTAGATTAATTCCTATTCCTATCTAAATTGTTATACACAAAGAAATATTCTCATTAAACAGAAAGTAGTGTGTAGAATGGCAGCTCAGAGCAGAGCCAGGATGCACACCTGGACATGGGGTCCTAGTGCTGCCAAGAGCCCACTCTGGTGCTGGGTACCAAGCTGCGGTTTGGGTGGCAGCTCAGTGCTGAGAACGTATTTTTGAGCAGATCAGATCTCCCTCTCAGCCTGCGTATTGCTCTCTTCCAAAACAGACCAACTTTTGTTCAAAACTTGCAAGACATAACCTTTCCTGGCACCTCAGGATACCAGTTTTTTTTATTATTATTATTATTACTACAAGTGCCGCACTGCACTCAGCTCCCGAGTGCTGGAACAAAACCAGACACAGTGATGAGAACAAGAAAAGCACGTCTGTATCGTGCCAGAGAACCTGCAAAACTGTTGCATGTGTCTGACTCAACCAACTCAGTCAACAACGATTTCAGTCTTCGATTCCATTTTAGAAAGTGTGGAGTTTCTCAGTCCTGAATCTGTGCCAGGCACTGCAACAAAACCAACACTGCAACTGAAGCATCAGTTGGAGAATTACACCCTGTCATCAGCATATGGTAGACAATAACATAGCCATGAAAAACTGAAGCTAGAGGTGAAGTATGATTCCAGAACACAGCGCTCTCTGAAAAGTAAACATAGCCGATGCACTGGCTAAAATCTGCTACCAAGGTTCTGCAAAGCCATGCCATGTTTAAAAGCATCCAGGTGGACTTCACCATGCACATCAAAAGATGGGTGGGGAACCAAGGACATCAGCAACCCCAGTACCAGCCAAGTTGAAGGTGTCACAACAGATAGCACACAAAGCTTCTGTTCCTGTGGCCAAACCAAATACTTGATGAAACTTAGAAAATATTCTTCTTGATACTGTCTAGTACAGTTTTTGTGACTAGCTTTTCAAGATCTCGTCTCAGTGGTTACCTGGAAAATTATAAGGGGTTTACAAGCTTATTAGGTTGTAAATAAGACAGTCCTGCCAATAGAAGAATAATAGCTGGTATCTTACAGACAACAAGGTCCCATGGATAATGTGAATTGGCAGTGATGTATCTTTTAACTACTCTTTCCATCAGCACTTTGGACAGGTTACATCAATTGCTGCTTCCTGGAAAATTATGATTTCAAGAAAGCTCTCCCAGCACAGAACATTTGTTGAGCTCATCAATACAGTGCAACCACTGAAGGTGTGAATTAAATGCTGTATTGCTGCACCCTCTCCCTGACACAACGAGGGAATAAAGTGGTCGTCATCTGTGCTTTCCAAACGTGAAACACGTTAAAGACTATCAGCATTCATGAAAATCTCTATATTAAATCCCACCTGCTAAACAACGGGGGAGAGCAAACGTCCCGGTGATCCTTGCTCGGCCCCCGCTCACCGCTTCTCTTTGCGGAGCGCGCCGCCCGCGCCGCAGGGCAAGGCTGGAGCGCCCGGCGAGCCCGGAGCGCCCGAGCCGCCCCGGCCAGGCTGCCCCGCGCCCGGCACAGACGGGCTCTGCGCCCCCGGCACAGCCCCCTCGCGAAGCACCAGCTCAGAGGGCAAAACGGTCACACAAACCCTCCTCCCGAGCGGCCCGAGCTGGCCTCGCCCCGCCAAACAGGACCCGGGACCGCCCGGCCCCGCCGCAGCCGGGGCTCCCCGGCCGGCCGGACCCGCACCCGCGGCCCCCACTCACTTCTGCCCAGCGCCTCCGCCTTCCACTCCGTCTCCTCCACTGCCCCGTAGCGCCGCATGGGTCTCTCGGCCTCGGCGCTGGCCGAGATGGACCGGCGGAGCTCCATGGCCGGGGCTGCGCTCAGCCCATGCAGCGGCGCGGGCGCTGCGCGGGGCTCGGCGCTCGGTGCGCGGCGCGGGGCCCGCGGGCGGGGGGCGGGCAGGGGCCCCGGCACATGCTCAGTGCGGGGCTGGGGCGGGGGAGCCGCCGCACAAAGCGATGTCGCACCTCGCACATGCTGCACACACGCCCCGCCCGCCCGGCCCTGCCTCCGCTCGGGTGGGCACTGCCCGCCCCGGGGTGCTGCCCGGAGCTCCGCGCCCGCGGCTCGCTGCTCTGGCTCTGCCAGCCCTGCCCTGCCCTGCCCTGCCCTGCCCAGCGCTGCCGAGCGCCCCTTGCGCGGCCAAACCGCTCGAGCCGGCGAGAGTTCGCAAATCCGCTCGCTGCCAGGGCACGGTGGAACTGTCCATCTTGTGGCCGGTGCAGCGCTGAGCACATTTCTGACCTGAGCAGCTGGGGAATAATGGTAACATCCACAGCCACTCATGGCTTTTGCAGTCTAACACATCTCAGGCTCCCGGGCATGCAGCCTTTGGCTTTCCTAAAAGTCCTGCACTGACTGGAATGACACTTATTCCAGCATCACGTTGCCAGAAGCCAGAAAACAGCACTCAAACAAGTGATGCAATTTTGTGTCTCTCATTTTTCATCAGCATGAAGCTTTGCTGCTTATGCAGCCTGCTGGGAATAAAGGAAATGACTTTGCAGGAAGCACAAGTGCAGTGATTATTACTGTTATTACGATGTTTTTTTCTTTTTTTTTTTTGTAGGGGAGGTTGTATGAATGAAATCCCTGAACAGCATTTTACAGTCGGAGCCTACCTTTCCTAGTGAGATCACACTGCACTTTACTGTGAGAGGTATAATTTCTGACATAAAGACAATGAAGTAGGAGTTAGGCAGGCTGTCCAGTGCCCCACAGCAAATCAGGGGTCTAACACTTTTTGCCTCACTTATAAAGAATCATGGGGTACTCTGGGTGAATTCTGGGAAAGTTCACTTATTTGTCACCTACTTTTGTCTGCAAAGTCTTGTCCTTAATCACAACACTTCAAAAACACCACCTCTGGATTCAGTGGTACACTTACTAATTGGACTGGCACACATTGATGCTATTGTGTGAACAACTTTGTTTAGGAGTGCATCGCATGCCAGGGACGAGAAAACCTCCACATTGCTTTTAAAACTGCAACTGAAAATCTCTCTACTTGTCTTCCTGAGAATTGGAATTAGCCAACAAGATGAGCTAGACAGTTTTAGGACATCTTCAGGGCACTCTGATTTTTCTCTGTCAGCTGTGCTCCCCAGAGATATGCCGTGAATTGAGCACCAGACGTGCTGAACAGCCATTGTTGGCTGTGCAGTGCCTCATCCTCGCTGGTTTTGGCCTTTAGAGACAGAGCCCAAACAGAGCTGTGAGTCAAGCAGAAAAGCTGGTGGCAGGACTCTGCACAGCTGATTTTGGGTGACAGTGCAGCTGCCTGCTGGGGTGGGCTGGATTGACTCACTGGTAGAAGTGAGGAACACAAGTGTGGGAGGAATAAGAGTCCATCTGGGATCTGGATGAGAGTGGGACTAAGGGAAACAGGCTGACTGGGGAGAAGGGCCAATTTTTAGTGGATCAGAGGACTATTTAATTTCAAACCATCCTTTCAAGTTTTTTAGGTAATTACAACCCAACTGCATTGTTTAGGAGATGGGGGAGTTATCCTAGAAATAGCTGAATATTTAAAGCTCTGCTTTTGTTAGTATGGCTGAAAAACACCCACTAGCCAGAAACTCATGTGCAAAGAATTTGCTTACATAAAGCAAGGAATATAAAAGGTGATTTATTGTAATTAGGAAGTTTTCACCTGCCCATTTTGAGAAGTCCCAAAATCTGGTAAGGGTACTGAGTGCTGCACATAAGAACAGTTTTGTGGAGATCACTCCTCTGAGGTCATTTGCACAAAGGTTTCTGCAAGAGTAAGGCCCAAGTATGTATCAATTATTTGCTAATGTAATATCAGCATTTTTGTTGGTGTGACTCTGGAGCATTGCTGCTGCTGCATTTGCCAATGAAATTAAATTTCTCTCCTACTGATGATGTCTTTCAGTGGACCTAGCAATATAAATTATAAATGCATTTCTTTACTCATGAAGGCTGGTTTTCTTCTGCTGAAAGCACTGTTAATGCAGAAAATATAAAAATTTGGATCTCTTCTCACTGCTCATAACATAATGCCTGGTAGAGAAACAGAGGTGCACTTTGCTCTTGAGGTAATTTTCCCTGGCAGCTTCAGTTCCCATTTCTCACTAAATCCTGCCACCAGGAGCTAGAGCTGGGCAGGAACAGTTGGCAAATCTACTCTCCTGTCTCTTGCTCTCTGGCCTCTGTCAGACATCACAGATGCCCCATGGCAGACATGGCTTATTTAGATTTATCTCAGCTTTTTTTTTTTTTTTTTTTTTTTTTTTTTTTTTTTTTTTTTTTTTTTTTTTTTTGTATAGAAGGTCAGAATACACAGCACAAATTTAGGAGATGCAGTAGCAAACAGTCAGAGCATAAATGTCTGGTAGAAAGGAATGGAAACAATCTGTGTACTTCAAAAGCTGCAGTTCTGACCAAAAGAGAGATTTTTAGAAACATACTTCACTAAATTATTTTCTTTCCCATTTTACTTTTGTTTTAGTGAATTCTTTCTACGTTCACTATCTTTTTAAGGTACAAATTTCACAGAAAAAGCTGCTATAGCATTTGTCAGATACATTACTAATACCATGGGTAGTGAAGAGTCTTATTTTTGGCATTTGGAGCCAAGTCCAGTGGTATGACTGGACTGACTGCTGTGCAGGTGAGTCACTATGCAGGTGGCTTTTGCATCAGTGATGGGTGTCCATAGCTACAAAGGAAAAACAGATGCTTGAGTTCAGTAAATTTAGATGTTGAGATAAATTGGTCTGGGCTATTTTAGACTTGCAAACACAGCAGGCAACAAGTAATATTTCAGCGTGTATGTGGGCATTTTGAAGTAATAAACATCCTGTGTAAATTTTGCAAACACAGCAGCACACGGCTCCAGGCACAGCTCTCGCAGGGCCTGAGCCTTTTCTCATTTCACATAGTCCAAAATGTAAAGGTGACTTTCTGTAAGCTTCCATTTTACCTACACAAGTTGGTATCTTATAGAGAGAACTCAAAACTGCCTGCAAGCTGTGAGGCACCCAAAGAGTCTTGCTGATGCATGTCCCCATGCAGTGTCCGTTACCCCTGCATCCTAACAGGCAAGTTCACTTCTGTGGGCCATTTCACTACTCCCCTCACTGGAACTGGAAGCTATAAAGTCACTGCCCTGACTTCTGAAAGGGCTTCTTTACAATTTGAATTTCTTTCTGTATTTGTACCTGTGTTCCATTGGATTTTTTGCCAATTTCTGCCCCAAAACAGAAAGCAAAACACTGTATGGGTAATTGCCATGATGTATCAAGTGTAGTTATGAACACATAATAATTCATTACTGTCTAATGACCATTCTGAACTAGATGTAGAACGAATACAAAATCCTTCAGTGTCATTGGCATGTCATGGCTAATCAGCTGCAGTTAACAGTCTTGTTACATTTCAGATGTAGAAGTATGTGATGCATGAAATGGAAGCAGCTGAACACCCTTAGTAGGTAAGTAAAGGTGATTTTTAATTCCCAGAGAGGTGCAAGCAATGGCAAAACAAGAATGCCACAGGGCACCAGTCTCTCAGAAGTAGATTTCTCCAGGTCAGCATACAACAGGAAAAAAACAACTAGAGGTGGAAAAAGGAGTCATCAAAATTAATATTTTCTTTCCCAAATATTTGAGTGATGAGAGGAAAGCTGCTATCCTGGCAAATCAAAGAAAGAATAATGAGAGTTTGTTCTTATGTATGCACACACTAAGTGCATGTTAGCTACAGTAAGATACTAATTCCAGGGAAGAGTTGTAACTTAAATTACTCTGCCACCAAATTACCCCCTGTAAAAGGCACACAACTCAGAATGAAGCTGACACTTCCTCCACAGATAAAGGATCTCATGTGGTGCAGAACTTCGTGTGCATGGTTTGAGTCCATATGGGCCAAACCCTGTATTTATCACAGCCATCTGGGTGCGTGTGCATTTTGGTTCTGTTGTAATTGGATAAAGCACCGTGACAGAAATGGGGAACAGTTCTCATTCCCAGCCAGCTCCATTGTCCCAGCATCTCTGGTGACTGAACTACCTACCAGGCTACATATCCATGCTCCCTCCTGTCTCTCTGATTCTGTCAGTCTTGAGGGTGTAAAATGGAAAGGGTGACTTATCAATATCCCATTTTTAAGGTTTTCTGGCAGAGAAGAGCATTAGCGTAGGTGTCCTTGTTCCATCACTTACATAACCCCCAAGTGTGTGCACACTCACCTGCTGTCATTTTTCCCCTGTTGTTTTACAGCCCCACTTCACGACTGGTTTTCCCTGAACACAGCAAACAAAACCACCCATTCTACAGCTCCTGAAGCTCTCTCATGTACCTGCTGCTACAGCAGAGCTGTCCTTGACAATGTCTTTTCTGACCATACTTCACACCTCATTAGACTTTTCCAGGCCCAAGATTTCTTTCAGCACAAAAAGGTGTAATTGCTACTAGAGTTGCATAGCAGGGAATGATGCATTCTGCTATATTCTTTGCACTAAGCTGTTTTTCTATCTGGATAGAAGGTGCAAGATTTTTAGGCACTGCCACAATAAATTAATAAACTGCAAAAAAAGGGAAGACAGTGTTTATTAGGGTGGATGATGTTGGTAAGTATACGCATACAGACATGTAATCTGCATTCTTTGTTCTTGTTTAAAATGGACTACAGTAACTTCAGACATTGTGGACTTAGCAAGCGCATGCGAGTTCTTATTTCAAATTAGAGGTTGCAGAGCAAAAAAAGGGTCTGCAAATGAGCTTCAAGAATGATATAGCAAAGGGCTGACAGAGCTAAAGCTATTACTGTTTATCCAAGGAATAAACAAAAACTCTGCTTACCACTACATGCACACAGAAGGCTTTGCCTGCTGTACCTACTCTTTAAATCTTGTCAGAAAAGGAGTAACATTTTATTAGAATGTTAAGCCTAGATTGATGTGGGTAGGTAATAAAATTTCAGAAGAACATATAAATAATTTCTTTGAGACACAGAACCCTCTGCCACTTGAAGTGCTTGGATAAGTTCCTAGAAGATGGCATTCGAGTCAACATCATTGGTTTGATTCAGGAAGAAATCTCTGCTTTGCATTACCCAAGGATTCAGAATGAGTGATCCTTTTTCTCCCTGTTGGCCTTGAAGTCTATGAAACAGAATTTTTCAACTTGAACTCTTTCCATAAAGCTTCCTCCTCATTCTAAATATACAAGAAGTTACAGCAGGGAATGGAGGTGGTGTCTCTCTTCCAGTTGTGGAATATATTATTCCCTTCAGCCTCAAATCCTCTGAACCATTTCCTTCCCAAGAGTATCCCACATAAACTTGACTGAGTTAAGTTCTTCAGTAAGGACCCCATTTCTAACCTCTGTTCTCTATAAAAATTGTTTCTATCATTTTCCTACCTGAATTCCTCCATTCCTTCTGCAAATATATTAATTATCTAAAGAAATGCTTATATCAAAATTTTACATCTTTTTAATAAAAGTCCACTGGCTTCAGCATAAGATTTTGAAGATAGGAGTTCTGCTCTGAATTTATTCAGAAATGGCAGATGACTTAATGTATGTAACTAAACTCTAAAGGGAGTGAATAATCCCTCCTTAGTTTTTACTCTGCTGCTGTGTTAAGGTCTGTGACATCAAATTGAGCTTTTTGCTGCATGTGGTCCATGAAGATCCCATAAGAACTTTACATAAGTTCTGGCTTTTTTATACACATATGAGTTAAAGATAGACAGAGCCAAAGAACAGCATTTAATGTTTATTAAGCCTTTGCAAAAACATAGACAATTTCAGTCAGCTTGAAATTGATTATTTTAATAAAATTCAAGTATTTCTTGCACATCTCACTGGATTGGCACTAGCAGTAGAGGCAGCAGCACAAGCAGGAAGCACTGGCACTTACAGCAGAGAATTGGAAGGCTGAAGCTGCATAGATTTCAAAGGTTGTTCTATAAAGAGAACTCAACATATCAGATATGGTAACAGACTAGATGCAGTTTCACCTTCGCTGCAGCAGGAACTGGTTATTTTATGCTGTGTTACTGGGTGGGTGCTTCTGGTGTGAAAAAGACAGAGGCCTTCTGGTGAATTTTCCAAGAAGGATGTATTTAGCATACTAGTAAGCACAGAAGGTCCATTTACATAAAAGATTTGCAGTAGAAAAATAAATTTTGAAATTCTCATTTTATCAAATTTAGGCTCCACATCTCCACAGCCATCCAGAATAGCATGGAGCTGGAACTGATATAAATGTCTGCTCATCCCATTTGCTCTTAGGGAGGATCCATGACATAAAAATATCACCTGACTGCAGGCCTAATAGCTACTGGCAGTGCGTTGCTCCTTCCTGAGCACTTACGTGATGTAAAATTCTGTTCATCCTGCTGGTTGTGGAAATCTGCATGTTCAGCTGGCAGTAAGATCAGTGCAATTCCTGGAAACAGTCATAAAGCCCTTATGACTGTTTTTGAAAGAGTAGCAGAGAGACATTAGAATAAATCTTGCCCATCTTTTTCTTATTTCTTTTTTTATTCCCCCAGAAAATGACTGAGTTGTTAGAAGAAGCAAACTAAAGTTTACATATGTGTCAAATAGGGTTGGACTAGATTACCTGGGATGGACATACAGATGTCCTTTCCAAACTCAACCATTCTGTTATCCTGTGAAATTCATCTTCTAAGCCAAAAAGGTATCAAGGAATAATGAAGGCTCTAACAACTAAGGGATTAAGTCCTCAGACTAAACTGTCAGAAGAATAAAATCTTGAGAAGGTCCATTAATTTATGCACACCGAGAAATTGTCCCAACACAGCTTCATTCTTCATTATTTTGCATTCTGTGGGTCTGAAATGTTTGTCAGACCAATCAGTGCTCACAATTAAAAGGGAAAAAACACAAATTTTTTGATGTGAAAAGGGATTTGTGTTACTTAGCTGTCAAGTGCCTTAACAAGAGAAATGGAGAAAGGATTATGCAGGATCTAAAGTCTACTGAAATATAAGAGCCACAGGCTTCCATTACATGAAAGAACTGTACTTCCAGTAACAAAAGATGGAGAGAAATCCTGAACTCCCCAGCCAGAGAAACTTAAAGACAAAACAGGATTTAGTTCAAATTCCCAAGCAAAAATCTGGTAGCACAAAAGCAAGAGCAATAAAGCACAGCTTGTGTAAGCTTATAAGCCATTTAAAATAAAAGATGAATCTTTCATTTATTAGTTAGTCCTGATGAAAAAAGGCATCAGCATTATACAGATCATGAGTTATAAATTCTTGATTCATCTGGAAATTCAGTTTCACCTACCATACCCATGAAGAAAGATTTTTTGCTCTGAGTTATGGCAAAATATCACATATTGCTTACAGCAAACCAACAGTATTTCACTCTCCTTGTAATGACATTATTTTCCAATTCCCTTCTCCAAGTGAATGCTATTAATCATTAAACACTTAAGGCACAAGCAGAAATAAAAATAAATAATCTGTAAAAAAAAAAAGTTAAATACTTAATTAGCACACCTTACCTGAAACTTTTAGCTCTTACTAAATAGAACAGACTTTAGAATACCAGTCTGATTCCAAAAATATCAACAGAAAAAAACACTATTGAAATTGCTTCTTTATCCTGAGGACTTTATACACACAAGAACAATTGAACAGCTATAGCTGTCTGAAGCATCTATTCACTCGTTTTTTAAATAGACAAAATTCAGTTAATTCCTCTGTGCATTCCTACTCCTCCTGGGATGTCCAGCATCAGAACTGCTCAATTCACACTTTGTGATTCATGCAGCAACATCCAGCAGGGGAATTCAACTCACCAAATATAAGTATCTACAAGGAAGCTATTGACACAGCAGCCACTCACCTGAGCCTCCATGTCACAGAGGGACAGAAATGGGCCCTTCAGTGCACATTTCAACATACAGAGTTAAACAATTAGCCAAGCTGGAGATGCATATGCCAAAGGTGTCGAAAGTCAATTAAAATTAATTCCACCTTGAGGCTGTAGGCAGGTGTGCTCTTCCACATCTGCCTGTACAGCTGAAGATGGAATTGCAGTGACTTGTCCATCCTGAGAGGGAAGGCACCTCCTCCACCTGCCTGCCAGCAGAACAGGCTGTGGAAGCAGCCCCCTGCCTTCTACCCTCCTCCCACTGCTGCAGTCCTCTGGTCAAAGCCATGTGGGCACTTTGCATCACTCTTGAGCACTTGATGCTAAACAAGTTGATTTTACCTGAAATAGATTGGGCAGTGCTTGCATGATCCCTTTTCCTTTCTCAGCTAAGCTGCACTGGGCTCCTACAGTGACAAATTATTGTTAGCCATATATAAAGTAGTACGGCTGCTGGCCAAAAGAATGGATATTTATAGCCTAAGCAGGCTTTGGTACACTATTTAGACAAGGCTGAGGAATTCAGACATTCCTCAAAGGGGCTTATTATTGTTGTAACAGAGGGATGAGTCTTCTCTTTAGAATCAGACCCATTAAATCAGATACTCTTTCAAGCTTACAATTTAGTAACTTCAAGGCATAAAATCCCATTATAATATAGCAAGGGCTCTTCTACTGGTCTGATTTCAACTTACTGCAATCATAGAAATTTGCACAGTTCCTGTTTTGAGATACATATGCACATTTCAAAAATACCTGTATACAGACCTGACAAAGCAAATCCATAATTAATTTTCACCTTCTCCTAGTCTCCTATGTATAATTACCCAGTGTCGTCTATGAATAGGAATGTTTAAAAGCCATTTAAGGAAAAAATGGAAGTTCCTGATATATATATAGCTGGATTCTGCCATTCATTCTTCCCATGTTCTTTTTCTTCAAAATTTTGATTATATCCTCAGCATGATGAAACAGCTGAAAAGAATGGAGGAGTCAAGACTCCCATGGCCCTTGAGGAGCAAAGGAAGCAGTGGCTGCACACAGAACCAAAGCTCCCTGCAGTGCCTGGGCGGGTTCCACCATGCAGGAGCTGCTTGACTGACCCCAAGGGCCAATGGGCAGCACCCACCCCAAAGGGCTCTGACTAAAGTAATCTTTATTTTCACAGCTAAGATAAAATGTGTACAAATATAGTCCAGGTTTGTATATTCTATGAAATAATTAATTTCCTATATAAATTTTCATGTAGAATAAAACAAGTTGGCCCCATATAAATGTGGGCTTTACAAACACAGTACTTTTGTTTCTTTCCTCTCAATGAAACAAATTCAATGCCACTTTTTAGATATGGAATCCATTAAATTTTGTTCTGCAAAGTAATCTTGCATTGATAACAATTGTCAAGTCCGACAACTGATGATTTAATGTTCTATTCTCCTTTTCCTAGCAATTACAAGTTGCTTGAAAATTAAATTACAGTTAATATTTCTCCCCAGTGAGGCAGTCTGACATGATGTACAAATGCTTACATTGCCCTGTAAGTCAGTTGTTTCCAGATGAGATGGGCTGACAGCATGAAAATAATTAAATGTCAATATACAACTGGCCTCTTTTATGAAAAATAAACAGGCATAAAGCATGTTCCACTGCTTATACTAACCATCAAATGTTGAAATAACTGCTTATTTTAAACACAACAATGAGGCTGCAGTGTGATTTACTGACTTTCACAAACCCAATTTAGCAATTTAGAATGTGTTCAGAACTAAAGTTCTTATTTGTCTGATGGTTCTTCATCTGCATTGACCTTCTCTCCTTGGAGCCACATGAATGCTGACTTTGCTGTGCCATCTCCACTCTGTTGGGAAAAGCAAATGAAGGAAGCCCAGACAAAGCCACAGAGCCCAGTGTAAGCTGTTCTCAGGTGAACTGGGATCAAAATGAAGTTTGACAGCTGTGTGGGAAGGAGAGAGAGCTCAGTTAGTGCTCCAGGCACTGTCACCCACCCAACAACTGCACTGCTCCTCCTGGGGTCAGACACAGTGTGGCTGCACAGGACTGGGTTCTGTGGCAGGGAAAGGCTCACAGAGTCACCCTGAGAACTCACCTGCACAAAAGGCCAGTACATCAGTCCTGTCTGAAAGGAAAACGAATCATTTGTTATTCTTATGGATTTCAACCACCAAGATTCATTTTTTCCACATTCAGTGATGATTGAAACGTATTTGAGTAAAGTTAATAAAAGCTGTTCAATTACAAATGGAGTTGCTTAACCTAGAGGTTGCCATATTAAACTTCTAATCATCCTCATGAGCCTCTATGCTCTGAGTTTTTAAAACATATTATTTGAACTCATTTTAAATACAAAACCCTAAGCACAGTTAAGTCTTCACAGATATCTAACACCAGACACAATAAATGCATTTACCAGATGGGTGAACAAATGTTTAAACATGTGAACATTTGTTTCAGCCATTAATGAGAAATACCACTGAACACTATTTATTTCACACTTGCAATGCTCCTTCTACTTACTCATACACGTAAGGCATATTTAGAAAAATCAATGGATAATTTACTCATATAACATAAGGCTGATAGAAACCTTATGTTTTGATAGGCTATAGTGGGCACTGCTTTTAGAATCATATTCCATAGGAATAAAAATAATCCTTTTCCATCCTACCTATATAGTTCTACAATATGAAGAGAAATTCACATTGCAATCACATCTTCTCCTGTTACTTTTTTTCCCCTGCTAATCCATCCATCATTCTTCTTGCAGCTGAGAAACCTTTAACATTCTCAGCTTGCTCAGCTCTGAGGTAGCACGGATAATTTTGCCTTGCCTATGCAGAAATGCAAATCAAAGCCAGCTGTTTATAGCAAAGCCTTCTTAAAACAAGGGGGCTTGTTTCTGAAAGTGAGAAGATTGTCACTGAAAAGTACAGGCTAAAAATTATTCTCAAAGAAGGTTTCTTAGTAATTAATTATTTTAATATGTGTACATGTGCTGTCAATAGTATCACTAATAAACACTGGTGTGTGGGTAGTTTTTAAGACAAAAGATAAAAAACCCCTGAATCAATGTTTTATTGTAAGGCTGTCATTCAAACAGAGCTGGGTGCAAGTGTTGTGTATATAAACACTGTACATTTCATTTTTCAAATGGCACAATGTCACCCATCTGGTAGCACTGCCTCACCCAAACTGCCTTTACTTCCCATGACTGCTGGTACTTATAGCTTCCTACACATAATCAAATAATGGAGTGAAAGAAAGAAAGAAAGAGCAAAAAAAGAGTGTTGGAGGAAGAAATATTTATCCTTTTGTTGTTTTTGTTTAGCTGTGAGATAAGCAAATTGCTTGCCTCACCTTATATGTATTCCAAAATTTCTTTTTACAGTCTGAAAAGATGTCCTCTTTCCTCTGAAGGATGCTCATACCTAGTGGTAAAATATTTACAAGAATCAGAAAAAATGCAAAAAATTAAATTCACATTTTCCAGTGACATCCCAGACCCTTCTCAAAATACATTATAATATATTTGGAAAAAAAGCTGATATTGTTACTAAAATACCATTCTGACTACCCAATAGTGGTACATCAAATCTCCTCATTTGTTGACTTGACTCCCAGCACTGACACCCAAGATCAGCTGGGATTTACTGGGTGTTCAGGTGTTGTGGCATCTGTTTCTCTGCCATACCACACACCAGTGGTGTAGTGGTGGAACAAAGAGGATAACAGCACCTTTTGCACCCACGAGAGAGAGAATAAAGCATTTAGCACATAAGCAGAGGCTCCTTAGTCCAGCTCTGGGATCCTTCTGGGAATTCCCATGCCTTGGGGTTATTAGCATCTCTCAAGGGATACATTATTTATTTTCCTGCTACCCAATTCAGGGACTTTTACTATCCCTTTTCTGGTCCTTCAGATCCTTCTGGTCTGTGGGTAATTTTCAGCTAAAGTTGTGACATAGTTAAGATTTTGAGAGAAAGTATCTGGTATTTGACTTCTTTTCTTGCTGCATTTCTCTTCAATCACAAATTGAGTAATTTCTTTGTTGGAGTGATAGAATGCAGATCTCCCAATCCCAGACAAAAAGAGGACCTGTCTTAGTGGCTAACACATTAAGTTAAATGAGAGCATTTAATTACATTAGTCTCACCTATTAATTTTCTTATTCCCTCATGTTTATTTCTGAAATAGATACTAGACTTCTTTAAAGTATCTTGTTACTTGTTAGCTTTTGAGATTAGCCATTAGTAGCACGCTTTGTTTCTATAGACTCTCACAGCAGAAGCTGGCTCGCTGAACGATGGCATTTCCTGACATTTACAGCTGTGTTTTGGAAAATGAGACAGCTGATGCTGAGAACTGAGCACAGCAATTCACACAGACATGGATGCTGCAATCCGTGGAAGGTGCTCCGCATTCTTTGTTGCTAATTAAAAGCTACGCGCCCGACCGAGCTCAGGGCAGGCCTCCTTTGGTCCAGCACCCCTCCTGGAAAGCTCTGAAGTGCCACAGGCGGTTCGGCATCCTCGGGGGACCTGCCGGGGTCTGCAGAGCCCCCCCCCGGCCGCGGCCCCGCTCGGAGCGCCCGGGCAGCGGCGTTTTGGGGTGCGGGGGCCGCGCCGGGCGGGCAGGGGGTCCCCACCCACCCCGGCCCCGCCGCGCTGTCCGAGCCAGGCGCGGGTGGCGGTGCGGGGCCGCTGCCGGTGGCGGCCGGCGGATGCCGCAGAGCCCCCGGCACTCACCCGTGTAGAAGGCGAGGACGGCGACGGGCGCGCCCAGCAGCTGATCGCAGAGCACCTTGCCCAGCACGGCGGGCGGGCGGCGGCCGGGCAGCGCCCGCTCCAGCGCCCGCAGCCACACGTAGCTGAAGTTGCCGTGGAAGGCCAGGGCCACCAGCGCCACGCGGCGCGTCTGCGCCCAGTCGGGCGGCTGTCCCCGCAGCAGCTGCTGCGCCGCGTCCCCCGCCGCGAACAGCCCCCCGTAGAGCAGCACGTTGCAGAGCCAGGGGAAGCGCCGCACCCCGCGCAGCAGCGCCCCGGCCATCGCCCGCCGCCGCTTCCGCCTCTTCTTCCTCCTCCTTCTCCTCCTCCTCCTTGCCACGGGCCCGCCCGCCGCCGTCCCGGCCCCGCCGCCGCCTCGCCATCCCCACGGTCCCGGAGCGCTCCCTCTGCCAGGGAGGGCAGGGTCCCCACGCCGGGCCCCGGTGGGTGGTGGATGGCCCGCGGGTGATGGCAGGGCAGCCGGGCGTCAGCTCGTGGGCTCGCTTCTCAAGTGCCTGTGCATTCAACCCGAAGATGTAGGTGACCGTGTCGCCTGGGCTTTGTAGCACCATGGGGTCACTGTGCATTAGTGCTGCAACTACTGAGTGACAAATGAGCATTAGGCACTGTTTCCTTATTATCTTTTTTGTAATTATTTCCTTGTTGCGTGCTTACATGAGTAGGTTATGGCTTTTTCTTTTCAGTTTTGCCCTTGTTTTGCAGTCTGAGCAGGGCCGATACACACCTGCTGAGCAGCAGCAGCCCGTGGGGTTCCTCTGCTTTGCCCTCTGCTGCTGAGACAACTTGAGGAAAAAGGCACAAGTGATGTGAGTTTATGGAAGAGACTCGTGTACACACCTTTGTACACACAGAACCAGTGCCACAAAGCGGATCTGAAATCCACGTAGAGAGGTGACACTGAGTAGTGGCACCACGTAGTGAGGTGTCCTGCAAGACCTTGGCCACAGAAGAAAAGGAGCGCACCCGGGAGCGCCGGGAGTTTCCCTTTGCTCCTGGCAATGGGCTCAGGCTTGACTGAGGGAACCATCTCCAGGCAGGAGATGGTAGTTCGCTCTGTGACCTGGATTAACGCCTTTGAAACTATCAAGAATTCTTCCTTGAGCGACTAAAAACAGACATGGGTGACCTGTAGATTTAAGTAAATTTTAATAAGAGTGCAGAGCGCACTGCCCAGCGCTCGGCGTACACGCTGTGTCAGGGCTCGGGGGCGGCCCTTTCCGGCCCTCATCCCAACACATCCCTGCGCCAGACAACGCCAGCTGCAAATCGTGCTATTAAATAACAGCAGTGGCACTAACAGGACCAGGGATATGTACCGAAAAGTAACTCCAGCTTGAAAGAACATAAATAAAGCTCAAGAAAAGCCCAGGGTTTGTGGTTGGGTCTCCGGAGGCTGCTTGTCGGACGGGAGCCCACGGGCAGGTGCGTGCTGACGGCCGCGGTTGTGCAGCGTTCCGGCGCGGGACCCGTACGTGGAGGAAAGGCTTTGGTGCCACCGTAAGCGACAGCGGGGTGACAACCGAGAGGTTCGCGAAGGCTGGAGCCCTGCAGCGCCCTGCCGGGGTCCGGCCTGCCACAGCCCGCCGCGGCGAGGACTCGAACCGGCAACTTGCAGCTCGGCTCCAGAACCGGCGCTCATCGCCGCTCGGACCGCGCTCCCCGCGCATGCGCCAGGATCTGTCACTGACCCCGGGCTCTCTCCGGGACTGTTCCACCAGCCGGCGTGGGGGAGAACGACCTCAGGCGTTGCGCGGAGCGAAGGGCCGGCCTCGGCCCCGCCGCGCCCTGCGCAGTGTGCCCGCCGCGCACCCCCCCGCCGCTGCGGCGCGGTGGTGCGTGCGGCGGGGGGCGGGCCGGTTGCCCAGGTGAGCGCGCGAGCGCGGCCCGCCCCGCGCGGCCCCGTCAGCGCTGCCAGCGTGGAGCGGCCGGGGCGGCAGCGCCGGGCCCGCGGCCATGGACGGCTCGCTCGAGAAGGTCTGCGGGGCAGCGCCGCGGGGCCGGGGCCGCGCCGCGAGCAGCGGCGGGTGCGGTGGGGCCGGGGCCGCGGGGAGGGGCGCGGGCCGGCGGCGGCCGGGGTTCGGTGCGCGGCGCTGCCCCCCGGGCTGAGGCGGCGTTGCCGCCGGAGCTTTGGGGCAGCAGCGGAGCCCCCGGGCGTGTCCTCCCTCGGCCCGCGCAGCCGCCGGTGTGACCGGCATCCGTGTCCCGGATCTGGACCTAGGGAGAATAACTACCGGGAAATGCTTCAGGAGCGGGTCTTGTGCTTTCTTTAAAAAAAAAAGATGGAGCTTATTTCCTGTCACTGTTAGCCTTCAGCAGGATAGGAGAGGAAATATTACTAAATAAATTATTATGTTGCCCATTTTTTTTTAAATTGAAATGGAGGCGTTCGCTGCCCTGTGTTTGCTCTTCTGCCCGGTGCCGTGTAGAAAGCAAATATTGGCTCTGCAGAGCCGCGAGCCCCGGGCAGAGCCTGTTTGCCGCTGGCACCGTGAGTCAGTGGCTGCTCCGCACCTGGGCTGGGGCCGAGGGTCCTGCCCCTCCCGGGGCCTGTCCCGTGTCCCGGTGCCTGTGGGGACACTTTGCCTCTGGAATAACGAGTACTTCGTGTGCTTAGGGCTTTGAGTGCACACGCCCCTCCTTGCGTCATTACTATGTGCAGCGTGCTCGCTTTTGTGATCCTTGGGGTGGTCCAGAGAAGCTTGAATGGGATGTGCCCCAGTGAAATGGTCGGGAGATCCGGGAAGTATCTTTCTGACGTGGCTAATGGGTTGGTGGCAAAAAAAGTTTGATATATTAGGAGCTTTCTGAAGAATACAGTGTTACAGGGTATTTGTTGGTGTTTAAAAGCTTAGGTTCTTTACTAGCGCTGACAGCAGTGACTCCTGCTTGTTCTGAAAAATTTTATTTAAGTAAAATTTCATTGGAATAGTTTGGAGTATGCTGTCTATGAACTGGACTCAAAGAGAACACTGGTGTGATACAGGATTATTTAAAGAAGGTGCATTAGTACAGGACAAGTGTAGTACTGGCCAAGCTCTTTGCTTGACTAGTTCATCATAAGAATATAATGAACTGTAAACAATAAAGACACTGTAACAATGAAATACCTAAAAGATGTCCATATTTTGATTATTCTTGATGTGAGGAATAGTCTGTAATGGTCTGCAAAAACTTGCCTGCCTGATTTTTCCATTTATGCAGATAGATATGTGTCAGGAGTTATCATCTGGTTTACTTCCTCTCTTGTTTATCAGGGCTTTTTTCCACATGTGTGATGAAAGCTGTAGTCCTCAGTATAATAAAATGCCATAATACAGTTATGGTCTTCTAGATATTTAGCAGTAAGTACTCTCTTGGAATAGTCTTTGGTTAAGATTGTGGTAAATCTGTACAATTTGGAGTTTATCAAGTCTTGAGCATGACATGTCAGAATTCTTCTCCCCCAAATATATTGAAAATTCCTCCAAGCTGGGATACATTTTCTGTAGAGAATGTCTGTTCACTTATCTCGTGGACATTATTTAAGCATTATCATAATAGATTTGAGACTGACTTTTATTTGAACCATGGATTCTCTCCTTGCTGTGTATTTGTGCAGGGTGCCATGTGATAAGTACTTTTAAACTTGTATTAACACTTGTTGCAACTTTGTATTTTCGTAACCATTTTGGTACAATCACCTAATGAGCTGTAATGCGGTGACATTGGGTGACTGCAGTCTTTAGGGTCTTGCAAATGGAAAAACACTTTTTTAGCAGATGAGAAAGTTCCTGAGAATTGAACACATTGCACAGTAGGACTGCAGTGAAAATCATTGTAGAATCTGACTCACAGATGTGCACACCAAACATCTCTTGGTTTGATTTTGCAAATTAATGTTATTTCAGCAGAGTTATTTTTGCATTATTTTTTAAGATATTGTGTGTCATATGTTATATAATCAATATTAATTTTATCTGAAATTCAGAAATCTTTTGTTGGGCTGAACTTGTTTAAATAATTCTGGAAGCCTGTGTTAGATTTCAGAAGTTTGCCTTAACAGGACTATTCTATTTTTTTTTCCCATTTGGATTTTAATAGAAGTGACCAATTCTGAAGGATTTAAAATTTCAAGTTAGGTAACTTTGTCAATGGTAAAATAGTGCAAATTCTTTCCTTGTAACTTCTTGCTATCTCTACAGCAGCATTTTCCCTAAACATGAAAAAATCTGTTTTGCTTTCTTGCTCAGCCTGTGGCTCTTGTCTTTTGCTTCTGTGCTGTTTACCACAACATCCTGGTAAGTTTACAGAAAATTCAGGCAGCAGAGCTGCATTAAGGTCCTGGCACATGTCAGGGGAATAAATAAAGATTAAAAGAGTGAATATCTATAAGCAGAAGCCTTGTGATGATACAGTGCCATTTTTATTCAAGCCAAACAGTCATGAAGTGTCTTTTTTTTTTTTTTTTTTTTTTTTTTTTGTTATCTTAAACTTTTCTTACCCTGGAGAATAAAAACAATATTCTTTTGGCTGAAGAATAGTGACATTGTTTGAGATTAATTTACTGTTGAGAAGAGGTTTTGGTTTTTTATGGTAAAACTTTCTTTTAAGGTGTTATAGTAATGTAGTGGGAAAATGAGCTCCCATGAAACGGAAGGAGCTACACCTGTGAGTTGCTTCTCACAACATTAGTTTAGGTAAACTCATCCCTTTATTTCATTAGGAGTACAGCCTACAGAAATACAAAACCAAGATTGGAAAACATTGCTATAGAAGCAGCATTCTCCCTTTTGAATTTGCAATTAATTTTCAGTCTTATCGCAGTTGGAGAATGGCCCCTTATCCTCTCCCCAGCTGCCAAGTGACTTCAAGGTGTGACGTTCTGCCTATAAAATCATAAACAGTTCACAGTTCAAAGTACTTCATAAAATAGTAACAGATTAGTAACAGAATGGGGAAGTGAGTACAATCAAAGCTGT
Organism: Vidua macroura; assembly: GCF_024509145.1. Lineage (NCBI taxonomy): Eukaryota > Metazoa > Chordata > Aves > Passeriformes > Viduidae > Vidua > Vidua macroura. The sequence continues at coordinate 7,789,256 of NC_071586.1, read as the reverse complement.
TGCAGGATAACATTAGGGAGTTGGATTAACACATTGGAAGGCAATGAATGATAGAAGTCGAAGCAGGCTGAGGGAGGCAGGAGGTGCTGAATGGACACCTGGAAAGAAAAAGCCATGGCTGGTGCCTCCCTAGAGCTTGGAAGGATTTGTGTGTCTTGTAACTGCCCTGGCCAAAGGCTGCCTGTGATCCAGGGGCAGGACTGAGTGCAGAAACTTCCTGCAGCTGCTTTAACCCCCTCAACACCTGTGCTGTCCTGTCCTTCAGGAGGGAGTGTTCAAGAACTCCTCCCACAGTTGTTTTCAAAACCATTTCAAGACCATGAAAAAAATACTCTGTTTATTATTGCTCTTGTTATTCAAGTGTGTTCAGAAACCTTTCTTAACTTAATGATTTATTGCTGCAACTTTGCCACACCTATTTTTCTTGCTGCTTAAAAGAAGCAGAAAGTCTCCTGCTTCCCAGCTCCATGGCCTTACTGATGTGAGCAGAGGAGGAACATACAGAAAGTTCAACATGCAGCAGGTAAAGGTGGGCTTCTTCTCCTTCCAGAATTGAGAGGAGAAAATAAGCTGGTGCATATCCACTTAGCTATTGGAAAAAATCAGAAGGGATTAATTTTCCAATTCAGCCCATATCAGGATTCAAAGACTTTGTGGATTTCAGAGCATTTTTTGGAGCTTAGTGTAACTTAGGAGTTTTAAAGGTGTATTTTATGTAGTCATTCTGGCAGCTTATTGGCAGAAGGGTTTCATGTGTGTAATTAGTGAGTGAGACAGGATGAGTCACAAGGTAAGGATGTGCAGTTTTAAACATCTGATGTCATTTCAGCCGGTGAATTTTATGTTAGTTGCAAACAAAGGCAGCTCGGAGCCTTTTTTATAATGTCTCTACATCTTGAGTCCTCATTTATAACAGACCTGAATTTTTGCATGTGATGCTAAGGAAGGTTCAAACAAGTAACTGCCTTCCAGCTATTGATGTTTTGTGGCAGCCTGAATTCACTTATGTGAGATAATCACAATCAGTAGATTGTGATCGTTTACTCTCCTAAGGGCTTGCAGGAACAAAACTGATTTTTTTTCCTGAACTTCTTTCCAGAGTTTCTTTGACATGGTGCAACTCTGGAAACCACTCAAAATGTATGAACGTATTGCCAAAGATCAAATTTATATTTTTCCTTTGGTTATGTCTTTTTTTCTTCTGAGTATTGAATGCTTGCAGTGTGTGTTGGGTTTTTTTAATCTGTGATGAGGTCTGGAACTTTTTGTATTTGTACTGCTTTGTCACTCAGTGCTTAATTAAATTGTGGTCCTCATACCCAGTGGTTTTTGTACAAGTCAGTGTAAAAGTGTAAAAACCTATTTATTGCTGAATGCTGGGAGTTCAGATAGTAAAATATTACTCAGTTCTTGCTCTATTCTTTTGTTCTTCCTCCAAGCATTTGTTACTGGCCGCTTCCAAAGCCACAGAATAGAAAATTGTCAGTCTTGGTCTGATCACTGTGCCCATGCCTGGCTCCTGATTCTTTCAGCCACCTACCACTTGCTGTAATGTGAATTAAATCTTAAAATATTTGGTTAAAAATAGTCTTTGAACATATGGTAACTCTCAACTTAATTTTTTTTCCTTTCTTGATCAGTCCTCCAGATGAAAATAGTATAAAATCCTCATGTAAATGAACCCCACTACCTTCTGTGATTAAATTTGTTTTTGTGTCTGCATCTGTCTAAGTAAATGCATTTGCCTGTGGGATTTTTTTCTTTAAACAACCCTTTCCCTCCCCCTGTCCCCCCAACCTCTGCAGCAGCCTGCAGGGGTTATAACCACCAGAGTCTTTGGCACATGGGTGATGGCTTGGTGTTGAATTTATGGAGGTTATGCAGAAGCAGAGAGAAGGGACTCTGTAATGGGGTCACCTGAGTATCTCAGGGGGTTTGCTGTCTAACATGATGGGGCTTAGCAGTGGTGCTGCCTTCTCCCCTCACACTGGGGTATATCTGTTTTTCATCTGGCTCTGCCAGATGACACCTTCCACATTCCCTGGAAGCTTCAAATGGCCACTAATCCTTCAGTGGATAAATGCTCCTGTCCAGGTGTCTGGTGTCAGTGTCACAAGCTTCTGTCAGGCCTCTTGGGTTAAAGTTTATGAAAGAGACTTCTTCACAGCCAGAGCAGTTCTTTGGAAAATACTTTGAGCTTGTCATCGGTTCAGGGCAAATGAGTTCCATGATTTTTAAACTCTTCCATCCTGGCAATATCTGTGGTTACCTGATTTCAGCAGTGAGATCAGGATTTTTGGCCTGTTCTGTGCAGCTGGAGGATAATTGCTGCATGGCAGCCTGTCTTGGCTGCCTGCTGCAGGTTGGTTTCACTCTTTTGTTTGCATAAAGGGAATTTCTCTACTTAGTTAAGATTAAAAACTGGTTTAAAGGTACAAGAAATAGGAAAAATAGATTTACAAGGGTATTTGGGTTGGGTATTTTCACTGTTTTGCAAATTCCCATTGTAAAAGTCTGCTGGGGAAATGACAGGGAACTATGCCATTTTATTTCTCATCTAGGGCAGTCTCAAATACTTTCTTGTCTTTCTGGATCCAAATGTTGAGTTTTTAACCCCTTCTACAATTTATTAGATTGTAGAGACAGTAGTAAGACAAAAGGGTTTTGATCTTTTCTTGAAAGTTGCATTCTTTTTCTTAAAAGATGGTGGACCCTACTCTAGCAGAAATGGGGAAGAATCTGAACGAAGCAATGAAGATGCTGGAAGACAATCAGAGGTGAGTGCAAAGCATACAATAAAAAACAATAGCTGTTTGTGCTGAGGGGAGGATTATTTGTGTCACTGGCATTAAGCAGAGAAACCCCTCATTTTCCTGTAGTTTAAGGTCACATTGTCATTCTGAAGCTTACACCTATACAAATGATCTTTGTTTCTCAAATGCTGGCACTTTTAAAGTAAATGTATACATATTTATACATGTTCTCTATTACCCAAAACAAGTCTGTTTTTCAAAGTTAGGATTTATTTTTTATTATTGCAGTGCCAGCAATTTTTGATTCCTGTATATCTGAGATTGTTCTCTAAGCTTTCTGTTAAAGAACTGAAAACCCCAACAACTTGGGAGCTCTTTAATTCAGTCTGAACAAAACTTTAGTGTCGATCTCATCTGGTTTATTTCTGAACCTGCTGTCAGTGAAATAGATACGTGTTAATATGCATTTCTACAAGTCAAAGTCAATTACATATTTGATGTTATCAAACACAAATACAGAGTTTATTCTGTGTCTTTAACTTAGGAAAGTGGAGGAGGAAAATGAAAAGAAATATGCACGGAAGGATATTCCTGGACCACTCCAAGGCAGGTAGGCAGCAGCAATTTTTAGATAATGCTCTTTTCAAGATCTTAAACTACACATAGCATGTCTGTCTTCCAAGCAACTTGCATGAATGGAAAAGTTAACATTTTTCAGGCATCATAATAAACTTTTTCCCATACTCACATAGGGGAAAAAAAGTAATACTGTAATCATACCAACTATTTTCATTCTCATGTAGAAAAGAGAAAAAAAGATTACTTGTCCTTGGTGACTGAAATTTTGAACTCTTGGAATCTGATGAAGTAGTGGTGCCTACAGCTGTTTTTGAGACTCAAAGTAAACACAAACTTCTATTACAAAATATTTTTAAAAACCCCTGGGAGTGATAAGGTAGAAAACAGCAAAAAACAAACAAAAACCACCAAACCCCAGAAACCTCCCTCCTTTTCAGCATAGCTCTCTTTAGAAATTAAACAGAGCTCTTGTCCATAAGGCAGGTAGGACCATTGTGCCTGAAATGAAGATTTAAATTGGTTGTGTCCCCTGTGGTAGAGGATCCTGCAGGAGCTCAGGCTAGCACTTCAGAAAATACTGCAAAAGCTATTTAAGTCTCTGCTGTGCAGAAACTAACCCTGGTTATGGGTGGAGACACTGAGTTATCTTTTCTATGAATAAAACCCAATTTCAACTATCAGTGTAAGTTCTTACGCTACTGTACATTTTAGTTGGAGTTAGAAAAGTTGAGGTGGATCTTTTTCAGTTTTGCCATATCATGTGAGAAGTCTAACATAGCTTGTGTCTGCCAGAAACGGAGATTTGTAGGGAATTGTTTCAGAGATGTGCTGAGTTATGAGCTGAGGCTGGTTCAGGTGAAGGGAAATGTGGATCCTTAGCTGCTGCCTTGGTTGGCTGCGTAGCAATAAGAATTCAATGTTGGCAAGTCAGGCTTTTCAGACCAAATTTTCAGGTATCAGTAGATTTGTTTTTCTGAGTCTCCTACTATAAGCAAGTTTGAATTGCAGCATCCTCATCTTTGTGATCAGTTTTTCTAAGACCAAGGAACCATTTCTGTTGCTGTACTCAGCATTCAGTAAAAGTGGAGTCTCCCAGGTGGCCTCTTTTAGATGCTGGTATTTACCTGTCGGTGTCTCTTTAATGTGGTTTTGTTTGCCCTCCCAGTGGCCAGGATATGGTGAGCATACTCCAGTTAGTTCAGAACCTAATGCATGGAGAGGAGGAAGAGGAAACTTCACAGTCCTACAGGTGAGGCCAGTATCAGCTACTGGATGTGGAAGACACCTGATTTTTTAGTATTCTGATCACTATAGAACTTACCCACTTAATTTTAAGTTCTACATGTGTTTCAGTATATATAATTTCTCTATATATTTTAGTATGTATACTTATATGCATAAGTATATATATTATGTATTTTAAAGCGTAAAATATTGTGCAACCAGGTAACTTTTTAAAGGCATCTTACACTGTATAGTGAAGCAGAATAATGCATGAAGCTTGGCTTTCTTAAAATTACAAAGCTTCCATTACTAATTGCTAAATTGAGTTATACAAGGGAAATGTTTCTTATGTGACAGCTCATTTTTTCCACTCCTCAAAGTTGTTTTAAGTCTTAAAGTATTGAATACCAATAGATTTTTATCATGTATCTCTGTAGATTTTAAAATGAAAGGAAATAAAATTTGTTTCTATTTTTCAGTAAAATGGAAGTGGTACTAACTGATCTGCAGAGGATTATTGAAAACTAATATTCAAAAAATATGTTCAAGATTTTAAAAAAACTCCAAAAAAACCAAAACCGATAAATAAAAAAACAACCATCAAACAAATAAACCCTAATAAAGAAAAGCTATGCCTCTAAAAATAGTAATATAAGTGTCCTGAGTTTTCTGTGCATAGGAGAGAAGGGTATTAATGCACTTTCAAGTCCCAGTGCAGATAAGGTGCTTAGTTCCAGCTGATGTTGGCTGGCTCAAAAGCAGGAGTTGTTCCTGTGAGCAGCTGGGCCAAGTGAAGTGCTCTGTGTGCACTGGCAGCTTAGTATGACACACAGGAGGGTGGCTGTGATATACTGCACTTCTCTCTGCTAAATATTTAAATTGCAAGTCAGCCAATTCTGCCAGTCTGCATTAAAAATCCATAAAGCCCATATTGCTGTAATGGCCATGACTTGGGTTTGATTGGCAATTCCTCTGTTCTGGCTTGCAGACTTCAGAACGTTGGTGAACAGGGTCACATGGCTCTGCTGGGACATAGTTTGGCTGCTTATATATCTGTGCTGGACAGGGAAAGACTGAGAAAACTTACAACAAGGATCCTTTCTGACACTACTCTCTGGCTCTGCAGGCTTTTCAGGTGAGTCCCTGGCAATAACTTGTGTGACAAGGTAGTGATAATGTTTAAAAATGGATGTGACTCGACTGAGGATGTCAACTAAAGAAACCACCGTGTCACAAACTTAGAAATCCTTGGCAGGTCTGAAATATAACCTTAACCTAGCCTAAAGAATATCAGGTTGCATTATCTTTAAAATTAGCAGTCCAGAATTTATATTAAAACCAGAATGAAGCCTTTTTTGTGTTTCCTCCCACACTCCACTTATAGCAAGCAAGGTTTTGAACTTTCTAAAGGCAATCTTAAAGGGACACAGATGTTTTTCTTTCTTACTCTGAGTCTAAATGAAAATATATACTAAGCTTCTCTCATTGTTAATCTCAGCCTGTCTTGTAAAAATTTTCTTTTAATCTACTTTAACCTGGGAAAATAGAAGGTTTTTTATTATCTTTTCTGTCCTGTGGCAAGCTTTTTTTTTTTTGGCTAGTGTTATTTTTGTCCTTACACTGACTGTTGGTTTTGTTGCTCATATTTACTTGGCTTTTCTTGCAGGTATGAAAATGGATCAGCCTATTATCATGAAGATGATCGTGAAGGTCTCTTAAAAATCTGTCGACTTGTAATTCACACCCGCTATGAAGATTATACACTCGAGGGGTTTAACGTGCTCTACACTAAGCAGCCTGTCATATACATCAGTTCTGCAGCCAGAACAGGCCTGGGCCAAGCTCTCTGCAATCAGGTAAAGTCTCTCAGGGGGGTTTTACCTGCAATTAAAACCTGCCTGGCTTCATATTGCCTGCATAGCTTTGAGGATTTTGGCAACTTATTTTTCCTCATGGTGGAAATAATAGCAAAGGAAGCAGAGTCCATACTGGGCATAACATCAGCTGTAGTGGACCATACATTTAAAATAAAACCATTTGTCTGGGAAAAATACTTAGAGTTTTTATTTACAGCCTGTGTTTCACAGCAGTGATACAGTGGGAAGAAGAGAAATTTTCTGAATATTTCCAGTGAAAGGATCCTGCATGCTAATTTTTTAAAAAATGAGTGATTGTTTCTAGGTTGCATTGTGATTTACATAAGCTGTTGGTCATGTGAGATAGACCTGAGCCCAACATACATAATTTGTCCTGTGCTTTTTCTTTATTAATTTGATTATAAATTTTAGAAGAAAACTTACTTTATAAAGTAATATTAAGGTTTCTTTTGTCATACTGGGTTTTGTGTCACTCTATTTGTGAACACATGAAAAGAGTATTTCTCAGTTGAAATTCCATCATTTCTGTTGCAGTTAGGGCTGCCCCTTTCCTGCATGTGCCGTGTGCCTTGTAACACTATGTTTGGATCTCAGCACCAAATGGTAAGTTTGTCTTCCCTGAGAGCTCTTTCTGTGCTTTGGTTGGTTTTTAAGCCTCATTAAATGAATATCAAGAATGCTGTTTGGAAAAGCTGTTAATGCATTTACTTTTTCAACTTCTAAGTCTTCTGTGTTAAAGCTGTGCGAATCATAGATGGAAATTTTCTGAAAGCAGTTTGTATCTTGGTCTTGTCATTTGCAGAATATTTTAATGGCTTTTAAGTAAAGTGCTTTTTAGTTCAAGATTTCTAGAATAGGAGTAGTTGGAGTACTTTGACAAACTATGTGGTGTATTTGTGTTCTAATGCTTTATTCAGATTATTTTGCCTTTGAGAGGAAGAAAGTGCAAGCCAAAACCCAAGAAATGGAGAATGTTTCCTTTCAGAACTTCAGAATGCTGTTCATTTTCAATCTTAATGCATTCTCCCAGTTCAGCAGAAACTCAGTGTTTAACAAACATTGTTTTCTTACTGATACCAGGATGTTGCTTTGTTGGACAGACTGATTAAAGATGATGTTGAGTCTGGAAAACTGCCTTTGTTGCTTGTGGCCAATGCTGGTAAGTACTGTGGACAAACAATCACGAAAACCCTCATTCTACTTCATGAATACATATACAATAAAAACAAAAAATATATTTTCATAAGCAGCTCAGTGGTTACATATCAAGAAATATCAGGAAATATGTTAATGACCACAAAATAATTATCTGTCCAAAGGGGATTTTATTTAATTGATTCAAATTTGAATTGTGCTGTTACAGTTCTGCATGTGTCAGTTGATTTATTAATATGACTGTAACTTACTTTAGTGAGTGCAGATCTCTTGTTAAAAATCAGTTTTATATTAACAGTGCAAAATTTTTTGATGGATGTGCCATCAACTTTAGCTTGAAAAATTATATTTTTCTTCTAGTTAATTAAACACCTGTACAAAATTTGCTTTTAAGTACGTATGAGGGAGGTGACTGTTACTTGCTTGGGACATGGAAAGTGATCTGAGATCAGTTCAAGAGGCTGATTTAGTAGAGCCTCATTGCAGGCTGATCCTCTGTCACTGCTTTTTCCCTGTTCAACCCAGGGACTCCAGGTGCTGGGCACACGGACAAGCTGGGCCGGCTGAAGGAGCTCTGTGAGCAGTACAAGATGTGGCTCCATGTGGAAGGGTATGGAACTGGAGACTTACTGCTCTAGAGCTGTGTTCATTAAAGAGTTTGACTAATAGACACCATCTAATTTAACAGCTCACACAGAGCCGTAAGGCCAACTTTAGTTTGGTCATAGTAAGCATTTTATATGGTTTTAGTTTTGTTATTGTGAGATAGAAATTGATTTACATACGCAGGAAGAATTAATTGGAGACATAATTTCAGCACAGATTAATTATCACTTTTATTCTGATGGTAATCTTATCTGCCCTTGCTTTGAAAAGCTTGAAATACTAATAAAAAGACCTTCTAGGCAACAGGGACCTTAAAAGACCTAAGTCAGGGAGGATATCATACACTGGTTTTGAGAATGAAATGGCATTTCAATGAAGGTTGTCCAGAAGGCTGCAGCAAGAGCAGTGTGTAACAGAACTGGGAGGGAGATTAAACCAAGAAGCAAAAGAAATTCCAAGAACTTGGACAATGTCAATGAAGACTCCAGTGCTCTAAGATTACATTTTTTGAAGCTAAAATAAGGACAGTTTCTCCTGGTATTTTATAGAACAGCTGTATTTGCATACAATTTATTTCTGATACCAAATTGATGCTAAATTATGGATACAACCTTGGCTGATGATTTCACCAAATGTTGGACTGAAAATTTTTAGAATAAATTAGATTTTTACTTTTGAGTTTTCAATCTTGGAATATCAAGTAGCAACATCTTCTGCATTGTTAATGAAAAATATATGAACAAAAATTACCTCCCTTTACACAATAATATGAAATATGTAAACTCCAGATTAAAATGCTGTCTCTTAATACATATTTAATATATGCTAAACCCACTTTTTTTTCCAGCGTGAATCTGGCAACTTTGGCTTTGGGTTATGTCTCCTCTTCTGTACTGGTATGTTTCACTATATCTAGAAACTTTAAAATGTGCTTTTGTATAAGGTTAATCAAAATATATATGGCTTATATTGTGCTTATTGTAATAAACTTCAGGCTGCAACAAAATGTGACAGCATGACTCTGACTCTGGGTTCCTGGCTGGGGCTCCCAGCAGTGCCTGCAGTGACACTCTACAGACACGAGGATCCATCCTTGGTATGCTCAGATTCTCACTCGCCATTCTCCAGATCCTGGGCTTTTGATTCTGATCACAGTGTGCTGCCATATTCTTCATAAGCATCTAAATTATCATTTCCAAAGCTGACAAAGTGGCAGCATTGAAAAGAAGTTAAAGTGGTCTGTTTGTTTTCCTCCTCAGTCTTTGGCAGCGGGGCTGACGTCGAGCCAGCCCGTGGAGAAGCTCCGTGCCCTGCCCCTGTGGCTCTCCTTGCAGTACCTGGGCCACGATGGCATTGTGGAGAGGATAAAGCATGCCTCACAACTGGTGAGCAACAGCTCAGCAGGGATTTTTGACAGCTCTTGACAGATCTTTCTGGTTATTATGATGTGTTGCAGAAAACTCAACTAAAATACTGCAGTTGTTGACAGCATAACACTGGGTCATATTGTTACACCCACAATGAAAGCACAGGAAAGTGTTTGAGGGAGGGTTTGTGCTTTTACTATTAGATTTTATGTATATTTTTATAAATGAGAAAAAAGTCTTTGTTCTTCCTAGACAGTGAAGTAACATAATAATTTCCTTTTTTGTCACTTCTCTTAACTATTTTTGCTTGAAAGCTCTTCAGAGAGACTTTATTTTCCTACTCGGCATTGTATTGATTTAAATAATAGTAAATTTACTTTTAGTAAAAAGGACTTCAAGACATTTCTTGAGGTACAAGTGCACTATGTTTGGAGTCCTTACTTTAGTAGAAGTTAAGGTCCAATATGATGTGTTAGTTACAAAATGCAGTGCTTCTATGCAAAATATTATTTCTTAAAGGTTACACTTTGTAGTCAGTGTTTTACTAAACCCAGAAAATACTTCTCTTTTACATTCTAAATTGACAATTTAAAACTGGATGAGTCCGACTTGTTGGAGGGGTTTGCTCAAAAATTGTGACTGTTTAATGTTTTTCAGAATAACTTTCAGTTTCTAAAACTGTATTTCTCTCCTCCATTTGTTCTCCTTCTGCTCTGGTCTTCTAGAGTCAAAGGCTGCTGGAAAACTTGAAAAACCTGGATTTCATTAAAACTTCGGTACAGTTGTTTTTAACACTTCAGTTGTATATCTTAGTTTCTGCCTGTTATGGTAACAATAACTTTGACTAGAATAAGTTATTAAAAATGTTATGTTAATCATAACCATTGTTTCGGAGACGCTTGGGATCTTTCTAATTAAGTTCTGGTGTTCAGTGAAAGCTCATGGCTTGGTTGTGTGTGACCTCTGGACCGTGTTCATTCTGTGCACCCATGGGAGTGCAGAAGAGCATCCAGAAGTTGTGTTCAAAGCTTGATTTAATTCCATTTAGAACATGGGTTTTCTCAGTAATACATCTATGAAACCAGTTTCCCTAAGTGTCTCTAATATATTCTGGCTGCATATTACCCTGCTGTTGAAATCATATTGTGAACCCTGTGATATTGTACACAAAAATTATCCCAGCTGTGGTTTCTACACCAGAAATAGGTTTAGAAATCACAGGTAAAGTATTCATTCCAAATTCAGTTCCTGTGAGATGTCCTGTCCAACAGGGTTTGGTTATTTTACTCTGACCCTCATCCCGAATTTTAGTTGATATTTGATGTGTAGAAAATTTAGTCAGCTTACTGAGTAAGCTGTAGAGTATTAATGGCCCTGGGAGCTCAAGTTACTGTATCACTTACCCTCATACTCAAATAAATCTTGGCATTATTAGGATTATGAAATGTAGCCTCAGACTGTCTCCAGAAGTAGCACAGTCCGTTTCTCTAAAGCAGGAGCAATCACAATCTTATGTTTCCTGCTGGAACTTTCTTGATGTTTCCCAGTGATTCTGGGGTGGTTTTCAAGAGAGCTCAAGCTTTGCTCAGCAGTGTAAGGAATTGTACATGGTGTTAAATCTTTAAAAAAGCAGGGGAAAATATTTTTTTTCTTTTAAGGTTGAAGATGAACTGAGTTCACCAGTGGTGGTTTTCAAGTTTTTCCGGGAATATTCAAATAGAGGTATGTGATGTATTTCAAACCAAACAATGACCAAAAAACACCCCTCTCTATACAGTACTTTAAACTACTAATTCACCAAATGAATTTGAGATAAATGTGATGTAGTGCAGTTCTCTCATGTAACATGCTTTTAAAAAGGTTGTGAATGCTGATCATAATCTGTGACAAATCATACACGTGATAGCTTCTTTTTTTAGACAGACTGCAGTGTTTTAAATTTTCATAACAAGTAATTTTCTACCTTCTTGAATAAGAAGATTTGCACAGGATTTTGATCTTGGGAGCAGATGATGGAAGTCTCTTACAAGCTGCAGGCTGAGTATGAGTGTACTGGTGGGGAGAGATTTTGGTTTGTTCAGGTTTTCTGTTCCTTTCAAACATTTCATAGCTCGTGGCAAGCACTACAATGCTGTGGTTTACTGATTACAGTTCCTGTTGCAATAATATTAAAAGCAGCAGAACACATTGGGAACAACTCTGGAAATACTGTCACAGGTATTAAATATTTGCAGCCTCCTGTGACAAGATTTTGCTTTGTGAAAACACTGATTGTTTTCCATTGGGGCATTTTAACCTCAAAACTCAGAAGTATTTTACTGGTTTGGTGTTTTTTTTAACTATTACATTCAACTGTTTTACTTCCAGTATTTATTGTGTTCAACATATTTTTACAAAAACATCCATGTTCATCTGCTCCAGGCCCAGTACACGGTGTAGATGTGTTACATTAGCTAGGATACGTAATTGTCTTTTATCTAAATTTTAGGTTGCATTTTATTTAAGTAGATAAAAACCCACTTCTGTGATTCTTGTGTCTTTGGTTCAGATCAGACGTCACATGCTGCACAGGCCTCAACTATTCAGCACCCCATAATAAGCAACGAAAGGCACATTTGTGACACTTTCAATCAGTGGGTAAGAATGGATGCTTTTTTCTTTAGGGAAGGGGAGTGACAGTGGAGTGGTTCAGGGGGTCATCAGGAGCTATAAACCCTTTGTTAGAGTAGTTTGAAAGATGTTCTTGATCCGATTTCCTTTGCAAAACTTGTGGCTGTTTAAAACATTCATTTGCTCTGAAGCAAAGTTGCTTTCACGTTTCTGATCATTTTACACAGAATTAGTAGTGAAATCATTCCTGAATATTAAGCTGTTGGTTGTTCCCTTGGTATTGTGGGAATATGTGTAAACTTCAGAATTCTTTTAAATCAGCCAAATGCTCTATTGCCATTGTCTGTGTATTCTTGAACAGACAGCCTTTTCAACTCTTGAGTTAATTCTAGAAGCCTGTGCTGGCAGAGCTGAGCACGTGGATGGTTTGGATCCCTTGTGCAGTAATTGTGGCACACCTAATAGCAGTGACAATTTTTCAGAAAATTCTGACTTGTAACACTTGCAGCTTATCCCAAATTTCCATGATTTTAAGGATCTGTTGAACTCGGTCATCTCACCTGCAGGGTGTAGTATTTTGGTGCAAGAACTGACTTTGAGAGAAAACTGTGTCCATTGTTCCCTGAGCTGAGGCAGGGCCTGCAGGAGCCATGCCCTGTCCAGTTCCCTGACTGTGCCTTGTCCCTGCAGCTGGGAGAGCAGCTGGCACAGCTGGTTCCTGCCAGCGGAGTCGATGTGGTGGAACTGGAGGATGAAGGCACGTGCGTGCGCTTCAGCCCACTCATGACTTCTGCAGGTAACATTCACTCCAGTCAGCCCCTTGTACCATTCCCCAGCAAAGCCCAGCTTTTACAACAATCTCCTGGGGTAAAAGCAGATGTGCTCAAGAAGCTCCTCAGGATATTCTGCTGTGGAGAGGATTTTCTTATAAACAAACCAAAACCACGTCATTTCACTGCAGCTCAGCACTGGGTGCATTAATGGGAACCCAGCTGTTGTGGGTCACATTGCCTCACTATCTCTGCAGAGAAAGACTTCCTGGTTACCTTTTAAACTCATTAGGAAAAGCAGTTAAATTCCTTCTCTCAGCTGCTTAACACCAGATGCCTGAACTTTCTATACAGGTATTTCAACACTGCAATGGTGCTTGTGTTCAAAACACAGCTACTTAGCTGGAATAATTATTTACTGAGCCTCCAGGGTTTTCTATGACTACTGATGGAGGGGGGCTATAAATTAAAAAAACCCTGTGGTTTGGAAAGCAGAAGCACAGAGCAGTTGCAGGGCTCAGGGGGGTGCACAGTATCTCCTGTTGGCTTGTGTGGGATGAGGGGCTTAGGCTGTAGAACAGCTGACACTCATGAGAGAAGGTCCAGGTGTACACAGAACAGCAGATTTTAGAATAAAATTACTTGGTGATGCTGTGATGTTTTGTTTTAAACCAACATGGAAGCTAATTCATGTCCAGCTGGGTTATGGGAAGAGGATGTTTGTGGGTTTTTTTTAAGGCTAGCTACTGATGTAATGTAACAGGGTATTCTAACATATCCTTCTTAGTTTGTAACATGAGAAAAATCCTTTTTATTAATTTTTATGAAATCTTTACTTCCTTTCATTTTGCTGTATCAGTGCATAGATAACTGAACCAAAAACCCACTTACATAGACCAAGATACTCAATACTATCTGTAAATTATATTTGTGATTAACTTGCAGAGCAGCTCCTTTACAAATCCCTAATTCAGACATTTGTGTCACATCCATCACACCTATCACACACTAACACTTCTGCTCTGCAGTTTTAGGAACTGAAATACAAGACATTGATCACTTGGTAGACTGCTTAAAAATGAAGATTCCGGTGTTGACAAGCACACTGCAGCTGAGAGAGGAGTTTGAGCAAGAAGTGAGAGGAACAGCTAGCCTCTTGTATATTGAAGATCTTGCCTGGCCAGGGTTAGGTGTTGTGAGGTAAATTATTTTCTTCATGCTGTGTTAGCAAGCACTGTGCTTGAGCAGACAGGACCATGTAGCTCTCTTCAGTGGTCTTTTGGATGTTTCGTTTACTGATCATTATCTGGCTTTGCATCCAGCTGAATCTTTTGAGTACTTTTTAGGAAACTGCCTTTATAAAGTAATTTTCGATTAATTCTTAAAGAAAAGCTGAAGAGCTGCTTTGGGCACCAGTTGTAACACTGGAAGTGGGGGGGGGGATATGTAATGAGCAAGTGCATTCCACTGTCTTTAGCCAAGCATAACTTCTATTTTTATCTATAATGACACTCACTGATATGCTGAATAGACTTTAAAAAACCCTCCAGGTGTTTTTTTTGATGCAGCCCTCTGGGAAGGATTCTGTATAGTCAAAACATAGCAACCAGAAATCTATTGTGTTGAGTTCGCAGCAGCAAGCTCAGCCCACCCCCCAGTCCCTGATGACAAATGCCAATAAACTTGCTGGTAGGAGCTGTAATGTTCAGAGGTTGTTGTTTGTAAAATACAGGAATTTGTAGAAATGTACTAAATTTGTAGGTGCTTTTTTATGTACTGTAAAGTGAAATTACTATCTCTTGGCTTGGTTTGAAGGTACAACTATCATAGTGATGAGAAGAATGATGACAAACAAGAAAAAGAACTAGAAAAAATCAATACAGAACTTCTGAAAAAGTTAAATGAGCTGGAGTCGGATCTCACGTTTTCTTTGGGTAACTGCACTATTTAAAGAATTTCTTTTCAAGCTAGTGGTCATTCTCCTAGCTGTGCTGGAATGATTTGATAGGTCATTATAATGCAGAATGAGCTGCTGCCCATGTGATTATTGCAGAAGGAACACCTGTAACTATTCCTTCCTCCCCTGTGTTTCAGTTCAGGAGTGCTCACCAGGTGAGCTGTTCTCAGAAATCCTTGTGAAAACTGATGTGTGGGCAACTAGACCAAGAAGGGTTCCTTGCCAGAAAGAAAAAAAGCTGCAGCATTCCTGTGTGTAAACAGAGCCTTCTGGATCTAGTGGAAAGCAGATCTCATTCCAAACCCACTGGCACTGATGGCTTCACTGCTCTGTGGCTTGATTAAAAGCTTTAGATGACTTTTGTGATAATTAGCAACACTTTCACATTTACACAGTGCCACATGATAGCTGAAAGTATTCATTTACTTATTCAGAACTCTGATCTTTTTCTAATCAGCTGTCAAAAATTAAGTGCCCTATGGTTGTGGAACCAAGTAATCTGTAAATGGCTGAAAGTTAAGGAGTTTAAAGCATATTCAACACTGGTATTTATAACACAACTCCTTGACTGTATAAAATATCCACTGTTTTTCTTGCTCAGGTTATGTTTCCTGTCTTTGAAAACCCCCAGGGCTGAACTTTCTTGGCCTGCATAATTTGTACCCACACAGATTCTGCCCTTAGGTACTGAAGGGGGGGTGTGTACTGGGATTTCCAGATTCACAAGCACGAGTGCTGCAGCCCTTGCAGGATTGCAGATTTGTTCAGCACAAAGATCTGACTCTCCCTGTGCCCCCAGGTCCAGAATTCGGAGGGCAGAAGAACTGTGTTTACATTGGCATGGTCACAGAGGATCTGGATGTGTCAGAGCTGGTTGAAACTATTATAGCAACAGGCAGAGAAATTGAAGAAAATTCAAGAGTATGTATTAACAACTCACAAAATATTGAAACACCTTTTTTCCTCCCCTTTCATATTGGCTTCAGGACATGGTTTTGTTCATTGTGAAAGTAAAAGTTGTGCTTGCCCACAAGAGTTTTAATTACTTTGGAAGGAATAATCTGTGTCTACATACAGAGAGTTATGGATTATGATATTTTAAGGATGTCTGGATTTGTGTTCATAGTCCTGTGTGCAGTAGTTCTAATGAAAACCTTCAGTGGTACTGAAGTAGCCTCATTTTATCATTCAGATTTTAAGCTGTCAAAAAACAAAAGTGAAGGTGTAAGTCGATTGTGAGCTGGTGTTTCTCTTCACTGCTAGATGTGGTGGGATTGAGATTCTTTATATACCAGCTTTGAGACTATGCTCTAAAATATGTGAAAAACTTTAAAATGGTGTCTTAAATCCAGAAATTACAAGTTACGTATTGAAGTAATAAAGCTGATGATGCAACTTCTATTTGTCAAAGCACTTACCTGAATGGAGTTCTCCAAATGTTCTCTAAAATAGAATTCTTAAGTGACCTGCATTACATCTGTCCTTTCATTCTGCTAGTGTTGGGCATTTAATTTTCTAACCTCAAAAATAAATAGAACTTCAGAAATCCTTTGCCTATTTCTGCTCATGGGAATATGTTGATTATGGCAATGATTTTTTTTCTAGCAGTGACTGCCCACTCTTGACTCCCTGTGCTGCTTGGAGGGTGACATGAGGAATGTTTTTGTCTGTAGAGCACCTTCAGTTTTTTAACTGTTGTAGTGGAGAGGTTGGAACTGAACGGGCCCCTCGGATTCTGAAGGTTCCAGGGAGGAACAAAGTGGAAGAGTCAGAAGGGTGCAGTCCTTGGGACCAGCTGCAGTAAATCTGTGGATCTTCACCATTTGATCCAAAGCTGGAAAGCAGAACCCATTTGTGAATGCCCCTTGCCCCGCTCACATGAGGAGGGTTTGGTACAAGGAGGATTTTACAAAAAACCCACATCAGTCCAGCCTGCCCTGAGACATGCAGTAAAGGCACTGAAAGGCAGGACCAAAGCTGAAGATGACTGGGCCAGAAACACAGTGGTTCTTCCTGGTGCTCTGAATTCCACCCCACTGCCCTCCCTCCTGTAGCCAGGGACTACCATGGGTCTTGAGCAGCCATGGGGGTCAGTTCCTGGCTGGCCTCTCCCTGAGGGAAAAGGAGCAGCTTCCTCTTTTTCCTTTTATTAGCTGACAGGAACGCAAATTTTTGGCATTTCGGAGGAAATGCCTGTCCTTGTGCAATGTTAAAACCAACATTAATATATGGAAATTGGCATTTGCCTCGCACAAAGATGGAGCTTCTCGGGTTTGTTCATTCCTTGTCCCTGCTGCTGTCCCATTAAGCTGCCTGCCCTTTGCAGTATAAAACACTGCTGCTGCTGGCCTGGGCTGCCACAGGATCAGTGGCAGTTCTTTATGAGAGCAGGAAAACAATGTGATCCTATAGGCTGACACATAACTTGTTACTGTGAGGCTGATTTGAGTCCTGGGTGTTTCTAGGGACCAAAATGTACTCTATAAACATAAACATTCTTCCCAGACATTCATCTGAGGAACATTTATATGCTAAGCAGGTTTTCAAAGAATTTGGGTCATAGGCTCATTTCTAAGTGTAAAAAAAAAAAAAAAAAATACTACTCCTGTTTAAAATTACATTATTTCCTCTGGGTTTATGTGTCAAAAAATCCTGCAGTCAGCATGTACATTCTTTAATTTATTGTCATAATGAAATAGAGATTGTCACATACTGTCTTAAATTGGAAAAATATCTGACTACCCTCTCTCCATCCTGAAAACCTGAACTAAAAAGATAGTTTCAAGTCCAAGTAATACATATCCTTATTTCTGGGTTTTATTAGCTGTTGGAAAACATGACTGAAGTTGTTAGAAAAGGGATACAGGAAGCACAGCTTCAGCTTCAAAAAGCAAATGAAGAACGACTTCTGGAAGAGGTGAGGCCACAAACACCAGCCCTGTGGTACCCTGAGGTAACTCATCCCCTGGGGGGCTCTTCTCACCAGTGTTGGGTTGTGCTTTGCAGGGGCTGCTGCGACAGATCCCAGTGGTGGGCTCTGTGCTGAACTGGTTTTCTCCCTTCCAAGCCTTGCCCAAGGGAAGGACGTTCAATTTGACAGCAGGTAGGGCTTGGGGCCCCTGCAGCTGTGTCATGCTGGTACTGAGACTGTTCAGTTCTGTACTGAACCTGCAGCAAGTGTTCCTGTGCTGGTTTGATTCTGAGTGACATAATCCACTCTCAGGATGTACAAGAACATGCTTTGCACTATTTCTGTAACAGTAAGAATCTTCTACTCTCTTGTACAGTTTACGTTTTGTTCTTGCATGTTGAATCATGTTAAAAAAAGCCATGATAGGCACTGGCATTTATTAATAGAGGAATCATTCCTGTGACCTCTAGCTGCATATCCTGGAGGAGTTTGGGGGGGGTTAAATACATGAGCTGGAGGTAGCTTGGTCTTAGCACATCACTCCTCATGTGAGTGCATGGAATCCTGGTTTGGCATGGCACCTGGCTGCTGCCATCCTGATAAGTGCTGGTCTGTGTGCTAAACTGCATGTCCAGCAATTGGAGGACAGGTTAAAGCCAGCTGGGGCCTGGCATCAATTGGACTGTGTGGGAAACAGTAGTAAATGGAATGGTGCAATGTGGAAGACTATATTTTCCTCTCAGATTTGTAATTTGTGTCTGGGGATGCAGAAAGAGCTGCCTATTATCTTTTACATCAGTGAGAATGATGTACCAACATAATACGTCCTGCAATTACAAATTTTCACTGTAGTAGTACTGTTGCAGTCACAGAAATGAATATTCCTGGGCTCAGCAGAGTATCTGGCACACCCAGGGCAGTGGCCCACTGTCTGTGTATCTGTACCCTGCAGGGAAAGCTTCCTGCTGTGCTCAGGGCCTTTGTGACTCTGGATGTACCAAGTGGCAGGTTCTTAGAGCAGAGAACAGCCCATTCCCCTGGGAGTGCTGACCCTGCCTGCCTGGATACCCCTTCCTGGCAGCTGGGAAGATGTCACATGCCCAGGGCAGGAAGGAAATGGGACTGCAGAGTGTAGCAATGTTGTGAAATGAGGGGGAAACGATTCACTTCCGAAGTCTTAGCACTCATGTCCCTGGGTTCTCAGAAATGCATCACCCCCATGTGACAGTTTGAACTCAAACACTGCCATTTCACAAGTTTTAGTCAATTTTTTTTTTTTAACCTGCAGGCTCTCTAGAATCCACAGAAGCTATGTATGTATCAAAGGCCCAAGGAACAGGCAGCACTCCACCACCAACTCCCACTTCCAGCCTTGCAAAACAAAGACTTCCTGGTAAGTTTCTGTGTCTGAGTTTAATTTCTAAAACTTCCCTGACACAGGAAGACCCACATGATTTTTTTATCTTTTGTAACATCTGGAACTAAAGCTCATCTTCTACCACCTTAAAAACCTTAGACTACCCATGGCACAGAACACTGGCCCAAGCTGTTCTCTCCCCAGCATATTCTTCCTGGGACTACAGGAAGTTGTCCCATTAACTGACAACTGCCCAGGAAGTCTGGAATATTTCTGTAGAATATTAAGAGGTTATTGAGCTTTAAAAATTAACAGGTAAGCAAGCCAGAAGTTTTATTTTAAGTAAAAGCATGATAACATGTAGTCATATACTTCAGCAGCTGCATTTCTATTGCTACCAAACATTTTGTGGCCTAAGCCATTCTGAGGTGAAGATATGTTAAATCTATGGCACTCTCTGCATAGTTGTATTAGTAATCAGTGCTGATTTGCATGGCAGGAAACCCAGTTTTAACTCACCTTATGGGCTGGTGGCTTCCAGCCTATGACTTTGAGTGCAGTTGTTTAACCTGGAATCATTTCAGTTTGTAAGCAGGCAGCTTGGCTTCAGCTCAGTTTTCTCTGTCTGCATACACAGGGTACAGTAACAGGTGCTGTTACTTTGCAGACCTGTCTGGGGTTATGTTCGGGGTCCAAAGTAGCAGGCAAACAAAACCTACTTCTCTGCTGTTACAAAATTCCAATACTTCCTTTGGAAACTGAACTTGTGCACACCACTGTTTGTATTTGCTGCCTTCATGGGTACTGAATGCTTCAAACACTTCACAGGTCAGAAAGCTTTCAAAAGGTCTCTGAGAAGCTCTGATGGGTTCAGTGAGACCAGTTCCATCAGCCACTGTGAAGACCTAGAGAAGCAGGATCAGAGACCCCCAAATCTCTCCCCTGGCCAAGAGCAAGGACCTTTGGAGAGGGAAAGAGCAGAGGAGCAGAAGGAGGTGGCGCAGGCAAAGACAGACACTGAGGACATTCACAGTGACAAATCGCCACCAGACTGCACCACGGCAGAGGACCAAGCAAGTCAAAGATAAAATCCAGAGTGTGGATTTCAGACTGTGCTGAGGAGGCCCCTGCCCAGGGAGGCAGGCTGGTAACAATGCATTGAAGATGTGAACAGTGCCACACACAGTACAGTAATAACTACTGTAATTTATTAACTGGGATTTTGCACAAATATACATTCCCTCCCCTGGGACAGAGATTTGTCTTATTGTACACTTGTTACAGTTGCTTTAATCCTCTCCATGTTAGTGTCACCAAAGCTGTAGTGAAATTTATTGAGTGCTCATGAACGTTTGTAAAAGCACTTGGCAGTTATCCTTCCTGCAGGAATCCATGCATGATAAATTGCTAACTAACCATTCAGCCGTGCACATGATGAAAAGTACAGTTGCACCCAATAATTATAAAATTATCTTACATTACTATACTTTATAAAAAACAACTGCCAGTTGTTTACCTTTTTAGTATTTAAAATCGGTTTAGGCTCTCCTGCAAAACTTCTCCTGAAGTCACCCTAGGTCTGTGCTGCTTCTTTTCTGTTACCTTACCCACAGCCTGCCCCAGAGCCGTGGGGTGTGGGCACTGGGGAGGGACAGGTGCCCTGTGGATGGGAGGCACTGAGGAGCACTGGGCCATCACCCCTTTGTTCCTGCTCTTGTACCACTTCACCCCCAGCCACAGCCCTGGGTATGGTGGGACAGAGTTAGTGAATTTCCAGCCTTCTAGAAAGCAATAGTGCCTCCGCATGCCTGGCCCGCTTCCTAGCCCTGCCCTGGGAAGGAGCACAAGGCACTGTTACTTTCCTTTGCACGGCATTTACACACCAAATACTGAACATGTTCATGCAGTGTAACTGGAGTTCTTTCTGTTGTGTATTTTTAACAGTAGCTGTAGTAAAGCTTGAAAAACCAATACATGCGATGGTTTCGACACTTATTTTTTGAATAGCACTAACTTACCTATGGTAGGAATTGTACAGAGTCAAAAGAAATTATTTAGTTTATTTACATAAAGCACAACTTCAGAGTGTTTAGGACTACTTAATGCACAAGCAAAGCTTTGAATAAATCAAAATCCAAAGTGCAAAAGTGTCTTCCCCCAAATCATCTTAATCACTTCACTGCAAATTTTCAGAGCCTCTTGTGGAAAAGCCATCTTTGGCAACACTTGCTTTCCCCAAGTAACCCAATGGTGATACGAACCCTCCCCTCCCTCTAGAACTGGATACAAGTACTGCAGTTTGCTCCATTTGGGGTTTTTCCTCCCACAGGTATCCCTTAATACCATAATGACAGTAGTGGTAGTGGGACTTACTTTGATAATCTGCAAAATTTGAGGGTTTTGAATTGTACTGGCACTTGATTTGACTCTCAGCTTCTGAAGCCTGCAGTGCTGGGATGCCACGAACAAGGTTAACTTTGCTTGTAATTTTGGGGTAATTGATGTAAATCAGTGCAATTTTTTCTAAAGTGCAAAAGCAATTAAATTGACTAGTCTTCCTCCTTGGTTTCTTTAGTGCAATGAAGAATGTTAATAACAGTAATTTGTTGGGGATAAAAGTTATCCCCACAAAGATTAATTTTTAATGTTTTTATATTTGGAAATGTTAAATCGGTAGTTTTGTTGGAATGAGCTTCATTCTTTAAATACTTACCTGAATGTTTCAATAAAGATACTTCAAATTATTACTCTGGAATTAAGTTATTGTTGAAGGACACTTCGCTACATTCCAGCAAACCCTTTCTTCCCTTGTGTGTGCAAAATCATTTAATGAAGTGCAGTGACTCACCTTGTCAGTCTCCAGCATTGCCACCTCTACCTGCTCATCAAAGGACTGCACTGGAGCAACAGAACCTAAACAAAGCCTAATTCTTACTTCAAAGAAACCCTGATTTCTACATAAGTAATGCAGAAAAAGCAAGTTTCTTCTATCAAAATATTTTATTTTGAAAAGCACAGGAACAATGGTATTTGTGACCAGCAATATGCTATTTGCAACAAATTGCTCTTCTTGCAAGATTGTATTTCCTTAGAGCAATTGTGGGGGTGCATTCCAGGTTAGATTTTGTCAGAGCAAACCTGTTCCCACAACCCTTCTTCATTTTTTTTGTAGATTCGAGGCTTCCTGTCAGGAAACAGGGACCGAGATGGAAATGGATGTTCTTTTAGAAATGTTAATGTAGATCTAATGTGGGAAACAAAGTGGGGGGGCTCAGCCAGGGGTGAAGTGGAAAGGTTCTGAAAAAGAAGATGGGAGCAAGAGCTGCTTGACATTCAGGATACAATGTTCTCATTATCCTGCCCCTCTATAAGGTTACTCCCCACCCTCCCAGGGACAGCAGTGCACTGGGAAAAGTTTTGACATCTAGTTTATTTGACATTTTCTAGTTTATAACATCCCTCCCTCTACTCAGCTAGAAGGCAAAAAACCTCAAACCAGTTAGTTTCAGGTACCTGTAAAATCTGTGCATCATCTTGTTCCAACCAGAAATCCACATGTGGGAAAGGCCCCCAGAAATAAGGCCCAATCCGGAGCTGTTCTGTCTTCGCATCGTAGATGTTGGTCAGCTGTAACAACACAGGGAGGCTGCAGAGGCAGCCAGGGCTCCCCCAGACAAGGAGAGTTCCCTCAGTCCAGCCTGGCCCAGACCACTGAGCCAGCCCAGCCCTGCTTCCCTCCAACTGCACTGACATCCCCAGCTACTCTGACAAACACAGCGTGAAATGGTGACAACAAACCCAGAGACTACCAAAGGATATTTTCCTCAAACCTTGGATGTTTCATTGCCCCTAACTGGTCTCCCCTTCCTATTTCCCCTGTTCCTTTTACTCACTGGTGCTCCTGTTAAAATGTGAGCTGAACGCAGATCCTCATCTGGCCCTTTTACTGGGAAGGTTGCAGGGAAAATCTCTGCTGTTTTAACATTCACAGCTGGTAGGAAATAGAGATTAAATACAGTAAGAGTTAATTGTTTTGAGACACTTCTTTACAATGACCATGTCCCCAACAAATCTGTGTTGCAGAATGCAGAACCATTTTTATTTCTCAGACTCCAAGCCTGTGACAGTACATTTCTACTTCATTTCCTTTGGCAGCATTTCAATATTCCAGAGATAAGTGAACTAATTAGAAAAAACACTGAGTAATCAAAGAGAAGAAGATTAAATTCTAAGCATAAATTTAGTGCAGTAGCTCAATGTTGATAAACTCTTAAGTGCAGTTAAAGGAAAAAAATCTGTTTGCATTTGTACACTGCCTCTTCATGTGTGCATCTCTCCAGCTGTGGCACCACAAGAAAAACATTTTTGCCTATGCCTCTGACAGCAGTGTGCAACTTTTAGGGTGGACTTTTCTCACTCATTAAAAGCAGTCCATTTACTACTGGAATCTGTTACAGCAATCCAGATACCAAAAGAAAGTTCAATTCTAATTTAACTAACTCACCTATTCCGTAAATTATTGGAAAGTGAATATCCTGTTCTTCTCTGTCATTTAGTTCTGTAATGAAGAAAAAGAAGTCAAGCTTTTAGGGCTTTGGATTTTAGTCTGAGCAGCATTTATTTAATTGTATGTTATTGGAGAGCAAGAGATCTGATGTTGCATAAGACAGAAAAAACCAAGGAAGCCTAAATGAAATATGGAAAAGAAGGCAGAGGTCAGTAACAACATGCATGGGACTTGGAGCTAACAAGAGTAGCTCCAGCCAACTGCCCCTCCTTCTGCAAGGACAATTTACAGGGAAAAAACCAGCATGCAGAACCACCATGATGCCAAGGTTGAAAGATGTGAGTCACCAACACCTCTGACATGGAAAGAGGATGGAAATGTGACCTCAACATGATACAAAGAAAAGGAAATTACTCCTCCACGTGATGTCACACACTATGAACTAACTGAAGTCTATGAATTCATTGCTCCCTGCAGGGAGGCAGGTCCAGCAGAACAAAGTGAGTGAGTGCCTTTCTCAATTGTAAGACATCCAAGGTTCAGAGACTGTTTCTTGGGATAACCTGGCCATGACTATGAGCTGGTTGCAGTGCAGCAGTACTTGGTAAGGAGCAAATGCCCCCTGCATTGGCTCTCTGACATCACCACACACAGACCAGCAGTAAAACTGAAAATTACACATCAGCATGGAGGACTTGTGCTGTTCTTTCTTACAGGACAGAGAAAAAAACATGTCTGAGAAATTCCCTGCCCTTTTATTTCAGGAAAGGTGCTTCCAAACCCAAGGGAACATTTTCTTACCTGTTACACAGAAAGTTACTAAATGAACATCCTCTGGCTGGAGGTCGAATGCTCCTGTGATGACAAGGACAGCAAAAATGTCAGTGAGTGGTGGCAGGGCACTGCTGTCTGGGGGCGAGGGGCACACACCTAAACCCCTGCCCCAGGTAGGGCAACACTGCAAACAGGGTTCTGCACATTTGCTTCAAACTAACAGGAATTTACAGAGACGGGCCATTTGAACAGCAAAAATCTGCTAAGAAAATACTCTGCCACTTACTCCTACTGACACTGGTTTAGCTCTGGCATCACACCAGCTCTGCTCTAGTCTGCTATACATTTAGCAGGTTGTATTTAAATGTTTTTTCCTAAAATGTTACACAGATAGTGAACAAACCCAGTCTTTCATTAACTGTAAATTAGTTCTGCATTTCACCATCCCAAACACCAGAAAAAAAACCCTCTTTTAAGTTCTGATAGCAATATAGCATTACTGATTCAAATTGTATCTTGATGCATGAAAATCAGAAGGTTAAAATAAGTTAATCAAAATACTTTGTTCTGCACAGAACTCCCACATTACACAAAACACACATCAGGTGTCATACCCACAAGGCTGCATCCCAGGGTCTTTGGTCTTTTTTGTTTACACCCTCAAACACCTCCCTCCAATCCTGACACCTGCCACATCCCTGCCCCCTCCCCATTCCAGTGGGGCAGAGGCCTCACCAGAAGTGAGAAAGTGCTTAGCACAGCCCAGAGCACTCCCAGGTAAGCAGGTACTTTACACTTCCAATTGTTATTAAAGCACTGCCATCACTCCTCTGGACTATGGATTTTATAAACAGACCTGACATTTTTCATTAGGCAATTCCAAACAATAATTAAATTTTACCTCATCACATTAAGGTATGAACTGAATGGTAACTGATGAATGATCCACATGTACAGATCGGGAGAGTGACAACACTTGCCCATGATCCCAAGAGGATGAGCAGGAATCAAGCCAGGAATCAAAGCCCAGCTGAACTGCACCCAACTCTCCATAGCCAAGGAGAAGTGACAGGATCAGACCCTGTGGCTCAGGCACTGGCCACGGGCAAGCCCCAGCAGTCCAGCCCTTCTCTACACCAAGTTCTCGGGCACAGAAAAAGACCCTTCATGTGAATCCACATTTCTTTCCAGTAAATGACTGGGGACTCAGACTACAAACTCCACCCAAATCCAGCCAGAACTTTTTTTTTTTTTTGGACAGGAGAGTGGAAAAAACGTGAACTTACTAAGAAGCTGATTAGTAAGTTTTTGTGATAACTGCCTATCATCATTGAAACCTCCAACTAGGTGCACTTCCAGCCTAACAGAGATGGAATAACAGGAAACAGCAATTAAAAAGACATCTCAAAATGAATAGCTTTACAAAATAATCCCCAGCCCAAATTGCAAAGCAATCATTAGAGAAGCCTCACTTATTACAATCACATGCACCAAGCTGGTTTGCATTACACAGCAAGTTATGATAATTCCATTCTGAAAACTTCAGGGATCACCCAGGAAATGGCACAGGAACAAGCTTGAAGAGGCATTAAATACATGCAATTCTATCCCAGGGGTATCCCTGGCACCTCTGATTTGGACTGAACTTTGTAACCATCTTTCAGTTAATTAAACTTGAAGATTTTTGTTCCCATGACCTCCTCACAACTAATCTGGACCATGCAGCAGGGTTCTTCTCTAAGTAGTGTCTATGTAAAGTCCTTACAAATGACGAACCTAAGTTCATGAAATAGCTTTTGCTCTTACCAAACTACAGGGGCAAAACCCTCCACATCCAGAAAGAAGCTTGTCTGCTAAATTCTGTTTTGGAGCTTTTTACCCATTGTCCTATCCTCCACACCATTATTTTTTTAATGTGGACTTACAAAATTCCCTGATGGATTGTCAGATGCTGAAAAGAATTTACACTCTGAAGGGAAAAATATAATATAAACAAAAAACAAATTCTATGGAAAATTTTGCAAATCTGGAACAAAGTTAAATGGGAAACAGTAAACACAAACCTCATGGTGGCATTTTACAGAGACACTCTTCAGAACAGAACCGTGCTTTAAACGACTGCTAAAAATACCCCCAAAATCATTACCAAGGAAGTGATTTTCACTTTGCATGCGGCTGCTGATCAAGAGGTGTTTCCTGCACAATTCCCTTGTCTGAACCCCACACAATCCCCTCACAACTCCCTGCCACACAAGCTGCAGTAGCCTTTGAGAGCAGCAGAACAAGAAGGGAGCAGAGCTGACCTGCCACAGCCTGTGGAGTTAGAGAAGGACTTCACTGAGCTCATGATGAGCGACACCTCAGCCTCGGTGTCCGAGCCGTCGCAGTGGGTCAGGCACGTGGCTCCGCTGCCTGGGGAAGGCACAGAACAGGGACTCGGTGACAGTGGCACCAACCGTGGCAGTCCCCACTGCTGCAGGGAGAGCTGCCCCACCACTGCCTCGCTCCCCTCAGCACAGCGGCCTCCAGCAGGGAACGTGACCCGGGCGAGGCAACAGCCTCTGCAGGGGCCGTGATAAAATCAGCACAGCTCCTCGAGGGGTACAAGTGCCCTCTTAACAGGCAACAGCTCTAATGTCAGAAATCCAGGCACACAGTGAGGATCTTTCCACCAATTCTACCCCTGAAACGTCCAAACCCTGCTCTGCCAGACTGCTGGACACAGCCCAGGGCTGCAATGCCACTGGCCACAGGAGCAGAGCAAGTTAAAATCTGCTCACCGATCAAGGAGAGCACGGAACCTCTCACACTAAACACACCAACTCTGAGCAAGTCTTTAGCTACCGCATTATGTGGCTTTTGGGGATTCAGGTTTGTATTAATGTAACTGCAGTTTATTTTATTAATGCCACATAAACCAGTACTAATTCCTTATTTCAGGGGTACAGGCTTTGCTCTGAAGGTCCTCTAGAGATACCTGTGTGTCGGAGCACAACTATGTGGCAGGTAGTGGCATCCTCTGATCCAAGAATGGAAACAGAACCTATTTTAAAGGAGGAAAACACTGTAAGAACTCAGCTCTCACAATCACTGTTTCAGTACAAGAAGAAATGTTTATGTTCCTACACACCATCTTTAGGGGTAGTCACTGCAAACTCTCTCTGCTGGACATAGAGAAGGCCTTTGGGTTCCACGATCTGAGCAGGCTGACTTCTCAGATGTTTTGCCTTTTCCTAAAGATAAATTATAACAAATACTACAAATGATAACAGATACTACAGTGGCTGAATTCTCAGGTGTATCCATTACTTCACAGAAACATCACCTCTGAAAAGCAAAGGGACTCAGGTCAGAGAGAAACACGCGTGTTTTGTATTACAGAGTATTCTGAATTTTGAACGTGTTTTGCTTTCCTGACACTGACCGAGTTAATAGTTAAATGCCATCATTCCAGAGACACACAAAACACTTTTCCCTGTTACATGGACCATAAAAGTGAGGCACAATAAAAAGCTTTTGGATTGGGAAAAGATTACATTAGATAATACCAGAACTGATCTTGGAAGTTTAATCAGAACAGGAAACTTGAAATATAGAAGTTTCAGTCTTCTAGTGCCATATTTCAGAATATTTATTTTGCACTTATCAAAATACTGTTGTTTATTAGCTTGATTGGTGTGTGGAAAACCCGGATTCCTGGGCTATAACTACTGCAGTGCTTCCTCACAGACCTGCTGGGGACAAAGTGAATTTCCATTCTGGGCTCAAAAAAACATTTCACAGCTTTATCAAATTTGCTCTGGTTTTCTGCATAATCTCAGGGTCTGGAAAGAAACACCTTCTGATGGGAAACAGCTCCCCAAGCAGCTCTGCTCACATTCCTGGCTCGCACTGCGCCGTTAAGATTATAACATTTATACCCTGGAAGCAAGGTCAGCACCGTCCTCAGAGTGCCCACCTTGCCTTTTTATCGCCAGTTTTTGCCATTTCACGCAGAAAGTGCCCGCCCGGCCCCGCCAGGGCACCCTCACCCCCGGCCGCAGCAGCACGGCTGAGCCCCTCCGCCGACACCGATTTATTTATGTTCCATCACCCCGTGGCTCCCGCTGTCAGAGCGCGGGGTCGGGGCCGGGGCCGGGGCCGGGGCCGGCCCTGCCCCGGGCCGCTTCAACCCGAGGCCGCCCCGTTCCGCCACCCGCCCGCCCGGCCGCGACCGCTGCTTCTCGCCAGAGGAGCCCGGTAGGGCGGGCCTCGCCGGCCCCTTCCCGCTTCCCTCACCTCGAGGTGCGGGTGGGCGCGGATCATGTCCCCCGTGGGCCGGGCCAGGTCGACCCGCGCTCCGTTAACCAGCAGCGGCATCTCGGCGAGCGCCGGGCCCGGGCCCGGAGGCGGCTCCGCGCTCCCTCCCCAGGCCGCGCCGGGCCGGGCCGGGCGGCGCCGCGCGGGGCGCTGGGAAAGGGCGGCCGCGGCACCGCCCGCAGCACCGCCCGCGGCCGGGGCCGGGCACGGGCACGGCGGGAACGGCCCGGGGCTGAGGGAAACAGCCCGGCCTCAGCGGCACCGCCCGCAGCACCGCCCGCGGCCGGGGCCGGGGCCGGGCACGGGCACGGCGGGAACGGCCCGGGGCTGAGGGAAACAGCCCGGCCTCAGCGGCACCGCCCGCAGCACCGCCCGCGGCCGGGGCCGGGGCCGGGCACGGGCACGGCGGGAACGGCCCGGGGCTGAGGGAAACAGCCCGGCCTCGGCGGCACCGCCTGACGATTTTAACACGGTAACCTTGTAGATATTCGCCGGCGGCTGCAGGGCATCCTTAAGTTGTGGTATGAAATAATAACAGTTATAAAGCCACAAATTTACAAATCACTGAATTATTAAGGTTGGAAAACACCTCTGAGATCATCGAATCCAAGCTCTATCCGAACATCACTGTGTCAGCTGTACCATGGCACTGGGAACCGCGTCCAGCCCGTTATTAAATGCCTTCCAGGGACTGTGACTCCACTACCAATGGACAGCCCATTCCAATGTTTAATCACTCTCTCTGTGAAGAAATCATTCCCAATGTCCAACATAAACCGCCCCGGCACAGTTTAAGGTTACGTCCCCTTGTCCTACCACTGGGTGCGTGGGAGAAGAGGCTGATCCCTACACCACCATCCTCTGCCCAGCAAACACAAGCTGGATTTTCAGACAATCCCAAAGACAACCATTTTTCCATAAAGATGAGGGTTTTCTTTCCTCCAGTCATCTGTGGAAGATACTACAAGAAATAACCATGGTGGCAGCAGACTTAATTCACCCTGCAGGGAATGTGGACAGCCAGGCACCTGGACTGCCCACAGCCCAGAGACAGTAAATGCCCAGGACCCCAGCTCGGCCTTTCCATCCATCTTCACAGAAGTAAACTGTCCCTGGAAGTGTCCCAGGCCAGCCTGGATTGGGCTCTGAGCAAACTGGTCTGGTGGAAGGTGACCCTGCCAGTGACAGGGTGGTTGGAACTAGGTGATCTTTAAGGTCCCTTCCAACCCAGGCCATTCTATGACTTTATGATCCTATAGTAGAATAAATGCTTTCTTCTAAAGATACATTGCATTTCTCATGTGAGACAAAAATCGCACCTCAGGATGAGCATTCCTCTCACAGCTGTTGGTATTTACAAAGTCTTTTCAGCAAAACACCAGCACCTGCCAGCACACCTGCCTGCACTTACACCGAGCAAACCAGAGCTGTCACAGCAAAGGTTCCAGAAACCCTTAAACAAAACTGTGTAACTTCAGTACAGACAGTTCAATGTCTGCACATTACACTTTTTTTTTTTTTTGCTTTTCATGTTTTCATGATACATGGAAGCTTCTGAATCACATACCTGGTATCACAACTGGGAAAGTTTTACACACCCTCATTTTGGAAGTAGTGTCTGAAGGGCATCTTTCAAAGGACGCTTTCCCTGCTGTTGATCTGAGGGTTCTTCCATGCCAGGAGAAAATGTAATTATTTCAGATGGAAATCTATTGTTTATTACTCAGGACTGACAATAAAGAGGACTATAATTAAAACCAAAACTTCTCAGTTTATACAATGAAGAACAGATCCACTTACGCACTTTGCAGTGTCATCCCCAAAACTCATTTCTGCAATCTGTCAGAATGAACACCCCACCTTTGACAAGTCAGGCTACACAGATTGCACCTCAGTAACATACAGAGATGTGGTTTATTCAAGGATGTTAAGAATTGCACTGTTTGCATCAAATTTTATTGGCTCCAAATAAAAATGTTGTCTTGAAAGCCTCCAAGTTCAGATTCTAAAGAAGGGCAACTGGAGTTTAGTCTTAAATACCTAAAATTTTCAACTAAATGTTACACAAATAACATTTTTTCTCCATTGTTTATAGTCTTACTCAAATCTAAAAGCCAGCAACCATGAAAAGAAGACAAGAAACCTCTGTACAGAAACTACACTGACAGACACATGGACAACACAAGGACACCACTGACACCATCACATCCTTTCCACAAGGGATGATTTTTCTTTTCCTATTTTCAGCATTCACATATAAACTTCAAATCTGGCAAATAAATACCCGTCTTGAAGCGCTTCACAAGCACCCCAAAGAAAACTATCTACAAATAATTCATTCAGCTACTCCCTCATTTTCAACACTTCCAACAACCATCACTTTCACATGCCTGAACTTTCCTAGCTGGGAAAAGGTGTGTATCAGCTACAGATTTAAGGAGGGATAATGCTTTCTGTCTGAGGACACTTCCCATTAGCAAGTGGCTTCATCGAGTATGGTTCTTCAGACAAGAAAAGCTAAAGAGATGTGTGTGGAAGAGCCACTGCCAGACTGGATTCATGCCCTGCCTATTGAGAGATGTCCCGGTTCAGGGCAAATTTAGGAGGAAACGTCCAAAGGGGTCCCTCTAGAAAGCAGATTCAAGCAACATGGCTACTGACTGCTTTATTCCAATAGAGTAAGTGAAATCAAAATGCCATCAGTACAGGTTTTTTCCATTTTCTCAAGCCCCACACTGGGCACCAAAAAATGGCACCCTAGGACAAGAGACTACACCATTACTATGAAACCAGCTCAACAAGAAGAGTCATCAGGGTTGGAACACTGACAGTGGAATTCTGGCCCCCACACAAATCTGCAGGAAGAAACACCAGAATTTCACCCCTGATATAAAAAACCTTGTAGAGAAACATTAGTAAACTAAGTTTTGAAGAGCTGGAAAAAACTATTTAAAAAAATCCTTCTAAGTCATAAAAACCATTTCAATGTGAAATTTGTAAAATATCACCCTATTTATTCTCTTAAGCTTTTCTAGCAACATATAACTTTACCATCACATATCTGTAGAAATCTGATGACTAAGAAACAGTAATTTTTCTTAAATGTAGTTACCTAAACATTTGCCAGTTTGGAAAGTTGAGCTCAAGTCTCTTTCCAGAGTAAAACATTGCACACAATTTTCAACCTATTCCACAGTTTCCCTTCTGCTTGTTCATGTCACAGTGGGTACGGCACGTAACAGTCTGCAGGGGAGCCAATGCTGCTCACAGGGCTCCGTGTGTTGGACTCATAAGAATTTGGTGCAATCTCAACCACGCCATCATTTTGAGGAGTTTCTCCTTTCAAAAAGTCATCATCTTCATCTTCAGAAGTACCCTGCAAAAATTTAAAAGCATCAGGGAGAGCAGGAAGATACTGTCAAATCTTAATAGAGACCTGGATTTACACTGTGATTGTCACAACCACTTGGAATGGTAAGAGAATTAGATGTACTCTGATTATGAAATATGGGAACTAAATTACATCTACAGGGTGGATTTCCCAGTGACATCATCTCCATTTTCTGACCACATTCATAAGGCTTTCAGATGGCTCCTCTGCTACAGAAGAGGGAAAAGTGCTCTCAAGGCAAGAATGGATCAATTCCTAAAGATTCCAAATTTCAGTCACAGTTTCCCCTAAATGTATAGTGTAGTCTTATCTACTTTAAAAAATATTTACAATAAAAGCAGTTGATAGCAGAACTGTGTTTGGATCAGGGAAGATTACCTTTACAATGGGTTTCTTCAGATTCTCAAGATCTTCAGCACTGAGCTCTTCCCAGAACTGATACATAGGATCAATGGTCTTCTTTGATCTGAGAGAGGAAACAAAGCACAGAATGAGTTACTGTATTCACAGTTAGGGGTACTTTTTAATTTAAACCTCTGACAATCTGTTTAAAATGCAGAATATGAATGGTACAAAGGATCAGGGAGGAAAGTGAACGGCAGAAACACTGACAGTTTCCTACAGGTTATATTCATTATTTTCTAGAAGGCACAAAAGAGTTGTTCACTTTTCAATTCTACCTTTTGAGTATGTAGGGGTCAAAGGGGAAGAAGCTGTCGAGGGGGTTGGTGCAGGTCTGCACAAGGTCGCCCCCGGTGCCGCTCCGCACAACAGGGATGAACTGCCTGTTGTTCCTCTCAATAATTGTGTAGCAGAACACCAACTGGTATTTCCTTTAAAAAAGGGAATAAAGAAAAGATAAGCACTTCTAGCACACCCAAGGCAAGATTTTCAGATGGATGGTATGAAAACAAAAAGTTATTTTTTAACAAATATCACTTCTATCTTCCATTTTCCAGCTGAGTCTGCAAGATAGTCACAAGGTAAGGAGTCTGTTCTCTTCTTCTAAGCTCCTATAAACTTTATTCCAAATACAACCACACTGGCTCCAACATAGAGCAATCAATTTCTTAGGACTGCAGGATTCCATTGAAACTGACCTAGGAATAAACTTATCACACCTGGAATATGGGCAGTGTTATGTCTCAGGTAATATTCAATACTGTGCCTAACAAAACCCTGCGCTGGTTTCAGATACACACAAAATCTGTACCAAGCTGAAACTGAGGTAAATGAGCAGGTACCTGGTAATGGCAGCAAACAAGTTGACAACAGAAGGGATACAAATCTTCAGGGGGTTTAGCTGGCACATGACAATGCGCTCAAAATTTAAACTCTGCAGATATGACAGACCTTCAAAATAAGAACAATTGGCAAATATAAGTTAGATATCATATAAACTGAACTTAGTTTTTAAGAATTTCCAGTGTGACATGCCTGCACTTAGCACACCACCACAGAAGCACATCCTCACAGTGGAGGTCTGGCCCCAGCACACGTACAAGCCACCTCATTCTATTTAGAGCACAACAACATGCCATCAGACACTTGACTGAATTGACCACTATAAAACACAGCAACAGTTAAACTTCTAATGAATCCTTTCAAACCTAATATACTCACCTTTCCTTAAATTTCCATCCAAAAGTTGTTTATGACGGAAAATAAGTGTATAGAACACTGCCTGACATGTAGAATAGAATGGCCCATGGAGAGCTACATCACAGTAGGCATTAGCTCCTTTATCCTGATTATCAATGTATTTATGCAACCAGTTCACCAGAAGATCCAGACATGCTTTTACTGTACTGTAGTGCAGGGAGAAAAAAGAAGTGTAAAAATAACACCTGAAATGGTGTAGAAAAGATGTTAACAAATATTCAAGAATCTCAGTGGTTATAAAAACATCAGTAAGAAAATCTCTTTGTAAAAGAATGATTCTGTTATGAGCTTTCTCCTTTATCTCAGCATAAAATGAATCAATCAGCACTGAAAACCCTAATCAGTGAAAGGATAGGATGCCAGAAGAGATGAATCCATGAACACACAGTAAGCAACCAGAATCCTTGGCTACAGGTAGTACAGAGCAATGCCTCCCATGTCTGCCAGGTAACTCCAATACCAAACAACTCCAATGTTAAAGTCACCACACCCACCCTGAACAGCACAAAAATATAGAATGTGTACATAAAAAAGAAGACATTTTAACCATTCTCTATCAAAATACTAGAACAAATGATCTCCCTGTTCCAGAGCTGCAGAAAGTGCCTAACACTGGGTACTGAAAACATCAGCTACACTGGGAATCCATAACTGCCTGTAGTCAGCACAACCTACCCATGCTCAGCACTTCTTGGTTAGTGAAGCCCTAAACAGCAAGTCATGAACCTCAGCAATCATCAGTCTGCATCCTGTATGTGTTTTCCTGGAAACTTCAAGACAATACTGAACCAGTATTGTTGAAAGGACAAAAAAGACTCTTGATGCAGGCTTACTGACAAAGCAGTGGGAATAGAAGACCAATTCTCTACTTAAGCTCCTCAATAGCATGAATTGTTTGGTTCTGCTCATGTATGAAAACAACTTACACAATGGGAATAAATTTAGCTCTTGCCAAGAAGCTGCCAATATAACTCCCAGCAGTCTGCCTGATTACTGAAGGATTGTTTGGATCCTGCAGTTTCTTCCAAAGATGGTCTAAAAATGCTTCAGCGAACCCCTGCAAAAAAGATATATAGAAATTGTGAGATGACATTGTTTAAGTAATAGATTCCTAATACTCAATTCCCATAATTTCCATAACCAAACCATTACAAAGATCTACCTATAACTGCAGTAAATCACCACTCCTACACATGATGGAAGAGCACTCATTTCAGTGTGTTTTTCTATATTCGGTTGTAAAAGGAAGGACAACAGTTTGTTGAGAGACATAGGAAAATTGAGGGGTGGGGGAAAACCAAACACAGACACCATTTTCAAATCAAAGAGCTAACAGCCAGCATCTCAGCAATAGTTTTGGGATGCTGAAGAAACTTGTATCCCATGTCTTGGGTGCAAGAGTCCAACTGATTCTTGTCAAAGAGATCAGTTTTAACAAACTTTGTTCCTTCACAATTGCTAAGATTCCATCTGTAAGTGGTTTATGAACAACATGGGAAGAGAAACCATAAAGAAAAAGAAAGGAGTAACAGAGAAGAAAAAGAAAGTGAAGATACTAATGCACTTGCTATCTTCAGAGTAGAATTACAGCAGAGAAAATTGTTTTGTAAAAAAAAAACAAAACAAGGATGTAGAAATGACAGAGGACACTGTATTTTAAAACCAGCTTTTACTCACCAATTTAAAGCTACAGATGTAAAACATGAAATACTGTACATGACATGAAGCATGGGTTGGTAAAATGAGCTTGTCAAAAACAGAAACCAGATCCCGATACAAATCCTTCGTGTTGCTGATGTTGAGCTTGCCTAAACAACAAAGAAACAGAACCAAATGAGCTATTTCAGGTTTTTTTTCTCCTCACTCTCAAGCAACAGAAGTGGTATTTATATCTTTCTACACCAGTAAGAAATATGTAAAAAAAAACCTGTCAACCTGACTTCTCAGTTTATCTGACATCTAAAAATCCAGGTGTACAATTCTACTGCTTTTTAAGGTGATGTAAGAAGAATCTCTCTGTGTGAGTGTGCACATATATAAAGCTGCTAGACATGCAACCTTTGCAATAATGTGTTAGCTCAGAAGAGCAATTAAAGAAATAAATTACCTGACTTATGTAAAGAAGATATAGCATAATGGTTTCTAAAATAGTTCTAAATATATAAATCTAAGGAATTAAAACCCTTAATATATAGCAGTGAAAGATATTTATTTCTTTTTTTTTTCCCATGTAACAAAGCCAATTTATTGATGTGTCTGGTTGTTTTGATGTACTTCCAGTCCTTGTGATGTTAAAAGGATCCATAATTCTAACCCTCAAGCAGAGCAAATGATAAAAACTACAGTTTGGATACAGCATCATATTAATGGAATCAGAATGTCTCCAAGTGAAAAATAAACCTCTGAAGTCCTAACTGTACCTCTCCCAGCACCTGGACAGAGGCAGGAATGTGGACTACAGCCTGCTAATGACAGAGTTCTGCTCTATCTCACAGTACAGTGAGAAAGAACTCCTTTTATGTGTTTCTTACTTGTTAGCAGAGCAACAAATTTGGTTACAGAGCAAGGGTTCTCACCATCCACATGGCAAACATCTCTAATGTATGAAAACAGGATGGTCATCAGGATGTCCAGGCGCTCTGCAAGCGGATGGGCCATTCTCTCAATGCTGGGAGAGACAACTTTGTTTCCTTTCCCATCTTCATCTTCCTCCTGGTAGATAAAATGGCACATGCAGCTTTTAAATACACAAATCATAGAGACAGTAATTACAGGAGAAGTCAAACTAAATTTATCTTTCAGCAATATGCTAAAGTTTCATCTTTTTTTTTTTTAACAAGCAGTATCTCATTATACAGTATAAGCAAATTTTTGCACACTAAGCCAAGTATCATGAATTCTTTAACCAGCTTTATTGCACAGCTGCATTTACACAATGAAATTGATTTGCTGGATGTAGCACTTTTTTGCTGGGTGTTTACATGAGTAAGGCCAATACCTGAGAACACATTAATCATTTGTTAGCTGTTCAGGTTTCAAGAGCAGTGTGCAGTGCAGTAACAACAAACTAATCATGAATTTCTACACTTAGTTCATTGCCACTTCAGAAGTGATAGTTTCACTAAAAAAAATTTTAATAGAACAAGATAACCAACCATGTCAAAAAGTCCCTCCTCTGTAGACTTTTCCTCACTAGCACAGTTATTAGCAGTTTCTTCAGCATCTTCAATATCTTGCTGTGGAGTGCTAACCTACAGTTGCAAACGAGAAATTAATTTCTATAAAACCATAACAGTAATATGAAATTGAGTTTTTTATAATTTATATAAAAGACATGACAACATGAGTAAGTTCTTGACTAAATTTGGTCCTGAACTAAATAAATATTTTAAAAAGGAATGATGTGCCATACGTGAATGTACACTCCAAACTTTTTGAAACTTTACCTCCCCAGCATATGCTCTCCCCAGACTGTTACACAGTGAGGCAAAAAACCACGATCATTTACTCCTGCCCTTTTTTTTTTAGGACTGTAATCCTTTTACTTAAAAGAGATAACACAACCAATCAACCACACAAAGGAAGGGAAGCACATTCTCTGCACATTAGCACCGATCACCACAAGACAGTTATTTGGATTCTGGCAGAGACTCCAGGCAGGGTGTAACAGTACACACCATACAGTTACCCTGGGAATGAAGTGTAAATTTGGCTGGGTTTATATCCATGATCACCAGGGCATTTTTTGGTAGAGTCTAAAAATTAAGCATACTTCATTTCCTACTCTGTGTACTTTAATGCCAACCTTCTATAAAAGATAACACAGAATAAACTTACATCCAACTTCAGCAGCTTTTCAATAATAAGCTCCAGAATCTGAAGCCTCAGAGTTGGAAGATACACAGTAACTCGCAGCAGGTTATGGACATAACATTCCTATAACACAAATTAACTGGTCTCAATAACAGTGTTAACAGAAAGTCAAATTTCTGCAATGGACTTCAAGAAAACAAGTTTCTTAATTTGTTACCTAAAGACCCAGAAATAGGTTTAAACAGATTGTGTTCAATGAAGAGTAAGTTAATGTATAAACTAAACATTAACTTTCAGTACTGTGTGTCACTATTAACTGCTTAATCTGTTCTTTTCATACACATTTTCCTCACTACCTCTAAATAGAGTGTAAAGATTCTATAAGAAAAGTTATTCATTTTCATAGGAGTTTAAGTCTGGACTTTCTTTAGGAAAATGAAGCATATGCTTTGCTGTATCTAGAACCAGCTATATATGCTTGAAATGAGACCCAATGCATCTTTATTTCAGATTATTATAATATACCAGCAGCAATTCTAAATTGCACAGCTATGCCTCTTCAGTCATTCTGATTCTAAATCAAGCAGCTTAACAGACAAGTTTTGTGAGCATGCATGGGCCCACCCATGTGTGCATAAACATGTACAGAAGACAACGTTGTAACTTTCATAAAGCAAAACTATCAAGTCACTGCAGGTGACAATCACATACAATCAGGTGGAGTGCCACATTTAAGTACACCATAGTCTATTTGTGAAAGCATTATTACACAGCCTTTAATTACATGAGCACATATGATTTTTCCACAGGCCATCTTGCTCATTTTTGGTCAGTACATAAAATGGATAGAAAAAGTTTAATGAGAAAGTATTAATTGTAAATATTCAACAACAATGCATGGACCACACTTTATTACACTTCATTTGAGCTTTGCCCTAGAAACAGCTACACATTTCTTCACATCTTGTCCCTCACCGAGCTGCTAAGTAAATAAATCTCCTAACACCATATAAGAGCTATTATTCCCCCATTTTACAGATGGGGAGCTGGTGCTTATGCTTAAAGTTATTTGGATTAAGACAACAACAACAATTAAAACAAATTGCAAGATACATAAAGAACTTTGGGGATTTTTCAGCACTTGATGAGTTTGAAACAGCTTTGACTGAACTTAGCTGGAGAAGCAGGGCTTTGTCAAGTTGGAACAAATAAATAGAATGATCAAACAATAGCCATAACCTGTCAAAGGTTTCCAGCTTGTTTTTCAGCACACAAACATTATGCCAAAGCTATAATAAAACAATAGGGCTTTACTCTACTGGCAATTTAGATTTCACCTGAAATGTCCATTGTCTCTTTTTTGCTTATCAAATCCCTTGTTCTTCTGAGAAAGACTTTCCAGGTTTGATAACAAACAAGACAGGTCTTCTTACTACACAATCTGAGACTCCTCATCAAGGAGGTCCATGGTGTACATTGCAATCCAGTGGAAAAAATATGTGGTGATGTCTTTAAAGATGAGCACAATGCTTGTGCACAAGGAACTCAGAATGCTTGGAGAGCCTTACACTAAACAGACACAATCCTATACATGGTTATTATAGATGTAATTATTATCTGCATGGACTGCCACCAAATCAGTTGTAATGCTGTACAGAACATTTATGCATTTAGATAAACAGGTGAACAAATCAACACAAATAGTCACAGCTCTTACCAGAGTTCTTTCTGATTTATTAATGAAAGGAAAGAATTCCACAAGTATCGGCATGAGAAACTGTGGTGTCCTATAATTAATTAAAAACCAAAAATCAGACCTAAAAGTTATAAGTTTGCAAATGTTGAACTCCAGCACTCTAAAGATGTACTGGAATAAGCTTATTTCACAGGAACTTTATTTTAAGGTAAGTAATTGTATAAAATGTGGCTTGGCAAGGATCACTGGGCAGATAATAAGTGGCAAACTTTCACAATGCACTTGTTAGAAGCCACTTCAAATATCACTGTGGAATACAGAATACAGAAGCCACTATCAACACCACTTTTCCTACTTCCCATTCCTGTTAACAGGATTTTCAGCTGCTGATGCCTGACAGAAACTCCATGTTTGTATAAAGCATTCTACCAGTTAGTGACTACTAGGAAAAATCATGCAATGAAATGAAGTGTTATACTTCCAATTAAGAGAGGAAAAAACACATCAGTTCACAAGCTTTAAATCTGCAAGGGAAGGGCACACAAACCCAAGGGATTCTGTACTTACGAAGGAACATATCTTGCAACAGTTTGCAATGCTCTGTGGCATGTATTGAAGTTTTCAGAAATGTCTAGAGAAAGAAAAAAGAATTCTTATGCACTTGGTTACAGAAAACTAAATCAGGAACCAGCAAAAACAGTTCATATCAACCACACAATGCAAAGATTCCCAATAAAACTGCATTTGCCAAAATGTTCTTTTGCAGGGGTGCACATTGAGGTAAATAAAATAGAAACCAAACACCTCCTAACTTTTCTTTGGCTTTGAAACAATCTTTCCCTATGCATTCTATTCCTACAGATACTGCACCAACAGGAATAGTTTCAAAGTAATAAGGAGTGAGTCAGCACACTATTGATTTGAGTACAAAGAAGTCTTTGACTTGGGAATTTAAGGATGTTTGTTGATGGTTTACTTGAACTCAGCTCAATTAATTTTGTAAAAAAGGAGTAACATGCACTGGATACTTTTTTGGTAAAGGTACTACAGCAGCATATATATATCTATATCCTTTATACTCACTTTCATCATCATCATCAGAATCTGAAATATCCACATCATCTTCTCTGATGGTTATTCGAGCTAGCAAAATAAAGAGATTATTTTATCAAAATTGTATAAATCTTATAGGTAACAAATTCAGTAGCAAACACACTGAACAATAGTCTCCACCAGGACTAAAGCATCAAAATTAGCTGCAAGACTTTCTTAAAGACTGTTATTTACAAAACTAGGAGGTTCTTGAGAACATCTGACATGATCCTCACTTCAGCTTTTGGTTTTTTAGTAGTAAAAATATTATACAGTTTATTCATTTCCAAGACATCTTCAGAAAAG
This sequence comes from Vidua macroura, assembly GCF_024509145.1. NCBI lineage: Eukaryota > Metazoa > Chordata > Aves > Passeriformes > Viduidae > Vidua > Vidua macroura. The sequence goes on along the minus strand of NC_071586.1, from coordinate 7,748,550 downwards.
GATCTGTATTAGCACCTAGAATATGTCGTCTAAAATCTAGGTACAAATTATCTGTATGACAATCAACATGAAAAAACTCAATAACCCAATAATTAATTGTGTTATGGATTGTATTTATACAGAACTTATCTATCTAGGGATTTTGATGAGCAAACAAAGACGATTAAGAGAGAAGTAACTTACGGGGGACGAACTGTGACACGATCATCCGGAGGCACGGCCTGAGATGGACAGTTTGTGCTGACACAAGATTGCCAAGGAAGCCCAGATATTCTTCCACTACCTCTCGGCTCCTTCTCAACCATGGCAGCTTCTAAAAGTATGCAAAGATCAAGATGTCAAAGAAGGATGTTTTGAGTACTAAACTCTTAGTCTTCCCATGTAGCAAACAGATACTTACCAGCAAAATGTTGACCAGTTGTTCAAGCTCTTTGGTCAAATATGCAACAGAAGCTCGAAATTCATGCAGCCAGTTAATGATCTGGGCATCCTTAAAATAAGCAGAAAAAAATAGGTAACTATTTCAATAAACAGTATTAGCAGAAAATACCAAAATCCTTAGAAGTCAAAGATTAAGACTGTAAATAGAAATTGTTTTCACACTAACATGACAGGAATTTCAGTTTGTGCCCTCACCAATGAAAGTTCTTGAATGCAGAATACATTCATGCCAACTCCTAAACCAACAGCCTGCCACAAAGGCTTCAGTCAGACTAAGCAAGGCATGAAACCTCCCTCACACAGAACATAAAAGAACTTAAAATAAATGGTATTCCATTTTCTTTTCTCTTTTGCTCTAGTTTAAGCAGAAGGGACACTCAAGTCTTGAAACAGCAAATGTGGCAGGTACTCGTAGCTATACAGAAGAGTTGTGAAACAATACTTCTGGGTATAACTACTAAAAGCATATGTGTGTTACTGCCTAATTAAACCAGATTTAGTGAGAACAGAAGGTAAAATTTGATGCAGCTTTAAGGCTATGAAAATCAGAAACCACGTCTGATCTACAGAAGTATCTCTATAATCAACCAACAGTGACCTAAAAAGATGGTATCTGGAACAAAGACAGACTCAAAGGGTAGAGCAGGGTCAGTAAGCATGAGACATCATTTGTGAAGATCCTGCTTATATGTATGTGTACAAAGAGACTTTTTTTTTTTCCATTTAGAGTTTTAATTCTGATGGTTTCCGCAAAGAAAAAAAGCTGTTAAATACAATTTAAATCCTTAAAGCAAAGAATTTGTGTAGTCACCAGAATGACTTGTCTGGTGATTACACTCAGACAGATGAACTTTAAATCATCAGACCCCTGACTATCAAAGTCTTACCTTTATGTCTGGATCTGAGAGCTGATGTTTTAACAATTCAAAATCTGTAGTGTCACCCTAGCAGGGGAAACAAAAATAAATAAATTACTTTTTTTTTTCCTTCAGTAAAAACTACCAATTTTATCAATGTATCTGAACAACCAACTGTTGAACAGGTACATCAAGAACACAAGACAGCCAGCTCAGGAAAGCTGAACCATAACAGGAAAGCAGCAGTAACAGGGTGACGTCCCAGAAGACAACCGAGGCTGCTGGCTCATTTTCAGCTGCTCTCCCTGCAGACACAGCTGGATCCCTGTGCACACTTTAGCATAAGCCAGGCTTTACATTCACCCAGCCACTCAGGTTGACTCACGGGGGAAATCTTTTCGCTCACACAGCAATACCGCCTGGCACAAGCCTACAACGCTCAGCCGCCTTCAATTTTTTCCCTAAGGCTTCAGGCACGGTCTTGCATAAGGCGAAACGAGTCTTCTCACGGAATGACCCCAGAAACCAGCAGCCCGGACGCAGCGCAGGCCCCGGAGAAGCCGCAGTCACCTTTTCGTACTTAAGCAGGATCTCGGTCAGGGTCCCCCCGAACCGCACCGTCTTCCTGGGCGGGGAGCTGATGAACTCGTCCGCTCCCAGCATGGTCACGGCGCCTGCGGGGAGGGGAAGCCGCGTGAGAACCGCTCGGAGGCCTGGGGCACCTCCGGGGCCCCTCCTCAGCAGGGAGCGCCGCAGGAGCCGCTGTTCCCCTCCCGAGGGTCCCCCCCGCTGCCCGTCCTTGCCTTGCGGTGGCGGCCGCGCCCCAGCTACCGGGGCCAGCGGCGCCTCGCCCCGCGCCCGGTGCGTCCCGGCTGCCCGCGCCGCCACATGCCGCTCCGGCGGAAACTGCGCGGCCGGGCGGAAACTGCGCCGGGCGGCCCGCCCCCCGCACCGCCGGGCCGCACCGCCGGGCGGCTCCACCGAGCGGGCTGGGAGCGGCAGCAGTGAGCGGGCACGGAGCGGCACCGCCGGGCGGCGGCACCGAGCGGGCTGGGAGCGGCAGCAGTGAGCGGGCACGGAGCGGCACCGCTGGGCGGCGGCACCGAGCGGGCTGGGAGCGGCACCAGTGAGCGGGCACGGAGCGGCACCGCCGGGCGGCGGCACCGAGCGGGCTGGGAGCGGCACCAGTGAGCGGGCACGGAGCGGCACCGAGCGGGCTGGGAGCGGCACCAGTGAGCGGGCACGGAGCGGCACCGCCGGGCGGCTCCACCGAGCGGGCTCGGAGCGCTGGAAAGGAGCAGCCGCGGCGCTGCCCCCGCCCGCCGTGGTGCGGGCGGACCGAGGCCGCCGGGCAGAGGCACGGCGAGGGCGTTTCTCGCCCCGTACGCGGGGATGAAGCCGGGCAAGAGGAGCGGGAAGCTCTACTCTCGTCACCGTTCTGGTTTTAACACTGACTCCCGGTAGCGCTCCCAGCGTCCGGGGTGCGTGAGCAGAAATCCAGATTTATCCCCAGGGCCGTGGTGGAGCGATCCCATCCCGGGATGGTTCATAAGCGAGCGCTCCCCGACCTCTTGGGCAGCTTGCCGTGAGCAGTGGGAGCCGAGGGCAGCCCCTCACAGCACAGGTAACACCAAGGGCACAGCCAGCCTGGGTTATCAGCTAAAAACTGCAATCCGAAGGGATAAACTAAATGGTGCAAACAACTTAATTGAGATTTAAAAGGGCCAAGAATCTGCTCTAAACAAAGCGGAGTTTGACCTTGGGAAGTAATAATGGATTTCCTAGAACAGAGGCACAGGAACGTCAGTGAGACGACTGGATGTCTTCATCCTCCCTCTGTAGGCTGGGTCTATGTTAAAGCACCAGTCATTAAACAAAATGTGTTACTGACTTTTCTGTGTCAGAGCTAGTAACTGGTTTTGCTCCTGAAAGACTGTATACACACGCAAATTCTGCTGCCAGAGCAACCCGGGTAAGTATGAACAGAGACCTGCATTTCTTGTGTAGTTCTTCAGTAACATCCAATCTGCTGAAAACTTACTTTGGCCGAATGTGTATAATTTACTTCACCCACTCACACAAACTAGCTACAGCAACACGTGCCATTATTTGACCTTAGCCCTCTCAACTTTGTATACACTTATGCTTCTTTTCTACACAAACTGGTACTGTAATAATTATGTCGCTCCCAACAACTCTCACAAGTTACATCAAACAGATTTTTGTAGGCATTACTAATAATTTAATCTTTCCCCGATGATGAAGATATTCCCATTTAAGTAGACACTATATATCACATGAAATCTTCCATTAGATGCAGTCCATGTTTAAAGTCTAACAAGCGTTTAATCCATCTACATAGTTAGAAGCTGGAAGTTGGTATTTTTCCTTTAGTGGAGTGTAGGATGACATTTTGAGCTAGTTTTAAGACTTAACTAGCAAAAGACTTCTGTAGCCACCCTTCTGGAAGTAGTTTGGTTCTTTGTGATTTTGCCTAAGATTTTAAACAGCATGCATAGGACTTCCCTCAATGGCTAGAGGAATTCTTTTAGCTGTACAACTCTGTTCACGTAACAGCAAGCAGTCCTAAACGTGTCCAAGAGCTTCCTTCTAGTTAACAATCTAAAAGTTCTTTGAATGGACTTTGTGCTGCATTGAAAAGAGTTGATAAGGAAACTATAATAGTGTTAAATATTTGTTAATGTGTAACTGCAGATGATTCCCAGTTTCTGTTTAGTATTAGCCTTCCTGGTTTAGAAGGCAAATTGATTGCGTGAAACAGTAACTGGATGCATTTTCAAAAAGAAACTAGTTACAATACTTACAACAGCTATCACTGCTCCACAGCAAGACCTGTCTGTCTCATTGTTTGGACTCACCATCTCAGTAACCTTCTAGTGCTTTAGTGCTTTTCTGTGCTTCACATCCTCCTTAACTGATGGATCAGCTCCTATATTTCATTTTTAAAACATATACTATTCATACTAGTAAACTAGTTGGAATTCCACGTAACTTTTGAGTGAAGTTGCACTCTAGCTGCCATCTTATGCAACAATCATTAAGTACTGCTATTGGATTTAAGATTAATTACATTGTAATATACAAGGAAAGCAAAGGCCTGCTCAATTCACTCTAGCAATTACTATTGCAACACTTGAATAAGAAAATTTTGGTTTTCACAGACTAAGTATGTGAACAACATATATGAGTTTGGGCTTAATTTATAGCTACTAGTAATCATTCCACTTACTAAACACTGTATCTCATAATTCACTTTATAAGTGAAACTATGGGGAATCAGAAAAGGCATATCTTTCTGTTCAGGAAAAATGAAATGAAAAAATTATTGCAAATGAAAACTGATCTACAGGTTTTAAGGGAGGAGCTTGTTTGGTTTGTTTGGTTTTTTTAATCAGGCCATTGTAACACTGCAGTGGTGTCACATTGCAGTTCCATTAAAAGCAGGAAACAAATTGCATACACCTCCTAAAAACTGCAGATAGTAAAGGAGAAATCACATTGCAGACCTTTAAGTTTAGTGTTCTTCTGAATTTGTTAAAAGATAGAGCATTTGGAAAACATTTAAAAATGAGAATATGCAAAGAAAAGAAGTTACTCCAGTAATTTTACAAGAAAACACTGAAAGACATTTCAAGAGTTCATAAGGAAGTACAGCCACAGTGTCCTTAGTAAATATTTTCCTTAATTCCACCTCTAGTATTCAATGAGGTGTGGCATAGAACAATTGTGCATTGAAATTTTAAGACCTACCAGTATTTGCTGATGGTGGCACCAAACTCTTAGTGTTACTTCAAAACCAGAACAACTCCTGAGGAAATTCTCCACAGAATTTTATCATTAGCACAGTTTTAGGTATCACTAGCATTAATATAAATCTTTTTCCAAGTACTGTTTGTTAATGTTTTACAATGCCTTGGAGTACTTGTTAATCAACAGGGTTTCTTTTGGTCATGTTCCCTCTCTCAAATGCTTCAGCATTAGGAAAATAATTTCCAACGTCACTGGACTAAAAATGACTCTTGCAAGTGTCATCATATTACATCATTTGTAACTACAAAGAATGTACTTGTATGCCAACATCACTGGTGTTGTCTACTTATAAACTCTCAGATTCCAGGTTATTTCAGAATAACAATGACACTTTTTACAAGAGACCCTACAAATTGTGTATTTACACTATAAACAACTTCTACTACATTTCCAGCTTTGCATCAACAGTTTAATATAGACATTTTAAAAGCACCCTTACAAACAAAAGTATTGCACTGGCATTATAAAAATTCACAGTAAGTTTAACTTCCAGACCATGGTAAAAAACAGTGCAAGAGCTTTTCATTGTGCAAGAGCTTTTTATCCAAACCTTTTAGGTTATTGAAAATAATAATTAAAACAAAACAATAAAACCAACTATATGACAAGCTGCACTGATATTTCAGTGAATCAGGTTCAATTCTCTTTAGCTTTCATTTCTCAAAAAGACTTGTGGGATCTTTTTTCACCATTTCAAAGCAGATCCAGTCCAACACTGAAATAGGTGCTTTTGGCAGCTATATGGCTCCACATGTCCATTTTATGGAGAGTCCACAATGCTTGCAGAGGTTATTCCACAATGAGAGAATCCTACTGTTTTGAGTAGGGAATCTCTTTCCATAATTTGCAGCATTTCCCCCACTTTTTGGGGCAGTAAGGTCAGTAGTCGTGTCTTCAACAGATCCTGAAGATAACACATGAAGAAAAGGTTACTCCAAAATAGACTTAGAACAAATGGCCATATAACTCTAAACTGTTACTTAAGGTCAATCTTAAAAGTACTTTTCTTCATATTTAACAGCCAATTGGGACCCAAAGAAAAGATCCATTAAGTCACCAGCCCATCTCCAATAGTGGCCAAGTGTGATGTCTCAATGAAGGCATAAAAATATGGCACACAAGTAATACCTCCTCAGGATATCAACTGCCACTGACTGCCACAGGTCTTCCTTAGCCAAACATATTATCTTTATATCATCATATATCTTTTGCTTTATCCTTTGCATTTTTGAATCAGTAAATTTTTACCTGCCCCACTGTCCCATGTCAGGTAATCCCATACTTCAATTACATAGCACATGACAGTTTGTTCCTGCTTTGCCTTGGAAGGCAAGCACTTCATACCTTTCCCATAGTGACTGCATAGACTTCTAGAACACTTCATATTCTGCATCTCTTTTCAGGCTTGAGGATCCTAATTTACTTGTTATTCCTTTAATAGAAGCATTCCATATCATGGGAATTCTCACCTTTCTCTACTGTATATTTTTTAAGACAGGAAATCAGACCAATGTGCAGTATTCCTTTCATAACTTCAAAAAGTTAATGCTCCAGGTTTCCAAATGGCCAGTAAAGAGAGACTGTTCGGGGTTTTTTTGTTTGTTTTGTGGTGGTTTGTTTTTAGGATTTTGTTTTGGATTTTTTTTTTTTTGTTGTTTCTGAATGTGTGTGTGTGTGTGGTGGTGGTGGTTTTTTTCCTCCTCATCCAGACAATATCTGCCCAAACATGTTCAACCCGTTTGGTTAAGTTCATAAATATCTCCTGATGGGGAGAGGATTTGGTCTATCAGCAAGGAATGACCTGATTCAGACAGTTGTTTACGAGAAGTTCTAAAATACTTTAGGTGAACTTACTTCAAAAAGGAACTCTAAATTATCTTGTTATCCTTTGTTTCACCTTGCAAGTAAGAGTTTATGTTCCAATATGTAACATAACTGCTGTACACCCCCTGTTTTGGTTTTGGTTCCTTCTGTATTACCATTACTGAAGTTTGTTTACTGTAGCAACAGAAGCTGCTGGGATATCTTGTACTAAATATATATATATATATATATATATATATATATATATATATATATATATATATATATGTATGCATGTATATCCCTATAGGACATATAAATCTAATTACAATCAGAAATAAGACTTGAAATATTTCAAAATAGTGGTTAACTTTCACTACTAGGAGTTCATTAAAACAGAATCCATATCCATGTACACACATTGCATCTACAGAGATAGCAGATTACTGAGCTCAATACCTGCAATTGCCATGATCTTTAGATGGAATGGTTCTGCATAGTCATTTATTAATGCAAATCTTTCCCTGCAAATGTGGACCTACCAATTTTAGACCCCTTTCAGAAAAAAAGAGGTCTGAAAATAGAATGGCTCATTTTCAACAGCCTGTTTTTTAATTGCAGGTGTGGTTAATAATAAACTAAAGAACAGTAACAGTCTTTGAAAAGTTGTGTTGCTGCTGTTCTTTTCTGCCTCCTACAAGTTTTCTATTAAGGAATAATTATCTATACTCAATCTCCCTATTGTTAAAACTTTCTCTCAAGAAAAATTTCATAGGTTTCATGAAAGAAGACGATTTCCACATGAACTTTTCTGTAAATCAACAGTGTCTTCAGAATTTAGTTTCAAGGAGAAGCAGGAAAAGCTGATCTTGTACATAGTGAATCAGAACAGCAAGATGTTTAGAATCCTTGAATAGTTCAAACAGTACAAAACTGTGTTTACAGTTCCTTCAATAGAGGATTTTACATAGTGAAGTGAAGACTTGACTTTTTTCCCCCCACACAGTTTCAAGGCAGTATGCACGCTTTTCTTCCTAAATGAATATGTCATATAAATGAACATACTAGGATATTTTGAAAAGCTTCATGTTCTTCAACCATCCTTTGAAATAGGACTGAGACACTTCCTTTACACATCAGGTATTATCACATCTTTTCTAGATTACTGAGGTTCAAGACAAACAGTTTAACTGATGGTTGCATTTATGAGTTTCTACCTCTTACCTACAGCTCTGCCCTCAAGTTAAGTCCAAGTCAGCATTTCACCTTTCTTGTTCTCCAATAAAGCAACATTTCACGGTGCTAACGAGGGGGCTTCCCCTCCCAAGAGCTCATATGGAATAGTGGTTAATGGTCATTTCTGGCAGCATTTGGTTGCTGTGAGGACCAGTTCAGAGCGCCAGGGCTCCTGTGCTGCTCTCTGGCAGCGGCTCTCCGCATGCCAGCTCCACCACACTCCCCGGACTTCACTCCTGCTCGCCTGTCCCGTTCTCAGACGGCTACAGGAAGCGTCTTCCCCGCCTAATCCCATTTGTGCAATCTTTCCCACTCGTTTTTTTACCACCTGAGCTGAGAAAGATTCCCCACTACTTTTATTTAAGACGTGTCAGCTGCGAGCAGGTGGTTTAACATAGCAAGTGTTAAACCGAATCTCGGGCAAAAGAGCTCTCCCAAGCTCTGGCCAGTCAAAGCTCACAGCCGGACTCCCCTCGCTGGCCCGTCCCGGGGTCCCATCCCGGCTCTCACCTGCCGGGCTCGGCGTGGCCGCGGGCGCTCCCGGTGCGCTGCAGCTCCAGGTCGGCGGGGCGGGCGGGGGCGAGCGCGGCGGTGAGGCGGAGGCTGAGGCCGTTCACCAGCCGCCGCAGCAGCGTGTCCCCGCGGCCCTTGGGCGCCGACAGCCCCACGTCGTCCCGCAGCTCCTCGGGCGGCACCTCCAGGTTGCCCGCGTACCAGAACACCCACCAGACCAGGCTGAGGAAGATGCCGATGCCGCCCGCGTAGATGAGCAGGTCGGAGAAGAACACGTCGGCGAACACGCCGGCCAGCAGCACAGCCAGCCCCACCGCGTCGAAGGCCAGCGCCAGCCAGAAGGCGGCCACGCAGCGGCCCAGCCCGCCCGGGGCCGCCATGGGGAGCGGCGCCACCGCCGCCTCGGGCCGCGCGCACCTGAGGGGAGGCGAGGGCGGCGCCCACCTGAGGGCAGGGCCGGGCCGCGCCCTCCCCCTCGCGGCAGGTGCAGGCCACGCCCCCCACGGAGGGGACGTCCAGGCCACGCCCCCCGCACCTGAGGGCAGGTTCGGGCCGCGCCTCTGCGCCCGCAGCCGCGCGCAGGGACGGCGGGCACCCTCACACCCCCTCAGCGGCCCCGCCGAGCCCCCAGCCCGCCGCCGTGCGGCTCGAAGGATGATCCGTAGCGACCGATGGCATTTGGGAGCTGAGGCCTCTCTGCGAGTAGTGCTCGCTACCGTTCCCAGGTGAGCCGGACACGGCTGAGCCCGCTCAGCTGCTCCAGCTGAGGCATTGCCACCTCGGGCACCCTAGAAGGGAGGGCCCCACTTCAAAAGAGGGGTCCGCAGACGGACATCCACTTCGTTCATCTCCGCACTTGCAAGGGGAGGCAAGCTGGTCGCAGACAGCAGAGATCTGCAACACAGTTACAATGTGCATCTGCAAATGCACATAAACCCCTTTAACTGTACTTGAGGAGGCTTAAAAAGAGCAGTTGGAATACGAGTTCAGGTTGACAGACAGGAAACAAGTTGTCAATGCAGGATGTAAAATTCAGTAAGTAAAAGAGTTATGTAAAAGGCAAGACACATATTCCAGTTCACCCTTGTGTTAATGACCTGATACGTATCTTTTTACACTCCCAAGTCCTCAAGCACAGGAACTGTATTTAGATGTAGGATCTCCTGTGCCTGCTCTCACAAGGGCCATATGTCTAACACCTTATTTAATGATGGGTAAGCCATCTAGAATATCAAGCCAACTAGAAATATCAAGCCAACAGGAACCATGACTAGGCCTAACAGAATAGGTACCTTCCACATTTTAGTGGAAATAGTGTGCATTAAATAACACTGCTGCTACTCTGCCCGTAACAGTGAGTGCTATTGGTTTACTGGGATTACTATCATAGCTTTTGGTTCACAAAATAGCTGAAAAGTTACAAAAAGGCAGGGTTGCAAAAGGGTCAAAAAGAGTTGACACCACAGATCAAGCAGAGTATTTTCATATTCTTATTTAGCACCCACTTTCTTTCTAGGTAGCCAATATCTTGATAAGAGGATGCCATAAAAAGGAGATGTGGTAGGGTTATTTGAATGACAAAGTAGTTACTTCCTGTTGATTAATCTTGTCTCTTACCACCTTTTTCCTATTGGGAGTTTTTACCACTAGGACTTTTCAACACAAATCTACCTCATATTCTCACTCTGCAAAGGACAAACAAGTTATCATACAGAGAACAACTGGGCAGTCGTGTAAAATTTCAAATATATCACCTTTCAGTCCTGAAGTATGTATTTCAAATATATCACCTTTCAGTCCTGAAGTATGTATTTCAAATATATCACCTTTCAGTCCTGAAGTATGTATTTTTCATGTCTTAACAGGACAAGTTCACTTGGCTGGCGCAACTGGAATTCACACGGCTTTTGGCTTTCTTCAAATGGAAGAACAACAGGCCTGTGACCATCATGCAGGAATGCTCTCAACTATTCTGGTAGCAGAAATAAAGCCCAAAACTGAAGGTAACATTTTGCTTGATGTTGTAAAATATATATACGGTTAAAGCAAAATTGTTGGTGCCTTTTTAACTCACAAATACCTTAGGTAAAAACAGCTAAAAATTACAATGTGGGGCTTGGTATCAGGCTGCTAAGTCAGATATCTGCAGTAACACCAATCGCTGTCAACCTGTCTTTATTATATTGAACAATTTTTTTAAAAACTGTAGCAGTTTTTTCACCTTTAAAAGCACATGCAGATTTCTGCTCTTGGCACGCATGCTTCTTGCTTCAGAAAGACAGCATTTATTAAAATATTTCTCAGACTTTTTTTCCCTGGGATAGACCCCTCTCTTCCTTTTGACACTTGAAAAAATTGAGTATTTTTGGGGCCATCACCTTTTTGTACTATCACCATTTATTTGTACCAGCTTGTAAATTAGAAGGAAACCAATGAGTCATTACAGATTTTGATAAAAAAAAAAAGCTCTTGGGATCAGATTTCCTAAGAAGGTATTTTACTTCATCAATAAATTTGTTTACTGAAAATAGACCATGGAATGACGATACAAAACATGATACAACAGACAACATTCATGCTGACTGTGGCACACGCACCTTTTTGCGTGCCTGCTTCTGTGATTTTGAAAACTTCCTGGCTGACTGTATCAACTTGCCAGCTTTGGGTGTTGCAAAAGACTTTGCTTCAAGTTTTTTTGGAGCCTTTTTCATGTCTTTTTCTTTTATTGCTTCCTTTGGCTTACTGACCTGCTTGGCTTTTTTCTCTTTTGATGCCATCTGCAAGTTTGCACACTCTTCTGTAACATCAGGTTTTGATTTTGGAGTATCCACCACTAGAGATTTTTTCTTTCTCTTACCAAGGGGTGTTTTGGCTTTCTTGCCCAAATTACCACTTTTTTCTGGACTTGGTCCCATTTTCTGTATTTAACACAAACAAAAAAATTACCATTCCACCCAAGAAACATATTTCCTGTTTTTCAGGAAGAAGGATCAGTGAAAACCATTACAAATGACAAATACTTTCAACTCAATTGCACCCTAGTCTACTTGAAGTGTGCTAACACATACTGTTCCCTAAGGAGTAATGAACAATTTAAACAGTTCAAAATCTTTAGTTTTAACTGAAATGCAAGTTTCTCAATATTATTCAACAATTACCTTCAGGTCAGCTGAGCTCGTTGTTTGTATAGGTACCAGTTGTGGAATTTCTTCATCATCACAATCACCTGCTTCTTGGACTATTTCTGTCTTTTCTTTTGTCACAGGCTCCTGGGTACCAGCAGCAGTTTTACTTTCTGTTGTCACAGTGACGTGACTTGACTTCAGTTTTTTAGCTGTCTTCTTCACCTTCTTGGGTTTTGCCTTCTAGAATTAATCAGAAGTACATCTCAGACAAATCCTCATACCATTTCTAAATGTATAATAATTGTTTTCATGTCGTTAAAAATTAGATGGTGTAGCAACATTAAAGACTTTTACATATGGATGATTAGTCCAGGTCTATTGAATAAAATACAAAAAAATGCATTATATGCAGAAGTTTATTATAAATAGCTCACAACTATAGTAATGTCAACCTTAAAGTCTCTAAGTTGAATATGCATGGTCCCAATTTCAGACAAATTAATATAAACAGAACAGTACAAAGGAATAGCCAATTATTATTTTTTAACAAGTATGAGCTCCTCCTATATACACAAATATATGAGATTGAGAATTATTCAGATGCCACTGATTAACCAACAAAGAACAGATGTGAAATCTGAACCCACGTATGTTAATGAGCGTATTTTCAGAAGGCAAATACGGATAAACAATAAAAGCAAAGCTCTAAGAATGAATCTCAGCTCCCTTGAGTTTAGGTCTAGAAACACTTTATTTATTTCCTGTTTGCTTTAAAACCTGTAAGGGAGTTTCCATAATTTCTTATTGTTACTGAGTATTTAAAGCACTGAGGCAGGAGTGTCTACCCAGTAGTAGAAATAAAAACCTGGGATCGGTTTCTAATGCATTTAAACCCAACATAACAATACACAAAAGGAAAACAAAGAACTAGAACTAAATGTACCTATTTAATTTATGCAAAGTTTGAAAAAATTTTGGTTACCTTTACTTCATTTTTCTTGAGAGATGGCTCTTTGTCAAGCTCATCCAGGTTGGAGATATTTGCAGTAAATATTGGGAGTGCAACCGATTTAAGTGTTTTGAGGTGAAGAATTTTTACATTTTTCCATTTCTGCAAAAACAAACCCAGTATATTATGTAAAAATAAGGCTGAAGTATGAACCTATTTGTCTGTAATGCAGTCAATCAGCAGTACCTTTGGTAACTTGTTACCAATCACTTTTGCTGCTGCAATGATATTCTCAAGTATCTCATCCACTTTCATCCCAGTGTGACCTATGCGTGTTGTACTGAAAAAAAAATGAATAATAATTATATATGGGCAAATAAACTGATTTCAAGTTACTTATTTAGTTTAGGCATACCCAGAAATGCAAAAAGCCCACTTATCTGCAATAATCATAAAGAAGGGATGGCTACAGCAGAAATCTTTTGTGATAACATAAGGGATTCACCTGTATTCATCTTTCCATATTTGGATACGCAACTTCTGCCTTATATTACAAGGCATTACTACCAATTCAGATCCTTTCAGATACACAATACATGAAAAAATCTTATTACAATAGAATATTTTCGAATTACAAAAATATTATTAAATTAGATTAAACCTAAGATTGTACACGCGCTTTGACAGTGACAGGTGTCTAGAAATTCCTTAGGTAAAAGGAAAAAAGAACAAAACCCTTCAACTTCACAGTAGAACTTAAGTAGAACTACTAATTTAACTATACAGGTAAAGGTTCAAAATGCCCCCCATTTGGAATGACCCTTAACATCTTTTATTCACATACTAAAGGAATCACTTAAAAGTCCTACAGTTAGGACAGAATCATCCTTCAAGTGATGTATTAATCTATTGGTACTTACTAACAGCACCCTTTGTTGTTAACTGGGAGTGTAGTCCCTTGGATATGTTTTTCTAGTTCCTTGGCAAGATCTTTGGCTTTCAGGTTTACAGATAAAGGTGCCCTAAAACAGAAAGGGAGCGGGGTAAAAAAAAAAAAAAGGAAATAATTAGAAAACCCAAAACAAAACCAATTCCTCCATTACTAAGAAGAATCTGATCTTAAAGAGATAATGCAAGAATGGATTTCCAAAGTTTAAAGACCTACTTTTTCTTTGCATAGAAGTGTTTTCCTAGATGTGAGGGCAAAAGCCTTCTAATTCGGTCATCAGACAGAAAGAGATCAAAACTGTTCAGGAGGCGCCGCTTCGCTTCAAACATTTTATACTCCTTTTTGAGGGTTTTGTATGAGATGATCTGCAACACAAGCACCCGTTTAGTCCCTGCTGCTGAAAATGTAACCTGAAATGCTTCTCAGAACTGCACAGATTAAAGCTGCAGAACTGATAGTCCCTCACAGTGTGTTCTTTTAGAAAGCTGAACACAATCAAAAAGTATCCATTTCCTACTGTTTTAAAGAATCAAAAAAATATGGATCTCTTGCATAGTAACTGCACATCACAAAACAGAACTCGTGTATATGAAAAACATCTAAATCAAGGTTAAATATAACAAGTTGTTATACAGTTTTATTGTTGGTGGCATAGATAATCAAATGTTGTGAGTTTTCCTGGTTGGTTACTCAAACTAAATATTGAACATTTATCTAGAAATTGTATCTGATTACTAAAAATCCCGTTTCAAACTGAAGAAATTATTCCAAGTAAACTTTGTGTTTTAGAAACACCACAGTATGAGTAGTGAGAAAAATCTTACTAGAGTATGTGAATGAGAATTAGAATATTAGACAGCAGAAAAGAATGACTACTTGTATTCTTTTTGGTGGTATAAAAGGAAAGAAATGACAGTACTGTGTTATATCAAGGACCTCCCTTACCTGGCTAATACTTCTGATCCCATTCCGGAGTAAAAGTTTCTTGTATAGATTTTCAGTCTGTTCTGCTGATAAATTTGGTTCATCCTTTGTGAACAGGCAAACGTCAGCTGTTTCTGGTCGAATGCCATGGGGCAGTGGTCTACAATAAGAATATGAGATGCATAAAAAATGTCTAATAAGAGAAAGAAGTTTTCCTCAGAACTAGGACTACATTGGAGATCAGTACCCTTTAACAACACAGAGCAGTGCCTGTATTTACACTTTGTTAACTACTAAATATTCTCAGTGGAACCTACAGTTGATAAGCATACAGAACTGTAAAAGTGAAATCATGGAACACCACGGCTCCAGTCAGATAGAAAGCAGAATCCTCTATCCTGCCAGCAGCCCTTACCACAGGGGTCCTCATAAACAGATGTAAACTTTCTCAATGTAGTGCAGCTACAGTCTAAAACAAGACTTCTAATTCATATTCAGGTTTGGTTATCTAAAGAAACAAGAAGTATTACTAATGATTTGGTGGTGGGTCAAGACAAAGAAAGTGATTCTAGATATTTTCTAGATATAGAAATAGATAACACCTACATATTTTCCAAAGCTAAAGGACTGAAAGGCACATACCCGGTAACTGGCAGCCAACAGAACCAGTATCCCCTGCGCAAAAAGCTGGCACAGCCCAGCTTCCAGTTATACCGAAACTGGGGGTAAAGCAGCTTCTGACCCGGCAGTTCTTAGTCACGGCACAGAAGCTCCCGGACAAGGCCGTGGCAGTCAAACCCTTTAAGCTCAAAATCTGCAAAGTGTTCTTTTCCAAGCCAAAGGACACGAGCAACCCCTGTAACCATGCGGCCGGATATCAATGTCTTACATTCTGATGACTTTTGCCACCTGCGGGACCTTCCACACCGTCACCAGTAGATGGACGCTCTCGCTCTCGTTGAGGAGTAGCGCGTCTCCCTTGGCCTTTCTTCTGGAGAAAGCCAAGAGAGCCTCCACCGCCTTCTTCACCTGCAACGGCACCACAGCGGCAGCAGCCGCAGGTCAAGCCCGGCCCGGCCGCGCTCCCGCCTGCCCGGCTCCCCGCAGCCCCCGGGCGCGCTCCAGGCGCTCGTCCAAATACCTGGGCACGGTCCAACTGTTCCCTGCCGCTCGCCATGGGCCACCGCTGCCGCCACGTGCGGCCTCCGCGCCTGCGTGCGCGCCGCTTTCCGGTGCACGGCGGGGCCCGTCCGGGGCGGGGCCCGCGTGGGGCGGGGCCGGGGCCCGCGGGGCGGTCGGTGCTTTCCGCTCCTGCGCACGGCAGCGGTTGCGAGCTCGGGGCGCGGATGCTCCGCGTGTGCGGTGGGCACGAGCTGTGTGTGCGGGCAGCTTTGCCCCAGCAGGATCACGGGCTAACCGGACTTGGAGCAGAGTTCCGGAGGCCGCCAGTCCATCCCGCTTCGGCACCAGGGCCAGCCGGAGGTCAAGCCGGGTTGCTCAGGGTTGTAGCCACCGTGTCCTCACGTTTAAAAGCGTTTAGTCGGAATCGCCTTGTTTTATTGATGGTGCTCTCCTAGTCCAACCCCTGATGCTGCTGCCCCCCTTTGCTTCCAGGGGTAGCTCGTGTTTAGCCTGCTGTGCTCCTGGCGTTTCCCAGCACAGCTGTTGCCCAGCCAGTCATTTCCCAGTCTGTGTTTTGCAAGGGGCTGCTCCTTCCCAAATGCAGGTTTGCGTTTGTCTTTTTTGCGTATTGACGGGTTTATGTTGCCGAGTCTTTCCGGCCTATCTCGGTCCCTCTGTTCATGAAGGTAGTGATTGGTCCTAAGTTTGATTCCCTCTGCAAATTTGATGTGGCCATGCTTCAGGTCACTGTTAGAGATACTAAATAGAACATGGCCCAGGATAAATCCCAGCAGTACTCCATTTGTTACTGGCCTTCAGGTGGAGTACAAGCCATTATCTCTGCCTTCCAAGCCCTGTTATTTGAACAGTGGTTACCATCTAGTTGGCCACCGAGCACACCATCACGTTTGGGAAGAATTGAGCATGTTCTTCAGATTCCTTCTTTGAAGACTATCCCTGATTTTACTTCCTGTATTTCTGTCCTCTTGCACTGGAGTGCTGTCATAAGTTTCCTGTTTAGCCAGGCTAGTCTCCTGATAGATGTACTTGTTTTGCTGAGTATTCAGGAGGGAGTGTTTGTATGATTGGTGGAGGTTGTCCTTAAAGACCTGCTGTCAGATTTCCTGAGTTCCTTTCCCCTTAGAGCTGCCTCCCATGGGATCCTGCCCGCTGGTTCTCTGAATAAATCAGTCTTTCTCATGGACTCCAGGGACTGTAGTCTGCTGCTCATTTTCCTCATACACTCTATCTCGAACATGGCTATTTCCGAGTCACTACCGTTGGAGCTACCACTGATGATCACGTCAAACCATTTCTTCCTCGTGTGTGACTAATAAAGGCAGAGCTGCTGCCTCTCCTGTTCAGTTTAGAAATGCATTGACTGACTACATGGAAATAGCTTAATTGCAGAATGCTTATTCCATTGAGTTCCATGCTGGATAAGTACATTGTTCTGAGATAAAATCTAGCCTGGAATTATTTTGGTCTCATTCTCACAATGCTGTGTGTGTCCTGGCAGCTTTGGGTTGTCTGCATTTGTCACACAGGTAAGCTGCTCTCTGGATAACACAGCTATGCATAACCAGGGCTTAAATATGTATGAGATTAGGAGTCTTAGTCATTCACTCTTCTCTAGACTTTTTCCTGCTCTTTGCCTTTCTATGTATAGTTTTTTTCCTTCTCATCAGATGTCTTCCAGCATAATTTGTTGCTCCATCAGTGTGGCCAGTGCAAAGAGAAACTAAAATACCCTAGTTTCTTGTCAACTGCTTTATGTAGTGGTTTATATTTTCTTTCTGCTGGAGCAATATTAGAATAGTTGATGGCATCAAGACTTATCCAGACAGGAAAGAACTATACAGACATACACTGATTTTAAAGAGTGAAAAAAAAAAACATCCTGGAAAATGGAAATTTTCCTTTCCTATTGTGTTTTTTTAATAAAACCAAATCAAAACAAAAAAGGAACTGGCTAAGAACTGTCCTATGTTGCCATGTTGTATGAAGTACTGATTAGAGAAATTACTGAAGGTGAGGAACATGCAGGGTAGCCAAGGAAGGCAGACTCATTAAAACCTTTTCAGTACTGCTGGAATTTCTGCATGTGATACTAGCTGTGGTGCTGTATATTCTGTCTATTAGCCTTGCTTCTATCTTTGCACATTTTAGGGCAACATTTTAGGGTATTTTAATAAAACATCGACATATTAATGTGACATGTTAAAACAAAATAGAAAAAGTCAGATGACAGGAACATCTCTCTAAAAATGAGCCAGGCTAGTCATGTAAGGTATGATTGAACAGCATGTTTGAACACTGACTTTACTGGGTCAATATAGCATTAATAGGATAAAACTGCAGGGACTATTATTAGTGACTCAAATTTGAATTTTTCACATATCAGTCTCATCCAAGTACATTTTTCTGAAAAAATTTTGGTCTGACATGACTAAATTTTACCAGATGTGGTTTAACTGACTTAGTCTAATCATTTTCTCTTGAATGGTACTTGACATAAGTAACAGAGCTGTCTCAAAAAAATTAAGTTAATCTGTGAATTAGAAATATTTCAGCTTAATACAACATGCATTGAATTTAAACTATAAAAGAGTGCACCTTTAATTTAGCAATGTCATAAATTTACAGCTACTCCTGCAAGGAAATCAGCTTTGTTACTTTTATCGGTGTTATTGCTGTACACTGTCCTGCTGTACCTCTCAATTTAACTTTTTGGATCATGAAAGTATGTATTTTCTTTAAAAAAGTTTGTGTTGCTTATTTAAATGCTAAGATGGAAAAGAATTTCAGTATGTTCTACCTCATTACTTATTTAAGATTTTTTAAAATATGCCTAATTTTCTACTTTCACACAGCAGAAGGTGCTATTGTTTCTGCTGTAAAGAGGTCTTTTAGGTTTAAGGTTATTCAAGTTTCAGTTCCCGGCTCGTATTCCTCCAGACTATTTGATGGCAATGCCAAAATCCCAGATCTCTGTAAGTGTAGTTCTTGCAACAAAACCAGCACAAAGAGTATGCAGAGATTAAGACAGGACTAAGAAGTGCTTTACAAGAGAGCTCAGAAGAGAATCTCCCCGCTAGACCTGAATTCAAGCACTGTTTTCTTTTGCCTGTGCTCCTTTGCAAAGCTGGAGTCAGCCTCCAGCTGTAACCAGACACGAGGCTTTGGTGCAAGTCATTCACAGGCACCAAGAGGGCTGTTCCAAAGGACAGGGACCCTGGCACTGGACAAAGCTGCAAAGCTTTCTTGTTATAATGCTTTGCCTCTCATCCCTTCTAGGGGCTTAACAGATGACAGGAACACTGCCTCAAGTACCTTTTTGTCACACAGCAGTTAATCTGTCATGTCTCTTATTACCCTTATTGAGAAGTAGGTGGACTTTTTTGGGTGTATGGAACTGAGAGGAGCTGTAGAAAAAATATACATTGGAAGGAAAGCCAATGAAAGCATATGGATTATCAAACACTATATATACACAGACAACAGATTTTGGGTTTGTTAGCATAAATTTCTATTTTATATTAAGACTAGAATCCTTTCTAGCATTTCTTCAGAGGAAAAGTAATATCTTGTCAGGTTTATAGTGTGATAAAATAAACACAAGGAAAGAAACATGTTCACAATATAAAATCTTCAGTAGTAACTCCAGTTTTGTTGGTATATTTTTTTTGTACCAAATCCTCTATAGAGTATACAAAAAGAGCAGAATAAGTAAGAGCCTTTAAGTACCAGTTCAGGAAGAAAACAGTCTTGTCTGGAGTACATGTCATCTGCTTTAACAGCATCATTTCAACAGTCTGCAGTACGAACCAAAATGCCAGAGTAATACAGATCAAATACCTGGGACATTGAAACAGTCTTTTCTTCTTAGGTAATATTCAGTAATAAACACTTATAAAAACACATTTCTCATCATTAACATGATTTTTAATATATAGACTGGTGCCATAAGTAGTGTAAAAGAGAGGTTCTTCATTGAGTAATTTTCATTGGGCTTTTTATGCCACTGAAAAAAAATCTGTAGAGGGGCATAAAAATTGCAACCAGCAAATATCGCCATACATAAATCTCCTTAAAACAGCTCTTTTTCTTACAACACTATTACACCATCATCAATAGCTTGCTGTTCAGGAATACAATTTACTACCAGACTAAGTGTTTCAGGAACTGGTGTCATCATGTTTGTGGATCAGTTCCTGATTGTCTAAGATGAGCAAAGTAGCTGGAATGATATCACGTAGACAGTTGATGGCAATGTTACTCAACTGACCACTGCACCCATTCCTCCAGCTACTGTGCTTTACTTCTTGGAGCTTGTAGGAACAAGGAATTATTTTCCTGTTGCCAAGTAATTAGTACTGCTGCACATTGTTTTGTTTTTTTTTTTATTTAGTATTTATTACATACACCAAGGTTTTCAGTTCAAGTTATATCATGGCTAAACACTCAAGCCATGTCTACACTACAAACTTGGCCAACAATCAGAAAGAAAGGTGTGATCCTTATCAGTACCACAATGCAAATGCCATTATACTGAGGGAACCATCCCCCTCCAACTCTCCTTTCTGCAGAAACACGCTCAGAGTTTTGCTGGTGTGAATTAAAGCTACACCATGGGAATACCCTGCCAGTACCCCATGCAAGCACAGTTACCCTGGCAGTGCTCTTAGGGGTACTGTATCTTCAATCCAACTTTTATTTCCTCTTTTTTTTTTTCTTCCTTCAACTGTTGTGGTTGCATAGCTCCTTTATTTTTGTATCATCTTCAAGGCAGCATACCACACTTTCACAAAACGAAATATTCAGAATGGTAATTAAAAAAAGTTTATTACATCAGTGAATCAGCAAATAGTATTTATTTCCAACAAAGCCACATTATCTTTTTGTCTTCTTTCATTTAGATTTAGCTGTATTTAATAGTAGCAAAAATGGGACTATAAAATGTAGAATGGAGATGAAATGAAAAAGTTGAGATGTAATCTGAGGACTATTCAAATACAATGTACTTCCAGCTCTTCTAGCCAAAATGCAGCCAATTCATGTACATTTATGCCTTACATTTTCATATATTTGCTATAGAATGCAAATATTTTATACCCAAATAAAAACCTCCTATAGGATAGGAATATCTTTAATTGCGTAATATGGATTCTGTTAATGAATTTATAATAATACAACCTCTTCATTTACAGACCAGGTGACATTAACTGGAATTATGGAAATGGCAATCAAATGCACTAGATGGGATGAATAATGGAGATACTGACTTTCTATCTACTGATACTCCAACCCACCAGGTGATTATTCAGTTTAATATTAAATACTCAGTCCAGCCTCAAAATAATAAAGTTTTAAAATCCCACATTAAGTTTACTCAACAGTGGAAACCTGATGCTGGAGCATCATGTAGTCTTCAAATACACTTCAATGCCTTTAAAACTTTTTTTTTAAGGTCCTAGCAATTTAAGAATCGAACTCTAAGTATTTCCCAATAATGGTCGCTGCAAATTTCAAATCCATGAGCTTACTTCAAGAAAGCAGTCAGATATCTGGAAATCTTGTCAGTCCAGAATAGGAACAAGACAGTAAGTCTCCCTGGCTTTTAATTTCTTCATTAGTTTAAGATCCAAGGAACTGTAGGTTTTGTTCACTTGGTAGAAATAAAAAAAAAAAAGTTACTTTTTAAACCCTGATTCACCAAAAAAATAAAAGCCCAGAGATTTGCAGACATAATAAAATTTATTTAAATTCCATGCATTACGGTAGCTACAAGTGTAGTCATATGAAACTGAAGGACAATAACTTCTTCTGTCCATACAATGTAGCTGTAAGTGAAATGAATGGGAGTTCCACAGTTACAAAGAAACAAACAAAACAAAACAAAACAAAAAAAAAATCCAAAAAAAGGTAAATCTGTTTCAGTTTTGAGTTTCAATTCAGATACAGTCACTAGACTGTAAATCTTTGGGGGAGAAGATGGGCTCACCAATTTTACAGCTGAGAATGTTTACTTTAAGATATTCTGAAGAAGCTCAGAAGATATCTTTTAATAATTATTACTAATAATCTGGAAAATGAAAAAAATCCCTTAGCCTTCATCCTGATTGTTAGAATCAGGACAGCAATTGCAGACAGTCCATTTTCAAAGTGCAGCTAAATAGGGTTTTATTATGCAGCTCCTTCAAGTTGTACTGAGTAAGCTTTACTTTGAACCAGTTTTGCTTTAATTTCTCAAGAAAAAACTTCACTGGTCCTCATAAGCTTACATTGCTTTTTGATATGCAAAAATTTACAGACTGTGCTTGATTCTGACCCTCCCATATTTCGGTATGTGCAAACTCTTAGGGATTTAAATAGTCTTTCTCCCTCTCAGTTCAGACTGGTCTTTAAAACAGCAAGGATTATCTGGTCCTCTAAATTAAAGACAGGGTGAACTGAGTAATTTATGTAACTGGCACTTTTTTAATTGGCCCAGTTCTCCCACAAAATGTAGCTCTTATAAATACTAATAGGCACTATTGCCACAGATTCTCTTATTTTTGCAAGTTTCGCTGATTTACTGGTTGTTAGCATTTTCTGCAGTTAAGAATTTAATGATGCTGAATTTTTATAAAGACACAATATGTAGTTCTAGCCTTCAAAATTGACTCCTTGTGTCTAGTAATGATGTTAAGTCAACCTAAATTTGCTGAAGATATTAACAAATGTAAAGCTAATGAAGGTACCACATTTGCATGAATGTTTTTTAATTTCCAGAATGCATTCAAGAAAGGGAAGGGGCAAACCTAATTATTTTAATACAAACTTGGTTGAGTGCCCAATTGCCTCATTTAAAACTGTGTGTGTGGGGAGGCTGAGGAGTTTAGAAAAGTCCAAGTAACCAAATATCTGGGTTACTGGGAAGTTAAAAAGCTAATGCAAGTGCGTTACATCTGGATAAAAAACATTATTCAAAAGCAATTCCAATACCGAAAAAGATTTCAAATTGAATAGTTTATTAACATGGTAGTCATCTTTGTAACATGTGCACACACACTCGCACACTCTGAATGATCTGCCTGGAAAAAAGAGGTCTTAATATAGATGCTGGGGGAAATTAAACATTAAAAATCCTTTAGATTTTCATAATTATAGGCAATTATGTCCACATCACTTACAAAGCTATTGCCGAATCTTTCCAAGGAAGCAGAATTTGGGAGAAAAAAAATTGTTTTTGGGAAAATTCAACAGTGGCATAGCAGAGCTCTCAATATGAGAAAGCTGACATAATGTGGACCTTTGCTGTGAAATTTGTCTTTGCAAAATATGGGGAGAAGTTTATCAATGGGCAGAAAATAAGACGGCGGTGTGAAGTAGGCTTTTGCTGAGTCGATTTTCCTCACAGTATTGTGCGGGGTCATTGAGAAAAATGCTTAGTCCTTCTCTGGAACCAGTTTCAGAACTTTTCCAATTGCAATGGTCTTACCTAAACCAAGGAGACAAACAGCAGAGTTATATTTACTGTGAAAGGAATGTAGACATCTCCAAGAACATGAAAATTTGCCCCAAAATACAGGCTCTCAAGTATTAGAAATCACAGAATGAATTACTGTGTTGTGTCATCAGTGTATTTTAAAAGCACAGTAAAATTTTAAAAATAGTAAGCCTGCTATTCTGACAGCAAAGAACACACTGTGGATTGTGGAAAGCCTGCTTCTACACTCATCTAAAGAGAAGGCAAGGCAGAATCACTATCAGATCTGTTTACTACTTTTCAAATAATTTATTTTAAACGCATCCCACAAATCTGTGAGTTTACCAGGGTCTGCATGTGAAAGCCCAACATACAACCCCCCTGATACTTTTCAACTTTAAATAGTGAAACTATGGTATTCATATTGTAGGTGGACATTCAAGGACACATTAAAAAAGCACTGCTGGTTATTTTTCAAATCCAGTCTTTTGTTTCACAATGCTTATTTCTGTACATTATTCAAATAAAACTGTCTCTCTGTTACTAGCAAGGATTCTGCACAATGACAATCTGCTTAGATTTACTTTTCCATTGTTACCCGGAGAGTGATTTCCACTGGATAACAGTATCTTAATACCTCACTGCCATGTGGCTCTGAGTCCAAGTAAGCTTTTGCAGCAGTCAGTACCTGCTGCTGAAGCAGCCTTACCCTCATCCCTTAAAGTGAAGCGACCCATCTGAGGGAAATCTTTGAATGTCTCAAGGCAGATCGTTCCTGCTGTCCTTAAACGGGCAATGCAGACTTGATCTTGTTTCACAAAACGGGGCCGTGTCTTACTTTTTTCTCCTGTTTTTTTGTCTACCAAGCAGATTAAGGCCTGTGTAAGAAAATAAAGAATAGCTGTGAGTGCAAAAATAAGGGTTGTTTTTCTTTACGAACGAACAGAATTGGTCTAAGAAAGAACATACTTACAAACAAATACATGGAAAAGTTTGCATGGTTTATTCAGTCATGACATCCACCACTTTTCAGAAGGCTTATGCTAACAGCCATTTTTGTGTTAGGGCACAACCAAGAATTCCATTCAAGGCTGGATACTTTGTTGCTTTAGCTGCTCTACAGATGTATGACATGACAGAACTCTTCATCCCAACAACTGGATTGTTTCTATTCACATCACAACTTAAAATGACACTTACTGTTATCTCAACTTCTTCAATACAGGTGTGGATGTGCAGCACTGCATTATAACCTGGGCAGATAATGGATTTGTGCTCAATTATCACTATCTGTAAAACAATTCAAAATAAGTGCATTTTTCCTAATTTCAGTTATAAAAGAACAGAGAATAATCAATGCAGAACTATATTAAAAAGTCTATTGAACAATATACACATACATTTTTGTCAAAGAGCAAAATTTTAAAAGTTTATAATATGGAAGTAAAAAACTGAAGAACTGGCCTGATGAGGTCTTGCTTTCACCATTATAAGTATCTAAAACTTCATTGAGAAGTTACATTCAAAACAACTTATATTTTAAAAACTCAAATTAATGATGTCAGTGTTAAGTATATATGTTATTGCCCATTTAGAGATATGGCAGTGAATAAGAAATCTGAACTGAAACTTCAAAATACCAAAGTTTTAGATTTGGTAAAACATAAAATATTTCCATGTTTTTTTACCCCTCTATACAGCGATTTAATGTTCTTATTCTACCTGGGCATCAAATGTGCGTCCAGAATGACAAAGGTTGTTGAGATCACAGAGAATAAATCCTGGAAGGATCTCTTCCTCTTCAATTCCCTTCAGTCTGATCTTTAGATTTTCACCTGGGGCTACTGAGTCAGTTTCTACATCATCAGAAAGGATTCCAAGAACTTCCACATTGTGCTTAAAGAAAAAAAAACGTAGTTTTGCATTGTGAATATTTTAGTCAGGTACAAAATAATTGTAATATAACAGTATTTCAGTAAGTAATTCCATTACAGTTTAAGTTAATTATATTTGGTTCTGTCAAGCTTCAGAACATTTAAAATATTTGAATTACTAATACTTGAATTTTTTAAAAGAAGTTTTTTTCTTTTTCAAGTTTTTTTTTCCCTGTTTCCCTTTGGGGGAAAGGAAAAAAAAAAGACAGGAGGAAAGAAAGAAACTCTTGAGCAATATTAACCCACAGCAGGTAAAAAAGGCTTAGTGGGCCAACTATACAAACATGAAATAAAATCCAGTTGAAGTGTGATAATTTGTAGTCCAACAACTGAGTTTACTAAGGCAGGAGAAACGGAGAACCCAAGGTCTGACTGCTAAGGAGCTACACAACAACGCTGTGCCCAGAAACGTCACCTATGTAAAATGTTAGAGCTTAGTTGTGCTCAACAGAGCAACAGAATGTTTTCTGATTTAAAGTAATGAGTATCTTTAAGAACAAAGCTCTTTTTTTATGGCAGTAAATTTTCTAAATATATAAACCTTACCATACCTTGTTTGGCATCATCACAAGCTGTTGTCCTTTGCAAATAGAGCCCGATTCCAGCTTCCCAAGGACCACAGTGCCCATGTCCTTCACAAAAAGAAATCATTACAAAGCAACTGAAAAGATTTTCCTAAAGAGTCCACTAGTTATGATTTATCTCTGAGTTTGATTACTTAACTCTATGAATATCTAGCACTGCTAGACTTAGTACTTTGGAAATTGTTCTCATGAAAGATTACAGATTTCAGGAGTTTCATATAATGCCAAAATTATTTACTTCCCCTTCTCTCCTCTATTCTACAGTTGGAAATGTAACATTAGCAAAGAAGAAAGATACCCTCTAAAAGTACAGTAAATAGTCCATTTACTGCTTTTTGAAAACAGCCTCTTTATACTTTCTATATTATTACTTTAATCTGTACCTTATATTTATCCACAATTGGCAGCCTGATTGGTCCATCAACTGAACGGTTGAAGTTTGGCAAATTATCCAGGTATGGAATAAATGGTAATCCACTAAAAAAGCAGAAGGCATTTGTTTCAATTTCGTGAGCACTCTTCCATTTAAAAAAAATACTCAAAATGGATAAATGCAGTCCAACAAAAGGAATCATATTCATCTTGGTATCATTTAGAAAAATGACCTCTAAGACCGCTAAATCTATTATAAGATCCCATCAGCAGTGTCCACTTTACCCCAACCAACGTATTAATACACAGGAAATGCATGTTTTTAAGTTACATTACAGGCATATTTTACACAAATTAATTATTCCTTTGAGACTCACGACAGATGTACATCCAAAATATATTTTGGAAATAAAAAATCATAAGCTAGGTCCAAATGTGATTTCCATTAATTCTTTTTAAAGTACACTGAACAATACTGAAAAACACGACATCCACTGAGAGACATGGCTTGTCCCTAATTATAATACAGCTTCAAGCAAATTGTTCACATCAAACAATTACTCATTCTAGCAACGTCAGCTGCAGCATCACTGGCAAATTCTAGTGCTCGTAAGGCACTCACACAGCCAAAGAACACTGCTAATAGTTTACTAATAATCTTCTGCAGTTTGCAAATGCTTTTCATTGGCACGTTGCATGGCTGTGTTCTTGTTGCTCTGGCTGTATTTCCTCAAGCACATTGGCACACAACTACAATATACCACGCTCTGCTACCTCTCAGCTTCACTGAAGCATTTACTTTTATTGAAATACAGCAATTATTCAAGTTGCTCAATTTAAGATACATACATATACCAAGGACAGAATTCTGACTGTTCTTTAAGGTTTGCTCCAGTCAGTCCTGAGCAGGGCATGAAATGAATGTCCTTTTTGGGATTGAAGCCAACTTTCTTCAAAAATGGCACCAGTTTCTCTTTACATTCCTCATATCTATTGAATGACAAGCAGATCAAGGTAAGTTCCACTTATGCCAGCATAACATAATCCTGTGCTTTAAAAAACATGCAGACATTTCAGTTCCATCAGTTAAGTTACTGTGTGAGCAGCAAGCAAGCCTAATTAAGGTCTGGAGGCCTATTTGCATCTTCTTCCCAGCCTTCCAGCACAGCTCGGTTATTTTCTGTTCCCCTATTCCCCCTCATTCCTCTGCTTCATAAAGCACCATCAGTGCTCTCCCTATGCTTCAATGGCAGGGCTGGGGAGCAGCAGCACAAGCTGGAACTGCTTAAAGCAAGAGATCCAGGCCAGCACAGCAGGGCAGACCACGCAGACACCTCCTGAGGTCAGGCTCCAGGCTGGCACTTCAGTGCTGGCTCAGTCTCCTCCCATCTCTTACAGTTTCTGGAGGTTTTGTGCTATTTATTTCTGCCACACTGCCTCCTCTCAGTTTGCGGTGAATTCAGTAATGTCAGAAGGTTGGGGCAAGACCAAGACAGAGAATTGGGCGTGCCTTTGTCTCTTAGTGAAGCAGGCTGACATACCAAGGTTGCACAGGCCCTCACGGCTTCCCACTAAAACTTCCACAATTCTGGGCAGAACACACAGCAGGTTCTCTGACAACTCTGGCAAACTCTACTGCTGAAAATACAATTGCTTCCTTTTTTAGGCTCAGTATAAAGTTTCCAAGTCAACAATTAAACTATGCTAGAATGCATGGGGGTTTGTTAGGTATGTCTGCATGGATCCAAGCAGTTGACAGTGAACGTTGGGAGTGTAGAACTTGCAGCTTAACTGAGAAGCACTGTCCTAGGCACTGAGCTTCTGGTTTTCCTGCCAGTTTTAAAACCTCTGCCTTTAGGTCACCAGTCTTTCAGCAATAATGGGAAACAAAAATTACTTTACCTAGGAATTATTCTATTGTAGTATCTGTCAATGAAGATTGTATTTTTAAATTAAACTCACCTTTCATTGCTCCAGTTTACAGTTGGATCATCCATTTTATTAATAAGAACTATTAAATGCTTTACACCTGCTGTTTTTGCTAACATGGCATGTTCTCTTGTTTGTCCACCTTTCTCAAATCCAGTTTCAAACTCTCCTTTTCTTGCAGAAATAACCTAATTAAAGATACATATTTTAATAAAGGTTTTACTATTCTCTCAACAGAACAATCAATAATACTGCCCTATTCAAAAAAATTTGGTTAGTCAGACCTAGTAAAAGCTTCCAAAATGCACTGGTATATTCTCAGTATTACCCATTAATTTCTGCATTGACATGTAAAAAAATCACATGACATCTGTGGACAGTTTTAAGAAGTTGTTAAATTACTTCAGAACTCACTCATCTCAGTAAATGTAACATTTGAAAATTCTGCCTTCTGTAAGTAACCAAAAGAATAAAGAAGTAAACAAAAAATAAAAACCAGAAGCTTAATTCCACAGCATATGCAAAATAAAAGTATCTGATTTGTCCTTACCAGCACAGCAAGATCAGCTTGAGAAGCCCCACCAATCATATTTGGAACAAAGCTCTTGTGTCCAGGAGCATCTAAAATAGTGAAGTGTTTCTTCTCCGTTTCAAAATAGGCACGACCCACTTCTACTGTTTTACCTTTGTCTCGTTCTTCTTGGTTTGTGTCTAAGGCCCATGAAAGGTACCTAAAAAAAATCCCAACCCAAATACTCTATTGTTGTATTGATTTTTATTACATTTATATATAATTTGTTAGTCATAAGAGACCTTATTTTTGCTAACTTATTTTAACCACCTCAGTATTGCTAAATGCAAAGTCAATGCTGGTCTTTGAAATACTTTACTGATTTGTGTGTACAGTGAGCTGCAGAGCCCATTGCCAGCTCTCCTTCACAATATTCATTTTTAAAAATTCTAATAAACAATTTTCATTTTCTAAGTTCTTCAGCTGAGATCTAACTTCAAGTCATTTAAATTTTGCCTCAGTCTCAGAAACATCTCAGGATCAAATACAGAACATTTTTTCATTCTCAGCATAATTAACTAAAACATTAGTTCTACTTGCATATATCATAATTGAGAAATATAATTACTAGTTCTCATTTATTTGCACATATTAAGCAGAAGTTGGCTATGAAATAGACACCATCTTTATTCACACTACCTTTGACAGATTTTCATTATATAGACTCTTGTCCCCTCCTAATAATTTTTCCCACTGGCTGCCAACAAGTTAGCTTTCAGTTAGATAAACTGAAATTAAAAAAAAAAAAATTACTTTGATCTGTCAGGTTTTGTGAAAACCAGTGAATATAAAGAAGAAAAAAAAATGCTCTTACTAAGGATAAAGAAGTGGTAATAACTCCACTGAACTGGTTTAACACAGCAATAGTTTTCGCCATTAACAGCAGCCTGTAGACATCCTTAGCTTTTGTTTTGTAGTGACTGGGTGGTGCTGAAGAGATGCTGCTTGGACAATGGTTGCTTGGTGAAAAGAACTATGTCATCCTTTCTATTCCCCTCTCTCACACATGATTCAGTGAGTTCAGGTCAATGCCCATCCCCTGAGGATGCTCTACCCCTAAGGAAGTCTTTAACTGCTCCTTTTCCAGAACCCTTTGAACCCCTTTTATTCTCCAGCCAAAAAGAGAAAGCTTTCAAAAATGAAATCAATTTTGCAGGAGTTGTCTGAAGCAGAAATCAGGCTGCTACATGTGCTGTATACACACACTGCCCCCACAAAGCACAACCAACCAAAAAACAGTAACAAAACCCAAACCAAACAAGAGGCCCAAAAAAACTCCACCCAGGACAAGAGCACCATCATGCCTGGAGGAAGCCAGGGCTACTGGGACAGAGACTAAAACCAGTTTCATTGCAGTAAAGGGCAAAGTGTGCTACTATCTTCATGAAGTTCATACCATGTTTCTCTGTTTTTTTCTTTAGCTTCTCTTTCATATTTTTCAAGTGTTCTTTTGTCAACCATTCCTGTCAAATACCTAAGAAGAGGGAAAATAAAAGTGCAATTTTACACAAAGCAGAAAATACTTATACAATCCCCACAGATTGTTATGACTGGAAAATGAAGATACTAATTTTTTTTTTTTAATCTTCACAGAAAGGACAAAGTTTAACCAATAGTATAAAGCAGTTTCAAATTGCATTTTAAAGTACAAAGAAAAACAGCCACGTTCTAGGAAAGTGATTAATTAAAAAAAATTATAATGTTTGCTTTTGAATAGTTGCTTCTATTAAGTGAAAATCCTATAGCAATAACATTAATGTGCTGGAATTAAGAAATTCCAAAGACAGTAAGTACCTCAATTGACAGGGATAGAAATATTGTTATAAAAGTATTAACATATGCTGATTAAAGCCACAAAGAAAATATTACTCATTTTAATTGACGTTTTTTAATTCACAAGAACAGGAAATCTAAAATTTAAGTTTCCTTACATTATTTGTCCTCCAATAGTTGACTTGCCAGCATCTAAAAAAAATTAATTCAAGTCATCAACAATGTGCAATTCTAGAAACAGCAGACCATTACGAACTAACTCATCTAGTTTGGTTCCAAAGGATTTATTTTTTGAACCATAATATAAGTTTTTGAAAGCATCTTGCACCTTCCCTTGTTCCCATTATAATTTGTTGTCAATTAAATTACACCAAATTTTGAACATGCTGTTTTCATATATATCAATTCAGCATTATCCATAACAAAAACCCCTCACCAAGCAGTGATGCAGCTAAAGCCAGGGTCAAGAGTGTGGGAAGCTCTTGCAAAATCCCCTTCTCTGCTTCCTTTATCCCTTGTCCCTAACTTGTGTGGGCTGCTCTTCAATATTGGGATGTACCTCTGCCCACAGCCCCTTTAATTTTGTGACTCCATTCTGAATTTACACAAGGACCGAAATTACAGTACTTTTAAGGTGGTAAGTAACTACAGAAATGAAAAGACAGAATTTACTGTATAACTTGTGATTCAATAATTCTTCTCTACTTCTGACACCACCCAAGTTTTTATGAAGCTTGCTGAAACTATTAAATGAAGATATTTTGCTATAAATGCTTCTTTTAACCATGAATTATGTTAATATATTGCTGTAGCCCTACACATTTTGGTATTTAGAATAATAATTTTTGAATCTAATAGTAAGAACCCTTTTTAATTAAAATAAGCAGAAAAGAAGCACAATTTTCTGATTTTGTTCTTTAGATCATAAACACAGATGTGTCACTTCAGCACTCAACAGGAACAGGTACTTGAGAAATCATGAACACAAGCATTGTTGTGTTCAAGAGAACACACTCTATCCTTGGCCCTCTGCCCCTGAAAGACCTTTAAATTTTTCCTTTTCCAGAGCAGCTTCTTTAGAGTGAGTGCTCCTGTGAGCCTCAAGACATGGTGAATACAAAGAACAGCATTCATTTCTAATCCTCTGAGTTCTAAGACACAATAGACAGATCCAACTACTTCACCTTCACTTAAAACTTACCTACGTGTCCAATGAATACTACATTTACATGCTCTTTTTTAGGAGCACCTGGAGGTGCTACAACAGATTTCGGTTTTGGTATTTCCTCCTCCTCCTCCATCATTTCCTGAGCGCTCTCTTCAGAAGGCCCCGCATCCCCTGCAGGACCACCTCCTAGCTCTGCTTCACCGGGTTCTTCTTTGTGGTCCCACGACTCTTCTGGGGACATTTCTGTCTCTCCATTTTCCACTAAAAATGAACCAATTAGATATATTCATATAGATAAAGAAATGAAAAAGAATTACCCTGGGGAAAAGCCCCTGTCCCGAAGGCGCAATCACAGGGCTTTAACTACTGTTAACGTCTGTTAACGTTTTCCCATAGAAAAAGGGACAACTGCTGCTCCTTTCTGAAATTATTAATACCAGGAGCTTTCAAGCTAGCTTGTGTGCTGACATAAGAAATCTAGGATACAGAAACTTCTGTTTTAACAAGGTAACAATTTTACAAAGCAAAAGCAAATATGAAGATCCACTCAGACCAGCACAGTAGTCTGAATCCACAGACACACATGACCATATGTTTAGAAAGCAAAGGAAAGGGATTATAGTTTAAGTTCACTCATAAGCCATATAAAAACAATTAGAAAGACACTATTTCCATGTTCTGATTGTTCACATTGCTGACCACTTGAAAGTTCTTTGCTAATCACCATTCCACATACGTTAATGGGGCTATTTGATAATATGAAATTATTTTTTAAATAAAGCACTCATCATTTTATAGTGTCCAAGCAATCCAGTTGCAGCTCTCAATGCATACTAGTGTTTAATTACCTCTTTTCTCATCCAAGTAAAAAGAAACAACAAAGTACACTAAGGACTATTTGTAAGTGTAAAGGCTCTACTATTTGTTTGCAGTGATTCAGCAAAAGCACTGTAGTAGTACATTATAGTACTATCATAGTAAAAAAGAACAATTCTCATCTTACCAACAGATTCTGAAATTTCCATGTTAACAGCAGCATTTGAACCTAGAAGACAAAAAAGGGAGAGAAATGAATCATTAAAGACACATACCTACCATGACAGTAATCAAGAACAAAGGAAAATGAGTGACTAAATTAATAAAAGGATAGTTCAGATGTTTTGGCACTTGCCAAAACTTTTTAATATACAGGCTCATTTCAAAAATTCTGCTTCATGCTAGTTTTATGATCTTCCATAAGCTACTTTATGAGCCTTTCCCAACTGCTTATGAAACTGTAAATAAATACAGATAATCACATTGCCTTACAAGAGTAGTATGAGGATAACAAAGATTGGAAAAGGTTCATAGAGATTTAAAAGAGATTATTTGCAATAATTTTTTAAAAAATCGTGAAATGAAGATACACAAATGACTACCTTCACAAGAGGCTGTCTGCTCCTCTGGAGAAGGCTCTACAGGTGCACCTGCAGAGAAAAAAGTTTATCTTTTAAAGTACAATGAAGTGTCCAACTTCCAAACTTTGCCATAAAAGACCATCTCCCAACTTTATTGCAAGAAGTGTATGGAAAGAATAACCACTTCCCTCCCTGCTAAGTGGTACTAAACACAGCCTCTAAGCACAAATACTGCTAAAGAACACTGCCTAAACATGGTGAAAATAATATACCACTTCTAAAAACAATGCATTTTTTCCCCCTGAATTGAAAGATAGACATAAAGCAAGCAATTTTTCTATACACAGTATTTTACTTGCCCATCCTTTTTGAGCAGGCTGGCTATTGCTAAGTGTTAGGGTGTTTAAAAATACCAAAGCAGTTTCATTGTATCCAACGACACAACGTGGTGTCACAAATGCAGGGAAAGGGTCTGCCAGCAGCTGCTTGCAGCCATGTCTACACTGCTCTTGTGCTTCACTTCCACTAAATGTTGAGTAGAAAATAGAAACAAGCTATTAAAAACAAATTCTTAACATCTTCTGTAGTTATTACATCAAGAGATGACAAATTCATTCAGATGTCTGGTAAATTTGCCAGTCCTCTTAAACACCAGAGCACAGTCCCATTACATGGAGGGCAATCTCACTGGTCAGGTGCATCTATCAAAGCCACAAGCATGTTTTTTTGGATAAATTACTCAACCCTCTCATGCACTAAACCATGCCTCTACATTTTATGCTGAGAAGTAACTAATTATTAAACCTACTAGGAGTGATACATTGCAATTAACACTTGCACCACTCAATGTTTTGGGACGTTATTTTACATGATCAAGGGGCCTTCTATAACTATACATAAAACCTTATTTAGCTTTCTCTTAGTGTAAGTTCAACTTCATAATTCTTTGAAACAAGTTATCTTTTTTTCAACCACATACAAAATTCATACCCTCTGTTTAGCTGTACTCCAGCTCTCCTTCAACTGAATTCTGAACACAGATCTTAGAGCATCACTTGCTCTATACGCATGATGGGACCTAAAGATAAAACAAATCTCCTCAAAAGAACAAAGCCATACAGAGAAGGACCTGATTCTAAGCCTCTTTGCTTTCGCACTGTTTGCGTATTTGCTGCAGACTTCTCTAAAGTGGAGCAGCGCTGGGAGAGCTGGCAGGGGGCCAGAGGACAGGGCTTTGCAGGCAGGGTGAATGTGGGTCACAGCACAACATCCAGTGGCCAGCAGCAAAGCGGGGAGGGGGCACAGCAATGCCCGACTGAAAGCACTCCCTGCACTCCTGTCTTGGATCTGACATGAGCTACACTCCCGAAAGCAAACCAGCCAGACTTGAAGAGAATGATTTAATATAATCAGTAAAAGCGTAACAATAGAATACCCTTAGATCCTTTTAAAGAAATGATCTATCACTCCTATTTGGCAGCTGGAAAAGATGCCAAGCAGTCCATTTTTGAGTGTGGCAATCAGGTGGCACGAAATCTAGGTATGAACCTAGAGCCTCCATTTTGTAGCACATCAGAAGATTGTTGGCTGTTTCACACATACTGTGGTAGGGACGCATAAATATTTTAATTATAAGACCATTTCAACAAGCTTTTGATTTCACTCCAGAACTTTGTCTGTAATGAAAAATGTATCAAATGGCAGTATTAATGCACTTGCCTTGGACCAGAAGTTCTATGAGTGGTTGGAGAGCTAGTTAATTTCTGAGAAGTATATTGTCAATCAACAGCATTCATATAAACTCGGTTTTTACTTTCTGGTCTGCAATACAGTAGGTATGCAGACAGGAAAAAAGTTTCTTCACAGCTAACAGAGAGGAAGTAGAAAAAAGGTCCCTCTATGAATTTTGTACAGGTCTAGCACACGAGAGTCAGTAAGACAGTTTGTGCATGGATGCTACAGAGTACTAGTGTACACAACCAGGGGACAACAGAAATTCAGCTATAACCACAACCATTTATTAAACTTTGGTCACTTTGGTACACAAGTGGCAGACATGCTTTGGAAGAGGACACTGAATTGTATCAAACATACACTGTTTCTTCAAAGCAGAAAGAAACATAAACCACTCACTAAAAAAGAAATTGTTAAGAAACCAAGTAAATAAATAAAGAACCCTAATTTCAAAACTAACATGCTCTGAGTGACAAAAATAAACAGTCACCACAGTAATTGTTTACTTCTGATAAACAATTTCAGGTTATGTCAGGTTATTTCAGACAAAGGCTCATATTTACTACACTGTGTGGAAGTGAACAAATTGCCTGAAATGTGCCTTAAGACCATCATCTCAAAAGAAGGATGCAATCCTACTGCCTCCTTAGCATTTTGGTCTGTCACCTCATTTGTGAAGATCATCCAGACAGGAATCTTTCATATGAGAGTGACTCAAAACATACTTTGTAGGAAATCTGGTTTTAAAGTCAGGACATGCATTAAGTGACGCCAATTTTTTAATGCCTCAAATTATTGGATTTACGCATGACAAGCAGCTGTTGGATTCTACACCTAACCATCTCCATCTCTCCTTCAAGCTTAAGTCAAGAGCTGCTGTTGCAACCTTATCCGCAGTATTACACGGAGTGAGTGGCTTATCTTTACTCCTGCTCAACATCAGAGCCTTAGGACATTTTATGGAATGTCTCTGTTGTCAATGCTAAGGGCAAAAATGGATACAGATGCTGCATTTATCTACTGGTACCGTCAGACCATGACATTATGTAATTCAGAGACTTGTCTGGAAAACGTACTTGTGGGGATTTTTTAAATGTAAAATTCACTGGAAGAGTATGTACACTGCCAATACAGAGTCCAAAACTGCACAACTTGTAAAACACGGTGACTGATCTCTTTAAAATACATCTCATGTCCTAAAGAATCCACTCTGCCTACTTCATTCACACAGCATTCTACTACAGCTGAAGAGTTTGTTGCATATCACACTAAGTTTTGTACTTGTTTGCATTTTTGTTGTACAATAACCAAAGCTGCACAAGTACAACAAATTTGAAGTTATCATCCAACTTCTGAAAATATTGTTTCAAAAGACTATAAGCCATGAACTTTCCAGCATTGACATATTAGAATGCTTGTAGATAAACAATAGAAAATTGCTCTTTAATTAAATTTATATTAGAATGTAGCAAGTTTTCATATCTAGAACAGGTACAGCTGGCAAAGTAGGAATCAATATTAGAAGAGTGGTTAAAAGACAAATTAAAGTCAAACTCAACTGCTAAGCAGTAGTGACAACCTCCATCTTAACACAAACCTCAGTGTTTACCAGATGCACAGAAAAAGCTGATAAAGGTCTCCACACAAGTAAGAACTGCCCAGTGGTTAACTGGTAATTCCTCAGCAGCAAACCTGAACCACAATGCAAATGCCTTCACAGAATTGATGAGAGGCATACATTTGGTGCAATACAAGCAGCACTCAGCTCCCAGCCTGCTCTGCTGCTGGAGTGATAAGAACCCAGACAGGACTGGAACCTGACAACTGGGGTAGACTACAGAGTTAATGAAACTCTGCACCACACAGCAGAGAGATTAAAAAAAAGAAAAAGTAAAAAAAATAAAAAGGCAAATTCAGCCTGAAATAAACATCTTATCTAAAAACTTAGATACCTGTATAGTGAATTTGTTATTGCTTCTCTAATACAGTATCAAGTTCCTTCACAAGGATTCCTGAAGAGTGAAGAAACATATGACACCCACCTTAGGATTCCCATCACCTTTTTGTATGTGTAATTACAATACCTGAGTTCAGCACATATTTACACGATAGTCATACAGTCTTAACAGTTTTCATGCATTACATAACAGATGTTTGCCCCCCCTTTTTTAAAAATGAAAGCATAAAGGGAATTACAGAAGAGTAAAAAAAATAAAAGTCTGCATCAAACACACACAGCGTGAAAAGCAGAATAAAAAAAGCCCCAAGAGATTCTTAGATAACAAAACACACAAAAATTACGTCAAGCACAAATAAAGCTAAACAAAGTGCTTTATGTCCAATACTTAAAATTGTACAGAAAGAAAAGGTTTTCAGGAGTTCACTGTAAGGCAGTTGTTTTGAAAGTTAAACCCCAAATTATGTCCTTCTCTCTGCCCTGCTTTATTGCTTATGCCCCAGCTTCACCAGTGGACACATCAGTTTTTAAAATGCACCAAAGCAAAAGCAGCTTTCATAGTTTAACATGACTCTGTAAAATTCACCAAAAAAATTAGCACTTGTTTCATATTCATAGGATTTCATTACATGTTAGCTTAGTAAAAGATCCACCTTCTTCCTTCTCCAGTGAGGACACACCTTAAGTTTATCTTATCTAAACTTGACATGCTCCTTAACGACTAAGTTTAAGAAAGCTTATGGGGATTTTCAGGGAATATACTGAAGTCCTCTTTTGCTTAAGGTCAAGTATTTGTGCTGAGTTGATAACCTGATTTTTAAGACAGATACTCAAGAAACCCAGCTCAGTATTTCAACAGTTCAGGATTCCACTCTGACAAAAATCTCTCATAACCCAGTATCTTTAGTATGAGTCATATTTTTAGTATTGCATCTCCTGTCCTAAACTAACTTTTGTAATGAAATACAATCACTGTCATTTTCCCACAGACCTCTTCAAAACATAGTCATTAATTTAATGGATTAAATTATGACTACTTTATTCCTTCATAAAAAAAACCCACAAAGTAAAACCATTTTTCTATCTTAGCTTCATACAATCAGCTACTTCTTTTCCTTGCATATCTCTCATCACAAAACAGAAGAAAAATGCCAAAATTCCTTAAGTGGAACTGTAAAACCAGATTATAAATAGGATCCAAGAATTATCCCAATTTATTTTTGTGTTAATTTGATAGAGCAATCAAGTTTTAAGATAACATCATGCTTCCAAACACATTGAAGCAGTAGCCCAAAGCAGAGTGCCAAACACATGGTCAGCAGGCTGCCTCAGCCCCCAGGACAGTTCATGCAGTGCACAGCCAACTCCCAGGGCTTTGTGTGTCCTAGTCATGCAAGGCCACAAGGGTGATGAATTATTCTAACAGGAGCAACACAATCCTGGCCACCTTCCTGGGGACACTTTAGATGTAGACAAAGGACATCTGTGTAACACACTGGCACCCTGAGTGCACCACACAGGTGTGTTATATCTGATCACCTGTCAGTGCCAAGACATCCAGCCTTTCTCTGCATTGTTTCAGAAGTGGTTGTACAGCTCACTTGTCTAGAGAAGCTGATACAGAATAGTGCTCTAGGTAGTCAAGTGCCAACTCAAATCAAGATTTTCAGATCAGAAGAATTTATCCCATATACTGGCACTGACAATACAACCCTGATTTGCTGCCATGTGAGCAGTTCAAGTTAGCAGTTCTGAAGGATTAACAGTAACACTACCAGCACTGATGAGGAAATCATCAGCACAGGGCTGTTCCAAGGCTGACATGAAAAACCATGTAACCCTTTAGCACAACAGCTTCTTGAACTGTGGGCTACTAGTCCCCAACTAGAAAGGCTAGTCTTGGACAAGCCTTTCTCAGCAAGTGCACATGCAAAGTGAAGTCTCTTGAGGACTGAGACGTTGAAGAGTCTCACAGTGTAAAATGAGATACCAGGCTTTGGAGAACACAGTGGTAGAGATAACTCATCATCCTGCTCTGGAAACTACAGGTTTCAGAACTGAAGTAGATGATACCAAAACTCCACCTCTGTGTCTGACTGACATATGCATGTCCCAGCTGCTACAAGGTCAGAAAAAATGAGGGCAGGGAAAAGCAGGAAGAAAAATGCTATATCCATTTATTTACAGCACTTGAAGGCTGAGGATGTCCAGCTGCTTGAATGCAACTGTTTCAGAAGTGACTACTGCAGGCAAGTGAGGATATTTAGGGAGTGAAGCAAACAGGGGCACTGAATCTTAAGCCAGATGTTTGCTTGGCTCAGGACTGTAGGGGCAAGTTGTTTAAACTATAGTCATTATCAAAAATATTTAGAAATTAATTTGAAGTGGTCAAGAGAAGGACCAAACTAAACAGTAGCCCTAATACCACCAAAAGGACAAATGCTTTCCTTACACCCGCTGCTGTGTGTCACACTTTTCATTCTTATTATTTTCATACTAATGATGCTTTTTCTCTTGCTACTACCACTGCATACTTCAAATCAGTGAACAATTCAGGTTGGAAGGTGTCCCAGGAGTTAGCTAGTTTAGTCTCCTGCTCCAAGCAGATTCAACAGTGAATACTTCTAAATTATTTCTGAAAAGAAGAACTAACACAAAATATAATAAAGACCATACAAGGAAGCTGTGATAAATTTTACCAAGAATCCTGTAATTATTCAAGAACTATGACAAAAACTGAACCACAAAAATGCAGATTGATGCTGCATTTTCAAAAATGTTTTGATTCTCTCATACCCAATTAAAAAAAATAGAAATCTTATTAATTGGAGGTTGGTGTTAACTATTCCCTCTGAACCATGCCTTGATACAAAAACAAATAAAAAATGTAATTTTCTGCTACATACATCTACAAAATTAATGAAATATAATACAAAAAGAAGTCATAGAAGCTAAAGAGTGAAGTTGCAAGGCACAGTTGTGACTATGAATGTTTAGAGGCCCTAACACAATCTACTATCATTTCATTATCACACATGGCCTTAATTTAGCTGAGTTGCTAGTCCAGCAACTGCTGGAGAGTCTCCCCAGAAGTACAACATGTCTGTGACTCCCTCCCAGTTCACCTGGCACATAACTGCACTGCAGCCATGGCTGTCACAGACAGAAAACCCAAAAGGCTTCATTTCACATTTCCAACAGAATCCAACAAAGACAGATTTTACACAAACGAGTTTGACTTGGACACAATTTGATAAATGCAAGTCCTCACAGCTACAACATTTAGAACTGGTTTTAGTATATTCCTTAGGCATAAAAATGTAAATAATATGCTTTTCCCATATAATCAAATTATAGTTTCAGAATTATTTTGGAATGAAATTATCTTTGAGCATAAGTTGTATTGGTTGTAAACATCAGTCAGCTTTCTTCCTAATATACAATTTCCCATCAAAAGAAAGCATGTGTAAACCAGTTTTAAAGTAAGCTATTAGGAATGCAGGTCTCAGGAGCTTCCCAGTTTTAGAAAGTGAACATCTTATTCCATAAATGGCTTCTGAGAGTGCTCCTTCTGTGCTCTAAACATAAATGACAGGAATTTTATTCAAATTACTAGAAACATTAAGTTAGCGTGCATGAAAGCAAACACTATTACACACTGCAGCCACACAATGGAATCAGTCCTGTGGAATTTTTATATGCCATGCTGCTACTACACATTTATCCTGATCTATAATGGCCTTTGATTTACTAAGGAATTACAACTTGAACAAAACCTCACCAAGAGAAAGTTCCAAGAAGAAAAGCATTACTAGAACTTAACTTCAGGCCACTGAAATTCCTCAAGTGACACTCAACTTCTTATATTTCTTAAGGTTTAGATTTGTCAAGGCTAATTTAGGTTCTTCCCACTACAAACCATGTAATGAACAGTGAGTGTCACAGAGCACCTAATTCCCTATGGGAACAAAAGCAAACTGGGTTGCTGAAAAGTAACCTATTCAGCACCATTGTCTAATCACATGTTGTTCTGACTTATTTCCAGAGCAAGCTCCACCTAGTTCTTCCAGCCAGGAAAGTAGTTGTCACCTTATACAAACATCTGCAAGGAGAAGACTGTCAATTACCTTCTGTAACCAAGCACATCAGACCTGGAGGAGCACCCAGCAAGTGCAGTATTCCAGTTAGGAAAGAAATAGAATTCTTTTAACTGCAGGTTTTTGTCTGCCTAATCTTAGGGATATTGAAGGTACTAAGAGAAACTCATAATCCTAAACCTTAAAGAAGATATAGCAATCAAGGTAAATTCAAACCAGGTAGATAATAGCACTATGTAGGAAATGTACTCAGCAACGAAGACACAAAGCAAAGCTATTCTGATCACTCCAGATGATCAGACACTTTTCAAGCCATCCTTAATTTCTGGAAAGACGAAGCTCATCACAGGCTGCAGAAGTAGCAAAAGAGTGGAGAAAAGAAGAGTGAAGAATAATGAGTAGGTGAGGAGATGTAGTTTGAATTCCTACCAAAAAAATTAACTATAGAATGCCTTAGACGAAATCTTAAAAAGCAGCCAGGAGAAAGAAAAAAAAAATCAAAATTATTCTAATAATATTCAAAACACTAAAAAAGCTTCCAATATTGGTTACATAGCTAAAAAACCCAAACCTTTGATTCAGATTGCAATATCTGCAATACAGGAATGGATTCTGAAGATTAGTCAAAGGTGCACCACGTGTTCATCGCAGCCCCAAGCTACCCAGTCTACCTCTACATCCGTGAACTTTAACATATAGATTTATTCTAAATGGAATTCAAGAGTCTGCCCATGGCTTCTCTGAAGTTTATTTTAATGCACTCAGACATTACTTGCCTGCACAGTACATGAGCTATAAGTTCTGCTAAAAATCAGGAGTGTTGAACAGCTGTAGAGAACATATAATCTAACACAAGGAACAGGTTAATATTCTGTTACAAAAATATTAAAGTGTCATGTATAAAAGGTACAGATTTTAGTTGTTAACAACTATTAAATTTAGATACTAGGGAGATCAAGACCAATTAATATATTAAGGCAAAATACAATAAAAAATAAGCCACAACCAACATAACAAGTACATTATGTCTTTAGTGAAATTAAATTACTAGATAAATATCTGAAACACTTGCTTGTTTCATATTATGCCAATAGGGATAAAGAAAATTATATGAAAAATTAGGAAGATCTCAAACTCCTTAGCTATAGGAGTGACATTAAAACACTACCACAAAGTTAAGCAGCATGTCTGATGTTTGGAAGAATCTTCAGTTTGGAGCTGAAAATGAAAAAGTAGCTCTCCTTTAATTTCCCATATGCAAAGTAAATCTAGTATAAACATTGGTTGTGCACACAAGGATCCTTTGAAATTAAAAGCAGGGTAAATTTCAGGTTATTCCATTAGCTGAGGCCAGCTGGACAGAACTCCCTTCCCTACTAATCCTTTATCGGCATTATGTTAGGAAAAAAAAAAATAAATTACTTGATATAATCTTCAAAAAGACATTTAAGATACATCTGAGCCACTGGTGGCTGAAGCAGTGCTTTTCTCCCCAGCAACACTAAATTTATTACCTCCAAAATCTTCGGCAACTCCTAGAGTTACACGTTATGTATTATATATATTCCATATATTATATTTATTTTATATATTATAGGAAGAGCAGAGCTATGTGGTTTTTTCCCCATCATGGGTGGTGACCCTTTGCGAGCAAAGGTCCCAGCAAAACGCACACGGGACGCACAGGGAGCCAGAGCACCCCGGTTCCTGCTGCTCCCTGGGCACAGCCCGCAGAGCCCCGCACCGCGGCCTCCCCCCGCCCGGGCCCCCTCCAACTCGGGGGCTGCCTCGGGCGGCGGCAGCGGCTCCCGTGCGGCGCTCCCGCCGCCCGTCTCTGCGCAGGGCTCCGCGGCCGTGCCCCTCCCGCCGGGGAGACCCTCCCGCGGCCGGACGCTGCTCCCGCGGCCCTGACCCCCGCGCCGCCCCCAGCCCGGCCCGGCTCCTCGCCCGCCCCGCGTGGCTCTTTCCCGGCCGCCGCGGGCCCGGCACCCTCACCCCGCTCGCCCCGCGCCCTCCCAACATGGCCCCCATCCCTCCCTGCCTCCCTCGCCCTCCGCGGCGCCGGCCCCGCGGTTACCGAGCGGCGGTGGCGGCGGGAGGCCGGGCGGGGGCGAGGGCGGCGGCAGGCCGGGCGCCGGGCCGCTCCGCAGGAAGGACGGCACGAACTCGGCGGCGTGGACGTTGGGCACGAAGGGCTTGGCGTTGACGTTCAGCTGCCGGCTGAAGGCCGCCCCGAGCAGCTCCTGCTGCGCCTCGGCCTCCGCGGCCGGCGGGGCGCAGCCCGGGCCGGCGCCGCTGCCCGGCTCGATGTCCGCCTGGTCCCAGCAGTCGGGAGCAGAGTCGCTACTGCTCCCGCTGCCGTTCCCGTTCGCCTCCATTTTGTGGCGGCCCCACAAGGCTCCGCGGCCCCGAAGCGTCTCCCGGGTGAGGGGGGAGCCGGCGGCGGCACCGACTCAGCACTCGCTCCGCCGATTCCGCGTGTGCTCCGCCGCCCCGACGCGAGCGCAGTGTGGCCTCTCGGGCCGCCGTACCCCCTCCCGGCAGCCTCTCCTACCGCCATCGTAGTAGTTTTTATCGCCTCCGGCCCTCCTCCTGCCGCACGTCCGAGGCGCGACGTAAGAACTACAATACCCGTCATACCGCGCGCGCGCACCCGCGCCCCGCCTCCCGAGGACAGACGGGAAATGGAGTTGCCTGCGTTCCTTGAGCGCTCATGAACTGCAACTCCCGGCGGCCCCCGCGCGCGCCGTGCGTCCCTG
The DNA here is from genome assembly GCF_024509145.1 of Vidua macroura. Taxonomy (NCBI): domain Eukaryota; kingdom Metazoa; phylum Chordata; class Aves; order Passeriformes; family Viduidae; genus Vidua; species Vidua macroura. The sequence goes on along the minus strand of NC_071586.1, from coordinate 7,705,054 downwards.
CCGGCCCCGGCCTCGGCCCGGGCCCCGCCCGCCCCCTTTTCCAGGGGGATGCGGAAGGCGGAGTTGGCGCGAACGCCTCAGGCGGGACGGGAACCGCCCGGGGCAGCTCCCAGCGCTGCAGAATCACACCGAACCCGTCCTGGAGAGCTGAGGCGCACAGGGACAGGACAGAGGCGGGACGGGAACCGCCGGGGCAGCTCCCAGCGCTTCACTCCGAAGCCGTCCTGCAGAGCAGAGGCGGCAGCAGAGCTCCCGGGGAAGCCGTGGGGGCACACGCCCTCGCACGGGATGCAAGAGGGAACGCTGCCGTACCTGTCCAGCCAAAAGTGGACAGGATGCATGGAAAGTTCCAATTTTGGTCATTCTGTAGGACACTTTGACTTGGTTGTTACCATGTAAAAAACCCATCCAGTTAAGCCAGAGTCAGTAGGACTTTCCAAATACTCAGGCCCTCCCTCCACTGGTATGACTTTTAGAAGTTTTTATAACAAAATCTCAACAAGCAAACCCAAAAAACATCGCTTGAAGCTAAGTATATTTGGAGGAAACAGCACAGAACAGAGGGGAAACGAGTAGATTTTGGTTACAGGGCTGCACGAGGCTGTGGCAGCATTTTGTCTCATAAGGTACAGTGTGGTTATAATACACAAAGCAAATACCTGGGAGTTTCTTGGAGTGCTGACATGGGAGGACTGAGTAATCTGCAGCATTGTTCATATTAGAACACTGTAGGACAGATTACAGAGTTGTTTTGAAAGCAGGTAGTCTTAGAACTAAAAATGAAAGGTCTCCGTTTGGAGCAGAGTCCAGGGCAGTTTTGGTTGGAGAACAAAAGCTTTCCTGAAGGGGCGTTTGTGTAAATCCTGACACGAGAACCAGAGGGCTTCTGGCTGCACACCAGCAGCAACATGTGGGCCACGGACAAACAAAAACTTCTACAGATATTAATGGAAATATGAGCTTCCAACAGATCATAACCAGGGAAAACGTTAGTGTACAGGGTAGCACTTACAAAAGCCAAAAAAAAAAAAAAAAAAAAAAAGCCAACAAAACCAAAGCCCCACTAACAACATAGAAAGTTGAAGAAAAAGTATCACTTACAATGAGAGACTAAAAACCTCTGCCTAAGTGGAAGCCTTTCCTTCAAGCACCACCAAGAGGTTAACCCTAACCCTATTCTCTGGCACAGAGTTAAAAATATACTCTATTTTTCAAATCGAGTATAATTAAGGAAGAGTCTCACCTGTGCAATGTTGTAATATTTAGAATTTTGTCAAGCTGCAAGTCCCAGCTGTGCATGGCAATCACTTTTCTCTTTAACAAAAGGAAAAGTAGCATGCAGTGCATTGTCTGGGTTTGCTTTCTTTTAGTTCTAACCTCTGCTTGTGAGATTTATTAAAGGTGTCTGATACATGTCATATAGTATGGAAACAAGGTAGCACCATTTCAGCACTCAGAGGTTACTAGTGTTGAATAATAGGTAAAACTCCAGTGGAGAGCAAGCAGCATGCATTCTGCTGACAGAGTGACTGTTACTGAACACTTTTTACTGTCACTGTGAGCACAGGACAGCTCAGGTTTATAATGAGTGCAATGCTGTACTGCAAGCTTGTGTTTTGTTTGAGCCCTGACACAGCCTACAGGTCAGGAAAGCCTTAACTGGGGGCAGGTGCTTCCTTTTCCGAGCAGTTGGGATGTACTTTAAGATGATCAGCACAAGGAACACAGAGACAGCAATTCTTGCACGCATTTTGACATTCCTTAAAAAAACTTCCTGAAGGTTTTTGAAATGGACCTTCTTTCCAATGGCTCCTAAAGCAGTGAGTTGTGATAATTTTTTTTCTGTTTCTGTAGAGGGAGTAGGGCCAAATATGTGTTTGATCAGAGGTGCAGAAGTGCATATTACCACTGATTTCAGGGGAAAATAATTAGTTGTGTTTCACAACCTTTCTTCCTTCCTTGACAGGTACTTATTCCCTAGGTACTTGCTAGGATACAAACAATTAGTCCACAGAATTTCAAAAGATGCCAGATGTCCTTCAGAGTGTACAAACCTGTTTTGCAGGCTGTCACACATAGGAATTGTGTAAACTCAAACATTAAGTTTTTAACAGGGCTAGTAGTTTGTTTTTCCACTTTGGAACAGCTGGTACTCAAAACAAAAGTGGAATTATGATAATTTTACTGGCAAAATATCCACTGGAGTGTAAATGGTCCTGTTTGCTTGAGGTTTTAAAGCATTATAAAAGCTTTTTTTGTTTAAATCTCTTCTGCATCAAAATGTTTAGAATAAATATACCAGCTCTTCATTTAATAAATGCTAAAATTCTTTTCTTATTGAGAACCACCCATATAAATCCATTCTCATATCATGAATTACTTAAGTGATCAAGACTGCTTAGAAAAGAGGAGTCTGGCCCAGCTTAGGGTTAATATATGACGACTGACGGGCAAAGAAATTGTCCCCCCCCACAACTGTAGTTCTAACATCCTTGTGCTGCCTCTGAGCTCTTAGACCCTGTGCTGAGTCTGTCCAGCTCATTAAATTTAGTGACAGAACAATCCACTTTCTTTTTCCTCCTGGGCTACTCGGATGAATCAAATAAGAGGCTTTTGACAAATGCCAGGGCTGGTATAAAGTAAGAATGGGGAACAGGACTTATTTTTTGGTGAGAGCAAGTTATTAATACAATAAATTATCCCAAGGCAGCTTCACCACTAATTTGCAATCTGTGGTGAGTCAGTCCTTTAGCAGTGAAATGGAGGGCTCTGTTCATATGGTATTAGAAACAGTGGTCTGTACTTCGGTAGTAACTTCCACCCAAGCTCCCACAAGCACTTTGCAGCCTGGCAGGGACACCTATGAAATACCAATGCTTTAGCCATGTGAACTGAAGCAGAAGAAAAAGATGGATTTCACTAGAAGGCTCCAAACAGGTTAACAGCTTCAAGAAGTTACTTGCTCACTACCAACGGGTAAGTTTTTAAAATTCCATAAACTACCAACAGCCTTAAAATGGAAAGAGAGTTGTTTTAGGGCACTGAGTTATGGCTGAATTGGCTCAGTTTACCTTGACATCAAGTAACTTCCTGAGCTACTGCAACATGGGAAGAAACATTTTGGCTGAGACTGGGAGGAGCAGGAAAGGAATACAACTTCCCTTTCTGGTGTGGCAGCAAGCTGGGATTGGAATGACGCAGTGTGAGCCATACCCTGATCTTTAAAGGTATTCAAATATGTACAGTAGTTATGCACCTAAATGAGTAGCGTGATATTTATAATTGCTTTGAAGTCAGAAAGAGCCTTTCAAAACAAGGCCAAAGGAACAAGTTATTTAGTTAGGAGAAAGAAAAGACAGGAGGTAAGTTATTAGAAGTTTGACTAGGTGCCAGGAATTTATAAATTAATATTCTTAAACCCTGGTAAATTCTCTTTCCAGGTAGTCTGTGGAGATGTAGCTGAGAACTAGAGAATAGAAAACACAACTAAGTTTCAGCATGATGGATTCATTAAGAACCAAGCCTCTCCTAAGCTTTACTGGTGCTCGTGGAAGTGTAAGTGAATAAAGAGGCTTTTATATTTACACAAGACCATGTCTAATGCAAACTAAGATGTCTTGCCCTGGAAACATCTTTTTTCTGATTTGTTGTTCCAACACTGCTATTTAACAAATGCTCTTTCTGGCCTGTTCCTCTCCCTGTGCTGGGCATTGGCAGAACTGCAGTCCATGAATTCCATCACAGAAATGTATTTGAAGCTATTTCATTGGAAGAATTTAAAATAAAAGTCTTCTTTGGTTTTCCAAATGTAGTACCAGAGCATAAGCTCCATTTCACAGTCCAATCATAGAATTACTCCACATCTGCAAAGGAATTTAGAATTTGTCTCACATTTGATTGTGGGTTGGCAATGAGTACTTTGGAGCTGGATTCTTCTATTCTTTAATTTAGTTGAAGCCTTTTTTGATGACTCCTTTTGGAACAATTAAACAAATACTGCAGGCTGCTAAAAGGGCATAAAGTTAATTGGTTTTCCTTTAGATAGCACAAGAAATACATGGATTGCTACACCAGAATGCCAGTTTGTAATTTTCTGTGTCCATCTTCTCAGCTCTCAAATACCTCACATGTTCAGCTCATTATTTTTAAAAATAGTCATGTGTATACACAACCTTTATTCTCTTTGATTGGGTATTTCTAAAAAGAAAGACCAAAAGGTCTTTTTTTGCAAGTGCCATCCCTTTTTCCAGGTGACTCTAATTGGAAGCTTAGAGTTCTCAGCTGTGTGATCGATTGCTTACTTACTCTGTATTGTTTAGATCTCAGAGATCAGTAAGGTGAGTTCTTGTTGGATCTTTTCTCATGATGCCTCTCTTTGAATGCACAGTGCCTCCTCAGACAGAATTTCTTCTTTGGCTTTGATACCCTGAGACTCCAGACTGAAAAATAGGAGAGGGAGAGTAGTTTAGGTAAGTAGCTTTTCTGTCAAAACTGTTGTGTGTGTGGGTTTCTTGCTATCAAAGCTCAAAAGAAACAAAGATGGGGATTTAGGTGTGCACATTGTGAAGAACCTGTGCACAGTTTATAAACCTTATGACAGTTAAAATGTTGTGAAGAGCAGAGGGATGGCTTAATGTGGAAGGAATGTGCTGAACAAAGAACGCACATCCAAGGAAGGGAAGAATGAGATCACTTAAATGATGTAAACAGTGACTGAGCTAGGACTAGGAAGGTTAGAGACAGGAGGGAATCTATTTTGAAGAAAGGCAGAGATTGTGTGGTTTCAGAGATCTGAAAGCCAGGTGTAGGATTGGTGGGAGGAGGCATCATGTCAATCAAAATACTGAAGCAGCTGAAAAGAAATCTTGTGAAATACAATCCAGACCTCTGTTTTTCTGTTCTTATGCTTTCTTTTAGATTAGCAATATTTTGATTAGAAAATTAACCTTTTGCTTCCTCAGAAGCAGCATGGCCAGCAGGACCTGCGCAGTCACCGCCGCTGCTGAGGCCACACCTCGAGTGCTGTGTCCAGTTCTGGGCCCCTCATGACAAGAAGGACATTGAGGTGTTGGATCATGTCCAGCGAAAGGAACAGAGCTGGGGAAGGGGCTGGAGCACAAGTGTCATGAGGAATGGCTGAGTATTAACACACTGTTCACTCACACCCTTTCTGACTGCGGGGACTCCCTGACGTGGAGAAGCTCCGAGCTGCAGAGTTCGCTGCTGGATACCGTAATAACTTCAGCCACATCTCCTGCTTTATAAATATGACAAGAGTTTGTAACACTTAAGTTTTATATGGAAAGTTTTACATGCTGGCTGTCTCAAGGGAGGGGGGAAATAGAAAACTGGTTCCACGTGGGATTTTCATGTGCTTCCTTTTCACCTTCTTAATTCTCTGGAATTCCAGTTGAGGGAGCATGTTGTCCATTAGAGATCCCTTAAGATTTTAGTTTCAGTAATTACTAAAGCAGAATGGCATTATTGTTAGGAAGGAAGAATAATAGCTTCATGGGATTTTTAAAGCTGTTCTTCTATGGCTAGTTAACATGTTAACATTGTTGCAGAAAATAATTGCTTCATTATGGAATTGTGAGAATGAAATAGTGAGCTTGTTTCCAAATAGGCTCAATTACTCTAGAAGTATTCTGTGCCAGTATTCTTATTCCAGAGACAGCAATTTTCATGGGGAATTATTCTGGAGTAGTGGTGGCTAAATCAATTACAATTTCCCTCCTGTCTTGAGAGACAGCACACATTGACACTGTGATGCTGTTCATGAGAATTTGAAAAAAGTGAATGTGCATTACTCAAACTTCTGATTAGCTAGAGAATTTGGCTAAAATTACCAGAACAAAAATTTATGTTAGACTTTAGTGTATGCCAAACACTTCACATAATTCATAATTGTTCCTGCACATTTATTTTTGTTGTAACTCCAATACTCCTGTTGGCATTATACCACTGAGGATTTTTAGTTTATTTTGTCCACCTGCAAAATCACTAAAATAGTAGCACGTAAGAGATTATTTTTCCAACACAAAATGTAAGTGCTTACATTAAGAAATAAATTATATTTACATTCTGCAAAAACTATTGTACCAACTTAAAAATGTCACTGGCATTCTAACAAGCATTGGCTTAATCCAAACTTGCTTGCACAATTCCTTTTTTATGCATTGTCCTTAGTAGTTACATAACTATTCTGGCACATGTGGAATGTCAGAAAAATGAAAAGGTATCTTCTTTGCCCCAAGGGTTTGGAGTCTATTAGGACTGCTTTCCTGGGCTGTGCACTTCCTCTGTTCCATAAGCTGGTTCCTAGCTAAGTCAGCTTTGAACACAGTGGGGGATACAGAAGCTGTCTGTGATTTAATTGACTGTGTTTATACTATTGTTATTTTAATCACTATTTTAAAGGAACATTTTCTCTTCTGTTGTTTTGCTCTTTAATCCATTTTGGAAATACTCAATGTAGCACCAGCAACATCACTCTTTTCAAAGCTGTGGTCTAATTAAAATGTGCTGAACCAAACAGGCAAAATCCACATTGTTCTTGTTTTTGCTCTGTGTGCAAATGACATTAAACAATATTTTGTCTAAGAGCAGCTTTGTTCTGTGCAGCTTGTAAAAGTTAATGAACATGATGAACCCTTTAATAGCTCCATTCTTTTATTTACTAGCAGTGTGTGCCCCATTCTTAGAACATTCTTAGATAAGCTGGGAGCTTATCTCCTCCCAGCCATACAGTTAAAGCATGCACTTCACAAAACATGGATTTCTGAAAGTAACTGTTTCAGAAAGCTTTAACACTGTTTTAGGAGACGACTGTCTGTAAGACTGCTTTTCCTTGAAGTGCAATAACTTTTGAGAAGAAAAAGTGGTGTTTTTTGGTATGCACATTGGTCTTACAGATTTTTAGGATTGTTGAGGTGAGGTGATTTATACGAGACTTTTTAAGGGGATATATTCTGTAAATGGCTTTAGAGAATTGGAGAGGATCAGAGCAAGCCTGTAGTATAAGATTTGACAGTGTAGGTCAGTTGCCTTAGTGAGTGGGAAAAAAAGAGCTGTGCCAGCACAAAACCATCAATGTAGAAGCAACTATACAACCAGAAGAATTCCTTTGTCAGCCCAGCTAATGTTGTTTGTGAAGGGAATGTTATAGTCCTAGCAGAAAACCCTCTTTCTCTTGGTAAGTGCTATGTAATTATGCCAGCAGAATTTCTGAAGTACAGTCAGGCAAAAAAGTTGGCACAAGCTTCAACAGAGAAACTCTGAAGCAGTGCCAGAACAAAACTTTGTTGTTTAAGTTATGTGTGGTAAACATATCTCAAGTTATTGTTCTGTGACAGATGAATTTCAATCTTTAATCATTGACATGATGATATTACTTACTTTGATTTTCCATCCAAGTCCTCATTTTATTATTTTTGCTTAGATACTCACAACAGCTTTTTTCAAATTAAATAGTGAAAGATAAAATTTTTCTTACCTTTTCCAGGTGACTGATTTCTGTCACATAATATCAATTTAACATGTCACAAATAACTGACAAGGATTTCTGGAAGTCTTTGGTTTCTCCAAATGTTTAACAAAACTAACAGTCAAATTTGGGTTCATGGCAGGAAATGCTCTGGCTGGATGTTCAGTGCTTGGTGTGCCTGTTTTCTATAAGAGTGACATGGAACTGGAGGTGTTCTGCTTCCATGGGAGAAGGCTGTAGGTCTAAAACGTTTGTGTGTGTTTGGGTACAACTCCAAAGCACCAGCTCCTGCTCTGTGCTGGGCTCTGTTCCCTTCACCTGTACCCCCTTCACCAGTAAAAATGACTTGATTTCTTGAAATCCTGTTCACCAATTTGATACCCTACTAGAACTGTCAGTGCTAAAACCATTCTTTTAAACAACAAACAGAAAATATAATTCATACTAGTCTTGATAAATTGTCCCCAGGTGTCTCTCCTGAGTCAGACAGAAACATTTTAGAAACAAATCTGAGAATTGGTTTTCCTTTTCTCTTTTTTCTTCCTGTTCTTTCTGCAGTTGATACTTCATTTCTTGCATTTTTTTTCCCATTGCTCTCTGTAAGGATGCCAACTCCAGCAGGCCAACTTAACTTGTCTGAATTATTCTTAGAGGATATCTTGGGGAGTTTTTGAATTTCAGTTACAGTAAGGTAATTGCAGAAATACTTCCCTGGCAATACTTTGTGATTTATGCTTAAATGGTTATTGTAGTTGATAAATCCTTTCTTATTTTATCCAACTATGCTAATTTCTGCCATCCTTTTGAAGCAAAATCAAATTAAAAGAAGAGAGCATTTATTAGCATCAACATGTAAATGTTTGGAAAGCCAGTGCAAGCTCTGTAAATTCCGTAACTGAACAAAAGCTGAAATGTAACTTTACTGGTAAGTAAGGCATATATTTATTATTCCCTAAAGGTAAATATGGCTGTAAGAGAACCATCATTCCATACTATCATCTCATTTTTTTTTCTGTTTGCATAGTCTACATATAACAAATCGATGTTCTGCTTAGAGGATTTAATGTATATTATACAAGGCAATGGAACAATTATTAACATAACATAGCTACAGTTTCTAAGTAACAATATCCTTAATATCACTTAATGAATTTATTCTTAATGCTTCTGGTTTTTGTTTCATTTGTTGGCTGAATCCAATATTATACTTTATAAACAGCTTATCATTTCAGGTATAAAGCATCTCATATTAAAACCAGTTGGTATAGCACACTTCTCCCAAAAAAGAGCTTAAAGGGTTGTTTGTTTGGTTTTTTTTTTTTAATATTAGCTCCTTGCTATCAAAATTACTCAAAAATGAAGGTTGCACAAGAACCTTGTTAAGCTAGAAAATGTCTTATTTACTCCTGGACCTAGATTTGAAATAACGTGTGCTTTAGATGTGTAGTGAGATCTATCAGGGGGATCTATTGCTTATCAAGATCAATTGATTACATGCTTGCTTTCATGCCCTTGAGGAGAGGAACTTCTGAATGTTACGATGTGCAGAAAACAAAGGCAGCAGACTGTGACAACCATAATTCCTCATTGTTTTCTGAACCATTTGTTGCCTGTGTTTTGTCATGGCATACATCACTGGCACTGTGTACAGCTAAGGGAAAAAGGCTGGCACTTGAATAGTGGCTGCTTAAAGGAATGACACAGTAGAGACCCTTTACTGTCATTGCTCCGCAGTTTCCAATGTGTGAAAAATGTATTGCTTCATTATCAATGATTTGTGGTTTGGGGCACAGCTGTCAAAAAATCAGTTTATCCTTAAAGGCTGTAAGCTTTGGGAAATAGTAGTCCAACTGTAGAGGGAAAATTACTGCTGTAAGAGACAGCATCATTCTCCAGAGCTCTGATGAAATGAGCTGTATTGTGCTTTTTACTTGGGGGGAAGTTTCCTAGAGTTTGACTGAAAGTATGAGACTACTTTGTATTTACTTTGTGTCTTACAAGAAATATGTTTGAACTGTAACCAGCCATACAGGAAAACTTTCTGGCCAACTGAGAGAGAAAGCATTTCTTCCACAATATCTTGTTATCCTATATATACAATCTCCCATAATTAGGCATAAATTAATTTCTACTGTACTTACAGTTTGACAGGACTTTTCAAATTAAGACATTGGTGCATTAGTTCACCAAATGTGGATTTCTCTGGTGGACTTAGTTGCATGTTGCCAGTAGATGATCAGCTGTTTATATATAATTTTTTTTTCCGTGTTGTTTCTGGCCTTTTTTTCCAGGGCCTAGGATATAAAACTCCATGAACTGACTCAATTAATGAATTAAAGCTGCTTGCCATGTGGTCAGGTAAGCCCTCCAGCCCTTCCTCACATTTCAGAGTACATAGAGTGAAGAGCAGGACTATCCCTTTCACTAACACCAAGACATTTAATCAGCTTATTTGTATGTAATCTATCCACATCTTTAGTGACCTCCAGACATAGGCACATTTTGTTAATTCTTTCCTTGCTTTTAGATCAACATTTCTCTTGCGAAGCCCCTTTACAGTTTTTATGAACAGTACCAATATCATATCAAGTAGATATCAGTTGTAGGATACATCACAGCAACACGCAGAGCAGGACTGCATAACAAAGTCCAACAAAGACAAATGTAAGGTGTTGCACCCCTGCAAATGTAATCCAGAAGTGCAGCAAAGCCTGGGAAATTTCACCAAAGTCAGTGGATAAAAGCTTAAAGAATTGGATCAGCTTGTCTATCCTGAAATTCACTTACTGTACCTGTGGATACCATGAAGAGTACCTTCATGAGTATCTGCTTTCTTGCGATCACTGTTGAGAATGTGAGTGTCCTCTCCATGACTGAAAAGGCTAAACAGGATCTTAAAAGCAAAACCTGAAATTACTCTGTGCATAAAGTACCAAATGGTGCTTCATCAGAAACATGGATGATACTGCAGCCATAACTGAGGTTTCTCCCCCCAGACTGTGATTGTATGGAGCAAGGCAGAACCAGTTTTATGACTTCAGCACCAGCACTGACTTCCTAGTGAAAGTTTTGGCATAAACCACAGTCTCTACCCTTATTTTCTTTTGTCACACCTAAATCAGATTTCATCAATTCCTATTTATCCAGTAATCTTGAAGAGGGAGAAAAGCCTGTAATAGAAAGCCTTGAGCTGTGCAAGGCCATAGAAACAAGTGCAGAAGCCACAATAAGCATTTCCATCTGATAGAGATTAGACTACAGATCTGTTAGACTGCTCCACTAAAAACAGTTTGTGTATTCCCACGTGGTGTATTTTGTGGGAAAATAAGTCTCATAGTAATGTGGTTTGAAATTACAACTCCTTATACAATGTTTTCCTTTTATATTTCTGTAGTCAAAAAGGCAATTAACTTAAATATGATAGAGAGCCTGTAATTCTGATCCGTCTGTGGCAGTGATACTGGATAGAGGCAGTTATTGCTACTTGCTAGAAACCATTAGCTAATTTTGTATTGAAAATAAATTCTATTAGAATAAAACATCAAGATACAACTTAGCTGTGTAAACTACTTTGATTGTGATGGTCTGTAGTCAGAGGCTAATTCAGAATTGAGACGCAATCACCATGAAAAAAAACCCCAGTTTTAGAGACAAGAACAATTATTATGAAGTCCTGTTTGGAGACCTTTCTTCTCTGCAGTTTGTAGTATTTAGCACCTGCTGTAGAAACACCTTCTATAAATAACCATTTTCTGTTTCAGACAAAATTTACATTGAAAACTATCTTGGTGCAGCTGCTCAGTTTTTCTAAAATTGTGAATCGCCAAAAAAGGAACAGTAATTCCTTGGGGACCTCAGAGTTAAATCCATTTTCTGTAACATGATCCCATGTAGTGGAGCTGTGATGGAAGTCCATTATTACTGCTAGCTGTTCTTAGAGTTGCTCAAACTGAGAACTGAGAAGTCTTTTGTACATGATCCTCGCTCTTTTACAATTTCTGTGGCTTTGTAGTTCCATAATTACTGCCCCTGATGGCACAGTGCCCCAAAAATGAATACTTTGATAATTTGCTGCTCTCTTGTACTCCTTGTCACCTCCGGTGTTCCAGTGCACCACCGCCCTCCTGTGAAAACTACTGTGAGAAGAGTAAGTAGATTTCTGCAATACTCCGTGGCTGTGCTGGGCATCTTCTTGTTGTATTTTACATTCAGGTTTGATGTGTTGGACATGTTTACTGTACATTAGTTATTGTTTATGATTAATGTAATGCATCTCTTTTATTTCATAAGGTACCGATTCAAGTGGAATTCTTTGGATTTGTTTGGGCATAGGGTTGATTTTAATATTCACTCTGTTTACCTTAATGGTCTTGTTTAAATGGAAGCACCTAAAGCAACTAAAAGCAAAACTGGAAAACACAGGTGAATAAATTCTTCGTCAAATAATTTTAGATCATTGTACATTTTAGCTACTCTTAACATGTAAAAACATTGTATATATCCCAGATTCTCATGACTGTCTTTGTTGGATTGTTTGGTATTCCTCAAATAGTCTCCATGAAATTATCATAGTTATTAGGGAATAAATATCCAGAGGTTGACTTGCTGCAAAAGCAGCAATTTCTCTTTGTTGATTCTGGATCCCGTGAGGATTTTGTTGTTGTATATTCATACCTGGCTTACTTGCTGCTGTTTGAGAAATCATTTATGAAAACTTAAAAGCAAAAAACTTCATAATGGTTTCACCCTCACTGAATGCAAAAGGAATTGTTCCCAGGCAGAGGATACACATTCAATATTAGCTTTTCATTTTATAAGACTTTAAATGATTTTATTTACTATTGTAGTCTGTGAGAAGCATATGTGGTATATTTTGCGAAGGTGAAAAAAGGTTTTTTTCTGTTTCACAAATACTATATTTGTGAGTTTTCAGACAATAAATAATAACTGATTAGAAAACGTGTTGAATTATTTCAATACTTATTCTGAACTAGAGGGTTGTATTGTCATTGAACAAAAGATTATCATATGTAGCTACATCTTAAAACATTCACTATACCTTAAAATTTTCCAAGGTTAGAACATAGTTGGACCATAATGAAATCTGGATCTTTAATAGCTCTTTGTCTAGTATAGCATGATGTATGTACTAAATTAACTTCTGTATATTTACAGACTCCTCTGTGGAGCTGAATAATATTCTCAAGGCTAATACTGAAAGCAGTGTGAATACAGAAGAAATTAGACACAAACTTCCAAGTGAAACATTAATGTATTCAGTGGAAGAATGCACTTGCAGTGACTGTGGCTTGGTAAAACCTCAGACTGGCTGTGAAACTTCATTTCCATTACCAGCTACTGAAGAACGAGCTACTGTTCTAGTTACCACCAAATCTTTTGATTATTACAACTATGTTCTGGGTGTTGGATGACTGGGAGAGAAGTGTATTTCTACTGAGTAATAATAAATGAGTTATTCCAGTACAGCTGTAAACCTTAATACTTGTAGTCAGTGGAGACGGTAGTACACCATCCTTAGAGATCTCCCATTGTGCTTGCATTAATATTGTCATACTACTTCTAATTCTAGTATTTCATTAGTCAACTATTTCTACAGTATTCTCAGGCATTCAACTAGTTATTGGAATTTTTAGTTTCAGAAAGTCCTTACAAGGACAGCCTTTTCTGCCTTTAGGGATTGTACCTACTTACAGCAGATATATATTAAATAAACAAGTTTGCAAATATGTATGTTTATGTTAGATCTTGTGCCCACAATTACTTGATGGTAGACAAGGACTGTTCCAAGAGGCAAAAATGAAGATCTACAGTACATCCACAGTCTTGAAAAGAGAATTTCAACACCTGAAATAGGAATGTTCTAAAGATGGATACCTTGTAGAGTATGGAGGCCCCTGGGTTCAGAAGGCATCACTCACTGGGTCACCCTAAGGGAGGCTGTGGTGCTGGGGAGCACAGGTCATAGAATCACAGAATGTCCTGAGTCAGAAGGGACCCACAAGGGTCACTGAAGTCCAGCTCCTGGCCTTCACTGCAATCCCTGCAATACCATGTACTTCCTGGTGGTACAGGCTTTCCTTTCAGTGCCAAGTGTTTTCAGACTGAGATTTATTTATCTTTTACTAATTTCTTTTACTTACCCTTGTTACATTTGCAAGGATGGGTGATTAGTCATGCTAGACTACTCTGTGGCCTAAAATTAGGAATATATTTCTGTCACCTTGCCTTCCAAGCATTAATGTTACTTTCCTAATATTAGGCCACAGTTTTATTCCTGGAAAACAGCGCAACAGAAGCAATAACCACACCAGCAAACACAACAATAATCATCTTTATGTGTAGCTAACGTTCTACTTCAGGTTCCTGCATGAATGACAAATGGAAATATTTAATTGCACGAAATCTACGAATGACCTGCTGCAGCATCTTTAGGAGGCCCACACAGTTTGGGGCGAGCTGGGAGTTAGGTGCTCTGTGTGGTTTTGGCCACACAGGGCCAACACCTCTCAAACACGCCTAGAAACTGATGAAATTTGTTATTACCATCACTTTGTTTTTTGTTTTTATTTAACGACCCTTTCCGAGCTTCCACCCTGCACGGCACATGCGGCAGCAGAGGACACTTTATCTCACTTGTCTCACCCTTCCTTTCGCGGTGTCGCGTTCCTGCCCCGCAGGATGCCTCTGCCCGGGCGGGGCCGGGCGGCTCCGGGGCCGGGGAGCGCTGAGGGCGCGGAGCCGCGCTGAGGAGCCCCGGGCCGGGAAGCGCACCGCGGCGCTCCTGGGGCCGTGTTTACCTTCCGGGGCGCCGGGCGGGTTCCGGGGCGGGCGGTGGCTGCCGGCCCGGCCGTGGCTGTGCGGAAGAGCGGCGGCTCCGGCGGACGGAGCCCCGCGGGCACCATGAGCGGTGAGTGCGGCCGGGCCGGCCCCTCCGCCCCGGGCCCGCCGGGCGCTGTGGGGGCTGGCGCGGGCAGAGCGTGCCCGGGGGGCCCGGGCGGGAGTGACGCTGCCCTCGTTCTCCCCTCGCTGCTCCCTGGTGCCGTGCTGAGGCACGGGACACTTGGGTCTCTTATCGCCACATCCCGTTCCTCGTTCCGGCTCCCCTAGTTCCCCCGAAGTGGTGTTTTACCCCGTTTTAAATCCTAAATCCTGCCCTTGAGGGTGACGCTAGCTCACAGGACAAGTGATGCTGGGCTCGGGCATCTGTGTTGCCTCAGCTGTGCAAAATCATAGGAAATATTCGTGAGGAAATAAATGACCAAGAGAAAATAGGAGTTAAAAAATTAAAAATATGAATTCAGGAGCATGCAGTCGGTGGGAGAGGTGAGAACCACGGCTTGTGGAAAAAGGGCCCCTGTTGCTGTGTCCCTAGCTGGGTCCCGGTGAGGACGTGTCTGGATGCGGTAATTTCTGTGGTAGAGGAGAGCGGTGCGGGGGCTGTGCTAAATCTTGAGAGTAAATGAGTGCTAAATCGCGAGCTTTCTGAGGTTTTGTAAAGGAAATACTTGAAGCTTTGTATGCGATTTATGACCCATAAACTACCGGACTGGAGGAAACAGATCCACTTGAATGGGCAAGCATGGAGAGTTATTTGTTAGGATAGAGATGAAAATTCTAACAGACTTTTCTCGTAGAAGTAAAGGATAAGTGGTATTTGTTTGATATGTATTAAAACACATCGGCAAGGATTTGTTTGAGGCTTTTTGAGAAGGAAGGTGCTTTAGTAAAAACTATGATGTGTCTCTTTGTACATGTTCAGCAGTGGAAGTTGCAGACAACACTCTGCAGCAGAGGATTGGATCACGTATTGATCTCCCAACCTGATCTAACACACGGTGATCTTTGTTGCCAAAGGCAGTAATAAAAAATGAGGAATTAACTGGACAAACTAAATGCTACATGTTTTGTGGGGAGCAGACATTTCTGAAAGTGAACTGAAAAATAAGACCACTTCACTTGTATTTTTCTCTGTTTTATTCTCACCTTTACGGTAGGAAGAAAATAGAAGATTTTTGTGGAAGAGATGAGGCAAAAAAAAAGATTATAATGGGGAAACTGCTTGTGAAAAATGCAAGTAACAGTGAAATCTTTCAAAGCATGGGAAAAGAAAGTTTCTCAAATGTTTCAGATCTTGACATAATGTAAACTAAATCCTAATTACAAAATTTATAAGAGTCATCATTTTCATAAGGAAAACCTCAGCCCTTCAAATTCAATCTGGGAATAGCCTTGTGCAAATTTATGCAAATTAGAGCCTTAATCTTCCTAGGAGACTAATCTTTGAGAGCTCTATTTGGATTCTGTGACTCAGAAGGCAAGGTAACACCTCCTGTGGCCTAAAGCTTCATGGTGTAGTTATTTTTGTTACCTTTAATATTTTTTTTTAAGACAATGAAGAGATACATGTTTATGAGAAAAGAAACATTTAATTACTTAAAATACAGCCTAGGGTGACATTAACAGTAGTGGTTCACTTGCATAGTAACCACTCATATATAGCCCCTGCCAAGAATGATAAGGTTTTTCCAACAATTTCAATTAGACAGCAAGATAACAAAAAAAACCCCTAATGTTGCACTTTGACAAACAGTACTGTTACACAATGCTGTACAGTGTTTTTCTAGAATAAGTCAAACTGATCAGAACAGAGAAATATCTATCATTATCATGCTTGTTTCAGATAAAGGAGATGGCTGATCTTAACATCTCATCAGTTTTAACCATATCCTTCTTTTATTGCCTGTAACAGCACTGCCTGTACTTCTATGCCCAGTTGTAGGCCTTTTAACTAACAGAGGTGTTCCTAAAATATAGATGGAAGCACTTCTTAATGGCTATAATTATGGTTAATGTTTGTTTTCTTTAGCTACAGTGTATTTCTAGTGGATGTGAAGGTAAATTCCTGTTGATGTAAGACTCACATTAATATTACTAATGCTGCTTACTAATTACATACTCATATTTTATTCTACAGTGCTGAGTAGGCTAAACTTTAAAGGCAAATAATACAAGGATACAAGATTTATGTGCTTGTCAAGAATTGGGGGTGTTGTCATTTGTTTAATGACAGTTTCAGAAAACTTAAAAGTGCAACTTGTGGTGGGGGAAATAAGCAGTAGAATCATAATAATGTAGTATAAGGTAGGATTTCAATTAGGTCCGTGTTTTATTTTAAACTTGTGCCATCAGAACCTGCATTAGAGCAAGCAAAAGGGCTTGCAATCTGAAATGTTGCATTTAGGACATAAATGCAAGTTATATAAGAGCAATATGAGATTTATTTATTTTACTTATATACTACATGTGGTGCTGAAGAGGGCTTTACCTAGTAAGACGTGGATGAAAATCCTGCTTGCCTTTACTTATATGCCAGTTTGCTGCTGCTGTAGGTGTGGATGTTTGTGTCAGAGTATGGAGAGAAGTTTGTTTTAAAAATAGGAAAGCATGACCTTGAACTACAGAAAATGAAGAGGGTCACAGAGGCAGGTGCAGCACCTGAGCCTATTTTAAACCCTTTTTGACTGAGTAGATGTTGGTGGTAGGAGTCTCTTGAAGTTTCTTAGTTTTTCAACCTCATACTTATGTTTTCATAATTATTTTTAGAGTCTTGTATGAACTTCCTTTTTTATTGCAATAGTCTAAATACAGCCTTTTTCTGAGTAATGCTGGTTTTATGCATTCTGTTTTGTATTTTTATGTGTGTTGCTGCAGTTTTTACTGCTATTCTGAATTCAGGAGACGGGTATTTTAGTCAGTTTGTAATAACACTGTTAGTCTTTAAATCAGCTGGAGTTGATCACACTTAATTGGTGCTCTTGTCTGAAAATATGCCTTTTTTTTTTTTTCTGAAGACTTAGTTTAGAAAATGAAAATGTGAAAGAGCTAAATCTTCAGTAGAGTTAGTAGAGATTTATTTTTACCTTCCACCTACTGGAAACAAAGCCATCACTAAGTAGTACCATATTTTATTGGCTTGTTACAAAGAAAAATATACCCTCAGCATGAAAAGAGACACAACTTAATCTTTGAATTTTTTTTAAAAAATTAGACTTTGTGAGTATTCTTTTCCTTCTACCTTGTAAAATTTCTGTTAAGCAACAGCAGTAGAAGAATTTAGGATTTGCATTGAAGAGAAAGCTCAGCTAAGCCCTCAGTAGACACATTATGTGGCCTTACAGCCCTTTTAGTGGTGAGAGTGATCTGAACTGCTTCAGGAATTATTGCTTGTAATCTCCTGCAGTCACAATTGTTAGTGCAAATTTACAAGTAAAATAAAGAGAAAATACACATTGCACTCAGTCTGTGTAAAGTTAAGGCTGTTTGGTATCACATGCTTTAATGGTTTAGAACATTAATTAGTGTAGTGAACATCAGTAGGTATTCTGTATATATGCATTTTTTTATATTGATCATAGTTTGGAATCTAGTTGCAAACCATTTCTGTTACCAAATAGATACAAAGAGTCCAAAGAGATGTGAATTTAAAAACTAACATGTATTGCATTTGGAAGACAAACTTGGCCCACCTACTAATATTTTCATTTGATAGATGTTTTTCTGGTCATGAAATTATTAATGGCGTACATTTGTTCTGATGTTGTCTCAGGCTGTTAATATAAAGAGAAATATTGTGTTATGCCTCTTCTTGCAGGTATGTGGGTAGTGTAAGACTGTAAGAGTAATGAGTTTTGAAAAAACAGAGAAAATCTGCAGAGTTGTGTATATTCAGTGCTACTGAACATGAGAGGTTGCTCTAAAAGTTGGGATTGTTTTCCTTATTTTATGGTGATGTGATTTATTATAAAGCAAATGGATACAAAGGCATGTATACATCTCCATTATGGCAATGTATGCATGGTAAGAACATTGAATATTGTTTAATAAATTGTAATCTCTGAAGGAGCACAAAGTGGAATGGTAGGGATTATATGAATTTAGCCTTATCTTCACAGTGGCATAACTGGCATAGCTGTTAGGACGTTAAAACCCATTTGGAGTGGGTTTTGTTCCTGGAGTCCTGGGCTGGCACTGAACATTGTTTGTGTGCACTGGAGTGCTTGAGTAACAGCCCCAGACCTCACACATCACATGTCTGCACAGTTTGAGTCAGAGTTCAAAATGGGAAGAACAAATTCTTGAAAATGCCCTGTAATCAGCAAAATCAGCATTGAGAAGCTTAGTTAGCAGCTATGTTTGCATGTTTTCCCTGTTGTTTTCATTATTCTGACATACTGTGGGGGTTTTCTTCTGTTTAATGAATATATGAAACTATATGGAATATGAATTCTATTAATATATTTATATATTAATATGAATATATAAAATACATTATATCAGTATAATGTATATTTATATACTCATATTTAAATACATATGAGTATATGTATTTAAAGGCAGAATCATTTGAACAAATTCTGTTGTTTCCTGCTGGTTTAAAAGCAAACTGTTTTGAATGGGATTATGAAGATAGGAAATTCTGGGATTTGGACCTCCCATTGTTGGATAGCAAGAGGAAGCATATATCTTTGATGTCATCTCTCTTTGCTAGTGTGTGGTGTTTGATTTTCAGTGTTGGGAGGAATTTGCTCATGCAGAGTTTGGGTAATTGGCTTTCAGTCCATATGTACATTAGTTGTATGCTCTTTGAAAGAGAAAGGAGAATAGAATGACTTAAACTCCAGAGAGGTCACAGAGGTTTCTGGTGGATGTCTTGAACTTAAGCTGAGATTAAAGAAATTACAGAGGCAATGTAGGTTATCTAAAAGAATAAATTTTACCATATTCATGGGAGTTTATAAAGGATATTCCAACAAGCAAAGTATTGTTATTGTTGAAATAGCTTGAGAAGTTAAAGGTTGTCTTGCATAGCTCCTTATATAGTAAGGAAATAGATTTTATAGGTGTTAATCAGAGGAACTATGCTGTAGTTGAATTTTAAGGTATTTACTGTAACAGTTGCTGTCTGTTCACCTGACTTAAAGCTCTTTCTGCAGTAAGGTTTGACAGTAAGAAGAAGAAGATACTCCTGGTGTCTCATTCTTATTTTCCATTATTTTCTAGTGCTGTGATGCTGTACTACACTGATAGTTGTGCTAAGAAGCTCAGGGCAAGCTGTGATCAGCTTGACTAATTATTCTGTATTCGGTACTGGTGAAATATATCTTCAAAATGGTACTAAAATAAGAATCAAGATGATATTTGAAACAGTATTGCTGCCTGTTAGAGAAAGGCTACTTGAAGCCTCAAAGCATAGTTTATACTGCATCATTTTACTTAGAGAAAATACATTAGTTAATTTAGTGGAATAATTGGCATGGGAAGAAAGTTTTCAGGACCCAAAAGAAAGATGTTTGTGTTGGCCCAAATGTGTTTTAAAAAACAATTTATTTTAAAATGATATGATTTTGTTGGATTTCAGGTTCACAGACCAACGACAGTAAAAGGCAATTTCTTCTAGAACGGCTACTAGATGCAGTTAAACAGGTGAGAAATCCAACAGACATTTCTGCAGTGGCTTACTCAGGGTTGTCACTACTAGCAGGGACTGTCTTTGCTTTCTCTTTAACAAAGAGAAGGAAAAAGAAGAAAAGGAAACAAAGAAGAAATCGTGGCTTTCATAGTACAACTGAGTTTTTGTCTGCTAGCAAACAACTACTGTGCAGTATTTATTTAAAATTCTGGTTCTGGACAGGTTATATTTGTAATAGATCTGTTTTAAATATATGTAATACTATACAATATATATTAGGAATATATGTTCTTGTAATCCTGATATGACTAAACTAAATTGCAGTATACTGCAAAGTCTAACTTAGTTAATGTTTTAGAGTAGCATCTTCTTTTCTTTGCACTAGATTGTTAGTGAATGGTTAAAATACATGTAAAGATGTGAGTTATACATATATGTCTATATTTGTGTTAATGTGAATTTCAGCAAGTAGAATTTCATAGACTGAAGTCAATTTGGGAGAGCTTGGGAGGCAGAAGAATTCCTCAGAAGTAAGCCAGTGAAATGCTTTTTGAAGAGTGGCTCTGTAATTGTAGCACTGAGCTGGGTGGGAGCAATGTTTGGTTTTGTGGGTGCACATTTGAAACTCAAAAGTAGTAATTTCCACTCAGTTTTCAATTTACTGAAGGACCTGCAGGTGTGTTGCTCTGGCTAGCGAGGATCTATTTGAACTGGGAGAGCAGCCCATTAGTGTAACATGATGCTCTAGAGCACTTCTTGGATGCAGGCTGTATTTTGCAATGCTCTATTTTGTGCTGCTTCCTTTTTTGATATGAATTTGTTTCGTATGTAGAAATAGTTCCGAAAACTGAATTTATTTAGTGTAACAAAATTTCTTAAATTTTCTTAAAATTTCTTAAAATCTGTGTTTTGCAGTGTCAAATACGATTTGGAGGAAGAAAAGAAATTGCTTCAGACTCAGATAGCAGGTAAAATAGTCTAAGAATAACATGCTTAGATTTTGCATCATGACATAAAACATATGGCACAAAATATTTTCATGCTCAAAAAGTTACATTGCATGAAAGGTAGGTGATCTGAAGCTGAAATAACATAATTAACAACCCCTCTAGCAGGTGAGGGTGATTTCTCAAATTGATTGCCAATTCTTCTGAATGTAACCTGAGCCTCAGCTTTCAATCATTATGCTGAGACTGTGGATATAAGTAGATTATACTGCTGGCAAATAATGAGATTACTGCATAGGAGGGATCTTTCACTGCTTATAATGGTTCACTTTACATTTCCTATTCAGAGCTCTGGAATAAAGTTGCTGTAAAAAAATCAACATAGTTGATTTTCACCATGGTTTTTTCATAGTTCCTTTTACATGAGTTCCATTAAAAATTCTGTTGCAGAGTGACGTGTTTGTGTGCTCAGTTTGAAGCTGTGTTCCAGCATGGCCTGAGGAGGAGCCGGGGATTAGCACTGACAGCAGCAGCAATCAAACAGGCAGCAGGTTTCTCCAGCAAAACTGAAACAGGTAAGTTGCTAATTATAGCTATCCTGTTTTAATTAGTTCTTATGTTCAGTCAAGTGATTTAATTTCTAAAAGAAGTTTTAAGCATTGCACCAAACTGCAGATTGTTGGTAGGATACTTTACACCTGATGTGTTGTAGAAGTAGCAGTGAAAATGACTGTTGCTTCTCAGTCTAGCTGAACTTGCATTCCATGTTTCGCTGGAAATGTTGTGGTTAGGAAATCTGCGCTTCCCACTGTTGCATCATGTATAGTGGCAAATTTTTTTTGAATTCTGGCAGGGATCAGGGTTGTGTAATTGAGCTGTTAAGTTTTTAAAACCAGTTTTTCATTCTTGACATTGTCTTACGCAGTTCTTTAAATGCCATATTCTATCCAGGTCAGATATGTTTACCTTCTAATTATTGATGTAATTTTAGAAAGAAAAATTATATTGCTTGTATTGGTTGGTTTTTATTGCTTTCTCCACATTGAAAGAGAAGATTCCTTTATTTTTCTCTTCACCATGATGTTTCTCTTTTCTTTAATCAGAACTATATTAAGATACTGATCAGTTTTAATCAATATTTGAGAAAAGCACACAGAAAGTGTTTTAATGGAAAGAGATATTTTTGCTGTTTAAATGGAACACTTCTGTTTTCTAAAGTAACGTGAATTTGTTATTTGCATGTCTGCAAATTCTGGAGCTACCTGTTCCTTTGGACCTGCCTTCCAACATTTCACATCAGCAGTAACATAGAGTTCTAAAGAAATCTTTTCCCTTCCATAATGTGTTGCTAGTTGAACATATGAACCTGTGGATAAAATACTAGCTTAAATGTGAATTCTATGTAAAAGTGTCAGATTGAATCCTTTAATTTGTGTGGCTTTTTCAATGATGTGAAAAGTTCTAAGTGCTTAAATAGCCCGAGTTCTGTAGGAATAAATAACTTATTTAACTGGTGGGTTGCATGAGGAGAGTAAATGATTCACCTTTGAAAAAAGTTATATTGTTACCTGTTTGTTTTATAAATTTACATGTAAATGTATTCAGGTATGAGCTTAGTGCTTTTATTGGTAGGGTGGTTGTCATGATTGTTATTATCAATGATTAAATTCCAGAGCCAGTGTTCTGGTATTATGTGAAGGAAGTGCTGAACAGACATGAGCTGCAGCGCTTCTACTCTCTGAAGGCCATCACTACAGACATTGGCAGAGGCCGGGCTTGGCTGCGCTGTGCTCTGAATGAACATTCCCTGGAAAGATATGTTCATATGCTGCTTGCAGATAAGAATCGCCTCAGGTACTGGATCTGATACTTTTGTAATGCAGGAAGTGTACTGACAATGTCTGAAACTCCAGGCAACCAACCAAAAGCCACAGCTGTAGTAGTACCCCATAGTAATTGCTATGCCTGTCAAGTAATTTAACATCATTTTTAAAAATTTTTGTCAGCCATTAAGGTAGTGGCTTGTGCCTATATCAACACGTGACCTCTAAATCCCTTTCCTGTTCTTTCAACAGTTTTCCTCACCATGCTTTAAGCTGCCTCTCTCAATCCACTAAAATAGTACACAATTGCAGCTGTGTCTGATCTCAATTCATCAGTGGTAATTGCCTGTTACCTTTTGGAGATCCTGTAATTGCAGAGCTCCAGCAGTGGGGAGCTGCAGCTGCAGATCACTGGGAAGTGGTTAGGTAGCAGTTTGTGAATCTTTTGTTACAGTTACTGAGAATAACTTACTACACGTTGTGAAATCCTGCCTTTTTCTCCTATGGCTTCAACTTCTTTTCTCTATGAAAACTTGAGGTGTTTTCCTTTTTTAATCAGTAATTGTTGAGCTTGCTCAAACCGGTTGATGAAGTCCAGTGGATTCAGCAGAAAGGCATTTTATTCATTTGCATTGATTAATGGATCTAGTGGATAAGATTATTGCCCAAGCTGAGTTCATTGTTACTTCCTTTTCATTTCTAGTTTGTTCCAGTCATCTGTAGCTTTCTTGCAAAAAAGACTTTGGAGAAATCAAATAAAGACAAATGAAATAAGAAAGAGGTCTGAAAACCACTAGGAAATTAGTGACTTGGATTGCTATGTCACTAATTAATCTCAAGTAGCAATACTTGCAGACTATCAGGATTATCAGCACACTGCATTGTAATGCTATTTCTAAAAAGGTTTATTCCAGAATTTTTAAGACTTAAATGTTACCCAAATTCCAATGGGATTTACAGGATCAGTTTACATCCCCAATTATATGTTTTGGAAAGTTTGAAATGAATTTGTCAGAGTTGTTTAATATATAGATTGAGGATTTTCTATCTGTTTTGTTGTTTAATTAACTGAATGTTGATAGTAAAAATACAGCATTCTGCTACTAGAAAGAACTAGAGTTAGAACTACTAAATTTATGTGTTCACTGTGAAAAATTACAGGTTTTTTACATCCAAATTCATAGTTTACCCTAACTCTTTAGGGTAATTGGTGTGGGTTTGGATATTGAAACAGGTCACAGAACCATAGAATACTAGGATTTGGGTTAGAAAGGACCCTTAAAGATTGTGTAATCCAACCCTCCTGCCATGGGCAGGGACCCCTTCCACCAGAGCAGGTTGCTCAAGATAAAAGGAACCTTTTTGTTTTGTGGTCATGTGTTCTAAGCTTATACAGAACATGGATAGCAATAGGTATATAGAGATGCTGTGATTGCTAATGCAGTATAAACCCCCAGATCTTGAGTGGCTTTTTTTCTCCGAAAAAAGTGCAGAGCTAAAACGAAAGAAAAAAATACTCTTTAGCATGTCTTTTTAGAACCATCTGAACAGTTACCAATTTCAGAATCTACAGGGAATTAACTGTTATATAAAATTTCTTCCTTTGGGGTGGTCCTTACTTATTCTTCAGAGCTTTTTTGTCTTTCAGAAGTGAAGAATATATTACTATAGCACTGCATGTCCTTTTTTTTCCCCTTTTAAATTACAGTGTCTTCTATGAAGACTGGTCTTTTATGATGGATGAAGAACGTTCTAGCATGATCCCTACAATGGCAGCTGGTAAGGCTTTCTCTCCAGTATAACTGCTCTTGGAAAACTACTGCATTTTGGGATGTTGCATCTGTTTCTGCTTGTGAGGAGTTTGTCTAATACACCCTGTTTGTGTGGAGAATGTGTGTCAGAGGCACGGTCAGGGTGAGCAGTCAACGTATTAGGGCAATTTATGCTATGAATTGATGGATTGTTAAAATCCTGGATCTGGCCTTCCTACAGTTAAAAAAATTTCCACACAATTTTTTTATCTCTTCAGCAGTCAAGGCTAACTTAAAACCAGTGCTATTTAGAGAAGCAAAGTGGGTTATTCCTGGCTAGAAAAGAGTAATGATGGAATTGTATAGTAAGATCAAAATTACAGGTAAATACAGGTAAGGAGAGTAAGAGTAAGGAATGATAACAAATAATTTACTTTCCTAGAGTTCATCCACAGAAGTGATGTATTATTACCTTTTATACACCTTTTTTCAGATACCTAGTCACATGCTTCATTCTGCAAGACAAGGTTCTCAGGTGTTTTTGCTAATAGAATATAAGAACCAACAAATAGTAAAATTGCAATGAAATGGGTTTAAAGAAAAGGGTCTTTTTTCACAGTACTTTTTGATTATTTAATGTGCAGCTGAACAGCCATCAAGAAGAATTCAGAACTGATTGCATCAGCTTGACTATAATCTAGAAAGGAATGAATGGTACATGAAAGAATAAGAATTCATGCATTGGGAACTGTGGGAAATTTTTGGGAAAAATGTTTTCCATGTCACAGTTTCATTAATCTTTAGCTTCTATGTTCATAACTTGCATGTGAAGTTTATGGTGCATTTCTGGTCTCTTTTCCCCCTTTCTTTTATCTGAAGGTCTGAACTCCATTCTTTTTGCTATCAACATTGATAATAAGGATTTAAATGGGCAGAGCAAATGCACACCCACTGTGTCAGATTTGTTGAAGGAATCCACACAAAATGTAACTTCCTTGTTGAAGGAGTCCACTCAGGGTGTCAGCAGCCTCCTGCGGGAGATCACTGCCTCGTCTGCAGTCTCCATTCTCATAAAACCTGACCAGGACTCTGACCCACTGCCTGTTCTGTCCAGGAATGTAAATGCTGGTAAGCTTCTATGAATATTAGTGCCACTCAGAAACTTAGGAAATATTCAAGTGTGTTTAAATAACTTTTTAATTTACTTTTAATGTACTATTGTAGAGCAGAAGTCTTAAAAATAAGTGCACTGTGCATACAAACCAGTTGAGTGTATAATTAAAAAGCATGAAATTGGAAATATTGGATGTGAATACTGGATGGTATCTGTGTATTTCAGCATTCTTGTATCACTGTGAGAGGGAGGCTGAACTGTTTTATTGGTAGTGCTTTGTTTGTGACCTGAATTTCGATTTCTTGTTCATAAAATTATGCTTTGAAGTTTGTGATGTAATGATTTTTCATTTTTAATGTTGTCTTTTGCCACCTTGCCAGTCAGACATAGAGTAACTTATATCTTTTGTTAAATATCAGATACAAATCTTAGCTTGTAAACTGCTTCAAGTAGTGACTGTGTTTACAGTCTGAATTCCTATGCAAAGCAGATAATTGCCAAAATGAACATTTACTCATACACTCGTGACCTTTTGAGTGCTTAGTGTTACAGCCAGCTTGTATGATGTTAGTTACTAACAAAGACCCAAAGCCTTAATCTCTTATTATTTGAAATCAGTCAAGGAAAATGTGATTTTCCCTATATATTTTTGGTTCCAAAATTAAGAAAATAGTATTTTATTATCTTTGTTTCTAAAAGTTGAGCTAAAATTTTGTTTTGCTTTATAAAAGTACAAAACAGCAGGAAGATTTATGTGCTTTTCAATTAAGAAACAAGGTTTGAGTTTAGGCTATAAATTGTTTTGATTATGATAAAAAGGCACAAACCCCACATGAGAATCTGGTAGGAAGAGAAGTTGAGATAAAATCAATTTTCTATTGGCATTTAAAATAGACTTTGTCTTAAAACATGGTTTTTAGAACAAACTTGTGCTAAAGCTTTTGTTGTATAGACTTAAATGAGATTAAAATCGTAGGTGATACTTGACTTGGGATAACTTTGTTAGTATAGAATAGCCTTGCAAGATGAAAGAATTCAGTAATTGTCCATATGGTGCATATGACTCCAGAACATGATGTACCTGATGTGTACAGCACATGTATATACAGGACATGAAAGGTACAACTTCCAATGAAATGTCTGAAATGTCACTTTAAAAAAACTGAGTTTGTTCAAATGCAATTATATGTGGAACATTAGAGCAAGTCAGATGTTTCCATTAAAGTCTGTGTTCTTTATTGTAATTCTATTTGCAACCAGAATGGGTTTTAACATCCTTTTAAAAGTATGTTAGTGTGTTTTGTGGATATGTAACAGCTGGACTTGAATTAAACAAAGCAATTTGGTCCCAGTGTGAGGTGTCTTGGTGAGTAGATTTCTGATATTTTTTGGAGTGCTTCAGCTTTGCATTTATCTTCACATGCACATCAGATTCAGTGAGAGTAGGTAATAGTGTAAAAATAAGTGCTGTCACTGAATACATCTGGTGTAATCAGAGAGAATTTCAGTGTATTTCTAGAACAAGAGCTAATTAGCTGAAAGCTGAATATTCAATTTTTAGAGTATAGACAAAACTATTTGATTGCAGGTTGTGGATTTTGTTTGTGTTGTGAGTTTGTTCTTAGTTTTTCCTCTGAACTTCATGTTTTCTCTGTTGTGCAGACCTGCTCTGCATTATATACTAGGTGTAATCCATAGGAGGAAGTGACAGGAAGGCTAACTTATTATTTTAAATTTAATTTAATGGGTTTGTAGAACTTTTCTTCCAGCTTCAATTGAATCATGTCATGAATGCATCTCCAGAATATCTTCTAAAATCTCAATTAAGTAAGACATATAAAATAAAGCAGGTAATTAGAGATTTAAAGCTTATGTGTATGGAAAGATAATGAATGCCAGGTAGATCTAAGTTTTTTTCTTGACTAGAGTAATTTAGTACATGAGCTCTTTTAAGAAAAAACCAGGTTTCATATATTATTTCTAAACTGTGTAAAAACTTTGTATTACTACTAGATTTAAAATACAAAAAAGATCGAAAAAAGAAGAAGAGAGTGACTAATATTATCTCATTTGATGAAGAGGAAGATGAGCAAAACTTGGGGGATTGCACAAAGACTCTGATTACAGGAGAAAGTTCAGAGGAGAGTGTAGACAGATCTTCAGTTCTTGCATTGTCTTCATCTGAAAGCACTCTGGGAAAAAATCTGAATGGGAGTGAAAGTAACCATTCGTGGAAGAACAATTCAGTATTCATGAATGGAGAGTATGAATACCAGAAACTGGATGTGAAGAGCATTGATGATGAAGATGCAGATGAGGATGAGCTGTATGGAAAATCATTAGGAAATAAAGGCACAGTAGTTGGAACTGAAGCTTCTGAAAAGTAAGTATTGGTGCAGGACATAGTGGTAAACTTCCCATGCTTCCCCTCCACTCCTCCTTTTCTTTTATGGTTACTGCAAATTCATGTGTTGAACTGAACTATAGATTTTCTCTATTTTTTTTTTTGCCCTATTCCTCATCCCCCACAGTTTTCCCCCCTTTTTTTCCTTCCCTTTTTTTTTTTTTTCCCTTTTTTTTCCTTTTTACTGTTTAAGCAATGTGGGCCACTGCAGTGATGATATTTTGCTTCTAAGTTTCACTGCAACCCCAAATTTTGACATTTGAGACTTCTTGTTCTTGAAGTTCTCAGTTGTCAAAACTGTGGCATGATACAGCCAGGCTATAGTTTTGGCCTACTTGATGTTTCCTTATTCTTAGTATGATAACAATGCTATTCTGGCTTCTCAATAAAAATGTGTGCTTTAAACAGAGGAAACTTGTTACATCAGAGTGTAGACAGTTCAACAAGGCAGGACAAAACTGAGAGAGAAAGAATAATTTTAGATACTGATATGCTTTCTTTATTTCTGACAAAAATTTGTTTAGAGAAAAAGACAAACACTGCTTGTCTCATCTGCTTTAGAATGTCTGGTCTTTAATGAATTAATGTATGGCTGACCAAGAAATTGGCAGGCAGATTGAAATAATGATTTTTCTTGCAGTGGTATCTCTGAAAGAAATATAAGCATTATAAACAGTAATACTGGCTGTATAAATAGATTGGTTTGTTTGTTTGTTCTAAATAGGCCTCATGAAATAGTCACATGCAATTCTCAGATATGCAGTTGGAGTCCTCTGCAGGTCCTGAATGATGACTCAGATGTTCTGTTTCCTGTCAGTGCTGTTGGCTCTTACTCCCAAGCAGGTGGGCATTTGAATTCACAGAATTCCAACAACCGTTATTCTAGCATGGGACAATGGTAAGAAATAACAGGGTTGTACAGACATGGGAGATATTGCACAACTGGGATAAAAAGTTCAAATTTATTCTAGGTCTAAATCAGAGTTCTCCATTTAAGTAGTTACTTAGTTAAGGGGGAGTTATCAATGTCAAAATAAACCAGAGTTTTATTGGGATTAAGCTGTGGTCTTGTATTTTATTGAAGCTTATGATAGCAGTATAAAAAGTATCCATATCTGTTTTCTAGATACCTCTAAGCTGCAAGAAGCTCCAAGTGTGTTTGAGAAATTGAATTCAAATTAATCTTGACAGATTAGAGAGCAGCTAGAAGCAGTTTAATTGAAGCTGTTAGTTGTTGAAATACAGGATAAGAAGTGATTGACTAGGAAATAGTTGCTCAGAACAGGATATGGGAACGGTAGAATGCTTTGGGTTGGAAGGGATCTGCAGAGATCATTTATTCTAAGACTGGTTTTCTGAGCTGTGAGCACCAGTTGCCAGCTCACATCTAAATTTTCATGTGCCAGTATCCTCAAATTGTTTTCTGCAGGTTACAAGCTGATAGTGATTTAACAGAGCTGTGCATAAATGAGTGTGTAATTTGTAAATGTAAGCTCCATTGGCTCTGCTGTGGCCTCAGCTGCAATATTGTATGCAGTGAGGGGCACGTCAAAATGACGTGGACCATTTGAAGCAAGCAATAGAAATGGTTAAAGGAATGGAAAAGAAGACCTGGTGCTTTTACAGTATTTGTATTAGTACCAAAGACAAACAAAAAGGTCCACCAGCCCTCCCATTCACCCTGCTGATATTTTTCTAGCTGTTCATAAACCACTGAACTTTGGGTATACTCATGTCAGTAAGTATTTAAAAAATTCTCAGTGGTATTCAAATGATATTTTGTATTTTTTGTATACACATTATACATCCAAGAGTTTAAATGGAGTTTTGATTGAAGGCCTGTAAAAAAGTGTAATTCGGTTGTGTAAGTTCAGTGACACATATGTGAATCATAAGATAATGCTGCACTGCCCTCTGCTGTATTTTAAAATATGTACCTCATAAGAAATGCCAGTGGTTAAAAGAAAAAAAAAAAGGACATTTTAAATTATTTCTTGTACTGCCATATTTTTCAATTTACAAAGGAATGGATTTAGAAAACATTGAGTAGTTTGTGGCATTGTGATCTCTTAAATACAAAACAGAAACTGTTGGGGAACATCCACAGATTGAAATCTGGAATACAAGAATCCATTCCTGTCTGTGGGGGGTGGTGTGTGGAATGGGAGCTCACAGTTGCTGTCAGTAGATGTCACGAGGCATCAGGAGCATGAGCTGGGGTTTTTGATCTGAAATCAAAAATCATGAGTGCAAGCCAAGACTTAGTTCTGGAGGCAGATGACCAAAGAGGACATCTGTATATATCTGTATGCATCTTATCCATAGCTGTCCCAGGGGCTTACTCTTACTAAGAAGACACCAAAGCCCCTTGTTTTGTGTTGCTTTATCTCAGAACTGTTTTAAATGCAATGCTCAGCCTACTGGAGATGATCAACAGGCCCGTTCAGATCCCTTCTGGGCACAGGACAGTTATTTTTAGTCCTCCTTCTGTCCCTCTTTGTCGTCTGTCATGCAAGTGAGAGTGATTCAGCGTTGGGCTGGTGAAGGGAGTCAGTTCATCAGTGCTAGGAAAGCCCCCCAGACCCCACTCCCTGGTCTGATCCCAGCTCTCTGAGCAGGAGGAGCTGATGGAGCGTGCAGGGAGGGCTGCACTAAGTGCCCGTTGCACAGCCCAAGGCCAAGCCAGTCAGGGACAGGGATACACACGGATCCAGGCACCCTCTCCTCAGCCACACTGACAATTTGCTGAGATTGAAAGCTGCCTTAGGCACTTGTTTGCTTGACTTTGGGAGTTGCACTTGTGCTGGATGAATGATGTCAGAAGGAACATGCAGTAGCTTATTCTGAGGACAGTCTAGCCCACTAACTGGCAAGCTCATTATTATCCTGATATTTTTATTAAAACATGAGCTTAATGAGCTCTTGTAAAATACATAGTTTAACCCAATATTTTGGTTTATAAGTCTTAATGCCAATAAATAACACACACACATATATATTTGAAATAGCATAATCTATAATGTTGTATGTTAATATGTGTTTTCAGTATTAATCTGTTGCAGTGCTCCAGGGATGTGTCAGGGCATATCATATCTCCACGTAACTAGAAATGAGAAAGCCTCCATCAAAATGCAGTTGTTTGGAACAAAAATGGAGTATGTATTTTAGGAACTGAGCTTCAGTAAACTCTACAGCTTCAAAAATAATTTTTCTCCTCCATAGACTTTCTGACATAACTTTATTTCCCATTAACTTATTTTCTAGAATTTCTGCTTTTTAAATCTGTTCCATTTAGGATTGTCTTATAGTATCTTTGTAGCTCTTACACAGTGAGATGCAGAACACATCAATAAAATACGATTTTTGTTTGTTTCCACCTGAGCTTCCTCAATGACAGGCTCAGCGATGTGGATGTTTTGCTGCCGACAGTTGTGGATCTGTGGACAGATGCACATTATTCATGCTTTTTAAACAATATCTCATCTCTTTTATTCCTGATGGTTGGTACAGGGACGTAAGGAGCTAGAGAAAAGCCATGGTGCTCTCTTGGGAATACAGAAAGCACTGATGTCTTTGCAAGGCTTCACGTGCTGGGGACTAACCACAAATTCTTCTCCTGCAAGTCACAACCAGATTTGTAGTGAGCATGAGGTGTCATGAGGTGCTTCAACTCTGGGGGCTTGCGCAAAAGCTTCAGGAAGAAGTCTCCTCATAGCTTTGTGACTCTGTACATATCAAGTATAATTTAGGAATTGTGCAATACTAATTTCTTTATGGTGGCTGTGTTCCTAAGAGTCTTTACAATCCTGCTGGCATTCAGGGTCAATTTGCAGAAGCCAACTTTGGAGAAAGAATTAAAAGTCTTTAAAAGCTTTAGCAAGTTGAGTGTTTCTCTTTAAAAAGGTAACTACCTAACTTCTGGATTTTTGTTTTTATTTTATTTTTGAGTAATGTAACCCAAAGGAAGCTAATACTTGTGCATTCTACTTTAGATAACTTGGAGAATGGAGAGGGGCATGAGCATGCTGTTCATCCGGTAGAACTGGTTCCAAGGAGATCTGATCTTCCTTACAGGTATGTGCCAAATATGTTTGTCCTAAAAGAACAAAACCTTCACCCTGTAGCTGCCAACTTATTGTTAGCTAATGCACTTAGTACTGGAAAACCAACTACTCATCAGGATACTTCTGCATATGTTTGGAAAGACAAATGCAAAAAACCTACATTTGCCTTTTTTGCACAGTTTCATACACTGAACTTTCCTAATTATCTTGAAGGAAATCACTTAGTCATGTCAAATAACAGACTTGGCTTCTTGGTTTTGAAAATAGGTTTTATGTTGGTTTTTATGTTATTTTTTACTATATTCTCCATGGCCTTTTAAATCAGAATTTTTATGTGTCTGCTTAAATCAGACTCCTAGGAGATACATTAAAGGATTGTTCAACATATTTTGATTAAATATGAGTGAATAGGATAACAATTCTAGTTTCTGGAATGCTTTTCTCTTAAGTTTTGAATTCAGGATTTTGTTTTCATATATTGATTTTACTGTGCTTTTATGACTAGAGTGGAAGTCAGTCCTCCAGCTCAAGTGAATACTTTAAGCAATATGTTGCCTTCAGCCACTGTGCCAGAATCCATGACAATTAGTAAGTACTTCCTTGATGTATCTAGATTGATGGAAATAACTTTGAAAGTCCTGTAACTCTTTCTATTTTTGTTTCAAT
This sequence comes from Vidua macroura, assembly GCF_024509145.1. Classification (NCBI taxonomy): domain Eukaryota; kingdom Metazoa; phylum Chordata; class Aves; order Passeriformes; family Viduidae; genus Vidua; species Vidua macroura. The sequence continues at coordinate 7,672,309 of NC_071586.1, read as the reverse complement.
AAAATCTGCTTAGAGAGTCTTGGAGCACTTAATTTCTGATGTGCTGGTCATGTTAGTAATAACTGTTCTAAAATTATGTATGTATTGGCAGGGTATGCTTCATTGCAGCTGATATATCCTTATATTAAATGTGGCTTCAGTAGTTAAATGAAAAATAATGATTTGATTAACATCTTTAAATTTCTACAAGTTCTGAACACACTGAGGGTTGTTTCTGATGTTGTCTTGCTTATTTGGCCTGTTTTCATTAATGGCTAGTCAGAAACCAACAAACCTCACTCTTTATGTGGTTTTGATAAGAAAATCTGCTCCAAACATAAATGTAGTCTTTCACAAAACATGAGTTCTAAGATTAAGGGGGAGGACAGTCATTTCAGTGGTATTAAGAGCAGAGCTAGACAGGATAAAATAGTCTTTGCTGCAGAGGTAGATTAATAGAAGCACAGACAATTGGTTTATCATATATTTGATCTTTTTTCTTTGCATACACTTGTAGAACAGAGACTTAGTTCTTAAACTGAATGTCTAAGCTTGTAAGCTAGTGTGTGTTTATGTTCCTCAGTGTACAGAATGTTCTGTAACTGAACTGGCTTTGTTCCTAAAGCTCTTGGGTGTGTGTTTGTTTCTTCTTATAAATTTCAATATGTACAAGTTTTAAATTATGACATTTGGAAAGTTAGAAGTGATGCAGCCAAGATTCTACAATTGATTCATGCAATCATCAAAATGAATGAAATCTTAAGATATTCTAATCTAATTTTCTAAAGTTATATTCAAATGCTGTATCAACATGTGTTAGAGAGATAAAACAAGCAGTTTCACTGGACAGTGTTTCAGGCTCTGGCACTGGTCTGCTGGCTGAGCTTTACAAAGCTGAAAAATCGTTCTTGCAAAGTACATCATGAAGTGGCAAACTAGCTTGAGACTTCTAGGAGTCTCAAAGTCCTCGAACTCTCACACTTCCAATTGAAGTGTGGAATGGACTTACTGTTATTAGCTACCGTGATACTTTGGTCACTAGATATTCCCTGCAAATGCTATTCCTACAACATCCTGTTCTTATTTATCTCTCAGAGAATTGCACAGGGCAGTTTTCTGTGCCCCTGCACTCTGTTGATTCTGCTGTTTGTAGGGGAGTCAGGTACCAGCAGGGGCCGCAGTTGGTCTCCTTCAGTTGCTCAGTTATTTCCCAGTGTAGGTAAGAGCTATAAAATAGAAAGAAAATCTGGAGGTTTTCAATTCTCAATACTTAGCAATTTGTAAATGAAATGAAAACACAGGATCAACAGAAGTGTGCACACTATCATTAGTTTCCCAGTTCAGAGAAGGCTTTGGTGAAAGGAAGGGTGGGAAGCATGTCAAACCCATCTATAAAGTAGTAGAACACCTAGTAAATAATCATAATCATAATTAAAATTCAGCTGACTATACATTTATAGAATTAGTGATTACCTTTATAATAGGTGATCTTGGGTATGTTGAATAAAAATGCTTTTTTCAAGTTTGCTGTTATTGGTTGTAGATTCTCTACAGGAGGAATTCGGTGCTATGACAAAGTCAGACACTGAAGCTCTTTCTCTCTATTGCAATTAGCAGAAGAATTATTAAATGCTGAGGCTTATAGCTTGGTTGCATAGCAACTGATTCTAACACATCAGGCAAGAAAAATGGAATGCAGTAGTGCAGTGAGAAAAGCTGTGAGGTCTCCAGTGACTGGATTTTTGTGTTTCTTACTTTTGAGGACAAAGCCTGAAATGGATTTTTAAAAAATTATATTCTTTTTCTGCTTTTCTTCCAACCTATTAGTGTAGTACTAAACTTTTTTTACTTCTTTTGATATGCAGGCTAGAAAGTTAGGAGAAGCTGTAATTTCAAATTTCTGCCATTTTAAATTATTTTCCTGAATTATGTCCCATGCATTTGTAAGGTATACATTAACTTAGCCACAGATATATCTCAAAAAATACTAATACCACTGAAGAGAAATCCACAGAGCTTTACTGTTTATGTCAGGCATAATTTGAAAACTAGCCCTGTTTTGCAGATTGTTTTGTCATAACCAAATTTATAAAGAGTTAAGCTGGTCAGAAGTTTTCTATTTATGCATCTACTCTACTGTGTAATTTCAGTTTTTAAAAAAAGTTGTCTTTATCTTGTTGTACTTGAATCACAAACAACACTGTTTCAAGAGTTGCTATTGGAAGATTGTATTTTCAGCATTGTTTTTCACCAAAACAATCTGTTCTAACAGCACAATTTTCTCCATTTTGTTTTTGCAGTAGAAAAAAGAATAAATTGTAAAACTTCTATTTTAGAAGGAGATGACATATGTTCTTCTCTCTGAGGTTCTTCTATTTTAGTACTATTTTTAGGAAATAATTGGTAATTTAGTTTTTTCACTATAATTTTCTTCAGTTTTTAAAATTGGGTTTCACCACAAAGGTTAGGAAAGGTTGTAACACTGTACATCATTCCATTCTTTTTCATGTATTCTTGAGAAATCCCTGAGCTTTTCATGTTCACTGAAGAACTTTCTGAGTAATCAAACCTCCATGTTATATTTTCATCCTGGTTGTGTAAGTGAATAAGGTGTATGTTTTTGTACTTTCTGTGTCCTCTGAAAAGCTGCTGACCTGTTCTGTAGCCCAGTTGCCACAGGTCACTGGCAGGTACTAAATTCTTGTGTTTTCTTTGAAAGCACAGCTGTGAAGGGAGGGTGTTTGTATTTCATCAGGGAGAGGAAAGCTGCAGTTTAGTTTACAGACTTGGTTTTCACCAGGGCTCTTCTATGCAGTAGAAGGGCAACACAATTTGTTTCCTACTAAAATTTGCCTTGTGAATAGTGACATGACAGGATAATATTTACAAGGTTTTTGAGCACTAAATTAAGCCTTAAAACGCGGTGTTCATGTAGGCAGCTTAGGGAGCATCAAGCTCTTTAAGTCTTTAAAGGTCAGACTTCTGATTTAAGATGTAACTAGTCTGCTGGAAGTCTTATTTGTCTCTGAAAATATCTGTGTAAATTTTCACTCATGAAAATAAATTTAAAAAAAAAAAAATCCTGTAAACTTCTCCCAGCCCACCCTGATACTCTATCTGCAGGATTGCAGAGGAGGCTGCATGACCTTGTGTACTTTGAGGGATGGTTTCACTTACAGCTCATTCTTCACAACAGGTGATTGCAAATCATACTGCTCCAGTCTTTGGCTAAATAGCACAAGAGTTGTGAAACTTACGACTTTCCTGGAGGTTGCTGGAAACTGGCAGGTGTTTCTCAAAGCATTATATATTTCATGCTCTGTGACCCTATGAAAGCTTTCTAGAAGCTAGATTTTGCATGAAGTATGGAATGGACTTAAAAAATGTTTTAGAGCAAATACTCACTTTATGAGTAATTAGGCACCACAGATTAATTTCAGCAATAAAAGAAAATTGCTAGTGTTTGAAAAAGTGAGGTTTAATATGAAAAAATTAATTAGTACATACCTTGATTTTTATATTATGTTTTTTTTTTTTTGCTGATAAAGAGTGGTTTGGAATTATTTGTTTGTACATGGGAATTCTTTTTTAAGAAGTCATTGCAAAGGTACCTCTTAGGAAAAACTTCACTAATTATCATCTTATCTCTGTCTTTATGGAACTCAGGTTATCACTTCACTTTTAGATATGTTGGTGTTGAATGCTGATCCTTAATAACAGCAGAGTATTGCCTTTCATAAATATTATTTTACAAAACATAAATGTCATCAAGCACAAACCAGCTCAGAAATAGGACATAAAGTCTAATATCAAACACTTTTCTGAAGCAGCAATACTTGGCCATCCTCCCACTGTTTTATTAAAAAAAGAAAAGAAAAAAAAATGGGGGGAGAAAGATTGAGGTTGCACAGTTCAGAAGTCAGAAAATGCCAAATTTATGATTGCTGCTACAACCCTGACATTTTTTTTTTTAAATTTATTCGCTTTTCTAACCCACACAATGTATGAGACATAAGACTGCTGGAAAAATTAGGTTATGATCATACACTCATCTTGAGGCAAGTGTAACAGACAGACAAATGCTCATGAACTGGGGATGTTCTGGCAGGTTTCAAGGGAACCTGCTGCAGTGTATGATACTGGATTTCCTTTGCATTCAGCTGACTGCCCTGACATGCTGCTGAAATTTTTCAAGAAGCGTAAGTGAAAGTAAGAAATTAAAATTTTTCAAAGTTTTAAATATTATACCTGAATTAAATAGGATGGTTTCCTTTTAGTTCTACTCAGTTCCTTGCTTCAAAACATCATGACATTAAGGTTTCTGATTTTTTTTCTTGGTAAATTTTTACTCATTTAATTACACTAATAATGTTGTTCTTTTTTGTATTTACTGTGGATAGAGAGGCTAAAAAAGTGTTGATTATAAGCTGTTTAGTTCTTGTGTTTGTTTTAAGTAATTTATAGAAAATATGATTCCTTAATACTCATCAATTCAAGAAAAACAGGAGAGCTATAGCCATGGAGCAATCTTGCTGCTCAGGTGGGCATGGGCTGGACCAGCCTTCTTGGAATTCTGGTCTCTTAGCCCACACTGGTGGTTTGTGTTGATGCTTTCATCCACACCTCCACTGGTACCTGTAATTGAGCTAAAATAGTAAGAAATACTGAATATGGAATGTGTTTGCATTTGTGGTCCTAAATTAAGCATCTATTTTTGCCCTATAAGTGGTAATGAATTTTGGAATTTCTGCTTTGTTGTTTCACTATAGTATTGTTAATTCTATGACTCTCAGAAAAAAGAGGCAAATGGAAATAAATAAGCAGTTTAAAGTCTTCTATTTCAAGAGGCTTTTTTTCTTCCTCTTCTGTGCAAACCATGGTCTTTAGCAGGATCTTGCTTTTGTGCTCTGCTTGTGTGTGTGTGTGGGAGAGGGGAGTGAGAAAAAATGGGATTTCAGGTCTCAACTCATGCAGAAGATTCTGGGTGGAATAAGGAAAAGAAGATTAAGTTATTATGCAAGTTAAGGTTACAGTTTGAATAGGCTGGTAAAATTGAAATAATGAAGCCAATTTATAATAGCTTAACTGTATAAATGTTAATAAATCAGTACACATTAAAACGCTGAGTACACACACAGGCAATTGCTGCAGAGTGGGCACCCTGTGCAAGTGCAGAGCCATGTCTGAGCAGCAACAGCTTTAATTTATTCAAAGTTAGAGACATAACAGCAACTACTTGTTGATTGTGCACTATAATATTTTAATGACACACTTAAAATATTTAAAATGCCATCGGCATGATGTGTCCTTGAGGAGGATTCTGAATTCAACATTATGGTTATTTTGTTATAGAGTGTTACTGTACAGAAAGCTTACTGTGGATCCTTTTGCTTGTGTTGTTTATTTGTATGATGCTCTAACACTGGATTATTCCATTTTCCTCATCCACAGAGCAATTGTTTATTTCACAGATAGGCTGATGGATTGTGGTCCCTTGGGCTAGTATTTAATACCCAGAAATTTCACTATTTCACTTTCGGTTTTTCTACAAGATTTGGATTTTTTTTTTCCTTAGGGTTGCATAAAATATGCTAAGCTACTGTAGAAAACTAATTATTCTTTCTATGCTGAATTAATGAAGTGCAAACTCCCTCTAATGACCCACTGAAACGTTTCTTGCTAATGCCATTTAGCTGTTAAAGTATAATATGGGTGTTATGGAATGGGCAGAAAAGTGATCATCTACTTTCTCCCTGGCCAAAGACTCAGGAGTGTTTTGGAAAAAAATCTGGCATGAAGAAATTTGGATTGGCTGATTTCAAATGATATGAGAACTCTGCTGAACCCTGCAGTCCTGCAAGGGTGGGATTTATCTGCAGATTACTAAGGCCAGACTGGAATCATGATGTCTGCAGCACTGACTGTCAACGTTTGCTTGACATAATAAAATCTTTTACATTTTATCCACTACTAGATTTTGTCAGTCTCCAATCTGGCCCACAGGACAATGTTAAGTTTTTGTTAAATTGGCAAAAACTTCTGTAACTATAGAAGATATTAAGGAAGATACAGGTAATTCTGTGTACTGAATGTAAAGGGGAAAAATGTTGTCCAGTGGCTTTGCTTGCTTGAAGAAATCAAGTAATACCAGTTCTGTTAGTATGTTTTCAGTAAAAGCACACAAAAATTACTGGCATCTGCACTGAATACTTGCAGAACAGAGTTGGCTGATTTATTATATATAAACATTTCACTTAAATGTTGGGAGGGATGGTTTAATATAGTTGTATCCTTGTAATGCTTATAAAATTATTGATTAACATATGTGAAATTGTTAATGAAATTGTTGGAGCTGACACTTCCGTATGGTATTTGGCTGTTCTGGTGTCATGTTAAACCTAACCCAAAGGAAATATTTTAGAATTCTAAAATTCTGTTGGTTGTTTTTTTTTTTTTTTTTAAATTATTCTTGATTTAGTGACGGAAAGCATTTTTAAAGTATTTGTAAAAAAGTAGAAAAGATTTTATAGGAAATAATGAGGTTCAGAAATCTCATCATCTTTAGGGCTGAACTTGAGAAGCAATGCCATGAGGAAGCAATGACATTATCTCTACTCCCATCTCCCTGTAGCAGTTATTTCCTGGTACAGGATTTACAGCCAGGAGAAGAAGCAATTTGGAGAAGCTGAACAGTAACAGTGTATCTCATTAATAGGCATGTGGTGAAAAGGTGCTTTCTGCCCTACATCTGTGAAAACTAAACAGCTGCAACCACAGTCAGCAGTAAACATTTGTATTAAAGCCAGATGCAGACTGATTTGATTTGATCAATACTTCTGATGTGATGTTAAATAACACTGCTTTTGAAAGATTGCTCAAATTAGTGATGAGATTAAGAGCATTTTTATGTGCTTTGCTGAAGAGCAAATGGTGTTGGCATCATCTTAAGTGTGCTGCCTGTGTACATGACTTCTGGATCTGAAATGAGCAAAAATGTGCACAGACATTAATCCTTTTTGTTTCTTCTTCTTAGATGAACTTCGTCAAGCTATCGTGGCCATGATGAACAGAAAGGATGAACTGGAAGAACAGAATAGGTAGTTTGTGTTTTTTAGTCAAGAGGGACTCTAATTAAAAAAAAAATCTGTTCTCTAATACAAGCTGTCCTTTCTGTAAAGCCATGCTTAATAGTTATGAAAATGTTTTGATGTATATATTATTTTTTCTGTGAAAGGTTAACTTAATAATTCACTTTTTAAATATTGATACTGAAGAATAGTGTTTTGAGGGCAACTTTTTCCTTTTAGTTTGAATCGGGTAACTCTTTGTACCTTGGGAGCTTTGCAATTGTAGTTTTTTCAGAACCAAACCTTATAGCCAGGAGATTCTGAAGCTCTGTTAAGATAGCTTTCCAAATGAGCAAAAGTTTCTCCTAATGCAAATATTCAGAAAATTTCTGGTTTTTCCCTTCTGGTGAAGAAGTGATGTAGGATGGCTGACAACGTAATGTTGAAAGTGACTTTAATTTCTGACTGTCTTGGGGCACAATGATGATGTAAATGTAGAAATGATCAGTTGCTCATATAAAATGCCATCAAACATACTTTGTATTTATTTAGTTTATTGAAACACATAGTTAGATGAATGAAAATACAAATGTATTCAATGCTTTAGTAGGGCTATTTTGGCAATTCATATTTTCCTATAGGTATTTTGGGTTTTTTAATGCTGAGCTTACCAACAGAACCTATTTTCCTTCCTCCTATTCTTTCCACTCCCATAATTGCAAGTTATTGCCTCATTCAGCTTTGTGGGCTTTTTTTGGCAGAGGGACCAGGATGCTTTGGGTTTTACCATTATGCATCATGCTGCCCTTTGCTATCTCATCAAGGGTTTTTACACAAAGGTCTGTGGCAGTGCACTTGGCAGAGACAAGAGCCCTGCCTGTCTTGCTATAAATATATTGCTTATAGATTATTCCCAAGATGTATGGACTTGCACTGAAGAACTGAAAACAGCTTAACAGCTTTTTAAAAAAACAAATTCTTTCTCCATGCTGATACAGTAGATTCCATAATAAGTTGTGCTTTGGGCTTGTTGACAGGATAGTAATACAAATTAATACTAAGCATTTGCAGCTGCTTTTTCCTTGTAGCTTTTCATATCTTTGTATACTCAAATCAGGTGAATTTATTAAATTGAATAAAGAAATTTTTGGATGACATCAGTGGTATCACTCCTCTGTGATTCTTGTAGTATACTCTAATTAGCAGGTAGTTTGTGCAGTGTCCTAAAGAGAGGCTGTTGCCTTCTTGCAGATCCCTGCGAAATCTGCTGGATGCAGAGATGGAGCATTCTGCAGCACTGAGGCAGGAGATGGAGAACTGCAGGAGGAAGGTGGCAGAGCAGGAAGAGAGACATGCCACAAAAGTCCAAGCCTTGGCACGGTAAGAAGTGCTGAAAATGTCTCAAAAAGTAACTGCAGGGGAACAAGGGAATAACAGGGTCTGTATAGAAGGGAAATAATTTTCAAGTAGCTAAGTTTGCAGAAGAACAGAAGTGACTTAGGACTAAAAATCCTATCGTAAGCAGTAGCTGTTGCTAAATGTTATCAACAAGAGAGTACCAAGTTCTGAAGTGGTGCAGCTGTTCTTCCCACAGCTCCAGGAAGGTCAGCTGGAACAGGTTTCTCAGGACCATTTCCAGTCAGGTTTTGAATATCTGCACAGGTGGGAGACTCCCCAGTCCCTTTGGGCAGCACTGTTGGCAGTGCTGTTCCTAGTGGGGTCCAGGCTGCTCTTGGCTTGCTTTGCCATGGAGGGGGTGTTGAAGACTTGTGCTCAGCTGCCTGTCTCCCAGGGCTCCCAAATCCTCCTCCACACAGCTGTTTTCCAGCCCTCCAGCATTGCCTGGGTATCCTGAGCTTTTTCTCTCCAAATGCAGGACTCTGCATTTACCCATGTTGAACTTAACAGACATTTTCTGAGTCCAGTTTTCCAGTCTGTCCCTGTCCCCCTGGGTGGCAGCACAGCCATGCAGTGTCTCTGCTCCTCAGTTTTGTGTTGTCTGTGACCTTGCTGAGGGTGTGCTCTGGCCCAGCATCCAGGTGATGTTAAGGTGTTAAACAGCATTGGCCCCAGTATTGAGTTGCCTCCAGCTTGACTTTGTGCTGCAGTGACATGAAAGATTTTTAACCCTCTCCTTGTCTAAATGGGATTCAGCTTCAGAAAGACTTTTAAAGGTAAATGCTGCTGTAATAGTGTGATTTGCTTTTTACAATTCAAAATAAGCTCTAGAGTAACCATGATGTGTAAGATCTTGGAGGTGATTCATGTGTATAGTAAACAACAAACAATCCAAGAGTTAAATAATTTGCCTTACCCAGAGAGAGGAGTTTGTTTTCTGCATATACAAGCAGAGTGTGTTTAGTGTCAATCACAAAGTACCACAGCTGAGATTCCTTTAAGCTTTTTATTGCCTATTTGAAAATGATAAATATAAAGCTTTCTTAAAAATAAAGGTATTTAGGATGCTACTAATCACTGCTTTTGATGACATGTCAAACCAACTACTTGCTTTGAGGGAGGGAGAGATATGAATAAGTGGGTTTGACATTCATGTGCTGTAAGGCAGTAGAGACAATGCAAATACTTCATCATTTAATATTCATGTTTCAGGTTATAGGAGTTGTATATTCATATTTCTTTGACTCACTTCCCCCACAATTTTAGAATTTGCAGTGACATATGGGTGAATCAGATATTTGTCATGCACATACCTCTTCAAAGAATAGATAAGGAGCTTTTATAACCAGACCTGAAGAGATGCTCACTTAGACTAATGAGGTATTTTTAAGTAAGTCTGTGTAATTCCTCTTATTGCTATATGGATGTGTTGTGTTGATTGCTCTTCTGAAAGTCAATTTGCCTTGTCACGTGATAAAAACAGTGTTGGGAGCTGCTGAGGCATGATAAATTCATGTGTCACCAGTTACTTTGGAAATGGAGGCATTTCTTTAATGATTCATTGCAACTCATTTTCTAACATCCTAACATAAGGAACTTTGCTTGTCGTTTCTTCAGAATATAGGTTTTTCTTGTAAATTTTTTGTTGGTTCACTTTGTATGCTGTAGGTGATGCTGCTGCAATAATAAGAGTAGTATTTTTTTAAAAATAATTAGTTTAATAATAAATAAAGAAGTTGAGCAAGCTGAATAATCTAAAGAATTTGAAGTAACAGGAAGTTTGGAATTGCTTTTTGAGTGCTGCATAATACACTAGGTGAGTAAGAGGAAACTAAGTTTCAGATATTTTGAAGTAGTGCAGTCTCACTGTTTCCCTTGAAAACAATTGATCACATGACCAGAGTAGAAAATTTTCCTCAGTTGTGATGTTCTGAATATTTTAAGGCAAGGGAAATCATTCAGTAACAATCTGACTGTTGTGATTTGATGAATGAATATTTTTCAGATTATGAGAGCTGATATTTGTGTCCCCAAAGCTCTTTTGACGAATTTGACATAAATAGCTTCCTGAAGGCTTTGAGAACACAAATTTCAGTGACACATCAGTCAGAGTTGAAATGATGGCTTCTGGAAATCTGCAATTATTCAGCTGTTCTCCTGGACCCTCCCAAGAGTCTCTGGCCTCCCAGACAAAGTGCTAGTTTACTGTGAGACGTTTTCCCAAGTTTCCCATTTTCTCTTTGAAAAATGGAAGAAGTCTTAGGTGAGCTTAGTTTCAAGTAGTGGTAATCTCATTGTTCCATGTGAAATAGTTGTATAACTCTTTCATGACAGTTTCTATATTGTTCCAAAAGAAGCAGGCTCAGGTTCAATCTATTTGCTAGTGTTCTGATAGAACTACACTCAGTAGTCTCTCTAGCATAATGTTGTCAGCTGTTCTTTTTTTTGGGGGGTTTGTTTGTTTTTTTTTTTTTTTTTGTTTTTTTTTTTTTGGTTTTTTTTTTTTGGTTTGTTTTTTTTTGTTCTTGTCAATGAACCTTTCTCAAATTACATGGACATATTGTGCCAGTGGCTTCTTGGCAATACTAAAGTTTTTAAATTGAGATTGTTTTTTTCTGTGTGGAATACTATTACATCCCTTTGCAAGGCAAAGGGATTTATTGAAGTTGACTGTGAAATTGGATAATCTCAGATTGCATATTCTTAGACTATATTCAGCAATGTTGGAGCAAAGCATATTACGAAGTACAGGCTTTGTAGCAGGAAAAGCAGATAGAGAAGATGAAAATGCACTGGGGAAATGGGGGATGAGAATTTGTCTCTACTTTATCTTACACTTCTACATCCCTCCTGTTTGCTGTAGATTCTGTAACCTAATATGCCTCCTCTATCTACTGTCTGTGTTACTTAAACCACATTGCTTTTGGATTTGGCATTTTCTGTTATTGTGTTTTGCAGCACTTCTTTCACCATAGCCCTTCGGTGATGGTTGAACTGATGTGTGGTACATCTTGAAATGATTCCATCACTTCCCTTAAGCAGCCTCTTAGAGAGAGGAAAAAGATGTCTTGTTCCTGCTTGTGAAAACTAATTTGAATATTCCTATATTACATTACTTTTTCTTCCTGCTTAGTTGGTTGGTGACATGTCACAAGTCACCAGTAGCTCCTAGACATGAAAAAAACACTGGAAGTCAGCCCATTTAGTAAGGGACAGAGCTTCCTAGAGGGAGCAGGAGGAAGAAGTGGATGAGGAAGAATATTTGGCAGCAGGGCATCAGTGAGGGCAGGAGGAGGAGAAGCAGCTGTAGCATGAGGAGGAGGAAGGAGAAGAACTAAACAAGGTGAAAACCTCCCAGCCTCCATCTCTGATTGAGCCCCCAGCCAGGGGGAAGGTTTCAGTGATGGCCCTGCTTCAGCTGCAGCCCCAGCCCATGACAAGCACTTCAGTTTAGCACATTATTCCTCATTAAAGTTTTTTCTGGAGATTGGTTTTATTATATAATCTCATTATATTGTATGGAGTTCAACTTCTATTTCCATGAGTAACTTATTTTTCCATGAGTAACTTATTTAAGTGTATTTAATGACAACAACTGTGATCTTGCATCTCCTAATAGTAGAATCATTCAGGTTAGAAGGCATCTCTGGAAGTCCTCTAGCTCAGCCTCTGCTTCAGATTCTACATAATGTTGCAGGACATTGTTTATTTCAATTAATTCTTAATTCCTGCCGGTTCTTTTCTTTTGTGGATATTTGTTTGGATATTTGTTACCTTTATAGTATTTCCTAAAAACCTTAAAATTTTAATCAAAATGTAGACATCTGTTGGATTCCAGTAGTTTTGTTTGGTTTTGTTTCATTTTTCCCAGTGCTGAATTTAGGAATGAAACACCTGTCTGGAGTAAGCTTCACAGAAAGCACTTGCTAGAATTTGATATTTTTGCCAAAAGTTAATTAAATTCAGGCCACTATACTTGAGATACATGAGCAATTACTCTTTCACATTCTTTTCTTGCCATGCTCATTTTACAGAAGCTCTAGAGAATTTTTATATCATTTTCAAGAAGCAGATGTGTGGTGGAGCTTTGTTTGGGTTTGTTTCTTTCTTTTTTTTTTTTTTCTAATAAGGTATAAGAAAAGAAATCCTATAAGGCCTCTTTGTCTACAGCAAAAACTGTATTCTCTATGTTCATTCACTGGATGCAAAACAGGCAAGTATGTGCTTCCTAAACACAAGCTTGTTTCATGCTGCTAAAAAAAATTACCATTCTGACTGAAGTTTTGATTTTCTTTCAGGGAGGGTTTCCTTAAATGCTAATTTTAAAATAATAAAATAGAGAGGAAGTGTCATTTTTTTTGATTCAAAATTCAGCAGGGAATTGAAGGTATTTGACAAGTTACATTTATTATATAATTGATCATTCCTATATATGTGCTATGAAGCCTAATCAACAACACTCACTAGACCTTTGCTATTTGAGCAAAAAGAGTAATCTGTAGGAATACTACAATGTCATCCTCTATCATTGTCATTTTCCCCTATATCAGCACATGTTACCATCTGTCTTTCAGCTTACTTAGTGGAAGAAGTGATCAGGCAGGGAAGTTTGATATTACTGAGGTTTTGGAGAAGGATGTGCTTTTAGTGGTGCAGTTCTGCCTTTGTTTTCCTGGCTATTTCAGCCTTTTTTTTTTTTTTTAATTTTATTTTTTTCTCTATCCCCTTCAAATTGTACTTACAATCTCGTTACTCATTCTTTGGCACTAAATGTGGAACTATTTGGAGCACATTAAAGATGCTGAAAATATTGTGTGGACCTCTGGGCTCCTAACAGGTGAACAGTTCTGCTTCAGGTTGGGTGTTGTAGTTTGGATACATTGCAGAAGTACAGCAGAGCCTGCATATAGAAGCACTGAACATCCTTCAGTCTGCAGATCTGGCCTGTAACTCCTGGACAGGATTTATCTTCCTATGAAATGCTTGTTAGGAATATATTTAATAAAATAACTGTTGAAGTCATTAAAGACTTTTCAATGAGTGCTTACTAAATGTTTTTTAAATATGCTCTGATTAAAAGAACTATATAGATTTATATACATCAGGATGGGCCCTCTTTGGAATCCAGCTAAACAGTAGTAATGAGAAAGATATGTCACATAATGAGAAGTAATAACCTGATAGAGACATATTTGAAAATTGTGACCATAGTATCCTGCTTTGAATTTCAGTCTTGTATCGAAAACCTTAAATGAATTAAAGTATTTTTCAACTTCATCTGTGCTGTATCAACTTTAAGTCAATTTTCAGAAACGGTAGTAAAAAACGGATATTTTAAAATGCTGTCACAGTGCTGTCAGAAGGCACTGAGTCTATTCTCGTATGTAGAAATGAGGTGATAGAGAGTTATTTCATGAGAATCCTTAATACTCAATATGTTGTAACTGTACACCGTTATTTTCATACAGACATTCTTACAACTGTGGTGAGAAACCTTTTTGTTTAGTTGTCACAGAAATTTTTTCGTGAATAAATTATTTAAGTTTGTTTTAATATAGTATATAGGATTAAACTGTGTTTTTTCTCTTTTTTCCTCTTACCCTGAATATCAGTGTCTGTCTCTGGTGGAAAAACTGATTTGTTCTTTGTAGTCTCAGAAATGAAAAATATCATCAAATGCATGAAATCATCAAGGAATCTTAAAATTCGATTGCCAAGCAATCAATAGCTTCTCAGTTATTTAGCAATCTCCTACTAAAATGCTGAATAAAATTGAGGTTACAAAGTTCAGCAAGCTGACTTGAATGGGAATATTGTGCCAGTCAAGGCTCCTTATAGGAGCAGTGTAGCATTGCTCACAGCAGCAGTTTGTGTGTGTGTGTATATATTTATATATATAAAAAAAAGTGTATTTTATGTGTGTGTATATCTAGTATGAGAAGGATCATCAAACATACTTGCATGTTTTTTTTTAATATTTCTAATTCTTAAATAAATTTCCATTAATAAAATGCCCCCCCCCCCCCTTTTTTTTTTTTTTTTTTGGTGTATTATCAATTTGCAGCTTTCTGTGCTTTGTTGCATGTTCAGGTTCCATCGTGCCTGGAGCATGGCCTTACTGGCCCAGATTCCCTCCTCTCTCTAACACTTGTGGGGTTCTTGTTTGTTGTGCTGCATTTGTGGTACTTACATATTTCTACCTTGGTATTTTCTTAAAGAAAAATAAAAGTTGTTTGAATTCACAGTCTGGCAGTACATTTTAGTTATGCTTCTTTGGTATAAACTTTTCTGTTATACTCACTTAACTGAATGGGCTTAGACAGATAATTGAATTTTCAGACATATGATTTGTCAGCTTTGTTTAAAATCAATCAGTTGGAGCCCATTTATTTCCCCTCAAATATAAACTAAGGTGCTTAATGTTGTTAAGTGGAGCCACGGTAGTACCTGGTTTGAATGCTTGTTCACTCCAAAGAGAAATGAGACAGGCACAGGCACTGATGTGTGACAGCTGAAGGGATTACCTAAATTTCATGTCTTATGGTTTTCATTTAGGAATGGTTTGTGGAAACTTTTGCCTTGAATATTGCTGCTGAGGTGCTGCCATTTTCCTTAAAACGATAAAGCTTGTTTCTACAGCTGAATTATAATTTGCTTGCAATTAGATGCAGATTAGTAAAATAATGATCTCATTTTACATTGGCCATTCTGAATTTCCTTGTGTAGCATCCCATCCTTATATTTTAGTTGATTGTTGATTTAGATAGATTGTGTAGCTTGTTTGCCATTAGTATAGCATAGTACAGAAAATCTAAATTAAACAGTTAATGGAAAAGTTATGATTATGAGATAATCTGTTTCACTGATGTGTTTATGTGGTCCTGGAAAACAAATTTTCCTGCTATTCTGCTGTTGATGTATTATTTAATTTTTTCCTTGCATCATGGTGACACAACTTAGGTAAAGCTCATTATAGCAGAGAGTCTGTTTGTTTCCATTGAAAAGGACTTTTAATCTATTTTGCAAAAACAATATTGATTTATTTAATTTTTTTTTTATCAATAGAGAAAATGAGGTGCTAAAAGTGCAGCTTAAGAAGTATGTAGGAGCTGTCCAGATGCTCAGAAGAGAAGGTCAAACAGTGGAAGGTAAGTGAATGAAGGGGGGAAAAGAATCCATGAATGGGATTTGTTTTTCTGTGTGCAGCCATTCAGGGAGTAATACCTTCCAATAGTGAAAATAACATATTTGATATATTTTCCTTTTAAGAAAAATACAAATGGAGATTTTTGTACTCATTTTTACAGAGCATTTTCTGATAGATGAGGTGGTCTTACTTTTTTCAATAAGAAATTTTCCAGAAAAAGCTGTTTGAAAATTTAGCTTAAATTAAAATCTGTGAATTAGTGTGATATTGGGATATAAAAATAAATGTAGTATCTGTAGATTATACTGTTGTTTTGGAAATCAGTATTTGCAGACTGCTTGAAATAGACTCTGTACTGAGTAGTAATGAGCAGATTTTATATCTGAAAGAAAATGAGTGAAGTTATCAGCAGTTTTACCTGTTTGTCTTCTGTGGTCTGTGATAGAAGCATCCATGAGGGGCTGAATTGATACCTTGATTCTGAATCTTCTGGTGGGACCTGGATTTCCACTGGCTACAGAAGGTGTTCAGAGAGCTGAGATGGAGTTTCAGAAATTGGCACCATCTAATCTTTTAAAATTGGGAATATTTTGGTCTTATAAGTGGCTGTATGAATGAATACTACTGTTCTCCAGGGTTAGCCACTGTACTTATCTGGAATTTCAAAGCTTCATTCATCCCTAAAAGGATATTTGTTAGTGAGAACACATGTTTTTACTTCCGCCTTTGCTGGAGTGTAGTGATTCATGTTAAGAATTATTCAAAAACCATGGCTTAGGCTTCCTATAATAGCAGAAATTATCCTTCATTAGGTAGTGACAGTTTCCATGATGAGTATAATTATAGGAAAAGAAAAAAAAATATTCCTAGGCTAGCTATATTCTACCATGTTAAAATTATGCAGATTAGTGAGTGATAAGAATAGAAACTGAGTAGGATGGTCAGATTTTATAGATGAAAAAGGGGGATGGAACAGTACCAACATTTCTAAAAATGAACACACGTGTGCTTTATGCTGTAAAGATACTTAATCCACAGTAATTTTGTATAATATTTATTACTAGTGACCAGAATAAATTTCAGCTACATAAAATAAATAAAATTTTCATACATTGTAACTTCACGTGTTGAATTTTTATAAAACTATTTTTTTCCTTAGCTGCCATTGAAAATTTAGATGAAATTTTAGTAGTACAGGGGTCTCTGACTCAAAGTACATAAGCATGTAAATAATCCCTGAGAACTAGCTGCATAAAAGAAGTGAAACAAAAGGAGTTTTTTCTTTTACAAGATTTATAGAAACTATTGCACCCATGGTTTGTATATGTAATGAGTAATTTTAATTATAATTAATCTTCTGAATAGTATGAAAACAAAAGTCTTAAATGTGTTGTAGATTTTAGAATACAGATTTTCTGTGACTCGGTTTTGAAAGAGTCAGAATAAATTGGGCTTCTGCTGTTATTTTTATCACTATAAATAATGAAGACTCTACATGTTAGCTGCAATAATCAGATCAAATGCTATTGAATATGGCTTTTAAATAGTTTCCTAAAATAAGAAATGAAACTCAGCTTGATACTTTGCCTTGTGGAGACTTAAAAAGGCCAAAAACCCCACTCAGCAAATGTGATTGTAAATAAATTACCCAAAAGTCAGAACTATCAGCTTTCAAAATGAGTGATCACTGCTGTAGCCTGAGCAGTTGGATATTGGTATTTAAATATTTAATAAATGAGCATCTTGATTTCTCAGTCATCAGCAGGAGTTGGCTCTGTACCGTTTTTTAAACCTGCTTAACTAGAATATTTATATAAAAATGCTGATCTTAGAAGTCTGGCTGAAGAACTTGAAGCAGCATTTACAAGGAAAAGATCTTAAAACAGCTTTCAAATTCGCTTAAATAATAAACTTCTAAATTCTTCCTCAAAGCAAAAATCAGTTCCCAGGCTCAAAAATATTTAGCCAGATAAATTATGGTCTCTTCTATCTACCTGATAGTGGTTGTAGAGATAGTTCAGATTTTGAAGAATGATGAAAGCATTTGTTCAGCTCCTCTTCTATTAGGGCTTTACTTTTATGTGTTAACTTGTTTTCTTAGAAATTAATGAGCTATGAGGAAAAGTGGAATTGGATTTTGTCTAACTTGGAGGAGATTTACTTAGAATAGGCCTTAAAGTGATCTTCAAATACGTAAATGATAGCTGGGAATAGGAATAGAATAATCTGTAATTTTCATTCACTACAGATAAAAGAAGTAGTAATGGCAGGTGAAGGAAGTTTGATTAGCTATCAGGAAAACCTTTGTGAGAAGAACACTTAAATTTAAATAGGTTATGCAGGGAAGCATGATATCTCCCTTCTTGGAAGGTATTAGGAAGAAATTAGGAAGACAATCAACTATCAGGAATGGAATAATTCCAGCTGATTCTGCTTGATGCAAAATCATGAAATACTGAAGTATGGCAGGTTCATTCTCAGTCCTGTTTTCAGTAATTTCTCTGATATGCAAGCAGTCTGTGCAAGTAATATGAAATATTTTGGAAGCCCAGTAAAAAAAAAAAGCTTAAAAGAGAAGTAGAAGATTAGTTGTAGAAGACTTTTGCCAGGAACTGCATATATTAGACAGCTGTAGTCACAGAACAGCCAAATGCTTTTGGTTTACATTCTTTTCTGTTAAGATTCCAGTCCAAATATTTCTTACCAAAAAAGGTCCCTGCAGAATCTGTATTTTAGTACTTGTAATAGTGTTTAATATTATGGTCTGTTCTGATGTTTTTAATAACTGCTTCTTATAGAGCTGCTTTATCTAAACAGGATGTCCTGGAGGTTTATGGAATTTTACTCTTTAATTTGAGGTATCTCTTTGTTATAGTTCTGCCAAACATTTGGAGCACTGATGGGGAATTTACAATTCCAGAGCAAAAGCAAGTAGAAAACAATGAGGAACTGGCCAGCTCTTATGAAAGGAAATTGATTGAGGTAAAGTTTGTACTGCACAGATTTTATGGAATCCTAATTGTAAAACAAGGTTTGAAGCTTAAATAATTTCTTTGCTTAGTTGACATCTTTTTTCCTCAGGAATGTAAAAGATAAATCTGATTTTTTTCTCCAAAAATAAAAAAAACCTGAGATAATTAAAAGTACTTTTCCTAGCAGGGGCACACTTTTATATGCTGATATTAAAATAAAGGTTTTAATAAATCAGCAAGTTCCTTCAGGTTTTAATTGCTGATGGTGAAGTTGAAATCATCACAGACAATAGATTTGAGGTTTTGTCTAAGTTACAGTACATAGTTACAGGCATGGCTGTGTTGGCAGTTGAGCTTTATTTAAGATCATAGTGAAATCTGTAGCTTTTTCTGTGCTTTCATGCTGGTTTCTGATTGCAAAACCATGTTTCATTTTTGTGTTGCTTATTGAATACTGCAGTAAGGAAATAGCTGATAGAAGCTGGTATTTCTGTTGATATGACCACGTTAGAAAAACTTCCTAAGGCAAGATTTACTTTCAAGATTGATGTAAAATTCATTAAAGGAAAAAAAAAAAAAGATAGATTAGGGTTTCATCCAAAATTTGAATATTATAAAGTAATTAATACAGATGTGGCTTGTGCAAAAACTTCTATGAGGTCTTTGATGCAAACAATATTAAAAAAAAATTGGGTTCCACTAAAACACTCTGTAAGAAAATTACTCGATTTTTATTTATTGCAAGTTTTTATTTATTTTATTTTGCCTTTAAATACCAGAATCAGGCTGTGGCACAGGTTGTTCTCACAGGTAAACAGAGTGGCCTCTTTGGACTCTGAGCGTGGCTGTGGCTGTGCTCTGCATTTTAAGTCAAGAGAGCAGCAAGTGATGCAGGATGTTCTGAGAGTGCCAGGGGCTGGGGGAGTGAGGGGGATGGAGAGTTTATTGTTGCATTGTTGTTAAATGCCTTTTTCTCTTTCTAGAAGTGCGTCCTTTCAAGATGGATTGTATTATTAGATGCTTAGTGAAACATTCCTAGCCTGTTTTTAGTTAACTGCTTGGTCCTTTGCTGTGAAACATGGAGTGATATTTTCTTGGTCCTTTCTCTGGAGACTGCTCTCAGCTGTGGTCATGCTGGGCAGTGTAACTGCAGTGCTCTCAGGCACTTAGGTTTTCTTTTGACAACTCTGAAGAGCTGTCTTAGTGTGGACCCTCAAGTGTTTACTTTAGCCTCACTTCACCTTCATGAGAAGGGTTTGGCTTTAAACTGTTTTCTCATATAGGAAGGAGCAAATCTAAATGATTCTCTGTCCAAGGGAAACTTAGCTTATTTATACTTTATTTTTTTTTGCTTCAAGCATATTGTTATGAAGAAAAACAACTGTGAAGATGATTGAAGTCCCAGCAGGGAAATTTATTGCTTAAGCTTCATTGTGGATTGAGTAAAGGAAGATGTGACTCTATGAAAATGTGACTGAAAGGATATCATTATAAGGAGACCTCTTTATTGTTTTAGCAGACTTTGATGCAGGAAAATTTAAAGGAACTTCAATTAATATTGTTATTCATTGCTCCTTTTGATTTGCTGTGATGGTAATGCATTTTTCTTTGACAAGGAAAAGTATTGAAGTCAGTTAATTGCTAATAAGTGATACCTGCGAGTTGTCCTTTTGATAATACAGAACAAGTGATTTGGTGTTTTATTTGCTGTTAAATTTCATTTTTATTATTTATCTTTGCTAGGGATACTTATAAATTTTTGCATTACTTGTAGTGTTTTGAGAGAGTTGTTGAATTCACATATTAATTGAGTCTACAAGTAGAAAGTTATTTCAAGGACATCCAAATCAGAGAGAGACAAAATGGTCACACATCAGTCTGGATTTTGTTCTTCTGATAGACAGGCCCTGAAAAATCAAACATGTTTTCAAATATGTAAACTACTGAGATCCACTTGTAAATTTTTATATTGCTTTTGATAGCCAGCAGTATTGCAGCTTTTCTCTGTGAATTTGCAACTAGTTGTTTGCTGTGTCTCTGTACTTGAAATGCAAGGGAGTTCTGCCTTCCAGCCCGGGTTCTGTGGAATTGGCAGTGACCTCTTAATATTAACCTGGTATTCTTAAATGTTACAACACCCACTTGACATTGGAATTAGTGGTTAAGCTAGTATGGAAAATGATTTATCTAGAATTAATAGTATTATATTATTGTTTTCTCTAGTATATTGTTGGTGTAGTTTAGCTCTTTTTTGCATATATGTTTCAGTCATTAATTACTGGGTTTGAAGGCTTCCCTCTAATATAAAATGAAATTCGATAAGAATGCTTGAAGTTCACCTTGAGAAAATTATTTTTATTTTTTATTTATAATCAATGATGTCAGAATCTGGCCTGTCAAATTGAAGTGCTTTTTTTTTTTTTTTTTTTTTGCTTTGATTCTGTGAAGGATGCAGGTTTGTGTGGAACAAAGCACAAAATTAAAAACAGGCTCTAAATTAAACTGAATTAAACTGCTTTATTTTGGGGAACTTCCCTGGGGAAGAGGGAGAAGGCAGAGTAATTCAAGAAAAGGAAACAGTGAAATTCACAGATAATAATGAACTGCTTCCAGAAGGCAAAGTATGAACTCTGAAGAGATTTGGCAGTTGTTCAAGTCTGTGTGCTGTTGTTGAGGTGCCTGGATTGAAATTCCTGTTGTTCAGCTGTGCTTTCATGCTGTTACCCTGCTGCCTCTGGTGCTCTCTAGCTCTGGATGGGGGTGAGGAGGAGGCATTCCAAGAGGTGCTGTAACAGGAGGCATTCCAAGAGGTGCTGTAACAGGAGGCATTCCAAGAGGTGCTGTAACAGGAGGCATTCCAAGAGGTGCTGTAACAGGAGCAGCTTTAACCGTGCTGCTGGGGCAGCCCATGGGGAGGGGCCCAGCAGTGCCCACTGTGTTCATCTGACTGCTGGAACTTTCCATCCCCCTCACTCCCCCAGCCCCTGGCACTCTCAGAACATCCTGCATCACTTGCTGCTCTCTTGACATAAAATGCAGAGCACAGCCACAGCCACGCTCAGAGTCCAAAGAGGCCACTCTGTTTACCTGTGAGAACAACCTGTGCCACAGCCTGACTCTGGTATTTAGACTCCTCTGACCTCTCACAGATTTACCTGGAGTGATTGACTTCTAGGTCCAATCCTATTAAAACTCCAAGTAAGGGTGAAGAATACATCACTTACGAATTATTGACAAAGTTTAATGCAATTTGTGCATTTTGCAGTACTCTCTGTTCAAAATATTGTGATTAGTTTGTACCTGTTGAGTGCTGCGTTCATCAAAGAATTAAACTGAGAAGAGAAGTCAATGGGTGTTTCACTAGAATCAGTTGTCATATGATTTCGAGTGATAAGAATAAAATCTGACATGAATTTGTATTTTGTCCTATTCAATTCAATATCAAAACTACATTTCAAGGCATGAGTCAAAATTATAGCAATGTCTGTTCTTAATGATCAGTTCAAACTACTGCATTAGCAGTACTTGGAGAGTAAAAAGAAATTGATATACATGTAAGAAATTACAAAGTGGGATTTTTTTTTTTCCCCAATTCAGATCATAATTATCCCTTGGCTTTGCTTTTCAGGTGGCTGAAATGCATGGGGAGCTGATAGAATTCAATGAGAGGCTGCACCGTGCACTGATGGCCAAGGAAGCTCTGGTGTTCCAGATGAGACAAGAACTCATTGATCTGAGAGGGCCAGTGAGTGTTTGTTTATTGCACTGTAGAATATCCCTCTGGAATAGGCTCAAACACTACTCATGATGAAATATCCATTAGCTTGTAAGCAATAACAGATCTGTGAAGAACTGGCTTTGAACAATTCCTTTCCACTTAACTATTCTAGATTATGCTTTACATTCTACATTTTCCTTTCAAAGGAAAGAAGATACCCTTTTATGTTTATTCTAGCTGTAAAGTAAGGTAAAAAGCTATTCCTATTTTGTTCTAAATGCTCTTGCAATCTGGTTTTCTAACAACTGCTACTTCCTTTCATTCTGCAGGTATTGGTCCATCATTGCATCATTATGAACTTTTGTGCTTATATAATGTTCTGTAAGAGCACAGCTGAAATAAAATGCTCTTGTGTCCTTCCCTTATGGAATATTGGTTGTAAAAGAAAGCAATCAGTAGGTTTTATGTGCTTCTTATTTTCCCATAAGTTGCCTATACACTCAAAGTACTTTGTTTTAGCATCCTTTGCTCATAAAGCCCTAATAATGATCCTCTTTCGTGCATTTTTTATATCTTTCAAAATTACATGCTTTTACAAACCCAGAATTGTTTCTTTACAAAACTGTAGCAAATTCTAAAGGACTCACAAGGGTGATATGTTCACAATCTTCTTTCAGGATTTTGTCTTTCTTTTATTGCTTGTCAGTAATAGTTTTTTTTTGGCATTTATAAAATTGAATGCTGAATTGTAATTTCCTTATAATATTATGCTTTCTTAATTGAAAACATAATAGCCACTGTGTGGAAATTATTTCTGTTTTGTAAATAAAGGTCCCTGGAGATTTAAGTCAAACATCTGAAGATCAGAGTTTATCAGATTTTGAAATGTAAGTTTCATAATTCACAAACTTTTCTTTTCATACCATCTCTGGAAAGGATAATAAGCAAGCAGATTCAATAATTTGCTTTTCCTCTATTATTTCCAATAACTGCATTCTTAGCTGTGGTGGTCCATTGTTAAAAAGTACGGAGAGCTGCACCATCCATGCCCAGTGTAGTTAATAATGCTGAACTCAAGGAGTTTAGATTTAGGAAGACTCCCTTGGATTGCTTTGCAAGTGCCCTAGGTCATGGTATTTTGCCAAAGCACCAAGAAGTTACTGGTTTTAGTGTTTTGGGTTTGATGGGTGCTGGTTGCTATTCATCATGTGATGGACTTCCTCATTTTTACAGAATAGCTCCTAATCAATGCTTAAAAAAACCCCAAAACCCCCACTAAGAACCCAGCCCAGATCATTCTAGAGTGTTGTGATTTGGAATTTTGCCCTTTAGTAGTCAAACTAATGAATCTTGCTTTTGTTGGTGAGGGATTGAAAATGTAGCTGATGCGTTTGAATCATAGAAATTTAGAGATGGATGACAAAGAGTGGATGGAAATGGCTTCTGCATAATTGTGTACTGCTCTTCTGTTATTTAATGAACTTTACCTGAGGTTTGTGGCTGAAAATGTTGAATTTGTTGAAGTGAATAATTTTTGCTTCATGTGTATAATCAAATGTTGTCAAATGCATGCTGTGAAAAAAAACCCCAAACCCCAGAAAACCTGCAGAAGGAATTGTTTCAGTTGGGTTAATTTTAGGGAATGTTTTTTGATTCAGAACATATTAAAAAGTTCAGGCAGGACTCCAATTTTTCTCTTACTTAATTTGAAATTTTAAGTTGCTTTATTGATCACTTTGATCATTATCTAAATCACTGCATGTAGTTGCTTTGCAATTGTTATACATAAATATGATTCCCTATTTGAAGTTTTTCTCTCTCCTCCTCAGATCAAATCGTGCTCTTATTAATGTTTGGATTCCCTCAGTCTTCCTGCGTGGAAAAGCTGCCAATGCATTCCATGTTTACCAGGTAAGCGAGCCAGCTGAACAGGGGTTTTGTGGAGAAGTTTCTGACTGAAATAGCACATTTTAATAATTTAAAGCTCTGCATATAATTTCATTAAAGCTCTCCTGCTAATGAGCAACAGCAGTAACTTCATATATATTCATCCATAGGATTGTGTTTATTCAAATGGCATATTTTGAGGGTTGACTTGTAGTAGTTTAATACTTTAAAAACATGCTAATAAGATGACTCCATTGGTGAGGGAGTGTAACAATTCAATATTCATCAGTAAAGCCTTCTTCAGTGTGCATGTACATGTTTTACTTTCGTTTTGGGGATAACGATGACCAGAAACATTGCTTGACAGACAGACAGATCTGGTTTACTGTAGTAGCTCACTTGAAAACATCTTGAATAATGAAACAATTCTTCACTGTGTGTTATTGAACGTGTTCACATTGTGTTCTGCCTCAGGCAGGTCTGAATCTGGGGGTTTGTGCTCCAGCCTGACTTGTAGCTGAAGCATTGAAATTTTATACTGTTCCTTGAGTCCTGGATTCTTGCTTTCAGAGCAGTGACCCCTCCCTGGATAGAATGGCAGGATGGACTTCAAACACTCTCTAATGTGCTGTCCTAGGCTGTTTACATTTCTTTATTTTTGGATTGTTAGCAGCTGCAAAATTTTTCCACTTTTGTTTCAGCCACATATACTTAGTTCTGAACAAGGTTGCTGAAGCTTGTTAACATTCCTCTCACTCTGAATGATGTTTTTTTGTAGAATTTTGAATAATTTATGAAGTGTTGGCAGGTAGTTGAAAAATACAGGAAAATACCCAGCTTTTGGCCAGTAAAAGACAATGAAAAATAAGACTTGAGGTAATGGAAAGAAAAGCCACCAGGATGGGAACAGTTAGTAATTTGTTCAAAAAAGCACTGAATAATCAATCAAATTGAGTTGCACAGGTGTGTGAAAACCTAGCTTGTTGACAAGTGTAATATTTTTGTCTTTCTGGCTTTCACATATTTCTCCACTCTGCTGTCACTGGCTACAGATTCTCAAACCCAGACACAAGTCTGCCAACACAGGAATTCTTAAGAGCATTGATATCTCACTCCACCTGTTACTGTAATGATGTTGCAGCTCCTTGTCCACCAGAAGAGCTCTGGTTTCTACTGCTTCTTTCCTAAGTTGCTCTGTGTTGTTTTTCATCCTGCTTGAGCGGGGGGGTGGACCAGATGGCCCACTGTGGTCCCTTCCAACCCTACCTATTCTGTGAATTCTGTGAAGAATTTAATGGTTTTTTAATTTTACTTGTTACTCGGTATCAAATTAGGTTACTAAAGACTTCAGTATTTGTCATGCAGTTTGACTGGACATCACTGTACAAGTGAGATTGTGAAAGCCTGCAAAGTATGCAGAACTCACACCTACTGTAGGTGTTGTGCATATTCAAAAGGAAAATGTTGAGATAAATCAAGCTTCCCAATTTGAAGGCAATTCAGAACTTTACCCAAAAATCTTCTGAAGTGAGTAGAGAGTTAGATGTCACTTGTCTTTAATGGAAAACAACTTGTAATTGAAGGCTAAGCCTCTTGAGAACAGGAGAAAATGAAGCAAAATATAGAAATATTGTAAAGGTTGAAAATTCTGAATCTACAAAAAGATAATTTTGAGAATTTTATTAGGTTTATATGTCTACAGTATAAATTTGTAATGTTGGGCATTTATAGTGTGCAAAATTTTGTTTACTGGTATATTTGAAAAATGTACAAGTTCTTCTGAGTATGTTCCATTTATTATCATTTCACACTATCAGTTTACAGATGATTTTAAAGTGAAAAGTTAAATATCGCTGTCTAGAACATAGACTGTAGTCAGACTAGTTTGTCTTCAGTTACAGACAGCACAGGATAGTACAGAATTTTTCCAGTGAAGAGTTGTACATTGTCTTTTAATAATTAGGAGAATAGGCAAGCAGGAATTACCTGTAGAAGTGACTTAAAACTTTTGTAATTCTTGTTAAACTTTGATCATGACACCTGTTGAGCTTTCCTTATGTAAGAATACATGAATATCATTCCTGCCAGTTTTTGGTCTCAGTAACAGGATTGTCACTGCCCCAGTGCCTGTGAAAAACAAGTATTTTCCCAAATAGACTTCTACAACTGTGATGAAACATTTGAAGTGAGTGCCACCTCTCTGATCAATTATGTAGTTGTGTGCTTGCTGAATATATATTTTACATTTTATAATGACCAGGAAAGCATTAATTTAGAAAGCTTCAGAATAGCTTCAATAACAGCACTGTGCTTATTAAATCTCTGCTAAAATGTGTGCTCCTGATTACAGAGACTTTGATTCAGTGATGAAATTGTTGAATTATTTACCAGGCTACCAGTATGTCCTAAACAGGCCCAGACTGGGAGTCCAATTAGGATAAATGATTGAGCTCATTTCTGAGAGTCCTTTTATTCATAATAAACATTATTTTTACTGCCTTATTATTTATTTCTCCAGTGGCAGAAAATTAAAATGCTTGTATAACTCTTTGTATCAGCCACATGAGAAAGGACTTGTGGTATATCAGTATAAAGAAAAGTAGCAATATTGCAGAATGTTGGTGCGAGTGAGATTATTACCAGTGCCTTTTGGAGTCCACATTTCTCTGGGAGAACTTGAGTGAACAGATGTAAAAAATGACTCTTGGTTATGCTCGTTAATGCTGAGGAAAAGACATCAAATAAACTTTGGAGAAAGCTAAAGTGTGCCAGCTGGACAAGGCAAAGTTTGAAAATTTGGTTTGGTTAAGCATGATTTTTCGGTTTGCTAAGTACTTATGACTGTACTTAAAGCTAATTAGGAGTGAGCCCTCAGGTGCTTAACCCGACTGAAAATCAGATCATACATGTGATACTATCAAGGTAAGAGGTTGCTACTAATTGAGGGTGCTACGAAAGGGCATGAGCCTTGGCCATTGCTTTTCCAAAGGCAGTTCATGTGAGTGTATTTCTGAGATGGCTTGATCTCTTCTGCATCTGCTATTATTAGAAAGCTAAAGAGATTGTCCTTCTCTGCCCTCCTCTGATGAGCCACCTTGTTACCCTTTGCTAATTTGGAATTGTGTGTCTCTGGAGCACTTCACTTGATGGAGAGAGCAGGACTGTGCCAGGGGAGACTTGCTAAGTCACACTTATTGTTGATGCACTTTAGAATTGTTGTGCCTCTTCTGTCCCTTTTTGCTTATAAAGACGTATTTTGTAGCAGAAAATACACTACTGTGTACATACCACTTACCTTGGAAATGGCCAGAACAGGGTGGAAACAATTGCAGAGCATCTCAAGTAGTTTGAAAAATGATGAACCTATCAGTTCCATAGTGTCTATTATCTGTTTTCATGGACTTCAAAAAGCTTCTGAAGAATATAAGAATTAGAGAAATAAATATGGGTTGCTGTGCCTCCTCGAAATCAATGCCAATTTTGCACTTGTGCTTCTTAAACCAGGAAAATAAATTAATGACATGTTAATTTGCATATCAATAGGGCCTGACTTGGACAGGATGAAAATAGACTCCTGCAGGAGTTTTCTTATTGTGCTTGCTTTTTAAAATTTAATTTTATGTTTTTAAATTTAATGTAGATTTGTAATGCTGTTTTGAAGGGCATTTCAAAGCATTTCTTTTTGTGTCATGTTAACATCTGTTTCGGATGTTCAAAATCAGTGCATTTTTCATCCTTAAAAAAACCCAGATGTTGCTCTTCAGTAAATATAGCAGGAAAAGTTTCCAGCACCAGCATACTTGTCACATAGTTTCACCCATCAAACAGTTTCTTTAATTTCTGCTAAGGGTTAAGGATTCTGGACAAGCTCAGAAGTAAAACTGTGGACTCTGAAAGCGAGCAGCATTTTGTAATTAATCCTATTAGATGTGGAAATTTCAATCAGACCTCTGTATTTGTAGAGTTACACTGCACTCTTGCAGCAATGTTTAACTGGTAGAATTAACTGGTTATGAATCTTGAGGATTTCAAAACAGGCTCTGGAAATGTAGCCAAATTTTATGCTCAATTTGAATGGCTGAGTTCAAGGGGACAGTTGTGAGCAGCAGATAATTCAGTGCCCCAGTTTAGCACTATCTGCTACTGTCTTAAAAATTAACAGAGCTGGGGCTCTGTATCATTCAGCTGTGGATGTTAGAACAATTAGAGGGTGTATAAATTTTAGGGGAAAAGCTATTTAGAATTAGATGTGCACTTCAGTGCAGTTATTGAGTTCAATTAGAAATATTTTTTTGCTTGTTTTCTCAGAATATAAAATAGTAACAGAAAAATGCACATTTTATAATCTCTGTTCACCATGGTGTTGTTATGGGTTATTCTCATTCTGGATTATTCCTTGTGGAGAATAGCAGACTGTCTGTTTTAAATGAAATGCCAGTAGCAGATCTTATTGAATAAATAAAGCATAAATCTCCACATGCAGTGCACCAGGAATTCAAAGGTGAAATAGCTGAAAAGTGACTGATAAATGGCTTCTGGCTTGCATACCACAGATTTTAAAGTAGCTAATCTGGCATAATTTTTAAAAGGATTTAAGGAGATCTAAAAACCAAGTTGTTACAAATGATTAGGAAAGGGATAGACAAATAGAAAATGCTATTATGCTGTGTATAGTCTCTGGTTTATCTGTGTGCAGTCTAACTCCTCTCCAAAGAAATATATCAACTGCAAATAATATGGGTGAAAAAAAAAAGATTTTTCACTGGAGGAGCATATTAGAAATTCTCAGCCTGCATGAAAGGCAACCAAGAGGGGAATACAATAGCAATCTTTCAAATCATGAAGGAAATGGAGACATTTTTAACTGTTTCAAAATGCAAATTGGAGCATCCATTGAAACTATTGCCTTGCAATTTTAAAACAAGTGCATGACAGTGGTCATATGTATAATATGGGGTAATAATGGAGCTTTTTGTGGATCTAGAAAATAATTGAGCTAGTTAAATTGAAGAAAAATCAATCCAAACACAAAGATGTGACTTCTTTCTAAGGAAATCCCTAGATAGTGATATTTTGGAATAATAAATACCACTATACCTTGTGTTTATATTTAAGTGTTCTGGATAAAGTACATTTCCTAATTCTCCAAGGAATTTTCTGAACTGTTGAGGTCGGTGTGCCTTGCTGTAAGAGCAGGATGCAAGAAACTTGGAGGTCATTTTAACTAAACATGAGTTGCCTTTGTAATGTTATGCTAAAAATGACTAATTTAGTCCTAAAATGGAAATATTAGGTATGATTACAAAATATCTTTCCTTCCAATGAATGCTTATTTTCTGTGCATGACAAGCTCATTCTAAATGTTTTTGGAGCACATCCTCTCTATTTGTACTTGCTCAAGTTTGTTTTGCTTCAGGTTTAGTTCTTGACTCCTGTCTTGCCATTCATTAGCACTGACAGATTACTAGTACAATTAATTTTGCACCTGAGTAGAAAAAAATAATTAGATGACCAATTGATGTCTTTATTATCAATCAACAAATCATAATGATTGTTTGGACTTCAGTGGATGAAATTATCCAGGCTGTGACAGGAGCTCAGACTAGACACTCATAGCCATGTCTTCAGCAAGGACCTTAGGCAGTTATCCAAAGGAGGTTCAGAGGTTTATTCTCTTACAAAGTTTCTGATGGCTATTACTGAGTGGCAGACTAATTAGTTATAAACATTACAGGACACAGCCTTATATGGAGAAATTAATTTGTTTTGTGTGAAGTCACACTTAAGGAAGCCTAGTCTGTTAAACAGATAATTTAAATACTAGGTGACTTTTTAAAGCCAGGGTCAGGGTGGCAAAGGTCTTCCTTTCCAAACAACCTGTTTTCTGTAGTTAGAAAGAAACAAGCTAGTTTCTCTCGGTTGCTTTCTCATGACTGCTATATGTGATCTCTGCAGTTTGATACCCATCTCTTTTGTGTGGCAGACATTGTTCACCATTAGAAAATAATTTCTTGTCTAATATATTCATGGGCATACAGACAGAATCTAGATCAGAATTAAAAAAAAAAAAGGCATTTTCATTTTACCTCTAGATGGTGATAGATGCAGTTTCTTTAGTGTGTGAAGCAAGTTGATTATTGCAGTAATATTATTTTGTCATATTTCTCAACTGTAGAGTACCTTGTTTTCTGTATACATGTGGATACCACTTTCCTGTGAAGTGTACAGCAAATGCCATTAGTCATGCCTTTTGTTGCTATAATTATCAATGCCTGACACTTAAGATAATGAAACTGAGATTTTATGATTCCTAAAGTGATATCAATATTTAAATGGCTTCTTGCAAATCCGCCTTGTTTGCAGAGCAGTGAACACTTTACGTTATAAACCAAATAAGTTTAAAGATTAATATGCTAATCAGACAAGACTGCTACTATTTGCATATGAATAGGACACTCTAAGACTACAATCAATAAACATTTCTTAAATTTTTTTTATTCCTTTGACTATCTTCAGTCTTGCTGTTTAGTATTGGCTGACATATTTGCTTGTAATATTTCTTTTTATTTTAATTTAAATGATGTTTTAAAACCTGTTGTTTTCCTCTGCGCTTCCTCTGTGAAGGAAGAGCAGTACACTTTCCTTTGAAAGGGTTTTTATCACAGGATTATTTAGGTTGTTAAACACCCCTACGATCATCGAGTCCAACTGTTCCCCAGCACTGCCAAGGCCACCAGTAACCCATGTCCCCAGAAGCCACATCCTCATGGCTTTTCTCAGCAGCTGTGGTGACTCCACTCCTGGTGTGGGCAGCCTGTGCTGGACAGCCCTTTCCATGAAGGTTTCCCTGTCATGCCATGTAAACCTCCCCTGGCACAGCCTGAGGCTGTTTCCCCTTGTTCTGTCCCTGTTCCCTGGGGGCAGAGCCCGACCCTCCCTGGCTCCAGGCTCTGTCAGGGAGGTTTGGAGAGTGAGGAGCTCCCCCCTGAGCCTCCTTTTCTCCAGGCTGAGCCCCCCCAGCTGCTCCCCACAGCACTTGTGCTCCAGCCCCTTCCCCAGCTCCGTTCCCTGCTCTGGGCACGCTCCAGCCCCGCAGTGTCCTTGCAGTGGAGAGGGAAGGATTTTCACAGAAACACAACTTAAAAGAGATGGAGGAGAACAGTATCTGATACCCAAAAATATTTGAGGAGGACAGTGCCCAGAAAATACTTTGAGTGAGAGGTGAAACAGGGAAAGCACAGTCCAGGATGTTCCAGCTGGGCCTGTTGACCTTGAATTTAATCACAAGCCAGCATGGCCTGGGAATTTCCTCGAAGGTTGAAAATGGAAGGCAATGGACTGGCAATTAAGAGTTGAAAGGTAAGCAACAAACTAAACCCAAAAAATTAAAACCAAAGTTACATTTTATTTTCCTGATACATGATGAATTGGATGACTTCAGCAGCTGCAGAGCTAAGCAGGCAAAAAGGAGAAATAAATAGTCTTCTAATCATATTCCATTTCAGTGCAGCTCAGGGCAAGTAGAGAAGAAAATGAACTGGAATGATTGGGAGAATTTGAAAGAAAGATGCTCATGGCATTTCAGAGTGATTTGAGAGTACGTGAGCCAGAAAGGTCGAATATCCCACTTTTTCTGCAGTGGGACCCAAGGATGTATCAAAGAAGTATAAGAGGAAGCATAAAGCAGAAAAACTTTTAGATAACGGGAGGGGGTATACAAAGATGAGATCAGTCCTTGGAGACTTGTGTAATTATTTCTTTTTCTAAAGGAAACAGAATTACAGCTTAGTACGTTGATTTGTTTATTGAAGTGCTGGATGCAAAAAATCCGAGGAAAGTAAAAGTAGAATTTCTATTTTCAGAGTATTTTGTAAGTACTTCTGAAAGAAGCAAATAATTTATATTCAATAAATATCTAAAATAAATACTAGTTATGTTATGTATTTTAGAAACTGATTGATGAGATGGCCTCCTTTCCATTGCCTGAGCACCCACAATATTCTATTTGGAGAAAAAGGCAGCACTATTGTCATTTTACCTATTTTCTCTTGTGCAGAAATGTCTTTCCCTGCAGTGGTTGTTGTGCATTGCAATGACTGTGTGGTTCAAAGTTCATGTTTGTGAAATGATGTTAATTATCTTGGGTAATTATAAGTCATACTTCACTGTCTAAAGGAGCTTATTATGCTACTGAATGATTTTTTTTTTTTTGGTACTGATTTGATTTGTGTATAAAAAGACAAAAAATACTGATTCCTTGCAGCACAAGTGGAGGCAGTGCTGCCTTTGTTCTCTAGTGGCCAGTCACTTTAGTGCTGTTGTGGTGAATAGAAGCAGAACTGTGACTGCAGAAGCACTGATCATGACTCTGCATGTCTGTAATTGAGTGGATAAGCCTAAAATTAGTGACATTTTTCTCTTTAGTGGAACAATATTGGCTGTTTTTAAGGTTCATGCTTTGGTATGTGTTGTATCATATATTTGACACTGTATTGTTTATTTTTATGAACTAAATAACAGAAACTTGAAGATTTAACATAAATTATGTTCAAGTATTTGTAGTCATTGTGCGAGTGGATAAAATGGTCATATTGAAATAAAAGCTTTTTCACTCGAATTCCTGTTATGTCTCTATGGCACACAAAAAGCTGCTCCTATCACAGCTGAAAAGTTTCATTGTTCCATTTGTTTTTTATTATGCAGAAAATTCTAAAATTGGATCATTTTCAAAGGGGGAACTTAACCATAAATGCAGGCCTGCAGCTGTCTCAAAATATAACTTGCATTTGTATTCATTTCTCACACTTCAGAGGTAACTTTGGAGAATTTAGCTTGAATTTATATTCTTAACAGAATCCCGTTGTCCTGAAGTGAAGTAAAATGAAACTGGTTCTTACTTTTTTTCATGAATACTTTTTACTTCTTCTAAATGCTTTGAGTGCAGAAATACATAATTTTGATAAAACTTAATTAGATTGAAATACATTACTTCTATTTCATAGTGTGCTTTTCTAACAGGAAAAAAGATAATTCCAATCCCCCGAGAACAGTTGTTTATTAAATGGTAAACTTTGATCAAAATCTCTCTTCATGCTCCTGAATAATTGAGATGTACATTAAAGTTTTACCAGAGTTTTAAGAATTAAAAAAACTTTATTATCCAAGGTATAAAACTATGGACTAATGATACTCCAAGATTTGTAGTGTTATTTAAAAGTGAATGTAAGGGAAACATTCACCAGTCAAGCTTAGCTGCGTTAACTTCAAATAATAATGGTGCCAATTAGCATGTTCTGGTTTTGTGTTCATGCTGATTGGGTTGTCCCTACCAAACCAGTTGCTAATTTTCCTTTTTGTTATCGCATGCTTGGGCATTGGTTTGAAAGTATGTAACAAACAAGAGGATCTTGTGAGGGAGCAGAAGTTAGAAATACAGTAATACAGTAGAATTACAGTTATACAGAGGTAATAGCTTTTCTCTCACCCTTTTTTTTATCCCCTTGTAATGCTTACTTAGCTGGTAAATGTCACAGGAGCTTCCTTAAAGTAGATCAGTCTTCTCTTTTGCATTCCTTATGCTGTCCATCATTTTTTTCCATGCTCAAAAGTATGACCTTTTCCGGCCTAGGACTGATTCTTTACAGACATTCTTGGTACTCTCTCTGTCCTTTGAAGTGTTCTGCTGCTGAAATGTTCTGAGTTCTCTTGTATCTTGTGCCATTTTTATATGTTGTTTGGTAGAGTTTTCACTGCTCACCTTCCTTAACATTATTCCCATCCCTCTGGATTGGGACATGGACTCAAAAGGACCTTGACTTCCGCACTTTTGTATTTGTGGCGCTCCCATCAATAGAGTTCTCTTTCTTAGAATTGATATTTCATTATGTATTCAGTCCATCCTTCCAGGAAATGGGAGCCACATTTGCAGGCAAGATTCAGGAGTAACTTTGTTTGGGGAATATCCTTCCTGATGTTTTATCTGGAGTTCTACAGCATGGATGTCATTGCATCAGGAGAAGGTTCTGTAATATCTCAGTCAGTATCTCTTGCTGCCAGCTGTGCTGGAGAGAGACACAAAAGTGAATCCTCAATATACAAAATTATATTTTGCATCAGAAAAGAGAAGCACCTACACGGGACTTCTGCAGATCAGAAGGATGAGTGTTGATTACAGGCATTTTGTCTGTGTACACTGGAGCTGGAGCAAGTTAGAATTTTGGCTTTTGTCCTTTATTTTCCTCAGGCTTTTATATGTAAGAGGTGATGAGCTGTGTCAGTTGGTACCAGTCTGTTACCAGGATTTGCTAACAGCATTTTTGGCTCAGAACTGCTTGAAGATTCTTAACCTGTTAAGAAACTTCTGGCTCAAACCCCAGTACCATGGGAGCAGGATTTTTCATTTCAGTATGCAATCATTAAACTTGTGCTTTCACATTGATTCTCTAAAGATTTTTGGCATTTCAGTAACATTACATTAGCAGGTAGTAGACTGATAAACACTATTAAATTACTACTGTTATTGCTATTGCGCTCCAAATCTCTGACTTCAGACATGTTTGTGATGAGAAAATAACAGACTAATTCATTAAACATACTTATTAACTGAAATTTTTCTTAGAGCTGCTGTAGCTCTTAGCTGCAGAAAGGTTGCCAATCAATTGTTTCACAGGAGACCCAAGGGGAAAGTGCTCCTAAATTACGAACTGCAACTACTTAATTTGTTTCATATTC
This sequence comes from Vidua macroura, assembly GCF_024509145.1. NCBI lineage: Eukaryota > Metazoa > Chordata > Aves > Passeriformes > Viduidae > Vidua > Vidua macroura. Next base: position 7,637,410 of record NC_071586.1, on the reverse strand, counting down.
AAGACAATATTAAAGTGAACTCTTTTGTCTACAAATAAATATTCTGGCAGTGATTATGATTTAGTCTGTACATTTTCATTACCCTGAAAATTATTTAAGTAGGTTAGGAATTGGATGATATCAGGAAAACAGAGTCATCAGAAAGGCAATGAAATTATTTAGAGTTGTTCTTTTAAATTGATCTAAGAATAAGCCTGAGGGCAGTCATTTCAACTTTCTATAACATGGCCCTAAGATAACTATATGCCTTCAGTGACTAGACTAGGATAAGTTTATCCAAATAATTTAGTATTTACTTAGTTTGATTTCCCAACTGAATTTGCATTAAGTGTGTAGCAATCCCTTGGCTTGGGAATAGTATTCCCCTCTGAAATAATAAAAGTTTAAATGTGTGCTGCATCATGAGTTTTAATATACCTTTCACAGTCTATTAGTTGATTGTCAATAAATTCAATATGGCACAGGGCTCCAAATGTTGCACTTTCATTTCTTGCTGTCTAAATGAAATCAATATCTATGTACATAGAGGAACAGTAAGAAATTTTACAATAGTTTTATCTAAGAAATCAATCTATGTTTTTGACCTGAAAAATTTCAGTTACAGTATACAGGATTCCTTAGTTAGTTAACTGTGGGTTACAGCTTAACAGGTAATGTTAAACTGCATGATTCACCAAATCACATGTGCAAAGATAAGTGCTTAGTTAAATTAGGATTTCCATATTAAAATTCCTTTTTTTTTTTTTTGTCATCCCTGCCCCCCACAGGGAAATTGAAACATGAATCTTAGGAATGTATACAGAATTCCAAATAATATACTAGTTGAAGTGAGAATAGGTTGGGAGAGGGCTTAGAGCTGAGTGAATAAAGATTTTAATATAGCTTTTACTACATTAAATAAATTTGATTTGATTATGCAGAATAGTTGCATTTCATATATTCCTTCATTTGCCTTCAAAGATGTACTCAATTGTTAAAACAGATGGTCCTGTAGGTGTTTAATTATCCTGGCTTTGTTTCCAAAGTGGAAAAAAAATCTGAATACTTCTTACAGACTTACTATTGTGGTTCCATCATTACAGTATCTGAATTCTTGTTACCAAAACTAGTTGAATTTTTGTTTACATATGTATTTGTAATTCACAATACTATGAATCTTTTAAATTTACATGTGCTAATTTTGGAATTATAGCATTCCTTTTTTGGAACTACAGTCTCCCTGTAAAGATATATATTAGTGTTTTCTACACTGAAATATTATAATTTGACAAAATTTGCATATCTGCATAATATATTGTATTTTGTTGCAAAGAAGCCTCCTATGAATTTGAGAAACTAGGTGTCTGAAGAGAGAACTTCACAAAGACCAAAGCATGGGCAGTGTTTGTGGAAGAGGACATTCACTTAATCTCTGAAATACCACCAGTCCTTAGAAAAATTGAATTTTTTTCTCCTAAGGACTTGCAGTATCTCAGAGAGAAGGACCATGCTTCAGTCACCAGGAAAAGCTGCAATTCAGCGTTGAAATTGATCACATCAAAATCCAAATTTTATTTTTATCTAGTTTTCACAAAAATACAGTTGTTACTGCCCACTCTGTGCGATGGTGGTTGGTGTTGTTTTTTTACAAAAGTGTTCTCCTGATATTTGCCTTACAGTTTACTACTAAATTACTGGGGGATTTTGGAGCTGCAAGGCAGTGTCATCAGTACTGTTCCAGCTTAATTCCTCATGTAAAATATTGGGATTATTAACACCCCCCCCCCCTATAGACAAGGATGAATAACTACAGATTCCATTGAAGAAGCAGAGGGAAAGGTCACTCTGGATCTTAAGTTTGGATGTTTGGTTTAGAGTTTCTGACTTGTGCTGTTTCAGCATTCTTTTAAACTGTGTCATTCCCTAGGAAAGAGTGAAATCTCAGTTTTCTGTAAGTATATTTCACTTCTGCATTACATTTTCCTAGAGAAAGCGAATATTTAGCATGTAATTGGTAATAGGCTCATGAAATAATGAGCAGCAAACAAAAACAGAATCACAAAAACTACAGCTGTGTTAAATTATACTTAATGTCCTATACAAGCAGAAAGAATAAACTGTGTTTATTTTCCAAACAATAAAATTTCTAGTTTAGTTTTCAATGTAATTTTGTTAGGAAGTAAATTAAGTTTCATACTCTGGATAAAATTTGGTTTTGCAATTCTGATGCTACAAAGCTAATTTACAAAGTTGAAAAGACTGTGTTGAGGACACAGAAATCAATTTCATAGTGGTATTAAATTATTTTTTCCTTTGGTCACTGGGTAGTAGAATATGCTGGAAACCATGGTAACAAGAAGTGCTGCCATGGTTGCCCCAGAGTCATGTTAAAATGAGCAAGCTCTGTTTGTCATGATTAAAATAAGAGAAAGAGAGAGAAAGAGGAGGAAGAGGGAGGAGGGAGAGAATGAGGATAATGATGTGTACAACAGCAACTGGCCAGACATGGATCTGTGGCCATGGGGTCCTGGAGCTTGTGGTGCCTCACATGAAGGTGATGAGCCAGGGGGCTTTAAGGAGTGAAGGACACACATCAACCCTGCTTGTCTTTACATTATTCCCTTCCTGTCTGTATTTTACAGGTTTATATCAGGATAAAGGATGATGAGTGGAATGTCTATCGAAGGTATGCGGAGTTCAGAAGCTTGCATCAGAAATTACAGAATAAGTACCAGCAAGTGAGGACTTTTAACTTCCCACCAAAAAAGGCCATTGGAAACAAGGTACTTGAAAGAGCTCACAGTATCAGTAAAAGTTGGGGGAAAAACCTTTCTTATCCTTACACAAAAATGAGGTGACTCAAATATTTTCACACCTGCTAGTACCTGCTATTTTTATAGACATTCCCCCTATCAGCTGGAGAGTCACTGATGTAGGTAATGCATTGGTTTTTCCACTTACTGAGAAGTTTTATTGAATGAAATATGGGTGACTTACACAAATGCACAAACCCTCTAAAACTGTACTGGACAGCCCTGTACGTAAAATGAAGTCTCTTCTCTATTTCTCTCCAAAAAAATGCCAGCAATTAACACTGGTGGGTAATTCATTAAATCTTTCTGTAAATTTCAAAAAGTATCAATCTAAATTCCTTGAATTCCTGCACTTTTCACCAACACTTTTAAGGTCTTTAAACCAGCTTTTTAAAGACATTTAGGTACTTCATTCCTGTAATCTGTGTCTTCATGTCTTAGCCCTGCCCTTTTACAATGGGAATTTGTGTTTTCCTATCATATAGGGATTTTGAAATGAAACAGTAAATATTGTAGTATGTATATAGTAAATATGTAGTACCGTGTAATTAAAGTCTTTAATCATCAAAACTTTAAACTGATCAAGAGCGTAGATACAGTTTGCAGTGTACACCACAAGTAAAGTAAGGATTGAGAAGTAATTGAACTAATTTTCCTTTGCAATGTAGGAATTACCTAAAAATTTTATTTAGCTATCACAAGTAAAATCTCCAATATATTGCAGATTTAAATTGTGTTTATGGCTGAAACATCTTTACTAAACTGCTGGGTTCTTAAATTAGAGTTTTTAAGGTTAATAAAATTTTTTAGCTTTTACATAGGACTTTCTCTTTTTACTATTTTTTTGCCTTTGTATCACTGATTTCTTGTATTAATATTTTAGAAGCTCCAACCATAGTGATCCATGTAGTCATCAAAAGACAGCTGACATAATGACTTCAAAACTCAGATCCTTGACACTGTATTTGGTTTGAGACCACAGTAATAGATATATTACTAAAATGCCACAATTGACCTTCCTCTGTGTTAGAAAAACGATCTTTGCTAATTTGTATGAAGTAATGTAAATTTTCAAAAAGAAGTAGAAAAAAGAAATTCCTTACTGTCATTCAGATGTCAGTGAATGTGGATTATGAGTATTTAAAGATAGTAACTTTGACTTCCAATTTTGTAAAAATAAATAGGTAAGTTTGGCACATGTGAAATGGCAGTGATGCACATAATCTGGGATGGGTGGTGGTGATGCAGATATATATGAAATTTATCAATAAAATCCACATGTCTGTTTGCTTGGCATAAGGTCCAGTTAAAGTGGTTCATTGCCTGCTGACTGAGGAAATGGAAGAGCTTTCTTACGAGAGCTTTCCTGCTTTTTTCATCTATTAGAAGATCATGCATTTTTCATTTAATTTTTAGTGGACGGTTTTGTAATGGAAACCAGGCATTTTCTTCTTTGTTACATAACTAATTCTCCTTTTTTTGAAGTGGTGGAGTATCAGCCACTTCAGTAAATTACAAAAGACGCCTTTTAAGCTTTTTTTGATACTCTTTCATTAATTACTTTAAATACTAATTGAGTTACAGCTTCAGTTGTACAATTGATGCATACAAAATTATCAGTTGAGCAGCTCATTAAAAAATTTGCATTGCTTATTTTTACGGTGCTTTAGCTTTGAGTCAAATTCTACCTTAATCTTGCATAAACCCACAACCACTTATCAGATCTCAAGAAAAGGTTTTTTTCTTAGAAGTGGGTAAGAAGTGGGTGCCATCCCTTGCACTCCTGAAAGTTTCCTGTGATGAGACTGGGGCAGTGGTGTGCTTGTGACTTGGCAAGTCGCAGAGTGACGTTGTCACCTCAGCTGTGCAAGGCTCAGTTTGTCACACAGGAGTTTATTTGCACAGCACATAGTGCAGGCAGATTTATGTCCTTTTACTGGGGCTATTTTCTGTGTGTCACAGAATGTATTCCCCTTTGGAATTTGTACCGTTTTGTGCAGTAGTCCTTGGAAAATAATTATGCTGTGTGACTGAGATGGGTTAAAGGCCCTGAGATGGGTTAAAGTTGAAGGTTTAAAAAGTAAGTATAAAATCAATTAATTCATGTGGGGATGCCTGTCTTGGAATTCTGCAGAACTTTCAGTTTAGGATGAGGGCTTGTGCAGCATGTTACACATGGAAGTGTTTGGTAATAAACATTAGAAGAGATATTGCCAATACTGCTTTTTAAATGTAGTGACTACAAAAGCACATTTACCTTTAAATATGCAATTAGATTTCAATAGATATTTTTTTCTCTCTGATATTACTTTTGCTGGTTTTGGTAAAATTGGAGCTGTCTTCCCATTTCTAGATTAATCAATACAATCTTAAATCAGTGCCTAAAGAAGAGGTTCAGTAGCTGAATTCTGCTAACAAAAGTATCTCTTATATTAATCTATGATTTTCATATCCTTTGCAACTTCTCAGTGTTATTAGATGCCCAAATAACATATTGGTAAAAAACAGTCCTCCATGTAAATGGCTAAAAAATGATCGTTTAATGGCTAAAAATGATCATTTTACAGCTTTTGGAAAATGGCATTGATGCTTTTATATCCTTCAGGTCAGTACCTGGATGAGTTTATTCACTGCATCCCTTCAATGCACTCTGTACTGTGGGGTTAATGAAGGTGATGTGCTTATTGTAGATGTCAGAGGCACCCAAAGGTCTGGCTGTAATTGAAACCAGCGCTGAATTTTGTGTTCAGTTATATGCCCCAGATTTGGGAACCTTCAGGACCACAAGAGGACACTATATTCTGCAGAATAACCTGGAATCACTCCTGGAGACTGACAAAATACTGTCAAAAGGCAAAATATTGGAGCTCAGAGGAGGGAACTTAACTAGAAGAGAGTAATGTAGAATAAAATACAGAGAAGTATTATTTTCATGCACATTTTCCCTGTTTACTGTAGTAGAAGTCAGGGAGGTCAGATTCAAATGCCAAATTGCAGAGTTTGACATTGGGCAAATACAAAAAGAAAGCAGAATTTCAGCTGAATGAGTATTTTAAAAAGTTGGAAAATCAAATATTATATATATTCATCAAGTAGCAGAGGAATTTGAAAATATTTAACAAATATAACTCATTATTAATAATAATATAAGTCTTGATCATTATGTTTGTAATATATTTTTGCCTTTCATTTATTTTCCTTCAGTTGGGACAATTTATCTTAAAAGTTCATGTTCATGGTATTTCAAGAAATTATGTATGTAAGATTAAAAACTAGCTTTAATGCTTGAGGAAACCTAAATTTATTAACAGAAAACCAATTAGTTGGAAAATAGCTGAAAAGAGGAAAGAATACTGCTTTGGACAAGTAACCTTTTTGCAATTACAAAGAAGAGTGTATATTTGCCTTTCAGCTTGGTAACCTCATTTTCAACATATTAGTTTAACATTTGAATTTAGTAATCTAGAACTAAAATAAAGCAGGGAAGATATATATATAATTTCTTTTATAAATGTTGATTTGAATCATGTTAGATATTTACTGAAGGAAAATAGTAATGCTTGCAAGAGTGCATGTATTAATTTCCATATATACTAGTCCCCATAATGTGTGTCTTCTACTAAAGATCTTTCAGTGCTGGTAGCAAATAGTTGTCAAAAGCTTTATAAATAATCCTGACAAGAATAAGAGTTCTTTCTTCAATTCATCAATGCTTTGTTGGAGTAAAACAAGAAATATATTTGTTCCCTTGTTGCGTGTGTAAGAGAAATGTCATATACTCAGCATGTATTTTGATTCTTTTTTAACCTGCAGATCAATTTCTTTAAAACTTACAAATTTCAACTGTATTGTTAACATTTGTACTGTTCAGGTTTTGTAATTTTGAAACACGTTCCCCATGTATCTGCCTGGTTTGTGATATGCTCAGTATTTTCTATGTAACTGTATATACCAAGATGTACAATTTCAAACATTGTATTGTGCATGAGATAATTTTTTTTTCCTTTTAGCAAGTTTTCGGGTACTTTGGATCTTTTGAACTCATCTGTCCACTCTCCCCGTTTGTCACTGCTGCCTTCCTGTCAGGAATGGCCAGGACAGGCTGGGTTCCATGGGGCAGCACTCCAGTGCAGTGTGCCCACTTCTGGGAAGCTCTGTACAATCACAGCACTTGATTGGAGAGGGTTCCCTGGAGGTTTTTGCATACAGATATAATTTAATTTTTTTCATTTAAGATAACATTTAGCTTACATTTGACTTCTGAACCTTTACTGGAGTTGTGTTGGTATCTCTCAAAATAATGATTAAATATTAATACATGAATATTTACTGGACTGACTAGTCTAATTTTTTAAATATTGCAGCAGCCTTAAAATCCCAGTTGCTGCTTCTACATTGAGCAGATTATAGTACTTGAGTAAAGATAGAATTAAGAATCCTCTTGCAAGAGTGTTGTCCCAGTAGAGGGCATATCAAAATAGAAATGGTTCTTTAGTTCCACTGAAGACCTGAATTCACTGATTGTCTGACTGAGGAGAAATTGAATCAGGTAGCTTTGCACTGAGTGCTGACTTGACTGCATGATATCCTCTGCTTTCCTTTAAAATACTGGATACCCCATATGGAAAGGATACACAGCACTTTGCTGAGATCAGAAGAGTGACTTTGCTTTGACTTCTTAGTTGCATTGGGGGAACAATACAGAACTCTAAACTAAATATTTCAAAATGTTAGTTCAATAAAATGACTATATACTTTTCACCTATCAGTGGCTAACCTCAATTGTAGATTAATTTGTTCAAAAAGATCAAGTGCATGTGTTTAAAAATATTCTATTTGTATATACACATATACATGAGCATGCATATGACAACATCAGTCAGCATTTGGGATATATCTGAAGTTGGCTTCTGGAATGTTTGTTGTGATTCTGCAAGTTCTGCTCCCAGGAGCTCTGTCTTTCTCCCATTTATGTCAGTGGAAACTTGCCTTTGCTCACAGAGTGCAGATGGATTCCTTTTCTTTTGTTCCCAACAGCAAAGCTGCCTTTTATCAGTGTTTGGTCTGTTTGCCTGTTGCTAAAGATAGTGACGAGTTTAAGATAGGCTGCAGGATAACTATTTTAGGATTAGAAAGCAGAGAAGATAAAGATTTTATTGCAAGTAAAAGAAAACAATAGAGCTTCCTCTTGTGCTTATAATGTTTATTGGTTTTTAAGGAATTTTGTCAAGTAGAGTTGTCTGGCTCTATGTGTGTATATATATCCACATATATATGAAGAACTTTGTAGCCATTCAAATTAGAGTTTGAGGGTTAGCATTTTTGCTGTTAAGGGTTTCACATGGTGTCATTGCTGTGTAACCCCTGTCATGCATTTCTCTCCTGTAAAAGCTGATTGCCATTTTTGGTAAGCAGGACCTGTCTATTCACAGACAGTACCCTCTTAAAGCTGCTTTTAGACCAGATGATGGAGGAACTGAAGTCCCTTTGGAAAGGGATGCAGCATGATAGGAACAAGGCTTTTTAAGAAACACACACACTCCTCCCACATAAAATATGTATTTGAAAATGGGAAGTATAACAATTCCTGTTTAGCTAGTACATAGACAATAACAGAAGACATATGGAATGGTTGAAAGAGGATGGTGCAGGAAGAATCTTAGAGGAGGAAGTAATTTCAGTTTAGATTTGGCTGTTTTTCTGTCCGAATTCAGCAAAAAAATTCAGGACATGCTAAAATTTGTGTTTGGCTTGCATTGGGATTAGAAGTACAGATATATGTGCTTTTGTCCTCTATGTGATTTAGGAGCTCATATAAACTATCTTTCATCAGATTAGTTTGTCAAAGTCAGACTGTCAGGGGGAGCTGAGAAGAAAGCAGAACTTGTTGTCAGTGCACGTGGGACAGGGGGCTAAATAATGTTTCTTGGTACTAAGCTTTGATATCCAATGTCTTAAAGCAGAATTCGTAGAAAATTATGACTCTCTGATGTTTCAGAATTGGGATACATTTATTAAAGGAGAAAAGCTTTGAAAATATAAATCCTCAAGTTATATGTTAAAAATTTGCAGTTAAATATTGCTTTCACTAATGCTACTTAGGTGTGATGTAATATAGAAGCTTAAATTCTGTACTATTCTTGATTTTCAAAGTAAGTAGATTTTCATTTTCAACCTCTTAGTGGACTTAACTAGTGTATTGAGTTATTTTCATACAGTCTTTTGCCTTGTGGGTTATAGGAAAAATTGTAGCTAATATATATTTGACAGATATGCTTGTGCTATAGTGTGGGTAAAAGGAAAAGAAATGGACCCATTTGTATTGTGTTCAAACCAGGAAAGGAACTCCAATTAATCTCATATATGGTTGTATGTGGTAATTCTATAATCTACCACAGTTTTTGTGCCATTCTAAAGCCACAAAAGAAACTTTGTCCTGTAAGTTCCCTGTGTTCCTTTGTAGCTGAAAAGTTCAATTCTCAAAGAAGCTTTAAAATAGCAATTGGGACTAAATTAATACAATCTGGTTTTCAAATATGTAACTTAATTGTGGTACCATACAAATAGAAATAAAAATAATGTGACTCCTGGCATAGTCATTAAGATTTCTAGTCACAGCACACCTGTTTCCTCACACTGTCACCTGCACACTAAGGGGGAATACAGAGTATTTCAGATTTTGAATCCAGATCCTCTGGGTTTTCTACTGCATAAGACTGCAGTTGATATTTTATGTATACAGCACTTAGAAAAGAGCATTCAGTTCTTCTTCATTTCCATTTTTTTGTCATATCAGTATCCAAGAGAAGGAGAAATAAGTCAGCAGGAAATGGTTGGCTTTTATATGACAAATACTTTATAGTAAATTCTTCTCATTGTGTGGCATGAATTGTCTGGGTTACCTGAAACTCTGCATGAAGGTTAAATCGAGTGGAGTGCAGAGCAGCATATTTCATTTTCAGGGGTTTAATTTAAAAGGTAAACAGTTCCCCAGCTCGTGCTTCTCCATCTCCATCAGAATGTCTCACTGAATTAATCTGTTCATTTGGTGCTCAAGGGCACCATTTCAATGAAATAGTAAATTGAGTAATTTTCTTTTCAAGTTACAAAAATTTCCTGCTAATTGCTGTTGAAGTTTAGGAAGAAGGAATACAGACTATTTAGGGTCTACAAAACAAAACTTTGCCTGTCAAGAGATGTTTTTATTCTTGCTGTCTTGTAATGCTATAATCAAGAGAAGCAATTTATTCTAACAAATTATTGAATATAGAGCCCATAGAAACAGTTCAGATGGTGTTGCTTTGCATCATGACATTATGGGGAAAAAAAGGAAAGTAATTTACATGCTGCTTGGACAACTGCTAGATAAAAATATGGCAGTTTTATAACAACTCATGCGTCATTTAGATATTCTAGTAGCCTCCTGGTATAAAATGAAAATATAAAAATAAATTTTCTATATTTATTTCTTATTGTGGCGGTGATGCTAAATTACCAAGTTACTTGGATTAATGAACTTCCTTCCAGAGAAACCTTAACAGGGACACCTAATTACAAAAATAAAAGTAATACTTTCTCTTTTTGAATTAGAAATTTTAACCACATTTTTCTCTTTCCTTACATATCATTGTGCTTGATTTCACCTCTCTTCTCCTTCCCAAAATGTATTGTTTTATAAATATTGGCAAATTTTAATCTTAGTTACTATACAGCTTTTTACTTGCTAGTACAAAAGATATTTAGTGTTAATTTTTTTAAAAGAAAACTAAATATTGAATACTTCAGATCATGTGAAATGCTGAAGGCACTTCCTGCATGAAAAATCTGGTTTTCTTCATTGTATCATGTTAAATATATTTGCATGAAGGCACAATAAATTGTGGGCACTTAATATTCCTCATTAATTCAATTTATATTTTAGAAAACAGAATCATCCCATCAGAATGTTTCTGAATAAAATTTTTGTTAAATAAGAATCTAGAATTTTGCATGAGAGTTAAATTTCTGTTTCATTAGTGATTTTTTAAAATCTATTTATTGATTTTTTTTTTTTTAATCACTGTAAGCTTACTGTATATAGAAGCTTGTACATTGTAAGCAGTGTACGTATCATGTTTCTAAAGGACTTTGAGGTGGGTTATTTTGTTGTTATTTTAAATTCAGAGTCTGTCTTTATTGGTCTTCAGGGCATTTTCAACCAGATTAAAGAATGAAATTAGGAAAGCAAACTGCAGTGTTGGAGAGAAGCACTGAACTGAGACACATTTTAACTAATATTGTTGATAGTTATTACTGTAATACAGGCTAGTGAAAAAATGGATCTCAATTTCATGAACTGTTGTGTTGTAGTTTGCAGAATCTCCTGAATAAAATCACAGGGTACACTGCTAATACTTAATCTGAGGAGAAAACAGAAATAGTGTTTCCCTATTCAATAGCTGAGCAAGAGAAGAGCCCTAGGGGTCTTGCTGCAGTTTTTTATTGATGCATTTTAATTAACAGTTGATTCCTGACCAGTTGACAAATTAACACATGGTTGGCACATGTCTTTAAATAACAAAATATTTAGATGACACTGGATTTTATTAGCATCACATTACCGAGTTCTTTTTCTAACAGTGGCATTAACCACAACAGTAAAAAGAGATCAGTTTTAGATTTATTCTCGAGCTTTCTTTTTTCTGTTGGCATATTTACTGATTAAAATGCTGCTTTGAATAAATTGGTGCTTGACTGAGGGCATTGCAGGACTGTAGTTCACACTTAGCACGTCTGCTACTGGCCGTGTTTGCAGCAAGGCCTTTTTCAAACTACTTTATCTAAAAGCACTTTTCTGGTACCATTGAAATGAACCCAGAGCTGGAGATGGAAATGCATCAGCTATTTTAGTAGAGAAACACAGAGTAATAATTACAGTTATGTAGTAAATCTCTGTTTAAAGGAAAATAGATTTCTTTCCAAAACTGACAGTTCCTTGATTTCTTCTTTGTATCTCATCCTCTTAAATTGCTGTTTGTTGCACTGAACAGTAAATGGACAAAAAATCTCACACTGGCATGGGGAAAATGACAATTTCATGTATTGTATCCCCTTGCTATGTTGTATAACGCTGGCCTGGTTCTGCCATACAGAATATGGCAATACAAATAAGATGGAAATTTTAAGCTTATGTAGTTTCAATAATTTTGAGATTATTTTTGTGTAATATGGTGGCATCTGGTATATTTAGAATTGGAAACTGTACCTTCCTAAAAGCTTTATGATGCAATAGTTACTTAAGGACAGATGTACTGAAGTTATATTTTACTGAGACCTGTGCAAAGGTGTCAGCCTGTAAAGTGAATATTTGCTATATAACTTTTAATTACAAACTTGTGAGAATGACTCAGCAATTGAATATTTAATTAGCTCACATCTCAGCTGAAGATTGCTAGCTTCATTTTGAGGTTAGCATTTGGTGCCTCATAAATAGATAAAAACTGATATAATAATTTTGCTGAGACTGGTTGGCTAAGATGGTGGAAAATATTAGGCTACATTAGAATAACCTGAGTTCATTTCTTCATTTGCAGGTTCAACTTTGAATAGCACTGTTGTCAGCTTAATTTAGGATGGGATGCATTGTGTGGTATCAGAGGCTGATTAAAGTCCTAAGGCGTATTTCCTTTTATTTCATATTTCCTTTTATCCTAATTGAGTTGGATTGAGCCCTCAGCTGTTTTGTTGTTTGGTTTTGTTTGGGTTCTCTTTTCCCCAGTGCTACCAGCAGGAGGTTACGGTTAGAACCTCAGGAGCAGTGAGTTTGATGTTGATTGCAACAGCACCAAGCCCAGAATCTAAAAGTGTTTTATCTGTCCCTAAATCATGGCAGGGTAACCATGGCAATCATAGCATTTCCAAAAGCTCCTGGAAAAATATTTGAAACATCTTAAGTGAGCTGTCCCATTAATAATGAAGAATACCAATGTTTCACCATCTGTTCCATACTAGCAGTGTGTATAAAAGACCAGCAGTTGTGTGAAACAATTTAAACTGCAAGTGGGAATGAACTTGGCTTGTAATGAAAAACTGCAAAAGAACATGACATAAAATATGGTACATCAAGACTCTGCTTCTTAGTTTTACACCTTAACATCATCTTCTAATATATGTTGAGAGTCTCTAACTTTCCCATTATCTATTACAATTTTTAGAGATTTGTAATTTGATACTAGCATTTTGCCATGGGCAGAAGAAACATGGCAAATAATCAGTCAAAAAGAATCTCATACAACATTTCGGGAGACATGAATTTCAGATTAAAAATATTTTACCAGATGTGTTTTCATGCTTCTGTAATCTGAAGGAGTTTTTTGCTTGTTAACTGAATTTTTGCGGTCTCTTAATCAAAACAGTGTGCTCTTGAACTGTGGGGTGGTAAATTACTTTCACTGTAGTTAGTGCAGAAACAATAGCAGTTTTATTTTTTTAGAAAATATGCCTAAAAAACTTCAGTGAAAAAGTGGGTCTTTATTTAAGTACTGTTACTTTATCGTTCTGTGTATATATTTGTTTCCCTAGAAAAGAAACTACGAAATCTAACCTTTAATAATGTGAAAGTGTATATATTTGTAATTTTAACAAAATTACTTTGTCCTCAAAGTACATTCACATCAAGTGTACGTTAATGTGTATATGGAACCTTAGGGGAAGATCTTTGCTGTTTTCTGTGTGAGTACATATGCAAATACAGACTTGTATCGACTCATACAATCACCAAAGATATGTACTTAAAGTAGGGGGTGGGTGCCACTGATACAAACCTCAAACAAAAATTTTCCCTGTATTTTTTGCTTGTAAATAAAAGTAGGTGTTTGTTTACAAGTTGGAATGTAAAGTACTACCCAGATTTCTGCTGTGGATAATTGGGCCCAATGAAAAGAAGGTTATAGGTACCTTTTTATAATTTAAGACTGAAAAAATTGGCCCGGCTTTGAGCCAGTTGTGTTTTTCTGTTACCAGTTGTTCTGTTTACTATATTGTGACAAAAACTCTTTATTACTGCAACAGCTTGGCAGTAACAACTCTGTGCTAAAATCACTGCTCTGAGTAGCTGACCTGCTGTTGCAAAATGCACGTTTAATGATAAAGTGCAGACCTGGAGCTGAATCATTTTGACCTTGGTTTACGTTGCTTCTGGTGAGGACAACGAGCCTTAGTACATGGTACAGAATTTCATGGTAGATTGCCTGGTGTTTGTTTTACAGATCAATTTCATGTCAGAGTAAAAGAACATTTTTAACTGTTTTCAGGCTGGGTTTTTATTTTATTTGTCTTTTTCTTGGACAAATGTCAGAAAAATAGCCATATTATAAGCACTAATTTGTTCAGCTGTAAACAGCAAAAAGTGCCTTCCCTAAGCGTGTTCTGGCAGTCTTAATTAGAAAAGTCCTTTGTGCCATTATTTTCTGTAGTCAAGGAGACTCTTTAGAGTAACATAAGGGATAGAAAGTACCTACATTCAGCATTTGGCCCCTATGTCTATAACAGAAGTCCTTCCTGTGAAAGATGGTGTTTTTTGTTAAGCACATATGCAGTACAGAAGTAATACTAAAGGATTGCAAATTCTGCTTAAGAGAAAACTTAAACATAATTGAAATTATTTCACTGAAAATACTGTTGTCAAAGATTTGTGACCAAAAACACTTTAGAACTGAAAATGGTGCTGAATGTGGTATTTAACAGTGGAGGTTTTCTTGTGAAAACATAACTGGCAGAAGCGATGGCAGTGGAATGAGCAAGTGCAGTGAGGCTGAGGCAGCTCTTGGGAAGGGCTCTGAGCTGCCCCTGGGGCTGCTCTGGGAGAGGCTCATGGAGCAAAGCAGGATTGTCCTGCCCCACGGCACAGCCCGGCAGCACCTGGGGCAGGAGGGCTCACGCCAAAATGGGCTCAGGTACCAAACGTCCCCTCTGCTCATGTGCTTAAAGCTTCCAGAACCAAAGCTCTTCCACAAACTTTTTCATCTTCCCAGACATCTCCCATGAGTCCCCATCTTGTCTGCATCCCCACGCGGCTGGTGGCACAAAGTGTCCCTCCCATGGGATGATGTGGCGCTTTAAATCCTCGGAGAGGAGTGAGGGGGACACAAGGCTGTTCCTTGAGCCTCGCCAAAGAATCCAGTGGGAGCAAAAACCTTAAGGAAAAGAAAAAAAATAGTAACATAAGTGCTACTCAATGTTTATTTATTATTATAGTTCCATTTTATGGTAATATTATGTGTCAACATGAATTAAAATGTTTTCTTTAACGTTCCAAACAGCTTGTATAGGCTTCAGTTCCAGACATTGTCCTCCTGCAGCAGGGCAGGGAGCAAGCTCTGCTCTGCTCTGGCCCAGCAGCAGCTGCTCTCAGCTCTGGGAACTGCACAGGTCACCCTGCAGAGGGGCTTGGGGGGAGTTCCAGCACCACAGCTTTGCTAGTTTAATAAAGGATGAGTTTCAAATCACTTGCAACACAACTGGTGTATATGTTGCTGAAAAAACATGTGACTTATAAAAATGAAGTAGAAAAGTATATAATATGTAGGGCTTTTATTGTTTTCACTTAGATCTTCATTGAATTAATTTATTTGGTTAATGAATACATTAATTTTTGCCTTATATTACTACATTGAGTGAAATGTATTAATGTAGAACTGAAATGTTGAAACAGGACTGGAATCTGTGTAAGTTCGTATGTAGAAAACAAAAATAAAATGAATCTGTATATATTTTGGAATTTCATGAATTTAATTAAACAACGTAAGCACTGCTTAAGATTTGAAGTCTGTAAGTATGGATGTCTTCAGCTGTTTCTTACATCTTAGGGGACTCTATTATGTCCCTAAAATGATGTCTGATTTGTTATTCCTAAAAATATGCCTGTTCCTGGTAACTTCTAATGAGAGGGAAGAACAGAACAAAATGTCAGTGAAGGTTCTAGGAATGCTACAGCAAATTCCTCCTGAACTCGAAGGAGGATCCTTGCTTTGATGGTGTTGTTCTGTTCTATCTAGGGAAGCAATAACCTTCAGATTTGCATTCCCTGCATGGCAGCATGGGCTGAACCTTTTCCATACAATGAATTTATTCAGTGTTGTCAAATGTATTTATGGTGTTTTGTTGGCGGGTTGGTTTTCTTCCCCCCCACCCCCCCCCCCCCACCCCAAGAAACAAGAATTCATTTCAAATGCCTTTTCTTACAGACATAAATAATGCAGGTTGGATAGACACGTCTTTTAGATAATGGTTGTTTTTGAGAGCTGTAGCTGTCTAATAATAGGTTTGGCTTCGTGCCTGAAGAACATACTGTGACATTTAAACCAGGTGAGCTGTGCCAGCCCGCCCGAGAACACTCTGGCTGGAGCATAAAGCATCCAGCACCTGATGTCACTGTAAACCTGTTAGAGCTCCCTGTTCTGGGAAATGTGTCACCGTTAGATTATAGCCCACTGTAATTGTCATCCCTCACAGGGAAAAGGTTTCAGCAACATGGACATTATGGGATGCATGGCATCTTGCTGGTTGTGATAAACTTTTAACTTCTAGGTCCATCAGCAGAATGTGGAGTTTGTAGAACTAGTCTATTTATTTGGGCCAACATAGTATGAAATCCTGGATCTAAAATGCTACTGAAACTTCAGTAAAACATTTTAATGGGAGTTGTGATATAATATTGAAAAAAATCTACTATATGAAGACATAATCACAAAATAAGAATTTAATAACATAAAAATGCTGGACAGATAATTATCCATTCTGGAGTTTGTGTACCCAGCATCTGAAAAGTATGATTTGGGGAGACATTGTGGGAGTAAATCAGCATTTGCTCCTGCAAGACTGGTAATTCTGGATCTCAAAAAATTGCATAAATTGTTATGCCACAGCCTCTGTGCTGCTGTTCTGCTCTGCTTCTCTAAGATTGCAGTGGTTTATGGTCCAGAGAAGACAGATTCTGCCAGAGAGAGGATCTGACATCCTGTCAGTGGATGTTTTTGTGAAACAAGTTTTATTAGGATTCATGATTTTCCTTTAAGGACAGAGTCAAGGGGCTTTTGCATATTTCCAACATATTTATATAGCCATAATAACAGAGATCATCAAAAGAGTGATTTTTATGCTTACCGGGACTGTTTAGTTACATGATGAAGCTGAGAAACATGTTCTTTGTGCCATTTATATTTTTTTCCTCTCTATTTTTAGGATGCAAAGTTTGTGGAAGAACGACGCAAGCAGCTACAAAATTACCTAAGGAATGTAATGAACAAAATTATTCAAACTGTGCCAGAATTCACAGCCAATCCCAAAAAAGAGACACTTATTCAGCTGATGCCCTTTTTTCTGTAAGTATCTGTCAAGTACTCAAGAAAATATTGAGGTTTTTTCATCACAGATTAATTTAAAAAATAATGCCGTCATCTCCAAAATCTTTATATCAGTGCTTTTTTTAAATAGAAGGTTCCTGTTCATATTGCAGGTGCCTTTTTGATATTTAAAGGTCTATATGACATATAGAGTATATTTTTGTTTATTTAAATGGTGATTTTGAATGAAAATCACAGTGTAAAGCTTTCAGAAATATCTAAGTGACTTTAAAATCTGCATCCATACATGCTCTTCAAACATTAGGTATTTTCAATTTATTTTATTTGGTCTTTCGTAGTTTTGTTTTGTTTTTGCTTGTGTAGGGTATTATTTTTTATTTTTTGTTTTGGGGGATGGGGGTAGAGCACTATTAGGGTCCTTACTAACCAAATAAAAAAGTCAGGCTGTTGAACTCTTTTTAGCTGAATTTTGCAGTCTGCTGATGCACCTTTTGATTTCATTAATCTTAAAGTTGAATATGTCCAGAAATACTTCACAGTTGTCTGTTAAGTATCTCAAACCCTTTGATATCTCATCACACAAGGGGTATAATCTGGTAAAACTGTCCCTTTTCACTTTAAACTGATTTCTTCATGTATTTGTAAATATTTAAAACTATTTAGGAAAAAATACTAATGAAGATTTGTTTTTGAAAGTCGTGTTCTTTCACTAGTAATTTTTCAGTGTAATGGTTTTTCACTCCTACACCTGTACAAATTATGTATAGGTTGAACACTCATTTGCAGTAAGTCCTCACGTGAAATTTGCTGCCCACGAGCCTCTGCACAGGGTTTGTGCATCCATGTCTGTGAATCCAGGGGTGGATTCATTTGCAGCTTCAAGACCAATTTCAAATGAGTATGTTTCATCACAGCACACATATTTAGTTGTATTATTGCCTGGTCTTTTTTAGAGTGTGTCACATTTTCAAGTTGAAATTGCATTTCAAGAAAGCTCTATTTATTAGAAAATGTAATAGATGAGTGGAAGAATGCCAAGATACATTCCGTGGCATTCAAGAGTTTCCAATTTTTCTGTGGATTTGAAATCAATTTGATGAGACAACTTGCTGATGGTGTTATAAATGGTGAAGTGATCTTTGTGGGGAAAACTTCTTAAGAGATTTGCCTTTTGCTTCCTAAGAACTTATTGTCTAGAATTTGACTGAGGGCTGGAAAGATGGAAATGGTTTAAAGTTCCAGTTGAGGGGCCCATGTGTAGCTTTTTGTTGAGTGATTTTGAAGAAGTTATCCTTTATGTTGTACTAAGTTTTGGTTTTTAAAGAAGAAGGGGGCAAATACAAAATACATTTGCAATTGTAAAATGTAATTGTAAATGCCATTATACTCCTTCTCCTGTGGGCTTTTTTAAAAATCTTAATACACTATTGCTACAGAGGTAACTTATTACACTATTTTTTGGTTCTGAGAAATGACATTTCAAGAATAGTATATTTATAATCTCCTGGCCACTTAGATCTAAAACAGGAAAAGAGAAAAAGTGTCCTCTAACTCCTCAGCCCTAAACAATTGCTTTCTGATACTTAGTCTTATCTCTTTTCTAAGTGTATAAGTAGAATTTAGGTCTCATGTTTCTGTTTATTAAAAGAAGTGCCAGGTATGGGGACCTGAACAGGACAAGATGAAAATCATAATCCATGTAATGGGTTCTGCCACTCCTGCACAAGTCTGAGTGAGCACCATTTCCCTGTTATAAAACCCTCCAACTCTATTTCTTCTAATAAATGTAATGTAGGGAGAGATTCAATCAATTTCACAGAAAGAGCAGAGTTTTATTGAGAAGGAAGCACGTTTAAATCCCAATATTGTAAGGGTACAATTTAGTTAGTGAAGCATTGTGATACAAAATAATGCAGTTACCTCTAAGGAGAGAGAATTGCTGAAGGAAATTGGCCAAC
This sequence comes from Vidua macroura, assembly GCF_024509145.1. Lineage (NCBI taxonomy): Eukaryota > Metazoa > Chordata > Aves > Passeriformes > Viduidae > Vidua > Vidua macroura. Next base: position 7,618,318 of record NC_071586.1, on the reverse strand, counting down.
ACCATTTATCACCCATTCCTAAACACCTCTGTGATGCACTGCACTGGTGCTAACCCTGGTGTGGGTGTTCCACAGGTGGCAAAACAACTCTTTATTTTTAGAGATTTTTTAAAAAAAAATTCATAATTCCTAACACGTTGTGTGAGATATTGGGCTGGAATGTTCTGTGATATTTGGCCATTATGGCAGAGACTCTGTTCCTACATGTATCTGTGAGTTATTTCCTGAGAACTTTTTGTTATATACCAAATATATCAGCATTCTCTCTTGGCTAGAGTAGGTAGTTCTTTCTGGGAATACTAGTGGGATTCTGGAAAAATTCAGCTGTTGAGCAAAATAACTACATTCCTCATCTAAAGCAGCAGACAAAATAGCTTTTTAATGCATTTTACTACTGAGATATCAGACTCTTCTGCAGCTACAGCAGCAGCATTACATCAATAAAAAGAACTTTTCTAAAATGTGCTCCTTCTATCAGTGTCTGCAAGTGCCATCATTTCTAGGCTATTTGAACTCTCTATGGCCTTTATTATCTGAGAATCATGACCTGGCACAGCTGGGGGTTTAAAAGGCATCTGAAAGAAAATGCATTTCAGTTCCACTTCAGATTGCCAAATTATCCAGTATTATCCTTCCATAATGGATTTTGAGCTTCATCAACAGGAGACCTGAAATATCTTAGAGTCTGTTAATTGTTTATTACTTTAATCAGTTGTAACATTTGTACTGTACTTGCAATTCTTCTGTTCTGTTAGGTTTAATGATATTTTGCTATAAAACACTGTAAATACATACAGAAATTCAGATATATTTAATTTTTCCTCTGTAGCACAAATGTATGTACAGTTGCTTGCATCTTTATCAATGAAGGAGTAATTACAAAATATTGAGGTATTAGTCGTAGGACTGTGCTGTAATCAGTAGTGGTACCTCAGTCTGGGAAAAAAATTACAGTCTTGATATGCATAAAAAATCTCCAGAGCATTAGATCTGTCTGTTAGGAAGCAATGAAATATAAAATTAAAAAAAAAAAGTTTGGTCTTACAGAGTTTCTTCTCACTGCAATATTACGTGACCAGGCTTCAGTGTGCAAATGAAAAATCCCATGAAGGTTATGTCTGATTAGGCATCCTATAGATAGAAATTACAGGGTCAGTTTTAATTAATCACTTTTAAGACCTGATTGTGGTCTTAAAATATGATTATGATGAGCAGAACATAGGATTAATATCTCTAAGACTAAATCTACTGTTAATGAATATTGCCTATAACTTTTATTGTTTGTTCCTTTGGGAAGTCCTCCCTTTCAAGTGCAGTGGTTCCATACAGTCAGGCACAGATCTGACAAGGAAAAACATTTAAATTGATCTGTATGAAATAGTCTGGCACTCTTACAGAGGAAAGAATTGCTTTTATTTTGAAACTCAGCTAATGTGAATGAGTTTGCTACATTTCTTCCCATCATGGTATCAAATGCTCGTGGTGACTCATGGAAGTGTCTCTTGTTCTGAATCCTTGTGCTGTGAACTGTCATTGATGTATTTTTTCTTTTGTCAGTCTCTAACACTTGTAATCTCAATTTGTATCTTTTTCAGTTTTGATACTGCATTAGCTCAGAGGATTGGTCAGAGTTTCCCTTATAGTCCACTTTCATATCTTAATGTCAATTCTGACTCTACTAATTTGTCTGTTTACATGCTGAATAAAAAATTCTTTCCAGTAATAAAATTGACATCAAAAGATAAATTTTCAGTCCATGTGGAGCAGAACCTAAATCAAGAATTGGCACTGCTGAATTAGATTGCTACATCTGCTAGCTGGTGAGGGCCTTTCTGCTAATACTTACTAAAATGAACATTTATTTGCATTTATGATTGGTTCATTATGGATAAACAAAGCTGAGTATAACAAGTACAGTTGTGTTTTAATCACATTTTTATCAATATGTAAAATTATCACATATACAGAGCTCTTCGTAAATATATATAAAACCAGGAAGGATCTTTGGCAACAAGAATCACAATTCTTTGGACCATATAATTGAGTCTTTCAATATAAATCTTTATATAGATCATATTATTTCAAGTATGTAAGAAGCTAAAAGCTTTAAAAAGTTGGGAAGAAGAATTCTAAAGTTCAGTGATGGTCCAATATTCTATCTCTCTGGTTTTTGTATCAATTGTTCTCATTTTTTTAAAGAGATTTTCTTGACAATGCCCTCATATTGGGCACAAACTGAAATGCAGGGAAAATAATAAACCCCCCTTTTTTCCCACTTGTGAGGGAGATGGAACCCTCCAGCAGTTTGCCCAGAGGTTGGTGACATTCTGTGCTTGGATTTGACAGGACACAAGCCTGGGCAGCCCTGTGGGGATTGGCTCAGTGATCTCCACGGGTGCCTTCCAACCTCAAATCTTCTGTAAATCTGGAATATAATCTTAACTCGAGCTGGGTTTTACATCCACCCTGCACAAAGAAGTGTTGGCTAAATTACAGCTGCTCACACCATGTTTGTTACCTGTCAGCAAAACAAAGTCTGGACACGGGAAGCACCTACCACAGACTCCGCTTGGTAGCTGTGCAGAGCTCTTCAGTAGGAGTAGTGCCACTCTGCTGGTTCTTGTGCATTGTTTGGATAAAAATACATGCAAGAATGGTATAAACACAATTTGGTAAATGTTTTCACAGATTGCTGTGCTAAGTACTTTTTTATCTCATGTTGTAGGCCACAGGTACATGCTACACTGGTTTCTAAATAACAATTTTATGTTCTGCTGAGCTGCAAAGCTGGACGTTTATTCCCTTGTGGGAGCTGCTCAAACAGATGCTTTAACAAAAGCAGAGAATCTGCTCAGTAAATCATCAGCAGGTTCTGTTGTCTGCAGGACATATTTGAACACCAAAGGAGTCATGAGTTCTTTGTAATGATTAGAGGACTGTAATTTTAAAAAAATATGTTGTCTCCATCTCCCCTGGGTGACGTTACTAGGGGCATGTTTCATAGCAGAAGTTGTGTTCCTAAGTGTTTTGTGTCAGTTTTCTTTGAGTCACCAAGTTAAATTGTAGTAAAAAAAAATTCTACCTCTTTCTCATTTTGTAAAATGCTTGCACTCTCTTGGAAGGTAGAGTTATGAGAAATGTGATAGAGAGAAACTGATAGGCAAATTTCAGTGCCAGCCAATCAGCAACTCAAAAAAGAATGCCATGCTGGGAATACTCCTCTCGGATTTATTTAGCATTAAACAGTGTTTAAAGCCAAGTATCTGCTTTTGGTCTTGCAGACAACCAAGTTAAAATGTTGTGGAAGAATAGATGTTTATTCTGAAGGAATTGAAGAATTTTGGTTTGGTTTGTATTTGGTAGTTTTCTCATCTCTATTTCAGTTGCACCTGTCAGTGTGTCATTGAGAGCATTTAAATGTGTATATAGAGGTATTATGAGGTAAAAATAACATTAACTTCACTACAATACCATTCCAAGTATTAAAATGTTGCTGCCCAGTAGAAATGAACTAAATCTTTTAGGCAAGTTACTGTGAGGCACCTGTGAATGTTGTATTTCTGGGTTCATTTTAAAGAAATTGACAATTGACCCTTTCAAAGTTAGTTTTGAGATACTTTAGAGGGAAAAACATTTGGTCAGTCTCAAAGTTAACTACAGATTGGTGCAAAAATTATATTTCATTCAATAACTTCATCCCCGCAAGGGATAGGTCATGTACAGTAGATGTGGCACAGTTTTAGTGTAAAGAATGAAGCTAAACCTTTTCACAGAAACATGAATATTAGTTAAAATAAGATTTTTGAATACACAGACATGAATATATTTGCATGTGAAGATAGAGGTGTGAGTCTTGTGCTGTTATTGCATCTTCAGATAAGCAATAAGATGAAAAGCAAACAAGCAATCCCTGAAATGCTGTAAAAAAAAATATTGAAGCAAAGTAAGGAAGTTTTAAATACAATTTTGAATTGGTTGATTTCTCAAAAACTGAGTTGGTGATGGCATGAGACTTCTTAAAACTATCAGGGTGCATATCTGTGCCTTAGAATGAATGGCAGCACTTAGCTGAAGCACGCTGCGGGGCTGTGGCCGGCTTGGTGCTGGGTTGCAGCCCCGAGGGGGCAGCCTGTGCTGCCAGCTGGGCACTGCGTGGCTCCAGTGCCTCCCCAGCACAGCCCAGCTAGCTGTGTAACAGCAGTGAGCTCTCCGAGAGAGTACAGTAGGCACTCTGGAATAAAATTTACATGAACAAACTGGAAATAGCATTTGCTTAAATATGGGACTTTTAATTAGTAAAGCACCTTCTAATGGCTGAAACATGCTAATGAAACTAATTTATTGCTATGTTAATTGATTGATCTAATGTAGAGACATTACACAATATTTATCTTTCAGTTGAACTGTGTTGCCAAGCACTGATGATTGTTGAAGTAAAAATATCTTGGATATCTAAAGTTTGATTATCAGGTTTAGATAATGCAGGAAGTTTCAGTGCAAAAATGTGATATTCTTTTGTGGAATTTTTGTTGATGGTAGAATTAAAAAACTTGAATTTGAATGGATTGTTTTTAACAAACATAGAGTTGTCTCACTGTTATTCTTGGGTTCTGCATTCCTCACTTTGTAACTGACAGTTTTGGTTTTAGTCTTTCATAACCTATGATGCTTGACATCAGACTTAAAAAAAGCATCATGCATGTTTTGATCTAAGTGAAATGTGAAGAAGTAGGGCAAAATTTGTTTGGTCAAAGTATATGAAAATTCTAACTTTCATCTCTTTCCCTTCTGCAAGAATTGCCTGTTATGTTGTGTTCTGTGGTTTTGCACATGCTGAAGTTGAAGATGTGTATTACATGGCATTCTTCAAATGTCTTAAATTTTTCCTTTCCCTGCTCTGAGCAGTTGAGAGAGAAAAGCAGAAAGAAAAAAAATACATCAGGAGGAATAGAAAGAGTGATAAAGTGGGCAAGAAAATGCCGGAAGAAAGAGACATGGGATGCTTGATGTTAAAACCAAGAGGGGTTGAATATAGTAAGGACCTATGGATAAACACTGGTACTTTAGGCTTACTAGAAGCATTTGGCTTTATACAGCTGGTTTTATCCAAACATATGAAGAGGATATGATTGTAGGTTTTCATTTTACAGTGGATCTACCTGGGCTTTGACAGGCAATTTGTGAAATAATTAAAGCTTTGTATAGGACATGAACAACTGACACACATTGCCATTGATTATTCAAGCCTGTCAGGGAACATTTACTGTGACTCTGCTACTGCTTTGCACAGGGTAAAGAGCTGTCCTGCACCCTCTGATTTTGTTCTTACCAGTAGTTTGTCTTTTTAAATGGTCTGAACAGGTTCTAGCACCTCTGACCTGAGTTAGGGAAGGGTATCATGGCAATAACATTAATAGCAGTCACAGTCTTCAGAGAGTTGCTGCAGATGGAAATAGATTCCAAATACCCATCAGCACTTAAAATATTTGCTTCAACTTGGTTCTCCTGTTAGTAGTTTTACAGGAGTTAGCAGTCAAGTAACTGCTCACTGGAATTTAAATTACTTTTTTTTTGTTCAGGAAGAATATTTTGCATAGTCCCTAATGATTTGCATGAGGCATGTAGAATAACCAACAAGATATGCCTTTTGTATCAAAACATTGTAATCCTTTACATGTCAGATAAAAATTAAAGTCAAAATTTTGAACATATGAATATATGTTTTGATATATTTAAAACTATTTTTGTAGTTGCTGATTTTCCTCTCAATTGTTAAAGTAAAAAGGACTAGAAAATCTGTTTGGTTTTCTTAGTTCTTTATTTCTCTCAGCTGCATTTCTATAGGTTGTTTCTTTTCCAGCAGGTGGTCTTATTAAATTTGCCAGCAGTGCCCAATGCAAATAAGTTTTATTCAGGTGAAAGAATCTGTTTATGTCTCTTGAAGTTTTCTTCCTTTTGTCCCCAGTTTCTTGCTCTCAGTTGCATTTTCTCAGTCTTGCAGTTTTAAGGCACCACTGAGTCAGAAGTGTTTGAGTGTTCAGAAGTACAATTGAAAGGACTTAGTCCTGCAGGGATGGGTAATAGTGAAAGTATTACAGAAACACATTCCTCTAAGCTCACCCTAATGAAACACCTCAGTCTTGCAGCGTTCCAGGACTGAGACACCTCAAGGAAAAGGTGTTTGTCATTTTTTTCTTGGTGTGATGCTCAGTAAAGCTGGGGTGCTATTCAGCAACTCCATAATGCTGAAGAGGTTTATGTGTTTTATTTATTGCCCCACTATTGAGTCTTACCATTAAAAAAAAAGAATCAACTTCACTTTGAAATAGTGTGACTTACACCAATTACCATCTCAATAAAGACAGTGAGACTTGCTTTGCTGAGTTAATTGCTATGAATTGTTCAACAGGCTTCACAAATAGGTGTTTATGAGCATATTTCCATCAATTAGATTTTTATCATACTTTTTTATATTCAGAGTGATCTTTACCATGGTTATGAGAAGAATAATTTAGTGCACACTCTACAAGGATTGAATACTCTCCAGTCACTATTGGAAACATTTGAGGACTTGTGATCTCTACCATTGCCTTGGAATAAACTTCTGTTTAATGCTGCCTGAGAAAATAAGAATTATGTTTAAAATTACTGAAACAAATGACAGAGGGGCTCTGCTATGATATTTATTTTGCATGTGTAGAAATGTACAGGAAATGTTCTTCACTGCATTGGTTGAAAAAATGAGACAAAAATAGAAAGCAAGTAGATTGACAGCAACAGTTATAAAGCACTTTGTATGTTACTAACTGGTGTATATTGGTTTCCTCTATAATCACACAATTTATAAAGCTCTGGAACAAACAGAGCATGTTGAAAACAGCCATGGTCAATGCAAGAACAAACTTCAGTGCTTTACAAAAGGAGCTTTTAACTGTGCTGTGCATTTTGTGATGTTCAATTCCCATCTGTCTTTCGCAGGGACCTGGCTGGATCAGGATGTTTTTGAATATTTTTTATTCTTTTTTTCTCATTGGGCCCCATGGACTCTATCATCACTTTCTAGCCTTTTGCTCTGAGTTAACAACAGGCTTTGTAATGAAAGAGCATTCCCAGGGATGAGTTGTGATTCTCAGCAGCACATCCTTCTTCCTGGCTCCTTTGCTGCTTGCCAACAAACTCAGCAAGTCCTTAGCAAAAGACAGGGTTTCTAAACTCCGGGGTTTGAGTCTCTAACACACTGAACTTGTGGCAGTGCAAGAAGATATCAAGATTTTTCTGATAAAAGAACACAGAGCCAGTTAAGTTTTGTGTCATTACAGCAGTGATCCTGTTTCCTTGGTTACAGATCACATGCACTCCCTTGTTAAAAAGTGAATTCTTTATACATTCAGGCATTTCTGTACTGAGCAGGTGTTTCTGAAATTGGTAGCAAAAAATGGGCTCGGGAGCCAGGAAAGAAAGTTTCACTTTGGAGGTTGGGCACACCATTCCTGTCAGTATATTTACTGCACACTCATGTCTGGCAGGGAGTTGCCAAGGTGAATCAGAAACTGTTTCTAATTAAACACACAGAAAAATCCTGCTTCTATTTTGTCCATACCTATCTCATAAACAATGGATCCAATATTTTTAAAGCTCCTTATGCCATTTTTGGATCTGGAACAAATTTTTGCATCTGGGCTATAAAAAGTAGAATGCTGGAAATGCTAATACAGTTAAGTGTGCAGGACTTCAAAGTCCTGTCCTCATTCTTGATAGCATGAAAGCACTTTACTGGAGATAAGGTATGGAACAATCAGTTTACTGTTTTGCTTTCAGCCATGCTGACAGCCATCTTTAGACCTTTTCTTTGTAGTGTGGTGTGGTTGTCCTAAGTGAGTAAAAGAATAAAGATGTTCTTGTCAGATGAGCCATATGACAGCTGTACCTGACATTCAAATATAGAATTGCTGCACCTTTCTTGTAAGCACTGTGGTTTCTACCAAGTTCTCACTTTATTCCTTTCTGATTATCAGCACTGATTAATATATTGAATTAATGACATACAGGAATAGAATTTAACCCAAGAAGATGTCATTATCATAACATGCTAAAGGACACAGCACAGTCTCAAGATGTTAGTTTAAATTAATTTAATAGCAGTGCATAAAACAGGAAAGTCTAGATTGCAACAGTGCAGTTGTTCACCAGAGTAATTCTTTTAACTGTGACTTGATCATTAGGAACTTTCAAATGAGGTTTTCAGCCTGGAGGAGCCTACTGAAAATACTGGAATTTTTCACAAAATATATTTGGGAAGTTAGAGCAATAGAATAAAAATTTGTCAAATACTATGTAGGATTTGCTCAGATTTACTGAGCTTGGGCAGTGTCACACTGTGATTGAGGTCTGGGTGGCTGAAAACCAAAGTGAGTCAACAGGGACTTGAAGCCTATATTGTAATAAAGGAAATGTGAAACAAGGGCAGACTGAAACATGAACAGGTGAATTGATTTGAAAGGGATAACTTGATGTTGTTAATGCAGGAGGGAATTGGTTTCCATGGGGAGCTGTGGGAATGATGATTTCTGGACAACAGAGGTTTGACTCACCAACATAGAATCAACTTAGCTCAGGAGTTTGTTGAGACAATAATTGGGCATGAACAGGAGCAAACAATAGCTGGGTTTTAGTGGGTAACAGTGTTGTGGCTGCTGGTGTGAATTATTATAGAAAGAAAACTGGAGAAAGTAGGGAATACAAGAATAAATGAGTTGAGTAAGAGTAGAGGAGTGCTGTAAAATGTAATAGGAGCAAGAGACTGAACAAGACAGTTTGGATTGATTGAAGAGAATGTATGTTAAAATGAGGTGAAAAAGGGAAAATGGTGGAAAAGAATGTACAAAAAAAAAGAGAGGACTTACACAGGATTTATTCTACTTTACTGCATTTTATGCACACATAGAAGAAGCCATTTCATTAGAAGGGTACTGGGATTTTCTTTCATTTTTTGAAATAGCAATGGTAGCTGAACTAGCAACCAAAGGTGTTTACCATAGGCACGGAATTTTTATTTAAACACTATGGTAGGAAGGTATTTTGTCTTCTGAAAACAAGCCTTGAAAAAAATATACATGGGGTGATTCTGGTATTTTAGAATATTCTTGCTGTGTATAAAGATGCAGCTCCACGTAGGATGTTGGGGTGAGAAGGTCTGGTGCAATGAGCAGTCTGCATTCAGTGTTACTGCAGGTACAGAGCAATGTAACTGCCTGGCAAGAGGAGATCCCTCTGCTTTGGTTATCTGACCAGCTTGGTGGGCATTCAGTGGATCTGTTCTCTGTGTGCTGGGATGAAACTGCCTCTCATCCTTTAATCCTCAGCTCTGTAAGCTTCCATTCTCTCAGTTTCATACCCTGAATATATTTTTGTGAAGTGCCTTCAGCATAATTCAGGATGATTTTTTTTAAGTAGTGGAAACTTGGAAAATACACAAGTAATCATCATCTATCTTCAACTTTATTGTCTGCATACTTTAAAATCAATTTTTGCTCATGTAAACATGCAGTAGATTCTAAGGTAATTTATATGTTGATCCTCTCCATTCCAGCAGTAATGTACCCTACTCATCCTGAAACCCTAGAATCTGGATTTCCTCAGTAGGAAACAATTTCTTTGTGAGTTCTAAAACTCTGCTACAACTGTTCATTGGTATCAGGATAGTGTTAGCAAATACATGAAATTATGAAATGTGCATGTGTAGGGCATGCACAAATACTCGCAAAATCAAATCCAGGTGGCAATTTTAATACTACTTACAATGGAGATACTTGTGACATCATCTGTGTCAGTTCACTGTGCTCATTCTCCAGGCCTAAGGTATGAACTCTGTGGAAGGATATGGAAGGAGATCCATGTGCCCTGGAGAGCCAACCCTGAGGGGACAGGGACCCTCTTGGGCAGGGCTGTGCTTGGCTCGGAGCGCGTTGGCACCGTGGGCTCGTTGTGGTTTTGCCTTTTAGCTGTGGCTGCTGCTCAGTTTGTGCCAGACCAGCTCAGCCAGGCCTGCCCAGAGCCTCAGTCTGCCTGGCAGCCCCACTTCCCAGTTTGTCTCCCTGAGGGCTGGATGGGTGCTCTGTTCTGCAGCTCTGTGCTGGCTTAAAGAGCTCTTTGTGCTGTGTTTGTCTCCAAAAGCAATGCCATGGTGTTGTACCTAATCTTGGATAAAGCAAATGCATGTTTTAGTTCTCATGCAAAATAATGAATCAAGAGTTACAAAGCATAACCATGAAAACAGTCAAATACAAACCAATGTCTGTAAACCTGCTCTCCATTACCCTCCTAGTCTGCACCTGATTACTGACAACTGTAGAATATTGACATTGACATTTTCATGTTTGAAAGAGTTTGACATCTCTACAAGACTGATAAAAACTTTCCAAGTGAGCACATAGAACATTTCTACTTGAATAGCTAAGAAATATAACAGGGCATTTTGTTTCTTCTTCCCTTCAAATAACTGTAATTACTAAAGACTCAGATACTATTTTGTTCATTAACAAGTATACATAATTTGTAAAGGAAGCTAGCTAGTAAAAGTAAGCTTTTACTATCTTTGCAATTGTCTAGTTTTTTCCTTTTACTATGTAAACCAGTTTCTGGCATGATTGAGTAGAATTCTTTTTAAAAAAATTGCTTCAATGACACACCTAATTTAATGAAAAAGAGTTTTATTTTCTATGTGTTATCCTTCTTTTTCTAGGAAATGGGACTAGGCATGTCTGGACAGTTTATCTCCCAGTTATCCTCTCTGTCTGTAACAATTTGCTCCATTATTCTGCTGGAATTGACTTTTTCAGAGGAGGAGAGCACAGAGGAGTTTGCAACTCGATCAATCAATAGCTGAGAATGTGCTAAAATGCTGGGAGTGTGAGCAAGTGCAGATGCCTCCGTGTTCTTGCTGTCCTTGCTGTATGACAGTGTCTACCTTCCAGCATGTGGGACCTCTCATACCCTGAACCACCAAAGCTGTGTCTTTTTGTCCCTTTTCAATCAAAGCCCCCAAAATTATTACAACGTTTTAAAATGGGAACAGAATTTGCAACATAAAAAGCCCACAAACATATAGAATTATGTTGCATCCTAATGTTTATTTTGATGTAGCATCCAGGTCATCAAAGAGCACCAGACTGGCAAAAAAAAAAAAAAAATCAAAGTGATTATTTTAATTTGGTGTGAAGATAATTTTCTTCTCAGTATAATTTTTAAGCTGCTGAGCAGGTGAGAGTACACTAAATTGCCTCTGTAGTGACTGTATAATGGGACATGTGGATGGTAGGAGCCATTTACTGCATAGTTGTTCAGGACTGGCTCAGGTGCCTCACTGTGCCATGTGCACACCCCACAGACACTTCTGATGCAGCTGTATAATGCTCTTTTCACAATATTTGCTCTTCTTGAGCCAATTGCCTGGCCTTACCCAAATCTACATGAATTCCCTGTAATGAATTTGTGATTTTAAAGCTTACTTTTTGGCCTACTAAATCCTGCCAAACAGTTTGTAATATTTATTCTACAGCTGCACTTAAACTAGCTGATCTATAATTGCTTGTTAAGTTTCTCTTTCTGGAACTTATTTTAAGAAAATTGCCAGCTTTAGATATTCACAGTCAAATCTCAGCATATGAAGATTGCATAACAGCCAGTTCAGGAGATGTATTTTGGAGAACTTACAGGTAGGGGAAGGGAACCATCTGCAGGTCCCTGACAGAAAACAAGTTTCCAGCAGAAAGTGTTTTGAACACTGTTGATGTGAACATGTTGTTTTGTAAGAAGCCATCTGGTCAGCCAGAGCAATGTGTGTGTGAGTGCAGATGGATCTGGGAGCTGGGGATCCAGAACCCTGAGCTGCCTCTCCTGCTCCTTGGGACAAGGCCCTGGGGACTGCCCCTGGGAGGATGTGCTGACCCACTGCACCCAGTGAGCCTGGATCCCACAGCTGAGCTCCTTGTGGGAATGGCACAATGCTGGAAGGAGGAGAAATTCCTCAAGTTCCATTCTCCATCCAGCTGAAAGCAGGGTGCAGGTAGGTGTGCTGGCAGGAGGGCTCGGGGCAGATGGGATGGTGAGCTTCCCTTATCAACAAGTTCTCATAGCCCACTGCTCTTCTAGCGCTGTTTTTTGAAATTAGAAATTGAAATATACAGCTGAAGAGGGAATTATTTCTTTAAGTATATGTTCACAGAATGAATAGAAACTGATTAATGGAACTGGAAGAAACCAAACAAAATAGTACTGTATTTATCATATATATTGTATTTATCATTTATTTAGAATTTGCATAGCATGCAACTGTGGCACTTAAGGATGCTTTTGAAGCCATACTATTCTCACAAAGAGTGAGGTTATTTCTACTCCTGATTTTCTCTGATGTGTTGAAAGGAACTTAGGGGCTTCTTACTCACTTCAACCAGTCTGCATGCTAAAATATATTACTTAAACTATGCTAGTGTGGCCTGGGGGATGTGACATGCACAAAACCCAGTCTGGAGATTTGTGAGTTTAATTTTCCCTACTTAGTAAAATCTTACATGGAGTCATGAAACTGATAGACACAGTTTATAACAGATGACTCCTGGTACAAACCAGTTGTGGAAATTCAGAGTGTATATTCAAGAGAAAAACTTTAATTTGACATTTTCAGCTTCTCTTAGCAGGGGAAGCTTGATAGAGATACCTTGCCAAGAGCACAGACCATTGAAAAGTCACCTTTCTTGTACAAGTTTCTAAAATGTGGGAGAATAGAAGAACTCCCAGACCAGCACGTGTGCATTGGATGTACAAAGGCAGCACCTCCAGCCAGAGCAGGATTTAGGGGATTTATTGTTTGGGAAGCAGGGTCTGAGTTCTGTGACCTACCAGGTTGGCTCTGTCTCCTTCTGGTCAGGGCACAGAGCACTGTTCTGTCTTCAGTTCCCAAACACCCTTTGTTGGGTCACCAAACTGCCTTTCTGCTACTCTGTGAAATGGAAAATGGCATTTCCAGGGCTTCTGGTGCAGAAAAACAATGAATGGCCCCTCTAAGTTCCTGCCTGGTGACCGTCCCAGGGGCACTGCTGGTGTTTGCACCCTGCACAACAGGCCTTGGGGCACAAGGAGCTGCTCTCCATTCAGCCAAGGGCCTTTTTCATATTGGGTGGTTCTCTGTGACATCTGCAAACACTTTTGGCACAGGATGACATTTGCAAACAGTTTTGGCGTGGTGGATTTCTGTAATGCATTGTCAGAGATATTGCCAGCTGAGCTCTCAGACATGAGTTTATGATGTTTGCTCCAGATCCCCTGAAATGTCAATATCTCAGAGCAATTGCCCTTGAGAAATCTGTTATACAGGGGAAAAAAGGGGAATAATTACTCAAAATACACTGTTCTTTAAATCAGAATAAGTGTGTGCAAATGTATTCCCATATGTAAATTTTACATAATTGCTTGAATGGCAGAATTAGTAGAATGATTTTTTAAAAAATAATTTGCTAATGAAACAACATGACTTTCTTTTCCTCTTCATGTAACTGTTGGATTTGGAGTATTGCAAAAAAAAAATAAAAATAAAAATAAAAAAATAAATAAAAAAAAAATATATATATATATATATTCTGTAATGCTGATTTCACTGGGAATAAAACCAAAGATTAAGTTTAATTACTTTTCCATAATGGAAGAGATTTTGAGGAATGAACGAGACTATGCTGAGGATGGAAAACAAACTTTATTCCTTTCTCTTAGCATATGAAGCAGTAAGGAATACTCATGAAACTGTGGTTTAGAGCAATCTGTTTATACATCTTATATTGCAGTCTTCCAGTGCTTATTCATGCTCCTTTCTGTGCTACACTGGCAGTAAGAGATAAATGGATGCATGCATTCAAAGATGTAAAACAAATAATCTGCATAAGGGAGGTATCTTTGTACTTGTGCATGTACTTGGCTTTAATCCAGACCATAACAAGCTTGTTTATGCCCAACTGCACAGTTTTTCAAAAGGAGGTGGTTTATTTCTTTTCCTTATTTGAACTTGTATTGAAAAATATTGCAGCAGCCATCAGTTTTTCCCGTGAAAACAGCAGGAATTAGCTACAGGCCATCACGGAAATTCAAAACATCCTACAGAAGCTTTGTTCCTTGGTTTTGCTTATCTGCCAGCTGTAAATATAATCCATTCAATTCTGTTGTATTACATATCCTATTTTTGTGGTATATTTTAATATGTTTGGTACTTGTGTGGTGGTAGCAGAATCCATGAACAGTTAGCTGACATATCCTAGAATAACTTGGTGTCATTAGAGGTACTTGTCTATTAATAACAAAAAATTCATAGTATGCAGCCTTCCTCCCCTGCCATAGCTCTTCACATCATTAACCAGTGGGTAAAGAAAGCGATTTTAGCTGGTGGTTTTTTTTTTTTTTCTTACTTTAGACTGCTTCAGAGGTCTCCAAATGCATCCTCTGTAGATACAAATGAGGCCCATGTCAGTTCAGAAATGCCAAATGACCTGAACTCTCGAGGTCTGTACAGAAATAGCAGTGGCCAGCATCCTGAGCCAGTGCTGGTGCATGTGCAGCAGCTGGGATGGCTCAGAAATCCATCTCCCTGTGCTTCCACCCCTGCTCCTGCATGGCCCAGGGACAGCACCCAGCGAGAACTTTGCCTATTTTCTGCCTCAGTCTGACATCAGGCTCTGCTGCTCTGGGAGGATGCAGCCACAGCTGGATGGAGCTGCACATTTCCTAATGCAGATCTGCTTCATTGCTAAACAGGCTTCTTCAGTTCACTCTTGCTCAAATAACCCGATTTTAACCAGAAATTCCAGGAAGGATTTGTACTGGGATGGCTGGGGTCACCATCTCCAAGAGCAGGCCAAAGTAATTTTTCTTCAAATCTGCACATATTAATTACATGGTGCTCCACAGTTTGATTGCCAACAGAAGTATGAAGGTTTGTTTTTAGTTTAAAATTTTAGAAATGTAGCACAATTATACTTAAAAGTTTCGTAAAACTCATGTTATGTGTTAAAAAAAGACCTGCTAATCTTTGGGTCTGAAAGTTAGAAATATGGGCCTTGCAAACAGCAGAGTCCATTTCTTACTATTCTGTGTCTATCTGACTTCTGAAGTCTCGTTTCTCAAATTTTATTCTTATCCTTAAGAACTCATAAATTAATTCTTTATAAGAGATTTAATTTATTAGTTTTAATACAGTAAATCATACATATACACTGAACAGCTCTAAATATCTGACTCTGTTAGAAATCTTTCAGTAGAAGACTCCTGCATAATAAAAGAGATAAATCCTAAAGCATCAGCTATTGGAAATAGTCAGGTATGACCAAAGGGAAAGAAAATGGTGTTGGTTTGCAGACTGAATATTTTATCATATTTTTACGGTTAGTGCTACAGCTGAGTCAAAATGCATCTAAATCCTGAAGAGTTCAAGAAAATCCAGTGCCCAGCATTGCTGAGCACAGGGCAGGGATAAGGTGAAAAGGGTTCCTGTGTGCCTGTGAGCTGCCACTGCACTGAGGGTCCGTGTGTCACCTGAGCAGGGCACAAACAGCCTCTCTGCTGTTCAGGCCAGCACAGCAGCACTGCAGGGCAACTGCAGGCACACACCTCCCCTCCTGTCTGCTGGGGCTGTTCTCCTGCTGGCACAGCAGAGCTACCCCAAGAGAGATCAAATTCTGCACCATCTCACAGCCTGGTACTGAGCATGTGCACCTGTAATACTGACCAGTGACACAGGTGCTTCACTGAGCTTCTAAAGCAGGGAAAGGGAGTCACTATTTACTTCAAAATTTACTTAGAGGCATAAAATGTCCTCTGTCAAAGTTGACTGTTCTTCCTAACAGCGAAATCTTCATGTGGCCAAAGTCACAAAACTCAAAGAAACAAGATGAGGATTTCATAGGTAGATAAGGAAAGTGCCTGTCTTGGCATCCTGTGATCCTTTGATAGCTTCCTTCTGGGACAAAATTCAGCTGGCCTCCAGAAGCAGATTCTTTGGGCAGCAGCTGCCATTTCCAGGCTTCTCCAGGAGCTGGAACTGAGAAGGTTCAGCAGCTCCCAGCTGCCAGGAAGGTCACTCCAGCCCTGGAGCTACACTGCAGTGGCTGCCAGCAGTGGGACAGCCACGGCTGCTCATTGGTGTCCTAAATTTATTCTTCTCTAATATTCTGACAAATATTGCAAATCTGATTTATTTTTATTTTGAACTCATTGGCAAACTTCTGAGTTATAGAGGGACCAAGATGATACACTTTTAAAGGCTCTGAATCTAATGATACCTGAAGACCTGACCCCAAATTTCAGGAGCTTCTGGCCAGCAATGCACTGTGCATTGAACTCCCACTGGAGTCAGTAGCAAATTTTGCTGCCTGTTAACCTAATTTGCAGTCATAATGAAAAAAAAAGGATGAGCTGCATTTATCACAGACATTTTCATTTTACAGAGAAAATAACTAAAATATGACTAAACAGAAAATGTGATTTTGGTTGCTAATTATTGTGGTCGTCTTTTTGCTGGCCAGCCTGATGCTTGTTTAGTTTCTGTCTAATCCATCAGGATTGTTGCATCCCAAGCTGGCTCCTGTAGTCATTTACTAGGCAGTGTCATTCTTCCATAAGCTTTCTTTTCTGTCTTGGATTAAATGTAAACATTAGTCCCTGTCTTCATTACCAAGAACAAAGTCAGCATTTCCCTTGTTATTCTGTTGATGGTACTCATTTATTTACATATTTCCCTGTCTTGATTACTTTTGTTTATTTAGAGAGTACAGATCTAATTCCACTCTACGAAGTCTCAACCCTGTGATTATGTTGCCAGGTGCAGATGTACTATTTTCTGTGGGCTTATCCAACTCAGTGGGAATTTCTTTTTTATCTTAGAAAAACTAAATAATGGGCTAAAATGAAGAATAATTTAAAAGCTCCCAGGGGTTGAGATTATGGCCTATATTTTTGAGGTTTTTAGGGCATGGATCACTATTAGTATCAAGCTTATGGCTGGAATGCAATAACATGCCCTTAGTATTTAAAAAAATAAAACCCAGAAAGAGTGATTGCTGTAGAGCAGTGTTCTTCATGTTACTGTTGTCACCATATTTTCCAGGAAAGTTATGATTATGATTCCTGGAGCAGTTTCTAAGTTTGTTCATCTTTTTGTATTCATAGCTGTTATTTTTATGTGACATTGGTTCAAATCTGGATCTGTCCCTGAGAATGGTCACATCAACTCTCTCCTGCCTTTGCACATGTTAATATCATGTGTAATCTTCATGAGAAATGAAGATACTTCAGAGAAGCAGCTGATACCTCTTAACTTGATGGAGCAATTAAACTGAAGCACTTCCTTGGAAGATCAAAACAACATGTTTTGATCACAACTTTTCTCTATAGTTCCATTTGCTTCCGTGGTAATTTTAAAAGAAGGGGCTTGTCCTTAAAAATACAAGAATGATGATTATTGTTTGTGCAGGTTTTTATGATGGGCAGTTTACTGGCAAAACCCAAGCAAAGAGCACATTATTCCTTTGGAGACTATTTAAACTCACTGAAAGCTGCACCTGCCAGTGCTTTGGGGCAGATATTCCTGCCTGGCTGAATTTGAATCAAAGAAGAGTCAGGGAGAGTGGAGGGGACAGAGCCCCTCAGCAGGGACACAGCAGCCAGCTGGCTCCACCAGGGCCATGGCCCAGCTCAGAGCTGAAGCACCAGGAGCTGTTTGTTCCCGAGCCCATGGAAAAACAGGAGACTGCTAACTGCTGCTCTTCCCAGGTGCTGGAATTAGGGGGTGTTGAAGGCTGAAAGTCTGATGTGGTAAAGCAAGGCAGGAATATGCATCAAGTTTTTTACTGCCATTAATCTCAGTACATTAGTGAGCTCTGTGATACTGGCAAAATGAAGCAAATTGGAGGAGATTATAAACTTTTTTTTTTCCCCCAGTGCTTGACATGGAATGTGATTAATTATTTGCATTTGTGTGCTGTGTAAGCTAGATGTGGAGAGCTCAGGGGTGTTAATACTTAACTCTTTTTACTGGCTTCACATGTCCCAGTGTCTGAGAAGGCATTTGCTGTAAACTTTGTTGTTATGTCCAATGCCTATTGTATTGATTATATGCTGCTTAAAAGCTAATTTGGTAATTAAATTTGTCTGCCCTCCATGTCAAAACCATTGTGTGCAAACAGTTTGTGAATATGGAGGAGGAAGTGCCTGGCTGGTTGCTGTAGTGCACTGCTGCCTCAGCACGTGGACATTGCTACTTGCCAAGCGAAAGTTTTAGTTTATTTTCATGTATATGATGCATTGTGAATCCTAATGCATATCTTCAGTTTCCTCAGTATTTTCAAAAACAATGTATTCTAGCTGTCTTCGCTTTCCTTAAAGATAATTACTTACTAGCAGGAAAACCGAAACCCAGGAACTGACACTGTTCTTCTGAAAGCAAATCTGACCTTTTGTTACTACATAAATAACCTTGGATCATGTTCTGCTTCTGAACCATGTTCATGAAATCCCCTCTCTCTGAGTGTGGTGGATGTGCTGCTCACACAGAGTGACCCCTGACAGGAGGAGAATGAGTAGAGCTGAATGCTGGTGATTTGCAGATGGAAATGGATGGAACAGCCAAACTTCCTGCCTTTCAGCTGAGCACAGGAATACAGAAAACCAAATATATAAGTTATAAATAAATGTAAATAATGTGTGTAGTAGTCTCTGTCTTCCTAGTTAGCTGGGCAGGGGTCATTTGCCAGAGCACAGTATTCATGCATTCCCTTATTCTGTCTGGGGCATCACAAAACATGGAGAGTAACCATTCCCAAATGCAGAGGTCATTGTGCAGTGGAAAGCACAAGTGGAAATTAGAGTATTAAGTAGAAGTATTGCTTAGATGGAAATTGATGAAAGGTCACCTTTGCAGGGTTCTGAGCCTTTCCTTAGTGAAAAAGTGTATCACACAGATATTACTCAGTTATAGAACTATTAGATACAGTAACCATCTTGTTATGCCAACTTCAAAATGAAGTTAGTGGGGAAAAATGTGTCGTCAGCGTTGTGTACAGTGTCATGGTTTACAGACAAATTCAAATAACAGTGCAGATGTTGATGAAGAAAGTCTTCACGCTGTTATGGAAACTGAATTGTAGCATGTGAATGTTCAAGTCAGGGTAATTTGAATTGTAACAAATGGAAACACGATTATGTGTCATTATTTCACACTAAGAAGAGATCAAATACGTCATGAGTGTAGAAGTGTATATGTGGAAGTAGAAGGAGCTGTACGTTAACTAACTGGTTGGACAGAGTATTAGATTTAATGCTTTTCATTTCTTGAAATTTCATTTCAGATCTAATCTTGATGGGAAATGATTATTCAGTTCGTAACCTGACAACTTTGCTCTAATAGCGTCTTCAGGATTTTCAGTGTTAAGTGTACTATAGGGGGATTCTCTTTCTATCTCTTCTGTTAATAACTGACTCTTTAAACATCCAAATCAGACATTTGTATTAATAAATGGAGATCACAGTTTCTCATTAATAATTATACTTAATTTCCACAAATTTGTAGCAGTGGCAGGAAATGTTTCTCCAATTATTTTTACACTTCACCAACTAGAAACTAGGATTTTACCCAGTTGACTGCAAAGCAGGAGTTAATACAGTATGTGAAATGATTTGGTGAATTCAGAATCTTAGTTAATAATGCCACTAAACATGTGTCTTATCTGACTTTAATTGGCAGAAGGTGCTGAGATACATTGCATTGTCAAGTCAGAATTAGTTCTCAATTGTCTAATAAGGATCTCCTGATATGGGTGTTGCTTAACAGGACCTTTTTCAGGAGCTGCCTGCCCGAGCACCACATTAAGTGTTGAAGTTATTACCAGAATTAATTATTATAATGACTAACAAAGAATTAATAGCACAAGAAGCTGGCAAAAGTCACCAAATTCACTTGGCAGTGAATGCATTTTTTCATGAGGTGTGTTTAACATAACTCAAGTAAAACTAGAATTATTAATGTCTCCAGAGAGGCATTTACGTGTGAGATAGATCTATAGATAGATACACGAAATGCCTGATTCTGAGCTTTGCTACACTCCCAAGATGTGCTTATTCTGTTCTCTGATACAAAAGTATTTCCAGTTGCAGATATGTTATACTATTTTTATCAGAAACTTCTCTAATTTTATCCTGAAGAATGGGCATTGATATGGGAAATAAATTTCTTCATGTAAATGCTCACAACATCAGCCAAGAGAATACTGCAGTTCCATGTACTAAGTATGTAAAGAAAACCCCACAAAATACAGTTTGCATTTGGATACAGAGAGAGCAATAAATCAAAGGTATGAATAAACCAGCAGCTGATGAAAAGGACCGGTTATTTTAAGCTATTTTCTATAGATGCACCTCAGGCAGAACTTGACACCAAGACAAAATCAATGAAACTGAATCGTTTGCCAAACAAACGCTGGGCAGATCAATCAGGAATGCTTAAAAGCTAAACAATGACCCGGTGGGAAGGAGGAATTGATTGCCTCAGCAGGTTGCTTTTTTTTTTCAGAATGGGCCAAGGTGAGAATGTAGAAAAGAACTTGAGCCTTTAATCGGTGGACATTCCACTGCTGAACAGGGCAGTGCCTGGCAAGCCTCTCTGCCTGGACCCTGCTAAGGCTTCTGTGGCTCAGAAAGAACAGCATGAAAAGCAGAATGTTTTATTGAAGCCAAACAAGTGTAGCTGGGACAGGTGTAGGCTTAGATGAATTGCAAATTTACCTCAGGGACTTGGGGGAGCCGGGCTGGGAGAGTTACTGCAGCACAGCTACTCCCTGGTTTAGATTTAGGTATTTTAAATTTGTATTTTAATTTGAGTAAAACAATCGACTAGAGGTGGGCCCTTACTCAGCACCCCCAATCTCACCTAGGGACTATTTTTACTGAGTGTGACAAACGAGAGGATTTGCAAACCTTGTAGGTAACGGCTTATTCTTCCTTCTTCATCCCAAACACTGGGTGGCAAAAAGATTTGTCTCAATTCCATCTTCATGTGCATTTGCCAGAAATACAGACAGAATAATTTTAAGGTCTTTATGTCTGTGCCCAAGAGTTCATGGAATATTTGACCAGTTGAACTGTCAATACATTTAGAAAGTGTCTTGTTTAGTACCAGAGACTGTATAGGTGTCATTCGACCTCTATGCCAGAACTAAATTATTAAATCTAATAACAGGAGACAGAAGAGAGACAGGAGACAGACTCTTTTCCTCCTACTTGCTTACCATGTGTTTTGGGTTGGTCATTTTGGCAAGAAAGCCAGAGCTGAAGCAGGAGAGTGAGATGGGTGGTTCTCCCATCAGGGTTGGGAAAAGGGAGGATGAAAAGGGGGCTGAAAGAATCTTAAATTTATGACTCTTTTTTAATACTCGAAACTTTTTCCCCGTAGAACATCTGTTTCCATGGAAGTTGATCAATTCAATTTCAGCTCCAGTTTTCTTTTCATATTGGATGCATGAAGATGCAATTCCTCAGATATACATTGATTTCTGTAAACCTACATTAGATAATGATGTGTCTTAGATTGTCATTATAAAAATTAGCTAAGACATTTAAGATAAATTAATCTCTAATTTAGTTATTAGATATATCATGTTGTGGAGTAGCATCATTTAAATTAGCAGAATTACTTGCAATTTCTGTCCTTTGCTCACAGACATTGGTGTTCATGTAATTACCCTAAATGACCTGATTACCTCAGCCCTGCCAGACTGAAATTAATTCATCTCTCTTCATTTTAGGGGAACTCCTGCCCCTTTTGCCCTTTTCCCTCTGAATAGCTTTGCTCCATTGGGCTGGCACTGATGTCGTTTTGGGGACATGCCAGCAGGAGGAGCTTGTGCATTAAAATGTGCTTTCCATAAAGCAATCACCAAATTACAGTAATTGCACTCCACTCGTGCTCTCTGGTGCAAGGTAAACCCCCTTGTACCTGCCAAGGATCCCCGTGTGCCTCAGACAGCCAAAGCTGTCAGCAGTGGCCATCGTGCTGGTGAATTAACCTAGTTTAGATTCAGCAAAGCCCAAGGAGGTGAACATTTAATTTTATTCCATTATATGTTTGATATTTGGATTATTTTACGTTTACATGTTCTGAAAAATACATATCTTAAAACAAAATCACAACCCTCTGAAGTCAATGTCACATGCTGTCTTTTACAAGCATTACAGTATCAACACTGCATTGCTCAATTTTATAAATAGTATAAAAATTATGAGTAATAATATTCATGTTACTAAAAGAAATCTATGGTAATGAGCACAGCTGAAATTGGATTCACATGATCAGAATTCTCTACAGCAACTTAGATAGCATTGCTGAGTTTTAGAGTAAGAAATTGTAGGGCCACAGTTGGAAGTCCAATTATCCTTGGCTACCAAGAATTAATAACATAGGCTAAATTAATTTTTAGACTTTTTACTTTAGTGACAAGGAAAATAAGGAATTAAAGATCTAACTTATTAATCTGGTTATTGAAGAAGAGGAGGATGTATGCCACAGGTATTTTATGCATTTTTTCACACAAAGAACGTCTTAGTTACCTTGGAAGACTAAATACTATAATAGGAATGTGGTGAATCTTGATTTAGGAAAATCCTTTATTATTTTAACTAATGCTATTTCAGAATTTCCTGCTTAGAAATTTAGACCAGTTAAATACTCTGCCATTCAAAAACCCCACAAAACTTTATTTTCTGTTGCTTAGCATCTGAACTGAACATAACTTTTCCATACTGGTTTTTTTTCCTCTTTCCTTTGTGGGGGCAGCTGTGTGTGCACTGTAGTTCTGAAGCCAGTGGCAGAGCAGGACAGCTGCCCTTCCTTGCAGAAGTGCTCTGCTGCCTGCAAGTGAATTTTCCAGTCAATCCCAGGACTTGTTAAAGGCTTTTCCTTTGCTAACATCTCTCCCATGTGGGTGCTCCAAATGCCTCAGTGGGGCCTGAGTGTGCCTGTGGCTCTGGCAGGAGGGACTGACCTGTGTGTGAGAAAGGCCACTCTGCAGGGAAAGAAACTGCACAGAGAACTTTGGGGGTTGTTATAAAATACATCTGTGTTTGTTTAATATGGCCAGAAGTGCAGATGAGCGATTTCTCCTTTCTGGACTTGATATCACATTCTGAAGATAGGTATTGTAAAGTTGGGGTTTTTCACTCAGGAAAATAAGCTTGGCTTTGTGTGCTGTGTAATTTTATTGCTTAGCTGAGTTGCTAAATGCAAAACTTAGTTTTATTTATTTATCTGTGTGTAAGCAGTTTAATTAAAAGCTATGTGGAGTCCTGTAAAAGAATGGCAAAAGTACAATGCTATCCCTTTATACTGTAGTTTTCCGAGGAGTCTATAGCCTGAATATCACCTAGGTAAGCTGGAATTTTCTGTTACTGCTTGTTTTTGAACTCAATGTACTTCTCAGAGTCTTCTGCAAAAGGCTCATTCATGTAAGACTGTAGTCTGTTGTGGGTCAGGAGAGACTGAAGAATTCAGGGATGTATTACCAATGTACTTCATCATGTAATGATACATCCATCCATGATTAGAGGATTGTTAATTGAGCATCATCCAAGCTCATCTATTTTGCTTGTACTTTTATCACTTCAAAATGCTTTTCCCACCATTTTTGATCTGCAACTCATAGAGATCCGCTTTTATCCTGTAACTTGCAATCTTCCATAAAGTATTGAAAGTTCTACTAGTTCTCATTTCTGAAAGAGCCCATTTTGTAATTCACACCTGAGACACCAGTAGAAAGAACGCAATTCCGTGATGTTGGAGATGTGTGCTGTACTTCGCAGTCATGTGCCAGGCTCTCATAACATCTGCTTTTTTCATGTTGGAAGTAACTACACAGCAATTTACATATAACATAAATGAGCTGTTCTGTGTTTATTTTTTGTCTCCCTAGTGATATCCCACCCTCTGGAGAGCCAGTGAGCAAAAGCAGTCGCTCGAAAGTGAGCACCCGCTTCCCCAAACTGTCCCGCAGCCACCCCAGGGAGCCCCGGAGCCTGGAGCCTCAGAGCGGTGACCTCTGACCCTTCTCCTCAGTTGTCACCATGGGCAGCACGTACTTTAAGTTGTTCTGTGATTCCTTCCTAGCCTATATTTATAGTTTAAGTTCCTGAAGAGACTACAGCTGCATCAACTTAAATCCTGAAAAGAGACGTTCATTACCAGGGGTCATATCCTGATTGACTACTTTGGATGGAAGGCGGTAATCACTTTCTCAAAAGCATACGAGGGCTCTTCACTAGAGCTCAGCAAACTGATCGGCATTTCCTTTGTTTTGTAAAGCTGCACTGCACAAATTCTCCTTTGTTCCTCTGAAGTCCTTCTGTCACAATGAATTCCTTGTTTGTATTATGTTGTCCCTTTTCCATGTACAGTTTTCTGTTCCAGAGAGACACAGGCTTCATGTCAAGACAATTTTTTTTCTCCTTAAAAGAACCCTTATGATTATCACTACTTAATATGTCAGAAGGATGTGCTTAAAAGAACCTCACTAATTTATTACCTTTTGTAAATAAAAAGACTGGGTTGTTTTGGTTTTTTTTTATTGTAAACCTCTGATACACAAAGGTTTTTAAAAAACTTCACAATGTAGATGATGACAAAAACATTACAGGTGGAAAAATAGCTTTTGTACATTTCTAGATAGATATTCTCAATAGCATTCATCTGTGGGAAGTAATTCTTTAAAATCAAAGAATGTAATTTTTTTTTAGTGAAATTTCAGTCTTGCTGTAAGGCAGGTGCAATATTATTCATTTCTACAAACCACCACAAGGATACACAAAATTAGCGTGGTACAAAACAGTGCTTTTAAGTCTTGGATTATATTTTGTTATTAATTTGTTGGTTATGTTACAGAACAGTCCATCATTAACAGGGCAGGGTGGAATTCTTAATCTGATTTTGTAATACCCTTCACATGGTGATACTTAAAAATTGCCTGTAATGAAAGTGCCTGTTACCCATCACCTCTTATTGAAAAGTAATTTGTAATGCTAGTATTGTAAGAGTAACTAAAAAATTGACAAGAATTGTTACAAGTGATGGAAGTCCTGACATGGATTAACTGGAATCCAGTTCAGTATCCATTAGCTGCACTGCCATAGGCAGTTAATTATATTTTAGCTATCTTCTTCTCTTCATTAAGTTTAAGCAGTGTGTGTTCAAATTTTCTATCAATTGTGTTCTGGTTTTCCTTTATGTAAGAACATCTTTCCTCTCAGAAGTTTTTTTGGATAATGTTACTTAAATTGATGTATCTTGTCATTTTATTATCCATTCATTATATTAAATTTTCACATTTTATATTATTCTCCAGGAAAAAACAAGCTGATGATTAAGAACAAATTTTGAACCTCAGTGCTTTACTAAAGTTCCAGCAAACTGGAACTTGTGTTCTGCAGTGCTGTGAGCAGTGAGTGCTGTTCAGGCAGGTCAGTGGTCAGTCGTTTTCAGTGGCACCTCTCAGGTGAGAAAGGCTTTGTTACCCACAGTGAGTGGCATCAGTGCTGCATGAGTGTGAGCCCCACGTGGTGGATTCCCACCACTGAAATATGGAGCTTTCAGATTGCACTCAACAGCAAAATGTGTCAGAGAGGAGTGGGATTCACTCTCCAGGTCAGAAATTTCAGTAGGTGAAATACCACAAAGTAAAATCACATCACAGAAATGAAACAATATTTCCCAGTCAGTAAGAGATGTCAGTTACCACAGAGACAAAGAGAAAAACCCAAAGGCCAGCCTGGAAGCTCACAGCTGTGTGTTCATTAACAAATTAATTACTGTTGGTGTTTTGTGTTAGTTACAGTGGGACACTCATTTAAGAAGAAAGGAAAGTGAGTAGATTGGCAGTTAAGTAGCTTCTCCAAACTCTTCAGCCTGATGCACTGCTGATGATTTTACTTGTCTTTGTTGGAAAGAGAAGCAGCTATAATGATGGTCCCACTTTGAAACAATTTAAACTCATTTTTCAGAAAGTGGAGACTTGGTTAGTAGAAATATGGCACATATACTAACACTGAATTGCAAGTAAATTTGAAAGAAAGCACTGTGTGGAAACCTTTGTGATGTATCTGTTATATGAAGCTGTATTCATTTTCAAGAAATAATTCACAGATTCAAGTACTTATTCAGCAAACTGCAAATGGTAAGAAATTTCATTTACTGCAGACTGAATTTCTTTTTAGTTGTTTAAAAGGACTTTTTTGTATCTGCATTTGGCTCTTAAAATTATTTCATTCCTGATTATTTTGCTTCTTGTAATTTTTAAAGTATGTATGTAGATCACATAAAGATACTAAACTTGTTTACCATGTACAAATTGCTCTTTGTCAACTTTAGCTGAATTGTGTATCAGCTGCTAAGATGACAGTCTGCAAACAATGTTCACTTGGTGATACAAGATACCATAATGGGTGCATTACTAATCTTTTTAAAAGCTCTGCTAAAAGCCAGGAAATAATCAAATGAAAGCCTTTCTTCACAAGGTGGCATTCCCACTTTATACCCCTGGTTATGTTGAAGACTACAGAGGAACCTGCATGAGTGCCAGTAGGTGCCTAATGACAGGAATGCCCAAATTTTTACCACCTCAAGACATTCTGAAAGAACCTGTCTTAGAATCCTGTATATCTGTTACAAATCCCACTTCTGTTCATTCACCAGAACCAGCAAAGCCTCTTGAAGAAGGCTGACCAGTTGGTATTAAGAATCCCAAGTAGGTACATTATTCATCTGAAATATCTGTAACAATGATTCTGACAGTGGAATGATTTTATCAGCTTATCCTGTTCACCCAATTCCATGCAGTTACAATTTTTGTACAGTTCTAAACTTCCTTTAGCTGACTCATCACTCTTAAGCCCCTGTCTGTGCTCAGTGGGTGGCTCACAATGAGCTGCTGGGTTCATTACTAATGAATTATTAATTAATTCATTACTGACCCTTCCTGCTGGCACCAGTGGCCATTGCTGTAATCCCAGGATGAGGACTCAGGACAGGCTGGGCTCTGGAGATGTTCCTGGCTGGTAGAGCCAGCCTAGAGCAATTTGTGGTCTTGTTAGCATTCCATTCCTGCTTTGTCTTTAGATCCAGGGCTTCTCCTCTGCATTCTTTCATGTCTGTTCAAAATAAATTGTAAAAACGTGGCACAACTTCTACTGCAATGCTATTCTCCAGTCACCTCCACCATGAACCCTTCCCTAAGAAATGTGGAGCAGGCTGAGCTCTTCCAGCTTTTGCAGATGTCTCCATCAGTATTCACAGATTGACTATGGTTTTTCAGAATCTCATTTATTTAGAGATTCTGTCATTCATTATTCAGAATGCAATGTGTCGACTTGGCTTTTGCAAATTAAATCAAAGTTCTCAATAATAATAATAGTAATAAATCTCCAAGGTTTATATGAGGCAGGATATTGACATAGTTATAAAGGCTTAAATTGATATGTCCATTAAGTCACATATTCTTAGGAAGATAATAATTTCAAAGCCAGTCTTTTTAATGGAATATATTGTTGATGTGATTGTTGTAATCAAATTATGCTACCTTACAGAATCTACTGCAAGTCATAAACCATCATGATTGAATTAATACAAGCATTTAGAGAAAGAACAGAATGGTATTAAAGATTACTGGCTCAAAATTGTGACCTATTGTTAAGGTGGAGTGTTTCTTTGTAACAGTCATGTTTTATTGTACAGAATAATATCTACATGGTAGCTGTCAAATTAATTAATACAAACACACTAACAATGGGGTTGACTGACTCAGAGCAGCAAGCTAATAATAAATGAGACTTGGTGAATCCCCAGTGAACTAATGATGCTTTTGCCAGGACATATTAATGATTAAGGACCTGGTATTTTGTTACCAGAATCAGTAATTGGTGCTTTCTGATATTGATGTCATTACTTTTCCTTCAAAGAATGCAGGGATCTCAGTTCTGCTAGAAGTTGCGTGCCATTTCAAAGGTTCAAACCCCCCACCCCAAAACATTTTTCATCCAATGTCTTGGAATTTTGGGAACAGATAATATATACCTGTGGATAGAAATACAGTTACCTGCTGAGAAACCTGTGGAACAGCTGTTTAAAAGGAAAAAGAAAAACCTTTTTGACCAAATCCTGCTGCTATACACCCTTGCAAGTCTTGGAAGCAGCCTGGGGCTTCTCCAGCTTGAACTCTAGGATATATGAAAAGAAACCTGTTCCACACTCAAACACATTTTTCTCCTTGGAAACAACAGTAATGCTTCTGAATTGGATCTTGAGTCACTTCTGGAAAAGTGATTAAACAATTCAAGAAAGTAAAGGATTTCTTCATTTTCTATAGGTTAGGGCATTTCAGTCAGCACCCTGCATCACATGGAATATGAACTCGATTATTATTTTGGAAGTTTGGTAGTTTCATAGCATTCTGTATTCAAAGAAACACTTTACTATAGGAAAATATCTATATGAAATACAAAATGTATTTTAAAATATTGATTAACCTGCTTTGTGTTTCACATTTTGAATGGAAGATAAACCACTTGTTCTACAGTGGTGTGACACTGTACATTTCATTTATTTCTCACTCTACACTAACTGTACTTTTATGATCCAGTTATAGGGAACTTAGATTATTTATAAATTCCTTCTACAAAAATCATGAGAGCATATTTCTAATCAATATTGATGGCTTGGTTTTTCATTCATAATGGCATGAATTCTAGACAACAGCACTGAAATGTTTAGAAAGGAATGACTTTTCCAAATGTACAAGTTGCTGCAAATAACCAGACTTAAAACAAATAATGTTTTTTATCACATCAAACCAGAATTCATTGCCCTTTCCTGTAGGGGAATGAGTTCCTTAACAAGATTTCAGAAACCATCTCCATGCCATGACAGTAGTTAAACTGTGAGAAGTGTTTTTTTTGAGTATTAATCATTTAAGACACTAAACAGTATAAAAATGTAAGTATGGTTGAAAATACAGTTCTGAAAGGCTGTGCTTTACCTTCTTAGTTAACACTGAGATGAAGAACTCAGTGTCTTGGATGTGGGACCAACCTGTTGGCAACTGAAGAAGCTGAATTTCCTTCTTGAATTAGGGGAGAGATTTTTTTTTTTGTTGTTGCTACTATTAAACTGTAGAAAAGATATTATTAATTAAGCATATATATGTACAATAGTCACAAGTATTAATAAGCTGTAATATTATTTTAACTTGCTATGCCAATGTTTACATAATAGAATTTTTAAGCAAATGTATATATATAAAATTTTCTAAATACTTTCTTGTTTTTTTTTAATATCCTGTGGTAATTTTATTGTAACCAGGTTAAAATATGCTACTTTACCAAGAAGAAAATAAAAAAGAACATCTTTTCTTTGAAGTAGAGTGTTTCTACATCCTATTTGTCCTATTCAGCTGTTTTGCAATTGCTTCTTTGATTTATGTTCATTTTTTCAGTGTGTTTCTAGCATGATGTATGTACATAACAGACTTTGTTAAAATCTTATTTCTTCACATGAGAAGTAGTATTTATTGAAAGTAATCTCAAACATTTCAGTTTATAATCACATTAGATAAATAATTCAAACAGGAAGGCAAACAATGCCAGGCAATGCCACCACATTTGTGGGGTTTGGCTTTTTTACATTCAGAGTCCACATCTGAATGTTTTATTTGCTTTTATTGCACCATGATACAGTTGGCAATTCATATCATCACTGTGTCATAACCAGCACTTTCATATCCAGGTCAAAACTGGATGCTTCTATATCATGTGGAAAAGGAAGTTTTAGAAAGGAAGCATTATATGCATTTAATAAATTTCCACCAGTCAAAGCTGTAGTTTAACAAAAATAAAGTGTTGGTAGATTCCTCATACTCACAGAATAACCTGCTGGTTAATTCAATTACAATTCTTCAAGCCAGTGCCATTCTAGTGCGATCTAATTAGTTGAACAGTTCATGTTAAAAAAAGACAGACACTTATTGTAAAATTCACAGTGATGTTTATCTCCATCTTTTAAAACCTGTAGCAGGTTATGTAATGTTCCATAATGTGTCATTACGGAACTTAGATGACAGAACTTTTAATTAGTCTTGTCAGTCCTTAGGATCTTGTTTTTGCTTTTCATATCTCAGTTACTTAAGATCACAAAGCAAAACTATGTTATAAACTTTAAATTAATAGTTTCAGGCAAAGGTTTTATTTTCCTTTTCTGTCTGCTTGAGGTACTAGAGCACAAATAGCCCCAGGCTGTTGATGGGGACTGTATGGACTGCACCAGGGGTGGAGTTTCAACTCTGCAGAAGTGTCTGTTCCCAGTGGCACTTTCTTGGCCACTTGAGCTTTATTTCTGAGCCTTGGAACTGATGGGAAGGGTAAAATTTCATCATTAGGGGAGAGACAAGCAGATTCCCAGCCCTGGGCTGGAGAAGGCTGGAAAGCACAAGGTTGGTGCTGTAACCCTTTATGTGCTGGATTCCACTGTCTTGTCCAGCTGCTGAGATGCTGCTGCTTAGTTGCCACCACTAAAATCCTGGGAAGAACAAGATCATTGAAGGGACTACTGATCTTTCTGTGCATCCAGGCAAAGCTTCTGGCTGCGTTTGGCAAATTGTAACAGCTTGGCATTTCTACATGGGCCTACAGAGTTTAAAGTTTTTCTTTTCAGGAAAGGACCTCTGGAGGATTTACTGCTTGTTTTTTTTTTTTTTTTTGTTTTTATTTCCCTAAAAATTTATGGAAAATAAGGGAAGTGCTTTGTACAAACGATCTGTCAGAAGAAAGAGCAAAGATATTTTTAAGATAATGTTAGAGTAAGATTTTTGCTACTGCACTTCGGTCTTTCTAAATGACCTTTTAAGTATTATAAGTGAACTTACTGTATTCCCAAAATTAAAATAGATAGCTGACATTTTGATATATTGCAAGTCGTGCTTGATTTGTTCTAGAAAATCATCATGCAGATTGTGTGTGTGTGTGTGTGATGCCTATTTTCTGAATTATTCTTGCCATTTTTTGACCTGCACTGGGACAGCAGGCTTTTATTATGTGAGATTTCTAAGAACCAAATGATAACTTACTTTTCTTTATTTCCAATTCAACAATATCCATGCCATTTCCAACATTTCTTAATTTCCCAGTATTTTAAAGATGCTCAGCAAATGCATATACCTTATGCCATACACTGTCATTGCTAAATGTCTTTATTTTTACTGTCACCTTCTAGCCTTACTCATATGCAGCTTGTAATTGGTTCAGTCACGTGGGCCCCTCATTAACAGATGTCCTGCCTTCAGAGCTTTGTGCTGAGCAAACTGTTGTGCTCTGGGTGGGCCTCTGCACTTGCACTTTGTTAAAAATACTAAGCCTGTGGCACCTCAGGCTTGGTCTTTCTGTGGGAAGCTCTTCATATGCTTGGAGATTCACTTTTTACACCTGCTTATGCTGAGTTTGTGATATTTTTGGATTCTCCATTGCATCACTTAGATCTGTCTTTCCCCAGTTTTCTAGAATTCATGTCTGATAAATTCACCCTTGCATAGGGCTTCAGCTCTGCTTTTAACTAGTCCATTTTCCTATTAAGAATATTTTCATGATTAATTTTATTCCTGTGCTGCATGTTGTTCAGAATCAGCTGAGGTACATCAAGGATTTGTTTTACTCAGTGTGATTTCTACGCCATCAACTTTTCATGGGCTTGATCCCTGTATTGGTCATTCACTTCAGAGTTGGACTCTATGATCCTTGTGGATTCCTTCCAACTCAGAATATTCTGTGATTCTGTGGAACTTCGCATGACAAAAGCCTGTTTTTAATAATTCCAACTAACATCTGCCCGAGCTGTCAAAAACAATGCCTTTATTTGGGAATTACTGCTATTATAAAATAGATTTCATATTGCTATTACATAGCTTCAATCTCTGAAAAATATTTACAGGTTAAGTGAATATAGCAAGAAAAGATTTAATCAGGTTAATGCTAATTTTAAATGCCTAATTTTTGTAAGTATTTTGCTTTTTCTTAATTCTATTCCCTATTTTTTCAAGTGCTAAATCATCCATGAAGGAAGATGCTTCAACATGTGCCAATTACACTGACAGTTTCTATATTTCAGTGGAAATTAAATTATGTTTATTAACATTCCCAATTTTATATAGAATCATTGAATCATTCAGGTTGAAAAACACCTCTAAGATCATCAAATCCAACTGTTCCCCCAGCATTGCCAAGTGTCTCATTACCCCATGTCCCTAAGTGCCATATGTGATTCCTTAAGTTTTAGCTTTTTTATTTTTCAGATTCTGTGCTGCTTTGGTGTGTAGTTCTGAGCTTCATATTAAGTGTTGGTGAGCTCTCTTCACAGAGTGGGTGGACAAAACAATTCCTTCTCTAGCTTGGGACCAAGGAAACCAATCCAAATTTCAGGCCCAAGGGAATAAACAACGGTGGACTGAAGAGAGAAAAACAAGAAGGGTGGGACTTCATAACCTGAGGCTGTAGTTGGACAATTAACTCCAACATGTAAATGAAGCAGAATTTATAAAAGTGTGAGACCTTGTGACTGGTCATCCATTTTGAGACCATTTTGGTTCATCTTGGGTGCAGCCCTGGCTGAGCTCTTGTGCTGCCTGAGGTGGATCCACTGAGGCCTTTTAATAAATCCCTACTTTATTCTTTAACTCTGTTCTAGGTCAGCCTTCTCAAGGCATCATATGCACACAACTTTTAAATCCCTCCAGGGATGGTGAGTCCCTGGGCAGCTGTGCCAGGACTTGACAACCCTTTTGGTGAAGCAATTATTCCCAATATCCAACCGAAATCTTCCTTGGGACAACTTGAGGCCATTTCCCATCCTCCTGTTACTGGGGAGGCCAACCCCCACCTGGCTGCACCCTCCTTCCAGGCAGCTGGGGAGAGTGAGAAGGTCCCTCCTGAGCCTCCTTTTCCGCAGGCTGAGCTCCCCCAGCACCTCCGTGTCCAGTTCTTGTCATGAGGGGCCCAGAACTGGACACAGGACTTGAGGTGTGGCCTCAGCAGTGCCTGGGACAGGGGGACAGTCTCTGCCCTGCTCCTGCTGGCCATGCTGTTCCTAAGAAAATTTTCTGGTGCCTTCCAAAGAGGGAAGATAGGTTTATAGAGAAGTATAAAATCAAATACAATTTAATATAGTTAAGTAATATTCTAGCTACAAATCAAAGCAGGTAACACCTCAGATGTCTGTCATTGGAAATATACCTTGTTTCCACTGGAGTACACAAGCAAGTGTATTTCTTAACTGTAACACTAAATAAAAAAATAATATCCTTTATATCTGAGCTGCTGAGCAGTTTGAAGGATCTGCTTTTCAGATCTGAGCTTTAGATACACACTAATACTTAGTAGCATACAATTTAGCTACTCACTCAGCTTTATCTTGAAGCAGCTCAAATTCTCAGTGGGCTTTTGTCTAATACAGTGGTGGAACACACAGTTCTTTGTGCACCCAAAGTGATGCGTATGGCTTCAAGCAGTTAAAAACATGAGAGGCATTTTTGCAGTGTTACTTCAATTTCAAACAATGCATTAGATATAATTGTAATTTTTGGAAATCATCTGGTTGATATTTTTCAAAAGTGAAAAAAAGTGTGAATTGGCAGAAGAGATACATCAGTACCTCTGAAAATACAAGGTAATTGGATACTAGAAAAAAGGAAAATAAAAGAAAGCACATGTTCTGACCCATCAAGAAGCAACGGAAAAAGTGAGTGAGGAATTCAATGTACAAATACATAAAAAAAAAAAGTTAAAAATTTTACTACATCAAACCGCCACCATATGTTCCCTAATGAGATAAAACAAAGTGGGTAATGGATCTGTTACCGAGTCTGCCAAGCCATAGGACCCTTTGGATATGTCAGTAATTAACAAATAACATCTGCTGTCAACTGCTGTACTTAATCAGCATGGGCAGGTTCTCCTCCCTGTGTGACAGAGGGTACACTATGATAGTCTGCTTCTCCTTAGGGATTGAAAATGTCTTTGACCACACTGCTGCATGCAGAACTCCTGCTGAGGTGTAATTAATGGGAAATGCAGAAACAGCAGAACACAGCTAGATTGGCACTATCAGTGCAGACTAAGAGCTCTGACTACCTTTGATAATTTTACTGTCAGATAATTCCTGATGGCTTTAATGCCCTGCTGTGTTTACAGATTGCACCTTCAGAGCAGCTGAGCAGCCTTTTCAGATATGCAGAGCGACTAATAACCCACTACCTCCTTTAAAGATGCAGAACAGGTATGATTTTGTTTTTGCTGATAACAGAGACATGAAAATGTGTTAAGGCTTGTTAATTGACTCCTTGGTTCCAGAGAAACCGTCCAATGCAACGCACCAATGCACCTTGAGAACCACCGTCAATATACGGGAAATTAAAAGATGCTGAAGGTCTCAAAAGAAGTGAGTTTCAAAACTTCTCTGAGTTGCAGCAGTAGTGGAAGTCTGCAGGAGTTGATTTATTTATCCTATATATTTCTGAATTCATCCTGTCCTGAGAATTCTCAACATTCCTCCAGACCTCCAGACCAGAGGAATACTGGATGCACTGAAGTAGCTCTGTGCCCTTTAAGTAGAGCTGGTACAGAGAAATGGGGATTTGCAAAGCAAAGAGCTGACCTTTCATTCATATCCACATGTTCCAGAATGGATTTAAATACAAATCTTAGAATTCTTGTGCCAGAACAACAATTGGAAATAATGAGATTTTCCTTTAATCTTCATCAAGGTTCATTACACACATAATATACAATTTATTACATAGATAATGAATATGTAATTAGCTAAGATAACACTCAAAGCTATCTAAAAGAAAATGCTTAAGTTGGTAAATAATTTTTGCAAATTTAAGTAAATTTGTTTAATCACAATTGGTTGCTGATGCAGGTGTTACTGTGCTGATGCAATGTGAGTTTTAAGCATCCCCTGCTCTGATCAGACTGGTCCGGGTTGCACAGAATAATTCAGTTTCTGTTATTATCCTTTTGCTCTCCCATGAATTGTGATAACAAGATACCCACTTTAAATAAGAATTGTTTTAACTAAGACAATGCAGTATCAAGACAGTCATGGGGCTGGACAGTGTGCACAGGCCCATTGTGAGCAGTGTTCCTTTGTCCCTGATTGCTCTGCTTTGCCAACACAGGCGGCCATCTCCCTTCTCTGTCCCATAGCAAACACGTAGTCAAACACCTCCTTCCTAACCCACCACTGAGAGTAAGTTAAGGCTGAGAATCCTCACTCCAGTTTGTCTTTGCACATGGACTGTTCTGATAGCATTTAGAGAGAAGAACAGAGACCCCTTACGAGTTGCGCTTCGGTTGCTCAAAAAGAAGACATCTAAAATACAAAAAATATTGTTTGACCTGACAATGCAGTTCTATTTAGGAAACAAAAAGTGTACTGGATAATATATGCAGACACCTCTGTCATGAAGCCTCTTGGGGTTTCACACCAAATTATCTGTGACCACCTCTGGTTACCATAGCAATTCTCTCTTAATTAGAAATTCACTCTGTTCATGGCCTATCTGTGCTAAAGCAGGAAATTCAGTTACACACTTGGGCATTTTATTTATTTGTTTATACATTGAATGTAATTTACTGTGTCAAATGACATCTATATTCAGTAGTGCTCCGGATTTTTGACTCAAACACTGATTAGAATTTTAATTCTTGGATGTGTCCTTGACCCACTTTCAGTCTGTGTATAAGGGGCAGGCCAGCAGGAGAGAGGGCAGTGATATTGGAGGTGTTAATACTTGAAATAATATGGTCAGTAAAGTGGAAGCAGCTTTCTGACTGCTGCTCAAGACAAAGGACTCTGTGAAACCTTCCACCTGCATTCAGGCTCGAGTTGGTTTTATACTGCCCATATAAGAAGTATTTGATAATGTGTGAAGTTGTCCATGAGGTGGACAAAAATCTCCACAGTGTGTTTTAGTGACAGATGTAAGACATTTATTCCTTCTCTTAGAAAAAATAAAGAGGAATGAGAATAACTTACATGCACTGTAAGAAGGCAATTCTAAAAGCATACCAATGCTCAGGGCACAAGCTCAGAAGCAATGGCTATTATCCTAAACAATCCTTCCTGTAATCCTGGGAAGAGCAGAGACTCATAATTCTTGAAGTTCAGACCAAAACTGTAGTGTTAAAAATCTCTGTGGTTTCTGATGTAGGTCTAGAACCTTAAAGTACAAACAACTCTTTCTAAGATAAAACAAATCCCCAAACAAAAAGCTACAGCATGGATCAGTTATTTCAAGGGAACGAGACAAAAATAGAACATGATTCAGAAATGTACTCAGATAGTGCATTTATAAGACCAATATAAGAACCTCCTAAGCAGAATAGCATAGAAAAGTAGAAGACAAACTAGAATGAACTCATGCATTGCCGAGTCCAGAGACTGGTTTTGAATGTTTCATCTACTTGTTGCAACATTCAAGGGTTACAGGCTTTTAGTCTTTAATCTGGAGTGCCTGGGCTGCAAGGGGTTTAGGACTGTACTTTGATATGAGAGAACTGAAAGAACATGAAACATTCAGCTCAAAACAGAAGGTTACCCTGTCTGCTATCTTTCACAAAGATCTCTACTGCAGGCCCTGACATACAATGAGAAAGGCTTCAGCATTTATGTAAACTCATCAGCCAGGTTGGAGTGCAATGCCACATGGAGAAATTGTCACTTTCTGTGTGCTATGAAACTCATATAAATTCTGTTATATCATGTAACATGCTGAAAAGCACAAGCAAAAGCAGTCTTACCTTCTGCCATACATTGCACCATGTCTCCAGATTCTCATGTAATACAGTTTTTTTGGTTATTGCTCAGAAATGCCACTGTTAATCTGAGCAGGACCAGACAGCAGAAGAAATCCAAACCAATTTCAGCTTTGTGGTCATTATGTGGACAGGAGATGTCAGCCAGGTAACAGCTGAGCACTGTCAACTTTAATTTTTTAATTTAGTGCTTCTCCCAGCTTATTCAAATGCTGGATTCAGAACTAAAATGCAGTTGTTATTTTTTTCTGAACATGCCTGGCATAGAAAGAAATGGTGTTTTTAATTTAATCTGTCTGAAAACATTCTTTAAATGAGTAATAAATAGTTCTTAAGAAGCACAAGTAAATTGGGCAATTGGCATGTATCTTTAATTACAATTTTAGCCTTAATAATTATTCTTGAGTCAGCTGTACAACATTATTACCATAAGCAGACCTGCCTATTTTAAAATCTAATGTCACAGTGCAATTGATTAAGGTAAAATGAGATTATCCAGAAGTAAAAGCTTCAGTGACTGCTCAGGGGAGCAGTCAGCATGTATACACATACGTTTGCCAACATTCTCAGTATAAACTAAATGACTTGTTATATGGTATCTTTGTTGTGCCTGGATTCTGATTTTCTATGAGTCATCCCTTGATTTACTGAAATAGAATAAGATGAGTAAGAGAGTCAATTTATAGGGAAAAAAGTCCACAAGCTGCGTAAGGTCCAACACAGTTCCAGAGGGATTATTCAACTTCTCTGTGCTCTTTATTGGCTCTGAATTTCAGAACCCTCCTGCCATTGGGTATCTTCTGCAGGGAGCAGTTCTATAAAAAACCTCATGAAGAACCAGGGTCAGTCTTTATTACTGCATAGACCATAACAGTTTTCTTTCTGATTAACATTTTCTATTGAATTCGTATTCATCTGTAGCTGCAAAATTGCATCACATATAACACTGTGAAGGCACATAGCATGTCTATGTGATGAAGGGGATAAAAGCAGTTTTCTATTACCACCACATTAAGTTGGGATTGGATTTTGCATTATGACTTATCATCTTATTTTACATATTGCTAAACAGAATGTAATGTTCCATTTAGATGTAACTGAGCTGGAATGTGAGGAAATTTTATGCATTTGTATAAGGACAAGAGGAGGGAGCACATCTGACATGTTTAGATTTTTAGGTTGTCTTCAGTGTATAGTGTCCTACAATTATCATATTGATGTTTTTCACTCAGAGAGGTAAAAAAAAAAACTGTGCAGTATATTTTCACTATGCCGTCAGGAATAGTTTGAAAAATCCTTAATTGCAGCATTAAGAAAATGAAATAGCAACAGTGTCCTGCAGAGAAGTGTCAAACATGAGAATTCTCTGGCTGTGCAAGGGGCGACCACATACTGTTAGTTTTACAAAGTATAAAGCCATACTACAGGGATATATTCTTAAGGCTGAAGCTTTTCCTCAAGACTCATTCTTTTAAAATTATTTAAGAGTAAAAGGATACTAAAGAAGTTATCTACTTAATATCATAACTAATGGATAAATGGTAATGGTAAAGTTGTAGTTTTATAGTATTTAGTTCAAGATAAGCTACTGTGAAAAGTAATTTTTAAAAAATAACAATTAACAATTTACCTTTGCTTTGATTTGTAAAATCGTTTTCTATTTGTGTTTCAACTGTTCATTGTTATGTAACTGTTCCCATGGCCCATGGAAATCAGGTTCACTCTGAGGTTAAATGGTATCTTGTTGAAGCAGGGATGTGACCCAGGATGAAGGACTCGTATGACTCTGTTTGTTTTCCTGCCTTGCAAATCTTCTGCCTCTGCATACATGGATGCGTAGGAAGAGGAGAGCAGATGTGAGGGAAAGGTCAGGGATGCTGTGAAGTCTGTGAGGCTTTCCTTTGTATGAGATTTAGATGACTCCTTCGTGCAGATACATGAAAACCTTCCTCCACTGTTGCTTATTTTTAGTGAAGTATAAACCAGGAAAGAAAGGAAAGCCCAGACCAGGTATCATGCATACACCAAATGCCATCCAAATCCAGTGTTGACCCACAGTCAGTATAATACTCAACTAATAAGAAGATTCCCTCACATATAAGCATATTTTCTATATCCGTATCAAAGAACTGAATATCTGAAATTG
The DNA here is from genome assembly GCF_024509145.1 of Vidua macroura. Lineage (NCBI taxonomy): Eukaryota > Metazoa > Chordata > Aves > Passeriformes > Viduidae > Vidua > Vidua macroura. The sequence goes on along the minus strand of NC_071586.1, from coordinate 7,579,248 downwards.
CTAAACTGAAACAATTTGTGCATTTGTGTGGGTATGCAGTTTTCGTAAATCCAAATTACAAAGTTTGCTGGTGCACTGGAGAACAGAGAATTGCTTCTTTGTGGCTGCACATATTTTTTTAGATTTTAGTGTAGTAAATGGTTCTGAGTTTGACATTATAACAAAGGATAATCCTGTGAACAGTTCAAGTTATAATGTTCTATTAGCTATAAGCAAGGGATAAACCGTGATCATTTTCCCATTAGAGGTGAGTTAGTTGAGGCTGTAATGGAGTACATGGTATTTTAAACTCAATGCCACCATAGATTTACTGTACCTTCCATTGAGAGACATTGAGAAGGATTCCCAGTACTTGGTTTCTCCAGATATGCCACATTCTGATGACAAACACCCAGGAAACTCAATCCATGGGCTGAGCCTATAGCTCGTCTCCACAGGTAAAGGAAACCAGCCAGAGTTGCTTTGTCTAAAGGTGACTCTTTGGCTGCTGTGACTCTTGATCTCCAAGTTCTCTTTGTTTCCTATTTGTTATCTTCCTTTTGCCTGTAGCTTAGAATTTTACAAGGACATCCAATTAAAGGAAAAAAAAAAGCATCTGTGCAATTGGTTTATTCTGATGTTCAAAATGTTTCCCAGAGTCAAAGTTTATTTTCCTATTTCCATGTGTGTTTCTCTATGTCTAGCAAACATAGGTGCCAGCTGATCATTTTGGAACTGGCTATTGTCTAATGCTTTTCTTGCTCTGCTGTCAGGTTTGTGTATACTGTACTCACATTTTCCTCTGTTTCAGCCTGGTGTTACACAGCTGGGAAAGCAACTTGTCTGGGCTGCTGGCTGGCTGAGCAGGGCACACAGGGCACATGGTGCTTGCTGGCTGGCAGCTGGCAAGTCATCTCAAGGATACCTGTTCTGCAAGGAACCAGAAAAGGTTGTTGTTACTGCATTCTTGGAAAGAAAGGCTGGTAGCAGACAGATGTTTGCATGGTGCTCTCTCTTTGTGGTAGTGCAAGAACTCAAAAATGGACTTACACCTGTACAGTGAGTAGGAGAGACACTGCCATGGGCTACAGCTGCACACAGGCAGTTGGGCAGACACTGTTTTGGAAGGAAGGAAAGGATATTGGGTGGGTAAGGAAAAGATGATGACATAGAGCTCAAAGTTTGTAAAATAAGGTAATTCCAACTCCATCCCTTCAAGAGTATGTTCATTATGGATTTATATGCTAATTTTCTTTCTTACTCTCACAGAAACAGCAATTTTTTATGGATGGTAAGGAGTCTAGTTTTGACCTAATATATTCTGAAACACAAGTGAGAGTAAGCTTGAACAATCCAGGAACATTTAACTAGAAATGGTTAAGTGAGGAAGAGCCACAATTGTTGTTTAGGTGATGTTCCCTTGTTTGCAGCTCAGAGGTCTCATTACAGTCAATTAGTTGAAGGATGGGAATGAAAACAAACAACTTTCACAATTCTTTTTCGTAACAAAATTGTGCCTGAGAAAAAAGGCATTGACTTCCACTGGTGGAATCTGCAAACATATTTCTCCTTCATTAGGTCATTGGTGTAAAGGATTTCCAAGCTATTTCCAAGGAGTTTTTAAGAATCAGCTCATGCTCTGAGGATAAGCACACCTCACTTTGGTTACATACACTCTGTACTGTCTGGCAGCAGACATGAATGGCATGAAAAAAAGTAATTCAGGGAGAAAAGTTGTTTATTCAGCAGTCATACAATTCCAGCATGGAAGCCACTGGCATAAACAAATGAAAGCAATTTATGTATGTACATAAAGAACATAGTGTGAAATTCCCATTTGTAAAGTGGTATAATGTACTACAGAGGCTTTTTAGTGTGAAAGAAAGGCATCAGGAGCAATTCTGAAACATATAAAGCTGACTGATTGTCTATAATGCTCCTCAGAAAGAGCCATGTGAGAAAACAAGGCATCAGTAAAGGGTATTGTAAAATATATTAAAACAGCCTACCAACAGAAAACCTGTTGGGTATTTAGTCCAGTATTTACAAAAGGACTTATGCTCCAGAATTAGTCAAGCAGTAAAACTTTGGGACTTCATTGTTTGCCACTATTCTTAAATAAGTAATTTTTCTAATTTAAGACACATTAAACCCTTTCTAAAAACCTTATTCAGGCAGTGAATTCAGATATTATTCAGATAGCGAGTAATACTCGAAAGCATTCATAAGCAATCACTCACTGTGTGAAGCAAATAGACTTTCATTCAGCATGAGGAGTGGATGCTTTCCCTCAAGAACTACATAGAGATAAAATCAGGAAGTGCCACCTACCTTTCATCTATTTTTTGTATTCCCCAGGTCACCTTATTAACACAAATAACACAGGACCAGTTCTTGGTGGAGATTTATAAAAGTAAGCCTTATTATTTATCTTTTCAGGATTTGGTGGAAAGCACATATAATGTTTCTGCTTGAGATTCTTGCATTTTCATTTTCATATTAAACAAAAGGGCCTATTTAGAGATAGGCTTTCAGCAGGTAAAATAAATGCATTCAACCATTTTGCAAATTCTGTAAGATTTAAACTTCTCACAAAAACGGAAGTCCATATTGTAAAAATACAAAATAGATATATACTAGAAATAACATGGCTTAGTGTTTCTAATGTATTATGAAATACAAATGAGATATACATTGCCCAGTATGTAAGATTTTGTAGCTGTATTAAGAACTCTAGCTTCATGCCAATAAAGCCTCCATCTATAATTAATTTTTAGTAAAGCAACATAATCTGTATATTAATATTTTAATATAGTAAATTCTTGAAGAGACAAAGGAATGAAATTTTGGTAGGCAAAGATATGGAGACACTACATTTGCTGGCCAGATCTTAGTTCCCCTTGGGGTTCTGATTTTGTGGTCCATTAAGCACATTCTTGGTTTTTACTTTTCCTAAAGAGCACAGCACATAAACTCAGCCTGAACTCTGAGCGAACACTTCTGTGGTTTGCTCCTCTTGAAAATTGTTGAATCATTTCAATATGGGCTTATCTGGCTGGTGGAGGAATGGATCTGTTTTCAGGCAGGAACAGAGGAGCTCATGAGTCAAGTTCACCCAGACCCATGTCAGTGCAGTGCTGCCCCTCCTTCCCTCACCCCAAACTGATTCCACTCCACATTGTGTGGAGTTAAAGTTGGTCATAGCTGAAATCTAATCACCTACCAGGCACTAAGCTAAGACAAGATGCCAGATTTGATGGCTTTTGTACTGTCAAAAAAACTCCTGCAAGGGTCTGGAAGTAGCAGGAGTAACCAAAGTAGAGAAACCACATCCCTGCCATTTATATTTGAGTTACAACTTGAGTGACAAACTCAGAAAATGCCATGGTTGAGAGTCTGAAAAGCAAGCACTAGGAATGCACAGGACAGGAGGAGCATGTAATAATTACGGCTGGTCTGCATAAAAACGGAAAAAAAATACACTGTAGAATTCAATCAGTTTGTTGTGTAAATCAGAAATTGCCTTGAGAAAAAAAAAAAAGAGTAACTTTCACATTAGGGAGCTTAAGCTATAATTTAGCAAAGTTAAAATTCATGTAATCCTATCATCCTTTATAAAACACTGGAATTAATATTGTTTGAGAAAATAAAAAGTTAATCAATATCACACCTACGAAAATTAATACTGTTCACACAAATAAGATCAGCCAAAGGCAGCATGTACATCTTAATCAGGGAACACAAAAGCAAGAGCTCTGGGGGAACCTGGAGTGGTTGTCTAGGAAACAGCAACAAAAACCCCAGTATATGAATTCTGCTGCTAACAAGCAGTCAAGGTTCATGAAGACAGTACAACTTTTCAAGGGGCAAATTCTGAGAATTAGAATCTCTTCTGAGAATTCCCAGATAACACAAAGTTTCAGAAATGTCACATAATTTAGACAAATAGGTGTGATGCAATAGACAAAAAAGCCCTGCAGCATTGTAGATAGCCTGAGCCAGTGGCCACACTGGCACCCAAATTTTGCATTTTTATGGCTGGTTGGTTTTCCTGAAACCATCTTCACATCCACATGTAAATAAGCACTGATAAGAGTCTGACAGTGACATATTTACTGTAGGTGTTAAATCTGTGCATAGTACTTGTAAGACAATGTTGAGAGCCAGAACAGAGTATTGTACTTTCCCAGTTGTAACAGGCTGGTGGGATGAGGTACTGGCAAAACATTATTAAAATGTATATATTTGCTTGTTTTTTAATGTCATGCACATCTTCACTTTCTGCAGATCAATCTGGAATGTCAAACAACTGCAACACATCATATCCTTTCATATCAGATGTCCTTGGGTTTTGTTCCAATCAATTATCGGTTTCACTTGTGAACAGCAAATTGAGAGTTCATAAACAAAAAATGAATCTTCAAATTATGTTACTATCCTGGATATCTGCAGTGTTCCGGGGTCAGCATTAAAGGATGAACTTTGTAAATTGCCTGGTCTGACAATAGAAAAAGCAAAGTGAGTTTTTTTCCTTCCCCTCCAATTTGCAGCCGGGCAGTATTACAGCAAGTTGAGATATTTCAAGTGTTATTGATTGCAACATTTTTTTTCTGTCATCTTCGTTGACAGATATTTTGGAGCAAGGATATTGGTACCTGAAAAGAGTAGTTTCAACTGTAGTTAAGGAACAATTACCTGGGTAATATTACAGCCCCTGAGTGGCCTCCTCTCTAAGCAGCAGGTGTGTGTGTTATCTCTGTGGCACAGGAAGAAAGGGTGATATGATAAGGAGTAATGCAAGTTTCCCTGATACATTTTATGTCATCATCCTAAATTTCACCTCCTCTTGGATACCTGTCAGCCACCTCACCTCACAGAGACAGGGCTGAAACCTGAACAGAGCAACAGGGACACTTGTGGGCACACGGTGTGTTCAGTCCCGTTATCAGGCACTTGATGAGCTCGGAGGCGGTGGCACAGGTGGCATTTGGCTGCAGTGAAGTGACAGAAAGCACAGACGGATGAGCGCCTTCCAGCGCCGCTCCTCAGGGAGCCGAGCCCTCCCTCAGGTGCCTGGAGCAGCCTCATGTGCCCTTCAGCTGCTCTCTTTGCCAGCTGAAATATTAAGTTTCAGGCTTTGCCACAAGCTTTCCTCCCTGCACAAAGCATCTGCCACCTTTTTGGCTGGGAAGGGGTTTTCTCCTCTGAAAGGTCACCTCAGCTGCCAGCAGCCACTGCTGGCTGCCGATCAGGGCTGCTGCGCAAACTTTTCCCCATTCATCAGTCTGAAGTTTTCCGATTCTCCCTTCCCGTGGGATGCCCTCCTCCAGCAACCTCCTGAAAATTAAAACCGGGATGATTTTCCCGTGCTCACCCTGCCGCAGTTAACAGTAAAGGGCAGCGGCTGTCCCCGGCCACCCTCCGCCTCAGCCACCACAGCGCGAGCTGCGGGAGCCGCGGCCTCCGCAGGGGATGGCAACTGCGGCGTCCGCTGTGCCAGCACCTCCAGAAAACACGGTTCAGAGCAGATCCTGAGGCTCCTTCCTCGCAGCGGCTCACAGGCGTCGTGGGAGTGTGCTCGCCTTTCCCTCACAACCGGCTGGGTGCCCTACTCGGGTTTCTCTCACGAGGGTCCTGGCCTTGTCCCGGGGTGCCCGGGTTTGTCTCACAGGCGGCCTGGCCTTGTCCCGGGGAGCCCGGGTTTGTCTCATAGGAGGCCTGGCCTTGTCTCGGGTGCCCGGGTTTGTCTCAGGAAGGTGTTCCCAGCCCCGGTGGCGACCGGCTGGGTGCGGACCCCTGGGGGGAATCGGCCGGGGAGTTTCTAGAATCGTCTGAGGGCTCAGCCCTGCCCTGCCCTGAGGGCCCTGCTCTGCCCTGCCCTGAGGCGCCCTGCCCGCCTCCCCTGACTTCCCCTGGCATGGAGGACATTAATAGGAATAATATTTTAAAACATAGCTTTTAGCCCTAGCGTTTGTGTTGCCCGCGGGTGACCCCACCAAGGTCACAGAGCTCTCCGCGGAGAACGCGCTGTGGGAAGCAGGGAGCTGCCGTGTCCCCGGCGTGCCGCGGCTGGCCGGGGTGGCTGCCGGCTGAGCAGAAAGGCAGCAGATGTTTAATGTCTGTCTGTGAAATGCGAAATGCCACCAAGCTCTTCACTGCTCAGCCCTTTACGCTATTTCCCTTATGGCTGCCTCGCTTCTTTTGTTCTTCCTTGGCAAGCTAAACGAGGAAGGAACTCGTGAATTAATAGAGGAGGAGGTGTCAAAATTTAAATGATTTTTTTCTTGCTACTATTTACTCAATTTGCAACACTTGTCACTGAGGGAAGCAATATAGTTACTCATAAAAGAGAAATCCGGAGGCTTTTAATGTGAGAGTTGGTAAAGCAAGAGCTTCTGGAGGAAACCTGTCTTTTCTCCCTCCTCAGGAAGGTCAATAGTTACCCTTTGTCTCAAGGGGTGTGAGTCCTCTGCTCTCACCATTAATGTCATTAGCTCATTTGGCAAGCGGTTCACTTCTTTTTACAAAATATATAGCAAAAATACTTTAATTAACTTCATAATTGGTTTTTGAAACTTAAATTCACAACTCGTTCCTAAACAGGTATTTGTGCTATAGATGAAAAACCTCAAAAAGCCTAGAGATCAGAAACCTTTTATCTCTTCAAAATTAAGCTGGAAATGTTTGTCCTTTCTCTGTTCAGTCCATGTCATAGACTTGATGATCTTTTGTCTTTGAGTATATTCGTTTTTCCCTCGGTGCTTTATTTCACCAGCACTCACCAGGCAAATTAATCTAAAATGAAGTTTACAACAATGTATCTGAAGTTTCCAGGCCCCAGAAGGACTTGATTTGTGTAAAGTGACAGGATTTAATTCAGTTGTAATTTTTAATACAAGTTTAAGCAGCAGCCCTTCATAATTCTTTAGCCAATTATATTTAACTGCTCACAGATTATGTATTGTATGTGTATAGCATTGTATTGTATAGCACCCCATCAAATTGGTAAATACAATTGTCCTCAGCTTTTCATAGACTACAGAAGGAGACACAGATATGAATAACTTTCCTGGAATGACAGATGGGACTGCAGCAAGAGTCTGGCCATTATGTTTCAGTTGTACTAATATGTTATGGATCAGCATTACAAAATAAGCCCATTAACACTGTCGAGAAAGAGAAAGTCATTGGCAGAGCAAGGAAAAGAATTTATGAATATCATTTCCTAATCCTTCAGTCTAAACACTAAACCCTGTTGCCATTAAGAATTCAAAAATAGAGAATATTGTTATTCCTAAACTGTGATCGTGCATTTTTATTCAAGGTTTACCTCACGTATTGTAATGTGTTATGGAAGATGTTGACAAAGTGGAATTTCTTAAAGGAATGACAATCTGTCATGCAAAGGCTGCTTTATTTGCAGTGTCTGTGACTCAGTGGACTGATGATACTGTCACTTCTTGGAAATTCTAAGTGGAAGAGGCTACAAATAAACCAAGTCTTTGGCTTGCCAGTCATATGCAAGGAATAGCTATCTGATGAAGGGAAATTATATAACTACGTAAGCACAGCATTTTTTATGTAGCTCTGGAAGCAGCCCCTGTTGCTCTCTTTACAGGGCAAGTGAAATGTGCATCTGTCACCCTTGCATCAAGAATGACACAAGAACAGACGAGGACGCAGCGTAAAAAGGAAGAAAAGAAAGGCCTTTATGGAAAGGAAACTTCAGCTTAAATAGATCGACACGACACTTTCTGTTTGATTGGTTAATTAATAAAAACCTCTTTCTCACACACTGTCCTTTAGAGGAACAGAAAAGCAAGGTGGAAAAACACCACCTGCAGATTGTTTAAACTAACAAGTTATCACATTCCTACAACTTCCTAAAAATTCTCACAAGCCACTGTGAGAAAGGATTGCTGTTTCTCCCTGACCAGGCTGGAATCCACATGCATCAGATACAGGTAAGTGTGTGTTTAGTCTGTACATTTCTATAGGAGAAACCTGACCCTGTCCATCTTTCATTGTGAAGAGTTTTGGACAACTTCTGCATTTGAAAAAAAGACAGGTGTGAAGTAAATTAAAAATAATGTCTGGACCATGAGGAGTTACTTCATTAGTTCTCAAAACACAGAACAAAAATTAGTCCTCAAAACATGGAGCAGAACTCTACAGCATCTTTAGCAAAGTGGCCTAGAAAGTCTTTCACAGTTTGATCTGCAGCATAATGGCTAGAGCAAGAAAATCCCATGTGGTTCATGTTCATGGTGTTTGTTATTACTGGTGATTAAAAAAACTACAAACAAACAAAAAATAATCCTTGATTCTTGTGCTAATTAGTGTGTGGCACACTGCAAACCACCAAGATAACTATGGCTGATTTAATTAAGAAAAAAATTGTGATAAACATATAGAAAAATTAGAAAGATAACCCTCACAAAACCCTATATATTGCATAAAAAAAAAAAAAAAGAGTCCAGTATTGGTCTCTGCTGCTTTTAGAGGTGGGAGGATAATTCATTACGATTCAAGGAGCAGAGGCAGTCACAGGCCATGTTTTCTCCTTGCGTATTGATGTATTTGTACACATTGGTTGGGAGTGTTTTGGATCATTATAGCTATGCCTCTTGTGAAGTGTAGGTGTTTGCATTCCTGACTTGCACAGAGCTGCGAGGGCTTGGAAAAAACAGTCTGAGCTGGTGTTGAATATGTGTGTGTGGGGCTTTCTTTAGCAGAACCAGAAATCTTTGCCAAGCTCTCGGGTAATGAATGAACTTGCTGAAAGCAGAGGATGCAAAGGTTAAATGGAAGAAGGAAGGTAGATCAGGGTGTGTTTCTTGAAGGCGAACTGTAGGGGAGTTCAGGGATTCAAGCATTAATCATTGGGTTCTGTGCATGTTTATCATAGGCAATTATTGGGTACATCACTGATGCCTTTGAAGTGCTGTGTCTTCTCTCCTCCTTCGCAATAACCTAGGACTGGATGCCGGTTTTCTTCCTTGTTCTCCTGTGTGAAAAAAAAGTTTGTGCCTTTCTTATGAAGATCATGAAAAGGGTCATTTTCCTCTCTGGCTTTCCTTCTGTACCACTGAAGTAGAGATGGTATGGCTCTGGTATGGCTGGTATGGCTCCTCTAGAAGACACAGCTCCACCTCTTATTTCCATACTTTCTATACATAACAAATCTACTTTCCTCTTTCTCTGGGAGACTGGGGAGATTTCTTTAGTGTTTGAAAATGAAGCATCATTTTCTTTTCCACATGAGAGCACCCAACCTGATCTTCTGGCTACATTAGGAAACAAGAAGTGCTGTAAACACTCAGGCATGGCATAGTAGCCTCTTGATGGATGTTTCCCATGTCAACATTGCTATCTGAGACCATTGCCTGAACCTCAGGTTTGCACGATTTCCTACTTTCAGAGTGACTTGTGAGATTAGTTCTATAGTCACTTAGTATGAATTCTAGAAAGATAGGGCATGAACAGAAGCAGACCTGCTGTCCCTTGTCTTCTAATAGCAGAAAAAAACTGTATAAGTAGACCATGGAGAACAGGAATTGTAATGAAATTTGGTGAGTTTTCTAGTTTCTTTAGCTTTTACATTTATTGAGGTGATTCTTATTGAATAAGTCTCTGCATTGTCTTCCTTTTGTAGGATCATCCACGTGTTTGGAGTCAGTGTGGGTGGTTTTCACAAGAGTGTCTGGTGTTACCTTTGGACACCACATTTCTTAGACTTTTCATTCTTGCTGTGGTTACTTGGTCACTTTGATCTCTCCTTACACTGGCAATATTTCCAAGCAGTTCTGGAATAACTAATGCTAGTGATTTAAATCTGACACTGTTGGTAATGGACACTTTGTTTAGATATATGATTTAATAATAAAGCTGCAGAACAGAAATATTCATATATTATTTCTTTTAAAATAAGCTCTGGTCTTTGTAGGGTTTTTGCAAAACATGTGTACACACTTCCAAATATTAGCTTTTCTAAACTATGAACTGTACACAGTAGCAGGCTTGCCATTAGCTCTGTTTTCTTGTTTTTCAACAGTAAATAGCAAGCTAACTATTAAACTGGAAATGGCAAACAAAAATTGTAAAGGGAGAATATGTGATGCAAACTCTGGCTTCTCAGGAGGTAGAAGGCAAAAGGGAAAGGAAATAAAATATCCAGATTTCCCAGATTTTCATTTAATCCCCTTTTTGTCCGTATGAATGTATTATAGAATGTAAATCTATTACCTCATATTCCTTTGCCTTTCCAGCTGCCTTGCTTTTTATAACATGCTGTATTCAAATTTAGACTAAGGTTAGTGACTTCCCCAATCTTTTATTTCAGGTTTGTATATAAACAGTAAATATACAGCCCCAAAAGGAATGCAAATATTACATCTATGTCATAATTAGCATTAAAACATTTAAGAAAAATGAGAAAGGGATTTACGGTTTTGCTATATGAAAAAGCTATTTATCATTATAGATCTTCATTGAAAGTTGTTGTCATCTGAGAGATGGTTTTGGAGATTGCATACTAGGGATGAAAATAAATACACCTGCTTTTGTCATAAGCTTTCCTTATGACAACAGTGAATTGTCTTGCTCTGTCCTTGAGTCTGCTAATTTATCAAATTGGATTTGCTTATTCATCTGTGTGGCAGTTACACGGTGAAGTGTTTCCATCCATTTTACAGAGACATTAGTAATAACAAAGTGTTGATATGTTTAATACTACAAGACAGACTATCTCACAGTTCCTGTTCTCAGGATGCTGTAGGGTCTGGGAGACTCTTGAAGTGTTCTTAACATCATTTCCATATTATTTAAATTCTTTGCAAGATTATATAAAACTTACATGAGTATTACTGTTTTTTTTTTTTTAAAGAAGAATCTTATCCTCAAGAAACTTAATGTTTTCTTGCAGATTTATTTTAAGATGAAGTAATAAAAATTAGGTGTCTACCTCAAGGAATTTCCTTTCAGTTAAAAAAAATCTTACAAGAATTGCCTTTTGATAGGCTTTTCCCATGTGCTTTCTGGCTTACAGAAATCTGAGTAGGTCTGGTTATCCTATGAGGATTGTCTTTGACTTTCTGAGCTGCTTACTGCCTGGGATGGACCTTTTAGACTTTGCATCTTGTAACATTTTTGTGGTGAAAGGGTACTGGGAGAATATTCCTGCAAGATACATTTCTTCTATGCAACTTCAGTACATGCTCAGTGGTGAGTATGTTAAATTAATTTGGTTGCTTAGATCCACCACCTGGGAATAATGAAACCCTGCAGTGCGGAAGAGAGGCAATAACACTCCACTGTTTGTCACTCCTCTGTCCATTCCTTGGGAGTTCTGGTGTTGATCATAACACCAATAACAGTAAAAATGCACAGAGAATCTTGTTGGGTGACTGCACAGCAGCATCCCCGTGGTCTTTGTTTTCTGTTTGTGCCTCTGAAATCTTTTCTCATGGCATCGTGTTGGGTTTTGAATGTGAGACTCCTAGGCTGTACTGTCCCTGTGTTTATCTTAAGCATCTGCATGCAGTCCCCTGCTGCTAAGTGAATTCTTATGGGGGAAATGGCTCCACTGTTTATTGAATTCCAACTGTTGACTTTTTCTGGAAAGCATCATTGATATGCAGCAGGGTTTGATTAGCAGCTACACAAGCTCTGCCTTGGTGCAAAGGTAGGGAGAGAAGCATTCCTTTGGGATCTTTGTGTTACCTGCAGGCTTCCTGTTGACCTTTTTCTCCTTTGGGGTGGAAAGGCACCACCTGCATCTGTTATGTTGATGACACAACTTGGCTGCTGCAGATGGGGTGAACAGGAGCTGACCTAGGAGCACACGTGTGAAAGGTGATAGTCTCGTGTCCAATTTTGTGCAGACTGCTTGGCCATTTGATGAACATCCAGCCAGTCACTCTTGATAAGAATTGTTAGAAGTGACCTAGAACTTTGGGTTTTTTTTCATTTCTTTTCCTTTTATAATCAGGCAGGCAGAAACATATGCTTTGATCAGTCATCTTTCTATTTTCTTATTCCTTTACCCGCAGGTACCAGCTTTTATCATTTCCCGCAGCTCTGTGCATACAAACACTATAAACAAGTAGTAAAGTGTCTGAGTCATCAGATATAGTTCCTCAGGGAAAATTACAGAAGAGAAGTAGATCCCGATTTTTGCTGCTGTTGCTGTGCTTATGTTAAGAGTCCCATGACACTGGCCTGGTACTCATTTATAAGGAGAAAAATTCATAACCAGATGAAGAAATCAGGAAAATCAGAATATTTGTAATCTTCTGGTGGGTCTTATGTGCCTGCTAAACAGCAGATACATATATAGCAGTAACTCTTTTCCATTGGGTTTTAAAGCAAAAGTGGGAAATAATTGATGTCATTAACAATGACTAAATTTGCATATTTATTATATTATGCCAATGAAGAGCAGGACTGTGAATAAACTAATGTTATAACTGGCAAGGGATGTTTTTTGGCTGGTGCATTATGTGGAATCTTATTACTTTGACAAGTGCTGATTTGATGCCTTCCCAGATGCTGCTTTTTCAAATAGCTTCTTCCAGGGAAGCCTCCTCAAAAAATTCCCTGCAGATTTGATAGCTCCTGCCATAACACAAATTATGTTTTTGCCTCCATTTCTACACAGTGTTCTTTGTATTTGAGAAAGTATCTGAAGTCATACATGGATGAAATATGGAAACATTCAATGAAGGTTCATAAAATTAATATCCTTCTTCCAATCTACTTCCTAAGATAGCCTTGCAAACTTGTAATGCATATGTATTCTGGATATTGTTTATTATTTCTATTGTTGAAAGAGAATTATTGAGGAGAGAAAAATAAAGCCAGCATTAACCCAACAGAATTTTAAAAAAGTATTTTCTATCTCCAGAAAGCATGGAGACAGATAAAGCATGTTGATAAGCACACTAGTGCAGGTGAAATCAGATTTAACATCAATATCATATGGTCATCAGAATCTGGTGTACTGTAATTTATTAAACATAATCTTGACAGTTGCTCCCTGCAGCTCGTGGTCTTAAGGTGGTTAAGAGCATTTGGACAGAAGTCCTTGGCTTGTTATTATTCTGTAATGGTGCTGGATATGCACTGCCTGTGGCAAGGGCATTGACTTAAAAAGAAATCTAGTGAAATCCAGGACAGAGCAATGAGGAAAGAGTAATTAATATATCATAACTGAGATTTTTCTGATGTGAGCTGAAATTTACATGAGGCAAATGGAACAAGAACTGAGAGGTTTGCTACAGATTTCAAGAATTGCTGATACTGGGAGAGGCCTGCCAAAGGATATAGATGCTTCAGTCACCCTTTTGCAGTGAACTGCTTTCCAAAGGTCAGCACGAATGTGACGTCTCCTTGTTTTCAGATGGTAGTGTTGTCCATGTGGTGTGTAAAAACTAAAATTCAGGTTGATGTTAGGGAGTTTTAGTGGTACCTACCCTACATGTGACTTTGTAGATTACATGAAGCAAACAAACAAATAAATAAGAAAAAGCCTCAGAGCTCTTTCATTTATCTTATTGTGTGTATATTTTTTGTTTCTGCAAAATCTATTAGAGAAAAAAGCAAGTCAGAATTTCTTAAGGTTTGCTTAAGGTTTACTCTCAGTGGAGTGTGGTTCTAGCCATAGGAACTTAATAGATATAAATTACTTTTTCCCTTGTCTTGACAAAAAGAATTGGCAGACAAATTTTCTATGTCTACAATATCAAGCTTCTAGAAGATGAAATACAAAAACACATCTCTTTTTTTAATGTGTGGATTCACGCATTCTAAAAGTTTAAAAACATGGATATTCAAAAGCTGTGATCAGTAGATCAGATTGGCATTCTCTTTGAACAAGTAAGAAAGACAGATTTTAATGATATGAATAAAAATAACTTTCTAACAACTAGATTCTTACAAAATAACCTTGTCCTCATTTGCTACAAAGGACTTCAATCTCTGTTTCAAGGGAAATGGAATTTTTGGAGGAAAATTCCAGGTAGTTGTAGATGTTGGGACATCTGTTGTTTGGGTGACATTATGTTCCAGTTTGTCAACTTAAAGACAGCAAAAAAATGTCTGCAAAATAGCATGGCTACCCAGAGTGTGAAGCCAGGTCACTGAACTTCTAATATCATTGTATTTTCTTTAATGAAAACGGAACAGTAAGTGCAACTGCGATTAGAGGGTGCCAAAGTAAGGTTTTATTTTTCATAAATATTTTATGCTGATTGTCAAGGGAAGAAGAGGTTATGTGTTTATTTCCACTTAAGTGCATGCTCTGAGCAGGGTCTGGGTAGACAACATCCAGAGATCCCTTTCAAAATAAAATTTTCTCTGATATATTAACAACAGTGTCTGTATATATGACAAGTGTGCCTGTATGTATGAAACAAAGTGAAAATAATTTTTTTAAAATCTTTCCAGACAACAATATGCACAAGTAGGGATATTGCAGGAATGTTTTGTTGCCTCCAGAATAGTTCTGTACTTGCACACTGATGTATGAGAATTGTTTACTGTGGCAGACAAGTTCATGGAGGCCTGGAGAGGACACACATGGGCCACGCTCCTTGATACAGTTCCCCACACCTCTGGTAAGTTGTGCTGACTTCCATTCCTTGGTTCATTTAGCCTTCTCAGGGTATTCCCAGGCCATCAGCTGTTTAACAAAGCACGTTATTGACATTCATTTGCTTTATTACTCTTTGGCCATGAAAGACAGTCCTGGGCACTTCTGGTCAACTTGCTGATGGGCTTTGCTAATCCCTTCCCTTGGGAGTTGGTATCCATTGCAGTCCTTGCTTACAGAAGGACTTGTCACAGAGTATGTGAGTCTGGAATCAAAGTTTTGGGATCACTTATCCTGGACTGGAGTCTGCATCTTGGATTTCAGTCTTAGGATTTCTTTTTGTTTGTTTCTATTGACATTCAGTGAAATGAAGTGGCTCTATTTATTTGAGATTGCATGCATATGAATATGTTACCCAATAGCAATGTGAAGGAGAGTATAACCTGCTGCCATGTGCCATAGTTCTAGAGGTGGTATATGAATATTAAATTATTTCAATAATCTAAAGTTTCTTCTTTTTTCCAGCATGTCAAGAAATAGAAGTATTACATGTGCTTAGAGCTCTAAAGTGATTATGTCTCCACAGGATACCAGGATTTAATGTGTTGCACAGAAACTTTGGTATATAGTATTATGCTCTTGCTTACTGTATTTGCAATCACTGTTGGGTTGAAAACCTGATCTGTTATAAAAATAACACATATTTCATTTTCATTTAAAAAAGAGAAAAGTGTTCATTGATCATCATGAAAGAGGTATCACAATCAATGAGGCACATTGTAGAAGCATAATTAGTCAGATGATGATCTGGCATGTGCAAGAACAATCTAACAAATTTATCAGTGTGTCTGAAGCAAGTTAATTTGGCTGCCTCAATCTATGTTCCATATAATTGTTATGACAAAGAGAGTAACCCAGTTTAATTTTAATGTTCAAAAAGCCATGAGAAATTGTCATTAGTTAGAATTAAGAATGGTTCAAATCGGTGAGATAATATCAAAACAAGGCCCTGAAATATTATTCTAGCCTCATTTTTCCAGAGTCCAAAGTAATTCTGTAATTTAGTTATGATCATAAGCACTCTTTAAGTTGGATTAGAAGTGGAGTTCCAGATTAATGTTTCTTATTGAACCCCTTAGGCTGCTTCTTTTTTTCAATATTCAGTCCTGATAGCCCTATATGCTGACAGTTCTTGTATATACAAAGGAGAAAGCTATTTGGAGGGCAATGGTTAGGTTCATCCTAATGGATGGTTGTCAAAATTACTTTTCCCTGAGTTTTTGGCCTGTAATTCTCAGTGAACTCAGTGATCCTACAGGTCAGTCTCTATTCAGATGAAAACCTCAGTGGCTAAACGGGCATTTGAAAGCAGAAATTTATAAATGTTTTTGAAATATTTAAGTCTCTAAGCCAGCATTTGCTGTCAGAAGTGTCACCTTTCATATGCAGATCTGTTCTCTCCTCGCAAAGTGAAAATAACCAATCTTAAATAACTGCAGATACTACATTGTAGAACTTAAGTAACTGTAATCAGCAGATTACTTGCCGTTACTCACTTTGATTCTGTTCCTTTGCTCCACAGCACAAGGTGGTTACTGCAGTTCCTGACCATCTTAAAGACATTGAGAAATACTATAACAGACACAGACTTTGAAAAACATTTACTGTAAATGTTCTGGACCAGCCAAATGGTTTTGCTGTCCTTTCTGAAACCACACATACACACTGTCCTCCAGAGAGGCTGCCCTATTTTCTCTCTGCAGCCCTCAGATGGATGGAACTTGGGGAGACTGAGAGTATCTTTGGTATTGGCACAGAAATAAATGTCAGGCTACAAATTCTTCCATTCTATTTAAGAAAAACTATTTTTCACCACAATGGTGGAAAAGCTTATGCAATTCTTCTTGTGTGACTGAGATGTACTCTGTAACATAGAAATGTTAATGTTTCCTGCTGCTTTTGAAATCTGTGCCTCATTTTGACTGTGGGTTTCAGTCTTTTGAACAAATGCTTCATTTTTTTTTCAACTCACTCAATCACCCAGATTTCTTTAGTTGTATTATTCCACCTGGAATGGAAAGAAAAGGAAATGTTGACTGAAAACTGCTATCTGCTAGAGGTGAATTATCAGATCAACATTTCTTGAGACAAATGTTGGAAAAAGCGTCATAAAGATTTTTACAATTTGTAGCTCATTGGCAAGTTTCATCAATAATGGTGTGAAGGCTTTTAGCTGGGCCTGTCTGCAAAGATCATGGTAGCTGAACAAGCTGTCCCTGGAGTGTGTTGGGCTGCATGGCAATGTTGAAGAGGCTGGCTGTGTGTTAAAGCACACTCTGGTATGGTTAAAATAGTGCATGTGTTGAACACAGATATGAAAAGCCTTTTTTTCTTGCTTTCTCCCTCCATGTGCACACATTTTGAAAAGAAATGTCCACTGCTCTTTGGACAGAGAGTGCTCTGTGCTGCTGGCAGTGCCATTGGGAGCACTGATCAGCCTCACACTTACCAATCCAGCCAGCTGATCAATGTGCTTTATCAACTGCCCTGAGCTCTGGAGCTTTCTCAAGGGCAGGGACTCCTTTGTCTTTCAGGAGTTCAGCCTGTCATCCCAACAGATCATCTCTCTGTTTGCAGCAGAAGGCAGTAGGGGATCTGTCTTTTTTTCATATCTCAAAGCAGTATTTTGCTTGCTTTCTCCCAGTTTCCCTTTAAGCAGCACCATCCAGCAGAAAGTGGAAAACCTGCTGCTGAGAGTGAAGTCAAAGGCATGTGATGAGTGCAACAGCAGTTAGAAGCAGCCCTCACTGGGAGTTTCTCTTTGTTAACACCCAGTGCAGTTGTGTGTAAAGATGAGGGGGAGTTCTAATTATGCATTTTCTGAGCATAACATCTCATAAGATCATTGACAGCTAATCAGAAATTTCCAAACTTGTTCAGCATTCAAAGACACTTTGTAACCAAATGTAAACTTCAAATTTACACCTTTATATCAAACCTTATGTAGATTCTGTTTTCAGTGGCCTTTAATGAAAAACATACCAGCACTTCAGAGGATTTGAAATGCTGACTAGTTCCTTCTTGCTCTAATTGCTTTAGAGTAAGCACAAGGGCTTTCAGAAATGGTTCAACAATTTAATTCACTAATTAGACCTATATACATAGATATGTTCCTAGCATTTGATATGCCTTAGTTCAAAGTAGTAAAGTTCTAATTTAGAAGTAGGGTAAGGAAATACAATTACTTCCACATGTTTTGTTTGGGGCTAAATATTAGGCAATAAATTTCCCAGTACCTTTGCTACTTTTACAATGTGTCTGGTGAAATTTAATGTCCAGGAGCAGAGATGATGACAGGCTGACATTTCTGAATGCAGCCCTTCCAAATAGTTTGATACCAGGTCAAGTAATGAAATTAGGATATTTTGGAAGATTATGAAGATTTGAATTTCCTTCTCCTTTGATGTCATTTAGAAAGGGGCTAACAATTCCAGCATATCAAAATGTTTTTGAATAATGTTTCTGAAGGCTTTTAGAGTGTTTGAGTGAAATTTGGTTCTACTTTTCAAAGTCTGTAAGACTGTTCAAACACATAAGGCTTTTTTACTAAAAAGCTTTCTTTGCTAAATAGTTATTTTTATCAAGACTTTTAATCCATTAAAATGCATTAGTCACATGTCTTGTTCAGTACTCAACATTGAAATATTACCTGCTCAGGGCTGAGGTGATAAAAAGATGCAATGCACATATTCAGTAGTACATTAGTTGCTGTCATGGTACCAGTTTGCAGGCAGAGTTCAGTCAAAGAAAGTTCTATTTGAGGAAAAAAAATCTACCTGTCTATCCTTTCTTCTTGCTTCTTTATTAAGCCTCTGAATGTGGAGAGCCAACTGGACAATTTCCCTATCTATTTCTGGGCCTAGGTGTTAATTTAAAATAATTGTATTGAATTTAAGTTGTCATAATTAGTGTCTGAATTCACAAGAGCCTCCTGGAAACTTAGCTTACCCTGTTCCCTCCACGATGCCCCATAAGAAACCCTGTGCTAAGTTGGAGGCAGTTTCTGCAGTGAAACCACTGGACATAGTTTAGTTTTCTGGTAGTATTAAAGTAATGAGTCAAAGATAAGCATAAATGTTGAAGAAAAGGTACTGTGAGTTCCCCAGCTGAGAAATACATGGTACTGATGGATATGCTCTATATTTGCAAGGGTTTTATTTGTGTTGAAGAATGCAGTTTCTAAGCTGTTTTTGTTTTAGCTTGACTGTTCTTGTTAACAGAGATTTCAAAATGAAGCTATTTTTCACCCCTAACCTGGAAAATACTGATGTTTGTGAGAAAATGAGTCATTACAATTCCTTTAGGTGAACTCTTTCTTATGGCCTTGTATGCGGCTTCTTCAGTGCTTTCCTGCAGAGAAGACAGCTCATGTCTACAGCCCCAGATGGGCTGATGGGTCAGTGCAGAATAATAAAGATGTAATTGCATTCATCCATGCATTCAGCATAATAACTAAAAACCCTCAAGTTTTGGATTTTTAAAAATTAATAACATCTGGAAATATTTTGCTTAAATGTTTAGAGATACTTCTACAGATACATTCCTTGTTGCACTAATATAGAAACTTCTTGTAATGGAGTATTTCTAGCATTGATATAAAGAAGAAAAAGAGATAAATATCTGAGAACAAAGCTATAAGACTGCATTGAGACACCCCAGAAACAGGTACATGAGATATTATATCCTTATACAATATAAGTATATTGCAGCAATTCATATTCTACTTGTTTAATGTATATAAAGAACTTCAAAAGAAAATTGCAAATGTTAAGCAAATTGTAAGTTCAGAAGGCAAGAAATAAATATTATTAGTTAAGTCTTAGGTTAAGGATTTGTATGCTTAATGACACTTTTAGAACTATCAGGATACAGTCCTAATTATATTCTATATTTTTCAGGGTAAGAAGTGATTTATTTATCTTAAAATATATTAAATTTAAAATTCCTTAAAATTAAAAATTGATCAGATTTGCCAAATTATTTCCTTCATATCTATTATTTTGTAATAGGCATAATATTCACCAGTTAGTCTGTGGTGTGTTGGAAGTACTAATGCTACTACTGAGAGTGAACTATGATCTGGATAATTTTTTAATTTTATGATGAAAAATTCAGAGTGTTGCCATCAAGCATCAGTTTGATCTCTGTCTCATTAACAGACCTTACTTAAGATGTCATCCATTCAGAATTCTTGGGAGGAATAATTAAATATCCTTTGTGTAGTGGTAGTTGAAAAAACCAATGGTAAAAACCACAAGTGAGCTGAGTGGGAAAATCAGTAAGAATTTACAGTGCACGTGGGAGATGAAGGCTTGCCCTGAATGTGTGCCTGAAGCTCTGGCTTTGCTCATATTTGAGACAGGGAGTGACAACAGCCAGAGGAGAATGAGAGAAGTCGGCAGTAGTAATGAAAGGATTATCTCCCCAGGAGAAATGGGAAATCTTTCCAGTGTTAATGGACAATTTTACTGCAAAGAAATGCCTGGGTTGAACAGTTTCTCATGCTAAAGGACCCAACTAATTCCAGTACTGGCTTGAACTTTACTTAAAAATCAAGAGGTCAGCTCCTGTGGCCATGGTTAAGGGAGACTTGGTTGTAGAGCTGGAGTCTGAGCCTCTGTCAGATCTCTAAGTGTGTCTTAACTATATTGCCTGGTTTACAGCCAACTACAGTTTTGCTGCTCAGCCTCTGCCAGGCTATGTCCTAATTTCAAAACAATATCTTCACTATGTTTCAGTCCCCAAGGGCAGTAGCTACACCAGATTTAATTAAAACTGGGAATGCTAATCAGCAGGTCCTCCTGTAACTGAGAGATTTCTCACTGTCCCAAAGTTAAGTGGTTTCTGCCTCCTACCATTGTGGGAAGCACTGAAACAATGCTGCTGGGTGATAGATCCCAGAGTCCGCAGTGCCAACGTTCCTTACCTGGAACTTGGGAACAGCAGCAGGTTCACTCAGGAATAGTCTGCCTTCAGATACAGTGGAGAGGTTGCATAATTGAATCCTGTAACAAATCCCCTTTCTACGTTTGCAAATCATAAAACAACACCAAGACTTTTACTAATGAATATGTGTAAGGAAATAAAAAGAACCTTGAGTAACTTAATGCTCTTCTCTGCACTGAAGTGGATGACAGTTACAGATTATTGCAGATTTCTGTTCAAGGCAGAGAGTCCTTGATCAGCCAGACTGCCCTAACCAGAGCAGGCACCTCTCTGGCCCGTGATCTGTGCAACTGGATTTTCTCCCCAGGGTGTGCAGTACAGGAGCACAGGTGGAAGTAGAAGCACACTCGGAAGTAGGAAATGTCCCGAAGTTCAGCAGTTGTAACTAAAGTCAACAAGGTGAACAATTATTTGCTTTGCTGCTTTTATGAAAGGGGGGGGGGGGGAGTGAGGAAGGGGGAATCAAGTAGAAATAGTAAGCAATAAATGTACATGCTTGATTTTTCACTGCTGTAGTGTTGTGTAAGAGTACAGAAATTTAATGGGTTTTATTTTACTTCTACAGGAAGTTTCGTGTTTGTATTTAATTTCTGGGAACCCAAGGGCAAAGCAAAGCAATTAACATGTTGAAGACTTAAAAATAAACTTCAGAAGCTTCAAGTAAAATACCTTTAGCTGATTAGTGTTTCAATGCATCTTTAATGAGAAATAAATTAGGATTGCATTGTTTCTTAGGATAAGGAGAGTTGTTAGATATCTGCATTGATAATAGAGGGCTTAGAAATAATATGTGAGCTGCTTTTCTAGAAGAAAAATAGGAAAATTCTACATGGCCTAGTGTACAGATAAGAAAAAACAGTGAAACAAATACATTTGTTCAAGTTCTTTTCATAAAAAGCTTATTGCAAAGTGAATTTTAATGTATTTCTGTTGCTTTTTGGATTGTTTAGACTCACCCCTTGATATGTATCCATGTTTCTCTATTTTTGTCCAACTGTTAGTTTTTCTTCAACTCTGACTTTACTACAAACTAATTTATATAAAAAGTGCAGGCTGTAAAATGTAGAATTAATTTTGAATGACCCACATATAAAATATTACCTCCTCTTGTACCCACTGCAAACAAAATTCTATGGAAAACAAAGCTCAGAAATAGACTTTACAAAATATTTCTTTACAGTTATCCTGTCATGGCTGTGTACCGAATAAAGGGAATATGAAAAGTCCTTTGATTGGGAAGAGTGGCAGCATCTATGTTTTTAAAGAAAATGATTTTTAAATATGCATGGATTTATTGTCTTGGTTAAGTTGCTGCACAGTAAAAGGAATGCTGTTCTCTGAACAATAATTGGTCTGTCTCAGCTCCCAAACTGGGTCACAGTGAACACACAGAATGCTCCAGTATTTCCCTTACATTTCTCTCTTTTACCTTGCTTTCTTGGAAAAATTATTGAAACTGTAATCCTTACTGCATTGAGGTGGTGTACTAATAACCAGTGTTTTTCATGACTGATAGATCCTCTTCTTTCATCCTGGTTTTGATGGTGTTGTATTGTAGAACATCTAAAGGACAATGTAGAAATCTGCAGTCTCAACAAAATATGCTGAAATGCACTGAATGAGTACAGTAATCCCAGTTATTGCTGGAGTTTATTTTTGGTAATAAACACTTCACTTTCTGTATGGGACTGTGGTGAAATGAAATAAGTTTGAATTATTAATATTACGCCGTTTTACAGTCAGCATACGTCTAAACATGCCAAATAACTTTCTAAATATCCCCAAGAAGGACTGAGGGTGGGGTGGAGGTGACAATACTGTTCTATAAAGCTCATGTGCTACATCACTTCTCTCCAGTCCTATCTCCAATTGCTCCAACAATTAAATAGGTCGGGAGGAGCTTTGTAAAATGTTGTAGCTGTTACCTTGTGAGCCAGAGCAGGAATGCTGTGAATCAGGCAGGCCTTTTCACTGGAATGAAAAGTGCACACTGAAAAAGGTACCATGGGATGTCTGAAGGATCCTCTGCCTGGTGTGAATACCGTGCCCACCAGGGCAGCTGGGGAACCTTCCTCTATGGGATACATAAATGTATATTAACAATATTATACACAGCTGGTATTTATGTTTTTGATAACAGTGAAAATGTATTGGTGTTGAATTGCTGTGAGTATCCAGCACAGGCAGAGGATTAAACAGTCTGCAGGAGTGTCCCCTAGTCCTTGAGAGCATCAGGAGAGGATGGTGCTAGCTTCAGTCAAGGACGGGAGCCAGGAGCTCTTGATGGGTTGTTTCCCACTTCTGTTACACTTCTCACCCATGTCTTCATCTTCTGATTTCATGAGGTGACAGCTCAGGCCCTGACCTCTTCTGCCCCAAGCTAACTGCACTGAGTTGCTTTAGGAATTCTGGCAAGTGAATCCCACAGATTAGCACAGTAGGGGCCTCTTCATTCCCTTTGGCTTCTGCATCATTTGCAGGACAGGATGAATCCCCTGCTGCAGTTACCTGTCTTCAGCTACACTCTCTGGTTGGCCAGAGTGGGAAAGCAGCTTTTACACAGCTGAAGCAAAGTAAGGTGACCTTACCTTCTCATTGGCTGAGACAGAGCAAGACTTAGAATTAATAAAAGGATGAGACTTAGTTCAGCTCAGGCTTTGTAAAAAAGTGACAGAAGATTCATTGTCTTTGTACTGTGTTTTTAGCAGCCTCAGCTTCAGTACTTGCAGGGTAAGAACCACATTCTGCTGCAGTAATTTTATCTTTGTCTCATATGTATCCAAATACAGTCACTGGTGTCCTATCTGGAGTGCTGGTGACACGATTCAGGAAATCCCTGGACAGGCAGGTTGCCCTGTGTAGGGCTGTAGATCTTGGTTTGTTAGAGCTGTATGAGCTACCTTTCTGTATTGCTGTGTCTTTTTTATATGGAAGGTGAGAAAGATTTGAATACAGATAATGCCATTGCTAGTTAATTTAAAAGGCCAAATTGTGTTTTTTAACAATGCTAGACCTTTCTAAGCAATGTTTCAGAAAGATAAGGATATATTTAGAAGATGGATGTTTCAATTTCTGGCTGCCCAAAAGTGACATAACAACATTCTAAATTTAAATAGGATGACAGTTTAATGGGTCTCCTAGAGGAAAAAAAAAAAGGTGTTTATTAGTAGAAATGTACTAAACTATCTGCATTTGACAAAGTGCTAATGGAGAAAATTACTTCTAGAGAAACAAATGAAAATGTCAATTAAAAAAAAGTAATGGCTCCCTAAGTTGTGGGTTGTGGTTTTGCATTTGGAGTTACTTATTTTTAATTTTTTTTTTTCCTGAGGAGAAGTGCTGGGTGTGTTTTCTATATTGCTTGAAAAGCTTCTGATTTGTCTGTGTTGTCTTAGTTCTGTGAGTGTTGGGGGTTTTCTGGGGACACCCCTTCTGTATCTGCTGCTGCATGGTTGTATTTAATTTAGGCTGGAAGCTAGTGTAATAGGTTGGTCTAATGCTTTTCCTCTATGTTTTGCTTTTGCACTTTATTTAGGGATTATTTTCCAATGATGTGTCCACAAGCACAGTGCCTGCAGCCTAAACCACCTGGCTTTGCACTTCCATGTGTGCCAGGGATGTGTCAGCAGGGACATTCCCGGTGAATGCAGAATATTAATGAAGTGGAAATTCCCTCTTTACAATTTTCTGATGCCAATCAGCTTTTCTCCCTGGTGACTGGGAATCCTGAGATGCCAGGTAATGTCAGGGTTTGCTTGGCAGGCACACTGGGAACTGCTGGGTGTGTGAAGGTTGTCTTGCTCTAAAGGAGATGGCTGTGTTCAGCTGGAGCCTGCACAGAAAGGCTCAGGGAGTGCATGTAGAGAAGCAGCTTTTTCCCAGCACTAAGCAGTGACACAGTGAGTGTGAGCCTGCCGTGACACACACTTGTGCCATGACACACATGGGGAGCTGAGCCCTGTGAAGCAGTGAAATGTTTAGGTTTTACTGCTGCTGTTCCATTTGCTTATGTTAGGTGTCTTCAATTATTTGTCTTATAGCAGAATAAAACCAGCTGAGGATAATGTCTGGGAAAACCAGATACCAGGAACCAAGTTGCTGGGCTGAGGTAAGAAAGGAATCATCAAGCAGTGACCATGGCATAGCCTGTCTGCAAACAGGGGTGGCAGGGGAGACTTTACTTCTGCCAGTGTAAAATGTGATTTTTAATGAGACATGAGGTGTTTAATTTCTGTCTCTAATCTCCAGGAGCTGAATACTGTAGCTCTACAAAAATATTACCTCCATTAAAACCTGCAAGATGAGATGCTGGACCCAAATGCACTAAAGGCAAGCAGTAGGCAAACAGATTGTACTCATGTCTTCATGACTTTTTGGAAAGGTTCAGAAATAGTATGTTCTTTAATTTGTTGCTTACATTGAAGCTGGCAGACCAGTATTTCTCTCAAAGACTTTGTTTTCAGGCATTTGCCTCGTGTTCATAGGTGTCCCCCTCAGACTGTACTTAATTATAGTAGTATTTGGTTACCTTCACAGGTTCCTCTGCTGTTCTAATGTGAATTTTTCTCATTTAATAAGAGTCATCGAAGTTTATCTCATCCTTTTAGCAGCCTAAGAGAAACCAAAATGAACTGTGGTCACCTGATGTTTTTTAATCTCTTTCCAGCCTCTTGAGCCCACAGCAACAGGAGGAATCCCTTGCTCTCTTGTTTCATCAGCACTTTAAACTGTTAGTGACATCTTGCTTTAAAGGCTGTCATATGCTGACACTGACAGAGTTACAATTACCAACCCTGCTGGAGGTACCAAAAAAATGTCCTCAACATCAAAAGATGTTGTTTTAAATTATAATTAGGGTCTCCATGGGTGAATTGTTTAATAATTTACCATATTTTGTTTTTCTTGACATAAACAAGATGAGGCATAGTGACAGCAAGGACCTCTGCCATTTCAAATTAGTTCAAGCATCAGTATTAATTCTTAACTATCTTATTACACTAAGGAAAGTGAGGAAATACAATTTGTCCTTTATGCTGGTAAAAAACCACATTCCCAGCTTATTTTTGTAACTTTTTTACTATGTACAGGAATGTCCAGCCACAAACTATGGTTAAATATCCTTCCCATGATTGTATTATATGGCTATAAAATGTTCTTGCATTTTCCACATTCTACTGAAAATAAGACTATGAAAACATTCAGCTAAGCAAAAGCAGCTGGAGAATAAAAGCAAAATCACTTCCTTTCCCTCTGAATCTGACATTACCTCTGCTCAAGCTGCTGCCATGGGGCTGCAGTCCCCAGGTGGCCCTGTCCAGCTGCAGGTACAGCCACTTGCTGCAAGGCAATGCTACAAAGGTGATTTTACAGTCTCAGCAGTTCCATAAATCAGGCTTGAAGGAGACTCCTTGATAAACTGTTGTGACTAAAATGTAATTAAACTGACTCTTCAGCCCAGCCTTTCATACTTTCATACCTTTCACCATATTTAAATACCTGTAATACCCTCTAGGGAATGCTGTTGGATGTGAGCACATACATAAAACATGACAGAATGCATTAATGATGCTCACTGTGCTCCTCCCTCTTCAGGTGCCAAAGCTGCACCAGCTCCAATTCCAGATAACCCATGGCATGGATTGTGATGTGTTCAACTAAACTCTTAAAAACCCCAACAGCTATGAGTTAATTACATGAAGACTTTATTTGCAACAAATTAGATACATTTGCTAAAAAAAAGAGGTGGATTGCAGCATGTAAATTATTTTATAAATTTGTTTTTAAAGACTTATTGCAGTGAAGAAAACATACTTTTTAGGGTTTCCAGTATTCTGTAGTATTCTGTATTGCCTTACAGTAAGGCACTTTACATTGCTTTTGGAAATCAAAGTTCTCCATTTGTCTAGGAATCAACAAAGTGACTTCTGATTACAATATTCTGTACAGAATATTCTCCCCATGCAATTATTTCAACTTCCATAGCTAGAGACAGGATATATGCTAGTTGAGTTGTAGTGAAATTTCAAAATGGAAATAATTATTTCACCTTCAGTTTCTGTCAGTGACATTTATATCAGCCTCATTTACAGACCTTTCATTATATAAAACTATATAATGGAAACTATAAAACTATATAACATTATATAAAACTTTATAACAGATATAACAGAAACCCAAGCTGTGACTGCAAACCAGAATATGTCTGCTCTCCTATTGCTCCTGGCTCTGAAGAGCTAAGAAAATAAAGTGTGGGAAATGGGAGAAGATATGGCACCAAGGTAACAGGATATGATCCAAAAGTTGCTAAAATTCAGCAGTAGCCTGCTGATTTCACATTTTTTGAGATTTTTTCTGTAAAAATGTGCCCCATTCATATTGTCCAGGAGGTAACAGAAATTACTAAATTAATTGATTTTGAAATAGCCTCTCAAGTTAAAGGGTTATACAGACACCAGTTTCTCTGTAATAAGAAAGTATTACCTAGGAGCAAAGCGAAAATTCTCAGAACTATACTTTTCAATCACACATTACTGCATTAGCTCTGCTCTTCTCCCATATTCCTCATAGGTCTAATTTTCAAAAAGAAAAACATGTCAACAGCTTCCTTGTTATTTAGGACGACAACAAACTGAGACCTGTTCTGGGACACTGCAGTCAGAAATCTGTAGTTCTGCTTGGGGAAACTTTAGAAAACTGTTCACATTTATCTAACATAGAAAAATATCTTTTGACACAGCCTACTTTTGCTTAGCAAGCATATCCAGCAGCTCCTTCTCTATGCCATGGCTGCCCAGTTCAGTTAAGCTGTAGTATCTGTGCACCACCTTCTCCTCTGTCACAACCACCACTCGAAGCCCATGTGTATCCTGTCCCAGCTGACATCCTATAGCTGACGACACCACCATTTCCAGGCCTTTGTAGGACCCTCCAGCATTTCTGTGGTAATGCCCAGAAAATACAGCTCTAATGCCTGTTAAAAAAAAAAAAAAAAAGACAGAGTATGTATTTAGTTAGCACCTTACAGGTGTCAGATTTACCTTCCTTCTTTAATGGCTCATTAAGCATAAAGTTAAAACTAAAACATTTACCCAAACTTGCATTTAAAAAAAAATAATTAGTAAACAGTACTAAATATTTCCAATAGTAATAAATAATTAATCAAACTTCATTGTGCTCCACCAGCTGTGTTTAGGGTTACTGGACTCTGAGTTCTTTATGCCCACTGCAAGGTGTGTTTATTGTCTCCCCACTCCTTTGCCTAGAAAGAAGGAACAGTCCAGAAACAGCTGATTAAAATGAGACACCTGCCTAGAGAATGATGGGACTGAAACACAGGCTGAAAGGTGAAGAGAGAGGAGCTGTATTTGTCAATTAGCATGAAGAAAAATTCCTAAGGAGAGCTTAAACCTGTACACCCAAGGCCAGTGACCCTAAAAAATCAAAAGGGGCAAGACAAACAAAAAACATACATGAGGAGGTAAGTTGTAGTCATTTCACAAGACATTGAGGGTATCACAGATGGAACAAAACCAGGTACATCAGAGAAATCTAATAAAGCAGAAGTTTTAAGAAGAGGGGAAGAAAGAGGAGCAGCCAGGAAAGGAAAGGTTGACACCTGCGAGAGTCAGGCTTGGAATGACATGAATTAACATTTATCATGTATGGGGACAAACAAGGCAGGTTAACTCTGATTCCCTCTCTATTTTAATGAATTAAGGCTGTTCTGTTTCCTTTTTTTTTTTTAGAGAAATAACAGATTACTTATATTTTGGACTTTATTGGAGTAAAAAGTATGGAGTTTTTACAGAAATTTTAAAACAATTTGAAATTAAATGAATTCTGTCATCTTCACCTCCAAACCAGTAATTTCTACCTTTAGTTTCTGCTGTCTTGCAAACATAAACAAACAAATGGGTAGAAGCTGTACTTGTTACTCTGAATGGCCTTTTTGATTGTCTTTACAAGTCAGATTCATGCTGCCAAATAGATTATCTTCCCCTCCCCATACTTCATAAATTTTAACAAAATGCTTTTATTACTACAAAATGATGAGATCTCCTTGAGTCTGAGTAAAAAAGAAAGTCATCTTGTTGCTAAGTACTTCTCTTTCCTGTCAAATTTGCAAACCCCTCACAAGAGTTGAGAATGCGGCTTCCTCCCCGAGAGAGAACGTTCTGCCCTAGACAAAGCTTTTCTTTCACAGCTCAGTCCACCCTCCTTTGCCATTGAGCCTTTCCAAGCTCTGCCCGTAGGTACAGCTGAGCACCACACTGAACAGCACTCAGGGTTTGGTAAAAAAAAAAATCATCAGTTTTCTTGCTAATTTGAGGTAGTGTATGTTTTATTTTGATGAAAATGTGGAGTTAGTATAAATAGTTAATTTTACAAACAGGATTTGGGATTATGTTTTGGCATCCTTTGTCTAAGGTCCTTAGACCCTTGGTCCAGACTCTTACAGCTTCCTGAAGCTGCGTCTAATGCTACTTTATACTGTTGTGAAACAGAAAAATTACTGGATCAGACGACTAAAAATACTGGAAATTTTGTTGGCAGGCCAGAAAGGGGAATTTGTGAAACATTACAACCTTAACTGACGTTAAAAAAAAAAAGCTAGCAACAACTGATTATGCCTTCAGACAGCAGAAATCCTGGAAAATAGCAGAGGCAATTTAAAGCCAGAGAGCTGTAATGAGGAACATGCTACAACTTCACATGGAAACCCTTATTTCTCTAGCCAGAAAAAAACCTTCCACATTTTCTCCTGCAGTAGATTTAGACCTCTTTCACAGAGATAAAATGAAAAGGGAAGTAGGTGAACCCATCTTAAGACAGCTGGCTAACATCAATCCTTTGCTTTTGTAGGAGTGAGTGATCTGAAGACTGATATAAAATATATAAACTTGACTCAAAGTATAGTTAAAAATTAAGCAGCTTGGAAAGCAAAATATAAATTATTCTGCTGTGTGTCTGATAAGAGCTACATGGGCTTTCATATTTCAAATCCAAGCCCTTCTCAAAGAGCAAATGAGTCAAGGTGGAAAACAGAGAATGAAGCTACCCTGTCACTGAGCAATGGTACAAGAGCCTTGTCAGCTCCAACTTGTCTGCTCCCTGTTTCAGTGCATCACAGCTGATTATCCTGCAGTGGAACCACTCTGGCTGCTGCACCAGGTACACTTGTGAGTAAGGCTGCAGGACAACTCTGGGCTTGCTTTGACTCAGCTGCAGAAACCCAGTAAAACTAGTGAAGTGTTTTTACATCTTGGGAGAAACCCAGTTAGAGTCCCTCAAAAGGCAGTGGTGGAACACAAAAGTCAGTGATGCTGCTACTGTAACAAGGTAACAAGGCCTTTTCAGTATTTTCCACTTTTTCTGTGGGTAAGCAGAACTACTTTAGTCTTTGAAAAAATTAAGAACAAGTAAGAATAATAAACCCATAGTGAGGTACAAACCCATGTGACACACTTTTAGTAAAATAAATAGGTACTTTGGAAGGGAATTAAGTTCCCTCTTTTTACTGGAAGAATCTGTGTACTAAAGTAGCATCTTCCCACCATCCAGAGAATTTGACATTTTGATTTAAAAGAGGAAAAGAAGCCAAAACTTTGTGTCATCATATATGTAAACCAAACCCTGACTAAGTGTAATTAGAAGGACAGAGGATACCAAAGTTATAAAGGAACTGTAGTTATGCTAAAGAAATAAAGGTTCCACTTGTCTCATAATTAAAGATTTTGAGAAACCCATCCTAGAGAGAGACATACATCAGTAAAAAATTTTGCCCAGACTTCAGTTTTCAGATACCCTGTAGTGCTAGTATTAACTCATTATTGCTAGGTTGCAGGATGTTACACCTTGAACAAGGACACAATCAGGTCACTGCTGGGTATTGATGGAGGTTCACTGATGGGGTTTTTCTGCAGGAGCACTTTTCTGTTCACTCAGCTGTACTGCACCCACCCTGTGAGCTAGCACAAGGAGGAAAGCTGAACCAGTCCCTGCAATAATACCAAGATGGCAAGCAGGCAATTTACTTTGCTCTTGCTTTTGATCTTTAACATAAAATGAATCTTAAGAGATGTTTGCACTCAAATTTAATTTATTAATTTCAGATGTTTTTCTGAAGTAATAATGTCAAGTTGCTAGCAACAGACACCCCCACCCCTTCCC
Source organism: Vidua macroura (assembly GCF_024509145.1). Classification (NCBI taxonomy): domain Eukaryota; kingdom Metazoa; phylum Chordata; class Aves; order Passeriformes; family Viduidae; genus Vidua; species Vidua macroura. The sequence goes on along the minus strand of NC_071586.1, from coordinate 7,548,503 downwards.
CCCCACTCTCCCCCAACTCTGTGAGGAAAGAACAGTGTCCTGGCAGACGTTGTTTTTATAGCCCACTTTGATGTATCCCCCGGTCAGTTAAATGCATCCAGCTATACACTAAAACATACAGTCCTTTCCCACTACAACAGAAGAAAAAAAGGTAGAGCAGTGATTTGTTTTTTATCCCTGGGTTCTTAAACAGCAGCTGGAAGAAGCATTGATATAAAATTTTAGGAAATACTAAAAAATTCCTGTGTAAATAAATGTCCAAAGAACAGCACCTTCACAAGCATTATTTCATTTTTTATGAAATACACAGTTGTTTGAATTTAAATGTGACTGGAGGTTTCACAGTATCCATTTACTAAAAAAAGCTGGATTCATTACTGCAAGACACTATTCATACCTAATGGATTATTCGTTAACGAAAAAATGGATTATAATCAGAATAAAGTAAAAAACTGTGGAGACAGTTACACTAAAAAAAAACAAAACAATCCATACATCCTGTCTCTGTGATCAGCATCATCATCTGATGTCAGACTGCATAACATGACACAGAGTATCATAACATTACAGAGTATCTGCTAAAGAAAAAAGGTCTGAACTGCCAAATCAATTTTTGATCAGGACAAGATTGGAAGCCAGAGATACAGGGCAGGCTCCACCCAGTGCTGGGTACCAGGTCTTGTTCTGATCTAAAAAGCTAAGTCTGAAAGACAAAAAGATTTTCCTTTTCCAAAATCTGATGATAACTCTTTTTCCCTTCAGAATAATGCATCCCTACTAAAGAATGAAATACCTATTTTGGTACAAGTTCTTTGAGTCCAGAGCAGCCTACTTAGCAAAGCTGATTCATGATGCAACAGCAAACTCAAACAAGGATTGTTAAAGAGTCATGTGATGAGATGTAATACTTAAATATGTTGATAAGCCTTAGACTTTTCATCAGCTCAACCATGAAACAAGCATATAAACACCTTGGTTTTATGCTAATTCACAAACTGCATTATGGCCCTTGGGGCTGTAAGGCCACACAGTGGCTGTGGCAAGGCAAGAGAGGAGTGCTGGGGAGGGGAATTACCAGTCATGCAGTTTAGCATGCTGCCTTTGATGCTGCTTCATAGGCAGAATCTTTACAGCACAACTCTATCTTAATAAAATTTCAAACTAAGTTCATATTTTAATTTGGATACCTTTTTCCAATTCAAAACCACATTATGAACACTTGATTAATGGTTTCCACTGCAGACATTTTTCAAAAGGAAATTCAAAAGCACCTCTGAAGACTTTCCCCCCCTCTCTTTCATTTTCTGTGTCTGCTTTCTAAAGCCAGTTCTCCAAATAAGTAGTAGAGCTTCACCAAGCTCTTGTTGATTTGCATCTTCCTCACTTTATCAGCTTTGGGAAGTTGGACAATTTTTACTAGCATTTCCCCTCTTCCCTTTTTCTGTTGGTTCTCTCTTGAGGCCTTGAGGCCTTGTGACCAGCACAGTGTATTAAAAGGTGCTTTTCTTACAGAGAGGGTGTAACAGGTGCTGTTCCACTGCCTCACTGGCCTAACAGGGAAAGGTGTCTACACAAGTGTCTGAGGTCTGCTCTGCACAGAAAAGGATCAGGAGGTTCCAAGGGATTCAAGCAGGCTCAGAAGCACCTGCCTGTGTACAACCATCACATCCTCATAGGCTGCAGCAGCTCTGATTTTATAGATATTATTCTCTGTAACTGTGGCCATCTTACAGCACTTTGAGCTCCCAAGCAACCCAAAGCAGAGGAATGTTCTGAAAGAAACCAAGTCCTAACTGAAATAGTCACCATCTTTTTCAGCCCTGGAGATACTCAAGAAAATGAGAAGAAAACTTTAGCTATCCCAGTGTTGTTTGCACACTGTTGATTTTATTCCTGATAAGACCAGGTGAGAAAATACTTCATTACACAAAAAGAAACTACAACTGAGTATTGTGCAGGAGGCAGTTTGTCTGTTAGCAGGAGAAGCTGAGATTATTTTACAGAATTTTGAAAGTGCAGCGTACTCCTCTACAAATTATAATTTATCACTGAGAAAAACCCTTCTGTGGCACCAGGGAAAAGGGTCAGCATGATTTTGATGCAATTGCACTGTAAGAGAACAAAGGCATTTAAGCTGTGCCTCGTGGACAATTCCCCTGAGCAATAACATCCCTGTGGTAGCTTATTGTGCAGCTGTAGTCCTGTAATACCCAGACTCCCAAGTTCCCTTAACTTGGGACTCTACTGCTGTCTTCTGTAGCTTAGAAAAATATAAGGACATGGAAGACTGGGCATGTTTTCAACTCCATCTGGGCAGGAAAGAAAAGGGACTCTGGCCTTCCTTCTCCGTGTGGCCCAACAAATAGCCATATCTTTTCTATTCAGTGTTTTGGCCAGCCTTTCTATTTCAGGAATAGTTAAATCATGTTAGTGTCTCCATTTTAAACAAGAAATGCTAGCCAAACAATATCTTTGCTTTATTAAACAAACAGGTGTATTCTGTAACCATGCAACAGTAAGATTTTGTGAAACAGGCAACACCTCTTTTCTTCTTGAAAAATTTACTGTTTTCTAGTTTAATTCAAGAAATTCAGACTGAGCCTCAGTCTCTAGGGAAACTGAGTTGCAGTGACAAAGGATGGGAAACAATGCACCCAGGTTTACCTTGAAAACCCCAAAGAAACATGTACCTGGGAAACAGTTTTTCTCACATAATCAGATAATATTGGGTGGTAATTCTGACTTTAACTAGTTTAAATTCCAGGGGTGTCTGACTCCAATTTCTGTAATTACACTCACTTCTATGGCTTGATTCCAAAACCCCCTGAATTCAGAATCAACTTTTTTCCAACTCTAGTTCCAAATGTACAAACCCCATTTTTGAGGCAGGTTTGCTGTGTCCAAAATGTGACTGACCTCACCTCAGCTGGAAATCAAACTGCTCAACCCAGCACTATGGACAGAGTAAAAATATAGGAAAAAAATTACCAACATAAAAATAAACCAAATAAAAGCAAGCAGATTTTCCAAATTAGGAGGAGAATGCCTGGAATAATCAGCATAGGCAATCAGCAGCATGCTTTATTTAGACTGAGCCTTCAATTAAATAAATGCTTTTCTCAGCAAAAGCAAATGAGACTGTAAAAGAAGGAGAAGGCTAAATTAGTGCAATATGAATGACATAATAAATATGTAATGGGTACAGTACAGACCTTGCCTCTCTTCCCATGCTCTCTGTAGAGAATTTGGGGGAAAAAAAAGTGGTTCTGACTGAACTATGAAATTTATCACATGGCTCAGATTGTCACCTTTTAAGTGCTGATTAATGAACTATTTTTTACAGTAACTGCAGATATGAATCAATGTTCACTGCATTTCATGTACAGGTTGATGTCTCTGCACCCATACTACAGGTGAAGTTCAAAGCAAACAAAAGGAGGCATTTCTTCAGAGAGCTGTGAAACATGAAATTCCCTCCTGCAGACCACTGTGAAAGCTGGCAGTTTTCACAAATCAACTGAACAAATCTAGAGAGGAATTACTACATAGCATTATGTTGGTAACATTAATATGACACAGTAAGTCCTTGAAAAAAAAAAATCTTGGAGGTGGGAAGAGGCCTGGAAAAAAATACCATTATGCACTTTCCTATCCTGTGCCCTTCACAAGAGTTTGGGGAGTAGGAGCAGTAGGAGACTGGGCTATTGAGACCCTCATTCTGGTCCCACTACTCTGCTTTTCAGTTAGCTCTTCAAGTTTAATGATAAAATTAGATTTTAAATAGAGTTATGTTTATCCAAAAATCCCTGGGTCACCACACAAATCTGTTTCTCAGTCAAGGACTGAAGAAAGAGGACAGACTAGAAAAAGCTGATCCTGGATACATTTGTCCCCAAAAGTGCAGGAGCTAGGGCGAAGCACGAGTAGAGCTCTGGGGAGCAAAAAGGTGGAGAAGCAGTTCTGTAAAGACATTAAATTGTATTGGAGGATCTGAATGCTATCAACACTCTTGTACCCTGTCATAGTTTTCAAAGAGAGGAGAACCAAGTAAGTATCCAGGCACAGGGAGATGCTACTCTGAGATGTACCCCCACACAGGTAAGAGTACATAGGTATTTTGAAAAAGGCAGTGTTTCTGGCAAATACAACCATTTAAGTCACAAGGATAAATTGATCTTGAACATTTTCCCCAGAGTATCAGGCACAAACTGGCTTTTCTTTCTTCCTTTCCCTTGTAGAGTACAGCTGCTGTCTGAAGTGCTGAACAATGTGGTCGGTTCAAGAGTAATACCTGTTCTCTCAACAATTTTGCACTCCAAAATGATGTTCTTTCAGCTTCCCTACAAGAGCCACATTAACCATGGGCATTTTTTGCAGCACCTTTTTTTCTCCCCCAGGCACGTGGTGTATCTCATCTTTTCAAGACTCCAGTGCTACACAAGGAATAATAATATTTAGCAGTCTTTGAAAACAAAATCTCTTCAGTGGAATAGAATTGATTTTATCTCATTGCAATTTCAGAGTGCTCCCATTGCCTCATCTGCCAAGCAGGTGTTAGAGCAGCAAATAAAGATGTGAAAGCATCAGTCACAGCACTGTTAACTGCTCAGTGCTCAGGCAAAGCAAAAAACAAAAACAATAATTTCCCAACAGAGCACCAGTAGAAGGAAACAGTCCCACTGGTAAGTATTGGGGATCAACATCCTCCCTTTCATAAGCTCTTTGGTCAGCCCTCAGTGGCATACAGAATTATTTTGTATAGCCCTTTTGAAGCTCTCTGTTGTCCTTCCTCCTCAGAAGAGCTGTATGAATAAAAGAGAACTGAGTAATTAGAATTTACATTGCACAGCTCTATAAGCATCTCAATAAAAATATCCCATGCACTCTTGTTTGCAAACATTATCCTGCAAATGTGCAGGAAACCTCTGCCTTAAATTTGCTTTGTACCCTAAAGAATCAGGAGTTTGGTGTGGTTGGTGGTCAGCTGGTCTTTGTAAGTAGGAGACAAAATATTATTTTGAAAAGTATATTTACGTTGAAAGCTTTCTATAAGACAATACTAAATAGAGCTATATAGAACAGGATTTTAGTGTCACTTGTTTTTCCTATATAATCAGAGGAGAAACCACATGCACAGCCAGAGGGTGATTCCAGATCACCTAATTAGAGCATTGGTCTAAATAAGTCTTTAGAGGTCCTGTCTCTAGAAGGTCACTCTGTCCTCCAAGTTCATTTTTGTGAATGCCTACTTTTTTCCATTTGAAAGTGATGCTTTCTCACAGAGCTGACACAAACCCCAAACAGTCCTGGATTGCTGTGTGCTCTAAGGATCAAGAAGAAGCTTTAGTTCAGTGGATAAAACTGATTCAAATTTTTTTCTGAGAACAAGTATTACTTAAAATCCTTACAGACTATATGAACTTTGTACTTGCTGCTGAATTTCTGAAAAAACAATTAAAAAAAATCTATGTATGTGTATGTCCATGCAAGATTTACATTACCATACCTGGGGAACTGTTCTTACATAGAATTTATCACATGTGGTCATTCTACCTGGGCCATAAGTGCATATTGCAATCTTGAAAGAAGTTGATCTAAATCACTGAAGTTGAGAGTATTTAAATTATCTTAAATACTGACACATAAGCACTGAGATTACTCACTCAATGTATGGGCTTTGCCAAAATCGAGGTCTCAATGGCAGGAAGATGAAAATATTACTCCCCTGTCAACTCTGATTACACAATAAAGAAAATAATGAAACATAGCATATGTTGTCTGGTAAATTTTAGAAACAACAGCTTTCAACACTCTATGCTTTAATTCTGTGCTCAAATATATCTCAGCTGTGGATGTTCTGAGAGCTTCTTCTTCTTTTAACACTGCTCTCCTGTCACAACATTTCTAAGAGGAGAATGTAGATATATCACACTCTTTTAATGAGTAAAGGTGTTAGAAGTTACAGCACCTCCAGTCACAAATATAATGAAAAAATACACCATTTAATGAAGGTAGGTTGTTATTTTTGCCCCTTTGTGCATATTAAGTACTTTTAACCACATCTGAAAAATCGCTTTGAAGACACTTGGATGAATTTAAAACTTTTTAATTAAAAGAAGCTGAAGACTGTAGGGAATTTCCTTCTGTATATTTCTATCTATGGTCTAGTTATTTCCTCTAAGATGCATCATCTCTCAGCTACATAGACCACATATTCTTAATCTAACTCTGAAACAAGATCTCTTTTCAACCCCGTTGGTGAAAAACCATCTATTAATTTAGGTTTTATTCAATAAGCTCCTAAACATGTTTAGACATTTGCTTAAATGCTTTCGTTGATTTGTGCCATTGAGAAACATTTATTACTATATTTTATTACCTAATATAAGTAATGCTTAGTGTGTCAGTGATGGTTCTATGGACAGAAAGTCTTTAAAAGCTTGTATATAGCTCACCAAAAATATGCATACTTTTCAGGTCATAGAAAAAAAAAATATTTAATGTCCTAAGAAAATTTTACTGGAATGAGATATGTAAGAAAAAGTAGGTCTTGTATTACATAAACTGCCTGATTTGAAAACTTGATTTGCTGCTTATGTTTATCAAAGACACATGACTTGCAGACCGGATTTTTGGCTAGACCATTACTACTTCTTTATCTTCCCTACAATGCTATGAGGAAACCTATTTATATCAGCACTGTAAAATCCCTAAAAGCTGAATATGCATTTCATGCAGCAGAGTCGAGTGACTCCAGCAGATCTTACAGATGAGAACGTCAGGTCAGCTCTTTCACAGTTCTTGCACACGGGTTTTTTCTGTACTTAATGTCTGCATGTAGAAGAGACAGAGCTTTGACAGCTTTGGCTTAACTTGCAGAAGTTATACCAATACACCTTCAGAAAGGTATCTCTACTTAAATGCTAAACTCTGTTCTCAACTGAGTTGGTTTTCACTGTGACCGAAATCACATTTTCAAGGACAACAGTTCTTACAATGCATTTAAAAAAAACATGTTCTAGCAGGATTTCTTACACATGCAGCTTACAAGTATGGTTTAACTTTGCACAGTAGTAATACATATTTACAAGTGCCAGATTTTCAATTATAAATATTTATCATAAGGACATGATTTTATCTTTAATTAGCCCAACTGTTAAGGACACTTCTAATGTGAGAAATGTAATTCAGTATTTCATACCAGATGTAGCCTCTACAGCTAGTCTTTTATCTCTGCTTGTAATGAGCAGATACTTACACCAAAACCATTATGTAACATGGGAGTGATTAGAAGATAATAACAACAGAAGATCTGGGCTTTGGAATTAAAATAAGAATTTTCTGAAGTTGCATGCCTCAGTTTAAAGCACCTGTGACCATATGACCAAAATAACCATACTTTAAGTATCTGACTATTTCCTACACAATCTATATGAATTTCTTTGTTCCCATGAAGACCTGAATGACTAGATTATCTTTCCTTTCCTGTACCTCTCTAACCTGCTGAGTTATGGCTCCATGTTTGACACTTCTAAAAAAAGTATAAACATGAGAACTGGGGTAATTCCAGGTTTGATCCTGTGTTACAAACAACTGAAATATGATGCCCATCGAATAATGCCAAACACCCTAAACCATGCATTTTACTGACATAATGACACAACAAACATGGTTATGAGCACTGAAAAAGCAAGAGGCAGAAGGAAGGGAGGAAGGAAGGACTGGTGACAGGTTGGGGAGAAGAATAGTGGCAGCCTGGTGGTCTCCTAAAAAGGCACACTGACTTTTTTTTTTCCAGAATAAATAGTTATATCTAATTTCTAAATTTAAAAAAGCAAAGTATGTTGGGATTTCATTGGCAATATTCTGTGTTTTAATCCTCCAAGAATGTATTAAATGAACTGGGGGAAAACCAGTTTCTTGTCAAATGATATGCTAAACTTGATTATTCTTTGGCAAAGCAGAGGTTCAGAAAGCTAGTGGTGTCCTTGCATCTCTGTGCCTCTACACCATCATACCAACAGCCTCTCTGCAACCCACTGAGACCTGTGTGGTCTCACAAAAGCTGCTCTTAAACAGAATAATAAAATGGAAACAGAACGCACTGGTTACTAAGGTAACTCTGAGCCAACTTTTGATTCAGCTCATTTTTCTCAGCAGTCTGAGTTACTGAGCTGCCTGTTCTCTGTATTCATTTCATTAGCAAAATGTTTGATTATTGGCTTGCAAATGTTACCTATTGACTCAGTGTATAGTAATGAGCATGCCAAAGATCAGTGTTTAAACACACTCATTAAGGAACCAAACAACTTATTAGAGATGGGAATGAGGGACACAGGGAGAAATGATGGAGGGAATAGAAAGGTGGCACAGAAAGGAGTTTGGGAATTTCTTCCCTAGAGTAGTATTGCTCACTTCCCATTCCATTCCTTTCCCCAACTATTTGAAGCCTTCCCGATTTCTGGTTAAGTCTCTGGACATCCTTCTAAGAAACACCGCAATGTAACAATGACAATGTTTTTTATCTCTCGATGAATTATGTTCCCAGTACTGAGTGTTGTCAAATGTTAGTAAACCAGCTGGATGACAGAAAATCGTAGAACAGAACTTTTAGTTCCCACATTAATGCAAATTTCCTGGGATACACCATAGAACTAGGATGTGCTGCAGTCCATGGTACACAGGCAGTCACAGCTGCCCAACTCTCCAAGAGCAACACTTCCCACTATATTAACACTGACACAAAAATGAAAAAAGGTATGAGGTGTTCTCAGCGTGTCTCCTTATGGGGAAAAAACCCTACCTGTAAATCTTGAATCTGCAAATGTATCAGTGTCCTGGAGAGCCTCAGATAGCTGTGAATTTTGGCCCCACTGATTGGAAACAGTAGGAGATTGAGAGCTTGGAAATTAGGCTGAGTTGGATGAGGCCAGGCTTGACAATTAGATGGTAAATTAGCAACAAGATCATAAAAAATTTGCATTGTTCAGTAATCCAAATAATATGCTCTCTTATAGATACAGAGAAAATGACATTTGGATGCAGTGATGGCAGGATGGCAAGAAATTTTGAGGGACTGGCACACTCCAGGAACATGAAGGCAATTACCAGAAAACAATGGGAACAGCATGGAGGAGTAGCTGTGTACTGTGTCTGTCTCCATGGCACTCAAGTGGCATCACACAAAGCTGAGGGATTTGGTACAATTACTCATTTAACACATGCTCCACCTGCCCTTCATCCCAGACATGGCCCCTATTAGAAATGGATGTGCAAAGGATTGATTTTAGCAGAGCAAGACTTGTTTTAACACTGAATAAATCTGGGGTGCATTACACTCTTGCTTTAAAATTGGCTCAGTGTGGGAGAAAGCAACCTCCAAGGTAATTCTGAATTCTGTTTCCATGTTTTATGTAAAACATAAATTCTGTATTTTTCTCCTATGGCAATACCTGATCTTCCCCTTTGTAGGCAGCAAAAACTTAGGTTGTCTTGTATCTGTCAGTATTTGAAAAATGGAAACCTTGCTATTTATGTTAAGGAACTTTTCATGTTTAGCTTTTTACTTTTCACTCAAAGTTTTAAATTTTGTTTGGTACTTTTTACAGGTGAGTAGATTCAGTTGATAATTTCTATGGGAAACAATGAGGCTTATAAGCTGTATTCAAAAATTCCTTGAAAACAGTACCATTTAAGTTAAATATATTTTGTCTGGCAGCAGAGCCATTAACAATTTGAAACAAAAATTCAAGAGTAGGAAAGTTTGAGAAAATACCTGCTTTATCAAACTTTTCCATTATCTCCTGACGAACTGATTTCTCCAAGTTGAAGTAATCGTCATCTTCATCAGGTTTGCTCAGAAACAGAGGGATGTGCTGAAATACAATTATATGCTTGCATTTTTGGTTTGCAGCAACAGCCAGCTGCTCATCGAGCCAGGCATCCTGGGCTTGCCTTAACTCAGGGCACTTGGAAGAATCAAAGTATAGCTGAGAATTTAACACAAGAAAGAAAACACCTCCAACCCAAAAGCTGAAGTAGTCATCTCCCCAGTTCTGGCAATAATCATCTATGGTTTCTCTAGATGGAGTATTGCCAATATCATGATTCCCACTGACAAATACCAGTGGTATGTCCTGGTCAGTGTTTTTCAGAACATTCTTTAAATCTTGCTCTTGGTTTTTTTTCCATCGGGTTCCTAAAGGAAAAAAAAACACAAAACATTTCAGTGTTTATGGGTTTTTTCTCACCTTTATTGTTAGTTTTTTGTTTATGGAACTGTGCACAGTAAGAAAATATTGTGTATTAGATGTGATCATGAAAACATCTCCACTTTATCCCTGTACATCCAGCCAGCCCAGTCCCTTCCTACCAAGGCCTCAGCCATTTTCAGCTGCTGGACTGAAGGCAGGCTCTGGACAGGACCCAGCAGAGAGCAGTAGGTGATGCCATGGTCACTGCTTTGCACCAGGAGCTTCAGCTGATTCTTTTCATCTACAGACTCATGATGTGGTGAAAAAATGCAGCAGCCTTGGATGGTGTAACAGCACAAGGGTAAAAACCAGGCCAACTTCTGGCTTATATTTTATGGCTGTGCAACAAAATTAAGAATTGTTGTTGTGAGGTTTTTTTTTTTAATTTTTTTTTTTCAGTAGAAGGACTATTTTAACAGCAAAAATTTAATCAGTGTCTTGTGATGACTTATTTATATGATGAGTCTCTTTTAATAATAAGAATGCCACAAAATAAAAAAAATTAGTTGTGTACTTTGCTAGTTTTCCCTGCAATTTATTTATATTAACATGCATATCCATACAAGTACTCTTCTGGATGTCAGGAATTTGTCCCAGCCTACGAAGATTTATTGTATTGACAAATTGATTTACAATCACTGAAAAAATTTAGAAAGGAAGTTTTAAAAGGGTAGTTATTTTCTTCTAATGATCACAGAGGTTTTCCTATGTTTTCTAAAGACTAATCTATCAATAGAGGCCATTGATATGATTATTATTAATTAATTAAATGAACATGTATAAACTGGTTTTGTCCTGCAATACATAACATACATCTAGCATGGGCCCATTTTACAAATAATCACTCAATTTTTTAACCAAAAGCTGTAAAAGATTTTTATAAGAACTTTAAATTCAGGTTTCTAACATACACTTGCACAGAGGTCTGTGCTAATCAATCATTGTACTTTTAAATTGTGTTTTACTTTGCTAACTACACACATACCTTATACACAGAAATGCATTCCTGTATTGCAATTATGAGATAAAATAGGTTTTTACCATGTCTTCAAAATACTCATGATGAATATGTTGACAAACACTAACACTTATTAACAAATATTTTGTTTTACATACTCTCCAATTACAGGCTTTAGTACCACCTTATTGCTGTTACCAGAATTCTACAGCTTTATAAAAATACTGAGAAAAAAACCCCCATATTAGGTCTAAATTGTGGCTAAATGTAAGGCCATTGATACGAGATGCATTAAGTCAAAATCCTCAATTCCCTTGGGTTTAACTGCTGCATAGGGTAGAAAGTTATTGTAGGAAAATCTTTGAGTAACTTGACAAATATTGGGCATATGATACCCAGGGAAGTCTAGAAAGTAGTGGAGAGCAGATCACTTTTTTTTCGTATATTAATGATCAGTTTAGGCTGTTGTTAATCCCAGAAAAAAAAAAAAAAACAGGGCAGATAACATCTATATGACTTGGAGATGCTGAATTTTAAAAAATAAAATCAAAAATTCAAATAAACCTGGCACACGGCTGTCCACAGGGTAAGGAACCTGGCTCAAAGCACTGATCTTACTGCCACTTCCCATTTTCCCATGGAAAGAGTTGGAAATTTCAAGCTCTAAATATGAAAATATATTTGGGGGGGGGGGAGGGCAGGGAAATGCAAAGGGGGAAGGCTCTGTTTAGATCCATGTAAACACATTACACCATGTTAAACTCCATGCTATCACTTTGGGAAATTTAGCTAACAGTTGCAGAGTATAAAGACATTTATGCAAAAGTTACAGAAATAATTTGCAGAATTATGTATACCTCTTCCCAGCAGTGAAATTCAAGCTCTAGAGACTAACACTTAGATTAGATTTGTCGGCAGCAGGGCACTGATTCCCTCATTTAATGAAATATTATTTCTATAGCAACAGAGAAACATATTCAGTGTTTATTGCAGAAAACAGATTGCTCAAAATGGAAAACAAGGTCTCTGCCCAAGAGCCTAGGAAATCCTACTAAGGAGAGACTGGTTTACAACAACTGCATCTTGACTTGACCTTCTTGGCAGAAGGTCAAAACAACTTCAAAAGAAGAGAATCCCACAGAGATAAAAGTGGGAAAAAGTGGAGGAATGTCTCAGGACCCCTTGGTGCAGTGCTGGGGAGGAAGGGCTCGGACGTCCCTCTGGCCCTGAGCTGCACCACCACAACACACAATGTGTGCCACAAGGAGCCCTCCTGAGGCACCTCCCCGACTTTACATCTGAGGTAAGGAACAGGCAAAGAAGACAAAGACAGTGGTAAAGAAGGAAGCCACTGGAAAATTAAAGCAGTCCCTGCCACAGCATAAATAAGTATCCTTTTAATCTCTCAGGCACAGAGCTATAATATCTAATTACTCCAATTTTTATGAAGAACATTGCTGTTTGATGGACATGCATTTCTTTGGCTTAGAGGGAGCTTTGTTGTAGGTGAATAGGAAAATAATATAGTGCCAAAAGGCAATATGAAAAAAATTATTTGTGAAGTGCCAGGGTAGATGCAACTGAAATAAATTTCTGTGATGTTTATTCTGGCATCATGTGCAGTGACATTTTTAAATCCCAGGCCACAATTTTCTGTCTTTTTGTTAGGTTGTGTAAATAAAGTCTTGCCCTGAGATAAATGATTTCACAAATTAATAGCCCATAAAGGGCAGCTTGGCTTTTATGAAAAACATGAAAGTGAGAACTGTTGCTGGTGTAGTTGTGTGCAATTTTCCACAGCTTCCCAGTCTATCATTTTTGAAAGCTGAGTGATGTGAACAGGAGCATGAAGGTGCAATGTCACTATGCCTGTTGTTTTCTGTTGTGTATCCCTGTTTGCCTCAACAGCTCCAGTGTTCTGTCCTGCACTGCTTAAAGGAACCAAGACACCCAGCCTTCTCCACACACTGTAAGAAGAGATCTCAAGACAGTACTTTTACAGCACTTTTGCTGGAGCTGTCTTCAGTCAGCAGAATTACAGATTATTCTGCCAAAGAAATAATCCTTTAGGTACTAATCCTTAGTTACAATTTCCCTTGGTATTCCACAGAAGGGTGCACCACTCTAAGATTGGGTTGGGTTTAGTTTTTGTAAAGCACCAGCTATTAGAAACAACTTAGTGCGTTATTTCCCCCCAAGCTGTATCTGCAATGCTGATGGCAATTTTTGTATAACACAATCCTTCACATACAGTAAACTCCAACAACACACTAACTTTTCCTCCAGAAGTATTCCAAATGAAAAATTATCCATTAATTAACAATAGCACCAGTTTTTCTACTTATATGAATCAGGAGGGGAAGGGGGGGGGCTTATGATGGCATTATGAGGTGGTACCCCCAGGCATTCCTGGCTAAGTACTCCCCCCAAGGCAAGAGAAGCTTTAGCTCAGACATCTTCAAAAAAAATTTAACAATACACGAAAATGTGGCACAATCATTTCCTGGATTTCTATTTACTTGATCTCAATCAGTATTTTAATGTATCTTAAGTGTCCCAAACTTAGAGGAACTGCAATCACATTGTTTTTTAATGGAAAGCACAAATTTTCAGTTTGAAGAAGAAAAAAAAGAAAAATCAAGTTTTATGCCAGCAACACTCCTGAAAGACCCTGATATGACAACTGCAATCTGTTTAACATTTAACCCAAGAGACTGCATACATTGCATACAAAAATACTATATGAAATATCAAATAGAAATAGTACCTACATTTGATAAAAGCAAAATAAAAAATGTCAAAACACCAGCTATGAAAACAAGATTTAGAAAAACACTGGGCCCATTCCTTCTGCAATTTATGATGATACCAGAAGTATCATCAGAAGTACTCTGACATCAAAAGACAACTAATTTTTGTTGAAAGCAATCACATGATTGCTAAAAAACAGATAGATCTGTGTATTTTCCTGGGCCTTACAGTGCATCACAATTGCTTAAATCAAAGAGCCTAACTATTTTGAGTCTTGAGACATTTGTCCTGTTTTGTGTGTTTTCATGACTGTCTGCAGTTTCTCTACTCCTCCATTTAAAGGACCTCCCCTAGCACTACTCCCTAAATTTCTAGGGAGGAGGGGAGTCCAAGGCTATACTCAAACACACTCTGTTTTAGCTGCACTGGAGGAAATGTAACTGCTACCTCCATCCCTGTGGGAAATGTAACTGCTACCTCCTCCTGTCAAACTAGGACTGCCTTTCATCTCTGCTCTTGCCTTGGATACCTGGCTGTTGGCTCCAGATTAAGAGGGCTACAAGGAAGACCCTACATCGCCCCTGTCTGCTGACCCCTCCCCAGGGACAGCCCCACTGGTGACACTGTCACTTGGAAGACATCACAGATCCAAACCCAACGGTATCATCAACACCACATTGTACCTGCCAGGCACCTTCTGCAACTGCATCTGATTGCTATGCATTAACATAAAGATCTGAGCTCCAATCTTGCCATTTTTCAAAACACCAACCCACAGCATCTCTTCAGAGCACCGATGCAGATGGAGCTTCCCCACCCCAGAGCTCTGACACTGTTCCTCACTGTGCTCCCTTCTTTCCTGCCCTTCCCCACCTCATCAATACGGGCGACTCCTGACTGCCAGGGCCACACTCTTCCCTCGACTCATCTGTTTACAGTTGATCATCCTATAAAAGAGATTCTCTCGTGGGCTGTGAGCGGAACAAAGCACTACGGTCTCCACGTTCTTTTGTGCCCTAGGATGCTACAAAAATGTGATAATGGACAGGGTACTGCATAGAAAGGAAACCTCTCTGGCCACCCAGTTCAGTCTTACCTGTGCTCTTCATTGTTTCTTGCTTTAAACTTAAATGCTTCCCCTCTGGTGTCTGCTGTAATGAACTAATGCAGCACACTGCATCATTCCAAATTATTACATGCAAGAGTAAGCTGATCCATTTTAATAAACCCATTATGGTCATGTTCTAAAATAGTTTTTTTTTTTGCTTTAGTCTGTGCTGTAATAGCTAAAATGTCTCCTCTTTCTTCTTTAGACATATACATTTCTAATCTTCAAATAGCCTGAAGACAATTTTATGATGAACAAAAATGATGCAGTTAAAAATAATGTAAATATGACTATATTCACTACTGAACAAACTGATTGACTACTCAGTCTAACTTACAAAGAACCTCATTTCATTAGTTCCAGTAAAAAGTAGAATCTGGAATACTCATTTGTCTACAGCTGTAAGTGACTTTTTCAGTATATTCGAAACAAGTAATAATCTGTTCTGAGATTCAAAAAAAATGATCAGACAAAAGTTTTCCTACATGAAAATACAAATTAATTTTATTATATAACTTTGGGCATTAAAACAAGAAGAAATTTTAAACTAGAGTTTAAGCTAATAATGAACAATTATTACATTAAAGCAATTACAAAATCCCCAACTGAACAAGGAAGCCTATTAGGGGATCAACTGCTCCTGGTTTCAGTGCCTGACATTAAATATAATGACTGCAAATGCTGACATTTTTCTGAGTGCCAGCCACACAGGTGCCCGCATAACAACCTAATTCCTGGCATTTACTGCTCCATGTTCTGCTGTGAAAACAAGTATTATCCTTCACTTAAGCTCAACTCTGCTCTTATCCTTGCTCATCTCCCAGCAACACAGAGCTGTCACAGCAAGCACAGGCCACCACTGCCTTTGGGTCTGTGCTTGTGATGAAATCATAACAAACAGGAAAAAAAATACCTCTATGCTACAGTACCAAAACTAAACTTAATTTAAAAAAACTTCATAAAAACATTTAGTACTTATACTAGATTTTTAGTACTGTCTCTAGTACTTGTATCATAAATGTAAGATCTGAGAAAACTGTGTAGCTAATTGCATCTCCAAGATTTTAATATTCAGAGATATCGATCTGCTAATCAGATTTCTAAATTCAACTGTAGACTAGACTAGAGAACATGGTCTAAAATAAAAATAAATATATACTTGCTGAAGATTAAACATTTTCTTCTGACAGCCCAGTGGTTTCTCTGCAATATGAGCCTGTTGGACTTGTGTGGAGATCTCAGATGCTTCCCTACTCTGGGCTGATTAGAGCAAATTTAATTTCACAGTAAGCTGTTTGAGGCTTTCAACGCTCCATTAGGTTTTACTAGAATCAGATAATTACTACAAAATGCTTATTTATGCAACCACAGTGGCATTTCTTTAAACAGTTATTATTAGATATTTAACAAATAATGTGCTGCTTACCCAAATTCTTAGCTATTATTAATTAACACTGGTGTAAGAGTTTGGAGAAGGAAATAGCCAAGAATTATCTTGGTTTGGATTCCATCCTACCAAGCATATCAGAGTTAGGTTACAACAGCAGAAGAAATAGATGCAGTGAGTTTAGTTAGATTACATTACCTTGTGGCCAGGAAATTAGGTCACACCTAAACACTGCCCTATTGATCAGGCAGTCACATATTAATAGAAATGTTACCTTGCACTCAAACAAATACAACCTTTATCTATACCCTGATTCAGTATAAACATTTTAAAGCCTCTGCTTCTGCCTTGCACCTAAAAAGTCGATCTGTTTCTTTTCTACTTCATGCTCTATTACAATTCTCCACTGACAAAGATTCAGGAATTGGGATTTAGCTGACAATTTTGCTGAAACTGCAAGTGACAATGGAATACAGCTGCCTCCTCCCCAGCTGTGCCACACTGCTGGGAGTTAAAAAAATACACTGCCTTTGTTAGTCAACTAAGCAGGCAGTTCAAATGGCAAAAAAAAGCAAATATAGTAAAGGTGAAATACTTACAGCCATTTTTAAAGGTGGAACCTATTTTAAGACACTATTTGTTGACCTGCTTATATGCCTATTATATGGACAAATCAAACATCAGCATTCATGCTCTTGCCTTCTAGATGAGAAAGGGAATTTTTTTTGAGAATTATTATATTTTTGGTTAAAATTAAAACTTGACAAAATATCTCCTTATATACATGCCTCACTTAACGGCTTGCAGTGCAGCCTAATTTTATCTGGCCAATCTTAAAAAATAAATTAATGATCCTTTGTTTCAGCAAAATTGGTTTTTTAATGGTAGTTTAAAAGCAGTATTAAAAGCAGTTCACAGGTTTTTTTTCCTCTGTGGAATGTCTTACCAGATCACTGTATATAGCATTAAGAACTTGAATTGGACCTGACATTTCTCTGTAATTTATTCAGTTCACAAATGTATAAATGGCAGCTTGTACATTTGCATGCAGATTTCAGCATTACACTCCTATCTCATCCTGTGTGCAAAACCCACCAGCAGCAGATCTCCAGCTCCCAACACCTCGTCCCTGCAGTGTGACCACGCCAGTCCCACGTGACGCAACAAAGCACGAGTGCAGCACCTGCCTCGCCAAGGACAGCTCAGCTGGCTGCAAAGCAGCTGCAAATGCACAGCTCTGCACAGCAAACGCCGGGGCAATACTTCCTAACAAGGAAGGACACACATGGGCAAATGACTGTGGACTTTATCAAGTGTGATAAAACTGGACATTTCCTCAACTCTCCTTTTTAGTGGATCCTGGACCAAAACCAGGTAAGACTTCCTGGGATGTACCAACTTCAGCTCTTACACAAACGAAGTACTCACTGACCTTTCCTGACCAGTCCAACATGTTTTTTTAAGTAAGAGAATTCAGAACATTCACAAATAGGTTTTAAACAATAATACTTTGACTAGGAACATGCTATGGTTTGTGTTTTCCCCAGTTTAGAAAATTAGGCAAATTAAAGAGGTTTTTTTAGAGTTACCCTGTAAGGTGTTTGCAATTATACACTGCAGCCCGTGTCTCAAGATTTATTGTCTATAAAAACTACACTTTTGGAGGGAGTCACGTTAAAGCACTCCATATTTGACAGAAAGAGAGAGACAAATAATTTGGACCATGGCAGTTGCATATCCAATTTGGGCATGGGAAAGAAGCTCAAACTAATCCAGTTGTGATTCTCCCAGGAGAGAGCATGCCTTCAAATGCTAAAGTGATCATAAACAGGAATGAAGCCATACCACTGTCTGGCCACCAGAACCATCAGTTCTGATGTTCCTCAGCTCTGCGGCTTGTCTATTCTGAATGTAAATAACTTCACTCTCCTCTGTGGACGTGTCACAGCTCATAAGAGGGACTAATCATATAAAAGCCAGTATGCCCATCTCATCTCATATTCTGATAATCAAATTGTCAAGCAGGAGTCAAATGGAGAAGTACTGATTTGAAAAATTGTCACTCACTTGCTGTCTAAATATGAACTCAGCATCCCAACATTTGGCACTTGTTTTTAAAATCTTGTTGCACATCATTGCCTGTTTTATTATATGAAGAAACACTGCATGGGAGACAGGATAGGGTATATAATTTTGAGGAGACATTCAGCCAGCAGTTTCATTTTTCACGTAAAGAACATACTGTTGCCCAAAATTGTAATTAGCTGAACTGAGCTGATGTGCCTTATTGAGGCTTTATGGAGGAGTTGAGAGCGTTAGCGGAACGTGTGAATTCCTGGGGGAAAACGCAAACTGGCGATGCACACACAGAGAAACACAGAGCACAGCTGGCAGGCAGGGGGAGCTGGCTGGCACCCGAGAATGTCTCAGAAGAGCTGGGGCTCTTGGAAGCAGCAGCAGGACAGCCACACATCCTGGCTGTGGGCAGGAGCCCTCGATGCTTGAAGGAGAGAAAGCAGGGAGAGAGACAGAGGAAGGACACTGGGCAGGGAGAGCACTTGCATCTCCCACAGTCCCACAGTGATTCTGTCAGTGACAATTCTCCCCCAGATTCATGACTGCGTTTTACAGGATGCCAGTCGTGGAACGTAAGTCTGTACATTTCACCAGCACAAGCTGCTGCAGCTCTGGGGCCTTGCCTGGCTGTTTTTTCCCCCATTACACAAAAGAATCTTCTGGCAGCTTTCAAGGCTGCAGTGCCTCAATGACCACAAACACATCAGCAATGAGCTGTGTCTAGTTGGGACACCTCTGTTTTCAGCTTGTCTATTGTCAGGGCCTTTGCTGTCACCTCCTGTTTAAAATATTCACAGTAACAACACATGCCCAGGCTCACAGCCTGAAACACACATTAGATGGCACAGCAAAACATGAAAATATGTAACAGACACAGTCCCGGAAGCTCTTACAATCAAAGTATGGCCTAACAAAGAGAGTGAGAGACACAGACAATAAGAAAACATTATTAAATATGACTGCAGCTCTGTAAAGCTGATTGAAACAATCAGATGTTTTAGCTTGTTCCACTTAAAAAAGATATATTTATAAAAGCACAAATGGTGATACGTGTTATAAATAACAATTTGAAAACCCTTAATTAAACGATTTAATAATATAAAACAAAGGTAGAAAAAAAAATAGAAAAATGTCACTACTTGGGCTTAATTGACAGAAAAGGCTGATGTGAGATTACAGAGCACTGCACAACCTGGGTAGGGAATGTGTGTATTAGAGATTATTACACCTTCACATTAACTAAAATAATTTGTACAAGTGTTCACAGTGTATTTCAAGGGCTTTCATAGTAAAGGAATTTCATAGTAAATTCCAGTGATTTTGATTTCTTGTAATTAACATATACACACAAATGAATTTAAAACTGCAAGCATAAACATTACTTGCTCACTGATCCATTATCACAATGCTAACAGATCAAGCTTAATCAAGTTCTATCAGGTTTTTTGTGATTATACACATTATTAGACAAGTCTCATTTCATTTAGTCTCTAAACAGTTACATTTTATTTCAGTCAGAGCTAAGTAAGTTTGAAAGAGACTTGCTGTCTTGTTCTTTTACCCATGTAGCCAGAACAATTAATAAAAAAAATATTAAACACCTGGACTAAATTCATCACATAAATAACTTTCCTGGCAAGAACTATCAAGTTACTGATAGCAGCAGCATCATTAAAAAAATGCAGTTAAACAATTTTCTCTGAAGGAATTCGGCCCCTTAAAAATAGTTGCTGGATTCTCGGCTTCACAGTCAGTGTTTCTCAGTGGCTTCAGCAGAGTGACCTTGGCTGCCATCAGCTGAATTCTCTGCTGCTGTAACAAAAGGTGTTGAAATGCTGGTGCTGTTTCCTGGACACCAGTCTACACTCGAGGTATGAGATGGAGAAGGAAGCACAACAGTCACGTTAAACTGGAACAGGGAAGACAAGCAAGAAAGAAGCTGGGGGAGTTTGCCCCAAGTTTGGAGGGCACTGTTCTGTGGAACAGACACCAGCCTCATTGAACTTGAGTCAGGATCGGGGAGGAGCTCAGCCACTAAAGGTGAGATTTTGCTACAGACCACCCAAAAAGGGCAAAAGAATGGATTAAGTCCCCTGTGAGCAACTTGAAAAAGTCCCTAGATCGCCCAGGGTCTTATGGGAGATGAACGTCCCTGACACCTGCTGACAGCAATGCAGGAGATCTGGAACTCAGGAGGCAGACCGGGACAATCCCTGACACAGACAGGCCAACCAGGGCCCGCTCTCCTGGTCCTACTACTCACGGACACAGGAGTGCTGGGGGATGTGTTAATCCTGGCAGCCTTGGCTGTAGCAGCCTCCAAGGTGGAGTTCAAATCCCGAGGGGAGCAGGAAAGGCAGAGAGCACATCTGGGGCCTTATGACAGCACACTGGCCTATTCAGGGATCAGCCACAGGATCCTGTGTGAGGCTGCTCTGAAAGCAAGAGTTTGAGAGGGTTGACAAGTGTTCAAAGACGAGGTCCTATGAACACAAGAATGGTCCTTCCGGATACTCAGGGAAGGCAGAGGGAGAGAGAAAAATGTAGGCTATAAGGAGAATGATCTGGCTAAATGAGGAACTCATGCCTGAGAACCAATGAAAAGAGGACATAAAAGGGAATTTGAACCAAAGACATACTTGAAAGAAAGAATACTGAAAAAGTACCTAGGTATGCAGGGCTGCTGTCAGGAAAAGCGCTCTGAGGGCTGCAACTAGCAGAAGGCAGCAAAAGCTTCTACTGCTACTTTAGCAATAAAATAATAAAGAAAATACAGCCCACTGCTGTGTGAGGCAGTGACAAGCAGCAGGTACTCAGAGCTTCCTTTGCCTCCCTGCACTGAAATGTTCTCCCAGAGCTGAGGAGCAAAAGAAACACCAGGGATGGAACCAGCATCTCCTGTAAGTTTCAACCCATGGGACTGATGCGATGAATCCAAGAGTACTGAGAGTGCTGGCTGATGTCACTGTGAGGCACTGCTCTATAATCATCAAAGGGCTGTGGGGCTGGGATGTTGCAGTCTGGCTGAGTGGAGAACAAGATGGGTGAGGAATTGGCTGTTGGGCTGGAACTGGACTGTTGGGCTCTGAGTGTATTGGAACAATATGGGAAGTTTTCATAAAACCAAGCAGGAAGTTCCAACTTCATATAAGAACAGTAACATTTTTAGAAATCAATTTCTAGAGTTTTAGAAAAATGCAAGTAAACATATAATCTAATCAACAATATTTTACAGATTACCATTTTTGTCATACTAAATTATATTATACTCAACGCACACAAATGCCTTCAGAAGGAAGTTCTTCATTGTCATGATGTATCCAAGTGTAAGCATGGAGTTCATAGAAATGATATTCAGTGAGATAGTTGCACTATAAGGTATCACTTAAAATTCTTGATGTGATTGTACCACAACATTAGTGTTACCAAGAATAGATATCCTATTCTGATTATGTAATCAAGAAAAACTTCTGGAAATAATATTGAGAGTACAAACTACTTTTAATCAGCAGCTAAATACCAAGACATGATTACTTTGTTGCTCTAATGACATCTGTAATGGATTCCAAGTGCTGTGCCTGATTGCTTCCCAGCTGATCAGGATTCTGTTCATCACTTCTAGCTGCTGGAATTCTGAGATTTCTTGGAGTTCCTCTGCAAAAGACTTCAACACTGGTTCAGCTAAATGGCTATAGTGCCTGCTTTAAAACAATTCATCAAAAACTTTACCCTCAGTACTCCATGATAAAATGTTTTAAGAGAAGAGAGGAAGATCTGCATTGCCCACTCACTTTTTACTGACAGGAATTGATTAAAAAGCTGTATAATCTCCCTGTCCTTTTAGGCAACTAGTCCAAGACTGCTAATCCACAGGTATCTGTACCATAGAGCAAACCACTGTTATCTCTGTCATCAGTTTAGACAGAAAGACAAAGGGCTGTAAAACTCTACTTTTATGTACAACTTAATGGTTAAATTGTACTTGTATGTTTATCAATACACAGCAGAGCAAGCCATTTGTATAAACACAAAGGCAATAATGAAGTAATTGTTCCAGCTGAATATTCTACAATTCCTTTTAATAGTGCATTTCCTTAACCACTTTATGTAACTACATGATAACACAGGCTTGAAAACTATTAACATAATTTCAATCACCAAGAAATTATTAGAGAAGTTAAAATACGGTGGCTCAAGTGAGGTAATCATAGAATCATTGAATTATTTAGCCTGGAAAAGACCCTTAAGTTTACTGACTAATGAACTGCTCTTTCTTGCAATTTCTTGGAAATTACATGAGGCAGCTTCAAATATTTACACAAGGCACAGCACATCCATCACAAGATGTAGGTGATCTC